>NC_143052.1:348162500-349412500 GCF_052426305.1 Pelodiscus sinensis | reverse complement strand
GGCCTCTTCTGGAAGAGCTCTTGCTCAAAAGGGCTTCTTCCTGAGAGGGAGCGTCAGAGTTCTAGCGCAAGGAGCCCTGATTTTATACATTAGAACGTCAGTTTACTTGCACAAGAACACGCGGCCAGTGTAGACAGGCAGCAAGTTTTTGCTCAAGAGCGGACGCTTTTGCGCAAGATCACGCCAGTGTAGACACAGCCATAGGGTCATAGGGTACTTACCTTATGTGAATAAACAGGATTAGGGTATAATTTCAGCTATATCACTGTGAAGAACATAAGAACAGCAATAGTGGGTGAGATCAAAGGTCTATCAAGTTTAGGATCCTGTCCTCCAACAGTAGCCAATGCCAGGTGCTCCAGAGCGAATGGACAGAACAGGGACTCATCAAGTGATCCTTCCCCTGTCGTCCATTCCCAGCTTCTGGCAAATAGAGGTGAATGATGCCATCCCTGCCCATCCTGAGTAACAGCCATTTATGGACCTATCCTCCAGGAATTTATCCAACTTCTCAAAGGACTTTTCTAGATCCTTTGTAACAACATTTGTGGTTAATGTTATTGCTATTTAACGCAGATGGTGCAGATCACACATGTTATTAATGAGATCTATATTTATATGCTAGACAGCATATATTAGTGAACAGGACAAAGGGGATAGCAAAACAGAGCAGGACTTTTTCCATGTAGTTTATTGACACACACACCTACGTATACACACACATATTACTCCATTTCATTTCAATTTATTGTTGATCCCAGAAAGAGAACTTTGAATACTTTGAATGCTGAGATCACTGTGTCGAGAATTTGTGGAGTCCCGGAGGGCACTTTGGGCAAATACACACTTGCTCACCCCCCACACGCTCCACCCTTGACCTAGTGCATTGTGCTGTTGTGTGATACTGTAAAACAACTGAGGATAGACTCCCAGACAGTCAGGCATCACAAGACAGGACAGATTCTCACACACACACACACACAAGTTGGCACATGGAAGATGTCCCAGTGGCATGTTTGGGACAGATAAGCCCAGTGCTCGGTAATTATTCTAGTGCCTAAATGGCCTCTGGTGTGTTGCTCCCTGTCAGTGGAGACCAAATTTCAGGCATGGTTAAAGCATTCTTTCCTGCAGTATGCATGTGGTTAGGCGGGGGGGACAGAATTAAAGGCCAAATGTTGCAGCAAAGCAAGAAACGTTGTGAAGCACCTTCATGCTCTACTTTGTTACCAGTGCTGTATACATGGGGTAGAGAAGGGGTGGGGAAACTAAGGCCCAGGGACTGGATGAGGTCCCCCAGCTTCCCCTGCAGCTCAGGGGAGCCCATGCTAGTACTCCAGGGCTCCCCCCAGCACTGAGGAGCCCGTGCTGGTGCTCCAGCCCCCCAACTCCCTGCTGCTTCTCCCCCTCCCTTCCCCACAGGTCTACAACACATAATCTGCTAGCCTGAG
Organism: Pelodiscus sinensis; assembly: GCF_052426305.1. Classification (NCBI taxonomy): domain Eukaryota; kingdom Metazoa; phylum Chordata; order Testudines; family Trionychidae; genus Pelodiscus; species Pelodiscus sinensis. Next base: position 349,411,049 of record NC_143052.1, on the reverse strand, counting down.
CCCCCTATGCTCTGGTGTGAGAGAAGAATGTGGGGAGGGTCTTTCTCCTTCAGTCGGGAGCCATGTCAGTGAGGGTTTCTTTTTGCTTCTCACTTGTGTACAGCCCCCTGACTGATTTTCCTGTGGGTCAGCAGCCCCCAACCCAAAAAAGTTCTCCACCCCTGGGGTAGAGTAAAGACAAGGTCATGGCCAAGATAACCTTCTGGACAGCAGTGCTAGGCTCCTGTAGGAAACAGTGTATTTGTTTCCTGTGAATAGGTGGGGGAGTTCCCATCTGAGCATACACAAAGCCCTGACAAGAATGATGTTCCATATCTTCAGAAAACATCAGATGCAACCTCTGCTCCCTGATTGCTCAATGTCACCATCCTGACCAGCCTAGAGGCTTTTCCTTCGGAACAAGGAAAGCACCCGCACCCGGATTTGTTTGGTTTTCACACCGTACACAATGGGGTTCATCATGGGAGGAAAGAGGAGGTAGAAATTGGCCATCAGGATATGCACGTGCGGGGCGACGTGCTGTCCGAACCTGTGAATTATTGAGGAGAGAACCACCGGTGTGTAGACCACTAAGATGGCACAAAGGTGGGAAACACAAGTTCCAAAAGCTTTGACCTGCTCTTCCTGGGATGCCAGGCTTAAGACAGCCCTGAGGATCCTGACGTATGATAGGGCAATGAACATCAGATCCAGCCCCACGATGAAGAGAGTCACAGTGATGCCATAGATGTTATTGATCCTTGTGTCGGCACAGGCTAGATTCACCACGGCCATGTGCTCGCAGTAGCAGTGGGAGATGACATGGGACCGGCAATAGGGCAACCTCCTCACAAGGAAGGGCAGAGGAACCATTAACATAACCGCCCGGGCCAAAGCCGCCAGCCCGATCTTCGCTATCACTGAATTGGTCAGGATGGTGGCGTATCTCAGGGGGTTGCAGATGGCCACAAACCTGTCAAAGGCCATGGCCAGCAGCACGGCAGACTCCATGATGGAAAATGAGTGAAGGAAAAACATCTGCACCAGGCAGGTGCTAAAGTTGATCTCCCTGGAATTAAACCAGAAGATGCTCAGTGTTTTTGGCATGGTGGTTGTGGATAAAACAAGGTCAATGATAGCCAGCATGGCGAGGAAATAGAACATGGGCTTGTGTAGAGAGGGCTCTGTCCTGATAACATACAACAGAGTGCAGTTTCCTAGAAGGGCCACGATGAACACTAAGCAGAAGGGGATGGAGATCCAGAGGTGCATGGGTTCGAGGCCTGGAATGCCCGTCAGGAAGAACAAGGACAGGCCAGAACCAGTGCCGTTGGAATCTGACATGCTATCTTCTTGCAAATAACATATCAATGTATTTCCTTCCAAGAACCCATAACACATGGATTGAACAGATCCTGTAAATTAAATACATATTTGGGGTCAGCATCAGCTCTGGAAGAATTGGATCCATCTCCTGTGGAGTCATGTTGCATTAACACTAATTATACAAAACCGTGTATTTTTCTCTGCAAGAATCAGAGCTTTTACAGTGTCAGTACAAGTCATGAGCAATGAACCCAATGTGTTTACATGTATCGTACCAGATGGACCTTGGTACTGGGAGATGCACATTTCTTAGGCCAGCTCAACACTGGCAGAGAAAATTGATGTAAGATACACCGTTCCAGCCACAACAATTGCATAGCTGGACACTACGTTCCTTACATCAGTTTTCTGGGGCAGTCTCACAGCGGATTATCGATGGGAGAAACTCTCCCGTTGACTTCCCTTACTCACTGCTGTTGCAAGGAGTACCATGGACAATTGGGGTGCCCTCAACATTTGATTTAATATGTCTTTGCTAGACCTGCTCAGTTGAGCCCTGGAAGATGGATCACTGGAGGATTAATCCCCTGGTAAGTGGAGATGTAATCTTAGTGTGTATTCTGCTCCCACTGGAGTCATGGGGAGAATTCCGCACTGACCTCTGGGTTAAATGAGATGTTCTGTGGAGGTGACACATCTGACACAGCCAGAGCATGGGCAGTTTTGGGAAGGCAAGACCTGCCCTTGCCTATGTGACACACAGCCCCGGCTATCACACAAATAAGCCAAGAGACTCTGCAGACAGGGTGCCAGGGTTGGAACCCAGAGCTGAGGGTGGGCCCCAGTCCGCTTCATGCCCCCAGCTTCCTACTTGATACAGGAGAGTTGACCTGACCGTGAGCCGCACCGGAGGGGAAAGGCTACTTTGGAAAGGGGCCTGACCCAACCAGAGGAGAAGCAGAGACCATAGGGCTAACCCTCCTCCCTCTCCCCCATGCTGGCCAATGAGGAGGCTGTGGAGGCGAATGTCAGGTTTGCGCCCCCGGGGACAATAGCTGCCATTTACCTCTGAGCAGGAGACTCACTCAGGTAAGGGGGAGCTTTGTGACATCTCTCTGCCAAGATATATATCCCCCAGACTGAAATCTCCCATGACAACACAGAGGCACAATACAGAGTCTCCCAGTGTAATTAGACAAAGTAAGAAAAAGACAGTTGTGAGTGCAACCCAAACACCCCTGATTTTTTGAATACTCAGTGGTTTCTTTGCAGGATTGTTTTGTTTTGTTTTTTCGTGGAAATAAATTGTTCTCTTCTAAATAACCATTCGCTCCACACTCACTTATACAAGTGCAAATCACTCCAGGTTTGCATGAGTGTGGCAGGCTGCACATGAGAACGGCCACACTGAGTCAGACCAAAGGTCCATCTAGCCCAGTGTCCTGTCTGCCGACAGTGGCCAACACCAGAGAGGTAATCATCAAGTGATCCCTCTCCTGTCATCCATTTCCAGACAGAGGCTAGGAACACCATTCCTACCCATCCTGGCTAATAGACATTGCTGGACTTAACCTCCATGAGTCTATCTAGCTCTTTTTTGAACCCTGTTCAAGTCTTACTCTTCACCACATCCTCTGGCAAGGAGTTCCACAGGTCGACTGTGCGCTAAGTGAAGAAAAACATCCTTCTGTTTGTTTTAAACCTGCTGCCTATTAAAATCTCCTAGATTAATATAAGCTACCCCAGCTCACCTGAACCCTGGCTGTGTCTTCTTCCCTCTCAGCACATGGGGAAGTCACACACAAGCTGCATGACTCTCCACTCAGCCAGGATCAACTGGGTGAGATTATTTATACCCCCATATGACACCCTGCAGACTTTGCTCCCCAGATGGGAGTTCAGAGACTTGCGTTTGCTTTGGCACTTAGGGAGTGACAGCAAGTGGTGAAAGTAGATTAACCCCTGCCTTTCCTCCGGAATGGCTGTTAATATCGACATCCATGTGAAAAAGCATGGGCCAAGCCCGTACTAGTGTCGGGGTAGAATCCAGGTCCGTATTTTTGCCTGAGACAGTATTTCGAGTTCTGTTTTCCCGTTTGGTTTTCCGATATATATTCATTCTTGCTAATATGTGGGAACAACAAGATCCTTACAAAGGACAAAGATAGATATGATGGAGGCTGCTTTTTCCTAAGACAGATGGGCTTGTTAGTCTGGAGGGAGCAGATAAGTGTAGTAAAAGAGTTACTGGGCATGGCAGGAGTATAATGTACAAGCGCACACTTGAAGGCTGCCTCGATTCCTATCTCAAGGCAGGGTCAAGCAACTAGTTGGGCATAGGAGAGATAAAACTCAAAAAGGCCAGTAGTGAAATAACAGGTTCAGGACTGTTTAGAAAGCTGAATATGCACAAGTCCATAGGTCTAGATCAAATGTGTCCAAGGATGTTGAGAGAATTGGCTGATGTGAGTGCAGTTATTGGCCTCTCTTTGACAACTCAGGGTGACTGGGGGGAGGTCCCGGATGATTGCAAAAAAGCAAATGTAGTGTTCATCATTAAAAATGGGAAGGAGGAGGATCTGGGGAAGGACAGCCCAGTCAACCTTACCTCAGCCCCCAGAAAAATCATGGAGCAGGTCCTCAAAGAATCCACTTTTGAAACACTGGGAGGTGAAGATGGTGATCAGGACCAGTCAACATGGATTCACCAAGGGCAAGTCAATGCCTGAAGAAGATAATTGCCTTCAAGGATGAGATAACGGGCTCTGTGGATATGGGGAAAGCGGGGCAAAGCTTTCATAGTCTCCCACACTATACTTGCCAACATGTTAAAGAAATATGGCTTGGATGAATGAACGATAAGGTGGACAGAAATCTAGATAGATCATTGGGTTCAATGGGTAGTGATCAACCGAGCACTTTCTAGATCAACCTTGACAGGTGTCTGTCCAACCTGCTCTTAAATATCTCCAGCGATGGAGATTCCACAACCTCCCGAGGCAATTTATTCCAGTGTTTCACCACCCTGACAGTTAGGAAGTTTTTCCTAATGTCCACTCTAAACCTCCCTTGCTGCAATTTAAGCCTATTGCTTCTTGTCCTATCATCAGAGGCTGAGGAGAACAATTTTCCCCCTTCCTCCCTGTGACACCCTTTTAGATACCTGAAAACTGATATCATGTCCCCTCTCAGTCTTCTCTTTTCTAATCTAAACAAGCCCAATTCTTTCAGGGTATGTCTACACTGCAAAGTTAATAGCGTCTATACATGCAAACCGCTATTTCAATTTTAATCTGAAATAGCGGAGCCCTTAATTTGAATTTGGTAAACCTCATTCTCTGAGGAGTAACGCCAAATTCGAAATAGTTATTTTGAATTAAGTGCAGTGTAGTCACTTAATTCGAAATAGGGGGCCTCTAGCCGTTCCCAGGGAGCCCTGGTGGCCACTCTGGGCATAACCAGGAAGACTTACTCTCCTCTCCCCCAGCCCCGGAGCCATTAAAGGGGTCGACCCTGGCCACAGTGCCTGTGCCAGATCCAAGCCTGCCAGCCCAGAGCCAGCAGTGGCCACTGAGGCCCCTGACCCAGTGGCCCCAAAACATGAGCCAGCAAGCCACTGGCAGCCAACCCTCCACCACTCCCCAGGAACAGTCTGCCAGCTCCCAGGAGCCTGACAGGGGCTGGAGAAGGTGGGCGCCTTCCTGGTCCAGGGTGGAGATCATGTTCAGGTTTGGGGGGATGCCCCCAACGTCCATGATCTCCCCACTAGATAGAGGAACGCGGCCGTCTATGGCAGGATAGCTGCCAGCCTGGCCACCAAAGGCCACATGCAAATGCAGGAGCAGGTTAGCATGAAAGTCAAGTTGGTCCAGCGAGACCCCCCCCAACCCTGAGCCCTGAGCTTCCCCTCCCCCTTCTTCCCCTTGCTTCCCCCTTCCAGCTCCCTCCTCCCAGGTTTCCCCCTCCCCTCTCCCGCCCTCTCTCTTTCCCTCTCCCACCTCCTTTTCCCAGTCTCCCCAGAGGTTTAGCGCCCCCCTTCCCCTCAATTATGTTCAATAAACCCAGTTTCTATTTTTGAACATACGTGTCTTTTGTTTGACATGAGGAAGGGGGGCTAGGGAGGGGTAAGTGGAGGGACGTGAGGGAGGAATGGGGCACGAGCCCCCGGTGGGGAAGACCGGGAAGGCTCAGAGGGCTCCTCAGGGTGGACACTCTCCTGAAGGGCCTCCTGTATCCTGACGGCCCCCCGATGGATCCCCCCAGATGCCAGCCTGCAGCAAGTGCAGCCGGGCTGATGGCAACGACCCCACAAGACACACCGGCGTGCCCAGGGGCAGTCTGGCTCCATGTGGCCTAGTGCTGTGGTGTCCCGAGTTCGGGTACCCAGGGCACTCCAAGCCAGGACTGCTTTGCTGTCCCTCATCGAGGTAGACAAGCAAGCGGGGAACCCTGAGAACTATCTGTCCAGTGTGGGGGTAGGGTCCCTTTAAGCACAGATCTCAGTTAGCCTCAGGTGGCAACCCCACACACTAAGTCCTAACCTGATTCCCTGCCAGCACTCGTTCCGGCCAGGCTTAACTTCAGGGTCCACTCAGTGTGGATGTGCTATTTCGAAATAGCTTTTGTGTGTAGATGCATTAATTCGAATTAACTTAATTCGAATTAACTATTTTGAATTAAGTTAATTCGAAATAGTGCTGTAGTGTAGACATACCCTCAGTCTTCCCTCCCAGATCAGGACTGCAGCAGAGGGGTAAATAGAGAATTCCTACCTATCCAACATCACCACTGGGATTGTCTGGGTTTCCTTTAATGTCCGCAAGAGGTGCCCAGGCACACAGGTGAGTATTGCCTGTTTCCTATCTCATAGACCTGGAAGGGACCTTGAGAGGTTATCAAGTCCAGTCCCCTGCCCTCACGGCAGGACCAAGCACCATCCCTGACTAATAGGAGTTAATGCCAGCATGCATTAGTAAACAGAAACAAATGTGATAGCAATGTGGAGCAAGACTTTTTCCTGAGTACTTTATTGCCCAACACACACGTACACACAGAAGGAAAGAAGCCGGACTCTGTTTCCTTTCCTTATTGTCGGTACCAGAAAGACAGCTTTGACTGCTTGGTGCCTGAGATCACTCAGCTGAGGAACTAGGGAATTTCAAAGTGCACTTTGAGGCGCATCTACCCTTCCTCTCCCTGCTTCGACCTGATGCATCTCACAATTCTGTGGTAGCGTGAAACAACAGGAGATAGACTCTCACGTATCCAGACAACACAGCTAAGGGCAGATCTCCACACACAAAGAAGGTTGGCACCCAACTGCTACTGTGGTGGCATGTTTGGGCCAGAAGAACACATCACTCGGCACTTGTTCTTAAATGTTCCTGCTGTGTTGCTACATCTCCGAGCTAAGTGATTTTCTGGGGCAGGTAAAGCATCTGTTCCTGCTGCCTGCTGAGGTAATAAAGGCCGAACGTCTCAGCAAAGCAAGAGAAGGTGCAAGGAACTTCACACTCATTGCTGTCACCAGAGCTGCAGAGTAAGGACAAGGTCAGGCCAAGATCAGGTTCTGGCCAGCAGTGCTAAGATTATAGGGGATGGTGTATTGCTCCCAGTTAATAGAAGGTAGAGTTCCCATCCCTGCATATACAAAGCCCCCACAGGAATGCTGTCCAATTTACTCAGAAAACCTCTCCGGTATTCCCTGCTTCCTGATCACCCGCATCCTGGTCGTCCTAGAAGCTTTTCCCTCGGAACCAGAGAAGCACCCGGACACGAATCTGTTTGGTTTTCACTCCGTACACGATGGGGTTCATCATGGGAGGGAAGAGGAGGTAAAAATTGGCCATCAGGATATGCACGTGTGGGGCGACTTGGCGGCCGAACCTGTGCACGGTTGAGGAGAGGACCACAGGGACGTAGAACACTAAGATGGCACAGATGTGGGAGCCACAGGTGCCGAACGCCTTGAGTTGCTCTTCCTTGGATGCCAGGCTGAAGACAGCCCTGAGGATCCTGACATACGACACGATGATGAACATCAGATCCAGCCCCACGATGCAGAGAGCGACGATGATCCCATAGATGTTATTGAACGTGGTGTCGGTGCAGGCCAACTTCACCACGGCCATGTGCTCACAGTAGCAGTGGGCAATGACATGGGACCGGCAATAGGGCAGTCGCTGAAGGAGGAAGGGCAGAGGGGCCATTAGCACGACCGCCCGGGCCAAAGCCGCCAGCCCGATTTTCACTATCACTGAATTGGTCAGGATGGTGGTGTACCTCAGGGGGTTGCAGATGGCCACGTACCGGTCGAAGGCCATAGCCAGCAGCACAGCAGACTCCATGATGGAAAATGAGTGAAGAAAAAACATCTGCACCAGACAGGCACTAAAGTTGATCTCCCTGGAATTAAACCAGAAGATGCTCAGTATTTTCGGCACGGTGGTTGTGGATAAACCCAGGTCGATGACGGCCAGCATGGCGAGGAAATAGAACATGGGCTTGTGTAGGGAGGGCTCCGTCCTGATAACATACAACAGCATGCAGTTTCCTAGAAGGGCCACGCTGAACACGGAGCAGAAGGGGATGGAGATCCAGAGGTGCATGGGTTCGAGGCCTGGAATGCCCGTCAGGAAGAACAAGGACAGGTCAGAACTGGTGCCATTGGAACCTGACAGGATGTCTCGCAGGAGCATCCTCTGCAACTTCTCAATGTCTGTCCTGTCAATGAAACAGAAGAGCTCAGCTAAATAGACACAGCATACCTATATATGCATGAGAGTGGCCACACTCCACTCCAGATTTCAGGGTGCATCACTGGAAAACGATCATAAGGTCAGGAGCTGAGAGAAAAATTGATTGGGGGGGGGGGGTAAGAAGCCTTCACACTCACCTTTGTCACCAGAGCTGTACACGTGGGGGAGAGTGAGGACAAGGTTATGGCCAAGATCACCTTCCAGCAGTGCTAAGATTGCGTAGGGGCCGGTGTGTTGTATTGATTGATGGGGAGTGCAAATTAAGAAATGCCTGGTGCAAGTAAAAGTAATGTGATATCAGTGTGAGGGGGAACGGTCACAGAAGACCCCTTGGGGGTGTTTCCTGGGGTGCTGACAAAGCCACTGCCACTTGCCGCCTTGTTCTGTGGGGCTTGTCACTGCCCTGTCCTGCTGGACCAGATCCCTGGACTTCCCCTGCCCAGGCACCCAACTGAGATCACTGGCCCCACAAGGAGCGATACAGACACTGAAATGCTTCAGGTCCAAGGAAAATGCAATTTGGGGCCCAGCTTCCTGAGACACTGACCCCTCAATGAATTATTTAGGTAAGCCCTTTTAACAATGAAAGGGGGAAAGTGCACACGGATTGCTCCTCCTGGTAACAATCACTCACACTGGGCTTGGGAGTCAATAAAAGTGATTTTATTAGGTACAAACAGTAGGAGTTAAGAGGATGTAAGTGAGAATAGGCGGAGCAAAGCTGATTACAAATTTAAAATAACTGAAAACTCTTGGCTAACTCTAACACTAAAACCTCGCTTCACGAGGCATAAGGGAGCGGTCGACAAAGGCTTCTCTTGTCAACCGATCCGCGTCTTGACTCACGCGCTGTGCGGACGATCAGCTGAGCCAGCACAGCACGGTGGCCATTTTTATTTTAATGAATCGGGGATATTTAAATCCCCGCTTCACTGACTATGTCAGGTAGCCTATTTTACACGCCTCTGTTGGCAGAGGCATGTAATCTAGACATACCCTTCCAGTGGAGAATGGATGTTCTCAGAGAGATGGTCTAGTTCAACTGCAAGCTCCTGAGCTTCATGCAGGAATCACTGGCTGGGGTCTTTAGCCTGGGTTATGCAGGAGGTCTGGCTAGATGGCCATCATGGGCTCTTCTTGCCTTAAAAATTTTTCACACTATGATTTCAACCTGCCCATGATGTTATGTCTAAAGCTGGCACCACACATCAGATCTGTGACTCCAACCCTTTTCTTCCAAGTTTCCCTGCCTGCCTTTGCACTCCCTTTTGTGTTGTCGTGCGTATTTCTTCCAGGGCCATCGCTGTAGTGCTTGAGAGACACAATGAACCTTGTACTCCATTTACAGCTGCAACTTTCCCATCTCAAATTAGCTTGCTCAGCCATTATTTTGCTATTTGGGGGCAAATGCATTGACTTTGCTGCTAAGCCCTCTCCTCTCTTTGACCTCTACCACTGCTGACAACACCTCTAGCCTCTCAGTCATGCATGACTGCAACCTGGAAGACATCTTTGACCCTCTGACCTGCATGTGTGTATCCAAGGCCCATTGCATCTCTCCCTACCATGATCCTAAGATCTGACCTTTCTATCCACAAAGCAAAAGCTCTCCTCCACCTCTAGCCCTTCCCAGCAACCTCCTCCACTCTGGTCCTCAAGTCCCTTCTCACGCATCCAAAGCACGAAATCCCTCCACGGGATCTCATTGTCATTATAGCCCTTCACGGCTCTGCCTCCTTACTTACCAGTCTTCTCTTCTCATATTGTTCCCAACCCCTCTACTCTGCCAGGGGCAGAACCCCTACCTGCCTGCTTTTCCCATGCTGCCCCCCATATACAGAAGTTCCTCCCTAAAGTGGCCTGTGCCAACACTCCCCACTCCTTCACATCCATCCTCAAGACCCACTAGTAACAGTGGATAGTTGGGTAGAGCTGACGGACATGTATTTAACATAGCCAATGCTTATAATGGTAGGAAAAAACCGTGCATGTTTTGGTTTGTATCCCTTTATCTCTTCCACTATATGTTACAGCGGGGTTAATGACGATGGAAAAAAAAGTCTGTGTCAGGTGTGTGTGTGTGTGTGTGTATAGTGCCTCACACATTGTGTGTGGCATCCCAAGGTCAGTAATTCTCAATATCTAGAGAATATACAAAGTCATCCCAAACTTTCCAACCATTTGGTGGAGGAATTTTATCACATGGCTCCTTGCTCCATCCCATCATTAGGTTTTAGTGCTTTCCACTTTGGTTTTAGCCACAGTGGTCTGCCGACATGAACGTGGGCTCTACATGCTGCTGTATGGGGACAATTATTTCCAGGCACAAATTATGCCTCTAGAAAGGAAGGTCAGGGTTTTTTTTAAAAAAAATCAAGCCTCAAATGTAACCTGCATAGTTCCTTTCTCATACACTGCATTCCGTGACCCCTTTCAGAATCCAGGCTCCTCAACAGACAAGGACGAAGACCAATGCTGAAGTCAAGAAAGGAAATCTGCCTGTGAAACGTCTAAGAACCTCTCGACTCCACATTTTCAATCTTGGGTGTTGAAAGTATTTGCCTTCATCCATGCTTGGGCACACAGCTTGATTTTTAGGGAGTGCTGAACACCCACTAGCTCCCATAGAAAACCAGGTGCCTAAATATAGTCTAGGTGTCTAAATATAGTCTACTAGCCGATGTTAGAAACTTAGAATCCCAGGGCTGGAAGAGACCTCAGGAGTCATCAAGTCAAGCCCCCTGCCCAAGGCAGGACCAATCCCAACTCAATCATCCCAGCCAGGGCTTTCTCAAGATGAGACTTAAAATCCTGTAGGGCTGGATATTCCACTACCTCTCTAGGGAACCCATCCCAGTGTTTCACCACCCTCCTAGTTAAATAGTTTTTGCTAATATCATACCTAGACCTCCCCCACTGTAATTTGAGACCATTGCTCCTTGTTCTGCCATCTGTCACTTCTGAGAACAGCCTCTCTCCATCCTCTTTGGAACCTCCCTTCAGGTACTCGAAGGCTGATATCAAATCCCCCTCACTCTTCTCTTCTGCAGACTAAATAAACCCAAATCCCTGAGCCGCTCCTCATGGGTCATGTGCTCCAGCCCCCTAATCATTTTTGTTACCCTCTGCTGGACCCTCTCCAATGCATCCGCATCCTTTCTATAGTGTGGGGCCCAGAACTGGACACAATACTCCAGATGTGGCCTCACTAGTGCCAAATAAAGGGGAATAATCACTTCTCTAGATCTGCTGGCAATACTCCTTATGCAACCTAATATTCCATTCGCCTTCTTGGCTACAAGGGCACACTGTTGACTCATATCCAACTTCTCATCCACTGTAATCCCCAGATCCGTTTTTGCCCAACTGCTACTTAGTCATTCAGTCCCCAGCCTGTAACAATGCTTGGGATTCTTCCGTCCCAAGGGCAGGACTCTGCACTTGTCCTTGTTGAACCTCATCAGATTTCTTTTGGCCCAATCCTCTAATCAATCTAGGTCACTCTGGACCCTATCCCTGCCCTCCAACATATGTACCTCTCCCCCTAGCTTAGTGTCATCCACAAACTTGCTGAGGGTGCAATCCATCCCCTCATCCAGGTCATTAATAAAGATGTTGAACAAAACTGGCCCTGGAACCAATCCTTGGGGCACTCCGATAGAAACTAACCGTCAACCTCACATCGAGCTATTGTTCACTGCCCATTGGGCCTGACAGTCTAGCCAGCTTCCTCTCCATGTTCCCAGTGTTGCTTGGGTCTGTAACTCTAAGAGTTTTTTTAATAAAAGGAAAATATACTTGCTTTATTTAAATGACTGTGTTTTTCAAAAATACAGCACTTTTTTTAAGTGAATTTTTATTTTGGATGTCTTAAAAAAGGGATTGTTAAAATTTTTCTGGGTTGGGGTTGTTGTTTTTTTGTAAAATTTTTCATGGGAATTCCATCAACTGTATTTTTTTCTCTATCTCGATAAACTCTGATCATTCGCTATATTTTCACAAAAAGGGGCTCTAGTCAATTTGGTTTCCAATAACATTTTTTAGTTTTCAAACCTTTAAGTATTGATTTAGCTGGATCAAAACAGCTACTCCAAATGTCTCCATTTTATCTCTTTTTTGTAAGGTTTATTGAGAAGCAATCCTATTCTAGGTTCATCCTATGTTTTAGGCTCAGCTTGATTCAGTCTCTTTCAACATTTGCTCAGTTATGTGCTTGATTTGGTGATTCTTCCTCTTTTCTCTTTGGTTGTACAAGAAGCAAACCCATTCTAGGCACATCCCATTGTCCTGGCACAGCCAAACCCTTACGTTGTTTTAAGTTATGATCAGAGGAAGCTGCATAGCAAATTTGGTGGTCCTAGCTCTTATCGGGTAGGAGGAGTTCTTAATCAAACAGTCAGACAGACAAACTCTCTAAAATATATAACATAGAGCTACCAAGATAGGCACCTCAGCTTGATCATATGGGGGGCAGTATGAACCTACAGAGGAAACAGAAATGAAAATAGATAGCAGCAGAATTTGGATCAGGTTTTGAGCTTCCCCAGACTGTGGGTGTGTTTGGATCTGGTTCAAACCCAGCTATGGTAACAGAACAGTACAATTCCTTTGCCCGCATGAGTCGGATTCTGCGGGCAAACTCACCAGAATCCTGCAGCACTCCCTTCCTTTTCTGGGGCCCCAGTCGTCCTCCCAGGCTGCGTCAGGTCCACATGCTCACCCACCGCTGCCAGCCTTTGGTGGATTTATAGCCACAGGGAGGGAACTCGCCTCCTCTCTACTGGGAGGGTCTCTCAGGTCAGCTGGGAATCTTTGCTTCCCCTTTGTGCTCCCCACCTACCGCTGGAAGACAGAGTTAACTCTTTCTTTGCAGACCTGGAAGAATGAAGTCTGTTCCTACATCACGGAGCTGAGAGAGAGAAAAGCCATTTTAGGTCTAGATCCTGATCCCACAGCTGTTGCTTTGCCCAGTCTCGTTTGAAATAAACCCAAGCAAAGAAGCCTCCACTACTTCCCTTAGGAGACTGTATCCACCCTGGGGACTCCTTTACTGCCCAGCGAATTTTCTCCAGCTATACATGTGGGTCACCCTGGCCAGACAAGTCAACTTCAGCTGCTCTCTGGCTGAATATTTAACAGTTGGCAGTGGCTATGAAAACAAGCTATCTACTGAACGCCACTCACAGGTCGAGGCTTTAGGAGTTAGAAAAACCCATACAGGCTCATAGGTATTTCCTCCACAGACAGCCTCTTTATGTTATGATTACTAGTCTGCCTTGTGATAGTGTTTAAAGGCCTCCTCCTCGTCAACCAAGCCCCGTTGTGAAACAATGCCCCAAAGGGTTTCAAAGCTGTGTACACCAAAAAACTGGGGACCAGCTCATTAAGCAGAGTTCTACAAAAAAGGACCTGGGAATTAGAAGCTGGATATGAGTCAACAGGGTGCCCTTGTAGCCAAGAAGGCGAATAGAATATTAGGGTGCATTAGTAGGACCGTTGACAGCAGATCTACAGAAGTGATTATTTCTCTTTATTTGGGACTGGTGAGGCCACATCTGGAGTATTGTGTCCAATTCTGGGCCCATTACAGAAAGGATGTGGACACATTGGAGAAGGTCCAGTGGAGGTCAACAAAATGATTAGGGGGCTGGGGCACATGATTTACAAGGAGAGGCTGAGGGATTTGGGCTTATTTAGTCTACAGTCAACTACCTAAAAGGGGGGTTCCAAAGAGGATGGAGAGAGGCTGTTCACAGTAGTGACGGATGGCAAATTGAGGAGCAATAGTCTCAAGTTACAGTGGGGGAGGTCTAGGTTGGATATTAGGGAAAACAATGTCCCTAGGAGGGCAGTGAAGCACTGGGATGGGTTCCCTAGGGAGGTGGTGGAATCTCCATCGCTAAAGGTTTCTAAGTGGCTGGCTAGCTCAGTTAGTTAACACAGTGGGCTAAAAATGCCAAGGTCATGGGTTCAAGCCCACTGCTGGCCATGGGGACTATTGGGGTGGTGATGTGTGGGAGAGGGATAGCTCAGTGGCTTGAGCATTGGCCTGCTCCACCCAGAGTTGTAAATTCAATCCTTGAAAGGGCCATTTAGGGATCTGGGGCAAAATCTGTCAGGGATGGTACTTGGTCCTGCTGTGAGGGCAGGGGACTAGACTTGATGATCTTTCTAGCTCTATGAGATAGGTATCTCTCCATATATTAAGCTCTAGCTGGGATGATTTAGTTGGGTTTCATTTTGGGCAGGGGGCTGGACTCGGTGACTCCTGAGGTCTCTTCCAGCCCTACAATTTTATGAAAAGGACAAAAGCAAACGTGACAATGTCTCAGAGCTCCAGGTCAATTAGTTCCGAGTTGTGGGGTTCCGGACGTGGTCCTCAAAAGTGCACCTGTTCCCTCCCAGGCTAAAATCCTGGCTCCAGCCCTTCCCCCTTCCCTGGATTTCAGAGCCTAGGTTCCAGAAATGTCTACAGTGATGTCTTTATCCCTGTACCATGAGCCTGAGTCAGTTCACCCAGTCTCTGATCATCTTTCTCTGCAGTGTGGGTAGAAGGTTACTGTATAGATGGACCCTAAGAAGAAGCCATTTTATGGCAGTGCTGGCACTTCCTGCCCCCAATCCACCTGACAATATGGTAGTCATTCTTGGGGCATTTTGTCTCTTCCCCTTCCATTTCTTGCTGGACCCCAGAAGAGAGGAGGTCCAGTGGAGTTCCCTCCACTTTATAAAACCTATAAAAAGGGAAAGAAGAACAACCCAGGAAGCTACAGACCAGTCAGTTTAACTTCAGTGCCAGGGAAGATAATGGAGCATGTAATTAAGGAATCCATCTGCAACAACTAGAAGATAATAAGGCGATAGGTAACAGCCAGCATGGATTTGTAAAGAACAAATCATATCAGAACAGTCAGATAGTTTTCTTTCATAGGATAATAAGTCTTGTGGATAAGGGAGAAGTGGTGGACATGGTATACCTAAACTTTAGTAAGGAATTTGATATGGTCTCTCATGACTTCTTATCAATAAACTAGGGAAATACAACCTAGATGTGGCTACTTTAAGGTGGGTGTATAACTGGCTGGATACCCATTCTCAGAGAGCATATATTAAAGGTTCACAATGATGCTGGAAGGGTTTAACAAGTGGGGTTCTACAGAGGTCTGATTTGGGACCGGCTCAGTTCAATATCTTCACCAACAATTTAGATATTGGCATAGAGAGTACACATTTTAAGTTTGCAGGTGATATCAAGCTGGGAGGGGTTGCAAGTGCTTTGGAGGAAAAGGTCCTAATTCAAAATGATCTGGACAAACTAGAGAAATGGTCGGAGGAAAACAGGATGAAGTGTAATAAGGACAAATGCAAAGTACGCTACTTAGAAAGGCACAATAAGTTTCACACATAGGCTATGTCTAGACTACAGGCTTCTTTCAGAAGAAGGTTTTTTCAGAAGAGATCTTCCGAAAACACTTCTTCTGAAACAGTGTCCACACTGCAAAAGTGAATCGAAAAAGCGGTCTGATTTTTTGAAAGAGAACATCCAGACTGAATGGCATGTGAGCTGTGATTGCTATGGACAGAACGGCCACCAGGGCACCTGTGCTTTTTCCTTTTTCCTCTTCTTCGGAAAGAACTCCCTCTTCCCCGTCCACACACGTCTTTTTGCAAAAGAGCTCTTTTGGGAAAAGGCTTCTTCCTCGTAGAATGAGGAGGGCTCAACAAATCAGTGAATCTACTTGCCCGTGGCAAGTACTTTTCAGCCAGTCGCCCTGTTCACCGGCGGCACATGCATGCGCAATGCGGGTCTTGTGCATGCACAGTGCGGGGCTGGTGAGTAGATTTCTCAGCGGTTTGTCAAGCCCTGAGAATGAGGATTACCAATGCCGGGAAAACCCCGTTGTTCTTTCAATTTTCTTGTGGAAGAACGCAATTGCAGTGTGGACATTCCTCAAGTTTTCTCGGAAAAATAGATGCTTTTCCGACAAAACTCTGTAATATAGACATACCCATACAGAATGGGAAGTGACTGTCTAGGAAGGAGTACGGCAGAAAGGGATGTAGGGGTTATAGTGAACCACAAGCTCAATATGAGTCAACAGTGTGACACTGTTGCAAAAAAAGCAAACATGATTGTCAGATGCATTAACAGGAATGTTGTGAGCAAGACACAAGTCATTCTTCTGCCCTACGCTGCACTGATTAGGCCTCAGTTGGAGTATTGTGTCCAGTTCTGGGCACCACATTTCAAGGAAGATGTGGAGAAACTGGAGAAGATCCAGAGAAGAACAACACGAATGATTAAAGGTCTAGAGAACATGAGCTATGAGGGAAGACTGAAAGAATTGGGCTTGTTTAGTTTGGAAAAGAGAAGACTGAGAGGGGACAGGATAGCAGTTTTCAAGTACTTAAAAGAGTGTCACAAGGAAGAGGGAGGAAAATTGTTCTCCTTGGCCCCTGAGGAAAGGACAAGAAGCAATGGGCTTAAATTGCACTGAACGTGTAGAAGATTGTCTGATCCACTGTCACATTCCCTGCTGGGAGAAATTGAGGCGGCTGGAACATAATGACCCTAGTTGGAATTCACTCCAGCTGCCGGGCTTCTCACTGCCCCAGTCTTGCTGACTATGAATTGTTCTAGATACTGCACAGCTGATGCTCCCAAACCTTGCTAGCTATGGTGACAGTGTAGAGTAGGGCTCCTCTTCCCATTTTAAAGCTTGGGAACTGAGAGACAGAGGGACATGCCTAAGGTCACCCGTGGCCGAGTCAAGCATAGAACGCAGGCCTCCTAAATTACTGCCCTAACCACCAGGCTGTTCTCGCTCTATAACTACTGCCCTTGTCATCCACTGGGAAAGCCACTCAAAGTGACTGTTAGTGCCAACTGAGATAGCAGGGTCTGTGTTGGGCAGGGTAGAGTGGAAGGTGGCTAATGCAACCTTGGAGCTCTACCTAGGGGTACAGGAACATTTTGAAAAATGGGGGTGCTGTGCCCCCTTGTCCCTGTCCACCCCAGCCCCAGCTGAGGCTAACAGCAAAGCCTCAGCATGCGGGGCCAACTGCTAGGACCCTGGGTGCTGGGTTGTTGACTGCCTCTCGCACCCTGGGGGCATGGCTGCCCTCCTATGTTCAGGGCTCTAATTGGGACTCCAGCACATGGGGCTGGCACCAGAGCCCTCAATGCCCAGGGTGGCAGCCAAGAACCCAGTGTGTGGGATGGACAGCCAAAAACCCAGTGTACAGGGTGCTGCGGCACCCCCTGCACCTCTAGTTCCCACACCCATGGTGCTACCATGCACCCACTGTACCATTCCACAGAGAGGACAGCAAAGGAGTTGTAGAATTGTCTGCACTGTCTACATGCCTTGCCAAGCAAGAACGTAGAAGTCTCCAGACAAGATTCACCTAGCCCAGTACGTTACCCTCCTCACTGGCTGGTACCCAATGCAGCAGAAGAATATTCATGTGACCTTGCAGAGGGCATTTTTTGAATGACTTGGCCATGGAAGAAGTCCCCCTCTTTATCCCCTTTGGTTAGTGGAACATGGGCAAGAACCCAACAGAAGCTCCCATCCAGCTTCAGTTTTCTGCAGAACTTGTGAGGCCTATCAGTCCTGCATACCGGAGCAGCCTCACAGCCTGGGAGAAAGGGCAGCACCGCATTGCATACTGGTCCCTTCCTTCTTCACACACGGTCCTTCATCTGAACTTCTGACTCACATTTGGCTCCTAATGTGGAAAGGACCAAACATCTGCGGCCAAACCATCTCTTGCTGTGATCTTCTCATATTACACAGAAGTTTGGCAGAAAAGGACCTGGAGATTACAGTGGAGGAGGAGCTGGATATGAGTCAACAGGGTGCCTTTGTAGCCAAGAAGGCAAATGGCATATTAGGGTGCATTAAGAGGAGTATTTCCAGTACATCTAGGGAAGTGATTATTCTCCTTTATTTGGCACTGGTGAGGCCACATCTGGTGTATTGCATCCAGTTCTGGGCCCCCCACTCTAGAAAGGATGTGGATACATTAGAGTGAGCCCAGCGGAGGGCAACAAAAATGATTAGGGGGCTAGAGCACATGACTTATGAGGAGAGGCTGAGGGATTTGGACTTATTTAGTCTACAGAAAAGAAGTGTGAAGAGAGATTCGATAGCAACCATCAACTACCTGAAGGGGGTTCCAAAGAGGATGGAGAGAGGCTGTTCTCAGGGGTGACAGATGACAGAACAAGAAGCAATGGTCTCAAGTTGCAGTGGGGGCAATCTAGGGTGCATATTAGGAAAAACTATTTCCCTAGGAGGGTGGTGAAACACTGGGATGGGTTACCTGGGGAGGGGGTGGAATCTCCATCCATTGAAGTTTTTAAGTCCTGGCTTGACAAACCCTGGCTGGGTTGGGGCTGGTCCTGCTTTGGGCAGGGGGCTGGACTCGATGACTCCTGAGGTCTCTTCCAGCCCTGGGATTCTATGATTCTGTCTCTGAATGGCTCTCCTGCTGCAGGGCACAGGGTGACCCACCAACCTGTGGCACCTTCTTGGATTGACTGTGGGACCCTACACTCTACTGATGTGTACATGCATTGATCAGTGTCCCACCCCAGTGCTTCCTTGAAAGCGGTTTGAGTTGGGGTCAATAGGTTTGTTATTCTTTGGCCCTTGTTTCGAGATACATACAACCTCTCCCTCCACTCCAGTATGCTCTTGGGGGAAATGGGACGAGTGTTCTTGTTCCTGAGGCTACCTAGGGTTAGGAGATGAGGATTTCATTTCCAGTAATCCCAAAGCCCCATTCTCATTCCAGCCACTGAGACCAGACTATACAGGTCCACACTGGAAATTCATATACCCTTCCTGTGCCTCCATTTACACCACCGTGGTGGTGTCACTGAAATGTTAAAAGTTCTCAGAAAAAAGGTGCTATTTAAGGGGCTATTTATCCCTTCACTTTAACTCTACATCCTTGCGGCCCTGGGAGCAAGAGAAAGAAAGAGTCTTGAGTGTGGGCTCCTTTGTGGTAGACGTGTATTATGGCTAAGATTATTAGGAATGTTTCTTGATAAGTAATTGATTGAAGTTTGGAAGTGATGACCCAATAGGGGTCCCTATAAGCCATGTAGTCTGTAAAAATTAATTATAAAAAGACTAGATACTACAGTATGCAAATTGAACCTCTCTAATCCGGCAACATCCATGGTCCGGCATGATTTTAGTGAGCTGGATGTCCACTTACCACGGATGTGACCAAGTTTCCCACGGTCCCATAAAGTTTGTTTACAGCCACCAGTCCTGGCTCTCAGTGTTCTGTGTTGTTATTTAGTTCTAATTTACCCCTCAATGTCTTCTGAGAGTCCAGTGAGCAGTGGAAGTGTCGGTAATGCTGCTAGACAATACCGACCTCCCGGGGCCTGGCAAATTCTCTGGTTTGGTACCAGTCAGGTCCTGAGAGTGCTGGACTAGAGATGTTCAACCTGTGCTTTGGAGCAGTTCTCTGAAACTATCCTTAGAGACATTTTCCTGACACCCTTCTCCCTGTCAGGAAGCAACTGGCCATCGCTGCTTTGCTGCTAATCACGCAATCCCGCGTCTGATTTTAGATCATTACGTGGGAAGTTCTAAACCTATTGCTAATGTCTGTGTGTGTATAAATCTAATAAGTGGTCATGTGAGATCAGAGTTGAGTTGAATCAATCTCTCATCAGCTGGAAGCACTGTGTTCCCA
This sequence comes from Pelodiscus sinensis, assembly GCF_052426305.1. Lineage (NCBI taxonomy): Eukaryota > Metazoa > Chordata > Testudines > Trionychidae > Pelodiscus > Pelodiscus sinensis. The sequence goes on along the minus strand of NC_143052.1, from coordinate 349,391,265 downwards.
TGGATTTGTTCCTGACACCACTGGCCTGAAACAATTAGGTTCCCACTGCTTTGGCTTCTGAAAACCCTGGATAACACCCTCTTGACCAAAACGGGTACTGATGTCTTCATATGCAAACTGACGCAGAGCACGTCTTCAAATGACATATACCCTTTTGCAAAGGTATAAAATAAAAATTCACTGTGCAGATGCCTTCATGTTTTGGGGGGTATTTGCACACTGACGTAGGGCACACACACACATCCTAGCACATGTTCTCTTGAAGATCAACCCCACACTGTGGAATAGAGGTGTAGCTATTAAAACAAGGTCCTGTAGGATAAGACTGGGTTAATTTACTGTTACTATTCATGGCTATTCCCAGTGCCTGATAGCAGATTTTCCTGTAGAATGAAGATAGGCTCTGAATTCCCAACTGGGACAGTAAAACTAGAGGATTTCTTTCAGAGGTATAAATACCGCCAGGCGAGTTGTCCTGGCAGACTGGCTCATGCAGATTGTGTGTGACTGTAGCATTGACTGAAGGTGAAGAAGATACAGATGAAAACCGGTGAGTGGGCGGGGGGGGGGGTCATATGGATTTAATCAGAGGCCCTTTAATACACATTTTTTAAATGCACTCAAAAACTTTGGGCCAAATCCTGCCCCCCATCACGCTAGTGTCAAAATGAAATAATTCCACTCATTCCAGCAGAGCAACACAGGACTTACACCAGTGTCACAGATCAGAATGTGGCACTGTCTGAATGAACAAGGGGAAAAGACACTATGAGAAGGTGAAGCGCTCGGAATTCGGGACAGGCAAACGGTATCACAGTCCAAATTTTGCCCCTTCTATGAAGTCACTAGTCTGCAGTGATTTGTTTGTTTAAGCCACATTGATACTTACGCGATGAAGATCAATCTTCTAGCATTCTATTTAGTGGGTCTAGTTAAGACCCACTAAATCAAACACCGAGGGTATGAATCCTCAATTCCCACAACCGCCAATGTTCTTTTCTACAGCTTGTGGGCATCCAGACACATGATTGCATCTCGTCATGCTCTTGTCTCCTGTGCAGACTTGTACTTCTTTTGTCATCACAACAGCAGCAGCAACATTCTTCTGGTGGCTTAGACTTTTTGTATGAATTCACTTCTCTACAAAGTGTGCTTTTAAATAAACAAGAGCAGCAGCCGTGTTCTCCCCGATTTCTTTTCAACCCACTGTTCAGTCTTCCTGCTGTGATGTTCATCGGCACCCAGGTGATTATCTGCCTCATGCTGGTGTGGAATCTAGGAAATATTGCCTGTCTGACTTTTCCCAAACCAGAAATCCCCTCAGCCCAGCTTTTCTCACAGCACTGCTGAATTCCCGGGCAGTTTGTGGAGCATAGCACTGGGGGGGGAGGTAAGCATTTTAACCATGACTTTCACTAGCTTTGACATTTCTTGCTAGTAAGCAACAGCCCAACACTGCATCTTGGAAGTCATGGTGAGTTTTGTCACTGCCTCCAATGGGAACAGGGTCGGAATGTCAACAGCCTCTTTGACCAGTCTACACTACACCCAGAAGGTCAGCTTAAGGTATGCAACTCCATCTACGTACATAAAGTAGCTGGAGTTAGCTTACCTTAAGCAGAGCTTGGCATCATCTTCATAGCGAGAGGCCGACGGGAGCAAACACTCCCATCGGCTTCCCTTATTCCTCGTATCTGCAAGGAGTACTGATATCGATCAGAGCCACCCTCAGTGTTTGATTTAATAGGTCTTAACTAGACCCACTAAATAGAATGCCAGAAGACTGATCTCCACAGTGTAAGTATCGACATGGCTTAAATCTCACTCCCTCCTTCCCTTCCTCCCGGAAGCAGATTAGCAGAACTCACTCATGCAACCAGTAGGACTAAGTCTGTCCAGGAAGAATGTCCAAGCTGTGCTTGCCAAATGTAATGGATACATCTTGCTACATGTCCTGCCATGAGGGCACAGGACTCGACTCGATGACCTCTTGAGGTCTCTTCCAGTCCTAGTGTTCTATGATTCTATGCTGCTTCACATGCCGGGTGCTTCACAGTAAAATGCAAGCTGATCATGGGAGCAAAGCGCTTGACAAACTGGGTCCAAGCCCTCTTGATTCTCTAGCCCTCCAGCGCAGCACCGCTGCTAGCAGCAACTACAGCCAAACATCTGTCTGCTGCTGCTAAAGGTAACTCCAGAGAGAATGTGCATGTATCTGCCACGGCTACAAATCACGCTTCTGCATGTACTAAGCATGCCCAGGGAGGAGACGTATTCCAGCGAGGGCTGCCAAGCTATTCACAAAATGAATCATAATTGATCGTGCTGTTAAACAATAATAGAATACCATTTATTTAAATATTTTGGATTTTTTACATTTTCAAATATATTCATTTCAGTTACAACACAGACTACAGAGAGAACAATGCTCACTTTATTTTTATTTTTTATTACAAATACTTGCACTGTAAAAGTATTTTTCATTTCATTTACTACAAGTACTGTGCATTCTCTTGACCAAGAAAGTGAACTTACAAATGTAGAATTGTGTACAAAAAATAATTGCATTAAAAAATAAGGCAATGTACAACTCTAGAGCCTACAAGTTCAATCAGTCCTACTTCTTCTACAGCCAATTGCTCAGACAAACAACTTTGTTAACTTTTGCAGGAGCTCATGCTGCCTTCCTCTGGTTTACAGTGTCACTTGAAAGTGAGAACAGGCATTTGCATGGCATTGTGATAGCCAGCCTCTCAAGATATGTATGTGCCAGTTGCTCTAAAAGTTTGTGTGTCACTTCATTATTCAACCACCATTCCAGAGGACATCCTGATGACGGGTTCTTCTTGATAATGATCCAAAGCAGAGCGGACTGATGCATGTTCATTTTCATCATTTGAGTCAGACGCCACCGACAGAAAGTTTATTTTATGGTTTTTTGGTGGTTTGGATTCTGTAGTTTCTGCATCACAGTGTCGCTTTTTTAAGGTGCTAAAGGAGCACTCGAAGTAGAGAAGCAAAATGTTAGGAACCATCAACCCATTCAATTAGCCTCATTGGCCCTGGTTCTACAAGTGAGAGGTGCTTTTTTTTCTCCCCCTTCTTTTTCTGTTATAAATTCTGGGTTCCTGTTATTTCCACTCCAGCTCATCTGAAGAAGTGGGTTGTGCCCACGAAAGGGCATGATACCATCTATATTTTTATTAGTCTCTAAGGTGCCACAGGACCACTTGTTGTTTTTAAAGGAACCATTAGGAAAGGGGTAGATAATAATACAAAAAAAATCATAATGCCGCTATGTAAATCCATGTTCTGTTTGCATCATCTCACAAAAATATATTAGACATGGGAAAAGTACACTGAAGAGCAATTAAAATGATTAGGGGTATAGAATAACTTCCATATGAGGCAAGATTAAAAAGGCTTGGACAGTTCATCTTGGAAAAGAGACGACTAAGGGACGGAGGAAAGATATTAGAGAGGAATCAGGGAATGTTATATACCTTTCACATCACACAAGAACCAGGAACAGGTTTAAAACAAAACAAAAGGAAGTATTTCTTCACATAAAGCACAGTTAATCTGTGGAATTCCTTGCCAAGGGATGTTGTTAAGGCCAAACGTTTAACTGAGTTCAAAAAAAGAACTAAGTCAGTCCAAGGAAGATAGGTACATCAGTGGCTATTGTCAGGAACACAATGCCACACTCAGGGTCTCCTATAGCTCTGAAAGCTGAGAGTAGACACTTAAGGGATGGATCACTCAAAGTCACCCTGTTTTGTCCAATTCCTCTGTAGCAGTGAACCCACAAAGCTCAGCCATCACCTGCCCTTCCCCAGAAAGGGGACACTCTTCACAACTGTCTGAGCCACAGCAGCTTGTGACCCCATCTCACGGTTCTGCCGAACCTGCCATTTCTCTTGCGTTCAAACCCATCCAGGCTGCAGACTATTGTCATTCAGACACTGCGCTAGTTGTCCTTCCAGGTCCCCAGAACTGGAACTGGACATACAGCCGTGGTCCAGAGCTGAAGGGAAGCAGCAGTTGAGAGGAGAATAGACAAAACGCCCATGGGCTCACCTTGAGCAAGTGTGGGGAGAGCTGTAGCAAGGAGCGTCGTGTCGCTACAGCGAATGAAGCTGGGGAGGCCCTGGAGCTGGTGGGGGGCTGCAATTCTCCGTGAGGGAGATGGCAGATGGGACATCCTGTTTGTGTTGGGCTCCAGACGCCTGTGACTCAAGAGAGTTGCATGGAAGAGATTCATTGAGGAGCACCCTGCAGGGACAAGGCGTTTTCGTTGCCAACAATAACCTGCCATGTGGTTTCAGTTACAGCCTCCGAAATGGTCCTGGGTACCGGCCGTGCACCATGTCACACTGCAATGACTCCAGCCCCTCCACCTTCTTCCTGATGGGCATCCCGGGGCTGGAGGCCAAACACTTCTGGATCGCCTTCCCGTTCTGTGCCATGTACCTCGTGGCCCTGCTGGGGAACTCCACCCTTCTCTTTGTGATCAAGACGGAGCCAAGCCTGCACTTGCCCATGTACTACTTCCTCTGCATGCTGGCAGGTATCGACCTGGTGCTCACCAGCTCTACCGTGCCCAAGATCCTGAGCATCTTCTGGTTCCGCTCCCATGAAATCGGCTTTGAGTGTTGCATGGTCCAGATGTTCTTCATCCACGGCTTCTCCGCCGTGGAGTCGGGGGTGCTGCTGGCCATGGCCTATGACCGCTACATCGCTGTCTGCAGGCCCCTGCACTACTCTGCCATCCTCACCGACGCCGTCATTGCCAAGATGGGGTCGGCTGCCTTCCTGCGGGGTCTCGGCCTGATGACTCCCTTGACGTGCCTGGTAAGCCGTCTGCCCTACTGTGGTCCCAGGCTCATTTCCCATTCCTACTGTGAGCACATGGCCGTGGTGAAGCTGGCCTGCGGGGGCACCACTCCCAATGATGTCTACGGCATCACGGCCGCAACTTTCGTGGTGGGCTCCGACTCCATCTTCATTGCCGTCTCCTACATCCTGATTCTCCAGGCCGTCCTGAGCCTCTCCTCCAGGGAGGCCCGCTGGAAATCCTTCAGCACCTGTGGCTCCCACGTGTGCGTCATCCTGGTCTTCTACACCCCGGGGCTGTTCTCCTTCTACACACAGCGCTGGGGGCAGAACATCCCCATGCACATACGCATCCTGCTGGCAGACCTCTACCTCTTGGTCCCCCCTATGCTGAACCCCATCATCTATGGCATGAAGACCAAGCAGATTAGGGGGCGGCTGCTAAGGCTTTTCTATCCAAAGAGAATCCAAGGTGGTTTTGACTCCCCACATAGTTTTGGAGGCTGAATGGCAAGGAGCAGCTGTAGAAGGTTCAAAGAAGCCCCCAGAATGTCCGGTTCTGATCCAAAATGAAGATTCTCCAGCTGAAAATCCCATAAGAAGATGTTCTCTCCTGAAACTGCTGGTGCTTTCTTCCTCCCGGCTAGGCTGATAATCCTGGCCAAGACCCAGAAGAATAGAATCGCTATGAACACGAGTCATAACTTTTAGCAGATGTTCATTCTGACTTCAGCTTGAGGATGAAAGTTTTTAGATCGTTGCTTACCCATACCACTGGCTCCTCCTTAACACTGAACCCCAATATCACCAGTATGCTGCTTCCCAACAGCAGCTGGTAAAAGGCTGTTCCCACATGAGAGGCCAAGTTCTACACGTAGATCTATCCCTCCATTCCTTACATAAGAACATAAGAGTGGCCAAATTGGGTCAGACCAATGGTCCATCTAGCCCAGTATCCTGTCTGCCAACAGTGACCAATACCAGATGCCCCAGAGGGAGGGAACACAACAGGTAACCATCACCCAGCCATCTGTAGTAAGATGAGGGCCTGAAATGTAAGCCCACGTATCACAGACTGTGTATGAGGCCTGAGGCCCAGACAGCAATAGTCAAGACTTTGTTAATATAAAGCAAAGTGAAGCTGTGAGTAAGAGGCAGGCCCTGCTCACAGAAGTTGGCAGGAGTAGGGTTGATAGTGGAGAAACACTCAGACCTAAGAGGTACTAGGCACAGGCAGTAAGCACATTCCAGAGGGGCTGTAACAGAGCATCTTGGGTACGTCTAAACTACATGGCTCCGTCGATGGAGCCATGTAGATTTGTTTGTTTGACAAAGGGAAGTGAAGCCGCGATTTAAATAATCGCGGCTTCATTTAAATTTACATGGCTGCCGCGCTGAGCCGACAAACAGCTGATCAGCTGTTTGTCGGCTCAGCACGCTAGTCTGGACGCTCCCCTGTCGACATGAAAGCCTTTTATCGACCTCCCCAGTAAACCTCATCCTACGAGGCATAACGGGGAGGTCGATAAAGGGCTTTCATGTTGTCAGGGGAGCGTCTAGACTAGCGCGCTGAGCTGACAAACAGCTGATCAGCTGTTTGGCGGCTCAGCACGGCAGCCATGTAAATTTAAATGAAGCCGTGATTATTTAAATCGCGGTTTCATTTCCCTTTGCCGATCAGCCTAATCTACATGGCTCCATCGATGGAGCCATGTAGTTTAGACACACCCCTTGTGTAGAAACAGCTCGGTATCAACACACACCTCATAGATAACAGGAACATACCCACCCAGGTTCAGGACAGTATCTACACTGATAGCACAATAGATAATAATCGAATCCCCATGTACAAAGTAACAGGTGGGTCGAGGTAACATCAGAAGGTGGCAACCTGATATGTCAGGGGTGATATGTAACTCGTTTGTCTCTATGTATTAACATGAACCCCAAAGAGTTGCCTTTTTCTGACCTAAGGGGCAGTGGCAGATCCCATGTCACTGACTGAGTTGGTCCATTGTCACGGGCATGAATTCTTAGCCTACCTGTAGACATCTGATCTGAGGAAGCACTTGGTTGACAATAAACCTACCCTGGTGCCTTCCATCCTTATCTAATGTTGTGGTCTTTGGGGGGCTGTCTCAGAGTCAACTGTGGTGGCTACTAGCACAAGCCAACACAACACACAGAGGAGCATAAGCATGTAGCCAAATGAGTATCTTCATTGATGGAGCAGAAGACCTCTCAAGACACCACTAGTGACGCCTGACTACTCCACCCTCCTTCCAACCAGCTATCATCAGTCTGCAAAGCTACCTATCTGTTAACCTTGAATGGCCACCCAGGTGTGACTGTGGATGCTTCCAGCTAGAATCTGTGTGTGTGTTCTAATGTAGAATTTCCCCCTGAATGTGTATTGTATCTTTCCACCATTTCTTGCAGCTTTCCTTGAGCAGTTACAAGAAAAGATGCCTCTCAGCTCTTTTGAGAGCAGAAGACTAAAAAACAACCTTGAAATGCTCCCCTTCATAGGTTGGAGAGTGTTTTTAAGTGAATCTTAGTGCTGCAAGTAACATGAAAGCTATTTTAAAAGTTGGTTAACACTTTCTTGACCGTCTCCGTGTTCTACTTTTCATGACATCTTCTTTCAAACTTTTTGATCTCCTGCTTTTTGGTCTTTCTCGCCTTTATGGAATGGAGCATGCTCTGTATGTGCCAAAATGTGATGGCTATTCTCCAGTTCGACACAGAATTCTTTATCATTGATGTTCAAATATTGCCCACCTGTCAGCGGCCAGTGAAGGAGCATACAATTCTTCAGAAGTATTTTCCTGTCCACCGGCAGCTAACTACGTTCATACAAAACCCCACAGGTCTTTTCATGGTACTTCATTTGTCCAAACCTTTCTTCAATGGCCACTTGAGCAGTATCAACAAGTGAGCATAAAAACTCCTTCTTGAATTTTTCTTCTGAGCGTCCCATTCCCTCATCCTTGCCCTCATAACCAAATTGTCTCCTCTTCCAATAAATAAGCACTTTCTTGAAGATAGAGTCAAGTCCTAAGTTTTCCACCATTTCTTGAGCAGCAGGGATTGTATATTCAAATCTATTGTCTCTGGAGGCCACAACAAAATCAAGTTTTTCATTAGTAGTAGTAGTAGTACTAGTAGTAGTAGTAATAATAATAATAATAACTTATCATTAAAGTTATAGCAGTTGCAATACCCATCAACTGACTTTGTAATGCCTTGCATACAGTGTTTACCTGGAACAGGATATCATGCCAACCCACAATTCAGATTAGAAATTTGGAGCCAGCGATCTGCTTTGCCAGGCTTTGCACCCTCGTGTCAGGTTCTGGCCTTGACTTTACTCAGTAGCACCAACTCCACCACAGTGTTGTAAAACCTCAGTTAGGCCTGGTCTACACTAGGACCTTAGTCTGAAATTAGCCCCCCAAAGTCAGTTTTCTGGTGGGGGGGGCAGGATGGGAGGGGCATAAGTTGCACTGAGGGGGGGGATACTATTTTACTTTGTAGAAGCTGCACTTTCCTTTATTCCCCACTTCTTTGCCTCCCTCCCCAACTAGCTATTTGGCTGCATTCTCACCCTCTCACCTTTTCTGCATTACTCCCCCAACCGCCTCCTGCCCTCAAACGCCCTCTTGTACCCTCATCCCCTCCTGATGCCAAACTCCTTCTGGACCCTGCTCTCCTCACTCCCTCCAGTATCCCACCTCCTGCCCATATCCTGCATCCCTCTGCCACTCGCTGGCAGCCCTGTCCCACATCCTGAATCCATCATTTTTCCCCACCCCAGAGCCTAAGGGGGTCCCCAAAATCCACTAACTCTGGGACCCCAGAAAAGTCAGTCTGGTCTCTGGGAAGCCCTGAACCTCAGTCTTCCCTTCCCTTTCTGCCCCATGAGGCTGAAGCGCCAGAAGAGTGAGGTGTCTTAGTTGGGGGCCACATCGATGAGGGTCGGGGTTTTGGGAGGAGTTTTTTTGTCTTCTCACTTATGTGGTCCCCAGCTGATTTTTTGTTGGGTCAGTGACCCCCCCAACCCAAAAAAGGTTCCCCACCCCTGCCATAAATAAAGAAAACAGCGAAACAGCATACTATTTTAGTTTATTTAAAATGAACTTTGATAAACTAACATGAGAAAGTTAAAACACTTAATCTGTTTAATCATTGAAATTAAACCGTTCTCCCCAGCTGCAGCACTAGCAAAATGGCTCGGGCATAATTATGTAATTAACAGTGAGTTTTCATTAGCAACTGGTAGTCCGCAGAAAGGTTTGCATTGATCCAGGTGGTCCACTGGGTGTGGAGACAACCTCTCCCACCTCCCAGGAGAACGGCACAGCCAAGGACAGGAGCACCGCACTTTGGAAAGGTTGCTGACCCCTGCTGTAGAAGGTTCGGTGAAGATGTAGCTAGCTCCCAGAAAGTCTGGAAGGCTCCATGAGATTCTACAAAGGTCCAGAACATCCTAGGAGGTGAGTGAAAAATAACCCCCCGTACGGAACACTTGAACCATTTCACTTCAAGCATTCTGCTTTCCCTTTTGTTGTGAACAAAACCAGCACCCTGCACCCAGCCCTCCCCCCTCCCCCCTACACACACCCATTAGCCTGGCACCCCAGATGGTCTCCTGAGTGGCCTACCCCTAAAGCTGGCCCTAGGCATGAGTATTTTGATTCAGATCTCTGCTCTACACAGTGCTCTACACCCCTCCCCAATGCCAACCAGGGTTAGAAAAGTCTTAATGTAGAATTTAAATACCATGTAAGCCACAGGTGGGGAACCTAAGGCCCAGGGACCAGATGCAGTGCCCAGCTTGCCTGGATCCCATCCCCTGGGCTCAGGGCTCTTCTCCCCCAGCATTGGGGACCTCACCATGCTGGTACTCCAGCCCCTGCTGCCTCCCACCCGCCTGATTTTTCTGTGAGTCAGCAGCCCCCGACCCAAACCAGGGGACCCACCCTGATGTAGATGCTTCAGCCCAGGGTACCCTAATGCAGGCCAGCTGACTCCAGTCCCACTAACCCGGGGCTTAGTGTAAACGTACCCTAAGAGTCCAAACGACCCCAGTCTTGAGGGCTGTCCTTATACTTTATGAGGCCCTATGCACCAATCTTGGCTTCCACCAGGGCCCTGGGGTTCGCAGATTTCCCCTACGTACAACCTATCTGTGCTGGGAGGCTTGCCTGGGGCTGGAGGAGAGCCACACAGGCCAAGGGCTCCTCTGGGCCCCCACCCTGGCAGGAGAGAGCCCTCGCTCATGGCTGGCTGCTGGCAGGAGAGTGGGGAGGGAGAAGGCAGCCCTGCTGCTTCCAGCAGGAGAGAGCAGCAGGGGAAAGGGGGTAGCAAGGAACCAAGGAGGCTGCAGCAGAGGTGATGGGGCCACACTTGGGCATACAGGTTCACACAGCCGCCCCCCAGAGTTCGGGTGCCCGCCACAGATGTGTCTTTCACGTGTGCCTAGGGACAGCCCTGCCTGCCTCTGAGTCCCAAAATGGGGGAACCTCCTGCCCCCTAGCCCACACGCAAGCACGGAGTGGCGAGTCCCAGCCTCAGCTGCGTTTCCTGGTGCCCATCCCCGTGGCCACCCGGCTGGTCTTGGATCCTCTGCTACGTCTCCTAAGCCAATTCTGACGATGCCCCAGCCAGCTCACTGGACGGATCCCTTCATACCTGCACCCCCATGTTCAGGCTGTGTCAGGGTATCTTTCTCCCAGCAACGGCAACAGCAACATATGTCCTCCATAAGCCACGGGGGTCATCTCGCAAGCCCTGCTGACCGGTCCTCTGACAACGAGGCGGCCTTGTACACGATATTGCTCTGGGGTGGCATTCCTCCCCTCCAGTGGGAGGCAGGCTGGCTGGATCTCCCCCCAATCAGCGCTGTGGGGCCAGCTCCCCACCCTGACTAACCCATCACACTATTTTGCTAACTCTCTCCGTGTTATTGCCAGCAACAGCGTTTCCAGCCCTGCCTGAGGGAAACCTCCTCTGCCCTCCCAATTTCCCAGCTTCCTGGGGGGGAAACAGCCAATCAGGCTCTGCGGAAAGCAGGCCATGCTGGATAGTCCCTGATCGGACAGGACTCGGGGCAGGTCGGCCAGCACAGCCAGGTTAGAGCTCGGTCGTGGGAACTCAGCGCTCCAGGCCGATGCTTTTAGAAGTGACTCGTGATTTCAGTTGCACCCCTTGAGCTGCATTAAAGGGAGCTGATCCCAGAGACACAGGGTGAGCAAGGGCTAAGTCAGGGGATCCCGACCTTGCAAAATCGTCACTGCCCCCATGGGTTTGGCTGGAGCATTCACCCACCCGCAGGGAGTCAACCTGCCGGTGTCACCTCTCTGGCAGCTGCCCCTCTGCACGGCCAGGGCCAGCCATGTTCATCTGCTCCTGCTCCTGCTCCTGGCATCTTTTGCCTTAGAGCCCCACTTTGTCCCCTACTCAGCAGTTCATAACTTTCCTTCTCCCTGAGCCACGTATCTCCCCACTTCTGCATCACCCTCGCCCTGCAGCTCATGCCCTTCGACCAGCCCTGCTGCGCTTCCGCTGCTCTCTCCACACTGCGATTGCAAAAACCACCTTCCCCAGCCAACCGTCTCCTCTCTTCCTCCACAGGTTCCCTCCCTCTCACCACGCCAGAGCCACTAGCCTCTTCCTCCCTCTCAAGGCCAGGCCTTCACCTGGGTCTCTCTCTGCTCCACCCCATCCGGACCTGCTTCCCTTATGGCTCCCGTCTTCTCCTGGTCTGGCTCTCAGCTCCATGTCTTCACCCCACTCCCCATGCCAACCAGTGAGGCATTGGTGAAGTGCGACACAGCCCCCCTCTGGGAGCTAGACCATCTCCAAGAAAACAGTCTCCAACCACTCTAGTTGTGGACTCATTGGCCTAATCAATAAGGCATGGGCTTTATAAGCCAGCGTTTGTGGGTTCAAGCCCCCTTGGGTGATAAACTATTTGTTGCTGGAAGTGCTTTGTTAGTTGAGTTGGTAAAGGCACTGAAGAATACAGGAGTCAAAACCCATTTCTTCCACAAATCCTTTGTTTCCCAGCCTTTAGTGTTCACTGCCCAGAGGTTCTGCAGCTTGTCTGCTTGGCCTGTGGGCATTAGACTGTGTGTTTCTAGGGGCAACAACCATGTTAGCCAAATGCTCTGCAGAACAGTGGCATCATGCACCTAGGTCAAATGAAATCCAGGAAAAAGACAGTAAGATCCATCCTGAGATGCTGACAGTTGTGTCTGCTCCTACACCTGCCCAGTCAGCATAACCGGGCCCTGAGCACATGTCTCAGCTGTAATGCAAATCATTGACCTGCATGACATGCATTAAATCTGGAATCCAGAGAAACGCAGCTCTGCTCCATTCAGTGCAGCGGACAGAGTGTTTAAACTTTTCCAGCAAAGGTCACACAACAGTTTCCATTGGGACCGGCTGTATTTGTGCTACTGGAATGTAAGGAATCGTGAATCGTTTGTGTGTAATTTTCTATTAGTGGCCCCCCTGCCTTGGGATGGTTGTTAATGCGTATTTTGCATGACATGCAGGCAGCTGTCTTTGAGGGGTTTGCAATTGCCACAATAGGTGCAAAAAGTCAACTCTGCTGGCCCAGAGGAAGACTTGGCATGAAGGACGATGGGCGTCAGTGCGGGAGACAAGAGTTCTCTTCTGGTCAGACCTTCCCAACCCTCTCCACCCTTCCCCCAATGACATTGGGCATGTCTCTCACGGCCTTCTCTAACATAAACATGTGCACTTAAGAATATGACCGCTGTAAAACACTCTCCCACACTCGGACATCTCCTCCTGGGAGCCAGCGTGTGACAGGCGGTAACGTGGGGCGCTACGGGTAGGAGCTCACACACTGCGGTGAGGCGCGTGGTATGAGACCCTGCATGGAACAGACTGGAACAGAGCCGTGCAAGGGAGCCAGGGGCATCTCCTCAGTCCTGTGGCTTATACAGGTCAGAGCAGCCTCAGGGCTTCTCTAAACACCACCCACATGATACAGCCCCAAAGACCCAGGCCCCCTGCTGGGGATTGTGGGGCACAGTGACATCCTGCTCCTTTGCTCCTGTCAGAACCTGAACACACCCCTGCCAGGGACTGGGAGCAAGGCTGAACTAAGGGGTGGGCGTGCCGGGCAGCTGCCCAGGGTACCCACCTATGGGGGAGCACCTGATGGCACCTGTAAGGGGTGCGCGGCATCCCTTATAGCTGCCATCAGGTGCCTCGCACCCAGCTCCCGCAGCACCACCCCCCCATCCCCGCGGTGCTGGCCAGCAGCGCCCTTCCCCCCACGGCCACTGCACACCAGCAGCGGTGGCCGGGCCAAGCTGGGCAGTGCATGCACCGTGCACCCTGGGGGCGGGCCCCGGGCTGCGCGCCAACGGCCGGGTCAAGCAACACATGCGCCGTGCGCACCAGGGGAAGTCCCGCACATGTGCAGTGCACTCCGGGCGGGCCCATGCCCCAGGGGCAGGCCCGTGCATGTGCCATGCGCCCAGAGGCGGTGCCGTGTGCCAGGGCCCGGGGTGCCAAAATGGCTCAGGCCATCCCTGTCTGGGAGAGGGGCAAGGAGCAGGCGCTGGCTGTACTGGTTCTAGGATTCTCCCCATTCCAGTCTGCTGGCTTTTGTCCTCTTCGTGCACAAGAGACTCTTGGCTCTTCCAGTTTGGGGCCCTTCCAATTTGTGAACAAAGCTCCAGGAGGGAGGTGATGTGATGGAGCCAGGAGGTGGCTTTCTGGCTTAGCCAATAGAGCGTTGCCAGGAGCTCCAAGGTGAGATCCATCCGTGGCCACAGGCAGGGCATCCTTTCACAGCCGGCTGCTGGGCAGGGAGCTCCGTCAGGCCCTGCTCTAGGGTGTGGCTCAGACATTCAGCCATGAGGATTTTCTCCAGGAAAGAGTTGCACAGAAAGATGCAACTAACCCCACTACCTCTAATTGCACAGCTAAATTAGCTTGCACCTCCCTGTCCGGGTGCTTTCCATACCCTGGGGCTAGCAAGGCAAAGCAGGGCCGTGAGAACCAATCTAGGGCCCGCCAGTCCCATTTCTCCTAACTGACTAGCACAGTCAGGGAGGCCAGAATCCCCAGAGACGGCCCTGTGCTGCACAGATCCCAGTAGGTTCAGCTGAGATGAATTATAAAGATCCTGCAACATTGCCCGGACATTTCATGCACACACAGGCATAGCAGGACAGAGGCATGAGGGAGGTCTGACAAGAGACCTGCCAGGAGGTAGGTGACTGTGTTGGGCTGTTTGAATAGACGGGGCGAGGGGAGAAGGCGAGAGCTGCTCTTTGGAAAGGCCTCTGTGTCAGGAGATTGACAGGAAGGTAAATGTTTATGGCTCACACCCCAGTGCGAGGAGACTTGGCGAAAAGGCAGTAAGCAAGGTGCCCCCCTGTGTTAAATACACTGCACCCCGTATTTGGATTGTAATAACTCAGCACCACAGGACCATGAGTGCACATGGTCAATGTGCTGGCTAACAGACAGCAGGACAGGGCACTACCAGGGCACCATTACACAACTCACAGATGGTAATTTTCTTACACAGAAACTCCCAACACCGGGAACTTGAATTTGGAATCCATTATGATGTCCCGGTCATCCCAATGGTCCATCTAGTCCTGGGTCCTGTTTCCAACAGTGGCCAAAGCGGCTGTCGCTTGTCTCCAAGTCATTCTGCTGTAACTCATAGTCCCCACCTTCCTCCTCTGATCTCAGAGCCTGGGGCATTATCTTCGTAAACGGCTCCTAGCTGTCCCGACTGCACTTGGTTCGTGGAGGTGGCTGGAGAAAGAGGGCAGGGCCAGGAAAGCTCTGCAGCCTACACTCCCCATCTGTCAATACAACAGTGATTGTGGGCCACAGCTGACATCGAGGTCCCACCATGCCGGGAGCTGTACACACACATGTACATGGCAGAGAATCCATGTGCACAAGAACTTACAAAGAAAATAAACATAATAAAGGAAGGAAGGGGAAACTGAGGCAAAGAGTGGGGAAGTGGCAGGCCCAAGGTGAGAAAATAATAAGACCATAAGAACAACCATACGAGGGGAGACCAATGGTCCTGCTAGCCCAGTATCCTGTCTGCTGACAGTGGCCAATGGCAGGTACCCCAGAGGGAGTACAGAACAGGGAGAACAGAACAGGGAATTACCAAGTGATCCATCCCCTGTGGCCCATTACCAGTCTCAGACAAACAGAGGCTACAGGCACCCTTCCTACCCATCCTAGCTAATGGCCATTGATGGACCATTAAGTTTGCAGATGATACCAAACTGGGTGGGGTTGCGACTTCTTTGGAGGATAGGGACATAATTCAAAATGACCTTAGCAAGTTAGAGAAATGGTCAGAGGTAAACAGGATGAAGTTTAATAAAGAGAAATGCAAAGTGCTCCACTTAGGAAGGAACAATTAGTTCCATACATACAAGATGGGAAGCGATTGTCTAGGAAGGAGCATGGCGGAAAGGGATCTAGGGGTCATAGTGGACCACAAGTTGAATATGAGTCAACAGTGTGATGCTGTTGCAAAAAAAGCAAATATGATTCTAGGTTGTATCAACAGGTGTGTTGTAAGCAAAACTCGTGAAGTCATTCTGCCGCTCTACTCTGCACTAGTTAGGCCTCAGCTGGAGTACTGTGTCCAGTTCTGGGCGCCACATTTCAAGAAAGATGTGGAGAAATTGGAAAGGGTACAGAGAAGAGCGACAAGAATGATTAAAGGTTTAGAGAACATGACCTATGAAGCCAGGCTTCATGAACTGGGCTTGTTTAGTTTGGAAAAAAGAAGATTAAGAGGGGACATGATAGCGGTTTTCAAATATCTAAAAGGGTGTCACAAGAAGGAAGGAGAAAATTTGTTCCTCTTGGTTTCTGAGGACAGGACATGGAGTAATGGGCTTAAAGTGCAGCAGGGGAGGTTTAGATTGGACATTAGGAAAAAATTCCTAACTGTCAGGGTGGTCAAATATTGGAATAAATTGCCAAGGGAGGTGGTGGAATCTCCCTCTCTGGAGATATTTAAGAACAGGTTAGATAGACATCTGTCAGGGATGGTGTAGACGGAGCTTGGTCCTGCCTTGAGGGCGGGGGGCTGGACTCGATGACCTCTTGAGGTCCCTTCCAGTCCTATGATTCTATGATTCTATGACCTATCCTCTATGAATTTATCTAGCTCTTTTCTGAACCCCCGATCTTAAAGTCCTGATCTTCACAACATCTTCTGGCAAGGAGTTCCACAGGATGACTGTGCCCTGAGTGAAGAAAAACATCCTGTGATTTGTTTTAATTCTGCTATCTATTAATTTCATTGGGTGACCCCTAGTTCTTATATTATTTGAACGAGTAAATAACTTTTCCTTATTCACTTTTTCCACATCAGTTGTGATTTTATAGACCTCTATCATATCCCCCCTTAGTCTCCTCCTTTCTAAGATGAAAACCACCAGTCTATTAACCTCTCTTCATATGCCACCCGTTCCTAACCCCTAATCATTTTTGTTGCCCTTTTCTGAACCTTTTCCAATGCCAATATATCTTTTTTGAGATGAGGCAACCACATCTGTATGCAGTGTTCAAGATGTGGACGTACCATGGATTTATATAGAGGCAATAAAATATTCTCTGTCTTACTAGCTATCCCTTTTAATGATTCCTAACATTCTATTTGCTTTTTTGACTGCCACTGCGCACTGAGTGGTTGTTTTCAAAGAACTGTCCACAGTGACTCCAAGATCTCTCTCCTGACTAGTTTTACAGCTAAATGTAGTCCCCATCATTTGATATGTATAGCTGGAATTATGTTTTCCAATGTGCATTATTTTGCATTTATCAACACTAAAATTCTCCACTCTCCACTAAGAAAACTTACCATTTATTCCTACCCTTTGTTTTTTATCTTTAAATCAGTTATCAATCCATAATAGGACTTTCCCTCTTATCCCATGACAGTTTACTTTACTTAAGAGCCTTTGGTGAGGGCCCTTGTCAAAGGCCTTCTGGAAATCTAAGTCTAAGTCTGGAAAACTATATCCATTAGATCTACCCTGTCCCTATGTTTGTTGAACCCCCTCAAAGAACTCTAGTAAATTAGTGAGGCATGATTTCCCTTTTCAGAAACTATGCTGGCTTTTCCCACAGCAAATTAAGTTCATCTATGCGTCCGGCAATTCTATTCGTTACTACAGTTTCAACCAATGAGCCAGGTACGAAAGTTACACTTACCAGACTGTAATTGCCAGGATCACCTCTGGAGCCCTTTTTAAATATTGGTGTCATGTTAGCTATCCTCCAGTTACTTGGTGCAGAAAATGATGTAAAGGATAGGTTACAAACCACTTAATAGTTCTTCAGTATCACATTTCAATTCCTTCGGAATTGTTCAGTGAATGCCATCTGGTCCTGGTGACTTGTTAATGTTGAGTTTATCCATTTGTTCCAAAACTTCCTCTAATGACACCTCAATCTGGGACAGTTCCTCAGATCTGTCACCTAAAAAGAATGGGTACTGTTTAATTGCATGGAATCTCCATCACTGGAGACATTTAAGAGCAGGCTAGACAGACACCTGTCAGGGATGACACTTCATTTGATGGAGTTTATGCTCCTTTCCATTTTCCTCACTAGGATTTAACTTCCTCTTTTAAAATGATGCTTTTTTCTCTCTCCTTGATTCTTTTACTTGATTGTGTAGCCACAATGGCACTTTTTTCGTTCTCTCACTCTGTTTTTTAATTTGGGGTGTAAATTTCAGTTGAGCCTCTTTTAGGGTGTCTTTGAAAAGTTTGCATGCTACTTGTAGGAGTTTGACTTTTGGTCCATGAGGTCAGTGGCAGAGACTTGGACAACGCTCAGGCCTCCTGGCTCTTCATCCAGTGTGCCCCACTGGACCACTTTTCCTCTCCAGACCATGCTGCCAATTTAGGAATGTAACTTAAAGCACCAACTTAGAACACTTCGGGTACGTCTAGACTACAGGCTTGTGTCGACAGAAGTTTTATCGACAGGTACTGTCGACAAAGTTTCTGTCGACAAAGAGCATCTAGACTACATCCAGTTCTGTTGACAAAGCAAGCCTCTTTGTCGACAGAACTCTGTCGACAAAAGGTGTTATTCCTCGTAGAATGAGGTTTACAGCCGTCGACAAAACTGCCGAGCTCTGTCGCCGTTATGTCGACAGAACATGGCGACAGTGTAGACACAGGTATAGTTTTGTCTACAAAAGTCCACTTTTCTCGACAAAACCCTGTAGTCTAGACACACCCTCGGTATGAATAAACCAAATGAGCTCATGCCGGATTTGAACACTGTCTCGGTTCACAGCCAAATCCCACCCCTTTCATTGTTGTATTGCAGGGAAAGAACGTTGTGAATCGATTGATCTGCTGTAGATCATGTCAGCCTCCAATCAGTCCTGCCCTGACCCCTCTTTGTTCCTGCTAACCGGCATCCCCGGCCTGGAATCTCAGCACGTCTGGATCGCCATCCCAATCTGCATCATCTATATAATGGCCCTGCTAGGAAATGGTGTTGTCCTCTTCGTGGTAAAGCAGAATGTGACCCTCCATGAGCCCATGTACTATTTCCTCTCCATGCTGGCTGTCATTGATCTGGTCTTCTCCACGGCCGTTGTCCCCAAAATGCTGAGCATCTTCTGGCTGGATGCCAGAGCGATCAGCTACGAGTCCTGCTTCCTCCAGATGTTCTTCATCTACACCTTCGCCGCCGCGGAGTCAGGGGTGCTCCTGGCCATGGCCATAGACCGATACGTGGCTATCTGCAACCCCTTGAGATACAAGGCCATCCTAACCAACCTAAAGATTGCCTTGATCGGGCTGCTGTCCCTTGCAAGAGCGGTGGGGATTGTGACACCCTTCATCTGCTTTCTAACCAGTCTGCCCTACTGTAAATCGACTGTCATCCCTCATTCCTACTGTGAGCACATGGCCATACTGGAGCTGGCAGGCACAGACATGTTAGTCAGCGACAAGTACAGCGTTGTGGTGGCCACCACCTTAGTGGGAGGAGACTCCATCTGCATCGCTTTCTCTTACGGCATGATCCTCCGCTCTGTCCTGCGCCTCTCGTCTCATGAGGCGCGTCTCAAGGCCTTCAGCACGTGTGGCTCCCACCTCTGCGTCATCCTGCTCTTCTACGTGGGAGGGCTCCTTTCTATGTACCTGCACATGTTCGACCTCATCCTCCCTCGCCACACCCAAGTCTTGCTGGCTGACTTGTACCTCGTCGTCCCCCCCATGTTGAACCCGGTCGTTTATGGCCTGAAGACCAAGCAGATCCGGGAACGGGTCTTCAAGCTCTTTGGCTAAAGGAAGATGTGAGCAGAACCCGGAATCTAGAGTAGCCACTGATGCAGGCCAACCCCTTTTTTGTCCCCATCTTCTCCTACATAACCAGCCCCCGGCAAGTTAAGGTCATATGCACAGTGCGTGTCAATCATGGAGCATGGAGGATGGCATTTTGCAGTGCAGATCACCCCAGCCTAACCACTGTGTCATCACACACACAAAGCATAAGAGCTGACACCAGCGGGGGCGGAGCAACTCACTCTGCAAAATGGCACCCTCCATGCATGAGAGCAGAGAAACCAGGCCTGCACAGGGTTAGGCAAATAATCCATAGGTAGTTTGACCCTCCGGTCACACCATCCAAACAGCCCACACTGAGGCAGGGGGCTTGCCCATTCCCTATTCCCTTCCCTGATCCTACTGCCCAGTGTCTGAAAGAGCCACATCCCCTTCCATACTCACCTTACCATGTCACGTGGCACAAGGCAGGGCTCCTTCCACCCCGCTCTCCATGGCTGGCCCTAGCTGCATCTTGTCCACAGTCCAGGGTGCAGTGTCTTGGTAGACAGCCCCGCATCAAGAGCGCTTTGGGCCGTGCACACACTGTACAGAAGAGCAATGGATTGACAGCACTGCCGATGGCGGGGTTATTGGGAAGTGAGGAGATGCCAGACCACCTGTCTTGCTGTCCTTTCCCCAGCACCAGGCATGGAGCTGCCTGGCTTTTAACCCGTCCCTTCCTGCTGCCTTCGCAGTTTTCCTGTTCATGGAGGCATTTCCAGGAGCCCAAAGGCTGAGCCCTCATGGAAGGAACACACCCAGGAGGGGATGGACTTCACCATGTTTCTCTGAAGACCCAGCAAGCCTCAGCAATGCACTATGGGTGGGGAGATGAGGTGATGAAAGGAGCACAGGGCACCGTCTTTTCCACGCGACCGGCCTGCCATGGCATCCTTCACGGTCGTCACAATCTTAGGGGATGAGAATGGCTCCAGCCGGAGTATCTACCCAGCCGCAGGGAGCACAACCTATGGTGTTGCCTCTCTGGCAGCAGCTCCTCCTCAGGACCAGGGCGAGCAGTGTTCATCTAAGCCCTGCACAGCTCTTGATAACCTCTCTGCTCTTCTCCCTGTCTACAAGCCCTTTGCCTCACCATCGTTACCAATTCACTCTTGTCCTACACCTCCCGCCCTTCCGCCCAGCCCGGCTACACTTACTGCCGCTCCCTCTGCACCTTCGCTATGCAACCAACTCCTCTCTTCCCCCGTTGGCTCCCTCTCTTTCCCCACATCGTTAGAGCCCTGCATGGACACAAAACACCTGCTGTCAGCCATTCAGGAGTTCAGAATCTGGCTGTTTCATGTAGATAACCATTAGGTTTCATGTAGATAACCTAACGGCCATGTCCTGACTGGAACATGGATTTCTTGGTTGACTTATACTCCGTGGGGTAGATTCTTTGATTTCCAAAGTTGAACTCAAGGCATCGGTGTGCCCCTGTGATTCTGGCCTCAAACCATAGAGAGCGAACCAAAGAGACAGAAACATTTCTTGCCGATTAGCAAGTGCACACATAAAAGACAATGGAATCCTATCTAATGAGGCTTGGGATAGGTCTGCACTAAAAGGAAACGTAAAATCAAGATACGCAACTCCATCTATGTTAATTACCTAACTGGAGTCGATATTTCCCAGCCAACCCCACAGCGGAAGGCCAAATGCTCTCATCAGCTTCCCTTACTCCTCACAGAAGAAGGAGTACTGGCCACCAATAGCGGGATCTCTGAGTTTGGTTTCGCAAGTCTTGCCTAGACCCACTAAATCAAACTCCAGAAGATTGATCGTGGCAGTCTCGATCTTCCATTTAATGAAGACATGGCTTGTAGCCTCCTGGAGTTTCAGGAGGATGAATAAAATACCCCTGCATTGCTAGGCCTCACAGATACCTCACAGATACAGATAACTGCGGTAGCCGGGGTGATGGATACTTGTGGGGACAGTTTTGTCAATGAATGGGGTCCGGAGTCTTGAGCACTTTCCCGCTCCACAACATTAATAAACATTTCCTTCAGACTCATCTTTTTTGGTGACAGAGAGGCCTATAATTCGGAAACAGCTGAATTCGTATGTTAGACATTGTGCTGGTTTGTGGTTAGTGCAAAGGACGTGACAAAAACGCAACTCCCAGGCCCAGGGGAAGGCTCAGCATGAAAGGTGAAGGGCGTTAGTTCAGGAGACAGAGCTCACTTGTGGTCCGGTTTGGGACTGTAAAATACACTCCCCAGTGCCAGGAACTCTCCCAAACCTCTCTCCCTCTATTCCCCCTGCATAGGGCATTTCTCTGACAGACTCCTCTCACACTGCTCTGCCCCACACATTTCCCCTGGGGAGAAGAGGGGAGCCAGCATGTGACGGGAGTTAATGTGAGGCACTACAGGAAGGAGCTCACACACTGTGCTGAGGCACGTGGTATGAGGCCCTGAATGGAACAGACCGGAACAGAGACGTGCAAGGGACCCAGACGTGCAAGGGACCCAGGGGCATCTCCTCCGTCCTGTGGCCTGTACAGTTCGGAGCAGCCTCAGGGCTGCTCGAAATACCACCCACATGATACAGCCCCAAAGGCCTGCTGGGGATTGTGGGGCACAGTGACATTCTGACCCTCCTCCTGTCTCGCCCCCAACACACCCCTATCAAGGACTGGGAAAGGGGCAAGGAGCAGGCGCTGGCTGTGCTGGCTCTGGGACTCCCCCCATTCCAGCCTGCTGGCTTTTGTCCCCTTCATGCTACCACAGCCAGAGACATCACGTCCCTAGGACAACGAGGGGCAAACAACCTGGCCCTGTGCTTTGGAGAGGCCCACGCTTCAGAGGCATGTGGGGGGCAGTGAGGGGCTGGTGCTGGCAGCAGGAGTCAACACCCCCCCCATATTCATTTCTCCCCCCCACCCCTGTAACTCTCCACCGGGCTACTCAGTCAGCAAGTCTCTGCTCTTCCAGCTGCTGGTACTACCTGCTGGTTGCCTCAGGGTCCTAGTGCTCCACCCATTCATAACACTCCAGCCACGTGCACAAGACAGCCTGACCTGACCTGACCTGCCCCACCTTGTCTCTGCCCTTTCAGGCTTTCACCTTGGAGGGAAGGACCCTTCCCTTTTCTCCCAGGGAGACCCTCCAACAGTCCAGAGACCCCTCCTAGCACAGGTGAGGCCCACAGCCAGTCCCCATCAGAGCCCCACAAGGAAGCCAGGAAAGGTGGATTTCACAATGTAAGTGCCGTGACACAGCCCAGCCCATCAGACACCTGTGAGGTTCTGTTAATTGTAGGAACTTCATTATGATTCTAAACAAGAGTGACAATGTAACAACATTGTGACTCTACAGCCAGGTGTTGCCAATATTTAACCAGCAGCCAGCAGCTGTACTGGAAGTTCACTGTAACCAGATTTCACCTATATAAAAAAGTTAAATGGGGCTCCATACAGGTGACTTGTCCTGGACACCAAACCCTCTAGAGACAGCCTTAGTGTAACCACCACCAGGCACATTTGAACCTGGGAACTTCTGAAATGGAGTATAAGAGCCTCTACCCACTGAGCTGAAAGCCAGCTGGCTCCCAGCCCCTGCTGTAGAAGTCTCTTGGTCTTAACTGCTGCTGTGGTCTAGTTACCACTTTCATTGCTCAGTAACCACACTAGGGCTATGTCTACACTCGTGGCTTCTTGTGCAAGGGTTCTTGTGCAAGAAGTCTTGCGCAAGAAAATGTTCACACTACCACGTGCGAGCTGTGCTTTTGCACAAGAGCGCCTATGGCTGTGTGGACGCTCTCTTCCACAAGAAAGCTATGATAGCCATTTTAGCCATAGGGCTTTCTTACGCAAGAAATCCCTGCTAAGCGTCCACACTGCCTGCTTGCGCAAGAGCTCCTGTGCAAGGGGGCTTACACCTGTTAAAAAAAGAGCGTAGCGCTTGTGCAAGAAGCCCTCTCTTGCCACGCCGTACTGGAAATTTCCTTGCGCAAGAGCGGGTGGGCAGTGTGGACGCTCTGAAGATTCTTGCGCAAGAACGGCTGTACTTGTGCAAGAAGCCACGAGTGTAGACATAGCCTAGGTGTGTAGGTTACATAAGCAGAGCAGCCCAAACCCCAGTCTCACACAAGAGACTCTCAGCCCTTCCAGTTATTATCCCTGAAGGAGGTGACGAAAGCTCCAAGGCGGGGACAGGGAGGTGATGTGATGGAGCCAGGGCTCAGCGGAAGTTGCTTCCTGGCTTAGCCAATAGAGCATTGCCAGGAAATCCACCATGAGATCTATCCGTGGCCACAGGCAGGGCATCCTTTCACAGCCAGCTGCTGGGCGGGGAGCTCTGTTAGGCCCTGCTCTAGGGTGTGGCTCAGACTTGACAGACATTCAGCAGAGAGGATTTTCCTGGGGAAATTCTGTTTACACACAAAGATGCAACCTACCCCACTACCCCTAATGTGCACAGCTAAACTAGCTTGCACCACCCTGTCCTGGTGCTTTCCGTACCCGAGGGCTGGCAAGGCAGAGCAGGGCCGTGGGAACCCATCTAGGGCCAGTCCCATTTCTCCTCACTGACTAGCACAATTAGAGAGGCCAGAGTCCTCAGAGACGGCCCCATGCTGCACAGATCCCAGTAGGTTCAGCTGAGATGAATTATAAAGACCCTGCAACATTGCCTGGACATTTCATGCACACACACAGACATGGGCACAGCAGGACAGAGACATGAGGAGGGACAGACAGGAGACCTGCCAGGAGGTAGGTGACTGTATTGGGCTGTTTGAATAGACGGGGTGAGGGGCGAAGGCGAGAGCTGCTCTTTGGAAAGGCCTCTGTGTCAGGAGATTGACAGAAAGGTAAATGTTTCCATGGCTCATACACCAGTGTGAGGAGACGTGGCAATAAGCGACAGGAACTGGGATTTCACACTTCTGGGAAGAGAAATAATGTAACTGGCATTACAGGTGCCTTTGTGTGATAGGAAAGTTAAAAACACCAGTGGCAGCCGTTTCAGGAAGTAAGTGAGGTGTCCCTCCCTCCCCCGGTATTAAATGCACTGCTCCCTGTATTTGAATTGCTAATAACTCAGCACCACAGGCCCATGAGTGCACAAGGTCAATCTGCTCACTAACAGAGATCTGGACGGGGTACGGCTGGGGAACCATTACACAACTCACCGATGGTAATTTTCTTACACAGGAACCCCTATCACCAAGAACTTGAATTTGGAGTCGATCATGATTAATAGGAACATAAGACCGGCCAGACCCGGTCAGCCCAATGGTCCATCTATCCCAGTGGCCTGTTTCCCTACAGTGGCCCATGCCAGGTGCCCCAGAGGGAGTGAAGAGAACAATCATCAAGTGATCCCTCCCCTTTGACAGTTCACAGCTTCTGACAAACACAGACTAGGAACACTTCGGCACACCCAGCCATCCTAGACCAAAAGTGTTAACGTGACCCTTGGCTGTGTTAAGAGGGGATGAGTGAATGGAGCAGGATAGAGACTTTACCACTGTGTACGGCATAGGCAAATAAGACACTAGAAGTGGCCAGGTCCAGTGTACACATTTTAAAGCAATGTTGAAAAAGCATGTGGTGCAGAGGAGAACCACAACATTGCTTTGGGGACTGGTTTGGGCATAAAGAGCTCAAACCATGCAGCTCAACAGGGTTATCAAAAGATGACTCGACTAAGGTTTCTGTCTTCTTGGGGTGAGAATCCCAGCTAGTAAAGGACACGTTAATCTATAGGCAGAGCGAGAACCGCAGGCTGGAAGTTACAGCCAGACAAATCCAGATGAGAAATGAAGCTCATGTTGTTACAGATGAGGGTGATTTGCAATTGGGACAGAGTGCTGGGGACATGATGGGCCCTGCATCTCCTGAGGTCTTCAGTTCAGGAGTGGAGGCCTTTCTGGAAGATGCTTTAGTGAGATCCAAAATATTGGGCTCCATGGAGGGTACTTGGGTGAAGTTTAATGCCCTGTGCTATACAGAAGATCAGCCAGATAGATAGATAGATAGATAGATAGATAGATGCCCTGGAGGTACCGGCTGTAATTTGCAATGATCAAACAGCTGCAATTCTTTCTGGTTCAATTTCCCATGTACAGATCAGGCTAGGCTCAGCCCTGGCACAGCCCACTGGAATAGCTGTACAAGAGCTTGGGATGCAGGGAGTAGCCAGGGGTGTCTGCTGTCTCCAAGTCATTAACCTGTGACCGCAGCCCTGGTCTTCCTCCTCTTATCTCCGAGCATGGGGCAGGATCCCCGTAAGCAGCTCTTAGGTCTCCCAATTACGCTTGATGGCTGGGGAAAGAGGAGAATGGCATGGAAGTCTCTGAGGCCTGCGCTCCTTCTCTCTCGGCACAAGAGTGACTCTGTGCCACAGCTGAGATTGGGGCCACACCGTGTCAGGAGCTGTACACACACATGCATGCAAGAGCGTCCATGCGCTTAGGAACTTACCAAGATAATATTCAAGATAAAGGAAGAAAAGGGAAACTGAGTCATCGATCATGATAGTGACAGACCCAAGGTGACCCCGCATGTCAGTGGCAAAGACCAGGACAGCACTCATGTCTCAACTCCCAAAAAAACCAGCCCTTTCATTTTTGTATTACAGGGAAAGAACGTTGTGAATTGACAGACTCGCATCTGCAGTAGATCATGTCAACCTACAATCAGTCCTGCCCTAACTCCCCTACATTCCTGCTGACCGGCATCCCCGGCCTGGAATCTCAGCACATCTGGATCGCCATTCCGGTCTGCCTCATGTATGTGCTGGCTCTGCTAGGAAACAGTGCTGTCCTCTTCGTGGTAAAGCAGGATGTGACCCTCCATGAGCCCATGTACTATTTCCTCTCCATGTTGGCTGTCATTGATCTGGTCTTCTCCACGGCTGTTGTCCCCAAAATGCTGAGCATCTTCTGGCTGGATGCCAGAGAAATCAGCTATGAGTCCTGCTTCCTCCAGATGTTCTTCATCTACACCTTCGCTGCCGTGGAGTCGGGATTGCTCCTGGCCATGGCCATAGACCGATACGTGGCTATCTGCAACCCCTTGAGATACAAGGCCATCCTAACCAACCCAAAGATTGCCTTGATCGGGCTGCTGTCCCTTGCAAGAGCAGTGGGGGTCATGACACCCTTCATCTGCTTTCTAACCAGTCTGCCCTACTGTAAATCGACTGTCATCCCTCATTCCTACTGTGAGCACATGGCTGTGGTGGACCTGGCGGGCACTGACTCATCAGTCAGTGACAAGTACAGCGTTGTGGTGGCCACCACCTTAGTGGGAGGAGACGCCATCTGCATCACCTTCTCTTACGGCATGATCCTCCGCTCTGTCCTGCGCCTCTCGTCTCACGAGGCGCGTCTCAAGGCCTTCAGCACGTGTGGCTCCCACCTTTGCGTCATCCTGCTCTTCTTTGTGGGAGGGCTCCTTTCCATGTACATAGAAATGCTGGACCTCGGCCTTCCACGTCACATCCAAGTCTTGCTGGCTGACTGTTACCTTGTCATCCCCCCCATGTTGAACCCGGTCGTTTATGGCCTGAAGACCAAGCAGATCCGGGAACGGGTCTTCAAGCTCTTTGGGCAAAGACAGGACTTAGCAGAACCCCGTATGGATGGAGGCCACTGACACAGCCCCTCAACATAGGAGAACCCCTCTGTTGTCCCCATTTTCACCTTTGTGTCCCCGTCCCCAACACTGTGGCCTCACATGCACTGTGCAAGAAAAAGGGAGTGTGTGTGTGTCAGAGAGAGACACTTTGGCTACGTCTAGACTGCATCCCTCTGTCGACAGAGGGATGCAAATGAAGCACATCAAAATTGCTAATGAAGCAGGGATTTAAATATCCCATGCTTCATTAGCATAAACATGGCCACCGCTTTTTTTTTTTTTAAATTGAGCTTTTTAAAAAAAATGGCAGTCTAGACACGGATCTATCAAAAATAAACCCTTGTTTGACAGATCCCGTATTCCTCAAAAAATGAGGTTTACAGGATCTGTTGATAAAGGGTTTATTTTCGACAGATCCGCCTATAGACTGCCGGGGTTTGTTTGGTTTTTTTCAAAAAAGCTCCATTTTGAAAAAAAGCAGTGGCCATGTTTATGCTAATGAAGTGTGGGATATTTAAATCCCTGCTTCATTAGCAATTTCGATGTGCCTAATTTTCATCTCTCTGTCGACAGAGAGGTGTAGTCTAGACACACCCGCTATGTGTGAGGGACAGATTTGGTGACACAGATTGAGGTTGTGTGGTGCAGAGAGAAGAAAGTGTGTGTGGCAGTGTGTGTGTGCTAGTGACTGTGTGGGACAAAGAAAGTGTGGTACACACAGGAGGGGAGTGACAGTGACACGAGAGTGTGTGGGCCGGCTGCTGCCTGGCAAGAGAGAAGCTACTCACTGTCTCTTTAAAACAGGGAAAGCTGTCCGGTTCTGTCTGCTCCTTTCCCTGCTCTGAAGAGATGAGGTATGTGGGGGGGGGGGGAGAGAGAGAGAGAGCTCATGAGCACTGAAATCTTAGAACCAGGGCTCTGCCTCTTAAGACAGGCCCTATGCTCCAGTGTGTAGCTCTTTCTTCCCAAACGCTGCCCTGCTGAGATGCGGTTAGGTGGTTGTCTATAGGGGTACATCTAAACTACATGGCTCCGTCGTTTCATGAGGCATAAAGGATCTGCCGATGAAGGGTTCTGGGGTCAGCAGATCCACGTCTAGAATGCAGCGCTGTGCTGACAATCAGCTGATCAGCACAGCGCGGCAGCCGTTTTGATTTAAACGAAGCGGCGATTATTTAAATCTCCGCTTCATTTCCCTTTGTCATCCTGCCTCATCTGCATGGCTCTGTCGACAGAGCCATGTAGTCTAGACACACCCTAGGAGTCTAGACACACCCTAGGAAACCTCCCAGAGTATTACACTGCAAGAGGCTCTGGGAGACAGATCCATAGTCTCCTAAAGACAACCACCTAACCTCAGGATGATTCTTACCAACCACTACAGGACATACCACACTAATACCAACCCTGGTACCTTCCCTTGCAACAAACCCCGTTGCCAGCTTTGTCCACATATTTACTCTGCTGACACCATCATTGGACCTAACCATGTCAGTTACAAGATCAAGAACACATATTCCTGATCATCCAGAAATATAATTTATGCCATCATGTGCCAACAGCGTCCGTCTGCTATGTACATTGGACAAACTTCTCAGACACTTCGCCAAAGAATCAATGCCCACAAATCAGACATTAGACACTTTCACAAAGAAAAAACAGTTTCTTGTCATTTCAACCAGACTGGGCATTGTCTCAACAACCTCACTACATGTATCTTACTTCAAAGAGACTTTAACACCAGACTACAAAGGGAAACCTCAGACCTATCATTCATGCTTAAATTTGACACTTTATGAATAGGCCTTAACAAAGATTCTAACTACCTTACCCATTACAAAGATAGTTTCCCCAATTATCACCCCTAATATCATTATCTTATAGACACTAACCTCCTCCTCCCCCCCCCCCCCCACACACCCTCTATTCTAAAATCTGATTTGTCAATTTTATATGTGTTCACTTTTTTTTATTGTATCCCTTTGGTATATATGGTCATGCCAATTTTCTTCCAAAATTTGATCTGAGGAAGTGGATCTGGCCCACGAATCCTCATCACCTAATAAACCATCTTGTTAGTCTTTAAAGTGCTGCATAGTCCTGTCTTTTGTTTCATCTAGACTACAGGCTTTTTTCAACAGAGGCTTTGTCAACAGATACTGTCGACAAAGCCTCTGTAGAAAAAGAGTGTCTAGGCTACAACCAGTACTGTAGACAAATCAAGCCGCTTTTTCGAGAGAGCGTAGACGCTTGCTTTTGAAAAAGCACAGTGTGGATGCAATAGCACCTTTTTTCAACGTAACTCTTGTTGAAAAAAGGCGTTATTCCTCGTAGAATGAGGTTTACCGCCGTTGACAAAACTGCTGCATTCTGTCGACTTACTGTCAACAGAACTCGGCAGTAGTGTAGACGCAGGTATATTTTTGTCGACAAAAGTCCACTTTTGTCAACAAAACCTTGTACTCTAGACACACCTAGGAAACACTTCCTCACTGGCAGGGTGGTTAAGCACTGCAATAAATTGCCTAGGGAGGTTGTGGAATCTCTATCACTGGAGATATTTAAGAGCAGGTTGGACAGACACCTGTCAGGGATGGTAGACAGTGCTTGGTCCTGCCATGAGGGCAGGAGACTGGACTTGATGATCTCTCGAGGTCCCTTCCGGTTCTATGATTCTATGAATTCTCCTGATTCCATCACCAGGAACAGCATTTCCATCCCTGCCTAGGGGAGAAACCTCCTCTGATTGGCTACCCTCACTATTTCCTGGGGGGAAACAGCCAATCAGGCTCTGGGGCCAGCATGCCACGCTGGCTAACCCCTGATCGACAGGACTTAGGGCAGGCCAGCCGACCAGGTCCCTCTGTGGCGTGGGCCAGCACAGACTGGGTAGAGCTTGGCGGTGGGAACTCAGTGCCCCAGGCTGATGCCCCGATACCCTCAGAAGTGACCTGTGATTTCAGCTGCACCCCCTGAGCTGCGTTAAATGCAGCTGATCCCAGAGAAACAGGGTGAGCAAGGGCCATGTCAGGGGATCGCACCCACCATGGCAGCTGGCACAGTCGTCACTGCTCCAGCCATCCTCAGTCCCCTCTGTGTCAGCAGCAGTCTTAGGGGATGAGAATGGCTCTGGCCAGAGCATCCATCCACCAGTGGGGGGAGCAACTTGCGGTGTTGCCTCTCTGGCAGCTGCCACTCCGCAGGGGCAGGGCGAGCCATGTTCATCTGAGCCCTGCACGACTCTTGACAACCTCTCTGCTCTTCTCCCTCTGTCTAAGCCATTTATCTCACCCCGTTTCCATGTCACACTCACCCGGCACCTCCCGCCCTTCCTCCCTCCCCCCGCACTCACCCCTACATCCCCCAGCCCCCTACTCTTATTCCTGACCCCCCAAACCCTCTGCCCTGAGCCCCTCACTCCTTCAGCCCTGACCCTGTCACCCCTACCTTCCTGCCCTTATATCTGCACCCCCAAACTTCTGCCCTGACACCCCCCTCAGCCCTCTGCCTTGACCCTGTCACCTCTACCTCCATGCCCTTATATCTGCACACTCCCACACCCCTTGCCCTGAGCCCCCCACTCCCTTATCCCTCTGCCTTGACCCTTTTACCCCCTACCTCCCTGCCCTTATATCTGTACCCCCACACCCTTTGCCCTGAGCCTCCTTTCCTCAGTCCCCTACCCTGATTTCTGCATCCCCACATCCCTCTCCCCTGATTCCCAAACCTCCAAACCTCCCTGCCCTGAGCTCCCCCATTCTGTAACCCTCTGCCATGAGCCTCCCCCCACACACACTCCACCCCATACTTAAATGTCTTATACGTACCGTCATATCACATCCCCCAACCCCCTGACCTGGGTTTGATATGACAGTACCTGTAAGAAACTAAAGTTATTTTCACCCTGTGAAACACCAGGCACACTTAGAACTACATAAAATCACTTAATCACTCTTTAATATACTAAGAAAGTGGGATAAAATCATGAACGTTACCTAAGCAGTAATGCTCAAGAGGTGAGCAGTGAGAGGCGAGCGGGCCCAAAGTCATATCTTGCATGTCCCCTCCCCCCCGAACAGCTAGTCACGCCCCTTCACAGATCGATTTCATTGAGATCGACAGTGGGATCAGCAGATTCACCAAGCCCCTGGGCAAGGAAAGTGGGCCAGCTCCTTACTCCTGGAAGGGGCGGGGCCTCAGCCAGAAGGGGCGGGGCTGGAGCTATCCTCCCCCAGACAGTGACTGGGAGCCCCAGCTACTTGTGAATTGCTGGGCTCTGGGGCAGTTGCCTCCTTTGCCCCTCTCTGTCGGCAAGCTTGGAGCGGGATGGTGTGAACTCACCCCCCCGGTCCATTCCCATACCTGAGGGGAAGCCAGTCACAGCCTCGTTAGACAAAAGGAGTTTGGCAGGAGCTGCCTGTAGAGTGCTCCAATTTGTGAATCATAGGGGGGAGGCAATTCAACTGGGAGGAGAATGTGACCCATCTTGGGCTGAGGATGGAGGCTTATGCCTATGAATGCTTCCTAGACCAGTATCAGGAATCAGAGGCTGGACAAATTAGAGGGAGAGTGGTGTGGGGAGAGTGGAGAGGGATTATGAAGAGGAAGATAAGTGGGGATGGGTGGGAAGGAAGGGAAGGGGAGGGGGGTATTGGTGGGGGTTCAGGTGAGGAGGACATACACCACCCAGCTCTTCCAGTGCACCCCAGCCCCTTGCACTCCTTGTGCCTGCACTCTACTGGTGCTCCTGTGCACCCCAACTCTGCACTAACTCCCCCCAACCCCTCACCCCCACCACTGGCATACAGTGGCTAGCCCTAGCAGGCACAGAGACACATGGGACAACACTGCTCCCGGTGCTCTGCGGCTTCATCCCTCGGGACCCGTTGATGGGGCCTTCCCAAACACAGCAACGGCAGGCAGGAATTTGCTGACAACCCCAGCCAGAAGCGGCTTCAGGGGCGCACAGGTTTTTCCGAATTACAAATGATGAAGAATCAGCTGCAGCCAGTTATGTCTCCAGAGAGGTGGGGTGGGGGGCTTCCTTCTTTGTCCAGGGTCCAGGAAGCAGCATCAACCCGGGCTCTAAAAGCAGCGTTTGCTGCCAGGAAGTGTGGGATGGTGGAGTCTGGCATGTAAGCGCTGGGACGCAGCCCATCCCGTCAGAAACTCAGGGAGGTTCTTTTAATTATATCAACTTCATTATCATTATAAACCAGAGCTGCAATGGAACAACACTATAACTACATGGCTGGGTATTACCAGGATTTAACCAGCAGCCTGAAGCTGCCCTGGAAAAGCTCATTGTGATCAAATTTCACCCTTATAAAAGATGTTAAAGGGAGGCCCATACACGTGACTTGACCGAGACCCCAAATGTTTCTTTAGTCACGGCCCTGGCTACAGCTGCCCAAAAGGCCAATATCGCACGAGAGACTCGCCTCGTCCCATTATTACTCCTGACGCTGGTGCAGAGAGCACGGAGGATGAGGCGAAACTAGCGGGGGAAGGGAATGTGATGCACTCCAGGGCACAGGGGAGATGGCTTTCTGCCTTAGCCAATAGAGAATTGCCAGGAGATCCAAGGTGAGATCCATCCGTGGCCACAGGCAGGGCATCCTTTCACAGCCGGCTGCTGTGCAAGGAGCTCTGTTTGACCTGCTCTAGAGTGTGGCACTGACCTGGCAGACATTCAGCCGAGGAGATTTTCCCCCGAGGGAGGAATTACACAGAAAGATGCGACCTACCCCACTACCCCTAATGTGCACAGCTAAACTAGGTTGCACCACCCTGTCCCGGTGCTTTCCGTACCCTGGGGCTGGCAAGGCAGTGCAGGGCCATGAGAACCCATGTAGGGCCAGTCCCATTTCTCCTAACTGACTAGCACAGTCAGGGAGGCCAGAGTCCCCAGAGACGGCCCTGTGCTGCACACATCCCAGTAGGTTCAGCTGAGATGAATTATAAAGACCCTGCAATGTTGCTCGGGCATTTCATGCACACACACACGGGCACAGCAGGACAGAGGCATGAGGAAGGACAGACAGGAGACCTGCCAGGAGGTAGGTGACTGGGTTGGGCTGTTTGAATAGATGGGGCGAGGGGAGAAGGCGAGAGCTGCTCTTTGGAAAGGCCTCTGTGTCAGGAGACTGAAAGGGAGGAAAATGTTTCCGTGGCTCATACACCACTGCTAGGAGACTTGGTAATAAGTGACAGGAACTGGGATTTCGCACTGCTGAGAAGAGAGGTGATATAACTGGCATTTCAGATACCTTTTGGGAGAGTGTGAGTGATGGGAAAGTTAAAAACATGGGTTACAGCCTTTTTAGGAAGCAAGAGAGGTGCCCCTCGTATGGCAAAGACACTGCCCCCTGTATTTGGAGTTGCTAATAGCTCAGCACCACAGGACCATGAGTGCACATGGATCAATGTACTGGCTAACAGAGAGTAGGATGGGGTACAGCTGGGGCACCATTACACACCTCTCAGATGGTAATTTTCTTACACAGAAACTGCCAACACCGGGAACTTGAATTTGAAGTCCATTATGATAAGTAGGAACATAAGACTGGCCAGACCCGGTCAGCCCAATGGTTCATCTAGCCCAGTGGCCTGTTTCCAACTGGCCACTGCCAGATGCCCCAGAGAGAATAAACAGAACAGGCAATCAGCAAGTGATCCATCCCCATTCGCCCATTTCCAGCTTCTGGCAAACACAGGCGAGAGATGCTTCAGAGCACCGTTTAGTATCCCTGCCCACCTGGACCAAACAGGGTTAGCATGATTCTTGAGTGGAGCAGGACAGCGACTTTACCGCTGTGTACGGCACGGGGGGCACCGACATGAGAACATGGCCACCAGGTCTGGTGTCCACATTTTAAAGAGATGTTGAAAAATTGAAAAGACAGAGAAACCCTGCAAAAATGATTTGGAGGCTGGGAAAATGCCTGGAAGCGAGAGACATAAAGAGCTCAAACCATGCAGCTCATCAGGGTTAACAAGAGATGACTCGACTAAGGTTTCTGTCTTCTTGGGGTGAGAATCCCAGCTAGTAAAGGATACATTAATCTACTGGCAGAGTGAGAACCACTGTCTGGAAGTTACAGACAGCCAAATTCCGATGAGAAATGAGACCCACGTTGTTACAAGTGAAGGTGATTTGCCATTGGGACAGACACCTGGGGACGTGATGGGCCCTGCATCTCTTGAGGTCTTCATTTTGGAGTGAAGTATTAGAGAGGTAGCCGTGTTAGTCCGAATCTGCAAAAGCGGTGAGGAGTCCTGTGGCACCTTATAGACTAACTGAAGTGTTGGAGCATAAGCTTTCGTGGGCAAAGACCCACTTCGTCAGATGCATGCAGTGGAAATTTCCAGAGGCAGGTATAAATATGCAGGCCAGAATCAGGCTGGAGATGACAATTTTGGAGTGGAGGCCTTTCTGGAAGATGCTTTAGTCAGATCCAAGCCACTGGGCTCCATGCAAGGTACTTGGGTGAAGTTTTATGCCCTGTGCTATACCGGAGGTCAGTTACTGATGAGTAGTGAGGGCCAGGGAAGCGTGGTGCTTCCCAGGTTTAAGAAAGGGGCTTTAGGAGTCGCAGCCCGTAAAACTCTTCTGTTCGGGGCCAGCCCTTCCGGGGGGTGGAAAGTGGCTTGGTGTGCTGCCATTCCTCTCCCCTTGGCTGGATCCACATCACTGAGAGTGCCAGGAAGCTCTCTCCCAGCACTGCCCTTGTCTGGAGGCTCCTCCTATAGCTCCCATTAGCCAGGAATCCTGGCCAAAGGTAGCTCTGGGTGGTGGTAGCCACAGAAGGGCAGCATGGGACAGCATGGACTAAACAGAGCCACCTGTTCCTCAACAACAACAACAACCAGGAGCTGCCCCAGGTAAGAGCACCCTGATCCCCAACCCACTGTGCAAGCCTGAGCCCCCCCAACGTAGCTCCCCCCTATACCCCATATCTTAAATCTGAGCCCCCTCCAGAACCCAAACTTCCACCCAGACCCCCTCCCAATCCCAGCCTCCTGTCCTGAACCCACTCATGCATTCCGACCCCCTTGCCTAAGCCTGGAGCCCCTTCCTGCACTGCAAACGGCTCATCCCCCAAACCATCCCCAGCCAAAGCCCTGATTCCCCCTCCCCCATGATGGATAGGAGGGGTACTACCCTTTTCTAAACATCCCAGCATTCAGTGACTAAATTGTCTGTAAAAGGTTAAATCCAGAACAGTGGGAATCCAGAAAGTGTTGTCAGGGATCCAGGAGAGCCAATAGGAAGACAGGGTGCGTCTACACTGCACCCTATCCTCGAAATAAGAAACACACTTTGCACTATTCAAATTGAGTATCTTAGGGTATGTCTACACTACCACCCTAGTTCGAAATAGGGTGGTTAATGTAGTCATTCGAAGTTGCAATTGAAGCCCGGGATTTAAATATCCCGGGCTTCATTTGTATCTTGCCGGGTTCTGCCATTTTTAAATCCCCGTTAGTGCGGACTTCGTGCCCGCGGCTACACGCGGCACTGAGTAGGTAGTTCGAATTAGGCTTTCTAATTCTAACTATTGGTACACCTTGTTCCACGAGGAGTAACGGTAGTTCGAATTAGAAAGCCTAATTCGAACTACCTACTCTGTGCCGCGTGTAGCCGTGGGCACGGAGTCCGCACTAACGGGGATTTAAAAATGGCGGCGCCCGGCAAGATGCAAATGAAGCCTGGGATATTTAAACTTTGAATGACTACATGTAGTGTAGACATACCCTTATTTTGGTTTTATTTTGAAATAATTTATTTTGAAATTTGGCACATCTACACAGCACCAAATTTTGAAATAAAGCATTATTTTGACCATCCCTTATTCCTCGAGCAACGAGGTTTACTGGGATGGCGAAATAGTGCACCAGTTATTTCAAAAACTATTTTGAAATAATGGGCGGCTTGTGTAGACACAGGATAGCAATTTCGGGAGACCTCCGGTGTCCCCTAATAGCCTTACAGTGTAGACATACCCAAAGTGTTTTGAATTGAAAGCAGCGATGTGCCTGCTGCAGTTCTTTATGAGTTTTTAGAGCAGGAGCTGGAAAGAAAGAAATGGACTGAACGAGGAATAAAGGCATGGAGGTTTTGGTGATATTTATGTGTAAGGAATGACTGAACCCTGGAGCAAAGGATATGTAAGTGAACTGAGAATGTTTAGTTAGATTTGGTCAAATTGGTTTGTTTGTTTGTTTGTTTGTTTGTTTGTTTGTTTGTTTGTTTATACTCCTCTGTGCTAACCTCCCTTGTACACTGTAACTAAAACTGAGTCCGAGGGAAGGAATTCTCTGTGATTTAATTTTTTCTTCGGTTGCTCTGTCACACCTGGCAACCAAGTATGCTTTACCAAATATATCTTTTTTTGTTTGTTTTGTTAAAAAAATCAGCTTTTTTAAGACTCTGATCTGATTCCTCTGTCCTACAAAGCAGGAGGGTCAGTGTGCTCATGTCTTGAGACTGAGCAGTCAGCTATCAGAAATTACAGTTTGTTTTCAAGCTCTCTCCTTAGGGAGATTAAAGAGGTGGTGTACCCAAGTAAAATTCCCAAATGAAATTCACAAGTGAGAATTATTCGATTATTGTATTGCAGGGAAAGAACTTCATGCATGGATTGATCCACGTCTGCTGTACGTCATGTCAGCCTCCAATCTGTCCTGCCCTAACCCCCCTACATTCCTGCTGACCGGCATCCCCGGCCTGGAATCTCAGCACGTCTGGATCGCCATCCCATTCTGCCTCATGTATGTGCTGGCTCTGCTAGGAAACGGTACAATCCTCTTCGTGGTAAAGCAGGATGTGACCCTCCATGAGCCCATGTACTATTTCCTCTCCATGCTGGCTGTCATTGATCTGGTCTTCTCCACGGCTGTTGTCCCCAAAATGCTGAGCATCTTCTGGCTGGATTCCGGAGAGATCAGCTACGAGTCCTGCTTCCTCCAGATGTTCTTCATCCATACCTTCACTGCCGTGGAATCGGGAGTGCTCTTGGCCATGTCTTATGACCGATACGTGGCTATCTGCAACCCCTTGAGATACAAGACTATCCTAACCAACCCAAAGATTGCCATGATTGGGCTGCTGTCCCTTGCGAGAGGGTTGGCAGTTGTGACACCTTTAACCTGCCTTCTAACCAGTCTGCCATTCTGTAAAACAAATGTCATCCCTCATTCCTATTGTGAGCACATGGCCGTGGTGGAGCTGGCCAGCACATACTCAGAAGTCAGTGACCTGTTAAATGTTGTCGTGGCCACAGCCTTAGTGGTGGCAGACTCCATCTGCATCTCTTTCTCTTACGGCATGATCCTCCGCTCTGTTTTACGGCTCTCATCTCACGAGGCGCGTCTCAAGGCCTTCAGCACCTGCAGCTCCCACCTCTGCGTCATCCTGCTCTTCTACATGGGCGGGCTCCTTTCCATGTACCTGCACATGTTTGACCTCATCCTTGCACGTCACACCCAAGTCTTGCTGGCTGACTTGTACCTTGTTGTCCCCCCCATGTTAAACCCGGTAGTTTACAGCCTGAAGACCAAGCAGATCCGGGATCGGGTCTTCAAGCTCTTTGGCCAAAGAAAGATCTGAGCAGAACCCAGTATCAAGAGTGGCCACTGAGGCAGCCCCACAACACAGAAGAACCTCTCCATTGTCCCCACCTTCGCCTGCATGCCCAGTGCATGTGAGGTCATGGGACAGAGAGAGTGACATTTTCCAGTGCAGGCCACACTACCCTTACCAGTGTGACCTCACATGCAGGATCCACATGAGCTCACACTGGTGGGGGCAGAGCAACACATTCTGCAAAACAGCATCCTCCATGTATGGTACCAGCGAAAGCATGGCTGAGTTTATATCAATAGTGTGCTGAACAGGGGACAAACATTACAAAACCAGGTCCGTCTGGCTTAATACCAATTAAATGGATTGACTAGTGCTGTAAGAAAAGGGCCCGAAACATAAGCTCATGTATCACAGGCCTGGTGGGAGGCCCAAGGCCTAGGCAAAAGGCATCAAGAGTTTACTAATATAAAGCAAAGTTGAGCTGTGGTCAAGAGGCAGATTATGCTCACGTAATCAGACAAGAATAGGGCTGATATTGCACAAACACACATACCTGAGTGATACAAGGCACATAAGAACATAAGAATGGCCACACTGGGTCAGACCAAAGGTCCATCCAGCCCAGTATCCTGTCTGCCAACAGTGGCCAATGCCAGATGCCCCAGAGGGAGTGAATCGAACAGGTAATGATCATGCAATCTCTCTCCTGCCATCCATTTCCACCCTGTGACAAACTAGAGGCTAGGGACACCATTCCTACCCATACTGGCTAATAGCCATTAATGGACCTAACCTCCATGAATGTATCTAGTTCTCTTTTAAACCCTATTATAGTCCTAGGCTTCAGAACCTCCTCAGGCAAGGAGGCACAAAGCATACAAACACATTCCAGAAAAACAAAATGGCAGAAAATCACGACATTCTCAGAGATCGCCCATTGTCAGAACTTTTGCCCTGCGAACTGAAGTGCCTCTCCATGCTCTGCTACTATAGAATCATAGAATCATAGAACACTAGAACTGGAAGGGACCTCGAGAGGTCATCGAGTCCAGTCCCCTGCCCTCATGGCAGGACCCAGTACTGTCTAGACCACCCCTGATACATGTCTAATCTTCTTTTAAATAGCTCCAGAGATGGAGATTACACAACCTCCCTAGGCAATTTATTCCAGTGTTTAAGCACCCTGGGTATGTCTACACTAGCTCGTTAGTTCAAGCTCGTGTAGACATTAGAGATCCTAATCCTACATTAGTGTAGGATTAGAGATCCTAATTCGATCTAATTGGAACAAAGAGTAACGGTAGTTCAAATTAGGATCTCTAATTCCAACTACCTACTCCATGCCGTGTGTAGCCGCGGGCATGGAGTTCGGACTAAACAAGCCCAATTCTTTCACTCTTCCCTCATAGGTCAAGTTCTCTAGACCTTTAATCATTCTTGTTGCTCTTCTGTGGACCTTCTCCAATTTCTCTACATCCTTCTCTACATCCTTCAGAACTGGACAAAATACTCCGAGGCCTAATCAGAGCAGAGTAGAATGGAAGAATGACTTCTCGTGTCTTGCTCACAACACCCCTGTTAGTAGCTCCCAACAAAGGCCCCGCGCACACAGCCAAACAGCCCACAGATCCCAGCCTGAGTGTCTGTGTTTGTGTAGGCTCCAGTCACATTCTGGCTTCCACCAGCCTTAGTCATCACCCACCGGTGACCCCATCACACTCACAGGCTGGAATTATCCCCTGGCCCTCTCGTAGACAGTTCCGATATTTTAGGCCTATTGTCCCTTTAAGGGTTCGATATCCAATAGTGTGTTACTTTCTAGGGAGTTACGCATGTGATTCAGTTTACACACAACACTGGATTAGTTTGGATGAAAGAATAAAGTAAGTTTATTTAACTACAAAGAGAGAGGGTTTACATCGGAGGAAGGCTAGTGGGGGGAGGCTGTTCTCAGTGGTGACGGATGGCAGAACAAAGAGCAATGGTCTCAAATTGCAGTGGGGGAGTTCTAAGTTGGATATTAGGAAAAACTGTTTCACTAGGAGGGTAGGGAAGCACTGGAATGGGTTATCTAGGGAGGTGGTGGAATCACCATCCCTAGAGGTTTTTAGGTCCTGGCTTGACAAACCGCCGGCTGAGATGATTTAGTTGGGATTGGTTCTGGTTTTAGCAGGGGGTTGGACTTGATGACTCCTGAAGTCTCTTCCAGCCCTAGGATTCTATGATTCTAAAGTCAGAAATGATTACAGGACAAATAAAGATCAAACCCTTTCTTATAACTAAACTTCATCACCAGGACTCCGTTCAAGGCCAAATTCTCACCACCTGCTCCAAACTGCAGGTCAGGATCTTCTCCCAATGTCCAAAGGCTGTTTCTTTTGTCTTCTAAAATGAAAGTGAGAGAGATGGAAGGGAGCAAAACCTTGGGCGGGTTTTGCACATCACTTTTATAGTCCAGTCCCCCTTTGTAACACGTTTTTCTGTGTGTTCCCCCTAGGCAAAGTTAATTCCTGCAGTGTGGATGGAGACCAGGAATCTTGTGGTCAAAGAAGTTCCACACTGGTACTTGCTAAGATGCAGAACTGTTTGCTTCCACACTCTTCCAGGCCAAGGAATGGCTACTTGGTCCCTGATTGCCCCAGCTAGAGGTATCAGCTTGTCCTTAGTCTTTGAAAATCTGATCCACCCAGCCTTATCTAGTAAACCTGTGTATAACATTCTATGCAATGGCGCTACACACATTTCATCATGGTGTGATCGACCAGAGAGTGATTAGCTATTACATGACACCTCACAACACCTATTTTGTACAACAATTCTTAGAAGAGAGGGGAGGGTGGGCATACAAGGGTGCCTTCAATCACATGTCGTAATTCCTCTGCAGGGCTTAGACATCTGTGCATTGTGCTAGACATACCCATCCAGAAGAGATCGGGGCAGACATTGGCAGAGGAAGACCAAGTAGAGCCAGGAACGCCCACTGAACCTGCTCCCCCACAAGAGGATGATGGGTAATCAAGTCACCTAGCCTAGTATCCAATTAATCCAAATCAGGAAACTCAACCCTCTGTTTTGCACACTGGCAGCCTGTTGCTCTGTTCCTCCAGTCTCTATCCAATTCATTACCCAGTGGCTGTGTCAGTCCCGTACACCGTCTGTTCCCCAAGTTAAGCTCTTTCCACTACCCAAGCCTATTCAAAATCAGTACCTAGGCCACGTTCCTGTTGGAACCTTGCCATGAACTTCCACAAGACTGGGTTTCAGTCTTCCCAGAACATAGACTAACGTAGACCCAATTGACAGCAACTCTGTAACCCAAAGGGATTCCACAATGACTATGTAAATCTGTGATTTTTATTTGTATGGAGTAAATACAAAAAGTGTAAATTAAACACTCTATTGTTTTGTGCATTGTCTGCTTATGCATAGATACGCCGACCATATGTCCCGGATTTTCCAGTACGGTCCCAATTTTAAATCTTCTGTCCCATTGTCCCCATAAAGCACTGAAATGTCCCAGAAATTCCCCTACTGCACCTCAGCCTTTTAAATGTAGTAAGAACCAAGCAAATACATCTACGCAGAACAGGGCCTTCTCAGCTTTTGCTCCCAGGCTGTGGAATTTTCTTCCTTGGGATAGTCGCATGGTGCCAAAGTTAGCATTGTTTCGGTGTCAGGCTAAAGACACCCTTTTTACCCGTGTTTTCATTGTGTTTGAGTCTGTATGTGTGTGTTGCTCCTCTCAAGATGTTTTTAGCAGGTTTTATGTCCCTCTGGGGTCTCGCATTTTTACATTTTTATATATATTTGTATTGTGTTTTTTAAAAAATTATTGTAAGCTGCCCTGAATATTTTAAATAGAGAAGTGGATACAAATATTTTAAATAAATAAGTAAATAGATAGATAAAAGGCAGAGGCAGTGGGCCAGAAATGGTGGGCAGGGCCTAAGGGGTCGAGAGTAGCTAATTGGCATGGCTAGCATTTGATTGATGGTAGAGCCTTTATATCATGGGTCCCCATTTTTGGGTTGGAAAATATGGTCCTTACGCATAGAGTCTGGTGTGGATACAAAATTTGCATCCATATCTGCAAAAATCAGTCGCAGATATCCTCATCTATATCTGCTGCTGTGGCTACCTGCAGTTTTGCAGATATCTGTGGATTTGCACGGTTCTCCTTATAGTCTGCTGGGGACCAGTACAGCAGGATGCTAAGAGGTAAAGAATGAGTCACTGGGAGATCAGCTTGTAAAGAACTTGTATTTGAATTGGTTTTATTTAGAACCAAACCTCAAGCATCCGCCCGTCATATTGCCGTACATGTATTCCCACAGATGAGAGGAAATGTTCTCTCCCTGTAAGAAAAATCTGGGGGCTTCCTACCCCCCAAAGGCCAAACCTGTCTGGCAAGCCTGATTCCTCATTGGCATGAAGTCCTGTTCCTCCTCACCTGCTCTACACATGCAAACTTGGAAAACTAGACTGGAACCAATCTTCTTGATTTAGTTGGGATTGGTCCTGGCTTGGGCAGGGGGCTGGACTTGATGACTCCTGAGGTCTCTTACAATTCTATTATTCTGTTTATTTCTACCTGACTACTTCTAGCAAACGCATATCCATGCTGGACCATAGCCAGCTTCTGAAAGAACTAGAACTGCTCAACGTTTTTCTAATGATAAATGGGCGTGTTGTGGTGCAACACAAGACTGATTTTTGGAACTCTTCGGATGGAGCTCCAGGGGGCAGGGAGAACTGATCACAAGATCCTTTTCCCACAACAATGGCCTTGTCATCAATTTTGCCCCCCAGACTTCCCGGCAAGGGGATATTTGCAGCTTATTGTGACCCATTCAAAAGAGCACACACTGCTTACCCAGTCGTTATTTTGTGGGTACCGTCAGTGCTCTGCGTGCATTCCCGGACACAGACACAAACCAGTGCAGGCCACTACTGTATTTTTACCTAACCCCTCTTCCGGCCAGCAGCAATAGGAGCCCTTATACCTCTCTCCTAGGGACTTGTGATACCCCCACTTTGGACCAATGGCCCTGTGTTTCCAGGCCAGGTGTGGAATCCAATCACAACCTCTACAGCCTCGAGGCTATTCCCATTCACTGGCGCTGTAAATCGAAGACACGGTGCTTTGTACCTGGAAAGGAGGGGATAAATGAAAAGACAGGGAAAGGAACGGGCAAAGGAACAAAAGAAGTCAGATCCATGGGACCCCAGCTAATTTCACAGTGCAGTGGGGTGGCTGCTCCACTCTGGTAAGGGAGGGATTAAAAGCAGGCTGGAAAGAACCCCTTCCAATGGAAGGGACACTTATCAGCCAATCAGAGGGCAGCTTGCTGGGACAGCCCTGTTTATAAGGAGCTGCTCAGCAGAGCTGTGGGCAGTTGGGTCCTGACCAAGGAGGGAGCAGGGGCAGGTTCCCAGGGAGGAACACCCAAGTTGGAGCAGTGCTGGGCAGGCTGAGAGGAGCAGAGAGAGAGAGGCTCCAGCTTGATAGCCCCCAGGCTGTGGGCCTTGAAAGAAGGGCCGAGAAGATGCAGGGGATGACGGGGAAGCAGCCCAAGGAATGTGGACAGTTAAGGGAGAGAAGGAGGGTAGGACAAGGCTGCAGCCAGAGGGTCCCTGGGCTGGGGGACCAGGGTACTGGATGAGCCTGGGCACCCCCACCCCAAGTCCCTTGCACCGCACCTTGGTGTGTGGCCTTTACAGTATAAATACATGACTAGGAGCCACCCTTGCGCCGTCTGTTAGCTCCACGACCTCTCATTTACCCTGGGAGGCATCGCTA
This sequence comes from Pelodiscus sinensis, assembly GCF_052426305.1. NCBI lineage: Eukaryota > Metazoa > Chordata > Testudines > Trionychidae > Pelodiscus > Pelodiscus sinensis. The sequence continues at coordinate 349,348,048 of NC_143052.1, read as the reverse complement.
GGCCCAGCTGCCTTCTCTCCCTGGCTCAGGAGCACCAGGACAGCGCAGGCCAGGGGGCTGTGCCCCCCACTTTTCTCCTGACTTAGGGGCAAGCCATGGGGGGAGGAGCCAGGAAGGGCTGGAACAGGGACAGGATACGTTGGAGGAAGGCCAGGGAAGAAGCCCATATTTATGGAAAGGTCACAGCTCGCTGGTTAGGCTTATGCTGTTTGCCGGCATGTGTCACTGGTGTGTCTGAAGTGACGATCATTGGCTTTATGGAAACCAGTAAAAATGTTGACAAGGAAATCGGGCTATTATGCAACCAGCCCCAGAGTGGGCTAAAATGTCACAAGAACATTTTCCAAAGAACCTCATCCATCTTCCCAACAGCTGCATTGAATATTTTTTAAATCATCATTTGAAAAAAAATTGCCCCAAGATCATGTCCAAATCTGTCACTGACCTTTGAAAGCAGCCTCTCAGCGGAGCCAGCCCTGGGACAAAGTCCCCTCAAATGTTAAAAATGTTGCAAAAATGTGTCCAGACTTTTTAGACAACTCTGCCGAGAAGCCAGATACAGAGTGTGTTGCACCGCCCCCGCCGGGGTGAGCTCATGTGCACCGTGCGTGTGATGTCACACGGGTCAGAGTGGTAACCTGTGCTGCAAAATGTCATCCTCCGTGCGCCATGATCTCCCGTGTACCATGCGTGTGATGTCACACGGGCCAGGGTGGTAACCTGTGATGCAAAATGTCATCCTCTATGAGCCATGACCTCCCGTGCATCGTGCATGTGAGGTCACGCAGCTGGGGACGGGGACGGGCGAGGAAAATGGAGACGACTGTGATGAGTTCAGTTGCTGAGCCCTCCTTGGATTGAATTTCCACTGGGCCCATCTCCCCCACCCTCCTGGGCTCCCCCCAACTCTGTCCTGCTGATCCAGGCCAGCAGGCCTCCTCCAGCACTGACAGGCATAGGGTCACAGCCCTCTGCAGTGAAATACAGACACTGGGATCCACATAGCTCTGGGCAGGCTCAGCTACAGGGACGTGTCTCAGCACCCAAATGCACAACCTTTTAATCCAAGAAAGAGACTATTTACCTGTCCCTGATCCCCCTCAAAGTTGTTCTGATAATCTTTCACACACAGGCGGCCTTTCAGTCTAGGCCCCCAGGTCAGTCCTCTCGGGCGGGTAGCCAGGGAGACCTGATCTCCTACATTATCTCACTCATAAGGCAGGAGTCCTTGGTTTTAGTCTGACACCCCACCTAGCTACACATGGAACAGTTCATGGTTGAAGATGGATTCCAGCATCCGGCGACACGGTCACATGTCTCTGCAAGACCTCGTCTCCATACTTCGTGGGCTGACCCACGTGTTCGCAGGCAGGATAAGCATCATTGTCTCTTTGCTAATGGGGCCTGAAGTACCATTAGTGGCTCTCACAATGTTAATAACACAGGTGTCTACTGCACATGCCCAAGCAGTAACATAGCGAGGGAAGGCAGTTGCTTCTGGGTGCAATGCTAGGGGTCACCAATTTAGTCCCATTCCATTCCCCCTGACATCCCTCAGCTTATCTGCTCCTCTTCTGCCCACCGCTGCTGGCTGGAGCCTCCTCCGCACTTCTCCGCGCCCAGCCCGACCCTCCTCCATCTCCAACGGTGGGTTAGTGCATGTTTCAGATGCATATTTCCATAATGCATATGGCCTGGCCACAAACTGGAGGGGGCAGGAGAAGACCTGGTAAAACCTCTCCTACTCCTCCCAAGGTCGGGCTCAGCCGTGCACCAGGTTTGGGGCCCCACCGCATAGTGGCGGGGGGAGGGAGGCGCAAATTTGGCCTTTGACCCTAGGCGCATAACAGCCTCACTCTGCCTCTGTGTCTAAAGTGAGCTACAAAAATGATACATACGTATAAATGGGAAAATCATATTCAGTAGATTACAACTTTTCCAGTGAGGTACTTCTCATAAAGCACAGATGAAGTAATATTCAGATGCATATTTCCATAATGCATACGGGATGCCCCGACACAGGGATTTTCCTGTATCCTGGGGCTCCTTCAGTGGCCCTCCTAGATAGTGACCTCTGCAAAGTGCTTTCTTGGGCAAAAGAGCTTCAAGATCTGTTTCCGGATCTGCTTGGTCTTCATGCCGTAGATGACTGGGTTTAGCATGGGGATGAGGACAAAGTACACATCGGCAAACAAGACGTGGGAGTGGCGAGGAATGCTGAGGCCCAACATGTGCAGGTACATGGAAAGGATTCCTCCCGAGTAGAAGAGCAGGATGACACCGATGTGGGAGCTGCAGGTACTGAAGGCCTTGTGACGCGCCTCGTGGGATGGAAGCCGCAAGAGGGAGTGGAGGATCATGCCGTAAGAGAAAGCGATGCAGATGGCATCTGCCCCCACCAGGCCCGTGGCCACAACGATGCTGTACAGGTCGCTGACTGATGTGTCGGTGGTGGCCAGCTTCACCACGGTCACATGGTCACAATAGGAATGAGGGATGACATTTGTTCTACAGTAGGAAAGACTGGTTAGAAGACAGGTTAAGGGTGGCACGACCGTCACCCCCCTCGCAAGGGACAGCAGCCCCATCAAGGCAATCTTTGGGTTGGTTAGGATGGCCTTATATCTCAGGGGCTTGCAGATAGCCACGTATCGATCTATGGCCATGGCCAGGAGCACCCCCGACTCCATGGCGGTGAGGAAAAGGATGAAGAACATCTGGAGGAAGCAGAACTCGTAGCTGATCTCTCTGTCATCCAGCCAGAAGACGCTCAGCATTTTGGGGACAACAGCCGTAGAGAAGACCAGATCAATGACAGCCAGCATGGAGAGGAAATAGTACATGGGTTCATGGAGGGTCACATCCTGCTTTACCACAAAGAGAACAGCACCGTTTCCCAGCAGAGTAATTATGTACATGATGCAGAGCGGGATGGCGATCCAGATGTGCTGAGATTCCAGGCCAGGGACGCCGGTCAGCAGGAACGTAGAGGGGTTAGAGCAGGACTGATTGGAGAATGACATGACCTACGGCATATGCCAGTCAGTCAATTTGCAGAAGTTTTTTCCCTGCCATGCAATATTAGATATGGTGCTCCTGTCAAATAATAATATCTGATTCCTATATGAAGAAAAAAATAAATATTAGACCCACACGGCTCTAATGTGAATATGTTCTCACATCTTGTGTCAAAAAGACCAAAAGGTGTAGCCATGTTTGTCTGTAACTTTAAAAACGAATGGTCCTCTGGCACTTTAGAAACTAACCAAAATGTATAGAATCATGAGCTCTTGTGGGCAAAACCCACTTCATCAGATGAACTGGAGAGGAATAACAGAAGCCTGGAATTTTATAACAGAAAAAGAAGGGCGGAGGGGGGAGGTACCTGTCAATTGTAGGACTGGTGCTAATGTTGGAAGTGTCCCATCCTTGGCTTTTGCTGTACAAAGAGGTGTTAAATTCAGGGAAGGCTGGATTTGTCTTTGGACACTGATTTTGTATAAAACTATTCTTACTTGTTCACTAACTCTTGAATCCCACAACTGTAGAGAAATCTATATGATTTTCTATCACTTTTTTTGCTTTTCATCAATCATCATCATCATCATCATCATCAACTACAACCATAGGCTCAACGCCCTCTGATGTCCGATGCCTCCTTCGCTATTTCCTTCCATCTTTTCCTGTCCACTGCAGAGTGCCTTAGTTTCTGTAGACTAGCTCCACACCAATCTACTACATCATCTCCCCATTCTCTGTGAGGTCTGCCTCTCCTATTCGGACCATCCATTGTATTAAATACCAAGGTCTTGACTTTTCACTCGTAGTTCAGGATCTTTCTATAACAACTCCTCTCAAATGCAATATCCTTCTCTTCAAATCTTTCGTTAGCATTCATGTCTCACATCCGTACAACATGCTGGTAAATATGTACGTTTTCAAGACACTCAGCTTCATTCCCAAGCTAATCGCTTTACTTTTCCAGATCTTATCCATCGCCTTCAAACTCAATCTTGCTTTCACTATTCTAGTCGCTATTTCCTTCTTACATTCTAGATCATATGTCATGCTGCTCCCCAAATACGTGAGCTTCTCTACATTCTCTAGTTCCAGCCCTTCTACACTGATCTTCCTTCCTATTTCCTTATCTCCAAATACCTTTGTCTTCATTTTATCGATATTCATAATCAATCTCTACCGCTTCCCTTCTTCATTTAGCACCCACACCATTCTCACTAGCTTCTCTTCATCTTCCTCGATGATAACTATATCACACACAAACCTCAGGTTGTTAATTTTCATCCCATGCACCAATATCCCTTCTACCTATTCCTTGATCTTTTCCATCATTCTCTCTAGGTGCGCGATGAAGATGCTCTTGGGATAAATCATTTCACTTTTGGAAACATCTACTTTGGGCAAGGCCCTGTGAATTTACACTGCACCTGCCTGGGCTTCTGGGGGTATTACCCCCTTACAAACAATAAACTATATAATTACAGGCAGTCCCCGGGTTACATGGATCCGACTTACATCAGAGCCCTACTTACAAACGGGGTGAGGCAACCCCGCACTAGCTGCTTCCCCCCAGCAGACCAGGGAGACGCGAAGCTAGTGCCCCCCCCCCAGCAGACCAGGGAGACATGGAGCGACTTTTCTCAGCAGACACCTCAGCTTGAGAATAAAGGACTGAGGGAAGTGAGGTGTGGGAGAATAAAACTGAGCTCTGGAGAAATGTTTGGCTAGAGTTTCCCCTACAATATGTACCAGTTCCGACTTACATACAAATTCAACTTAAGAACAAACCTACAGTCCCTATCTTGTACGTAACACGGGGACTGCCTGTATTTTAAACGGACATGAAACTGACACTTTCAAATCACTTTTACAGTATTGCCAACCTAAATGGTCATAGATAAAGAATCAAGCTCACCAAAAATCATGAGATTGCCTTTAACATAAAGAAATGATGTAAAAAGAAGAGTTTTGCTGAGGGTGGGTCATTTACATTACACTTCGTTAAGATGCACTGAAGTCATGTTTTCCCCACAACCACGAGAGCTAGGAACTTCATTTATCTTTAAGAATGATGGCTGAATTCAACCCATGCCACTTGACTCCTAGCGCTGGCACTTGAAGGAAAACAGTAATTAACATGAGACTCGGCACAAAATTATGGGGGTTGGACACCTTGCTTTCACTCCTGTTTAAAGGCTGGCTATTTTCCAGAAGGATCTTAAACACAACACTGCACTGATGCACTTGAATTTTCACAGGAGACTATTTTAACTCAAACACCAAGAAAATTCCATGAGGTATCTCCGGGCCACTGCAGGCAGGAAAGGAAAATAAACAGGCCAAGGAGCTCTGGGCAGCTCGTCCTCTTCAAAGTTGGAGGGTCAAATTTTCTAGTACTTAATTGAAGAAAACTTCTATTGCCATCAGCCCCTCCCTTCAAAGAAACCACATCACAGTGAATATGTGATGACCCATGTGGGAAGTAACTATACTCTTCATGCTGGAATATCTGAGCCAGTTTACCCAGAGTTACACCCCCCCTATGACTGGCTCAGGGGTTACAATTTCTGGCATGTTTGGACAGAGCTCGGCATGCAGATGGAGCCCAGGGAATAACACAAATCATGACAATAATCATCGACTTCACGGACTCTCTGGATCCAATTTCTGGTTTAGTCTGGAACTGGCTTGGCCATGGCTGAACCCTAGGACTTGGTGGCAGATTCACATCTGACGCCCTTTCAACACTTTCCCATTCTTTCCTTTCCTCAAACTCGGATCAAAACAAACCGGCCCCCGTTACAATCTGAACAAGCTCTGCAGGCATTGCCGTATAACTCCACCTGGGGCCGAGCCTGCCACCCCGTAGGCTTACTTGCTCTTCTCTTACCTGCCTGAGCCTGATAAAGTAAAAACTGTGTTATACTGCACGCTTGGGGATTAGGGCATTCCGGTTATCTAAAAATTCCACTTATCTGAGGGACCCATCAACCTAGGAAAAACCAATTGACAATAACAGTAAAGCTCAAGTTTCTAATATTGGCAGTTTTTTAGTGTGAAGTTGGTCTCACATTTCTATTTTGAGTTAAAGGTGATTAGTACTTCTGAAATAAAAAATTGTTAAGCCTATCATGGGAAACCAAGCCAGGCCTGTGAGCCTGAAGTTGTGACAGTACTGTGGCTGGGGGCAATGCCGGCTAACAAAGTTTTCTGGTTAACAGAGTGCCAAGTAACCAAGGTTTCACTGTATATATATTTTTGTTAGTTTCTAAGGTGCCACAGGACCACTCATTTTTTTAAAGTTATTTTTAAGTTACAGACTAACACTGCAACCCCTCTGGGACTTCTAGCCTGAGCAAAATGAACCAGAGAGAATTGCAACAGTTTGAGCACTGCAAATTACAGCCAATATCTCCAGAAAGATCTATGATTCAGACTGGACTCCTCTATAACAGTGTTTCTCCTCTTTTTTTTATAAAGTACCCCTTTTTCCAAAAAAAATTATAAGTACCCCCAGTACCTACAGTTTTCAGACACACAAACATTTTTTTCTACTGTTGCAAAATATTTGTTTAAACAACACAATCGTAGCCGAGCAGGGGATGAAAATTTGGGGTGTAAAAAATGCTGTAAAATTTAAAAAACAAATTCAGGTTTCTCCATATTTCAGTTGTGTTGACGTACACCCCCAGACTTCTCCCGAGCACACCAAGGGGGGACATACCACTGGTTGAGAAACACTACTCTAGAACACAGGGCATACCCAAGTCGAGCTCTTTAAGATTCTCAGTTCCAGTGTCAGTCTCCCGAAGCCATTCACCCCAGTATCCCCTCCTGGACTTTATTAGGGAGCACATTTGTCCTTAAGTACACATGACGCTGTGGTCCTGAGTAATTAGCAACTCCACACACAGGGAGTAGGGGCTTTTCCGTCGTGGTCCACCCACCTCTTTTACTTTCCAAACAGGTTGTCACCAGTTTTCTGAACATACCTATCATGCAAACAGTCCCACCAGATTTCAGTGATGTCAGTTACATCACAAAAGACAGGACTAGGCAGCACTTTAAAGATTAACAAGATGGTTTATTAGGTGACGAGTTTTCGTGGGCCAGACCCACTACCTCAGATCAATTTGTGGAAGAAAATTGATCTGAGGAAGTGGGTCTGGCCCACGAAAGCTCATCACCTAATAAACCATCTTGTTAGTCTTTAAAGTACTGCATAGTTCTGTCTTTTATTTCAGCTAGGCCAGACTAACACGGCTGCATCTCTATCACTAGTTACATCACAGGTCTTCTATTCAATAAGAAATCCCAGGCTTTTGCCAGTTATGGAGACTCCTAACATTGGTGTGTAAGCAACAAAAACTTCTCCATCCCTCCACCTCGCCCGGCCCTTTGTAATTAATCCAGGAATCACAGAACATGTGCATAGGTCAAATCACCTAGAGCAGTGTTTCTCAACCAGTGGCACGAGTCCCCTTGGGGTACTCGAGAAAAGTCTGGGGAGACAACTGAATTTGGAGAAAACTGAATTTTGGTTTTAAGTTTTACAGCGCTTTATTATTTTTATACTTTTTACACACGAAAATTTCATCACCTGCCCTGCTACGATTAAGTTGTTTAAACAAATGTGTTGCAATAGTAGAAAACATTTTGTGTGTCTGAAAACTTTAGGTCCTGGGGGATACTTTATAAAAAGAGTTTGAGAAACACTGACCTAGATAGTTAATAGCCAAAACTTCAAGGGATTAGAAACACTGATCCTCCTTCCTTCCTTTCTTTCTTTCCTTCTGTCTGGGGTTCAGAAGCTCTGTCTGAGGCAGGGATTTTATTGTGGTTTCTAACCTTACTAACCTGCTCCATTTAACTTTAAAAACTGGGATCCATGCTTTAGTTTTCAGGGTGAAAGCTTTGCCATTCTTGATGTCACATCTTATATGGGTACCTTTTTTAAATCGTATAAATTCTGGAATTCTGCCCAGTGCACAATGTGCTTTCCCGATGCACTGGGAGCAGAGCAGATCAACATTTTGGTTCCAATACTTTCTGCAGTGAAAAGTCATTTTTCAAGACAGATGACATTTTGGCAGAAAATTTTCTTTGTGCTCTAAACTTCCCGGGTTTGGAGATGAAATCTTTGCCCTCCCCCACTCTCTCACCTAAAACAGAAACTCCCCAAAAACTTCTGTAAAAATATTTTTGGGTAAAAATCTTTGACTCTTATCTGTAATTTATTTTTACTGAACAAAAAGATTATAAGTGAAAACAGATATTAAAAGGGAATATTTCCTGCTTTGGGGGTTGATTTTTCATCGACTCAAGAGAAACAATTTCAATATAAATGTGAGGAGAGGGAAATGAAAAAACAAACTAAAAGTATCCAGCAAAAAATAATTGGTTTTGTGGGGAGGTTGTTTATTTGTTTTGTTGCCTAGCTCTAATTGTGAGATCACACGCACTGCAAACGCTGAACCACCCCCAGTCTGCTACGCCTGTGACAAACACTGCAGTTTAACTTAGTGATAGAGATGCAGCCGTGTTAGTTTGGTCTAGCTGAAACAAAAGACAGTACTATATAACACTTTAAAGACTAACAAGACGGTTTATGAGGTGATGATCTCTCGTGGGCCAGACCCACTTCCTCAGATCAAGATGTGTGAATCAATGCACACAAAACAGATATAAGACTCTCTCACAGGGAGAAAGCTGTTGCTTGCCATTTCAGCCAGACTGACTGTTCCCTCAATGACCTGAAAACATGCACATTGCGTAAAGAGACTTTAACTCCAGACTTCAACGAGAAGCTTCAGAATTGTCATTCATGCTTAAATTTGACACTTCATGTACGGGTTTAAACAAAGACTCTAATTTTCTCACCCATTACAAGATAGCTTCCCCAATTATCACCCCTATGTCATTACCTCACAGACACCAAACTTCCCCCCTCACTCCCACTCTGTTCTAAAATTTGATTTGTCAATTTCACTCGCGTTCATTTTTTTGATTGTATCACTTTGGTATATATGGTTCTGTCGATTTTCTTCCACATATTGATCTGAGGAAGTGGGTCTGGCCCACGAAAGCTCATCACCTAATAAACCACCTTGTTAGTCTTTAAAGTGCTACATAGTTGCAGTTTAACTTAACTCCCTTTCAGTCAGCCTCATGCCGAGGATTTTCCAAAGAGCAGCTCTTTCCCTGCTGCCACCCCCTGCGTTCAAACAACCCTACATGGTCACCTACCTCCTGGTAGGACTCCAGCCTGCCCTTCCTCATCTCAGGGTCTTGCTGTGCCCGTGTGTGTCTGTGTGTGTCTGAGTGCGAAATGTCCAGGCAACATTGCAGGGACTTTATAATTCATCTCAGCTAAGCCCTATGCGAGCTGTGCACCAGAGGGCCGTCTCTGGGGACTGTGGCCTCTAATTGTGCTAGTCCAAGGCCCTGAAGGAGCAAGGAGATTGACCCTAGATTGCTTCTCACTGGCCTGCTCTGCTTTGCCAGCCCCAGGGTATGGAGCCAGGAGGGTGTCGTGCAACCTAGCTGTGCACATTAGGGCTAGTGGGGTTGGTTCCCTCTTTCTGTGTAGCTTCCCCAGGGGGAAATCCTCTCGTCTAAGAATTTCTGTCAGGTCAGAGCCACACCCTAGAGCAGGGCCTGACGGAGCTCCCTGCCCAGCAGCCGGCTCTGAAAGGATGCCCTGCCTGTAACCACAGATGAACCTCAACCTTGGATCTCCTGGCAACGCTCTATTGTCTAAGCCAGAAAGCCACTTCCCCCGTGGCCTGGCTCCATCACACTCACACACACACACACACACACACACACACACACACGCACACACACACACACACACACACAAGCTTTCTTCCCCACCATCAGTCTCTCCTGTGAGGCTGGCCTTTCCAGCAGGGCTGCTCTGGCAGCACCATGGACACAAAAAGCCAGTGGACTGGATTCCCCAGGTGTGAGCTTGTGTGGCCGGGTCCTACTCTTTGCCTCTTACCCAGTCCTTGGCAGGGCTATGTTGGGGGCCAGACAGGAGCAAAGGAGCAGGGTCAGAATGTCACTGGGCCCCACAATCCCCAGCAGGAGTCCTGGGCCTTGGGGATGTATCGTGCACGTGTTGTTTAGAGCAGCCCTGAGGCTGCTCCGACCTTTACAGGCCATGGGTCTGAGGCGATACCACTGGCTCCCTTGCACAGCTCTGTTCCAGTCTGTTCCATTCAGGACTTCATACCATGCGCCCTCACCACAGTGTGTGACCTCCTTCCGGTAGCACCTCACATTACCGCCTGTCACATGCTGCCTCCCCTGCCCTGTCCGGGGGAAATGTGTGGGGCAGAGCAGTGTGAGAGGAGGCCAGTGAGAGACATGCCCTGTGCCTGTGGAGCGGAGCACACAGAGGTTTGGGAGGGCTCCTTGCTCTGGGAAGTCTGTTCCACAGTCTCAGGTTAGACCACATGTGAGCTCTGTCTCCTGCACTGACGCTCTTCGCCCTTCATGCCGAGCCTGCCCCGGGGCCTGGCATCTGAGCTGTTGACCATGGTCGTCAGCCCAGACTTTCTGAAATGCTGCGTCTAGTCCATTAAACAGGGACCAAGCCTTGAATTTGAAGTGCTCCCGTCCCCTCACTGTGCCCGGGCAGGGCCGGCCCACAACATTTTGGCACCTGAGGAGGGGTGCTCAAATGATGCCCCTATGTCCCCTCGCTTGGGCCAAAACTTTGAAAGGTCTCAATTCTGCCGTCTTCCTGTTCTTTTTGCTCCCCTTCCTCCAGCACAGCACTCCACCATCTCCGAGCAGGGAGAATACATCTGCACCAGCAGCAGACACAATTTTCTACACTCTGGGTCCTAGTGGCTCCCCCCTACAGTCTGGCACCTGAAGCAGCCGCCTCAATACGCCTCATGGTAAGGCCAGCCCTGTGCCCAGGGCATATTGGGAGCTGTTCAGAATTAAGGCCAATGTCCGTAGCTTGGAAAATAGTTGAAGAAAGGAATAAATTATCTCTCCAGGGGGTGTGGCACAACTCCCTGCAGTTCACTTTGGCTACGTCTACATGGCATGCCTTTTTCGACAGAGGCTTTGTCAACAGCCGCGGGCAGGTAGTTCAAACTACCGGGCATTTAAAAATGGCAGTGCCCGGGAACATGCAAATAAAGTCCAGGATATTTTAATCCCGGGCTTCATTGGCACGTTCGAATGCCTACATTAGCCACTCAAGGGTGGTGAACCCGTGTCGAATAGAATAGAAGTCAATACAGACCAAGGATGGTGGTGCAACACAAGACTGATTTTTGGAACTCTTCGGATGGAGCTCCAGGGGGCAGGGAGAACTGATCACAAGATCCTTTTCCCACAACAATGGCCTTGTCATCAATTTTGCGCCCCAGACTTCCCGGCAAGAGGGTATTTGCAGCTTATTGTGACCCATTCAAAAGAGCACACACTGCTTACCCAGTCGTTATTTTGTGGGTACCGTCAGTGCTCTGCATGCATTCCCGGACACAGACACAAACCAGTGCAGGCCACTACTGTATTTTTACCTAACCCCTCTTCCGGCCAGCAGCAATAGGAGCCCTTATACCTCTCTCCTAGGGACTTGTGATACCCCCACTTTGGACCAATGGCCCTGTGTTCCCAGGCCAGGTGTGGAATCCAGTCACAACATCTACAGCCTCGAGGCTATTCCCATTCACTGGCACCATAAATCGAAGACACGGTGCTTTGTACCTGGAAAGGAGGGGATAAATGAAAAGACGGGGAAAGGAACAGGCAAAGGAACAAAAGAGGTCAGATCCATGGGACCCCAGCTAATTTCACAGTGCAGTGGGGCGGCTGCTCCATTCTGGTAAGGGAGGGATTAAAAGCAGACTGGAAAGAACCCCTTCCAATGGAAGGGACACTTATCAGCCAATCAGAGGGCAGCTTGCTGGGATGGCCCTGTTTATAAGGAGCTGCTAAGCAGAGCTGTGGGCAGTTGGGTCCTGACCAAGGAGGGAGCAGGGGCAGGTTCCCAGGGAGGAACACCCTAGTTGGAGCAGTGCTGGGCAGGCTGAGAGGAGCAGAGAGAGAGAGGCTCCAGCTTGATAGCCCCCAGGCTCTGGGCCTTGAAACAAGGGCCGAGAAGGTGCAGGGGGGGATGGGAAGCAGCCCAGGGAATGTGGGCAGTTAAGGGAGAGAAGGAGGGTAGGACAAGGCTGCAGCCAGAGGGTCCCTGGGCTGGGGGACCAGGGTACTGGATGAGCCTGGGCACCCCCACCCCAAGTCCCTTGCACCGCACCTTGGTGTGTGGCCTTTACAGTATAAATACATGACTAGGAGCCACCCTTGCACCGTCTGTTAGCTCCACGACCCTGGGAGGCATCGCTAGACCCAGCTGCCTTCTCTCCCTGGCTCAGGAGCACCAGAACAGCGCAGGCAAAGTCACGCAGCTGGGGCCGGGGACAGGCAAGGAAAATGGAGACGACTGTGGTGAGTTCAGTTGCTGAGCCCTCCTTGGGCTGAATTACCACTGGGCCCATCTCCCCCACCCTCCTGGGCTCCCCTCGACTCTGTCCTGCTGTGCCAGGCCTGCAGGCCTCCTCCAGCACTGACAGACAGAGGGTCACAGCTCTCTGCAGTGAAATACAGACACTGGGATCCACTCAGCTCTGGGAAGGCTCAGCTACAGGGATGTGCCTCAGCACCCAAATGTACAACCTTTTCATCCACGAAAGAGACTATTTACCTGTCCCCGCTCCCTCTCAAAGTTGCTCTGACAATCTTTCACACACAGGCGGCCTTTCAGTCTAGGCCCCCAGGTCAGTCCACAATGTTCTCAGCAGTCCTCTTGGGTGGGTAGCCAGGGAGACCTGATCTCCTACATTACCTCACTCATAAGGCGGGAGTCCTTGGTTTTAGTCTGACACCCCACCTAGCTACACATGGAACAGTCCATGGTTGAAGATGGATTCCAGCATCCGGCGACATGGTCACATGTCTCTGCAAGAGCTCGTCTCCATACTTCGTGGGCTGACCCACGTGTCCGCAGGCAGGCTAAGCTTCATTGTCTCTTTGCTAATGGGGCCTGAAGTACCATTAGTGGCTCTCACAATGTTAATAACACAGGTGTCTACTCCACATGCCCAAGCAGGGATGTAGCGAGGGCGGGCATTTGCTTCTGGGCGCCACGCTAGGGGGGCACCAATTTATTCCCATTCCACTCCCCCCGTCATCCCTCAGCTCACCTGCTCCTCTTCTGCCCACCGCTGCTGGCTGAAGCCTCCTCCGCCCCTCTCCGCGCCCAGCCCGACCCTCCTCCATCTCTGCCGGTGGGCTAGTGCATATTTCAGATGCATATTTACATAATGCATATGGCCTAGTCCCAAAATGGAGGTGGCAGGAGAAGACGTGGTACAAGCTCCCCTCCCCCTCCTCGCAAGGTCGAGCTCTGCCAAACACCAAGTTTGGGGCTCCGCCGCACGGTGGCGGAGGGGGGGGAGGCGCAAATTTGGCCTTTGCCCCCAGGCGCATAACACCCTCACCATGCCTCTGTGTCTAAAGTGAGCTACAAAGACGATACATACGTATAAATGGGAAAATCATATATGGTAGATTACAACTTTTCCAGTGATATTTTACATGAGGTATTTCTCATAAAGCACAGATGCAGTCATATTCAGATGCATATTTCCATAATGCATATGGGATGCCCCGACACAGGGATTTTCCTGTATCCTGGGGCTCCTTCAGTGGCCCTCCTAGATAGTGACCTCTGCAAAGAGCTTTCTTGGGCAAAAGAGCTTCAAGATCTGTTTCCGGATCTGCTTGGTCTTCATGCCGTAGATGACTGGGTTTAGCATGGGGGTCAGGACGAAGTACAGGTCGGCAAACAAGACGTGGGAGTGGCGAGGAATGCTGACGCCAGACATGTGCAGGTACATGGAACCGATCCCTCCCACGTAGAAAAGCAGGATGACACCGATGTGGGAGCTGCAGGTACTGAAGGCCTTGTGACGCGCCTCGTGGGATGGAAGCCGCAAGAGGGAGTGGAGGATCATGCCATAAGAGAAGGCGATGCAGATGGCGTCTGCCCCCACCAGGCCCGTGGCCACAACGATGCTGTACAGGTCGCTGACTGATGTGTCGGTGGTGGCCAGCTCCACCACGGTCACATGGTCACAATAGGAATGAGGGATGACATTTGTTCTACAGTAGGAAAGACTGGTTAGAAGGCAGGTTAAGGGTGGCACGACCGTCACCCCCCTCGCAAGAGACAGCAGCCCCATCAAGGCAATCTTTGGGTTGGTTAGGATGGCCTTATATCTCAGGGGCTTGCAGATAGCCACGTATCGGTCTATGGCCATGGCCAGGAGTACCCCCGACTCCATGGCGGTGAGGAAAAGGATGAAGAACATCTGAAGGAAGCAGGACTCGTAGCTGATCTCTCTGGCATCCAGCCAGAAGATGCTCAGCATTTTGGGGACAACAGCCGTGGAGAAGACCAGATCAATGACAGCCAGCATGGAGAGGAAATAGTACATGGGTTCATGGAGGGTCACATCCTGCTTTACCACGAAGAGAACAGCACCGTTTCCCAGCAGAGTAATTATGTACATGATGCAGAGCGGGATGGCGATCCAGATGTGCTGAGATTCCAGGCCAGGGACGCCAGTCAGCAGGAACGTAGAGGGGTTAGAGCAGGACTGATTGGAGAATGACATGACCTACGGCATATGCCAGTCAGTCGATTCGCAGAAGTATTTTCCCTGCCATGCAATATTAGATATGGTGCTCCTGTCAAATAATAATATCTGATTCCTATATGAAGAAAAAAATAAATATTAGACCCACACGGCTCTAATGTGAATATGTTCTCACATCTTGTGTCAAAAAGACCAAAAGGCATAGCCATGTTTGTCTGTACCTTTAAAAACGAATGGTCCTCTGGCACTTTAGAAACTAACCAAAATGTATAGAATCATGAGCTCTTGTGGGCAAAACCCACTTCATCAGATGAGCTGGAGAGGAATAACAGAAGCCTGGAATTTTATAACAGAAAAAGAAGGGCGGAAGGGGGAGGTACCTGTCAATTGTAGGACTGGTGCTAATGTTGGAAGTGTCCCATACTTGGCTTTTGATGTACAAAGAGGTGTTAAATTCAGGGAAGGCCGGATTTGTCTTTGGACACTGATTTTGTATAAAACTTTCAATGTATTTTCTTACTTGTCTTGAATCCCACAACTGTAGAGAAATCTATATGATTTTCTATCGCTTTTTTTGCTGTTCATCAATCATCATCATCATCATCATCATCAACTACAACCATAGGCTCAACGCCCTCTGATGTCCGATGCCTCCTTCGCTATTTCCTTCCATCTTTTCCTGTCCACTGCAGAGTGCCTTAGTTTCTGCAGACTAGCTCCGCACCAATCTACTACATCATCTCCCCATTCTCTGTGGGGTCTGCATCTCCTATTCGGACCATCCATTATATTAAATACCAAGGTCTTGACTTATCACTCGTAGTTCAGGATCTTTCTATAACAACTCCTCTCAAATGCCAATATCCTTCTCTTCAAATCTTTCGTTAGCATTCATGTCTCACATCCGTACAACATGCTGGTAAATATGCACGTTTTCAAGACACTCAGCTTCATTCCCAAGCTAATCGCTTTACTTTTCCAGATCTTATCCATCGTCTTCAAACTCACTCTGTACCGCTTCCCTTCTTCATTTAGCACCCACACCATTCTCACTAGCTTCTCTCCATCTTCCTCGATGATAACTATATCACACACAAACCTCAAGTTGTTAATTTTCATCCCATGCACCAATATCCCTTCTACCTATTCCTTGATCTTTTCCATCATTCTCTCTAGGTGCGCGATGAAGATGTGCTTGGGATAAATCATTTCACTTTTGGAAACATCTACTTTGGGCAAAGCCCTGTGAATTTACACTGCACCTGCCTGGGCCTTTGGGGGTATTACCCCCTTACAAACAATAAACTATGTCATTATTTTAAACAGTCATGAAACTGACACTTTCAAATCACTTTCATAGTATTGCCAACCTAAATGGTCATAGATGAAGAATCAGGCTCACCAAAAATCATGAGATTGCCTTTAACATACAGAAATGATGTATAAAGAAGAGTTTTGCTGAGGGTGGGTCATTTACATTACACTTCGTTAAGATGCACTGAAGTCACGTTTTCCCCACAACCACGAGAGCTAGGAACTTCATTTATCTTTAAGAATGATGGCTGAATTCAACCCATGCCACTTGACTCCTAGCGCTGGCACTTGAAGGAAAACAGTAATTAACATGAGACTCGGGACAAAATTATGGGGGTTGGACACCTTGCTTTCACTCCTATTTAAAGGCTGGCTATTTTCCAGAAGGATCTTAAACACAACACTGCACTGATGGACTTGAATTTTCACAGGAGACTATTTTAATTCAAACACCAAGAAAATTCCATGAGGTATCTCCGGGCCACTGCAGGCAGGAAAGGAAAATAAACAGGCCAAGGAGCTCTGGGCAGCTCGTCCTCTTCAAAGAAAGTTGGAGGGTCAAATTTTCTAGTGCTTAGTTCAAGAAAACTTCTATTGCCATCAGCCCCTCCCTTCAAAGACACCACATTGCAGTGAACATGTGATGACCCATGTGGGAAGTAACTATACTCTTCGTACTGGAATATCTGAGCCAGTTTATCTAGAGTTACACCCCCTCTATGACTGGCTCAGGGGTTACATTTTCTGGCATGTTTGGACAGAGCTCGGCATGCAGATGGAGCCCAGGGAATAACAAAAATCATGACAATAATCATCGACTTCACGGACTCTCTGGATCCAATTTCTGGTTTAGTCTGGAACTGGCTTGGCCATGGCTGAACCCTAGGACTTGGTGGCAGATTCACATCTGACGCCCCTTCGACACTTTCCCATTCTTTCCTTTCCTCAAACTCGGATCAAAACTCGCCCCAGTTACAATCTGAACAAGCTCAGCAGGCATTGCCGTACAACTCCGCCTGGGGCCGAGCCTGCCACCCCGTAGGGTTACTTGCTCTTCTCTTACCTGCCTGAGCGTGATAAAGTAAAACCTGTGTTATACTGCACGCTTGGGGATTAGGGCATTCCGGTTATCTAAAAATTCCACTTATCTGAGGGACCCATCAACCTAGGAAAAACCAATTGACAATAACAGTAAAACTCAAGTTTCTAATATTGGTAGTTTTTTAGTGTGAAGTTGGTCTCACATTTCTATTTTGAGTTAAAGGTGATTAGTACTTCTGAAATAAAAAATTGTTAAGCCAATCATGGTAAACCAAGCCAGGCCTGTGAGCCTGAAGTTGTGACAGTATTGTGGCTGGGGGCAATGCCGGCTAACAAAGTTTTCTGGTTAACAGAGTGCCAAGTAACCAAGGTTTCACTGTATATATATTTTTGTTAGTTTCTAAGGTGCCACAGGACCACTCATTTTTTTAAAGTTATTTTTAAGTTACAGACTAACACTGCAACCCCTCTGGGACTTCTAGCCTGAGCAAAAGGAACCAGAGAGAATTGCAACAATTTGAGCATTGCAAATTACAGCCAATATCTCCAGAAAGATCTATGATTCAGACTGGACTCCTCTATAACAGTGTTTCTCCTCTTTTTTTTATAAAGTACCCCTTTTTCCAAAAAAAATTATAAGTACCCCCAGTACCTACACTTTTCAGACACACAAACATTTTTTTCTACTGTTGCAAAATATTTGTTTAAACAACACAATCGTAGCCGAGCAGGCGATGAAAATTTGGGGTGTAAAAAATGCTGTAAAATTTAAAAAACAAATTCAGGTTTCTCCATATTTCAGTTGTGTTGACGTACCCCCCCCCAGACTTCTCCCGAGTACACCAAGGGGGGACATACCACTGGTTGAGAAACACTACTCTAGAACACAGGGCATACCCAAGTCAAGCTCTTTAAGATTCTCAGTTCCAGTGTCAGTCTCCCGAAGCCATTCACAGCAGTATCCCCTCCTGGACTTTATTAGGGAGCACATTTGTCCTTAAGTACACATGACCCTGTGGACCTGAGTAATTAGCAACTCCACACACAGGGAGTAGGGGCTTTTCCATCGTGGTCCACCCACCTCTTTTACTTTCCAAACAGGTTGTCACCAGTCTTCTGAACATACCTATCATGCAAACGGTCCCACCAGATTTCAGTGATGTCAGTTACATCACAAAAGACAGGACTATGCAGCACTTTAAAGATTAACAAGATGGTTTAACTTTAAAAACTGGGATCCATGCTTTAGTTTTGAGGGAGAAAGCTTTGCCATTCTTGATGTCACATCTTATCTGGGTACCTTTTTTAAATCGTATAAATTCTGGAATTCTGCCCAGTGCACAATGTGCTTTCCCGATGCACTGGGAGCAGAGCAGATCAACATTTTGGTTCCAATACTTTCTGCAGTACAAAGTCATTTTTCAAGGCAGATGAAATTTTGGCAGAAAATTTTCATTGTGCTCTAAACTTCCCGGGTTTGGAGATGAAATCTTTGCCCTCCCCCACTCTCTCACCTAAAACAGAAACTCCCCAAAAACTTCTGTAAAAATATTTTTGGGTAAAAATCTTTGACTCTTATCTGTAATTTATTTTTACTGAACAAAAAGATTATAAGTGAAAACAGATTTTAAAGGGGAATATTTCCTGCTTTGGGGGTTGATTTTTCATCAACTCAAGAGAAACATTTTCCATATAAATGTGAGGGGAGGGAAATGAAAAAACAAACTAAAAGTATCCTGCAAAAAATAATTGGTTTTGTGGGGAGGTTGTTTATTTGTTTTGTTGCCTAGCTCTAATTGTGAGATCACACGCACTGCAAACGCTGAACCACCCCCAGTCTGCAAAGCCTGTGACAAACACTGCAGTTTAACTTAGTCATAGAGATGCTGCCGTGTTAGTTTGGTGTAGCTGAAACAAAAGACAGAACTATGTAGCACTTTAAAGACGGTTTATTAGGTGATGATCTCTCGTGGGCCAGACCCACTTCCTCAGATCAAGATGTGTGAATCAATGCACACAAAACAGATATAAGACTCTCTCACAGAGAGAAAGCTGTTGCTTGCCATTTCAGCCAGACTGACCGTTCCCTCAATGACCTGAAAACATGCACATTGCATAAAGAGACTTTAACTCCAGACTTCAACGAGAAGCTTCACAATTGTCATTCATGCTTAAATTTGACACTTTATGTACGGGTTTAAACAAAGACTCTAATTTTCTCACCCATTACAAGATAGCTTCTCCAATTATCACCCCTATGTCATTACCTCACAGACACCAAACTTCCCCCCTCACTCCCACTCTGTTCTAAAATTTGATTTGTCAATTTCACACGTGTTCATTTTTTTTGATTGTATCACTTTGGTATATATGGTTGTGTCGATTTTCTTCCACATATTGATCTGAGGAAGTGGGTCTGACCCACGAAACCTCATCACCTAATAAACCACCTTGTTAGTCTTTAAAGTCCTACATAGTTGCAGTTTAACTTAACTCCATTTCAGTCAGCCTCATGCCGAGGATTTTCCAAAGAGCAGCTCTTTCCCTACTGCCACCCCATGCGTTCAAACAACCCAACATGGTCACCTACCTCCTGGTAGGTCTCCAGCCTGCCCTTCCTCATCTCAGGGTCTTGCTGTGCCCGTGTGTGTCTGTGTGTGTATGAGTGCGAAATGTCCAGGCAACATTGCAGGGACTTTATAATTCATCTCAGCTAAGCCCTTTGGGATCTGTGCACCAGAGGGCCGTCTCTGGGGACTGTGGCCTCTAATTGTGCTAGTCCAAGGCCTTGAAGGAGCAAGGAGATTGGCCCTAGATTGCTTCTCACTGGCCTGCTCTGCTTTGCCAGCCCCAGGGTATGGAGCCAGGAGGGTGTCGTGCAACCTAGCTGTGCACATTAGGGCTAGGGTGGTTGGTTCCCTCTTTCTGTGTAGCTTCCCCAGGGGAAAATCCTCTTGTCTAAGTATTTCTGTCAGGTCGGAGCCACACCCTAGAGCAGGGCCTGACGGAGCTCCCTGCCCAGCAGCCGGCTCTGAAAGGATGCCCTGCCTGTAACCACAGATGAACCTCAACCTTGGATCTCCTGGCAACGCTCTATTGTCTAAGCCAGAAAGCCACTTCCCCCGTGGCCTGGCTCCATCACACACACACACACAAGCTTTCTTCCCCACCATCAGTCACTCCTGTGATGCTGGCCTTTCCAGCAGGGCTGCTCTGGCAGCACCATGGACACAAAAAGCCAGTGGACTGGATTCCCCAGGTGTGAGCTGGTGTGGCCAGGTCCTACTCTTTGCCTCTTACCCAGTCCTTGGCAGGGCTATGTTGGGGGCCAGACAGGAGCAAAGGAGCAGGGTCAGAATGTCACTGGGCCGCACAATCCCCAGCAGGAGTCCTGGGCCTTTGGGGATGTATCGTGCACGTGTTGTTTAGAGCAGCCCTGAGGCTGCTCCGACCTTTACAGGTCATGGGTCTGAGGCGATACCACTGGCTCCCTTGCACGGCTCTGTTCCAGTCTGTTCCATTCAGGACTTCATACCATGCGCCTCACCGCAGTGTGTGAGCTCCTTCCGGTAGCGCCTCACGTTACCACCTGTCACATGCTGCCTCCCCTGCCCTCTCCGGGGGAAATGTGTGGGGCAGAGCGGTGTGAGAGGAGGCCAGTGAGAGACATGCCCTGTGCCTGTGGAGCGGAGCACACAGAGGTTAGGGAGGG
Source organism: Pelodiscus sinensis (assembly GCF_052426305.1). Classification (NCBI taxonomy): domain Eukaryota; kingdom Metazoa; phylum Chordata; order Testudines; family Trionychidae; genus Pelodiscus; species Pelodiscus sinensis. Next base: position 349,327,273 of record NC_143052.1, on the reverse strand, counting down.
CTCCTAGCTCTGGGAAGTCTGTTTCACAGTCTCAGGTCAGACCACAAGTGAGCTCTGTCTCCTGCGCTAACGCCCTTCGCCCTTCATGCCAAGGCTACCCCAGGGCCTGGCATCTGAGCTATTGACCATGGTCATCAGCCCAGACTTTCTGAAATGCTGAGTCTAGTCCATTGAACAAGGACCAAGCCTTGAACTTGAAGTGCTCCCGTCCCCTCACTGTGCCCGGGCAGGGCCGGCCCACAACATTTTGGCACCTGAGGCGGGGCGCTCAAATGATGCCCCCATGTCCCCTCGCTTGGGCCAAAACTTTGAAAGGTCTCAATTCTGCCTTCTTCCTGTTCTTTCTGCTCCCCTTCCTCCAGCACAGCACTCCACCATCTCCGAGCAGGGAGAATACATCTGCACCAGCAGCAGACACAATTTTCTACACTCTGGGTCCTAGTGGCTCCACCCTACAGTCTGGCACCTGAAGCAGCCGCCTCAATACGCCTCATGGTAAAGCCAGCCCTCTGCCCAGGGCATGTTGGGCGCTGTTCAGAATTAAGGCCAATGTCCGTAGCTTGGAAAATAGTTGAAGAAAGGAATAAATTATCTCTCCAGGGGGTGTGGCACAACTCCCTGCAGTTCACTTTGGCTACGTCTACATGGCATGCCTTTTTCGACAGAGGCTTTGTCAACAGCCGCGGGCAGGTAGTTCAAACTACTGGGCATTTAAAAATGGCAGTGCCCGGGAACATGCAAATAAAGTCCAGGATATTTTAATCCCGGGCTTCATTGGCACGTTCGAATGCCTACATTAGCCACTCAAGGGTGGTGAACCCGTGTCGAATAGAATAGAAGTCAATACAGACCAAGGATGGTGGTGCAACACAAGACTGATTTTTGGAACTCTTCGGATGGAGCTCCAGGGGGCAGGGAGAACTGATCACAAGATCCTTTTCCCACAACAATGGCCTTGTCATCAATTTTGCCCCCCAGACTTCCCGGCAAGAGGGTATTTGCAGCTTATTGTGACCCATTCAAAAGAGCACACACTGCTTACCCAGTCGTTATTTTGTGGGTACCGTCAGTGCTCTGCATGCATTCCCGGACACAGACACAACCCAGTGCAGGTCACTCCTGTATTTTTACCTAACACCTCTTCCAGCCAGCAGCAATAGGAGCCCTTATACCTCTCTCCTAGGGACTTGTGATACCCCCACTTTGGACCAATAGCCCTGTGTTCCCAAGCCAGGTGTGGAATCCAATCACAACCTCTACAGCCTCGAGGCTATTCCCATTCACTGGCACCGTAAATCGAAGACACGGTGCTTTGTACCTGGAAAGGAGGGGATAAATGAAAAGACAGGGAAAGGAACAGGCAAAGGAATAAAAGAGGTCAGATCCATGGGACCCCAGCTAATTTCACAGTGCAGTGGGGCGGCTGCTCCATTCTGGTAAGGGAGGGATTAAAAGCAGGCTGGAAAGAACCCCTTCCAATGGAAGGGACACTTATCAGCCAATCAGAGGGCAGCTTGCTGGGACAGTCCTGTTTATAAGGAGCTGCTCACCAGAGCTGTGGGCAGTTGGGTCCTGAGCAAGGAGGGAGCAGGGGCAGGTTCCCAGGGAGGAACACCCTAGTTGGAGCAGTGCTGGGCAGGCTGAGAGGAGCAGAGAGAGAGAGGCTCCAGCTTGATAGCCCCCAGGGAAGCAGCCCAGGGAATGTGGGCAGTTAAGGGAGAGAAGGAGGGTAGGACAAGGCTGCAGCCAGAGGGTCCCTGGGCTGGGGGACCAGGGTACTGGATGAGCCTGGGCACCCCCACGCCAAGTCCCTTGCACCGCACCTTGGTGTGTGGCCTTTACAGTATAAATACATGACAAGGAGCCACCCTTGCACCGTCTGTTAGCTCCACGACCCTGGGAGGCATCGCTAGACCCAGCTGCCTTCTCTCCCTGGCTCAGGAGCACCAGAACAGCGCAGGCAAAGTCACGCAGCTGGGGCCGGGGACAGGCAAGGAAAATGGAGACGACTGTGGTGAGTTCAGTTGCTGAGCCCTCCTTGGGCTGAATTACCACTGGGCCCATATCCCCCACCCTCCTGGGCTCCCCTCGACTCTGTCCTGCTGTGCCAGGCCTGCAGGCCTCCTCCAGCACTGACAGACAGAGGGTCACAGCTCTCTGCAGTGAAATACAGACACTGGGATCCACTCAGCTCTGGGAAGGCTCGGCTACAGGGATGTGCCTCAGCACCCAAATGCACAACCTTTTCATCCACGAAAGAGACTATTTACCTGTCCCCGCTCCCTCTCAAAGTTGTTCTGACAATCTTTCACACACAGGCGGCCTTTCAGTCTAGGCCCCCAGGTCAGTCCACAATGTTCTCAGCAGTCCTCTTGGCTGGGTAGCCAGGGAGACCTGATCTCCTACATTACCTCACTCATAAGGCGGGAGTCCTTGGTTTTAGTCTGACACCCCACCTAGCTACACATGGAACAGTCCATGGTTGAAGATGGATTCCAGCATCCGGCGACATGGTCACATGTCTCTGCAAGAGCTCGTCTCCATACTTCGTGGGCTGACCCACGTGTCCGCAGGCAGGCTAAGCTTCATTGTCTCTTTGCTAATGGGGCCTGAAGTACCATTAGTGGCTCTCACAATGTTAATAACACAGGAGACTACTCCACATGCCCAAGCAGGGACGTAGCGAGGGCGGGCATTTGCTTCTGGGTGCCATGCTAGGGGGGCACCAATTTAGTCCCATTCCACTCCCCCTGTCATCCCTCAGCTCACCTGCTCCTCTTCTGCCCACCGCTGCTGGCTGGAGCCTCCTCCGCCCCTCTCCGCGCCCAGCCCGACCCTCCTCCATCTCCGCTGGTGGGTTAGTGCATATTTCAGATGCATATTTACATAATGCATATGGCCTAGTCCCAAAATGGAGGGGGCAGGAGAAGACGTGGTACAAGCTCCCCCGCCCCCCTCCTCGCAAGGTCGAGCTCTGCCAAACACCAAGTTTGGGGCTCCGCCGCACGGTGGCGGAGGGGGGGAGGCGCAAATTTGGCCTTTGCCCCCAGGCGCATAACACCCTCACCATGCCTCTGTCTAAAGTGAGCTACAAAGATGATACATACGTATAAATGGGAAAATCATATATGGTAGATTACAACATTTCCAGTGATATTTTACATGAGGTATTTCTCATAAAGCACAGATGCAGTCATATTCAGATGCATATTTCCATAATGCATATGGGATGCCCCGACACAGGGATTTTCTTGTATCCTGGGGCTCCTTCAGTGGCCCTCCTAGATAGTGACCTCTGCAAAGAGCTTTCTTGGGCAAAAGAGCTTCAAGATCTGTTTCCGGATCTGCTTGGTCTTCATGCCGTAGATGACTGGGTTTAGCATGGGGGTCAGGACGAAGTACAGGTTGTCAAACAAGACAAAGATGTGGCGAGGAATGCTGATGCCAAGCATGTGCTCGTACATTCCAATGATCCCTCCCAAATAGAAGAGCAGGATGACACCGATGTGGGAGCTGCAGGTACTGAAGGCCTTGTGACGCGCCTCGTGGGATGGAAGCCGCAAGAGGGAGTGGAGGATCATGCCGTAAGAGAAAGCGATGCAGATGGCATCTGCCCCCACCAGGCCCGTGGCCACAACGATGCTGTACAGGTCGCTGACTGATGTGTCGGTGGTGGCCAGCTCCACCACGGTCACATGGTCACAATAGGAATGAGGGATGACATTTGTTCTACAGTAGGAAAGACTGGTTAGAAGGCAGGTTAAGGGTGGCACGACCGTCACCCCCCTCGCAAGAGACAGCAGCACGATCAAGGCAATCTTTGGGTTGGTTAAGATGGCCTTATATCTCAGGGGCTTGCAAATAGCCACGTATCGGTCTATGGCCATGGCCAGGAGCACCCCCGACTCCATGGCGGTGAGGAAAAGGATGAAGAACATCTGGAGGAAGCAGAACTCGTAGCTGATCTCTCTGTCATCCAGCCAGAAGACGCTCAGCATTTTGGGGACAACAGCCGTGGAGAAGACCAGATCAATGACAGCCAGCATGGAGAGGAAATAGTACATGGGTTCATGGAGGGTCACATCCTGCTTTACCACAAAGAGAACAGCACCGTTTCCCAGCAGAGTAATTATGTACATGATGCAGAGCGGGATGGCGATCCAGATGTGCTGAGATTCCAGGCCAGGGACGCCGGTCAGCAGGAACGTAGAGGGGTTAGAGCAGGACTGATTGGAGAATGACATGACCTACGGCATATGCCAGTCAGTCGATTTGCAGAAGTTTTTTCCCTGCCATGCAATATTAGATATGGTGCTCCTGTCAAATAATAATATCTGATTCCTACATGAAGAAAAAAATAAATATTAGACCCACACGGCTCTAATGTGAATATGTTCTCACATCTTGTGTCAAAAAGACCAAAAGATGTAGCCATGTTTGTCTGTACCTTTAAAAACGAATGGTCCTCTGGCACTTTAGAAACTAACCAAAATGTATAGAATCATGAGCTCTTGTGGGCAAATCCCACTTCATCAGATGAGCTGGAGAGGAATAACAGAAGCCTGGAATTTTATAACAGAAAAAGAAGGGCGGAGGAGGGAGGTACCTGTCAATTGTAGGACTGGTGCTAATGTTGGAAGTGTCCCATACTTGGCTTTTGATGTACAAAGAGGTGTTAAATTCAGGGAAGGCTGGATTTGTCTTTGGACACTGATTAGGTATAAAACTATTCTTACTTGTTCACTAACTCTTGAATCCCACAACTGTAGAGAAATCTATATGATTTTCTATCACTTTTTTTGCTGTTCATCAATCATCATCATCATCATCAACTACAACCATAGGCTCAACGCCCTCTGATGTCCGATGCCTCCTTCGCTATTTCCTTCCATCTTTTCCTGTCCACTGCAGAGTGCCTTACTTTCTGTAGACTAGCTCCGCACCAATCTACTACATCATCTCCCCATTCTCTGTGGGGTCTGCCTCTCCTATTCGGACCATCCATTATATTAAATACCAAGGTCTTGACTTTTCACTCGTAGTTCAGGATCTTTCTATATCAACTCCTCTCAAATGCCAATATCCTTCTCTTCAAATCTTTCGTTAGCACCCATGTCTCACATCTGTACAACATGCTGGTAAATATGCACGTTTTCAAGACACTCAGCTTCATTCCCAAGCTAATCGCTTTACTTTTCCAGATCTTATCCATCGCCTTCAAACTCACTCTTTCTTTCGCTATTCTAGTCACTATTTCCTTCTTACATTCTAGATCATATGTCATGCTGCTCCCCAAAGATGTGAACTTCTCTACATTCTCTAGTTCCAGCCCTTCTACACTGATCTCCCTTCCTATTTCCTTATCTCCAAATAACTTTGTCTTCATTTTATCGATATTCATAATCAATCTGTACCGCTTCTCTTCCTCATTTAGCACCTACACCGTTCCCACTAGCTTCTCTTCATCTTCCTCGATGATAACTACATCACACACAAACCTCAAGTTGTTAATTTTCATCCCATGCACCAATATCCCTTCTACCTATTCCTTGATCTTTTCCATCGCTCTCTCTAGGTGCGCGATGAAGATGCTCTTGGGATGAATCATTTCACATCTGATGCCCCTTCGACACTTTCTCATTCTTTCCTTTCCTCAAACTCGGATCAAAACAAACCGGCCCCAGTTACAATCTGAACAAGCTCAGCAGGCATTGCCGTACAACTCCGCCTGGGGCCGAGCCTGCCACCCTGTAGGGTTACCAGCTCTTCTCTTACCTGCCTGAGCCTGATAAAGTAAAACCTGTGTTATACTGCACGCTTGGGGATTAGGGCATTCCGGTTATCTAAAAATTCCACTTATCTGAGGGACCCATCAACCTAGGAAAAAACAATTGACAATAACAGTAAAACTCAAGTTTCTAATATTGGTAGTTTTTTAGTGTGAAGTTGGTCTCACATTTCCATTTTGAGTTAAAGATGATTAGTACTTCTGAAATAAAAAATTGTTAAGCCAATCATGGTAAACCAAGCCAGGCCTGTGAGCCTGAAGTTGTGACAGTATTGTGGCTGGGGGCAATGCCGGTTAACAAAGTTTTCTGGTTAACAGAGTGCCAAGTAACCAAGGTTTCACTGTATATATATTTTTGTTAGTTTCTAAGGTGCCACAGGACCACTCATTTTTTTAAAGTTATTTTTAAGTTACAGACTAAAACAGCAACCCCTCTGGGACTTCTAGCCTGAGCAAAAGGAACCAGAGAGAATTGCAACTGTTTAAGCATTGCAAATTACAGCCAATATCTCCAGAAAGATCTGTCTATGATTCAGATTGATCTCCTCTATAACAGTGTTTCTCATCTTTTTTTTATAAAGTACCCCTTTTTCCAAAAAAAAATGATAAGTACCCCCAGTACCTACAGTTTTCAGACACACAAACATTTTTTTCTACTGTTGCAAAATATTTGTTTAAACAACACAATCGTAGCCGAGCAGGCGATGAAAATTTGGGGTGTAAAAAATGCTGTAAAATTTAAAAAACAAATTCAGGCTTCTCCATATTTCAGTTGTGTTGACGTACCCCCCAGACTTCTCCCGAGCACACCAAGAGGGGACATACCACTGGATGAGAAACGCTACTCTAGAACACAGGGCATACCCAAGTCGAGCTCTTTAAGATTCTCAGTTCCAGTGTCAGTCTCCCGAAGCCATTCACACCAGTATCCTCTCCTGGACTTTATTAGGGAGCACATTTGTCCTTAAGGACACATGACCCTGTGGTCCTGAGTAATTAGCAACTCCACACACAGGGAGTAGGGGCTTTTCCGTCGTAGTCCACCCACCTCTTTTACTTTCCAAACAGGTTGTTCAGTCTTCTGAACATACCTATCATGCAAACAGTCCCACCAGATTTCAGTGATGTCAGTTACATCACAAAAGACAGGACTACGTAGCACTTTAAAGATTAACAAGATGGTTTATTAGGTGACGAGTTTTCGTGGGCCAGACCCACTACCTCAGATCAATTTGTGGAAGAAAATTGATCTGAGGAAGTGGGTCTGGCCCACGAAAGCTCATCACCTAATAAACCATCTTGTTAGTCTTTAAAGTACTGCATAGTTCTGTCTTTTATTTCAGCTAGGCCAGACTAACACGTTTGCATCTCTATCACTAGTTACATCACAGGTCTTCTCATCAATAAGAAATCCCAGTCTTTTGCCAGTTATGGAGACTCCTAACATTGGTGTGTAAGCAACAAAAACTTCTCCATCCCTCCACCTCGCCCGGGCCTTTGTAATTAATCCAGGAATCACAGAACATGTGCATAGGTCAAATCACCTAGACCAGTGTTTCTCAAGCAGTGGCACGAGTCCCCTTGGCGTACTCGAGAAAAGTCTGGGGAGACAACTGAATTTGGAGAAAAATGAATTTTGGTTTTAAGTTTTACAGTGCTTTATTATTTTTATACTTTTTACACACAAAAATTTCATCACCTGCCCTGCTACGATTAAGTTGTTTAAACAAATGTGTTGCAATAGTAGAAAACATTTTGTGTGTCTGAAAACTTTAGGTACTGGGGGATACTTTATAAAAAGAGTTTGAGAAACACTGACCTAGATAGTTAATAGCCAAAACTTCAAGGGATTAGAAACACTGATTCTCCTTCCTTTCTTTCTTTCTTTCTTTCTTTCTTTCTTTCCTTCTGTCTGGGGTTCAGAAGCTCTGTCTGAGGCAGGGATTTTATTGTGCTTTCTAACCTTACTAACCTGCTCCATTTCACTTTAAAAACTGGGATCCATGCTTTAGTTTTCAGGGTGAAAGCTTTGCCGTTCTTGATGTCACATCTTATATGGGTACCTTTTTTAAATCGTATAAATTCTGGAATTCTGCCCAGTGCACAATGTGCTTTCCCGATGCACTGGGAGCAGAGCAGATCAACATTTTGGTTCCAATACTTTCCGCAGTGCAAAGTCATTTTTCAAGGCAGATGAAATTTTGGCAGAAAATTTTCATTGTGCTCTAAACTTCCCGGGTTTGGAGATGAAATCTTTGCCCTCCCCCACTCTCTCACCTAAAACAGAAACTCCCCAAAACCTTCTGTAAAAATATTTTTGAGTAAAAATCTTTGACTCTTATCTGTAATTTATTTGTACTGAACACAAAGATTATAAGTGAAAACAGATTTTAAAGGGGAATATTTCCTGCTTTGGGGGTTGATTTTTCATCGACTCAAGAGAAACATTTTCAATATAAATGTGAGGGGAGGGAAATGAAAAAACAAACTAAAAGTATCCAGCAAAAAATAATTGGTTTTGTGGGGAGGTTGTTTATTTGTTTTGTTGCCTAGCTCTAATTGTGAGATCACACGCACTGCAAACGCTGAACCCCCTCCGGTCTGCAAAGCCTGTGACAAACACTGCAGTTTAACTGAGTGATAGAGATGTAGCCGTGTTAGTTTGGTCTAGCTGAAACAAAAGACAGAACTATGTAGCACTTTAAAGACGGTTTATTAGGAGATGATCTCTCGTGGGCCAGATCCACTTCCTCAGATCAATATGTGTGAATCAATGCACACAAAACAGATATAAGACTCTCTCACAGGGAGAAAGCTGTTGCTTGCCATTTCAGCCAGACTGACCGTTCCCTCAATGACCTGAAAACATGCACATTGCGTAAAGAGACTTTAACTCCAGACTTCAACGAGAAGCTTCAGAATTGTCATTCATGCTTAAATTTGACACTTTACGTACAGGTTTAAACAAAGACTGTAATTTTCTCCCCCATTACAAGATAGCTTCCCCAATTATCACCCCTATGTCATTACCTCACAGACACCAAACTTCCCCCCTCACTCCCACTCTGTTCTAAAATTTGATTTGTCAATTTCACACGCGTTCATTTTTTTTATTGTATCACTTTGGTATATATGGTTGGGCCGATTTTCTTCCACATATTGATCTGAGGAAGTGGGTCTGACCCACGAAAGCTCATCACCTAATAAACCACCTTGTTAGTCTTTAAAGTGCTACATAGTTGCAGTTTAACTTAGCTCCCTTTCAGTCAGCCTCATGCCGAGGATTTTCCAAAGAGCAGCTCTTTCCCTGCTGCCACCCCATGCGTTCAAACAGCCCTACATGGTCACCTACCTCCTGGTAGGTCTCCAGCCTGCCCCTCCTCATCTCACGGTCTTGCTGTGCCCGTGTGTGTCTGTGTGTGTATGAGTGCGAAATGTCCAGGCAACATTGCAGGGACTTTATAATTCATCTCAGCTAAGCCCTTTGGGAGCTGTGCACCAGAGGGCCTTCTCTGGGGACTGTGGCCTCTAATTGTGCTAGTCCAAGGCCCTGAAGGAGCAAGGAGATTGGCCCTAGATTGCTTCTCACTGGCCTGCTCTGCTTTGCCAGCCCCAGGGTATGGAGCCAGGAGGGTGTTGTGCAACCTAGCTGTGCACATTAGGGCTAGTGGGGTTGGTTCCCTCTTTCTGTGTAGCTTCCCCAGGGGAAAATCCTCTCGTCTAAGAATTTCAGTCAGGTTGGAGCCACACCCTAGAGCAGGGCCTGACGGAGCTCCCTGCCCAGCAGCCGGCTCTGAAAGGATGCCCTGCCTGTAACCACAGATGAACCTCAACCTTGGATCTCCTGGCAATGCTCTATTGTCTAAGCCAGAAAGCCACTTCCCCCGTGGCCTGGCTCCATCACACACACACACACACACACACACACACACACACACACACACACACACTAGCTTTCTTCCCCACCATCAGTCACTCCTGTGATGCTGGCCTTTCCAGCAGGGCTGCTCTGGCAGCACCAAGGACACAAAAAGCCAGTGGATTGGATTCCCCAGGTGTGAGCTGGTGTGGCCAGGTCCTACTCTTTGCCTCTTACCCAGTCCTTGGCAGGGCTATGTTGGGGGCCAGACAGGAGCAAAGGAGCAGGGTCAGAATGTCATTGGGCCCCACAATCCCCAGCAGGAGTCCTGGGCCTTGGGGATGTATCGTGCACGTGTTGTTTAGAGCAGCCCTGAGGCTGCTCCGACCTTTACAGGCCATGGGTCTGAGGCGATACCACTGGCTCCCTTGCACAGCTCTGTTCCAGTCTGTTCCATTCAGGACTTCATACCATGCGCCCTCACCACAGTGTGTGAGCTCCTTCCGGTAGCACCTCACATTACCGCCTGTCACATGCTGCCTCCCCTGCCCTGTCCGGGGGAAATGTGTGGGGCAGAGCGGTGTGAGAGGAGGCCAGTGAGAGACATGCCCTGTGCCTGTGAAGCGGAGCACACAGAGGTTTGGGAGGGCTCCTTGCTCTGGGAAGTCTGTTTCACAGTCTCAGGTCAGACCACAAGTGAGCTCTGTCTCCTGCACTGACGCTCTTCGCCCTTCATGCCGAGCCTGCCCCAGGGCCTGGCATCTGAGCTGTTGACCATGGTCTTCAGCCCAGACTTTCTGAAATGCTGAGTCTAGTCCATTAAACAGGGACCAAGCCTTGAACTTGAAGTGCTCCCGTCCCCTCACTGTGCCCGGACAGGGCCGGCCCACAACATTTTGGCACCTGAGGCAGGGCTCTCAAATGATGCCCCCATGTCCCCTCGCTTGGGCCAAAACTTTGAAAGGTCTCAATTCTGCCGTCTTCCTGTTCTTTTTGCTCCCCTTCCTCCAGCACAGCACTCCACCATCTCCGAGCAGGGAGAATACATCTGCACCAGCAGCAGACACAATTTTCTACACTCTGGGTCCTAGTGGCTCCACCCTACAGTCTGGCACCTGAAGCAGCCGCCTCAATACGCCTCATGGGAAGGCCAGCCCTGTGCCCAGGGCATGTTGGGAGCTGTTCAGAATTAAGGCCAATGTCCGTAGCTTGGAAAGTAGTTGAAGAAAGGAATAAATTATCTCTCCAGGGGGTGTGGCACAACTCCCTGCAGTTCACTTTGGCTACGTCTACATGGCATGCCTTTTTCGACAGAGGCTTTGTCAACAGCCGCGGGCAGGTAGTTCAAACTACCGGGCATTTAAAAACGGCAGTGCCCGGGACCATGCAAATAAAGTCCAGGATATTTTAATCCCGGGCTTCATTGGCACGTTCGAATGCCTACATTAGCCACTCAAGGGTGGTGAACCCGTCTCGAATAGAATAGAAGTCAATTCAGACCAAGGATGGTGGTGCAACACAAGACTGATTTTTGGAACTCTTCGGATGGAGCTCCAGGGGGCAGGGAGAACTGCTCACAAGATCCTTTTCCCACAACAATGGCCTTTTCATCAATTTTGCCCCCCAGACTTCCCGGCAAGAGGGTATTTGCAGCTTATTGTGACCCATTCAAAAGAGCACACACTGCTTACCCAGTCGTTATTTTGTGGGTACCGTCAGTGCTCTGCATGCATTCCCGGACACAGACACAACCCAGTGCAGGCCACTACTGTATTTTTTCCTAACCCCTCTTCCGGCCAGCAGCAATAGGAGCCCTTATACCTCTCTCCTAGGGACTTGTGCTACCCCCACTTTGGACCAATGGCCCTGTGTTCCCAGGCCAGGTGTGGAATCCAATCACAACCTCTACAGCCTCGAGGCTATTCCCATTCACTGGCACCGTAAATTGAAGACACGGTGCTTTGTACCTGGAAAGGAGGGGATAAATGAAAAGACGGGGAAAGGAACAGGCAAAGGAACAAAAGAGGTCAGATCCATGGGACCCCAGCTAATTTCACAGTGCAGTGGGGCGGCTGCTCCATTCTGGTAAGGGAGGGATTAAAAGCAGGCTGGAAAGAACCCCTTCCAATGGGAGGGACACTTATCAGCCAATCAGAGGGCAGCTTGCTGGGATGGCCCTGTTTATAAGGAGCTGCTCAGCAGAGCTGTGGGCAGTTGGGTCCTGAGCAAGGAGGGAGCAGGGGCAGGTTCCCAGGGAGGAACACCCTAGTTGGAGCAGTGCTGGGCAGGCTGAGAGGAGCAGAGAGAGAGAGGCTCCAGCTTGATAGCCCCCAGGCTATGGGCCTTGAAACAAGGGCCGAGAAGGTGCAGGGGGGGATGGGAAGCAGCCCAGGGAATGTGGGCAGTTAAGGGAGAGAAGGAGGGTAGGAAAAGGCTGCAGGGGAACCAGGGTACTGGATGAGCCTGGGCACCCCCACCCCAAGTCCCTTGCACCGCACCTTGGTGTGTGGCCTTTACAGTATAAATACATGACTAGGAGACACCCTTGCGCCGTCTGTTAGCTCCACGACCTCTCCTTTACCCTGGGAGACATTGCTAGGCCCAGCTGCCTTCTCTCCCTGGCTCAGGAGCACCAGAACAGCGCAGGCCAGGGGGCTGTGCCCCCCACTTTTCTCCTGCCTTAGGGGTGAGCCGTGGGGGGAGGAGCCAGCAGCAGGCAGGGGTGGAACAGGGACAGGATACATTGGAGGAAGGCCAGGGAAGAAGCCCACTTTTATGGAAAGCTCACAGCTCGCTGGTTAGGCTTATGCTGTTTGCCGGCATGTGTCACTGGTGTGTCTGAAGTGACGAGCATTGGCTTTCTGCGTGTATTTCACGTTTGCTTTAGGGAGACACCAACAGGAGGCTTGGCCAGCCTACTGTGAAGGGACTATTGAAGCCAAATGGCCCATCAGTCAGCACTTGGCAGACACTGGGCCTTGGGAGATGCCCTCCACCTCTCATGAGCCTTCCTGGGTAGCTTCAGACTGTCACGTGGGCAGTGACTTCCCCCTGCAAAGAACTGAGTCGTGCATGGACAGGTGATGTGCCCCAAGGATGGGTCATGTGACTGGACGCCATCTTGTCGCTGTACTTTTCCACACGATTCCTTCCATTGGCAGAAGCTGTGAAAGAGGCCTTGGCATCATCACCATTTTGCCTCTTTCCTGCTCCCACTCGTCCACGGCACAAGTCTCTGGACTGTGGATTTATGTCAATGGGAGCTATCGAACCAAGGGACCCTTCCAATCATTTGGAAGTATCCAGAGACTTGACTTAAGCCAGCAGTTTATTCCGTCCATGCTACCGGCATGAACCGAGGATTTTGCATTTATTGTATGTATTTGCTTGTTTTAACCCACTCTAGTGCTCACCTTTATTTTGTTCCTTTATAAATAAACATTTAACGGCGTAGGCGTACCCTTCAGTGGTGCATTTGAAAATTCACCAGGGGCCAAATCTTAACGAGTCAAAATGGTCCCGAGTCTCTGATTTTTCAAATAATATTGGGGAAAAAAGTCCAAATTCTGGAAACCAGAAAAAATGTTGACAAAGAAATCGGGCTATTATGCAACCAGCCCCCGAGTGGGCTAAAATGTCACAAGAACATTTTCAAAAGAACCTCATCCATCTTCCCAACAGCTGCATTGAATATTTTTTAAATCATCATTTGAAAAAAAAATTCCCCAAGATCATGTCCAAATCTATCACTGACCTTCGAAAGCAGCCCCTCAGCGGAGCCAGCCCTGGGAGAAAGTCCCCTCAATTGTTAAAAATGTTGCAAAAATATGTCCAGACTTTTTGGACAGCTCTGCTGAGAAGCCAGATGCAGAGTGTGTTGCACCACCCCCGCTGGGGTGAGCTCACGTGCACCGTGAGTGTGATGCCACATGGGTCAGAGTGGTAACCTCTGCTGCTAAATGTCATCCTCCATGCGCCATGATCTCCCGTGCACCGTGCATGTGAGGTCACGCAGCTGGGAACGGGGACGGGCAAGGAAAATGCAGACGACTGTGGTGAGTTCAGTCGCTGAGCCCTCCTTCGGCTGAATTATCACTGGGCCCGTCTCCCCGACCCTCCTGGGCTCCCCTCGACTCTGTGCTGCTGAGCCAGGCCTGCAGGCCTCCTCCAGCACTGACAGACAGAGGGTCACAGCCCTCTGCAGTGAAATACAGACACTGGGATCCACTCAGCTCTGGGAAGGCTCGGCTACAGGGACCTGCCTCAGCACCCAAATGCACAACCTTTTAATCCACGAAAGAGACTATTTACCTCCCTCTCAAAGTTGTTCTGACAATCTTTCACACACAGGCAGCCTTTCAGTCTAGGCCCCCAGCTCAGTCTACAATGTTACCAGCAGTCCTCTTGGGTGGGTAGCCAGGGGGACCTGATCTCCTACATTACCTCACTCATAAGGCGGAAGTCCTTGGTTTTAGTCTGACACCCCACCTAGCTACACATGGAACAGTCCATGGTTGAAGATGGATTCCAGCATCCGGCGACACGGTCACATGTCTCTGCAAGACCTCGTCTCCATACTTCGTGGGCTGACCCACGTGTCCACAGGCAGGCTAAGCTTCATTGTCTCTTTGCTAATGGGGCCTGAAGTACCATTAGTGGCTCTCACAATGTTAATAACACAGGAGTCTACTCCACATGCCCAAGCAGGGACGTAGCGAGGGCGGGCAGTTGCTTCTGGGCGCCACGCTAGGGGGGCACCAATTTAGTCCCATTCCACTCCCCCTGTCATCCCTCAGCTCACCTGCTCCTCTTCTGCCCACTGCTGCTGGCTGGAGCCTCCTCCGCCCATCTCCTCGCCCAGCCCGACCCTCCTCCATCTCCGCCAGTGGGTTAGTGCATATTTCAGATGCATATTTACATAATGCATGTGGCCTAGTCCCAAAATGGAGGGGGCAGTAGAAGACGTGGTACAAGCTCCCCCCCCCCCCCTCGCAAGGTCGAGCTCTGCCAAACACCAAATTTGGGGCTCCGCCGCACGGTGGCGGAGGAGGGGAGGCGCAAATTTGGCCTTTGCCCCCAGGCGCATAACACCCTCACCATGCCTCTGTGTCTAAAGTGAGCTACAAAGACGATACATACGTATAAATGGGAAAATCATATTCACTAGATTACAACTTTTCCAGTGATATTTTGCATGAGGTATTTCTCATAAAGCACAGATGCAGTCATATTCAGATGCATATTTCCATAATGCATATGGGATGCCCCGACACAGGGATTTTCCTGTATCCTGGGGCTCCTTCAGTGGCCCTCCTAGATAGTGACCTCTGCAAAGAGCTTTCTTGGGCAAAAGAGCTTCAAGATCTGTTTCCGGATCTGCTTGGTCTTCATGCCGTAGATGACTGGGTTTAGCATGGGGATGAGGACAAAGTACACATCGGCAAACAAGACGTGGGAGTGGCGAGGAATGCTGAGGCCCAACATATGCAGGTACATGGAAAGGATTCCTCCCGAGTAGAAGAGCAGGATGACACCGATGTGGGAGCTGCAGGTACTGAAGGCCTTGTGACGCGCCTCGTGGGATGGAAGCCGCAAGAGGGAGTGGAGGATCATGCCGTAAGAGAAAGCGATGCAGATGGCATCTACCCCCACCAGGCCCGTGGCCACAACGATGCTGTACAGGTCGCTGACTGATGTGTCGGTGGTGGCCAGCTTCACCACGGTCACATGGTCACAATAGGAATGAGGGATGACATTTGTTCTACAGTAGGAAAGACTGGTTAGAAGGCAGGTTAAGGGTGGCACGACCGTCACCCCCCTCGCAAGGGACAGCAGCCCCATCAAGGCAATCTTTGGGTTGGTTAGGATGGCCTTATATCTCAGGGGCTTGCAGATAGCCACGTATCGGTCTATGGCCATGGCCAGGAGCACCCCCGACTCCATGGCGGTGAGGAAAAGGATGAAGAACATCTGGAGGAAGCAGAACTCGTAGCTGATCTCTCTGTCATCCAGCCAGAAGACGCTCAGCATTTTGGGGACAACAGCCGTAGAGAAGACCAGATCAATGACAGCCAGCATGGAGAGGAAATAGTACATGGGTTCATGGAGGGTCACATCCTGCTTTACCACAAAGAGAACAGCACCGTTTCCCAGCAGAGTAATTATGTACATGATGCAGAGCGGGATGGCGATCCAGATGTGCTGAGATTCCAGGCCAGGGACGCCGGTCAGCAGGAACGTAGAGGGGTTAGAGCAGGACTCATTGGAGAATGACATGACCTACGGCATATGCCAGTCAGTCGATTTGCAGAAGTTTTTTCCCTGCCATGCAATATTAGATATGGTGCTCCTGTCAAATAATAATATCTGATTCCTACATGAAGAAAAAAATAAATATTAGACCCACACGGCTCTAATGTGAATATGTTCTCACATCTTGTGTCAAAAAGACCAAAAGGTGTAGCCATGTTTGTCTGTAACTTTAAAAACGAATGGTCCTCTGGCACTTTAGAAACTAACCAAAATGTATAGAATCATGAGCTCTTGTGGGCAAAACCCACTTCATCAGATGAACTGGAGAGGAATAACAGAAGCCTGGAATTTTATAACAGAAAAAGAAGGGCGGAGGGGGGAGGTACCTGTCAATTGTAGGACTGGTGCTAATGTTGGAAGTGTCCCATCCTTGGCTTTTGATGTACAAAGAGGTGTTAAATTCAGGGAAGGCTGGATTTGTCTTTGGACACTGATTTTGTATAAAACTATTCTTACTTGTTCACTAACTCTTGAATCCCACAACTGTAGAGAAATCTATATGATTTTCTATCGCTTTTTTTGCTTTTCATCAATCATCATCAATCATCATCATCAACTACAACCATAGGCTCAACGCCCTCTGATGTCCGATGCCTCCTTCGCTATTTCCTTCCATCTTTTCCTGTCCACTGCAGAGTGCCTTAGTTTCTGTAGACTAGCTCCACACCAATCTACTACATCATCTCCCCATTCTCTGTGGGGTCTGCCTCTCCTATTCGGACCATCCATTCTATTAAATACCAAGGTCTTGACTTTTCACTCGTAGTTCAGGATCTTTCTATAACAACTCCTCTCAAATGCAATATCCTTCTCTTCAAATCTTTCGTTAGCATTCATGTCTCACATCCGTACAACATGCTGGTAAATATGCACGTTTTCAAGACACTCAGCTTCATTCCCAAGCTAATCGCTTTACTTTTCCAGATCTTATCCATCGCCTTCAAACTCACTCTTTCTTTCACTATTCTAGTCACTATTTCCTTCTTACATTCTAGATCATATGTCATGCTGCTCCCCAAATACGTGAGCTTCTCTACATTCTCTAGTTCCAGCCCTTCTACACTGATCTTCCTTCCTATTTCCTTATCTCCAAATACCTTTGTCTTCATTTTATCGATATTCATAATCAATCTCTACCGCTTCCCTTCTTCATTTAGCACCCACACCATTCTCACTAGCTTCTCTTCATCTTCCTCGATGATAACTATATCACACACAAACCTCAGGTTGTTAATTTTCATCCCATGCACCAATATCCCTTCTACCTATTCCTTGATCTTTTCCATCATTCTCTCTAGGTGCGCGATGAAGATGCTCTTGGGATAAATCATTTCACTTTTGGAAACATCTACTTTGGGCAAGGCCCTGTGAATTTACACTGCACCTGCCTGGGCCTCTGGGGGTATTACCCCCTTACAAACTATAAACTATATAATTACAGGCAGTCCCCGGGTTACATGGATCCGACTTACATCAGAGCCCTACTTACAAACGGGGTGAGGCAACCCTGCACTAGCTGCTTCCCCCCAGCAGACCAGGGAGACACGAAGCTAGCGCCCCCCTCCAGCAGACCAGGGAGACGTGGAGTGGCTTTTCTCAGCAGACACCTCAGCTTGAGAATAAAAGACTGAGGGAAGTGAGGTGTGGAAGAATAAAACTGAGCTCTGGAGAAATGTTTGGCTAGAGTTTCCCCTACAATATGTACCAGTTCCGACTTACATACAAATTCAACTTAAGAACAAACCTACAGTCCCTATCTTGTACATAACACGGGGACTGCCTGTATTTTAAACGGACATGAAACTGACACTTTCAAATCACTTTTACAGTATTGCCAACCTAAATGGTCATAGATAAAGAATCAAGCTCACCAAAAATCATGAGATTGCCTTTAACATAAAGAAATGATGTAAAAAGAAGAGTTTTGCTGAGGGTGGGTCATTTACATTACGCTTTGTTAAGATGCACTGAAGTCATGTTTTCCCCACAACCACGAGAGCTAGGAACTTCATTTATCTTTAAGAATGATGGCTGAATTCAACCCATGCCACTTGACTCCTAGCGCTGGCACTTGAAGGAAAACAGTAATTAACATGAGACTCGGCACAAAATTATGGGGGTTGGACACCTTGCTTTCACTCCTCTTTAAAGGCTGGTTATTTTCCAGAAGGATCTTAAACACCACACTGCACTGATGCACTTGAATTTTCACAGGAGACTATTTTAACTCAAACACCAAGAAAATTCCATGAGGTATCTCCGGGCCACTGCAGGCAGGAAAGGAAAATAAACAGACCCAGAAGCTTTGGGCATCTCGTCCTCTTGAAAGAAAGTTGGAGGGTCAAATTTTCTAGTGCTTAATTGAACAAAACTTCTATTGCCATCAGCCCTTTCCCTCAAAGGCACCACATCGCAATGACCATGTGATGACCCATGTGGGAAGTAACTATACTCTTCATACTGAACTATCTGAGCCAGTTTACCTAGAGTTACACCCCCTATATCACTGGCTCAGGGGTTACATTTTCTGGCATGTTTGGACAGAGCTCGGCATGCAGATGGAGCCCAGGGAATAACACAAATCATGACAATAATCATCGACTTCACGGACTCTCTGGATCCAATTTCTGGTTTAGTCTAGAACTGGCTTGGCCATGGCTGAACCCTAGGACTTGGTGGCAGATTCACATCTGACGCCCTTTCAACACTTTCCCATTCTTTCCTTTCCTCAAACTCGGATCAAAAAAACCGGCCCCAGTTACAATCTGAACAAGCTCAGCAGGCATTGCCGTATAACTCTGCCTTGGGGCCGAGCCTGCCACCCCGTAGGGTTACTTGCTCTTCTCTTACCTGCCTGAGCCTGATAAAGTAAAACCTGTGTTATACTGCACACTTGGGGATTAGGGCATTCCGGTTATCTAAAAATTCCACTTATCTGAGGGACCCATCAACCTAGGAAAAACCAATTGACAATAACAGTAAAGCTCAAGTTTCTAATATTGGTAGTTTTTTAGTGTGAAGTTGGTCTCACATTTCTATTTTGAGTTAAAGGTGATTAGTACTTCTGAAATAAACAATTGTTAAGCCAATCATGGTAAACCAAGCCAGGCCTGTGAGCCTGAAGTTGTGACAGTATTGTGGTTTGGGGCAATGCCGGTTAACAAAGTTTTCTGGTTAACAGAGTGCCAAGTAACCAAGGTTTCACTATATATATTTTTGTTAGTTTCTAAGGTGCCACAGGACCACTCATTTTTTTAAAGTTATTTTTAAGTTACAGACTAAGACAGCAACCCCTCTGGGACTTCTAGCCTGAGCAAAAGGAACCAGAGAGAATTGCAACTGTTTAAGCATTGCAAATTACAGCCAATATCTCCAGAAAAATCTGTCTATGATTCAGATTGATCTCCTCTATAACAGTGTTTCTCGTCTTTTTTTTATAAAGTACCCCTTTTTCCAAAAAAAAATTATAAGTACCCCCAGTACCTACAGTTTTCAGACACACAAACATTTTTTTCTACTGTTGCAAAATATTTGTTTAAACAACACAATCGTAGCCGAGCAGGCGATGAAAATTTGGGGTGTAAAAAATGCTGTAAAATTTAAAAAACAAATTCAGGTTTCTCCATATTTCAGTTGTGTTGACGTACCCCCCCAGACTTCTCCCGAGGACACCAAGAGGGGACATACCACTGGTTGAGAAACGCTACTCTAGAACACAGGGCATACCCAAGTCAAGCTCTTTAAGATTCTCAGTTCCAGTGTCAGTCTCCCGAAGCCATTCACAGCAGTATCCCCTCCTGGACTTTATTAGGGAGCACATTTGTCCTTAAGTACACATGACCCTGTGGTCCTGAGTAATTAGCAACTCCACACACAGGGAGTAGGAGCTTTTCCGTCGTGGTCCACCCACCTCCTTTACTTTCCAAACAGGTTGTTCAGTCTTCTGAACATACCTATCATGCAAACGGTCCCACCAGATTTCAGTGATGTCAGTTACATCACAAAAGACAGGACTATGCAGCACTTTAAAGATTAACAAGATGGTTTATTAGGTGACGAGTTTTCGTGGGCCAGACCCACTACCTCAGATCAATTTGTGGAAGAAAATTGATCTGAGGAAGTGGGTCTGGCCCACGAAAGCTCATCACCTAATAAACCATCTTGTTAGTCTTTAAAGTGCTACATAGTTCTGTCTTTTATTTCAGCTAGGCCAGACTAACACGGCTGCATCTCTATCACTAGTTACATCACAGGTCTTCTCATCAATAAGAAATCCCAGGCTTTTGCCAGTTACAGAGACTCCTATCATTGGTGTGTAAGCAACAAAAGCTTCTCCATCCCTCCACCTCGCCCGGGCCTTTGTAATTAATCCAGGAATCACAGAACATGTGCATAGGTCAAATCACCTAGACCAGTGTTTCTCAAGCAGTGGCACGAGTCCCCTTGGCGTACTCGAGAAAAGTCTGGGGAGACAACTGAATTTGGAGAAAACTGAATTTTGGTTTTAAGTTTTACAGCGCTTTATTATTTTTATACTTTTTACACACAAAAATTTCATCACCTGCCCTGCTACGATTAAGTTGTTTAAACAAATGTGTTGCAATAGTAGAAAACATTTTGTGTGTCTGAAAACTGTAGGTGCTGGGGGATACTTTATAAAAAGAGTTTGAGAAACACTGACCTAGATAGTTAATAGCCAAAACTTCAAGGGATTAGAAACACTGATCCTCCTTCCTTCCTTTCTTTCTTTCTTTCCTTCTGTCTGGGGTTCAGAAGCTCTGTCTGAGGCAGGGATTTGATTGTGGTTTCTAACCTTACTAACCTGCTCCGTTTAACTTTAAAAACTGGGATCCATGCTTTAGTTTTGAGGGAGAAAGCTTTGCCATTCTTGATGTCACATCTTATCTGGGTACCTTTTTTAAATCGTATAAATTCTGGAATTCTGCCCAGTGCACAATGTGCTTTCCCGATGCACTGGGAGCAGAGCAGATCAACATTTTGGTTCCAATACTTTCTGCAGTGCAAAGTCATTTTTCAAGGCAGATGAAATTTTGGCAGAAAATTTTCATTGTGCTCTAAACTTCCCGGGTTTGGAGATGAAATCTTTGCCCTCCCCCACTCTCTCACCTAAAACAGAAACTCCCCAAAAACTTCTGTAAAAATATTTTTGGGTAAAAATCTTTGACTCTTATCTGTAATTTATTTTTACTGAACAAAAAGATTATAAGTGAAAACAGATTTTAAAGGGGAATATTTCCTGCTTTGGGGGTTGATTTTTCATCAACTCAAGAGAAACATTTTCCATATAAATGTGAGGGGAGGGAAATGAAAAAACAAACTAAAAGTATCCTGCAAAAAATAATTGGTTTTGTGGGGAGGTTGTTTATTTGTTTTGTTGCCTAGCTCTAATTGTGAGATCACACGCACTGCAAACGCTGAACCACCCCCAGTCTGCAAAGCCTGTGACAAACACTGCAGTTTAACTTAGTGATAGAGATGCAGCCGTGTTAGTTTGGTGTAGCTGAAACAAAAGACAGAACTATGTAGCACTTTAAAGACGGTTTATTAGGTGATGATCTCTCGTGGGCCAGACCCACTTCCTCAGATCAAGATGTGTGAATCAATGCACACAAAACAGATATAAGACTCTCTCACAGAGAGAAAGCTGTTGCTTGCCATTTCAGCCAGACTGACCGTTCCCTCAATGACCTGAAAACATGCACATTGCATAAAGAGACTTTAACTCCAGACTTCAACGAGAAGCTTCAGAATTGTCATTCATGCTTAAATTTGACACTTTATGTACGGGTTTAAACAAAGACTCTAATTTTCTCACCCATTACAAGATAGCTTCTCCAATTATCACCCCTATGTCATTACCGCACAGACACCAAACTTCCCCCCTCACTCCCACTCTGTTCTAAAATTTGATTTGTCAATTTCACACGTGTTCATTTTTTTTGATTGTATCACTTTGGTATATATGGTTGTGTCGATTTTCTTCCACATATTGATCTGAGGAAGTGGGTCTGACCCACGAAACCTCATCACCTAATAAACCACCTTGTTAGTCTTTAAAGTCCTACATAGTTGCAGTTTAACTTAACTCCATTTCAGTCAGCCTCATGCCGAGGATTTTCCAAAGAGCAGCTCTTTCCCTACTGCCACCCCATGCGTTCAAACAACCCAACATGGTCACCTACCTCCTGGTAGGTCTCCAGCCTGCCCTTCCTCATCTCAGGGTCTTGCTGTGCCCGTGTGTGTCTGTGTGTGTATGAGTGCAAAATGTCCAGGCAACATTGCAGGGACTTTATAATTCATCTCAGCTAAGCCCTTTGGGATCTGTGCACCAGAGGGCCGTCTCTGGGGACTGTGGCCTCTAATTGTGCTAGTCCAAGGCCTTGAAGGAGCAAGGAGATTGGCCCTAGATTGCTTCTCACTGGCCTGCTCTGCTTTGCCAGCCCCAGGGTATGGAGCCAGGAGGGTGTCGTGCAACCTAGCTGTGCACATTAGGGCTAGGGTGGTTGGTTCCCTCTTTCTGTGTAGCTTCCCCAGGGGAAAATCCTCTTGTCTAAGTATTTCTGTCAGGTCGGAGCCACACCCTAGAGCAGGGCCTGACGGAGCTCCCTGCCCAGCAGCCGGCTCTGAAAGGATGCCCTGCCTGTAACCACAGATGAACCTCAACCTTGGATCTCCTGGCAACGCTCTATTGTCTAAGCCAGAAAGCCACTTCCCCCGTGGCCTGGCTCCATCACACACACACACACACACACACACACACACACACAAGCTTTCTTCCCCACCATCAGTCTCTCCTGTGATGCTGGCCTTTCCAGCAGGGCTGCTCTGGCAGCACCAAGGACACAAAAAGCCAGTGGACTGGATTCCCCAGGTGTGAGCTGGTGTGGCCAGGTCCTACTCTTTGCCTCTTACCCAGTCCTTGGCAGGGCTATGTTGGGGGCCAGACAGGAGCAAAGGAGCAGGGTCAGAATGTCACTGGGCCGCACAATCCCCAGCAGGAGTCCTGGGCCTTTGGGGATGTATCGTGCAACTGTTGTTTAGAGCAGCCCTGAGGCTGCTCCGACCTTTACAGGTCATGGGTCTGAGGCGATACCACTGGCTCCCTTGCACGGCTCTGTTCCAGTCTGTTCCATTCAGGACTTCATACCACGCGCCTCACCGCAGTGTGTGAGCTCCTTCCGGTAGCGCCTCAAGTTACCACCTGTCACATGCTGTCTCCCCTGCCCTCTCCGGGGGAAATGTGTGGGGCAGAGCGGTGTGAGAGGAGGCCAGTGAGAGACATGCCCTGTGCCTGTGGAGCGGAGCACACAGAGGTTAGGGAGGGCTCCTAGCTCTGGGAAGTCTATTTCACAGTCTCAGGTCAGACCACAAGTGAGCTCTGTCTCCTGCGCTAACGCCCTTCGCCCTTCATTCCAAGGCTACCCCAGGGCCTGGCATCTGAGCTATTGACCATGGTCATCAGCCCAGACTTTCTGAAATGCTGAGTCTAGTCTATTGAACAAGGACCAAGCCTTGAACTTGAAGTGCTCCCGTCCCCTCACTGTGCCCGGGCAGGGCCGGCCCACAACATTTTGGCACCTGAGGCGGGGCGCTCAAATGATGCCCCCATGTCCCCTCGCTTGGGCCAAAACTTTGAAAGGTCTCAATTCTGCCTTCTTCTTGTTCTTTTTGCTCCCCTTCCTCCAGCACAGCACTCCACCATCTCCGAGCAGGGAGAATACATCTGCACCAGCAGCAGACACAATTTTCTACACTCTGGGTCCTAGTGGCTCCCCCCTACAGTCTGGCACCTGAAGCAGCCGCCTCAATACGCCTCATGGTAAAGCCAGCCCTCTGCCCAGGGCATGTTGGGCGCTGTTCAGAATTAAGGCCAATGTCCGTAGCTTGGAAAATAGTTGAAGAAAGGAATAAATTATCTCTCCAGGGGGTGTGGCACAACTCCCTGCAGTTCACTTTGGCTACGTCTACATGGCATGCCTTTTTCGACAGAGGCTTTGTCAACAGCCGCGGGCAGGTAGTTCAAACTACTGGGCATTTAAAAATGGCAGTGCCCGGGAACATGCAAATAAAGTCCAGGATATTTTAATCCCGGGCTTCATTGGCACGTTCGAATGCCTACATTAGCCACTCAAGGGTGGTGAACCCGTGTCGAATAGAATAGAAGTCAATACAGACCAAGGATGGTGGTGCAACACAAGACTGATTTTTGGAACTCTTCGGATGGAGCTCCAGGGGGCAGGGAGAACTGATCACAAGATCCTTTTCCCACAACAATGGCCTTGTCATCAATTTTGCCCCCCAGACTTCCCGGCAAGAGGGTATTTGCAGCTTATTGTGACCCATTCAAAAGAGCACACACTGCTTACCCAGTCGTTATTTTGTGGGTACCGTCAGTGCTCTGCATGCATTCCCGGACACAGACACAACCCAGTGCAGGTCACTCCTGTATTTTTACCTAACACCTCTTCCAGCCAGCAGCAATAGGAGCCCTTATACCTCTCTCCTAGGGACTTGTGATACCCCCACTTTGGACCAATAGCCCTGTGTTCCCAGGCCAGGTGTGGAAACCAATCACAACCTCTACAGCCTCGAGGCTATTCCCATTCACTGGCACCGTAAATCGAAGACACGGTGCTTTGTACCTGGAAAGGAGGGGATAAATGAAAAGACGGGCAAAGGAACAAAAGAGGTCAGATCCATGGGACCCCAGCTAATTTCACAGTGCAGTGGGGCGGCTGCTCCATTCTGGTAAGGGAGGGATTAAAAGCAGGCTGGAAAGAACCCCTTCCAATGGAAGGGACACTTATCAGCCAATCAGAGGGCAGCTTGCTGGGACAGTCCTGTTTATAAGGAGCTGCTCAGCAGAGCTGTGGGCAGTTGGGTCCTGAGCAAGGAGGGAGCAGGGGCAGGTTCCCAGGGAGGAACACCCTAGTTGGAGCAGTGCTGGGCAGGCTGAGAGGAGCAGAGAGAGAGAGGCTCCAGCTTGATAGCCCCCAGGCTCTGGGCCTTGAAACAAGGGCCGAGAAGGTGCAGGGGGGGATGGGAAGCAGCCCAGGGAATGTGGGCAGTTAAGGGAGAGAAAGAGGGTAGGACAAGGCTGCAGCCAGAGGGTCCCTGGGCTGGGGGACCAGGGTACTGGATGAGCCTGGGCACCCCCACGCCAAGTCCCTTGCACCGCACCTTGGTGTGTGGCCTTTACAGTATAAATACATGACAAGGAGCCACCCTTGCACCGTCTGTTAGCTCCACGACCCTGGGAGGCATCGCTAGACCCAGCTGCCTTCTCTCCCTGGCTCAGGACCACCAGAACAGCGCAGGCAAAGTCACGCAGCTGGGGCCGGGGACAGGCAAGGAAAATGCGCCATGATCTCCCGTGCACCGTGCATGTGAGGTCACGCAGCTGGGAACGGGGACGGGCAAGGAAAATGCAGACGACTGTGGTGAGTTCAGTCGCTGAGCCCTCCTTCGGCTGAATTATCACTGGGCCCGTCTCCCCGACCCTCCTGGGCTCCCCTCGACTCTGTGCTGCTGAGCCAGGCCTGCAGGCCTCCTCCAGCACTGACAGACAGAGGGTCACAGCCCTCTGCAGTGAAATACAGACACTGGGATCCACTCAGCTCTGGGAAGGCTCGGCTACAGGGACCTGCCTCAGCACCCAAATGCACAACCTTTTAATCCACGAAAGAGACTATTTACCTCCCTCTCAAAGTTGTTCTGACAATCTTTCACACACAGGCAGCCTTTCAGTCTAGGCCCCCAGCTCAGTCTACAATGTTACCAGCAGTCCTCTTGGGTGGGTAGCCAGGGGGACCTGATCTCCTACATTACCTCACTCATAAGGCGGAAGTCCTTGGTTTTAGTCTGACACCCCACCTAGCTACACATGGAACAGTCCATGGTTGAAGATGGATTCCAGCATCCGGCGACACGGTCACATGTCTCTGCAAGAGCTCGGCTCCATACTTCGTGGGCTGACCCACGTGTCCGCAGGCAGGCTAAGCTTCATTGTCTCTTTGCTAATGGGGCCTGAAGTACCATTAGTGGCTCTCACAATGTTAATAACACAGGAGTCTACTCCACATGCCTAAGCAGGGACGTAGTGAGGGCGGGCATTTGCTTCTGGGCGCCACGCTAGGGGGGCACCAATTTAGTCCCATTCCACTCCCCCTGTCATCCCTCAGCTCACCTGCTCCTCTTCTGCCCACCGCTGCTGGCTGGAGCCTCCTCCGCCCCTCTCCTCGCCCAGCCCGACCCTCCTCCATCTCCGCCGGTGGGCTAGTGCATATTTCAGATGCATATTTACATAATGCATATGGCCTAGTCCCAAAATGGAGGGGGCAGGAGAAGACGTGGTACAAGCTCCGCCCACCCCCCTCTCCTCGCAAGGTCGAGCTCTGCCAAACACCAAGTTTGGGGCTCCGCCGCATGGTGGCGGAGGGGGGGAGGCGCAAATTTGGCCTTTGCCCCCAGCCGCATAACACCCTCACCATGCCTCTGTGTCTAAAGTGTGCTTCAAAGATGATACATACGTATAAATGGGAAAATCATATATGGTAGATTACAACTTTTCCAGTGATATTTTACATGAGGTATTTCTCATAAAGCACAGATGCAGTCATATTCAGATGCATATTTCCATAATGCATATGGGATGCCCCGACACAGGGATTTTCCTGTATCCTGGGGCTCCTTCAGTGGCCCTCCTAGATAGTGACCTCTGCAAAGAGCTTTCTTGGGCAAAAGAGCTTCAAGATCTGTTTCCGGATCTGCTTGGTCTTCATGCCGTAGATGACTGGGTTTAGCATGGGGGTCAGGACGAAGTACAGGTTGTCAAACAAGACAAAGATGTGGCGAGGAATGCTGATGCCAAGCATGTGCTCGTACATTCCAATGATCCCTCCCAAATAGAAGAGCAGGATGACACCGATGTGGGAGCTGCAGGTACTGAAGGCCTTGTGACGCGCCTCGTGGGATGGAAGCCGCAAGAGGGAGTGGAGGATCATGCCGTAAGAGAAAGCGATGCAGATGGCGTCTGCCCCCACCAGGCCCGTGGCCACAACGATGCTGTACAGGCTGCTGACTGATGTGTCGGTGGTGGCCAGCTCCACCACGGTCACATGGTCACAATAGGAATGAGGGATGACATTTGTTCTACAGTAGGAAAGACTGGTTAGAAGGCAGGTTAAGGGTGGCACGACCATCACCCCCCTCGCAAGGGACAGCAGCCCCATCAAGGCAATCTTTGGGTTGGTTAAGATGGCCCTATATCTCAGGGGTTTGCAGATAGCCACGTATCGGTCTATGGCCATGGCCAGGAGCACCCCCGACTCCATGGCGGTGAGGAAAAGGATGAAGAACATCTGGAGGAAGCAGAACTCGTAGCTGATCTCTCTGGCATCCAGCCAGAAGATGCTCAGCATTTTAGGGACAACAGCCGTGGAGAAGACCAGATCAATGACAGCCAGCATGGAGAGGAAATAGTACATGGGCTCATGGAGGGTCACATCCTGCTTTACCACGAAGAGAACAGCACCGTTTCCCAGTAGAGTAATTATGTACATGATGCAGAGCGGGATGGCGATCCAGATGTGCTGAGATTCCAGGCCAGGGACGCCGGTCAGCAGGAACGTAGAGGGGTTAGAGCAGGACTGATTGGAGAATGACATGACCTACGGCATATGCCAGTCAGTCGATTTGCAGAAGTTTTTTCCCTGCCATGCAATATTAGATATGGTGCTCCTGTCAAATAATAATATCTGATTCCTACATGAAGAAAAAAATAAATTTTAGACCCACACGGCTCTAATGTGAATATGTTCTCACATCTTGTGTCAAAAAGACCAAAAGGTGTAGCCATGTTTGTCTGTAACTTTAAAAACGAATGGTCCTCTGGCACTTTAGAAACTAACCAAAATGTATAGAATCATGAGCTCTTGTGGGCAAAACCCACTTCATCAGATGAGCTGGAGAGGAATAACAGAAGCCTGGAATTTTATAACAGAAAAAGAAGGGCGGAGGGGGGAGGTACCTGTCAATTGTAGGACTGGTGCTAATGTTGGAAGTGTCCCATCCTTGGCTTTTGATGTACAAAGAGGTGTTAAATTCAGGGAAGGCTGGATTTGTCTTTGGACACTGATTAGGTATAAAACTATTCTTACTTGTTCACTAACTCTTGAATCCCACAACTGTACAGAAATCTATATGATTTTCTATCGCTTTTTTTGCTGTTCATCAATCATCATCATCATCATCATCATCAACTACAACCATAGGCTCAACGCCCTCTGATGTCCGATGCCTCCTTCGCTATTTCCTTCCATCTTTTCCTGTCCACTGCAGAGTGCCTTACTTTCTGTAGACTAGTTCCGCACCAATCTACTACATCATCTCCCCATTCTCTGTGGGGTCTGCCTCTCCTATTCGGACCATCCATTCTATTAAATACCAAGGTCTTGACTTTTCACTCGTAGTTCAGGATCTTTCTATAACAACTCCTCTCAAATGCCAATATCCTTCTCTTCAAATCTTTCATTAGCACCCATGTCTCACATCCATACAACATGCTGGTAAATATGCACGTTTTCAAGACACTCAGCTTCATTCCCAAGCTAATCTCTTTACTTTTCCAGATCTTATCCATTGCCTTCAAACTCACTCTTTCTTTCGCTATTCTAGTCGCTATTTCCTTCTTACATTCTAGATCGTATGTCATGCTGCTCCCCAAATACGTGAACTTCTCTACATTCTCTAGTTCCAGCCCTTCTACACTGATCTTCCTTCCTATTTCCTTATCTCCAAATACCTTTGTCTTTTTTTTATCGATATTCATAATCAATCTGTACCGCTTCCCTTCCTCATTTAGCACCTACACCGTTCCCACTAGCTTCTCTTCATCTTCCTCGATGATAACTACATCACACACAAACCTCAAGTTGTTAATTTTCATCCCATGCACCAATATCCCTTCTACCTATTCCTTGATCTTTTCTATCACTCTCTCTAGGTGCGCGATGAAGATGCTCTTGGGATAAATCATTTCACTTTTGGAAACATCTACATTGGGCAAGGCCCTGTGAATTTACACTGCACTTGCCTGGGCCTCTGGGGGTATTACCCCCTTACAAACAATAAACTATATAATTATTTTAAACGGACATGAAACTGACACTTTCAAATCACTTTTATGGTATTGCCAACCTAAATGGTCATAGATAAAGAATCAAGCTCACCAAAAATCATAGAATCATAGAATCATAGGACTGGAAGGGACCTCAAGAGGTCATCGAGTCCAGCCCCCCGCCCTCAAGGCAGGACCAAGCTCCTTCTACACCATCCCTGACAGATGTCTATCTAACCTGTTCTTAAATATCTCCAGAGAGGGAGATTCCACCACCTCCCTTGGCAATTTATTCCAATAATTGACCACCCTGACAGTTAGGAATTTTTTCCTAATGTCCAATCTAAACCTCCCCTGCTGCACTTTAAGCCCATTACTCCTTGTCCTGTCCTCAGAAACCAAGAGGAACAAATTTTCTCCTTCCTCCTTGTGACACCCTTTTAGATATTTGAAAACCGCTATCATGTCCCCCCTTAATCTTCTTTTTTCCAAACTAAATAAGCCCAGTTCACGAAGCCTGGCTTCATAGGTCATGTTCTCTAGACCTTTAATCATTCTTGTCACTCTTCTCTGTACCCTTTCCAATTTCTCCACATCTTTCTTGAAATGTGGCGCCCAGAACTGGACACAGTACTCCAGCTGAGGCCTAACTAGTGCAGAGTAGAGCGGCAGAATGACTTCACGAGTTTTGCTTACAACACACCTGTTGATACAACCTAGAATCATATTTGCTTTTTTTGCAACAGCGTCACACTGTTGACTCATATTCAACTTGTGGTCCACTATGACCCCTAGATCCCTTTCTGCCATGCTCCTTCCTAGACTTCGCTTCCCATCTTGTATGTATGGAACTGATTGTTCCTTCCTAAGTGGAGCACTTTGCATTTCTCTTTATTAAACCTCATCCTGTTTACCTCTGACCATTTCTCTAACTTGCTAAGGTCATTTTGAATTATGTCCCTATCCTCCAAAGAAGTCGCAACCCCACCCAGTTTGGTATCATCTGCAAACTTAATAAGCGTACTCTCTATCCCAATATCTAAGTCATTGATGAAGATATTGAACAGTACGGGTCCCAAAACAGACCCTTGAGGACCTCCACTTGTTATCCCTTTCCAGCAGGATTTAGAACCGTGAACAACAACTCTCTGACTATGGTTATCCAGCCAATTATGCACCCACCTTATCGTGGCCCTATCTAAGTTATATTTGCCTAGTTTATCAATAAGAATATCATGCGAGACCGTATCAAATGCCTTACTAAAGTCTAGGTATATGACATCCACCGCTTCTCCCTTATCCACAAGGCTCGCTATCTTATCAAAGAAAGCTATCAGATTAGTTTGGCATGACTTGTTCTTCACAAACCCATGCTGGCTATTCCCTATCACTTTATTACCTTCCAAGTGTTTGCATATGATTTCCTTAATTACCTGCTCCATTATCTTCCCTGGGACAGACGTTAAACTGACCGGTCTGTAGTTTCCTGGGTTGTTCTTATTCCCCTTTTTATAGATGGGCACAATATTTGCCCTTTTCCAGTCTTCTGGAATCTCCCCTGTCTTCCATGATTTTTCAAAGATCATAGCTAAAGGCTCAGATACCTCCTCTATCAGCTCCTTGAGTATCCTGGGATGCATTTCATCAGGACCTGGTGACTTGCTGACATCTAACTTTCCTAAGTGATTTTTAACTTGTTCTTTGTGTATCCTATCTTCTAAACTTACCCTCTCTCTGCTTGTATTCACTACGTTAGGCACACCTCCAGACTTCTCGGTGAAGACCGAAACAAAGAAGTCATTGAGCATCTCCGCCATTTCCAAGTTTCCTGTTACTGCTTCTCCCTCCTCACTGAGCAGTGGGCCTACCCTGTCCTTGGTCTTCCTCTTGCTTTTAATGTATTTATAAAAGGTCTTCTTGTTTCCCTTTATGCCTGTAGCTAGTTTGATCTCATT
The DNA here is from genome assembly GCF_052426305.1 of Pelodiscus sinensis. Classification (NCBI taxonomy): domain Eukaryota; kingdom Metazoa; phylum Chordata; order Testudines; family Trionychidae; genus Pelodiscus; species Pelodiscus sinensis. The sequence continues at coordinate 349,296,221 of NC_143052.1, read as the reverse complement.
TTGTGCCTTTGCCTTTCTAATCTTGCCCCTGAATTCCCGTGTTGCTTGCCTATATTCATCCTTTGTTAGTTGTCCTAGTTTCCATTTTTTATATGACTCCTTTTTTATTTTGAGATCGTGCAAGATCTCCTTGTTAAGCCAAGCTGGTCTTTTGCCATATTTTCTATCTTTCCTACACAGCGGAATTGTTTGCTTTTGGGCCCTTAACAACGTCCCTTTGAAATACTTCCAACTCTCCTCAGTTGTTTTTCCCTTCAGTCTTGCTTCCCATGGGACCTTACCTACAAGTTCTCTGAGCTTATCAAAATCTGCCTTCCTGAAATCCATTACCTCAATTGTGCTGGTCTCCCTTCTACCTTTCCTTAAGATCATGCACTCTATTATTTCGTGATCACTGTCCCCTATACTGTCTTCCACTTTCAAGTTCTCAACTAGTTCCTCCCTATTTGTTAAAACCAAAACCAGAACAGCTTCTCCTCTGGTAGCTTTTTCAACCTTCTGAAACAGAAAGTTGTCTCCAATGCAGTCCAGAAACTTATTGGATAGCCTGTGCCTCGCTGTGTTAGTTTCCCAACATATGTCTGGATAGTTGAAGTCCCCCATCACCACCAAATCTTGGGCTTTGGATAGTTTTGTTAATTGTGGCCTGTAGTAGACTCCTAGCATGATATCACCCTCATTTTTACCCCTTTTAGCTTAACCCAGAGACTCTCTACACAGCTATCTCCTACGTTCATCTCCACTTCAGTCCAAATGTGTACATTTTTAATATACAAGGCAACCCCTCCTCCCTTTTTTCCCTGTCTGGCCTTCCTGAGCAAGCCGTACCCTTCCATACCAACATTCCAATCATGCGTCCCATCCCACCAGGTTTCTGTAATACCAATGATATCATAGTTGTATTTATTGGTTAGCAATTCCAGTTCTTCCTGCTTATTACCCATACTTCTCGCATTTGTATATAGGCATCTAAGATACTGATTTGATCTTGCCTCCCTGTTGTGCCCTGACCCTCCTTTCTCCTTGCCATTATAGGCCGTAGTCCCCCCCATTTCCAACCCATCTCCCAGTCCCGCACATGCAGCACTTACCTGTGGGCTTTGCTCACCTGCCCCCGACAAACCTAGTTTAAAGACCTCCTCACAAGGTTAGCCAGTCTGTGTCCTAACAAGGCCTTCCCGCTCCTGGAAAGGTGAACTCCATCTCCGCCAAGCAGTCCTTCCCGGAAGAGCACCCCGTGATCAAGGAAGCCGAATCCCTCCTGGTGACACCATCATCGCAGCCAGGCATTCACCTCCAGGATGCACCTCTCTCTGCCCAGGCCCCTACCTTTGACAGGAAGGATAGAAGAGAATACCACCTGCGCTCCAAACTCCTTCACCAGTACTCCCAAAGCCCTGTAGTCACACTTGATCCGCTCAGTGTCACACCTGGCAGTATCATTTGTGCCCACGTGGATGAGTAGCATGGGGTAGTAGTCAGAGGGCCGGATAACCCTCGACAATGCCTCCGTAACATCTCGGATACGGGCCCCTGGCAGACAGCATACCTCTCGAGATGAGCTGTCAGGGCGACAGATGGGCGCCTCCGTTCCCCTCAGAAGAGAGTCTCCAACCACCACTACCCTACGTTTCCTCCTCGCAGTGGTGGCAGGAGACTGCTCAACCTTGGTGGTGCAAGGCCTGGTCTCCTCCACTGTGGGGGGTGACTCCTTGTCTCCTGCTGAAAGTAAAGTGTAACGGTTATGTAACAACACAGTGGGAGGGTTAGGAGCAGGGGTGGAACACTGCCTGCTGCCGGAAGTAACCAGCTGCCAGTGCTCACCCTACACCACTGCCTCCTCCATAAGTGGCTGGTCAACAGTCCCACATCCTAGGACAGTGACCTCAGTGGACTCCACAGGAATACTGTCCAGGAATTCCTCATGGCTTCGAATGCTCCTCAGCCTGGCCACCTCCTCCTGTAGCTCTCCCACCTGCTGCCTGAGAGATTCCACCAGCAGGCACCTTTCACAACGGTTGTCTCCCCCAGCCTGGAGATCACTCAGTGGGAATTGCAAGCCACAAATACAGCAAGACCACACCAGGACCTTTAACATGAGATGGCCTTTAACATTGCATCATGAGATTGCCTTTAACATAAAGAAATGATGTAAAAAGAAGAGTTTTGCTGAGGGTGGGTCATTTACATTATGCTTCGTTAAGATGCACTGAAGTCACGTTTTCCCCACAACCACGAGAGCTAGGAACTTCATTTATCTTTAAGAATGATGGCTGAATTCAACCCATGCCACTTGACTCCTAGCGCTGACACTTGAAGGAAAACAGTAATTAACATGAGACTCGGCACAAAATTATGGGGGTTGGACACCTTGCTTTCACTCCTATTTAAAGGCTGGCTATTTTCCAGAAGGATCTTAAACACAACACAGCACTGATGCACGTGAATTTTTGCAGGAGACTATTTTAACTCAAACACCAAGAAAATTCCATGAGGTATCTCCGGGCCATTGCACGCAGGAAAGAAAAATAAACAGGCCAAGGAGCTCTGGGCAGCTCGTCCTCTTCAAAGAAAGTTGGAGGGTCAAATTTTCTAGTGCTTAATTGAAGAAAACTTCTATTGCCATCAGCCCCTCCCTTCAAAGGCACCACATCGCAGTGAACATGTGATGACCCATGTGGGAAGTAACTATACTCTTCGTACTGGAATATCTGAGCCAGTTTATCTAGAGTTACACCCCCTCTATGACTGTCTCAGGGGTTACATTTTCTGGCATCTGACACCCTTTCGACACTTTCCCATTCTTTCCTTTCCTCAAACTCGGATCAAAACAAACCGGCCCCAGTTACAATCTGAACAAGCTCAGCAGGCATTGCCGTACAACTCCGCCTGGGGCCGAGCCTGCCACCCCGTAGGGTTACCTGCTCTTCTCTTACCTGCCTGAGCCTGATAAAGTAAAACCTGTGTTATACTGCACGCTTGGGGATTAGGGCATTCCGGTTATCTAAAAATTCCACTTATCTGAAGGACCCATCAACCTAGGAAAAAACAATTGACAATAACAGTAAAGCTCAAGTTTCTAATATTGGTAGTTTTTAAGTGTGAAGTAGTTGGTCTCACATTTCTATTTTGAGTTAAAGGTGATTAGTACTTCTGAAATAAAAAATTGTTAAGCCAATCATGGTAAACCAAGCCAGGCCTGTGAGCCTGAAGTTGTGACAGTACTGTGGCTGGGGGCAATGCTGGTTAACAAAGTTTTCTGGTTAACAGAGTGCCAAATAACAAAGGTTTCACTGTATATATATTTTTGTTAGTTTCTAAGGTGCCACAGGACCTCTCATTTTTGTAAAGTTATTTTTAAGTTACAGACTAAGACAGAAACCCCTCTGGGACTTCTAGCCTGAGCAAAATGAACCAGAGAGAATTGCAACAGTTTGAGCATTGCAAATTACAGCCAATATCTCCAGAAAGATCTGTCTATGATTCAGACTGGCCTCCTCTCTAACCGTGTTTCTCATTTTTTTTTTTATAAAGTACCCCTTTTTCCAAAAAAAAATTATAAGTACCCCCAGTACCTACAGTTTTCAGACACACAAAATTTTTTTTCTGCTGTTGCAAAATATTTGTTTAAACAACACAATCGTAGCCGAGCAGGCGATGAAAATTTGGGGTGTAAAAAATGCTGTAAAATTTGAAAAACAAATTCAAGTTTCTCCATATTTCAGTTGTGTTGACGTACCCCCCCAGACTTCTCCCGAGTACACCAAGGGGGGACATACCACTGGTTGAGAAACGCTACTCTAGAACACAGGGCATACCCAAGTCGAGCTCTTTAAGATTCTCAGTTCCAGTGTCAATCTCCAGAAGCCATTCACAGCAGTATCCCCTCCTGGACTTTATTAGGGAGCACATTTGTCCTTAAGTACACATGACCCTGTGGTCCTGAGTAATTAGCAACTCCACACACAGGGAGTAGGGGCTTTTCCGTCATGGTCCACCCACCTCTTTTACTTTCCAAACAGGTTGTTCAGTCTTCTGAACATACCTATCATGCAAACAGTCCCACCAGATTTCAGTGATGTCAGTTACATCACAAAAGACACGACTACGTAGCACTTTAAAGATTAACAAGATGGTTTAAAAGGTGATGAGCTTTCGTGGGCCAGACCCACTTCCTCAGATCAATTTGTGGAAGAAAATTGATCTGAGGAAGTGGGTCTGGCCCATGAAAGCTCATCACCTAATAAACCATCTTGTTAGTCTAAAGTACTGCATAGTTCTGTCTTTTATTTCAGCTAGGCCAGACTAACACGGCTGCATCTCTATCACTAGTTACATCACAGGTCTTCTCATCAATAAGAAATCCCAGTCTTTTGCCAGTTACAGAGACTCCTAAAATTGGTGTGTAAGCAACAAAAACTTCTCCATCCCTCCACCTCGCCCGGGCCTTTGTAATTAATCCAGGAATCACAGAACATGTGCATAGGTCAAATCACCTAGACCAGTGTTTCTCAAGCAGTGGCACGAGTCCCCTTGGGGTACTCGAGAAAAGTCTGGGGAGACAACTGAATTTGGAGAAAAATGAATTTTGGTTTTAAGTTTTACAGTGCTTTATTATTTTTATACTTTTTACACACAAAAATTTCATCACCTGCCCTGCTACGATTAAGTTGTTTAAACAAATGTGTTGCAATAGTAGAAAACATTTTGTGTGTCTGAAAAGTTTAGGTCCTGGGGGATACTTTATAAAAAGAGTTTGAGAAACACTGACCTAGATAGTTAATAGCCAAAACTTCAAGGGATTAGAAACACTGATCCCCCTTCCTTTCTTTCTTTCTTTCCTTCTGTCTGGGGTTCAGAAGCTCTGTCTGAGGCAGGGATTTTATTGTGGTTTCTAACCTTACTAACCTGCTCCATTTCACTTTAAAAACTGGGATCCATGCTTTAGTTTTCAGGATGAAAGCTTTGCCATTCTTGATGTCACATCTTATATGGGTACCCTTTTTAAATCGTATAAATTCTGGAATTCTGCCCAGTGCACAATGTGCTTTCCCGATGCACTGGGAGCAGAGCAGATCAACATTTTGGTTCCAATACTTTCTGCAGTGCAAAGTCATTTTTCAAGGCAGATGAAATTTTGGCAGAAAATTTTCATTGTGCTCTAAACTTCCCGGGTTTGGAGATGAAATCTTTGCCCTCCCCCACTCTCTCACCTAAAACCGAAACTCCCCAAAAACTGCTGTAAAAATATTTTTGGGTAAAAATCTTTGACTCTTATCTGTAATTTATTTTTACTGAACAAAAAGATTATAAGTGAAAACAGATTTTAAAGGGGAATATTTCCTGCTTTGGGGGTTGATTTTTCATCAACTCAAGAGAAACAATTTCAATATAAATGTGAGGGGAGGGAAATGAAAAAACAAACTAAAAGTATACAGCAAAAAATAATTGGTTTTGGGGGGAGGTTGTTTATTTGTTTTGTTGCCTAGCTCTAACTGTGAGATCACACGCACTGCAAACGCTGAACCACCCCCGTCTGCAAAGCCTGTGACAAACACTGCAGTTTAACTTAGTGATAGAGATGCAGCCGTGTTAGTTTGGTGTAGCTGAAACAAAAGACAGAACTATGTAGTACTTTAAAGACGGTTTATTAGGTGATGATCTCTCGTGGGCCAGACCCACTTCCTCAGATCAAGATGTGTGAATCAATGCACACAAAACAGATATAAGACTCTCTCACAGGGAGAAAGCTGTTGCTTGCCATTTCAGCCAGACTGACCGTTCCCTCAATGACCTGAAAACATGCACATTGCATAATGAGACTTTAACTCCAGACTTCAACGAGAAGCTTCAGAATTGTCATTCATGCTTAAATTTGACACTTTATGTACGGGTTTAAACAAAGACTCTAATTTTCTCACCCATTACAAGATAGCTTCCCCAATTATCACCCCTATGTCATTACCTCACAGACACCAAACTTCCCCCCTCACTCCCACTCTGTTCTAAAATTTGATTTGTCAATTTCACACGTGTTCATTTTTTTGATTGTATCACTTTGGTATATATGGTTGTGCCGATTTTCTTCCACATATTGATCTGAGGAAGTGGGTCTGACCCACGAAAGCTCATCACCTAATAAACCACCTTGTTAGTCTTTAAAGTGCTACATAGTTGCAGTTTAACTTAACTCCATTTCAGTCAGCCTCATGCCGAGGATTTTCCAAAGAGCAGCTCTTTCCCTGCTGCCACCCCATGCGTTCAAACAACCCAACATGGTCACCTACCTCCTGGTAGGTCTCCAGCCTGCCCTTCCTCATCTCAGGGTCTTGCTGTGCCCGTGTGTGTCTGTGTGTGTATGAGTGCAAAATGTCCAGGCAACATTGCAGGGACTTTATAATTCATCTCAGCTAAGCCCTTTGGGAGCTGTGCACCAGAGGGCTGTCTCTGGGGACTGTGGCCTCTAATTGTGCTAGTCCAAGGCCCTGAAGGAGCAAGGAGATTGGCCCTAGATTGCTTCTCACTGGCCTGCTCTGCTTTGCCGGCCCCAGGGTATGGAGCCAGGAGGGTGTCGTGCAACCTAGCTGTGCAGATTAGGGCTAGGGTGGTTGGTTCCCTCTTTCTGTGTAGCTTCCCCAGGGGAAAATCCTCTTGTCTAAGTATTTCTGTCAGGTCGGAGCCACACCCTAGAGCAGGGCCTGACGGAGCTCCCTGCCCAGCAGCCGGCTCTGAAAGGATGCCCTGCCTGTAACCACAGATGAACCTCAACCTTGGATCTCCTGGCAACGCTCTATTGTCTAAGCCAGAAAGCCACTTCCCCCGTGGCCTGGCTCCATCACACACACACACACACACACACACACACTAGCTTTCTTCCCCACCATCAGTCTCTCCTGTGATGCTGGCCTTTCCAGCAGGGCTGCTCTGGCAGCACCAAGGACACAAAAAGCCAGTGGATTGGATTCCCCAGGTGTGAGCTGGTGTGGCCAGGTCCTACTCTTTGCCTCTTACCCAGTCCTTGGCAGGGCTATGTTGGGGGCCAGACAGGAGCAAAGGAGCAGGGTCAGAATGTCACTGGGCCCCACAATCCCCAGCAGGAGTCCTGGGCCTTTGGGGATGTATCGTGCACGTGTTGTTTAGAGCAGCCCTGAGGCTGCTCCGACCTTTACAGGTCATGGGTCTGAGGCGATACCACTGGCTCCCTTGCACGGCTCTGTTCCAGTCTGTTCCATTCAGGACTTCATACCATGCGCCTCACCGCAGTGTGTGAGCTCCTTCCGGTAGCGCCTCACGTTACCGCCTGTCACATGCTGCCTCCCCTGCCCTCTCCGGGGGAAATGTGTGGGGCAGAGCGGTGTGAGAGGAGGCCAGTGAGAGACATGCCCTGTGCCTGTGGAGCGGAGCACACAGAGGTTAGGGAGGGCTCCTAGCTCTGGGAAGTCTATTTCACAGTCTCAGATCAGACCACAAGTGAGCTCTGTCTCCTTCGCTAACGCCCTTCGCCCTTCATGCCAAGGCTACCCCAGGGCCTGGCATCTGAGCTATTGACCATGGTCATCAGCCCAGACTTTCTGAAATGCTGAGTCTAGTCCATTGAACAAGGACCAAGCCTTGAACTTGAAGTGCTCCCGTCCCCTCACTGTGCCCGGGCAGGGCCGGCCCACAACATTTTGGCACCTGAGGCGGGGCGCTCAAATGATGCCCCCATGTCCCCTCGCTTGGGCCAAAACTTTGAAAGGTCTCAATTCTGCCTTCTTCCTGTTCTTTCTGCTCCCCTTCCTCCAGCACAGCACTCCACCATCTCCGAGCAGGGAGAATACATCTGCACCAGCAGCAGACACAATTTTCTACACTCTGGGTCCTAGTGGCTCCACCCTACAGTCTGGCACCTGAAGCAGCCGCCTCAATACGCCTCATGGGAAGGCCAGTCCTGTGCCCAGGGCATGTTGGGAGCTGTTCAGAATTAAGGCCAATGTCCGTAGCTTGGAAAATAGTTGAAGAAAGGAATAAATTATCTCTCCAGGGGGTGTGGCACAACTCCCTGCAGTTCACTTCGGCTACGTCTACATGGCATGCCGTTTTCGACAGAGGCTTTGTCAACAGCTGCGGGCAGGTAGTTCAAACTACCGGGCATTTAAAAATGGCAGTGCCCAGGAACATGCAAATAAAGTCCAGGATATTTTAGTCCCGGGCTTCATTGGCACGTTCGAATGCCTACATTAGCCACTCAAGGGTGGTGAACCCGTGTCGAATAGAATAGAAGTCAATACAGACCAAGGATGGTGGTGCAACACAAGACTGATTTTTGGAACTCTTCGGATGGAGCTCCAGGGGGCAGGGAGAACTGCTCACAAGATCCTTTTCCCACAACAATGGCCTTGTCATCAATTTTGCCCCCCAGACTTCCCGGCAAGAGGGTATTTGCAGCTTATTGTGACCCATTCAAAAGAGCACACACTGCTTACCCAGTCGTTATTTTGTGGGTACCGTCAGTGCTCTGCATGCATTCCCGGACACAGACACAACCCAGTGCAGGCCACTACTGTATTTTTACCTAACCCCTCTTCTGGCCAGCAACAATAGGAGCCCTTATACCTCTCTCCTAGGGACTTGTGATACCCCCACTTTGGACCAATGGCCCTGTGTTCCCAGGCCAGGTGTGGAAACCAATCACAACCTCTACAGCCTCGAGGCTATTCCCATTCACTGGCACCGTAAATCGAAGACACGGTGCTTTGTACCTGGAAAGGAGGGGATAAATGAAAAGACGGGGAAAGGAACAGGCAAAGGAATAAAAGAGGTCAGATCCATGGGACCCCAGCTAATTTCACAGTGCAGTGGGGCGGCTGCTCCATTCTGGTAAGGGAGGGATTAAAAGCAGGCTGGAAAGAACCCCTTCCAATGGGAGGGACACTTACCAGCCAATCAGAGGGAAGCTTGCTGGGACAGCCCTGTTTATAAGGAGCTGCTCAGCAGAGCTGTGGGCAGTTGGGTCCTGACCAAGGAGGGAGCAGGGGCAGGTTCCCAGGGAGGAACACCCTAGTTGGAGCAGTGCTGGGCAGGCTGAGAGGAGCAGAGAGAGAGAGGCTCCAGCTTGATAGCCCCCAGGCTATGGGCCTTGAAACAAGGGCCGAGAAGGTGCAGGGGGGGATGGGAAGCAGCCCAGGGAATGTGGGCAGTTAAGGGAGAGAAGGAGGGTAGGACAAGGCTGCAGCCAGAGGGTCCCTGGGCTGGGGGGACCAGGGTACTGGATGAGCCTGGGCACCCCCACCCCAAGTCCCTTGCACCGCACCTTGGTGTGTGGCCTTTACAGTATAAATACATGACTAGGAGCCACCCTTGCGCCGTCTGTTAGCTCCACGACCTCTCCTTTACCCTGGGAGGCATCGCTAGGCCCAGCTGCCTTCTCTCCCTGGCTCAGGAGCACCAGAACATCACAGGCCAGGGGGCTGTGCCCTCCACTTTTCTCCTGCCTTAGGGGCGAGCCGTGGGGGGAGGAGCCAGCAAGGGCTGGAACAGGGACAGGATACGTTGGAGGAAGGCCAGGGAAGAAGCCCATATTTATGGAAAGGTCACAGCTCGCTGGTTAGGCTTATGCTGTTTGCCGGCATGTGTCACTGGTGTGTCTGAAGTGACGAGCATTGGCTTTATGGAAACCAGTAAAAATGTTGACAAGGAAATCGGGCTATTATGCAATCAACCCCGGAGTGGGCTAAAATGTCACAAGAACATTTTCCAAAGAACCTCATCCATCTTCCCAACAGCTGCATTGACAATTTTGTAAATCATCATTTGAAAAAAAATTGCCCCAAGATCATGTCCAAATCTGTCACTGACCTTTGAAAGCAGCCCCTCAGCGGAGCCAGCCCTGGGACAAAGTCCCCTCAAATGTTAAAAATGTTGCAAAAATGTGTCCAGACTTTTTGGACAGCTCTGCCGAGAAGCCAGATGCAGAGTGTGTTGCACCGCCCACGCCGGGGTGAGCTCATGTGCACCGTGCGTGTGATGTCACACGGGTCAGGGTGGTAACCTGTGCTGCAAAATGTCATCCTCCGTGCGCCATGATCTCCCGTGTACCATGCGTGTGATGTCACACGGGCCAGGGTGGTAACCTGTGATGCAAAATGTCATCTTCTATAAGCCATGACCGCCCGTGCACCGTGCATGTGAGGTCACGCAGCTGGGGACGGGGTCAGGCGAGGAAAATGGAGACGACTGTGATGAGTTCAGTTGCTGAGCCCTCCTTGGATTGAATTTCCACTGGGCCCATCTCCCCCACCCTCCTGGGCTCCCCCCAACTCTGTCCTGCTGATCCAGGCCAGCAGGCCTCCTCCAGCACTGACAGACAGAGGGTCACAGCTCTCTGCAGTGAAATACAGACACTGGGATCCACATAGCTCTGGGCAGGCTCAGCTACAGGGACGTGTCTCAGCACCCAAATGCACAACCTTTTAATCCAAGAAAGAGACTATTTACCTGTCCCCGATCCCCCTCAAAGTTGTTCTGACAATCTTTCACACACAGGCGGCCTTTCAGTCTAGGCCCCCAGGTCAGTCCTCTTGGGTGGGTAGCCAGGGGGACCTGATCTCCTACATTACCTCACTCATAAGGCAGGAGTCCTTGGTTTTAGTCTGACACCCCACCTAGCTACACATGGAACAGTTCATGGTTGAAGATGGATTCCAGCATCCGGCGACATGGTCACATGTCTCTGCAAGACCTCGTCTCCATACTTCATGGGCTGACCCACGTGTTCGCAGGCAGGATAAGCATCATTGTCTCTTTGCTAATGGGGCCTGAAGTACCATTAGTGGCTCTCACAATGTTAATAACACAGGTGTCTACTGCACATGCCCAAGCAGTAACATAGCGAGGGAAGGCAGTTGCTTCTGGGTGCAATGCTAGGGGTCACCAATTTAGTCCCATTCCATTCCCCCTGACATCCCTCAGCTTATCTGCTCCTCTTCTGCCCACCGCTGCTGGCTGGAGCCTCCTCCGCACTTCTCCGCGCCCAGCCCGACCCTCCTCCATCTCCAACGGTGGGTTAGTGCATCTTTCAGAGGCATATTTCCATAATGCATATGGCCTGGCCACAAACTGGAGGGGGCAGGAGAAGACCTGGTAAAACCTCTCCTACTCCTCCCAAGGTCGGGCTCAGCCGTGCACCAGGTTTGGGGCCCCACCGCATAGTGGCGGGGGGAGGGAGGCGCAAATTTGGCCTTTGACCCTAGGCGCATAACAGCCTCGCTCTGCCTCTGTGTCTAAAGTGAGCTACAAAAATGATACATACGTATAAATGGGAAAATCATATTCAGTAGATTACAACTTTTCCAGTGAGGTACTTCTCATAAAGCACAGATGAAGTAATATTCAGATGCATATTTCCATAATGCATACGGGATGCCCCGACACAGGGATTTTCCTGTATCCTGGGGCTCCTTCAGTGGCCCTCCTAGATAGTGACCTCTGCAAAGTGCTTTCTTGGGCAAAAGAGCTTCAAGATCTGTTTCCGGATCTGCTTGGTCTTCATGCCGTAGATGACTGGGTTTAGCATGGGGATGAGGACAAAGTACACATCGGCAAACAAGACGTGGGAGTGGCGAGGAATGCTGAGGCCCAACATATGCAGGTACATGGAAAGGATTCCTCCCGAGTAGAAGAGCAGGATGACACCGATGTGGGAGCTGCAGGTACTGAAGGCCTTGTGACGCGCCTCGTGGGATGGAAGCCGCAAGAGGGAGTGGAGGATCATGCCGTAAGAGAAAGCGATGCAGATGGCATCTACCCCCACCAGGCCCGTGGCCACAACGATGCTGTACAGGTCGCTGACTGATGTGTCGGTGGTGGCCAGCTTCACCACGGTCACATGGTCACAATAGGAATGAGGGATGACATTTGTTCTACAGTAGGAAAGACTGGTTAGAAGGCAGGTTAAGGGTGGCACGACCGTCACCCCCCTCGCAAGGGACAGCAGCCCCATCAAGGCAATCTTTGGGTTGGTTAGGATGGCCTTATATCTCAGGGGCTTGCAGATAGCCACGTATCGGTCTATGGCCATGGCCAGGAGCACCCCCGACTCCATGGCGGTGAGGAAAAGGATGAAGAACATCTGGAGGAAGCAGAACTCGTAGCTGATCTCTCTGTCATCCAGCCAGAAGACGCTCAGCATTTTGGGGACAACAGCCGTAGAGAAGACCAGATCAATGACAGCCAGCATGGAGAGGAAATAGTACATGGGTTCATGGAGGGTCACATCCTGCTTTACCACAAAGAGAACAGCACCGTTTCCCAGCAGAGTAATTATGTACATGATGCAGAGCGGGATGGCGATCCAGATGTGCTGAGATTCCAGGCCAGGGACGCCGGTCAGCAGGAACGTAGAGGGGTTAGAGCAGGACTCATTGGAGAATGACATGACCTACGGCATATGCCAGTCAGTCGATTTGCAGAAGTTTTTTCCCTGCCATGCAATATTAGATATGGTGCTCCTGTCAAATAATAATATCTGATTCCTATATGAAGAAAAAAATAAATATTAGACCCACACGGCTCTAATGTGAATATGTTCTCACATCTTGTGTCAAAAAGACCAAAAGGTGTAGCCATGTTTGTCTGTAACTTTAAAAACGAATGGTCCTCTGGCACTTTAGAAACTAACCAAAATGTATAGAATCATGAGCTCTTGTGGGCAAAACCCACTTCATCAGATGAACTGGAGAGGAATAACAGAAGCCTGGAATTTTATAACAGAAAAAGAAGGGCGGAGGGGGGAGGTACCTGTCAATTGTAGGACTGGTGCTAATGTTGGAAGTGTCCCATCCTTGGCTTTTGATGTACAAAGAGGTGTTAAATTCAGGGAAGGCTGGATTTGTCTTTGGACACTGATTTTGTATAAAACTATTCTTACTTGTTCACTAACTCTTGAATCCCACAACTGTAGAGAAATCTATATGATTTTCTATCGCTTTTTTTGCTTTTCATCAATCATCATCAATCATCATCATCAACTACAACCATAGGCTCAACGCCCTCTGATGTCCGATGCCTCCTTCGCTATTTCCTTCCATCTTTTCCTGTCCACTGCAGAGTGCCTTACTTTCTGTAGACTAGCTCCACACCAATCTACTACATCATCTCCCCATTCTCTGTGGGGTCTGCCTCTCCTATTCGGACCATCCATTATATTAAATACCAAGGTCTTGACTTTTCACTCGTAGTTCAGGATCTTTCTATAACAACTCCTCTCAAATGCAATATCCTTCTCTTCAAATCTTTCGTTAGCATTCATGTCTCACATCCGTACAACATGCTGGTAAATATGCACGTTTTCAAGACACTCAGCTTCATTCCCAAGCTAATCGCTTTACTTTTCCAGATCTTATCCATCGCCTTCAAACTCACTCTTTCTTTCACTATTCTAGTCACTATTTCCTTCTTACATTCTAGATCATATGTCATGCTGCTCCCCAAATACGTGAGCTTCTCTACATTCTCTAGTTCCAGCCCTTCTACACTGATCTTCCTTCCTATTTCCTTATCTCCAAATACCTTTGTCTTCATTTTATCGATATTCATAATCAATCTCTACCGCTTCCCTTCTTCATTTAGCACCCACACCATTCTCACTAGCTTCTCTTCATCTTCCTCGATGATAACTATATCACACACAAACCTCAGGTTGTTAATTTTCATCCCATGCACCAATATCCCTTCTACCTATTCCTTGATCTTTTCCATCATTCTCTCTAGGTGCGCGATGAAGATGCTCTTGGGATAAATCATTTCACTTTTGGAAACATCTACTTTGGGCAAGGCCCTGTGAATTTACACTGCACTTGCCTGGGCCTCTGGGGGTATTACCCCCTTACAAACAATAAACTATATAATTATTTTAAACGGACATGAAACTGACACTTTCAAATCACTTTTATGGTATTGCCAACCTAAATGGTCATAGATAAAGAATCAAGCTCACCAAAAATCATAGAATCATAGAATCATAGGACTGGAAGGGACCTCAAGAGGTCATCGAGTCCAGCCCCCCGCCCTCAAGGCAGGACCAAGCTCCTTCTACACCATCCCTGACAGATGTCTATCTAACCTGTTCTTAAATATCTCCAGAGAGGGAGATTCCACCACCTCCCTTGGCAATTTATTCCAATAATTGACCACCCTGACAGTTAGGAATTTTTTCCTAATGTCCAATCTAAACCTCCCCTGCTGCACTTTAAGCCCATTACTCCTTGTCCTGTCCTCAGAAACCAAGAGGAACAAATTTTCTCCTTCCTCCTTGTGACACCCTTTTAGATATTTGAAAACCGCTATCATGTCCCCCCTTAATCTTCTTTTTTCCAAACTAAACAAGCCCAGTTCACGAAGCCTGGCTTCATAGGTCATGTTCTCTAGACCTTTAATCATTCTTGTCGCTCTTCTCTGTACCCTTTCCAATTTCTCCACATCTTTCTTGAAATGTGGCGCCCAGAACTGGACACAGTACTCCAGCTGAGGCCTAACTAGTGCAGAGTAGAGCGGCAGAATGACTTCACGAGTTTTGCTTACAACACACCTGTTGATACAACCTAGAATCGTATTTGCTTTTTTTGCAACAGCGTCACACTGTTGACTCATATTCAACTTGTGGTCCACTATGACCCCTAGATCCCTTTCCGCCATGCTCCTTCCTAGACAGTCGCTTCCCATCTTGTATGTATGGAACTGATTGTTCCATCCTAAGTGGAGCACTTTGCATTTCTCTTTATTAAACCTCATCCTGTTTACCTCTGACCATTTCTCTAACTTGCTAAGGTCATTTTGAATTATGTCCCTATCCTCCAAAGAAGTCGCAACCCCACCCAGTTTGGTATCATCTGCAAACTTAATAAGCGTACTCTCTATCCCAATATCTACATCATTGATGAAGATATTAAACAGTACGGGTCCCAAAACAGACCCTTGAGGAACTCCACTTGTTATCCCTTTCCAGCAGGATTTAGAACCGTTAACAACAACTCTCTGACTACGGTTATCCAGCCAATTATGCACCCACCTTATCGTGGCCCTATCTAAGTCATATTTGCCTAGTTTATCAATAAGAATATCATGCGAGACCGTATCAAATGCCTTACTAAAGTCTAGGTATATGACATCCACCGCTTCTCCCTTATCCACAAGGCTCGTTATCTTATCAAAGAAAGCCATCAGATTAGTTTGGCATGACTTGTTCTTCACAAACCCATGCTGGCTATTCCCTATCACTTTATTACCTTCCAAGTGTTTGCATAGGATTTCCTTAATTACCTGCTCCATTATCTTCCCTGGGACAGACGTTAAACTGACCGGTTTGTAGTTTCCTGGGTTGTTCTTATTCCCCTTTTTATAGATGGACACAATATTTGCCCTTTTCCAGTCTTCTGGAATCTCCCCTGTCTTCCATGATTTTTCAAAGATCATAGCTAAAGGCTCAGATACCTCCTCTATCAGCTCCTTGAGTATCCTGGGATGCATTTCATCAGGACCTGGTGACTTGCTGACATCTAACTTTCCTAAGTGATTTTTAACTTGTTCTTTGTGTATCCTATCTTCTAAACTTACCCTCTCTCTGCTTGTATTCACTACGTTAGGCACACCACCAGACTTCTCGGTGAAGACCGAAACAAAGAAGTCATTGAGCATCTCCGCCATTTCCAAGTTTCCTGTTACTGCTTCTCCCTCCTCACTGAGCAGTGGGCCTACCCTGTCCTTGGTCTTCCTCTTGCTTTTCATAGTATCATAGAATAATAGGACTGGAAGGGACCTCAAGAGGTCATCGAGTCCAGCCCCCCGCCCTCAAGGCAGGACCAAGCTCCACCTACACCATCCCTGACAGATGTCTATCTAACCTGTTCTTAAATATCTCCAGAGAGGGAGACTCCACCACCTCCCTTGGCAATTTATTCCAATATTTGACCACCCTGAGAGTTAGGAATTTTTTCCTAATGTCCAATCTAAACCTTCCCTGCTGCACTTTAAGCCCATTACTCCTTGTCCTGTCCTCAGAAACCAAGAGGAACAAATTTTCTCCTTCCTCCTTGTGACACCCTTTTAGATATTTGAAAACCGCTATCATGTCCCCCCTTAATCTTCTTTTTTCCAAACTAAACAAGCCCAGTTCATGAAGCCTGGCTTCATAGGTCATGTTCTCTAGACCTTTAATCATTCTTGTCGCTCTTCTCTGTACCCTTTCCAATTTCTCCACATCTTTCTTGAAATGTGGCGCCCAGAACTGGACACAGTACTCCAGCTGAGGCCTAACTAGTGCAGAGTAGAGCGGCAGAATGACTTCACGAGTTTTGCTTACAACACACCTGTTGATACAACCTAGAATCGTATTTGCTTTTTTTGCAACAGCGTCACACTGTTGACTCATATTCAACTTGTGGTCCACTATGACCCCTAGATCCCTTTCCGCCATGCTCCTTCCTAGACAGTCGCTTCCCATCTTGTATGTATGGAACTGATTGTTCCATCCTAAGTGGAGCACTTTGCATTTCTCTTTATTAAACCTCATCCTGTTTACCTCTGACCATTTCTCTAACTTGCTAAGGTCATTTTGAATTATGTCCCTATCCTCCAAAGAAGTCGCAACCCCACCCAGTTTGGTATCATCTGCAAACTTAATAAGCGTACTCTCTATCCCAATATCTACATCATTGATGAAGATATTAAACAGTACGGGTCCCAAAACAGACCCTTGAGGAACTCCACTTGTTATCCCTTTCCAGCAGGATTTAGAACCGTTAACAACAACTCTCTGACTACGGTTATCCAGCCAATTATGCACCCACCTTATCGTGGCCCTATCTAAGTCATATTTGCCTAGTTTATCAATAAGAATATCATGCGAGACCGTATCAAATGCCTTACTAAAGTCTAGGTATATGACATCCACCGCTTCTCCCTTATCCACAAGGCTCGTTATCTTATCAAAGAAAGCCATCAGATTAGTTTGGCATGACTTGTTCTTCACAAACCCATGCTGGCTATTCCCTATCACTTTATTACCTTCCAAGTGTTTGCATAGGATTTCCTTAATTACCTGCTCCATTATCTTCCCTGGGACAGACGTTAAACTGACCGGTCTGTAGTTTCCTGGGTTGTTCTTATTCCCCTTTTTATAGATGGACACAATATTTGCCCTTTTCCAGTCTTCTGGAATCTCCCCTGTCTTCCATGATTTTTCAAAGATCATAGCTAAAGGCTCAGATACCTCCTCTATCAGCTCCTTGAGTATCCTGGGATGCATTTCATCAGGACCTGGTGACTTGCTGACATCTAACTTTCCTAAGTGATTTTTAACTTGTTCTTTGTGTATCCTATCTTCTAAACTTACCCTCTCTCTGCTTGTATTCACTACGTTAGGCACACCACCAGACTTCTCGGTGAAGACCGAAACAAAGAAGTCATTGAGCATCTCCGCCATTTCCAAGTTTCCTGTTACTGCTTCTCCCTCCTCACTGAGCAGTGGGCCTACCCTGTCCTTGGTCTTCCTCTTGCTTTTCATAGTATCATAGAATAATAGGACTGGAAGGGACCTCAAGAGGTCATCGAGTCCAGCCCCCCGCCCTCAAGGCAGGACCAAGCTCCACCTACACCATCCCTGACAGATGTCTATCTAACCTGTTCTTAAATATCTCCAGAGAGGGAGACTCCACCACCTCCCTTGGCAATTTATTCCAATATTTGACCACCCTGAGAGTTAGGAATTTTTTCCTAATGTCCAATCTAAACCTTCCCTGCTGCACTTTAAGCCCATTACTCCTTGTCCTGTCCTCAGAAACCAAGAGGAACAAATTTTCTCCTTCCTCCTTGTGACACCCTTTTAGATATTTGAAAACCGCTATCATGTCCCCCCTTAATCTTCTTTTTTCCAAACTAAACAAGCCCAGTTCATGAAGCCTGGCTTCATAGGTCATGTTCTCTAGACCTTTAATCATTCTTGTCGCTCTTCTCTGTACCCTTTCCAATTTCTCCACATCTTTCTTGAAATGTGGCGCCCAGAACTGGACACAGTACTCCAGCTGAGGCCTAACTAGTGCAGAGTAGAGCGGCAGAATGACTTCACGAGTTTTGCTTACAACACACCTGTTGATACAACCTAGAATCGTATTTGCTTTTTTTGCAACAGCGTCACACTGTTGACTCATATTCAACTTGTGGTCCACTATGACCCCTAGATCCCTTTCCGCCATGCTCCTTCCTAGACAGTCGCTTCCCATCTTGTATGTATGGAACTGATTGTTCCATCCTAAGTGGAGCACTTTGCATTTCTCTTTATTAAACCTCATCCTGTTTACCTCTGACCATTTCTCTAACTTGCTAAGGTCATTTTGAATTATGTCCCTATCCTCCAAAGAAGTCGCAACCCCACCCAGTTTGGTATCATCTGCAAACTTAATAAGCGTACTCTCTATCCCAATATCTACATCATTGATGAAGATATTAAACAGTACGGGTCCCAAAACAGACCCTTGAGGAACTCCACTTGTTATCCCTTTCCAGCAGGATTTAGAACCGTTAACAACAACTCTCTGACTACGGTTATCCAGCCAATTATGCACCCACCTTATCGTGGCCCTATCTAAGTCATATTTGCCTAGTTTATCAATAAGAATATCATGCGAGACCGTATCAAATGCCTTACTAAAGTCTAGGTATATGACATCCACCGCTTCTCCCTTATCCACAAGGCTCGTTATCTTATCAAAGAAAGCCATCAGATTAGTTTGGCATGACTTGTTCTTCACAAACCCATGCTGGCTATTCCCTATCACTTTATTACCTTCCAAGTGTTTGCATAGGATTTCCTTAATTACCTGCTCCATTATCTTCCCTGGGACAGACGTTAAACTGACCGGTCTGTAGTTTCCTGGGTTGTTCTTATTCCCCTTTTTATAGATGGACACAATATTTGCCCTTTTCCAGTCTTCTGGAATCTCCCCTGTCTTCCATGATTTTTCAAAGATCATAGCTAAAGGCTCAGATACCTCCTCTATCAGCTCCTTGAGTATCCTGGGATGCATTTCATCAGGACCTGGTGACTTGCTGACATCTAACTTTCCTAAGTGATTTTTAACTTGTTCTTTGTGTATCCTATCTTCTAAACTTACCCTCTCTCTGCTTGTATTCACTACGTTAGGCACACCACCAGACTTCTCGGTGAAGACCGAAACAAAGAAGTCATTGAGCATCTCCGCCATTTCCAAGTTTCCTGTTACTGCTTCTCCCTCCTCACTGAGCAGTGGGCCTACCCTGTCCTTGGTCTTCCTCTTGCTTTTCATAGTATCATAGAATAATAGGACTGGAAGGGACCTCAAGAGGTCATCGAGTCCAGCCCCCCGCCCTCAAGGCAGGACCAAGCTCCACCTACACCATCCCTGACAGATGTCTATCTAACCTGTTCTTAAATATCTCCAGAGAGGGAGACTCCACCACCTCCCTTGGCAATTTATTCCAATATTTGACCACCCTGAGAGTTAGGAATTTTTTCCTAATGTCCAATCTAAACCTCCCCTGCTGCACTTTAAGCCCATTACTCCTTGTCCTGTCCTCAGAAACCAAGAGGAACAAATTTTCTCCTTCCTCCTTGTGACACCCTTTTAGATATTTGAAAACCGCTATCATGTCCCCCCTTAATCTTCTTTTTTCCAAACTAAACAAGCCCAGTTCACGAAGCCTGGCTTCATAGGTCATGTTCTCTAGACCTTTAATCATTCTTGTCGCTCTTCTCTGTACCCTTTCCAATTTCTCCACATCTTTCTTGAAATGTGGCGCCCAGAACTGGACACAGTACTCCAGCTGAGGCCTAACTAGTGCAGAGTAGAGCGGCAGAATGACTTCACGAGTTTTGCTTACAACACACCTGTTGATACAACCTAGAATCGTATTTGCTTTTTTTGCAACAGCGTCACACTGTTGACTCATATTCAACTTGTGGTCCACTATGACCCCTAGATCCCTTTCCGCCATGCTCCTTCCTAGACAGTCGCTTCCCATCTTGTATGTATGGAACTGATTGTTCCATCCTAAGTGGAGCACTTTGCATTTCTCTTTATTAAACCTCATCCTGTTTACCTCTGACCATTTCTCTAACTTGCTAAGGTCATTTTGAATTATGTCCCTATCCTCCAAAGAAGTCGCAACCCCACCCAGTTTGGTATCATCTGCAAACTTAATAAGCGTACTCTCTATCCCAATATCTACATCATTGATGAAGATATTAAACAGTACGGGTCCCAAAACAGACCCTTGAGGAACTCCACTTGTTATCCCTTTCCAGCAGGATTTAGAACCGTTAACAACAACTCTCTGACTACGGTTATCCAGCCAATTATGCACCCACCTTATCGTGGCCCTATCTAAGTCATATTTGCCTAGTTTATCAATAAGAATATCATGCGAGACCGTATCAAATGCCTTACTAAAGTCTAGGTATATGACATCCACCGCTTCTCCCTTATCCACAAGGCTCGTTATCTTATCAAAGAAAGCCATCAGATTAGTTTGGCATGACTTGTTCTTCACAAACCCATGCTGGCTATTCCCTATCACTTTATTACCTTCCAAGTGTTTGCATAGGATTTCCTTAATTACCTGCTCCATTATCTTCCCTGGGACAGACGTTAAACTGACCGGTCTGTAGTTTCCTGGGTTGTTCTTATTCCCCTTTTTATAGATGGACACAATATTTGCCCTTTTCCAGTCTTCTGGAATCTCCCCTGTCTTCCATGATTTTTCAAAGATCATAGCTAAAGGCTCAGATACCTCCTCTATCAGCTCCTTGAGTATCCTGGGATGCATTTCATCAGGACCTGGTGACTTGCTGACATCTAACTTTCCTAAGTGATTTTTAACTTGTTCTTTGTGTATCCTATCTTCTAAACTTACCCTCTCTCTGCTTGTATTCACTACGTTAGGCACACCACCAGACTTCTCGGTGAAGACCGAAACAAAGAAGTCATTGAGCATCTCCGCCATTTCCAAGTTTCCTGTTACTGCTTCTCCCTCCTCACTGAGCAGTGGGCCTACCCTGTCCTTGGTCTTCCTCTTGCTTTTCATAGTATCATAGAATAATAGGACTGGAAGGGACCTCAAGAGGTCATCGAGTCCAGCCCCCCGCCCTCAAGGCAGGACCAAGCTCCACCTACACCATCCCTGACAGATGTCTATCTAACCTGTTCTTAAATATCTCCAGAGAGGGAGACTCCACCACCTCCCTTGGCAATTTATTCCAATATTTGACCACCCTGAGAGTTAGGAATTTTTTCCTAATGTCCAATCTAAACCTTCCCTGCTGCACTTTAAGCCCATTACTCCTTGTCCTGTCCTCAGAAACCAAGAGGAACACATTTTCTCCTTCCTCCTTGTGACACCCTTTTAGATATTTGAAAACCGCTATCATGTCCCCCCTTAATCTTCTTTTTTCCAAACTAAACAAGCCCAGTTCATGAAGCCTGGCTTCATAGGTCATGTTCTCTAGACCTTTAATCATTCTTGTCGCTCTTCTCTGTACCCTTTCCAATTTCTCCACATCTTTCTTGAAATGTGGCGCCCAGAACTGGACACAGTACTCCAGCTGAGGCCTAACTAGTGCAGAGTAGAGCGGCAGAATGACTTCACGAGTTTTGCTTACAACACACCTGTTGATACAACCTAGAATCGTATTTGCTTTTTTTGCAACAGCGTCACACTGTTGACTCATATTCAACTTGTGGTCCACTATGACCCCTAGATCCCTTTCCGCCATGCTCCTTCCTAGACAGTCGCTTCCCATCTTGTATGTATGGAACTGATTGTTCCATCCTAAGTGGAGCACTTTGCATTTCTCTTTATTAAACCTCATCCTGTTTACCTCTGACCATTTCTCTAACTTGCTAAGGTCATTTTGAATTATGTCCCTATCCTCCAAAGAAGTCGCAACCCCACCCAGTTTGGTATCATCTGCAAACTTAATAAGCGTACTCTCTATCCCAATATCTACATCATTGATGAAGATATTAAACAGTACGGGTCCCAAAACAGACCCTTGAGGAACTCCACTTGTTATCCCTTTCCAGCAGGATTTAGAACCGTTAACAACAACTCTCTGACTACGGTTATCCAGCCAATTATGCACCCACCTTATCGTGGCCCTATCTAAGTCATATTTGCCTAGTTTATCAATAAGAATATCATGCGAGACCGTATCAAATGCCTTACTAAAGTCTAGGTATATGACATCCACCGCTTCTCCCTTATCCACAAGGCTCGTTATCTTATCAAAGAAAGCCATCAGATTAGTTTGGCATGACTTGTTCTTCACAAACCCATGCTGGCTATTCCCTATCACTTTATTACCTTCCAAGTGTTTGCATAGGATTTCCTTAATTACCTGCTCCATTATCTTCCCTGGGACAGACGTTAAACTGACCGGTCTGTAGTTTCCTGGGTTGTTCTTATTCCCCTTTTTATAGATGGACACAATATTTGCCCTTTTCCAGTCTTCTGGAATCTCCCCTGTCTTCCATGATTTTTCAAAGATCATAGCTAAAGGCTCAGATACCTCCTCTATCAGCTCCTTGAGTATCCTGGGATGCATTTCATCAGGACCTGGTGACTTGCTGACATCTAACTTTCCTAAGTGATTTTTAACTTGTTCTTTGTGTATCCTATCTTCTAAACTTACCCTCTCTCTGCTTGTATTCACTACGTTAGGCACACCACCAGACTTCTCGGTGAAGACCGAAACAAAGAAGTCATTGAGCATCTCCGCCATTTCCAAGTTTCCTGTTACTGCTTCTCCCTCCTCACTGAGCAGTGGGCCTACCCTGTCCTTGGTCTTCCTCTTGCTTTTAATGTATTTATAAAAGGTCTTCTTGTTTCCCTTTATGCCTGTAGCTAGTTTGATCTCATTTTGTGCCTTTGCCTTTCTAATCTTGCCCCTGAATTCCCGTGTTGCTTGCCTATATTCATCCTTTGTTAGTTGTCCTAGTTTCCATTTTTTATATGACTCCTTTTTTATTTTGAGATCGTGCAAGATCTCCTTGTTAAGCCAAGCTGGTCTTTTGCCATATTTTCTATCTTTCCTACACAGCGGAATTGTTTGCTTTTGGGCCCTTAACAACGTCCCTTTGAAATACTTCCAACTCTCCTCAGTTGTTTTTCCCTTCAGTCTTGCTTCCCATGGGACCTTACCTACAAGTTCTCTGAGCTTATCAAAATCTGCCTTCCTGAAATTCATTACCTCAATTGTGCTGGTCTCCCTTCTACCTTTCCTTAAGATCATGAACTCTATTATTTCGTGATCACTGTCCCCTATACTGTCTTCCACTTTCAAGTTCTCAACTAGTTCCTCCCTATTTGTTAAAACCAAATCCAGAACAGCTTCTCCTCTGGTAGCTTTTTCAACCTTCTGAAACAGAAAGTTGTCTCCAATGCAGTCCAGAAACTTATTGGATAGCCTGTGCCTCGCTGTGTTAGTTTCCCAACATATGTCTGGATAGTTGAAGTCCCCCATCACCACCAAATCTTGGGCTTTGGATAGTTTTGTTAATTGTTTTAAAAAGGCCTCATCCACCTCTTCCACCTGGCTAGGTGGCCTGTAGTAGACTCCTAGCATGATATCACCCTCGTTTTTTACCCCTTTTAGCTTAACCCAGAGACTCTCTACACAGCTATCTCCTACGTTCATCTCCACTTCAGTCCAAATGTGTACATTTTTAATATACAAGGCAACCCCTCCTCCCTTTTTTCCCTGTCTGTCCTTCCTGAGCAAGCCGTACCCTTCCATACCAACATTCCAATCATGCGTCCCATCCCACCAGGTTTCTGTAATACCAATGATATCATAGTTGTATTTATTGGTTAGCAATTCCAGTTCTTCCTGCTTATTACCCATACTTCTCGCATTTGTATATAGGCATCTAAGATACTGATTTGATCTTGCCTCCCTGTTGTGCCCTGACCCTCCTTTCTCCTTGCCATTATAGGCCGTAGTCCCCCCCATTTCCAACCCATCTCCCAGTCCCGCACATGCAGCACTTACCTGTGGGCTTTGCTCACCTGCCCCCGACAAACCTAGTTTAAAGACCTCCTCACAAGGTTAGCCAGTCTGTGTCCAAACAAGGCCTTCCCGCTCCTGGAAAGGTGAACTCCATCTCCGCCGAGCAGTCCTTACCGGAAGAGCACCCCGTGATCAAGGAAGCCGAATCCCTCCTGGTGACACCATCGTCGCAGCCAGGCATTCACCTCCAGGATGCACCTCTCTCTGCCCGGGCCCCTACCTTTGACAGGAAGGATAGAAGAGAATACCACCTGCCTCCAAACTCCCTCACCCGTACTCCCAAAGCCCTGTAGTCACACTTGATCCGCTCAGTGTCACACCTGGCAGTATCATTTGTGCCCACGTGGATGAGTAGCATGGGGTAGTAGTCAGAGGGCCGGATAACCCTCGACAATGCCTCCGTAACATCTCGGATACGGGCCCCTGGCAGACAGCATACCTCTCGAGATGAGCTGTCAGGGCGACAGATGGGCGCCTCCGTTCCCCTCAGAAGAGAGTCTCCAACCACCACTACCCTACGTTTCCTCCTCGCAGTGGTGGCAGGAGACTGCTCAACCTTGGTGGTGCAAGGCCTGGTCTCCTCCACTGTGGGGGGTGACTCCTTGTCTCCTGCTGAAAGTAAAGTGTAACGGTTATGTAACAACACAGTGGGAGGGTTAGGAGCAGGGGTGGAACACTGCCTGCTGCCGGAAGTAACCAGCTGCCAGTGCTCACCCTGCACCACTGCCTCCTCCATAAGTGGCTGGTCAACAGTCCCACATCCTAGGACAGTGACCTCAGTGGACTCCACAGGAATACTGTCCAGAGATTCCTTATGGCCTCGAATGCTCCTCAGCCTGGCCACCTCCTCCTGTAGCTCTCCCACCTGCTGCCTGAGAGATTCCACCAGCAGGCACCTTTCACAATGGTTGTCTCCCCCAGCCTGGAGATCACTCAGTGGGAATTGCAAGCCACAAATACAGCAAGACCACACCAGGACCTTTAACATGAGATGGCCTTTAACATTGCATCATGAGATTGCCTTTAACATAAAGAAATGATGTAAAAAGAAGAGTTTTGCTGAGGGTGGGTCATTTACATTACGCTTCGTTAAGATGCACTGAAGTCACGTTTTCCCCACAACCACGAGAGCTAGGAACTTCATTTATCTTTAAGAATGATGGCTGAATTCAACCCATGCCACTTGACTCCTAGCGCTGACACTTGAAGGAAAACAGTAATTAACATGAGACTCGGCACAAAATTATGGGGGTTGGACACCTTGCTTTCACTCCTGTTTAAAGGCTGGCTATTTTCCAGAAGGATCTTAAACACAACACAGCACTGATGCACGTGAATTTTCACAGAAGACTATTTTAACTCAAACACCAAGAAAATTCCATGAGGTATCTCCGGGCCACTGCACGCAGGAAAGAAAAATAAACAGGCCAAGGAGCTCTGGGCAGCTCGTCCTCTTCAAAGAAAGTTGGAGGGTCAAATTTTCTAGTGCTTAATTGAAGAAAACTTCTATTGCCATCAGCCCCTCCCTTCAAAGGCACCACATCTCAGTGAACATGTGATGACCCATGTGGGAAGTAACTATACTCTTCGTACTGGAATATCTGAGCCAGTTTATCTAGAGTTACACCCCCTCTATGACTGTCTCAGGGGTTACATTTTCTGGCATCTGACACCCTTTTGACACTTTCCCATTCTTTCCTTTCCTCAAACTCGGATCAAAACAAACCGGCCCCAGTTACAATCTGAACAAGCTCAGCAGGCATTGCCGTACAACTCCACCTGGGGCCGAGCCTGCCACCCCGTAGGGTTACCTGCTCTTCTTTTACCTGCCTGAGCCTGATAAAGTAAAACCTGTGTTATACTGCACGCTTGGGGATTAGGGCATTCCGGTTATCTAAAAATTCCACTTATCTGAAGGACCCATCAACCTAGGAAAAAACAATTGACAATAACAGTAAAGCTCAAGTTTCTAATATTGGTAGTTTTTAAGTGTGAAGTAGTTGGTCTCACATTTCTATTTTGAGTTAAAGGTGATTAGTACTTCTGAAATAAAAAATTGTTAAGCCAATCATGGTAAACCAAGCCAGGCCTGTGAGCCTGAAGTTGTGACAGTACTGTGGCTGGGGGCAATGCTGGTTAACAAAGTTTTCTGGTTAACAGAGTGCCAAATAACAAAGGTTTCACTGTATATATATTTTTGTTAGTTTCTAAGGTGCCACAGGACCTCTCATTTTTGTAAAGTTATTTTTAAGTTACAGACTAAGACAGAAACCCCTCTGGGACTTCTAGCCTGAGCAAAATGAACCAGAGAGAATTGCAACAGTTTGAGCATTGCAAATTACAGCCAATATCTCCAGAAAGATCTGTCTATGATTCAGACTGGCCTCCTCTCTAACCGTGTTTCTCATTTTTTTTTTTTTATAAAGTACCCCTTTTTCCAAAAAAAAATTATAAGTACCCCCAGTACCTACAGTTTTCAGACACACAAAATTTTTTTTCTGCTGTTGCAAAATATTTGTTTAAACAACACAATCGTAGCCGAGCAGGCGATGAAAATTTGGGGTGTAAAAAATGCTGTAAAATTTGAAAAACAAATTCAAGTTTCTCCATATTTCAGTTGTGTTGACGTACCCCCCCAGACTTCTCCCGAGTACACCAAGGGGGGACATACCACTGGTTGAGAAACGCTACTCTAGAACACAGGGCATACCCAAGTCGAGCTCTTTAAGATTCTCAGTTCCAGTGTCAATCTCCAGAAGCCATTCACAGCAGTATCCCCTCCTGGACTTTATTAGGGAGCACATTTGTCCTTAAGTACACATGACCCTGTGGTCCTGAGTAATTAGCAACTCCACACACAGGGAGTAGGGGCTTTTCCGTCATGGTCCACCCACCTCTTTTACTTTCCAAACAGGTTGTTCAGTCTTCTGAACATACCTATCATGCAAACAGTCCCACCAGATTTCAGTGATGTCAGTTACATCACAAAAGA
This sequence comes from Pelodiscus sinensis, assembly GCF_052426305.1. Classification (NCBI taxonomy): domain Eukaryota; kingdom Metazoa; phylum Chordata; order Testudines; family Trionychidae; genus Pelodiscus; species Pelodiscus sinensis. Next base: position 349,269,153 of record NC_143052.1, on the reverse strand, counting down.
CACGACTACGTAGCACTTTAAAGATTAACAAGATGGTTTAAAAGGTGATGAGCTTTCGTGGGCCAGACCCACTTCCTCAGATCAATTTGTGGAAGAAAATTGATCTGAGGAAGTGGGTCTGGCCCATGAAAGCTCATCACCTAATAAACCATCTTGTTAGTCTAAAGTACTGCATAGTTCTGTCTTTTATTTCAGCTAGGCCAGACTAACACGGCTGCATCTCTATCACTAGTTACATCACAGGTCTTCTCATCAATAAGAAATCCCAGTCTTTTGCCAGTTACAGAGACTCCTAAAATTGGTGTGTAAGCAACAAAAACTTCTCCATCCCTCCACCTCGCCCGGGCCTTTGTAATTAATCCAGGAATCACAGAACATGTGCATAGGTCAAATCACCTAGACCAGTGTTTCTCAAGCAGTGGCACGAGTCCCCTTGGGGTACTCGAGAAAAGTCTGGGGAGACAACTGAATTTGGAGAAAAATGAATTTTGGTTTTAAGTTTTACAGTGCTTTATTATTTTTATACTTTTTACACACAAAAATTTCATCACCTGCCCTGCTACGATTAAGTTGTTTAAACAAATGTGTTGCAATAGTAGAAAACATTTTGTGTGTCTGAAAAGTTTAGGTCCTGGGGGATACTTTATAAAAAGAGTTTGAGAAACACTGACCTAGATAGTTAATAGCCAAAACTTCAAGGGATTAGAAACACTGATCCCCCTTCCTTTCTTTCTTTCTTTCCTTCTGTCTGGGGTTCAGAAGCTCTGTCTGAGGCAGGGATTTTATTGTGGTTTCTAACCTTACTAACCTGCTCCATTTCACTTTAAAAACTGGGATCCATGCTTTAGTTTTCAGGATGAAAGCTTTGCCATTCTTGATGTCACATCTTATATGGGTACCCTTTTTAAATCGTATAAATTCTGGAATTCTGCCCAGTGCACAATGTGCTTTCCCGATGCACTGGGAGCAGAGCAGATCAACATTTTGGTTCCAATACTTTCTGCAGTGCAAAGTCATTTTTCAAGGCAGATGAAATTTTGGCAGAAAATTTTCATTGTGCTCTAAACTTCCCGGGTTTGGAGATGAAATCTTTGCCCTCCCCCACTCTCTCACCTAAAACCGAAACTCCCCAAAAACTGCTGTAAAAATATTTTTGGGTAAAAATCTTTGACTCTTATCTGTAATTTATTTTTACTGAACAAAAAGATTATAAGTGAAAACAGATTTTAAAGGGGAATATTTCCTGCTTTGGGGGTTGATTTTTCATCAACTCAAGAGAAACAATTTCAATATAAATGTGAGGGGAGGGAAATGAAAAAACAAACTAAAAGTATACAGCAAAAAATAATTGGTTTTGGGGGGAGGTTGTTTATTTGTTTTGTTGCCTAGCTCTAACTGTGAGATCACACGCACTGCAAACGCTGAACCACCCCCGTCTGCAAAGCCTGTGACAAACACTGCAGTTTAACTTAGTGATAGAGATGCAGCCGTGTTAGTTTGGTGTAGCTGAAACAAAAGACAGAACTATGTAGTACTTTAAAGACGGTTTATTAGGTGATGATCTCTCGTGGGCCAGACCCACTTCCTCAGATCAAGATGTGTGAATCAATGCACACAAAACAGATATAAGACTCTCTCACAGGGAGAAAGCTGTTGCTTGCCATTTCAGCCAGACTGACCGTTCCCTCAATGACCTGAAAACATGCACATTGCATAATGAGACTTTAACTCCAGACTTCAACGAGAAGCTTCAGAATTGTCATTCATGCTTAAATTTGACACTTTATGTACGGGTTTAAACAAAGACTCTAATTTTCTCACCCATTACAAGATAGCTTCCCCAATTATCACCCCTATGTCATTACCTCACAGACACCAAACTTCCCCCCTCACTCCCACTCTGTTCTAAAATTTGATTTGTCAATTTCACACGTGTTCATTTTTTTGATTGTATCACTTTGGTATATATGGTTGTGCCGATTTTCTTCCACATATTGATCTGAGGAAGTGGGTCTGACCCACGAAAGCTCATCACCTAATAAACCACCTTGTTAGTCTTTAAAGTGCTACATAGTTGCAGTTTAACTTAACTCCATTTCAGTCAGCCTCATGCCGAGGATTTTCCAAAGAGCAGCTCTTTCCCTGCTGCCACCCCATGCGTTCAAACAACCCAACATGGTCACCTACCTCCTGGTAGGTCTCCAGCCTGCCCTTCCTCATCTCAGGGTCTTGCTGTGCCCGTGTGTGTCTGTGTGTGTATGAGTGCAAAATGTCCAGGCAACATTGCAGGGACTTTATAATTCATCTCAGCTAAGCCCTTTGGGAGCTGTGCACCAGAGGGCTGTCTCTGGGGACTGTGGCCTCTAATTGTGCTAGTCCAAGGCCCTGAAGGAGCAAGGAGATTGGCCCTAGATTGCTTCTCACTGGCCTGCTCTGCTTTGCCGGCCCCAGGGTATGGAGCCAGGAGGGTGTCGTGCAACCTAGCTGTGCAGATTAGGGCTAGGGTGGTTGGTTCCCTCTTTCTGTGTAGCTTCCCCAGGGGAAAATCCTCTTGTCTAAGTATTTCTGTCAGGTCGGAGCCACACCCTAGAGCAGGGCCTGACGGAGCTCCCTGCCCAGCAGCCGGCTCTGAAAGGATGCCCTGCCTGTAACCACAGATGAACCTCAACCTTGGATCTCCTGGCAACGCTCTATTGTCTAAGCCAGAAAGCCACTTCCCCCGTGGCCTGGCTCCATCACACACACACACACACACACACACACACACACACTAGCTTTCTTCCCCACCATCAGTCTCTCCTGTGATGCTGGCCTTTCCAGCAGGGCTGCTCTGGCAGCACCAAGGACACAAAAAGCCAGTGGATTGGATTCCCCAGGTGTGAGCTGGTGTGGCCAGGTCCTACTCTTTGCCTCTTACCCAGTCCTTGGCAGGGCTATGTTGGGGGCCAGACAGGAGCAAAGGAGCAGGGTCAGAATGTCACTGGGCCGCACAATCCCCAGCAGGAGTCCTGGGCCTTTGGGGATGTATCGTGCACGTGTTGTTTAGAGCAGCCCTGAGGCTGCTCCGACCTTTACAGGCCATGGGTGTGAGGCGATACCACTGGCTCCCTTGCACGGCTCTGTTCCAGTCTGTTCCATTCAGGACTTCATACCATGCGCCTCACCGCAGTGTGTGAGCTCCTTCCGGTAGCGCCTCACGTTACCGCCTGTCACATGCTGCCTCCCCTGCCCTCTCCGGGGGAAATGTGTGGGGCAGAGCGGTGTGAGAGGAGGCCAGTGAGAGACATGCCCTGTGCCTGTGGAGCGGAGCACACAGAGGTTAGGGAGGGCTCCTAGCTCTGGGAAGTCTATTTCACAGTCTCAGATCAGACCACAAGTGAGTTCTGTCTCCTTCGCTAACGCCCTTCGCCCTTCATGCCAAGGCTACCCCAGGGCCTGGCATCTGAGCTATTGACCATGGTCATCAGCCCAGACTTTCTGAAATGCTGAGTCTAGTCATTGAACAAGGACCAAGCCTTGAACTTGAAGTGCTCCCGTCCCCTCACTGTGCCCGGGCAGGGCCGGCCCACAACATTTTGGCACCAGAGGCGGGGCGCTCAAATGATGCCCCCATGTCCCCTCGCTTGGGCCAAAACTTTGAAAGGTCTCAATTCTGCCTTCTTCCTGTTCTTTCTGCTCCCCTTCCTCCAGCACAGCACTCCACCATCTCCGAGCAGGGAGAATACATCTGCACCAGCAGCAGACACAATTTTCTACACTCTGGGTCCTAGTGGCTCCACCCTACAGTCTGGCACCTGAAGCAGCCGCCTCAATACGCCTCATGGTAAAGCCAGCCCTCTGCCCAGGGCATGTTGGGCGCTGTTCAGAATTAAGGCCAATGTCCGTAGCTTGGAAAATAGTTGAAGAAAGGAATAAATTATCTCTCCAGGGGGTGTGGCACAACTCCCTGCAGTTCACTTTGGCTACGTCTACATGGCATGCCTTTTTCGACAGAGGCTTTGTCAACAGCTGCGGGCAGGTAGTTCAAACTACTGGGCATTTAAAAATGGCAGTGCCCGGGAACATGCAAATAAAGTCCAGGATATTTTAATCCCGGGCTTCATTGGCACGTTCGAATGCCTACATTAGCCACTCAAGGGTGGTGAACCCGTGTCGAATAGAGTAGAAGTCAATACAGACCAAGGATGGTGGTGCAACACAAGACTGATTTTTGGAACTCTTCGGATGGAGCTCCAGGGGGCAGGGAGAACTGATCACAAGATCCTTTTCCCACAACAATGGCCTTGTCATCAATTTTGCCCCCCAGACTTCCCGGCAAGAGGGTATTTGCAGCTTATTGTGACCCATTCAAAAGAGCACACACTGCTTACCCAGTCGTTATTTTGTGGGTACCGTCAGTGCTCTGCATGCATTCCCGGACACAGACACAACCCAGTGCAGGCCACTACTGTATTTTTACCTAACACCTCTTCCAGCCAGCAGCAATAGGAGCCCTTATACCTCTCTCCTAGGGACTTGTGATACCCCCACTTTGGACCAATAGCCCTGTGTTCCCAGGCCAGGTGTGGAAACCAATCACAACCTCTACAGCCTCGAGGCTATTCCCATTCACTGGCACCGTAAATCGAAGACACGGTGCTTTGTACCTGGAAAGGAGGGGATAAATGAAAAGACAGGGAAAGGAACAGGCAAAGGAACAAAAGAGGTCAGATCCATGGGACCCCAGCTAATTTCACAGTGCAGTGGGGCGGCTGCTCCATTCTGGTAAGGGAGGGATTAAAAGCAGGCTGGAAAGAACCCCTTCCAATGGAAGGGACACTTATCAGCCAATCAGAGGGCAGCTTGCTGGGACAGTCCTGTTTATAAGGAGCTGCTCAGCAGAGCTGTGGGCAGTTGGGTCCTGAGCAAGGAGGGAGCAGGGGCAGGTTCCCAGGGAGGAACACCCTAGTTGGAGCAGTGCTGGGCAGGCTGAGAGGAGCAGAGAGAGAGAGGCTCCAGCTTGATAGCCCCCAGGCTGTGGGCCTTGAAACAAGGGCCGAGAAGGTGCAGGGGGGGATGGGAAGCAGCCCAGGGAATGTGGGCAGTTAAGGGAGAGAAAGAGGGTAGGACAAGGCTGCAGCCAGAGGGTCCCTGGGCTGGGGGACCAGGGTACTGGATGAGCCTGGGCACCCCCACGCCAAGTCCCTTGCACCGCACCTTGGTGTGTGGCCTTTACAGTATAAATACATGACAAGGAGCCACCCTTGCACCGTCTGTTAGCTCCACGACCCTGGGAGGCATCGCTAGACCCAGCTGCCTTCTCTCCCTGGCTCAGGACCACCAGAACAGCGCAGGCAAAGTCACGCAGCTGGGGCCGGGGACAGGCAAGGAAAATGGAGACGACTGTGGTGAGTTCAGTTGCTGAGCCCTCCTTGGGCTGAATTACCACTGGGCCCATCTCCCCCACCCTCCTGGGTTCCCCTCGACTCTGTCCTGCTGTGCCAGGCCTGCAAGCCTCTTCCAGCACTGACAGACAGAGGGTCACAGCCCTCTGCAGTGAAATACAGACACTGGGATCCACTCAGCTCTGGGAAGGCTCGGCTACAGGGATGTGCCTCAGCACCCAAATGCACAACCTTTTCATCCACGAAAGAGACTATTTACCTGTCCCCACTCCCTCTCAAAGTTGTTCTGACAATCTTTCACACACAGGCGGCCTTTCAGTCTAGGCCCCCAGGTCAGTCCACAATGTTCTCAGCAGTCCTCTTGGGTGGGTAGCCAGGGAGACCTGATCTCCTACATTACCTCACTCATAAGGCGGGAGTCCTTGGTTTTAGTCTGACACCCCACCTAGCTACACATGGAACAGTCCATGGTTGAAGATGGATTCCAGCATCCGGCGACACGGTCACATGTCTCTGCAAGAGCTCGGCTCCATACTTCGTGGGCTGACCCACGTGTCCGCAGGCAGGCTAAGCTTCATTGTCTCTTTGCTAATGGGGCCTGAAGTACCATTAGTGGCTCTCACAATGTTAATAACACAGGAGTCTACTCCACATGCCTAAGCAGGGACGTAGTGAGGGCGGGCATTTGCTTCTGGGCGCCACGCTAGGGGGGCACCAATTTAGTCCCATTCCACTCCCCCTGTCATCCCTCAGCTCACCTGCTCCTCTTCTGCCCACCGCTGCTGGCTGGAGCCTCCTCCGCCCCTCTCCTCGCCCAGCCCGACCCTCCTCCATCTCCGCCGGTGGGCTAGTGCATATTTCAGATGCATATTTACATAATGCATATGGCCTAGTCCCAAAATGGAGGGGGCAGGAGAAGACGTGGTACAAGCTCCGCCCACCCCCCCTCTCCTCGCAAGGTCGAGCTCTGCCAAACACCAAGTTTGGGGCTCCGCCGCATGGTGGCGGAGGGGGGGAGGCGCAAATTTGGCCTTTGCCCCCAGCCGCATAACACCCTCACCATGCCTCTGTGTCTAAAGTGTGCTTCAAAGATGATACATACGTATAAATGGGAAAATCATATATGGTAGATTACAACTTTTCCAGTGATATTTTACATGAGGTATTTCTCATAAAGCACAGATGCAGTCATATTCAGATGCATATTTCCATAATGCATATGGGATGCCCCGACACAGGGATTTTCCTGTATCCTGGGGCTCCTTCAGTGGCCCTCCTAGATAGTGACCTCTGCAAAGAGCTTTCTTGGGCAAAAGAGCTTCAAGATCTGTTTCCGGATCTGCTTGGTCTTCATGCCGTAGATGACTGGGTTTAGCATGGGGGTCAGGACGAAGTACAGGTTGTCAAACAAGACAAAGATGTGGCGAGGAATGCTGATGCCAAGCATGTGCTCGTACATTCCAATGATCCCTCCCAAATAGAAGAGCAGGATGACACCGATGTGGGAGCTGCAGGTACTGAAGGCCTTGTGACGCGCCTCGTGGGATGGAAGCCGCAAGAGGGAGTGGAGGATCATGCCGTAAGAGAAAGCGATGCAGATGGCGTCTGCCCCCACCAGGCCCGTGGCCACAACGATGCTGTACAGGCTGCTGACTGATGTGTCGGTGGTGGCCAGCTCCACCACGGTCACATGGTCACAATAGGAATGAGGGATGACATTTGTTCTACAGTAGGAAAGACTGGTTAGAAGGCAGGTTAAGGGTGGCACGACCATCACCCCCCTCGCAAGGGACAGCAGCCCCATCAAGGCAATCTTTGGGTTGGTTAAGATGGCCCTATATCTCAGGGGTTTGCAGATAGCCACGTATCGGTCTATGGCCATGGCCAGGAGCACCCCCGACTCCATGGCGGTGAGGAAAAGGATGAAGAACATCTGGAGGAAGCAGAACTCGTAGCTGATCTCTCTGGCATCCAGCCAGAAGATGCTCAGCATTTTAGGGACAACAGCCGTGGAGAAGACCAGATCAATGACAGCCAGCATGGAGAGGAAATAGTACATGGGCTCATGGAGGGTCACATCCTGCTTTACCACGAAGAGAACAGCACCGTTTCCCAGTAGAGTAATTATGTACATGATGCAGAGCGGGATGGCGATCCAGATGTGCTGAGATTCCAGGCCAGGGACGCCGGTCAGCAGGAACGTAGAGGGGTTAGAGCAGGACTGATTGGAGAATGACATGACCTACGGCATATGCCAGTCAGTCGATTTGCAGAAGTTTTTTCCCTGCCATGCAATATTAGATATGGTGCTCCTGTCAAATAATAATATCTGATTCCTACATGAAGAAAAAAATAAATTTTAGACCCACACGGCTCTAATGTGAATATGTTCTCACATCTTGTGTCAAAAAGACCAAAAGGTGTAGCCATGTTTGTCTGTAACTTTAAAAACGAATGGTCCTCTGGCACTTTAGAAACTAACCAAAATGTATAGAATCATGAGCTCTTGTGGGCAAAACCCACTTCATCAGATGAGCTGGAGAGGAATAACAGAAGCCTGGAATTTTATAACAGAAAAAGAAGGGCGGAGGGGGGAGGTACCTGTCAATTGTAGGACTGGTGCTAATGTTGGAAGTGTCCCATCCTTGGCTTTTGATGTACAAAGAGGTGTTAAATTCAGGGAAGGCTGGATTTGTCTTTGGACACTGATTAGGTATAAAACTATTCTTACTTGTTCACTAACTCTTGAATCCCACAACTGTAGAGAAATCTATATGATTTTCTATCGCTTTTTTTGCTGTTCATCAATCATCATCATCATCATCATCATCAACTACAACCATAGGCTCAACGCCCTCTGATGTCCGATGCCTCCTTCGCTATTTCCTTCCATCTTTTCCTGTCCACTGCAGAGTGCCTTACTTTCTGTAGACTAGTTCCGCACCAATCTACTACATCATCTCCCCATTCTCTGTGGGGTCTGCCTCTCCTATTCGGACCATCCATTCTATTAAATACCAAGGTCTTGACTTTTCACTCGTAGTTCAGGATCTTTCTATAACAACTCCTCTCAAATGCCAATATCCTTCTCTTCAAATCTTTCATTAGCACCCATGTCTCACATCCATACAACATGCTGGTAAATATGCACGTTTTCAAGACACTCAGCTTCATTCCCAAGCTAATCTCTTTACTTTTCCAGATCTTATCCATTGCCTTCAAACTCACTCTTTCTTTCGCTATTCTAGTCGCTATTTCCTTCTTACATTCTAGATCGTATGTCATGCTGCTCCCCAAATACGTGAACTTCTCTACATTCTCTAGTTCCAGCCCTTCTACACTGATCTTCCTTCCTATTTCCTTATCTCCAAATACCTTTGTCTTCATTTTATCGATATTCATAATCAATCTGTACCGCTTCCCTTCCTCATTTAGCACCTACACCGTTCCCACTAGCTTCTCTTCATCTTCCTCGATGATAACTACATCACACACAAACCTCAAGTTGTTAATTTTCATCCCATGCACCAATATCCCTTCTACCTATTCCTTGATCTTTTCCATCACTCTCTCTAGGTGCGCGATGAAGATGCTCTTGGGATAAATCATTTCACTTTTGGAAACATCTACATTGGGCAAGGCCCTGTGAATTTACACTGCACTTGCCTGGGCCTCTGGGGGTATTACCCCCTTACAAACAATAAACTATATAATTATTTTAAACGGACATGAAACTGACACTTTCAAATCACTTTTATGGTATTGCCAACCTAAATGGTCATAGATAAAGAATCAAGCTCACCAAAAATCATAGAATCATAGAATCATAGGACTGGAAGGGACCTCAAGAGGTCATCGAGTCCAGCCCCCCGCCCTCAAGGCAGGACCAAGCTCCTTCTACACCATCCCTGACAGATGTCTATCTAACCTGTTCTTAAATATCTCCAGAGAGGGAGATTCCACCACCTCCCTTGGCAATTTATTCCAATAATTGACCACCCTGACAGTTAGGAATTTTTTCCTAATGTCCAATCTAAACCTCCCCTGCTGCACTTTAAGCCCATTACTCCTTGTCCTGTCCTCAGAAACCAAGAGGAACAAATTTTCTCCTTCCTCCTTGTGACACCCTTTTAGATATTTGAAAACCGCTATCATGTCCCCCCTTAATCTTCTTTTTTCCAAACTAAACAAGCCCAGTTCACGAAGCCTGGCTTCATAGGTCATGTTCTCTAGACCTTTAATCATTCTTGTCGCTCTTCTCTGTACCCTTTCCAATTTCTCCACATCTTTCTTGAAATGTGGCGCCCAGAACTGGACACAGTACTCCAGCTGAGGCCTAACTAGTGCAGAGTAGAGCGGCAGAATGACTTCACGAGTTTTGCTTACAACACACCTGTTGATACAACCTAGAATCGTATTTGCTTTTTTTGCAACAGCGTCACACTGTTGACTCATATTCAACTTGTGGTCCACTATGACCCCTAGATCCCTTTCCGCCATGCTCCTTCCTAGACAGTCGCTTCCCATCTTGTATGTATGGAACTGATTGTTCCATCCTAAGTGGAGCACTTTGCATTTCTCTTTATTAAACCTCATCCTGTTTACCTCTGACCATTTCTCTAACTTGCTAAGGTCATTTTGAATTATGTCCCTATCCTCCAAAGAAGTCGCAACCCCACCCAGTTTGGTATCATCTGCAAACTTAATAAGCGTACTCTCTATCCCAATATCTACATCATTGATGAAGATATTAAACAGTACGGGTCCCAAAACAGACCCTTGAGGAACTCCACTTGTTATCCCTTTCCAGCAGGATTTAGAACCGTTAACAACAACTCTCTGACTACGGTTATCCAGCCAATTATGCACCCACCTTATCGTGGCCCTATCTAAGTCATATTTGCCTAGTTTATCAATAAGAATATCATGCGAGACCGTATCAAATGCCTTACTAAAGTCTAGGTATATGACATCCACCGCTTCTCCCTTATCCACAAGGCTCGTTATCTTATCAAAGAAAGCCATCAGATTAGTTTGGCATGACTTGTTCTTCACAAACCCATGCTGGCTATTCCCTATCACTTTATTACCTTCCAAGTGTTTGCATAGGATTTCCTTAATTACCTGCTCCATTATCTTCCCTGGGACAGACGTTAAACTGACCGGTCTGTAGTTTCCTGGGTTGTTCTTATTCCCCTTTTTATAGATGGACACAATATTTGCCCTTTTCCAGTCTTCTGGAATCTCCCCTGTCTTCCATGATTTTTCAAAGATCATAGCTAAAGGCTCAGATACCTCCTCTATCAGCTCCTTGAGTATCCTGGGATGCATTTCATCAGGACCTGGTGACTTGCTGACATCTAACTTTCCTAAGTGATTTTTAACTTGTTCTTTGTGTATCCTATCTTCTAAACTTACCCTCTCTCTGCTTGTATTCACTACGTTAGGCACACCACCAGACTTCTCGGTGAAGACCGAAACAAAGAAGTCATTGAGCATCTCCGCCATTTCCAAGTTTCCTGTTACTGCTTCTCCCTCCTCACTGAGCAGTGGGCCTACCCTGTCCTTGGTCTTCCTCTTGCTTTTCATAGAATCATAGAATAATAGGACTGGAAGGGACCTCAAGAGGTCATCGAGTCCAGCCCCCCGCCCTCAAGGCAGGACCAAGCTCCACCTACACCATCCCTGACAGATGTCTATCTAACCTGTTCTTAAATATCTCCAGAGAGGGAGACTCCACCACCTCCCTTGGCAATTTATTCCAATATTTGACCACCCTGAGAGTTAGGAATTTTTTCCTAATGTCCAATCTAAACCTTCCCTGCTGCACTTTAAGCCCATTACTCCTTGTCCTGTCCTCAGAAACCAAGAGGAACAAATTTTCTCCTTCCTCCTTGTGACACCCTTTTAGATATTTGAAAACCGCTATCATGTCCCCCCTTAATCTTCTTTTTTCCAAACTAAACAAGCCCAGTTCATGAAGCCTGGCTTCATAGGTCATGTTCTCTAGACCTTTAATCATTCTTGTCGCTCTTCTCTGTACCCTTTCCAATTTCTCCACATCTTTCTTGAAATGTGGCGCCCAGAACTGGACACAGTACTCCAGCTGAGGCCTAACTAGTGCAGAGTAGAGCGGCAGAATGACTTCACGAGTTTTGCTTACAACACACCTGTTGATACAACCTAGAATCGTATTTGCTTTTTTTGCAACAGCGTCACACTGTTGACTCATATTCAACTTGTGGTCCACTATGACCCCTAGATCCCTTTCCGCCATGCTCCTTCCTAGACAGTCGCTTCCCATCTTGTATGTATGGAACTGATTGTTCCATCCTAAGTGGAGCACTTTGCATTTCTCTTTATTAAACCTCATCCTGTTTACCTCTGACCATTTCTCTAACTTGCTAAGGTCATTTTGAATTATGTCCCTATCCTCCAAAGAAGTCGCAACCCCACCCAGTTTGGTATCATCTGCAAACTTAATAAGCGTACTCTCTATCCCAATATCTACATCATTGATGAAGATATTAAACAGTACGGGTCCCAAAACAGACCCTTGAGGAACTCCACTTGTTATCCCTTTCCAGCAGGATTTAGAACCGTTAACAACAACTCTCTGACTACGGTTATCCAGCCAATTATGCACCCACCTTATCGTGGCCCTATCTAAGTCATATTTGCCTAGTTTATCAATAAGAATATCATGCGAGACCGTATCAAATGCCTTACTAAAGTCTAGGTATATGACATCCACCGCTTCTCCCTTATCCACAAGGCTCGTTATCTTATCAAAGAAAGCCATCAGATTAGTTTGGCATGACTTGTTCTTCACAAACCCATGCTGGCTATTCCCTATCACTTTATTACCTTCCAAGTGTTTGCATAGGATTTCCTTAATTACCTGCTCCATTATCTTCCCTGGGACAGACGTTAAACTGACCGGTCTGTAGTTTCCTGGGTTGTTCTTATTCCCCTTTTTATAGATGGACACAATATTTGCCCTTTTCCAGTCTTCTGGAATCTCCCCTGTCTTCCATGATTTTTCAAAGATCATAGCTAAAGGCTCAGATACCTCCTCTATCAGCTCCTTGAGTATCCTGGGATGCATTTCATCAGGACCTGGTGACTTGCTGACATCTAACTTTCCTAAGTGATTTTTAACTTGTTCTTTGTGTATCCTATCTTCTAAACTTACCCTCTCTCTGCTTGTATTCACTACGTTAGGCACACCACCAGACTTCTCGGTGAAGACCGAAACAAAGAAGTCATTGAGCATCTCCGCCATTTCCAAGTTTCCTGTTACTGCTTCTCCCTCCTCACTGAGCAGTGGGCCTACCCTGTCCTTGGTCTTCCTCTTGCTTTTCATAGAATCATAGAATAATAGGACTGGAAGGGACCTCAAGAGGTCATCGAGTCCAGCCCCCCGCCCTCAAGGCAGGACCAAGCTCCACCTACACCATCCCTGACAGATGTCTATCTAACCTGTTCTTAAATATCTCCAGAGAGGGAGACTCCACCACCTCCCTTGGCAATTTATTCCAATATTTGACCACCCTGAGAGTTAGGAATTTTTTCCTAATGTCCAATCTAAACCTTCCCTGCTGCACTTTAAGCCCATTACTCCTTGTCCTGTCCTCAGAAACCAAGAGGAACAAATTTTCTCCTTCCTCCTTGTGACACCCTTTTAGATATTTGAAAACCGCTATCATGTCCCCCCTTAATCTTCTTTTTTCCAAACTAAACAAGCCCAGTTCATGAAGCCTGGCTTCATAGGTCATGTTCTCTAGACCTTTAATCATTCTTGTCGCTCTTCTCTGTACCCTTTCCAATTTCTCCACATCTTTCTTGAAATGTGGCGCCCAGAACTGGACACAGTACTCCAGCTGAGGCCTAACTAGTGCAGAGTAGAGCGGCAGAATGACTTCACGAGTTTTGCTTACAACACACCTGTTGATACAACCTAGAATCGTATTTGCTTTTTTTGCAACAGCGTCACACTGTTGACTCATATTCAACTTGTGGTCCACTATGACCCCTAGATCCCTTTCCACCATGCTCCTTCCTAGACAGTCGCTTCCCATCTTGTATGTATGGAACTGATTGTTCCATCCTAAGTGGAGCACTTTGCATTTCTCTTTATTAAACCTCATCCTGTTTACCTCTGACCATTTCTCTAACTTGCTAAGGTCATTTTGAATTATGTCCCTATCCTCCAAAGAAGTCGCAACCCCACCCAGTTTGGTATCATCTGCAAACTTAATAAGCGTACTCTCTATCCCAATATCTACATCATTGATGAAGATATTAAACAGTACGGGTCCCAAAACAGACCCTTGAGGAACTCCACTTGTTATCCCTTTCCAGCAGGATTTAGAACCGTTAACAACAACTCTCTGACTACGGTTATCCAGCCAATTATGCACCCACCTTATCGTGGCCCTATCTAAGTCATATTTGCCTAGTTTATCAATAAGAATATCATGCGAGACCGTATCAAATGCCTTACTAAAGTCTAGGTATATGACATCCACCGCTTCTCCCTTATCCACAAGGCTCGTTATCTTATCAAAGAAAGCCATCAGATTAGTTTGGCATGACTTGTTCTTCACAAACCCATGCTGGCTATTCCCTATCACTTTATTACCTTCCAAGTGTTTGCATAGGATTTCCTTAATTACCTGCTCCATTATCTTCCCTGGGACAGACGTTAAACTGACCGGTCTGTAGTTTCCTGGGTTGTTCTTATTCCCCTTTTTATAGATGGACACAATATTTGCCCTTTTCCAGTCTTCTGGAATCTCCCCTGTCTTCCATGATTTTTCAAAGATCATAGCTAAAGGCTCAGATACCTCCTCTATCAGCTCCTTGAGTATCCTGGGATGCATTTCATCAGGACCTGGTGACTTGCTGACATCTAACTTTCCTAAGTGATTTTTAACTTGTTCTTTGTGTATCCTATCTTCTAAACTTACCCTCTCTCTGCTTGTATTCACTACGTTAGGCACACCACCAGACTTCTCGGTGAAGACCGAAACAAAGAAGTCATTGAGCATCTCCGCCATTTCCAAGTTTCCTGTTACTGCTTCTCCCTCCTCACTGAGCAGTGGGCCTACCCTGTCCTTGGTCTTCCTCTTGCTTTTAATGTATTTATAAAAGGTCTTCTTGTTTCCCTTTATGCCTGTAGCTAGTTTGATCTCATTTTGTGCCTTTGCCTTTCTAATCTTGCCCCTGAATTCCCGTGTTGCTTGCCTATATTCATCCTTTGTTAGTTGTCCTAGTTTCCATTTTTTATATGACTCCTTTTTTATTTTGAGATCGTGCAAGATCTCCTTGTTAAGCCAAGCTGGTCTTTTGCCATATTTTCTATCTTTCCTACACAGCGGAATTGTTTGCTTTTGGGCCCTTAACAACGTCCCTTTGAAATACTTCCAACTCTCCTCAGTTGTTTTTCCCTTCAGTCTTGCTTCCCATGGGACCTTACCTACAAGTTCTCTGAGCTTATCAAAATCTGCCTTCCTGAAATTCATTACCTCAATTGTGCTGGTCTCCCTTCTACCTTTCCTTAAGATCATGAACTCTATTATTTCGTGATCACTGTCCCCTATACTGTCTTCCACTTTCAAGTTCTCAACTAGTTCCTCCCTATTTGTTAAAACCAAATCCAGAACAGCTTCTCCTCTGGTAGCTTTTTCAACCTTCTGAAACAGAAAGTTGTCTCCAATGCAGTCCAGAAACTTATTGGATAGCCTGTGCCTCGCTGTGTTAGTTTCCCAACATATGTCTGGATAGTTGAAGTCCCCCATCACCACCAAATCTTGGGCTTTGGATAGTTTTGTTAATTGTTTTAAAAAGGCCTCATCCACCTCTTCCACCTGGCTAGGTGGCCTGTAGTAGACTCCTAGCATGATATCACCCTCATTTTTTACCCCTTTTAGCTTAACCCAGAGACTCTCTACACAGCTATCTCCTACGTTCATCTCCACTTCAGTCCAAATGTGTACATTTTTAATATACAAGGCAACCCCTCCTCCCTTTTTTCCCTGTCTGGCCTTCCTGAGCAAGCCGTACCCTTCCATACCAACATTCCAATCATGCGTCCCATCCCACCAGGTTTCTGTAATACCAATGATATCATAGTTGTATTTATTGGTTAGCAATTCCAGTTCTTCCTGCTTATTACCCATACTTCTCGCATTTGTATATAGGCATCTAAGATACTGATTTGATCTTGCCTCCCTGTTGTGCCCTGACCCTCCTTTCTCCTTGCCATTATAGGCCGTAGTCCCCCCCATTTCCAACCCATCTCCCAGTCCCGCACATGCAGCACTTACCTGTGGGCTTTGCTCACCTGCCCCCGACAAACCTAGTTTAAAGACCTCCTCACAAGGTTAGCCAGTCTGTGTCCAAACAAGGCCTTCCCGCTCCTGGAAAGGTGAACTCCATCTCCGCCAAGCAGTCCTTACCGGAAGAGCACCCCGTGATCAAGGAAGCCGAATCCCTCCTGGTGACACCATCGTCGCAGCCAGGCATTCACCTCCAGGATGCACCTCTCTCTGCCCGGGCCCCTACCTTTGACAGGAAGGATAGAAGAGAATACCACCTGCCTCCAAACTCCCTCACCCGTACTCCCAAAGCCCTGTAGTCACACTTGATCCGCTCAGTGTCACACCTGGCAGTATCATTTGTGCCCACGTGGATGAGTAGCATGGGGTAGTAGTCAGAGGGCCGGATAACCCTCGACAATGCCTCCGTAACATCTCGGATACGGGCCCCTGGCAGACAGCATACCTCTCGAGATGAGCTGTCAGGGCGACAGATGGGCGCCTCCGTTCCCCTCAGAAGAGAGTCTCCAACCACCACTACCCTACGTTTCCTCCTCGCAGTGGTGGCAGGAGACTGCTCAACCTTGGTGGTGCAAGGCCTGGTCTCCTCCACTGTGGGGGGTGACTCCTTGTCTCCTGCTGAAAGTAAAGTGTAACGGTTATGTAACAACACAGTGGGAGGGTTAGGAGCAGGGGTGGAACACTGCCTGCTGCCGGAAGTAACCAGCTGCCAGTGCTCACCCTGCACCACTGCCTCCTCCATAAGTGGCTGGTCAACAGTCCCACATCCTAGGACAGTGACCTCAGTGGACTCCACAGGAATACTGTCCAGAGATTCCTTATGGCCTCGAATGCTCCTCAGCCTGGCCACCTCCTCCTGTAGCTCTCCCACCTGCTGCCTGAGAGATTCCACCAGCAGGCACCTTTCACAATGGTTGTCTCCCCCAGCCTGGAGATCACTCAGTGGGAATTGCAAGCCACAAATACAGCAAGACCACACCAGGACCTTTAACATGAGATGGCCTTTAACATTGCATCATGAGATTGCCTTTAACATAAAGAAATGATGTAAAAAGAAGAGTTTTGCTGAGGGTGGGTCATTTACATTACGCTTCGTTAAGATGCACTGAAGTCACGTTTTCCCCACAACCACGAGAGCTAGGAACTTCATTTATCTTTAAGAATGATGGCTGAATTCAACCCATGCCACTTGACTCCTAGCGCTGACACTTGAAGGAAAACAGTAATTAACATGAGACTCGGCACAAAATTATGGGGGTTGGACACCTTGCTTTCACTCCTGTTTAAAGGCTGGCTATTTTCCAGAAGGATCTTAAACACAACACAGCACTGATGCACGTGAATTTTCACAGAAGACTATTTTAACTCAAACACCAAGAAAATTCCATGAGGTATCTCCGGGCCACTGCACGCAGGAAAGAAAAATAAACAGGCCAAGGAGCTCTGGGCAGCTCGTCCTCTTCAAAGAAAGTTGGAGGGTCAAATTTTCTAGTGCTTAATTGAAGAAAACTTCTATTGCCATCAGCCCCTCCCTTCAAAGGCACCACATCTCAGTGAACATGTGATGACCCATGTGGGAAGTAACTATACTCTTCGTACTGGAATATCTGAGCCAGTTTATCTAGAGTTACACCCCCTCTATGACTGTCTCAGGGGTTACATTTTCTGGCATCTGACACCCTTTTGACACTTTCCCATTCTTTCCTTTCCTCAAACTCGGATCAAAACAAACCGGCCCCAGTTACAATCTGAACAAGCTCAGCAGGCATTGCCGTACAACTCCACCTGGGGCCGAGCCTGCCACCCCGTAGGGTTACCTGCTCTTCTCTTACCTGCCTGAGCCTGATAAAGTAAAACCTGTGTTATACTGCACGCTTGGGGATTAGGGCATTCCGGTTATCTAAAAATTCCACTTATCTGAAGGACCCATCAACCTAGGAAAAAACAATTGACAATAACAGTAAAGCTCAAGTTTCTAATATTGGTAGTTTTTAAGTGTGAAGTAGTTGGTCTCACATTTCTATTTTGAGTTAAAGGTGATTAGTACTTCTGAAATAAAAAATTGTTAAGCCAATCATGGTAAACCAAGCCAGGCCTGTGAGCCTGAAGTTGTGACAGTACTGTGGCTGGGGGCAATGCTGGTTAACAAAGTTTTCTGGTTAACAGAGTGCCAAATAACAAAGGTTTCACTGTATATATATTTTTGTTAGTTTCTAAGGTGCCACAGGACCTCTCATTTTTGTAAAGTTATTTTTAAGTTACAGACTAAGACAGAAACCCCTCTGGGACTTCTAGCCTGAGCAAAATGAACCAGAGAGAATTGCAACAGTTTGAGCATTGCAAATTACAGCCAATATCTCCAGAAAGATCTGTCTATGATTCAGACTGGCCTCCTCTCTAACCGTGTTTCTCATTTTTTTTTTTTTATAAAGTACCCCTTTTTCCAAAAAAAAATTATAAGTACCCCCAGTACCTACAGTTTTCAGACACACAAAATTTTTTTTCTGCTGTTGCAAAATATTTGTTTAAACAACACAATCGTAGCCGAGCAGGCGATGAAAATTTGGGGTGTAAAAAATGCTGTAAAATTTGAAAAACAAATTCAAGTTTCTCCATATTTCAGTTGTGTTGACGTACCCCCCCAGACTTCTCCCGAGTACACCAAGGGGGGACATACCACTGGTTGAGAAACGCTACTCTAGAACACAGGGCATACCCAAGTCGAGCTCTTTAAGATTCTCAGTTCCAGTGTCAATCTCCAGAAGCCATTCACAGCAGTATCCCCTCCTGGACTTTATTAGGGAGCACATTTGTCCTTAAGTACACATGACCCTGTGGTCCTGAGTAATTAGCAACTCCACACACAGGGAGTAGGGGCTTTTCCGTCATGGTCCACCCACCTCTTTTACTTTCCAAACAGGTTGTTCAGTCTTCTGAACATACCTATCATGCAAACAGTCCCACCAGATTTCAGTGATGTCAGTTACATCACAAAAGACACGACTACGTAGCACTTTAAAGATTAACAAGATGGTTTAAAAGGTGATGAGCTTTCGTGGGCCAGACCCACTTCCTCAGATCAATTTGTGGAAGAAAATTGATCTGAGGAAGTGGGTCTGGCCCATGAAAGCTCATCACCTAATAAACCATCTTGTTAGTCTAAAGTACTGCATAGTTCTGTCTTTTATTTCAGCTAGGCCAGACTAACACGGCTGCATCTCTATCACTAGTTACATCACAGGTCTTCTCATCAATAAGAAATCCCAGTCTTTTGCCAGTTACAGAGACTCCTAAAATTGGTGTGTAAGCAACAAAAACTTCTCCATCCCTCCACCTCGCCCGGGCCTTTGTAATTAATCCAGGAATCACAGAACATGTGCATAGGTCAAATCACCTAGACCAGTGTTTCTCAAGCAGTATCACGAGTCCCCTTGGGGTACTCGAGAAAAGTCTGGGGAAACAACTGAATTTGGAGAAAACTGAATTTTTGTTTTAAGTTTTACAGTGCTTTATTATTTTTATACTTTTTACACACAAAAATTTCATCACCTGCCCTGCTACGATTAAGTTGTTTAAACAAATGTGTTGCAATAGTAGAAAACATTTTGTGTGTCTGAAAAGTTTAGGTCCTGGGGGATACTTTATAAAAAGAGTTTGAGAAACACTGACCTAGATAGTTAATAGCCAAAACTTCAAGGGATTAGAAACACTGATCCCCCTTCCTTTCTTTCTTTCTTTCCTTCTGTCTGGGGTTCAGAAGCTCTGTCTGAGGCAGGGATTTTATTGTGGTTTCTAACCTTACTAACCTGCTCCATTTCACTTTAAAAACTGGGATCCATGCTTTAGTTTTCAGGATGAAAGCTTTGCCATTCTTGATGTCACATCTTATATGGGTACCCTTTTTAAATCGTATAAATTCTGGAATTCTGCCCAGTGCACAATGTGCTTTCCCGATGCACTGGGAGCAGAGCAGATCAACATTTTGGTTCCAATACTTTCTGCAGTGCAAAGTCATTTTTCAAGGCAGATGAAATTTTGGCAGAAAATTTTCATTGTGCTCTAAACTTCCCGGGTTTGGAGATGAAATCTTTGCCCTCCCCCACTCTCTCACCTAAAACCGAAACTCCCCAAAAACTGCTGTAAAAATATTTTTGGGTAAAAATCTTTGACTCTTATCTGTAATTTATTTTTACTGAACAAAAAGATTATAAGTGAAAACAGATTTTAAAGGGGAATATTTCCTGCTTTGGGGGTTGATTTTTCATCAACTCAAGAGAAACAATTTCAATATAAATGTGAGGGGAGGGAAATGAAAAAACAAACTAAAAGTATACAGCAAAAAATAATTGGTTTTGGGGGGAGGTTGTTTATTTGTTTTGTTGCCTAGCTCTAACTGTGAGATCACACGCACTGCAAACGCTGAACCACCCCCGTCTGCAAAGCCTGTGACAAACACTGCAGTTTAACTTAGTGATAGAGATGCAGCCGTGTTAGTTTGGTGTAGCTGAAACAAAAGACAGAACTATGTAGTACTTTAAAGACGGTTTATTAGGTGATGATCTCTCGTGGGCCAGACCCACTTCCTCAGATCAAGATGTGTGAATCAATGCACACAAAACAGATATAAGACTCTCTCACAGGGAGAAAGCTGTTGCTTGCCATTTCAGCCAGACTGACCGTTCCCTCAATGACCTGAAAACATGCACATTGCATAATGAGACTTTAACTCCAGACTTCAACGAGAAGCTTCAGAATTGTCATTCATGCTTAAATTTGACACTTTATGTACGGGTTTAAACAAAGACTCTAATTTTCTCACCCATTACAAGATAGCTTCCCCAATTATCACCCCTATGTCATTACCTCACAGACACCAAACTTCCCCCCTCACTCCCACTCTGTTCTAAAATTTGATTTGTCAATTTCACACGTGTTCATTTTTTTGATTGTATCACTTTGGTATATATGGTTGTGCCGATTTTCTTCCACATATTGATCTGAGGAAGTGGGTCTGACCCACGAAAGCTCATCACCTAATAAACCACCTTGTTAGTCTTTAAAGTGCTACATAGTTGCAGTTTAACTTAACTCCATTTCAGTCAGCCTCATCCCGAGGATTTTCCAAAGAGCAGCTCTTTCCCTGCTGCCACCCCATGCGTTCAAACAACCCAACATGGTCACCTACCTCCTGGTAGGTCTCCAGCCTGCCCTTCCTCATCTCAGGGTCTTGCTGTGCCCGTGTGTGTCTGTGTGTGTATGAGTGCAAAATGTCCAGGCAACATTGCAGGGACTTTATAATTCATCTCAGCTAAGCCCTTTGGGAGCTGTGCACCAGAGGGCTGTCTCTGGGGACTGTGGCCTCTAATTGTGCTAGTCCAAGGCCCTGAAGGAGCAAGGAGATTGGCCCTAGATTGCTTCTCACTGGCCTGCTCTGCTTTGCCGGCCCCAGGGTATGGAGCCAGGAGGGTGTCGTGCAACCTAGCTGTGCAGATTAGGGCTAGGGTGGTTGGTTCCCTCTTTCTGTGTAGCTTCCCCAGGGGAAAATCCTCTTGTCTAAGTATTTCTGTCAAGTCGGAGCCACACCCTAGAGCAGGGCCTGACGGAGCTCCCTGCCAGGCAGCCGGCTCTGAAAGGATGCCCTGCCTGTAACCACAGATGAACCTCAACCTTGGATCTCCTGGCAACGCTCTATTGTCTAAGCCAGAAAGCCACTTCCCCCGTGGCCTGGCTCCATCACACACACACACACACACACACACACACACACACACACACACACACACTAGCTTTCTTCCCCACCATCAGTCTCTCCTGTGATGCTGGCCTTTCCAGCAGGGCTGCTCTGGCAGCACCAAGGACACAAAAAGCCAGTGGATTGGATTCCCCAGGTGTGAGCTGGTGTGGCCAGGTCCTACTCTTTGCCTCTTACCCAGTCCTTGGCAGGGCTATGTTGGGGGCCAGACAGGAGCAAAGGAGCAGGGTCAGAATGTCACTGGGCCGCACAATCCCCAGCAGGAGTCCTGGGCCTTTGGGGATGTATCGTGCACGTGTTGTTTAGAGCAGCCCTGAGGCTGCTCCGACCTTTACAGGTCATGGGTCTGAGGCGATACCACTGGCTCCCTTGCACGGCTCTGTTCCAGTCTGTTCCATTCAGGACTTCATACCATGCGCCTCACCGCAGTGTGTGAGCTCCTTCCGGTAGCGCCTCACGTTACCGCCTGTCACATGCTGCCTCCCCTGCCCTCTCCGGGGGAAATGTGTGGGGCAGAGCGGTGTGAGAGGAGGCCAGTGAGAGACATGCCCTGTGCCTGTGGAGCGGAGCACACAGAGGTTAGGGAGGGCTCCTAGCTCTGGGAAGTCTATTTCACAGTCTCAGATCAGACCACAAGTGAGTTCTGTCTCCTTCGCTAACGCCCTTCGCCCTTCATGCCAAGGCTACCCCAGGGCCTGGCATCTGAGCTATTGACCATGGTCATCAGCCCAGACTTTCTGAAATGCTGAGTCTAGTCCATTGAACAAGGACCAAGCCTTGAACTTGAAGTGCTCCCGTCCCCTCACTGTGCCCGGGCAGGGCCGGCCCACAACATTTTGGCACCTGAGGCTGGGCGCTCAAATGACGTCCCCATGTCCCCTCGCTTGGGCCAAAACTTTGAAAGGTCTCAATTCTGCCGTCTTCCTGTTCTTTTTGCTCCCCTTCCTCCAGCACAGCACTCCACCATCTCCGAGCAGGGAGAATACATCTGCACCAGCAGCAGACACAATTTTCTACACTCTGGGTCCTAGTGGCTCCACCCTACAGTCTGGCACCGGAAGCAGCCGCCTCAATACGCCTCATGGTAAGGCCAGCCCTGTGCCCAGGTAGTTCAAACTACCGGGCATTTAAAAATGGCAGTGCCCGGGAACATGCAAATAAAGTCCAGGATATTTTAATCCCGGGCTTCATTGGCACGTTCGAATGCCTACATTAGCCACTCAAGGGTGGTGAACCCGTGTCGAATAGAATAGAAGTCAATACAGACCAAGGATGGTGGTGCAACACAAGACTGATTTTTGGAACTCTTCGGATGGAGCTCCAGGGGGCAGGGAGAACTGCTCACAAGATCCTTTTCCCACAACAATGGCCTTGTCATCAATTTTGCCCCCCAGACTTCCCGGCAAGAGGGTATTTGCAGCTTATTGTGACCCATTCAAAAGAGCACACACTGCTTACCCAGGCGTTATTTTGTGGGTACCGTCAGTGCTCTGCATGCATTCCCGGACACAGACACAACCCAGTGCAGGCCACTACTGTATTTTTTCCTAACCCCTCTTCCGGCCAGCAGCAATAGGAGCCCTTATACCTCTCTCCTAGGGACTTGTGCTACCCCCACTTTGGACCAATGGCCCTGTGTTCCCAGGCCAGGTGTGGAAACCAATCACAACCTCTACAGCCTCGAGGCTATTCCCATTCACTGGCACCGTAAATCGAAGACACGGTGCTTTGTACCTGGAAAGGAGGGGATAAATGAAAAGACGGGGAAAGGAACAGGCAAAGGAACAAAAGAGGTCAGATCCATGGGACCCCAGCTAATTTCACAGTGCAGTGGGGCGGCTGCTCCACTCTGGTAAGGGAGGGATTAAAAGCAGGCTGGAAGGAACCCCTTCCAATGGGAGGGACACTTATCAGCCAATCAGAGGGCAGCTTGCTGGGATGGCCCTGTTTATAAGGAGCTGCTCAGCAGAGCTGTGGGCAGTTGGGTCCTGACCAAGGAGGGAGCAGGGGCAGGTTCCCAGGGAGGAACACCCAAGTTGGAGCAGTGCTGGGCAGGCTGAGAGGAGCAGAGAGAGAGAGGCTCCAGCTTGATAGCCCCCAGGCTATGGGCCTTGAAACAAGGGCCGAGAAGGTGCAGGGGGGGATGGGAAGCAGCCCAGGGAATGTGGGCAGTTAAGGGAGAGAAGGAGGGTAGGACAAGGCTGCAGGGGAACCAGGGTACTGGATGAGCCTGGGCACCCCCACCCCAAGTCCCTTGCACCGCACCTTGGTGTGTGGCCTTTACAGTATAAATACATGACTAGGAGACACCCTTGCGCCGTCTGTTA
The DNA here is from genome assembly GCF_052426305.1 of Pelodiscus sinensis. NCBI lineage: Eukaryota > Metazoa > Chordata > Testudines > Trionychidae > Pelodiscus > Pelodiscus sinensis. The sequence goes on along the minus strand of NC_143052.1, from coordinate 349,245,347 downwards.
GCTCCACGACCTCTCCTTTACCCTGGGAGACATTGCTAGGCCCAGCTGCCTTCTCTCCCTGGCTCAGGAGCACCAGAACAGCGCAGGCCAGGGGGCTGTGCCCCCCACTTTTCTCCTGCCTTAGGGGTGAGCCGTGGGGGGAGGAGCCAGCAGCAGGCAGGGGTGGAACAGGGACAGGATACGTTGGAGGAAGGCCAGGGAAGAAGCCCACATTTATGGAAAGCTCACAGCTCGCTGGTTAGGCTTATGCTGTTTGCCGGCATGTGTCACTGGTGTGTCTGAAGTGACGAGCATTGGCTTTCTGCGTGTATTTCACGTTTGCTTTAGGGAGACACCAACAGGAGGCTTGGCCAGCCTACTGTGAAGGGACTATTGAAGCCAAATGGCCCATCAAGCATCACTTGGCACACACTGGGCCTTGGGAGATGCCCTCCACCTCTCATGAGCCTTCCTGGGTAGCTTCAGACTGTCACGTGGGCAGTGACTTCGCCCTGCAAAGAACTGAGTCGTGTATGGACAGGTGATGTGCCCCAAGGATGGGTCATGTGACTGGACGCCATCTTGTCGCTGTACTTTTCCACACGATTCCTTCCATTGGCAGAAGCTGTGAAAGAGGCCTTGGCATCATCACCATTTTGCCTCTTTCCTGCTCCCACTCGTCCACGGCACAAGTCTCTGGACTGTGGATTTATGTCAATGGGAGCTATCGAACCAAGGGACCCTTCCAATCATTTGGAAGTATCCAGAGACTTGACTTAAGCCAGCAGTTTATTCCGTCCATGCTACCGGCATGAACCGAGGATTTTGCATTTATTGTATGTATTTGCTTGTTTTAACCCACTCTAGTGCTCACCTTTATTTTGTTCCTTTATAAATAAACATTTAACGGCGTAGGCGTACCCTTCAGTGGTGCATTTGAAAATTCACCAGGGGCCAAATCTTAACAAGTCAAAATGGTCCCGAGTCTCTGATTTTTCAAATAATATTGGGGAAAAAAGTCCAAATTCTGGAAACCAGAAAAAATGTTGACAAAGAAATCGGGCTATTATGCAACCAGCCCCAGAGTGGGCTAAAATGTCACAAGAACATTTTCAAAAGAACCTCATCCATCTTCCCAACAGCTGCATTGAATATTTTTTAAATCATCATTTGAAAAAAAAATTCCCCAAGATCATGTCCAAATCTATCACTGACCTTCGAAAGCAGCCCCTCAGCGGAGCCAGCCCTGGGAGAAAGTCCCCTCAATTGTTAAAAATGTTGCAAAAATATGTCCAGACTTTTTGGACAGCTCTGCTGAGAAGCCAGATGCAGAGTGTGTTGCACCACCCCCGCTGGGGTGAGCTCACGTGCACCGTGAGTGTGATGCCACATGGGTCAGGGTGGTAACCTCTGCTGCAAAATGTCATCCTCCATGCGCCATGATCTCCCGTGCACCGTGCATGTGAGGTCACGCAGCTGGGAACGGGGACGGGCAAGGAAAATGCAGACGACTGTGGTGAGTTCAGTCGCTGAGCCCTCCTTCGGCTGAATTACCACTGGGCCCGTCTCCCCCACCCTCCTGGGCTCCCCTCGACTCTGTGCTGCTGAGCCAGGCCTGCAGGCCTCCTCCAGCACTGACAGACAGAGGGTCACAGCCCTCTGCAGTGAAATACAGACACTGGGATCCACTCAGCTCTGGGCAGGCTCAGCTACAGGGACCTGCCTCAGCACCCAAATGCACAACCTTTTAATCCACTAAAGAGACTATTTACCTGTCCCCGCTCCCCCTCAAAGTTGTTCGGACAATCTTTCACACACAGGCGGCCTTTCAGTCTAGGCCCCCAGGTCAGTCCTCTTGGGCGGGTAGCCAGGGAGACCTGATCTCCTACATTACCTCACTCATAAGGCAGGAGTCCTTGGTTTTAGTCTGACACCCCACCTAGCTACACATGGAACAGTCCATGGTTGAAGATGGATTCCAGCATCCGGCGACACGGTCACATGTCTCTGCAAGACCTCGTCTCCATACTTCGTGGGCTGACCCACGTGTCCGCAGGCAGGCTAAGCTTCATTGTCTCTTTGCTAATGGGGCCTGAAGTACCATTAGTGGCTCTCACAATGTTAATAACACAGGTGTCTACTCCACATGCCCAAGCAGGGACATAGCGAGGTCGGGCATTTGCTTCTGGGCGCCACGCTAGGGGGGCACCAATTTAGTCCCATTCCACTCCCCCTGTCATCCCTCAGCTCACCTGCTCCTCTTCTGCCCACTGCTGCTGGCTGGAGCCTCCTCCGCCCCTCTCCTCGCCCAGCCCGACTCTCCTCCATCTCCGCCGGTGGGTTAGTGCATATTTCAGATGCATATTTACATAATGCATATGGCCTAGTCCCAAAATGGAGGGGGCAGGAGAAGACGTGGTACAAGCTCCCCCCCCCCCCCCCTCGCAAGGTCGAGCTCTGCTAAACACCAAGTTTGGGGCTCCGCCGCACGGTGGCGGAGGGGGAGAGGCGCAAATTTGGCCTTTGCCCCCAGGCGCATAACACCCTCACCATGCCTCTGTGTCTAAAGTGAGCTACAAAGACGATACATACGTATAAATGGGAAAATCATATTCAGTAGATTACAACTTTTCCAGTGATATTTTGCATGAGGTATTTCTCATAAAGCACAGATGCAGTCATATTCAGATGCATATTTCCATAATGCATATGGGATGCCCCGACACAGGGATTTTCCTGTATCCTGGGGCTCCTTCAGTGGCCCTCCTAGATAGTGACCTCTGCAAAGAGCTTTCTTGGGCAAAAGAGCTTCAAGATCTGTTTCCGGATCTGCTTGGTCTTCATGCCGTAGATGACTGGGTTTAGCATGGGGGTCAGGACGAAGTACAGGTCGTCAAACAAGACATAGATGTGGCGAGGAATGCTGATGCCAAGCATGTGCTCGTACATTCCAATGATCCCTCCCAAATAGAAGAGCAGGATGACACCTATGTGGGAGCTGCAGGTACTGAAGGCCTTGTGACGCGCCTCGTGGGATGGAAGCCGCAAGAGGGAGTGGAGGATCATGCCGTAAGAGAAGGCGATGCAGATAGCATCTGCCCCCACCAGACCCGTGGCCACAACGATGCTGTACAGGTCGCTGACTGATGTGTCGGTGGTAGCAAGCTCCACCACGGTCACATGGTCACAATAGGAATGAGGGATGACATTTGTTCTACAATAGGAAAGACTGGTTAGAAGGCAGGTTAAGGGTGGCACGACTGTCACCCCCCTCGCAAGGGACAGCAGCCCGATCACGGCAATCTTTGGGTTGGTTAGGATGGCCTTATATCTCAGGGGCTTGCAGATAGCCACATATCGGTCTATGGCCATGGCCAGGAGCACCCCCGACTCCATGGCGGTGAGAAAAAGGATGAAGAACATCTGGAGGAAGCAGAACTCGTAGCTGATCTCTCTGGCATCCAGCCAGAAGACACTCAGCATTTTGGGGACAACAGCCGTAGAGAAGACCAGATCAATGACAGCCAACATGGAGAGGAAATAGTACATGGGCTCATGGAGGGTCACATCCTGCTTTACCACGAAGAGAACAGCACCGTTTCCCAGCAGAGTAATTATGTACATGATGCAGAGCGGGATGGCGATCCAGATGTGCTGAGATTCCAGGCCAGGGACGCCGGTGAGCAGGAACGTAGAGGGGTTAGAGCAGGACTGATTGGAGAATGACATGACCTACGGCATATGCCAGTCAGTCGATTCGCAGAAGTTTTTTCCCTGCCATGCAATATTAGATATGGTGCTCCTGTCAAATAATAATATCTGATTCCTATATGAAGAAAAAAATAAATATTAGACCCACGCGGCTCTAATGTGAATATATTCTCACATCTTGTGTCAAAAAGACCAAAAGGCGTAGCCATGTCTGTCTGTAACTTTAAACACGAATAGTCCTCTGGCATTTTAGAAACTAACCAAAATGTATAGAATCATGAGTTCTTGTGGGCAAAACCCACTTCATCAGATGAGCTGGAGAGGAATAACAGAAGCCTGGAATTTTATAACAGAAAAAGAAGGGGGGAGGGGGGAGGTACCTATCAATTGTAGGACTGGTGCTAATGTTGGAAGTGTCCCATACCTGGCTTTTGATTTACAAAGAGGTGTTAAATTCAGGGAAGGCTGGATTTGTCTTTGGACACTGATTAGGTATAAAACTTTCAATGTATATTCTTACTTGTCTTGAATCCCACAACTGTAGAGAAATCTATATGACTTTCTATCACTTTTTTTGCTTTTCATCAATCATCAGCATCAACAACAACCCTGGACTCAACGCCCCCTGGTGTCCGATACCTCCTTCACTATTTCCTTCCATCTTTTCCTGTCCACTGCAGAGTGCTTTAGTTTCTGTAGACTAGCTCCGCACCAATCTACTACATCATCTCCCCATTCTCTGTAGGGTCTGCTCTCCTATTCGGACCATCCATTATATTAAATACCAAGGTCTTGACTTTTCACTCATAATTCATTCTGCAGATATGCCCGAATAGCTGTAACTTCCCTTGTATAACCTTCCGCAGTAGGTTCTCGTTCGGCTGTATCTTCCGATATAATTCCTTGTTGGTGATCTTCTGTATCCATCCTATTATCAGGATCTTCCTATAACAACTCCTCTCGAATGCCAATATCCTTCTCTTCAAATCTTTCATTAGCACCCATGTCTCACATCCGTACAACATGCTGGTAAATATGCACGTTTTCAAGACACTCAGCTTCATTCCCAAGCTAATCGCTTTACTTTTCCAGATCTTATCCATCGCCTTCAAACTCACTCTTGCTTTCGCTATTCTAGTCGCTATTTCCTTCTTACATTCTAGATCATATGTCATGCTGCTCCCCAAATACGTGAACTTCTCTACATTCTCTAGTTCCAGCCCTTCTACACGGATCTTCCTTCCTATTTCCTTATCTCCAAATACCTTTGTCTTCATTTTATCGATACTCATAATCAATCTGTACCGCTTCCCTTCCTCATTTAGCACCTACACCATTCTCACTAGCTTCTCTTCATCTTTCTTGATGATAACTATATCACACACAAACCTCAAGTTGTTAATTTTCATCCCATGCACCAATATCCCTTCTACCTATTCCTTGATCTTTTCCATCGTTCTCTCTAGGCACGTGATGATGATGTTCTTGGGATAAATCATTTCACTTTTGGAAACATCTACTTTGGGCAAGGCTCTGTGAATTTACACTGCACTTGCCTGGGCCTCTGGGGGTATTACCCCCTTACAAACAATAAACTATGTAATTATTTTAAACAGTCATGAAACTGACACTTTTAAATCACTTTCATAGTATTGCCAACCTAAATGGTCATAGATGAAGAATCAGGCTCACCAAAAATCATGAGATTGCCTTTAACATAAAAAAATGATGTAAAAAGAAGAGTTTTCCTAAGGGTGGGTCATTTACATTACGCTTCGTTGCGATGCACTGAAGTCATGTTTTCTCCACAACCATGAGAGCTAGGAACTTCATTTGTCTTTAAGAATGATGACTGAATTCAACCCATGCCACTTGACTCCTACCGCTGGCACTTGAAAGAAAACAGTAATTATCATGAGACTCAGGACAAAATTATGGGGGTTGGACACCTTGCTTTCACTCCTCTTTAAAGGCTGGTTATTTTCCAGAAGGATCTTAAACACCACACTGCACTGATGGATTTGAATTTTCACAGGAGACTATTATAACTCAAACACCAAGAAAATTCCATGAGGTATCTCCGGGCCACTGCAGGCAGGAAAGGAAAATAAACAGACCCAGAAGCTTTGGGCATCTCGTCCTCTTGAAAGAAAGTTGGAGGGTCAAATTTTCTAGTGCTTAATTGAACAAAACTTCTATTGCCATCAGCCCTTTCCCTCAAAGGCACCACATCGCAATGACCATGTGATGACCCATGTGGGAAGTAACTATACTCTTCGTACTGAACTATCTGAGCCAGTTTACCTAGAGTTGCACCCCCTATATCACTGGCTCAGGGGTTACATTTTCTGGCATGTTTGGACAGAGCTCGGCATGCAGATGGAGCCCAGGGAATAACACAAATCATGACAATAATCGTCGACTTCACGGACTCTCTGGATCCAATTTCTGGTTTAGTCTGGAACTGGCTTGGCCATGGATGAACCCTAAGACTTGGTGGCAGAATCACATCTGACGCCCCTTCGACACTTTCTCATTCTTTCCTTTCCTCAAACTCGGATCAAAACAATCCGGCCCCAGTTACAATCTGAACAAGCTCAGCAGGCATTGCCGGAAACTCCGCCTGGGGCCGAGCCTGCCACCCTGTAGGGTACCTGCTCTTCTCTCCTCTCACCTCATCCTGACTTCGGCCTGCCTGCCCTCTGTGCTGCTTTGCACATGGCACGGGCCGCCTTGCCCATCCCCGGGGGCCAAAGGCTGCACGCTCAGGTATCTGTCCCACTTGGGTTTGTTCCCATTTGCCAGAGGCCTCTTTGTTTGTGGCCTGCAGCAGAGAGAAAAGCTGGGGATAGGGAGCTAGCCCAGCCAGGCCTGCGTTCTCCTCCTCCGCTCCCCCACACCTAAGGGACTCCCAGTGTGACTTTAGGCCAGCGCCTTAGGGACAGAGCTGCAAAGGTTTTAGGCACCCACAGGTGCAGGCAGGCACCTAGTGGAGTTTACAGAGCACCTGACCTTGTAGCCCAAGGGTGGGGCACCTAAGGCCCAGGGATCAGGCCCCTGAGTCTCAGGGCTCCCCCCAACATTGGCCCATGCTCCAGACCATCTCCACCATCGCTTCACGGGGCTCCTAGCCCAGGCCCCCCTATACTCCGGTGTGTGCGGGGAATGTGGGAAGAGTCGTTCTCCTTCTCAGTTGGCCCCCTCAGTGAGAGTTTGAGAGCTGGGGAAGGTTGGTTGGTTTTTGCTTCACTTTGTGCCAAAAAAGGTTCCTCACCTCTGCTCTAGGCGGTATTAAACATCCCACTAAGTGCCTGTGTGTGCCTCAGTGCCCCCTCCGCACACTGGGGAGAACAGCACGGCTCTGCCCGACCGAGGGGCTGTCAGGAGAGATAGATTTCATCGTGTGAGGTGTTCGGATACTCTGCCGATGGGGCCACGTAAGTACCACAGGTAGAGGGCAAATTTCTCTATCCACTGCAGGCCCAACCTGGGGGTTAACCCATTTTTTCACCTGTGCCCCTCGCCTCGCCTTCTTTTCTGAATGGCAGCTTGGCCCAGAAGACTTGGCTGAGTTTCTTCGGGGCGCCCTGCGTTCTCTCCCCAACCTCCCCACCCCCACAGGGGGATTCCTATCTTACAGGTCATCTAAGGACTTCCAGCTCCTTAATTTAATGACCAGCCTTTTCCACCTTCATCACCCTGCCTCTGTTTGTAAACAAAGCCCCAACTCCCTGCCCCGGGTCACAAGCCGGGAGAAGCACCTCACTGCAGGGCTCTCATGCCACACTAATGCTGTGCCATTAAGTGCACCCCCTGACAGCCCATCCGCTGTACGAAACTGGGGGTGGGGGAGTAGTCCACACACAGATCTAATTGGCACCCTAGAGGTACTGGACAGTGAGTCAGCAGACATAAGTGCTGTCCTGGGCTCTGCCACTGACCTGCTGGGTCACCTTGAACCCGTAACGTCCCCGCTTTGTGCCTCAGTTTCCCCTCCCTCTCTTTCTATTTTCCTCTGTAAGCACTTCGGGGCTTGGACTCTCACGCATGGACATGTGTCTTTACAACTCTTAGCACTGTGAGACCATGATGTCAGCTGGGCCCACAGTGTCTATTGTCGTGACAAAGGGGGCATGTAGGCTTCAGCTACTTCCCTGCCCTGCCCCCTTTCCCCAGCCACCTTCACAAACCAAATGCACTCGGGAGACCTAGGAGCTGCTTACGGGTATCCTGCCCCATGCTCAGAGATAAGAGGAGGAAGACCAGGGCTGCGGTCACATTACAATAACTTGGAGACAGCAGACACCCCTGGCTACTGCCTGATCAGCCCAAGCTCTTGTACAGCTATTGCAGTGGGTTGTGGCAGGCCTGAGCCTGATAAAGTAAAACCTGTGTAATCCCGCCCGCTCGAGGATTAGGGCATTCCGGTTATCTAAAAATTCCAGTTATCTGAGAGTCCCATCAACCTAGGAAAAACCAACTGACAATAACAGTAAAACTCAAGTTTTTAATACTGGTAGTTTTGTAGGGTGAGGCAGTTGCTCTCACATTTCTATTTTGAGTGAAAGGTGATTAGTACTTCTTAGATAAAAAATTGTTAAGCCAATCATGGTAAACCAAGCCAGGTCTGTGAGCCTGAAGCTGTGACAGTATTGTGGTTGGGGGCAATGCCGGTTAACATAGTTTTCTGGTTAACAGAGTGCCAAATAACAAAGGCTTCACTATATATGTATTTTGGTTAGTTTCTAAGGTGCCACAGGACCACTCATTTTTGTAAAGTTATTTTTAAGTTACAGACTAACACAGCAACCCCTCTGGGACTTCTAGCCCGACCAAAAGAAACCAGAGAGAATTGCAGCTGTTTGATCATTGCAAATAACAGCCAATATCTCCAGAAAGATCTGTCTATGATTCAGACTGGACTCCTCTATAACAGTGTTTCTCATCTTTTTTTAATAAAGTACCCCCAGTACCTACAGTTTTCAGACACACAAACATTTTTCCTACTGTTGCAAAATATTTGTTTAAACAACACAATCGTAGCCGAGCGGGCGATGAAAATTTGGGGTGTAAAAAGCACAAAAATAATAAAATGCCGTAAAACTTAAAACAAAATTTCAGGTTTCTCCATATTTCAGCTGAGTTGACGTACCCCCCAGACTTCTCCCGAGTCCCCCTAAGGGGCGACATACCACTGGTTGAGAAACACTACTCTAGAACACAAGGCAAACCCGAGTCAAGCTCTTTAATTTCTCATTTTCAGGCATCTTCCAGGCCCTCACATCATTTTTTGATTTTTTTTTCTGCACCCTCTCTGATTTTTCAGCCTCGCTTTGCAATGTGGACCCCAGAACGGGCTGGCCAAGTTCCAGTGTCAGTCTCCCGAAGCCATTCACGGCATTATCCCCTTCTGGACTTTATTAGGGAGCACATTTGTCCTTAAGCACACATGACTCTGTGGTCCTGAGTAATTAGCAACTCCACACACAGGGAGTAGGGGCTTTCCCGTCATGGTCCACCCACCTCTTTCACTTTCCAAACAGGTTGTCACCAGTCTTCCGAACATACTTATCATGCAAATGGTCCCACCAGATTTCAGTGATGTCAGTTACATCACAAAAGACAGGACTACGTAGCACTTTAAAGACTAACAAGATGGTTTATTAGGTGATGAGCTTTCGTGGGCCAGACCCACTTCCTCAGATCAATTTGTGGAAGAAAATTGATCTGAGGAAGTGGGACTGACCCACGAAAGCTCATCACCTAATAAACCATCTTGTTAGTCTTTAAAGTGCTGCATAGTCCTTTCTTTTGTTTCAGCTAGGCCAGACTAACACGGCTGCATCTCTATCACTAGTTATGTCACAGGTCTTCTCATCAATAAGAAATCCCAGTCTTTTGCCAGTTACGGAGACTCCTAGCATTGGTGTGTAAGCAACAAAAACTTCTCCATCCCCCCACCTCGCCCAGCCTGTTGTAATTAATCCAGGAATCACAGAACATGTGCGTAGGTCACATCACCTAGACCAGTGTTTCTCAAGCAGTGGCACGAGTCCCCTTGGGGTACTCGAGAAAAGTCTGGGGAGACAACTGAATTTGGAGAAAAATGAATTTTTGTTTTAAGTTTTACAGTGCTTTATTATTTTTATACTTTTTACACACAAAAATTTCATCACCTGCCCTGCTACGATTAAGTTGTTTAAACAAATGTGTTGCAATAGTAGAAAACATTTTGTGTGTCTGAAAACTTTAGGTACTGGGGGATACTTTATAAAAAGAGTTTGAGAAACACTGACCTAGATAGTTAATAGCCAAAACTTCAAGGGATTAGAAACACTGATTCTCCTTCCTTTCTTTCTTTCTTTCTTTCCTTCTGTCTGGGGTTCAGAAGCTCTGTCTGAGGCAGGGATTTTATTGTGGTTTCTAACCTCATTAACCTGCTCCATTTCACTTTAAAAACTGGGATCCATGCTTTAGTTTTCAGGGTGAAAGCTTTGCCATTCTTGATGTCACATCTTATATGGGTACCTTTTTTAAATCGTATAAATTCTGGAATTCTGTCCAGTGCACAATGTGCTTTCCCGATGCACTGGGAACAGAGCAGATCAACATTTTGGTTCCAATACTTTCCGCAGTGCAAAGTCATTTTTCAAGGCAGATGAAATTTTGGCAGAAAATTTTCATTGTGACCTAAACTTCCCGGGTTTGGAGATGAAATCTTTGCCCTCCCCCACTCTCTCACCTAAAACAGAAACTCTCCAAAAACTTCTGTAAAAATATTTTTGGGTAAAAATCTTTGACTCTTATCTGTAATTTATTTTTACTGAACACAAAGGTTATAAGTGAAAACAGATTTTAAAGGGGAATATTTCCTGCTTTGGGGGTTGATTTTTCATCGACTCAAGAGAAACATTTTCAATATAAATGTGAGGGGAGGGAAATGAAAAAACAAACTAAAAGTATCCAGCAAAAAATAATTGGTTTTGGGGGGAGGTTGTTTATTTGTTTTGTTGCCTAACTCTAATTGTGAGATCACACGCACTGCAAACGCTGAACCCCCCCCCCCCCCCAATCTGCAAAGCCTGTGACAAACACTGCAGTTTAACTTAGTGATAGAGATGCAGCCGTGTTAGTTTGGTCTAGCTGAAACAAAAGACAGAACTATGTAGCACTTTAAAGACGGTTTATTAGGAGATGATCTCTCGTGGGCCAGACCCACTTCCTCAGATCAAGGTGTGTGAATCAATGCACACAAAACAGATATAAGACTCTCTCACAGGGAGAAAGCTGTTGCTTGCCATTTCAGCCAGACTGACCGTTCCCTCAATGACCTGAAAACATGCACATTGCATAAAGAGACTTTAACTCCAGACTTCAACGCGAAGCTTCAGAATTGTCATTCATGCTTAAATGTGACACTTTATGTACGGGTTTAAACAAAGACTCTAATTTTCTCACCCATTACAAGATAGCTTCCCCAATTATCACCCCTATGTCATTACCTCACAGACACCAAACTTCCCCCCTCACTCCCACTCTGTTCTAAAATTTGATTTGTCAATTTCACACGCGTTCATTTTTTTTGATTGGATCACTTTGGTATATATGGTTGTGCCGATTTTCTTCTGAGGAAGTGGGTCTGGCCCACGAAAGCTCATCACCTCATAAACCACCTTGTTAGTCTTTAAAGTGCTACATAGTTGCAGTTTAACTTAGCTCCCTTTCAGTCAGCCTCATGCCGAGGATTTTCCAAAGAGCAGCTCTTTCCCTGCTGCCACCCTATGCGTTCAAACAGCCCTACATGGTCACCTACCTCCTGGTAGGTCTCCAGCCTGCCCCTCCTCATCTCACGGTCTTGCTGTGCCCGTGTGTGTCTGTGTGTGTCTGAGTGCGAAATGTCCAGGCAACACTGCAGGGACTTTATAATTCATCTCAGCTAAGCCCTTTGGGAGCTGTGCACCAGAGGGCCATCTCTGGGGACTGTGGCCTCTAATTGTGCTAGTCCAAGGCCCTGAAGGAGCAAGGAGATTGGCCCTAGATTGCTTCTCACTGGCCTGCTCTGCTTTGCCAGCCCCAGGGTATGGAGCCAGGAGGGTGTCGTGCAACCTAGCTGTGCACATTAGGGCTAGTGGGGTTGGTTCCCTCTTTCTGTGTAGCTTCCCCAGGGGAAAATCCTCTCGTCTAAGAATTTCGGTCAGGTCGGAGCCACACCCTAGAGCAGGGCCTGATGGAACTCCCTGCCCAGAAGCCGGCTCTGAAAGGATGCCCTGCCTGTAACCACAGATGAACCTCAACCTTGGATCTCCTGGCAACGCTCTATTGTCTAAGCCAGAAAGCCACCTCCCCCGTGGCCTGGCTCCATCACACACACACACACACACACACACACACACACACACACACTCACACACACACACACACACAAGCTTTCTTCCCCACCATCAGTCTCTCCTGTGATGCTGGCCTTTCCAGCAGGGCTGCTCTGGCAGCACCAAGGACACAAAAAGCCAGTGGACTGGATTCCCCAGGTGTGAGCTGGTGTGGCCAGGTCCTACTCTTTGCCTCTTACCCAGTCCTTGGCAGGGCTATGTTGGGGGCCAGACAGGAGCAAAGGAGCAGGGTCAGAATGTCACTGGGCCCCACAATCCCCAGCTGGAGTCCTGGGTCTTTGGGGATGTATCGTGCACGTGTTGTTTAGAGCAGCCCTGAGGCTGCTCCGACCTTTACAGGCCATGGGTCTGAGGCGATACCACTGGCTCCCTTGCACGGCTCTGTTCCAGTCTGTTCCATTCAGGACTTCATACCATGCGCCTCACCGCAGTGTGTGAGCTCCTTCCGGTAGCGCCTCACGTTACCGCCTGTCACATGCTGCCTCCCCTGCCCTCTCCAGGGGAAATGTGTGGGGCAGAGCGGTGTGAGAGGAGGCCAGTGAGAGACATGCCCTGTGCCTGTGGAGCGGAGCACACAGAGGTTTGGGAGGGCTCCTTGGTCTGGGAAGTCTGTTTCACAGTCTCAGGTTAGACCACAAGTGAGCTCTGTCTCCTGCACTGACGCCCTTCGCCCTTCATGCCGAGCCTGCCCAGGGGCCTGGCATCTGAGCTATTGGCCATGGTCGTTAGCCCAGACTTTCTGAAATGCTGAGTCTAGTCCATTAAACAGGGACCAAGCCTTGAACTTGAAGTGCTCCTGTCCCCTCACTGTATCCAGGCAGGGCCGGCCCATAACATTTTGGCACCTGAGGAGGGGCGCTCAAATGACGTCCCCATGTCCCCTCGCTTGGGCCAAAACTTTGAAAGGTCTCAATTCTGCCGTCTTCCTGTTCTTTTTGCTCCCCTTCCTCCAGCACAGCACTCCACCATCTCCGAGCAGGGAGAATACATCTGCACCAGCAGCAGACACAATTTTCTACACTCTGGGTCCTAGTGGCTCCCCCCTACAGTCTGGCACCTGAAGCAGCCGCCTCAATACGCCTCATGGTAAGGCCAGCCCTGTGCCCAGGGCATGTTGGGAGCTGCTCAGAATTAAGGCCAATGTCCGTAGCTTGGAAAATAGTTGAAGAAAGGAATAAATTATCTCTCCAGGGGGTGTGGCACAACTCCCTGCAGTTCACTTTGGCTTCGTCTACATGGCATGCCTTTTTCGACAGAGGCTTTGTCAACAGCCGTGGGCAGGTAGTTCAAACTACCGGGCATTTAAAAATGGCAGTGCCCGGGAACATGCAAATAAAGTCCAGGATATTTTAATCCCGGGCTTCATTGGCACGTTCGAATGCCTACATTAGCCACTCAAGGGTGGTGAACCCGTGTCGAATAGAATAGAAGTCAATACAGACCAAGGATGGTGGTGCAACACAAGACTGATTTTTGGAACTCTTCGGATGGAGCTCCAGGGGGCAGGGAGAACTGCTCACAAGATCCTTTTCCCACAACAATGGCCTTGTCATCAATTTTGCCCCCCAGACTTCCCGGCAAGAGGGTATTTGCAGCTTATTGTGACCCATTCAAAAGAGCACACACTGCTTACCCAGTCGTTATTTTGTGGGTACCGTCAGTGCTCTGCATGCATTCCCGGACACAGACACAACCCAGTGCAGGTCACTCCTGTATTTTTACCTAACCCCTCTTCCGGCCAGCAGCAATAGGAGCCCTTATACCTCTCTCCTAGGGACTTGTGATACCCCCACTTTGGACCAATGGCCCTGTGTTCCCAGGCCAGGTGTGGAATCCAGTCACAACCTCTACAGCCTCAAGGCTATTCCCATTCACTGGCACCGTAAATCGAAGACACGGTGCTTTGTACCTGGAAAGGAGGGGATAAATGAAAAGACAGGGAAAGGAACAGGCAAAGGAACAAAAGAGGTCAGATCCATGGGACCCCAGCTAATTTCACAGTGCAGTGGGGCGGCTGCTCCATTCTGGTAAGGGAGGGATTAAAAGCAGGCTGGAAAGAACCCCTTCCAATGGGAGGGACACTTATCAGCCAATCAGAGGGCAGCTTGCTGGGATGGCCCTGTTTATAAGGAGCTGCTCAGCAGAGCTGTGGGCAGTTGGGTCCTGACCAAGGAGGGAGCAGGGGCAGGTTCCCAGGGAGGAACACCCTAGTTGGAGCAGTGCTGGGCAGGCTGAGAGGAGCAGAGAGAGAGAGGCTCCAGCTTGATAGCCCCCAGGCTATGGGCCTTGAAACAAGGGCCGAGAAGGTGCAGGGGGGGATGGGAAGCAGCCCAGGGAATGTGGGCAGTTAAGGGAGAGAAGGAGGGTAGGACAAGGCTGCAGGGGAACCAGGGTACTGGATGAGCCTGGGCACCCCCACCCCAAGTCCCTTGCACCGCACCTTGGTGTGTGGCCTTTACAGTATAAATACATGACTAGGAGACACCCTTGCGCCGTCTGTTAGCTCCACGACCTCTCCTTTACCCTGGGAGACATTGCTAGGCCCAGCTGCCTTCTCTCCCTGGCTCAGGAGCACCAGAACAGCGCAGGCCAGGGGGCTGTGCCCCCCACTTTTCTCCTGCCTTAGGGGTGAGCCGTGGGGGGAGGAGCCAGCAGCAGGCAGGGGTGGAACAGGGACAGGATACATTGGAGGAAGGCCAGGGAAGAAGCCCACTTTTATGGAAAGCTCACAGCTCGCTGGTTAGGCTTATGCTGTTTGCCGGCATGTGTCACTGGTGTGTCTGAAGTGACGAGCATTGGCTTTCTGCGTGTATTTCACGTTTGCTTTAGGGAGACACCAACAGGAGGCTTGGCCAGCCCTACTGTGAAGGGACTATTGAAGCCAAATGGCCCATCAGTCAGCACTTGGCAGACACTGGGCCTTGGGAGATGCCCTCCACCTCTCATGAGCCTTCCTGGGTAGCTTCAGACTGTCACGTGGGCAGTGACTTCGCCCTGCAAAGAACTGAGTCGTGTATGGACAGGTGATGTGCCCCAAGGATGGGTCATGTGACTGGACGCCATCTTGTCGCTGTACTTTTCCACACGATTCCTTCCATTGGCAGAAGCTGTGAAAGAGGCCTTGGCATCATCACCATTTTGCCTCTTTCCTGCTCCCACTCGTCCACGGCACAAGTCTCTGGACTGTGGATTTATGTCAATGGGAGCTATCGAACCAAGGGACCCTTCCAATCATTTGGAAGTATCCAGAGACTTGACTTAAGCCAGCAGTTTATTCCGTCCATGCTACCGGCATGAACCGAGGATTTTGCATTTATTGTATGTATTTGCTTGTTTTAACCCACTCTAGTGCTCACCTTTATTTTGTTCCTTTATAAATAAACATTTAACGGCGTAGGCGTACCCTTCAGTGGTGCATTTGAAAATTCACCAGGGGCCAAATCTTAACGAGTCAAAATGGTCCCGAGTCTCTGATTTTTCAAATAATATTGGGGAAAAAAGTCCAAATTCTGGAAACCAGAAAAAATGTTGACAAAGAAATCGGGCTATTATGCAACCAGCCCCCGAGTGGGCTAAAATGTCACAAGAACATTTTCAAAAGAACCTCATCCATCTTCCCAACAGCTGCATTGAATATTTTTTAAATCATCATTTGAAAAAAAAATTCCCCAAGATCATGTCCAAATCTATCACTGACCTTCGAAAGCAGCCCCTCAGCGGAGCCAGCCCTGGGAGAAAGTCCCCTCAATTGTTAAAAATGTTGCAAAAATATGTCCAGACTTTTTGGACAGCTCTGCTGAGAAGCCAGATGCAGAGTGTGTTGCACCACCCCCGCTGGGGTGAGCTCACGTGCACCGTGAGTGTGATGCCACATGGGTCAGAGTGGTAACCTCTGCTGCTAAATGTCATCCTCCATGCGCCATGATCTCCCGTGCACCGTGCATGTGAGGTCACGCAGCTGGGAACGGGGACGGGCAAGGAAAATGCAGACGACTGTGGTGAGTTCAGTCGCTGAGCCCTCCTTCGGCTGAATTATCACTGGGCCCGTCTCCCCCACCCTCCTGGGCTCCCCTCGACTCTGTGCTGCTGAGCCAGGCCTGCAGGCCTCCTCCAGCACTGACAGACAGAGGGTCACAGCCCTCTGCAGTGAAATACAGACACTGGGATCCACTCAGCTCTGGGAAGGCTCGGCTACAGGGACCTGCCTCAGCACCCAAATGCACAACCTTTTAATCCACGAAAGAGACTATTTACCTCCCTCTCAAAGTTGTTCTGACAATCTTTCACACACAGGCAGCCTTTCAGTCTAGGCCCCCAGGTCAGTCTACAATGTTACCAGCAGTCCTCTTGGGTGGGTAGCCAGGGGGACCTGATCTCCTACATTACCTCACTCATAAGGCGGAAGTCCTTGGTTTTAGTCTGACGCCCCACCTAGCTACACATGGAACAGTCCATGGTTGAAGATGGATTCCAGCATCCGGCGACACGGTCACATGTCTCTGCAAGACCTCGTCTCCATACTTCCTGGGCTGACCCACGTGTCCGCAGGCAGGCTAAGCTTCATTGTCTCTTTGCTAATGGGGCCTGAAGTACCATTAGTGGCTCTCACAATGTTAATAACACAGGAGTCTACTCCACATGCCCAAGCAGGGACGTAGCGAGGGCGGGCAGTTGCTTCTGGGCGCCACGCTAGGGGGGCACCAATTTAGTCCCATTCCACTCCCCCTGTCATCCCTCAGCTCACCTGCTCCTCTTCTGCCCACCGCTGCTGGCTGGAGCCTCCTCCGCCCCTCTCCTCGCCCAGCCCGACCCTCCTCCATCTCCGCCAGTGGGTTAGTGCATATTTCAGATGCATATTTACATAATGCATGTGGCCTAGTCCCAAAATGGAGGGGGCAGTAGAAGACGTGGTACAAGCTCCCGCCCCCCCCCCCCTCGCAAGGTCGAGCTCTGCCAAACACCAAATTTGGGGCTCCGCCGCACGGTGGCGGAGGAGGGGAGGCGCAAATTTGGCCTTTGCCCCCAGGCGCATAACACCCTCACCATGCCTCTGTGTCTAAAGTGAGCTACAAAGACGATACATACGTATAAATGGGAAAATCATATTCACTAGATTACAACTTTTCCAGTGATATTTTGCATGAGGTATTTCTCATAAAGCACAGATGCAGTCATATTCAGATGCATATTTCCATAATGCATATGGGATGCCCCGACACAGGGATTTTCCTGTATCCTGGGGCTCCTTCAGTGGCCCTCCTAGATAGTGACCTCTGCAAAGAGCTTTCTTGGGCAAAAGAGCTTCAAGATCTGTTTCCGGATCTGCTTGGTCTTCATGCCGTAGATGACTGGGTTTAGCATGGGGGTCAGGACGAAGTACAGGTCGTCAAACAAGACATAGATGTGGCGAGGAATGCTGATGCCAAGCATGTGCTCGTACATTCCAATGATCCCTCCCAAATAGAAGAGCAGGATGACACCGATGTGGGAGCTGCAGGTACTGAAGGCCTTGTGACGCGCCTCGTGGGATGGAAGCCGCAAGAGGGAGTGGAGGATCATGCCGTAAGAGAAAGCGATGCAGATGGCGTCTGCCCCCACCAGGCCCGTGGCCACAACGATGCTGTACAGGCCGCTGACTGATGTGTCGGTGGTGGCCAGCTCCACCACGGTCACATGGTCACAATAGGAATGAGGGATGACATTTGTTCTACAGTAGGAAAGACTGGTTAGAAGGCAGGTTAAGGGTGGCACGACCGTCACCCCCCTCGCAAGGGACAGCAGCCCCATCAAGGCAATCTTTGGGTTGGTTAAGATGGCCCTATATCTCAGGGGCTTGCAGATAGCCACGTATCGGTCTATGGCCATGGCCAGGAGCACTCCCGACTCCATGGCGGTGAGGAAAAGGATGAAGAACATCTGGAGGAAGCAGGACTCGTAGCTGATCTCTCTGGCATCCAGCCAGAAGACGCTCAGCATTTTAGGGACAACAGCCGTGGAGAAGACCAGATCAATGACAGCCAGCATGGAGAGGAAATAGTACATGGGCTCATGGAGGGTCACATCCTGCTTTACCACGAAGAGAACAGCACCGTTTCCTAGCAGAGTAATTATGTACATGATGCAGAGCGGGATGGCGATCCAGATGTGCTGAGATTCCAGGCCAGGGACGCCGGTCAGCAGGAACTTAGAGGGGTTAGAGCAGGACTGATTGGAGAATGACATGACCTACGGCATATGCCAGTCAGTCGATTTGCAGAAGTTTTTTCCCTGCCATGCAATATTAGATATGGTGCTCCTGTCAAATAATAATATCTGATTCCTACATGAAGAAAAAGATAAATATTAGACCCACGCGGCTCTAATGTGAATATATTCTCACATCTTGTGTCAAAAAGACCAAAAGGCATAGCCATGTTTGTCTGTAACTTTAAATACGAATGGTCCTCTGGCACTTTAGAAACTAACCAAAATGTATAGAATCATGAGCTCTTGTGGGCAAAACCCACTTCATCAGATGAGCTGGAGAGGAATAACAGAAGGCTGGAATTTTATAACAGAAAAAGAAGGGTGGAGGGGGGAGGTACCTGTCAATTGTAGGACTGGTGCTAATGTTGGAAGTGTCCCATACTTGGCTTTTGATGTACAAAGAGGTGTTAAATTCAGGGAAGGCTGGATTTGTCTTTGGACACTGATTAGGTATAAAACTATTCTTACTTGTTCACTAACTCTTGAATCCCACAACTGTAGAGAAATCTATATGATTTTCTATCGCTTTTTTTGCTGTTCATCAATCATCATCATCATCATCATCATCATCAACTACAACCATAGGCTCAAAGCCCCCTGGTGTCCGATGCCTCCTTCGCTATTTCCTTCCATCATTTCCTGTCCACTGCAGAGTGCCTTAGTTTCTGTAGACTAGCTCCGCACCAATCTACTACATCATCTCCCCATTCTCTGTGGGGTCTGCCTCTCCTATTCGGACCATCCATTATATTAAATACCAAGGTCTTGACTTTTCACTCGTAGTTCAGGATCTTTCTATAACAACTCCTCTCAAATGCCAATATCCTTCTCTTCAAATCTTTCGTTAGCACCCATGTCTCACATCCGTACAACATGCTGGTAAATATGCACGTTTTCAAGACACTCAGCTTCATTCCCAAGCTAATCTCTTTACTTTTCCAGATCTTATCCATCGCCTTCAAACTCACTCTTGCTTTCGCTATTCTAGTCGCTATTTCCTTCTTACATTCTAGATCATATGTCATGCTGCTCCCCAAATCCGTGAACTTCTCTACATTCTCTAGTTCCAGCCCTTCTACACTGATCTTCCTTCCTATTTCCTTATCTCCAAATACCTTTGTCTTCATTTTATCGATATTCATAATCAATCTGTACCGCTTCCCTTCCTCATTTAGCACCTACACCGTTCCCACTAGCTTCTCTTCATCTTCCTCGATGATAACTACATCACACACAACCTCAAGTTGTTAATTTTCATCCCATGCACCAATATCCCTTCTACCTATTCCTTGATCTTTTCCATCACTCTCTCTAGGTGCGCGATGAAGATGCTCTTGGGATAAATCATTTCACTTTTGGAAACATCTACATTGGGCAAGGCCCTGTGAATTTACACTGCACCTGCCTGGGCCTCTGGGGGTATTACCCCCTTACAAACAATAAACTATATAATTATATTAAACGGACATGAAACTGACACTTTCAAATCACTTTTATGGTATTGCCAACCTAAATGGTCATAGATAAAGAATCAAGCTCACCAAAAATCATAGAATCATAGAATCATAGGACTGGAAGGGACCTCAAGAGGTGATCGAGTCCAGCCCCCCGCCCTCAAGGCAGGACCAAGCTCCATCTACACCATCCCTGACAGATGTCTATCTAACCTGTTCTTAAATATCTCCAGAGAGGGAGATTCCACCACCTCCCTTGGCAATTTATTCCAATAATTGACCACCCTGACAGTTAGGAATTTTTTCCTAATGTCCAATCTAAACCTCCCCTGCTGCACTTTAAGCCCATTACTCCTTGTCCTGTCCTCAGAAACCAAGAGGAACAAATTTTCTCCTTCCTCCTTGTGACACCCTTTTAGATATTTGAAAACCGCTATCATGTCCCCCCTTAATCTTCTTTTTTCCAAACTAAACAAGCCCAGTTCACGAAGCCTGGCTTCATAGGTCATGTTCTCTAAACCTTTAATCATTCTTGTCACTCTTCGCTGTACCCTTTCCAATTTCTCCACATCTTTCTTGAAATGTGGCGCCCAGAACTGGACACAGTACTCCAGCTGAGGCCTAACTAGTGCAGAGTAGAGCGGCAGAATGACTTCACGAGTTTTGCTTACAACACACCTGTTGATACAACCTAGAATCATATTTGCTTTTTTTGCAACAGCGTCACACTGTTGACTCATATTCAACTTGTGGTCCACTATGACCCCTAGATCCCTTTCTGCCATGCTCCTTCCTAGACAGTCGCTTCCCATCTTGTATGTATGGAACTGATTGTTCCTTCCTAAGTGGAGCACTTTGCATTTCTCTTTATTAAACCTCATCCTGTTTACCTCTGACCATTTCTCTAACTTGCTAAGGTCATTTTGAATTATGTCCCTATCCTCCAAAGAAGTCGCAACCCCATCCAGTTTGGTATCATCTGCAAACTTAATAAGCGTACTCTCTAGCCCAATATCTAAGTCATTGATGAAGATATTGAACAGTACGGGTCCCAAAACAGACCCTTGCGGAACTCCACTTGTTATCCCTTTCCAGCAGGATTTAGAACCGTTATCAACAACTCTCTGACTATGGTTATCCAGCCAATTATGCACCCACCTTATCGTGGCCCTATCTAAGTTATATTTGCCTAGTTTATCAATAAGAATATCATGCGAGACCGTATCAAATGCCTTACTAAAGTCTAGGTATATGACATCCACCGCTTCTCCCTTATCCACAAGGCTCGCTATCTTATCAAAGAAAGCTATCAGATTAGTTTGGCATGACTTGTTCTTCACAAACCCATGCTGGCTATTCCCTATCACTTTATTACCTTCCAAGTGTTTGCATATGATTTCCTTAATTACCTGCTCCATTATCTTCCCTGGGACAGACGTTAAACTGACCGGTCTGTAGTTTCCTGGGTTGTTCTTATTCCCCTTTTTATAGATGGGCACAATATTTGCCCTTTTCCAGTCTTCTGGAATCTCCCCTGTCTTCCATGATTTTTCAAAGATCATAGCTAAAGGCTCAGATACCTCCTCTATCAGCTCCTTGAGTATCCTGGGATGCATTTCATCAGGACCTGGTGACTTGCTGACATCTAACTTTCCTAAGTGATTTTTAACTTGTTCTTTGTGTATCCTATCTTCTAAACTTACCCTCTCTCTGCTTGTATTCACTACGTTAGGCACACCTCCAGACTTCTCGGTGAAGACCGAAACAAAGAAGTCATTGAGCATCTCCGCCATTTCCAAGTTTCCTGTTACTGCTTCTCCCTCCTCACTGAGCAGTGGGCCTACCCTGTCCTTGGTCTTCCTCTTGCTTTTAATGTATTTATAAAAGGTCTTCTTGTTTCCCTTTATGCCTGTAGCTAGTTTGATCTCATTTTGTGCCTTTGCCTTTCTAATCTTGCCCCTGCATTCCCGTGTTGCTTGCCTATATTCATCCTTTGTTAGTTGTCCTAGTTTCCATTTTTTATATGACTCCTTTTTTATTTTGAGATCGTGCAAGATCTCCTTGTTAAGCCAAGCTGGTCTTTTGCCATATTTTCTATCTTTCCTACACAGCGGAATTGTTTGCTTTTGGGCCCTTAACAACGTCCCTTTGAAATACTTCCAACTCTCCTCAGTTGTTTTTCCCTTCAGTCTTGCTTCCCATGGGACCTTACCTACAAGTTCTCTGAGCTTATCAAAATCTGCCTTCCTGAAATCCATTACCTCAATTGTGCTGGTCTCCCTTCTACCTTTCCTTAAGATCATGCACTCTTTTATTTCGTGATCACTGTCCCCTATACTGTCTTCCACTTTCAAGTTCTCAACTAGTTCCTCCCTATTTGTTAAAACCAAAACCAGAACAGCTTCTCCTCTGGTAGCTTTTTCAACCTTCTGAAACAGAAAGTTGTCTCCAATGCAGTCCAGAAACTTATTGGATAGCCTGTGCCTCGCTGTGTTAGTTTCCCAACATATGTCTGGATAGTTGAAGTCCCCCATCACCACCAAATCTTGGGCTTTGGATAGTTTTGTTAATTGTGGCCTGTAGTAGACTCCTAGCATGATATCACCCTCATTTTTTACCCCTTTTAGCTTAACCCAGAGACTCTCTACACAGCTATCTCCTACGTTCATCTCCACTTCAGTCCAAATGTGTACATTTTTAATATACAAGGCAACCCCTCCTCCCTTTTTTCCCTGTCTGGCCTTCCTGAGCAAGCCGTACCCTTCCATACCAACATTCCAATCATGCGTCCCATCCCACCAGGTTTCTGTAATACCAATGATATCATAGTTGTATTTATTGGTTAGCAATTCCAGTTCTTCCTGCTTATTACCCATACTTCTCGCATTTGTATATAGGCATCTAAGATACTGATTTGATCTTGCCTCCCTGTTGTGCCCTGACCCTCCTTTCTCCTTGCCATTATAGGCCGTAGTCCCCCCCATTTCCAACCCATCTCCCAGTCCCGCACATGCAGCACTTACCTGTGGGCTTTGCTCACCTGCCCCCGACAAACCTAGTTTAAAGACCTCCTCACAAGGTTAGCCAGTCTGTGTCCTAACAAGGCCTTCCCGCTCCTGGAAAGGTGAACTCCATCTCCGCCAAGCAGTCCTTCCCGGAAGAGCACCCCGTGATCAAGGAAGCCGAATCCCTCCTGGTGACACCATCATCGCAGCCAGGCATTCACCTCCAGGATGCACCTCTCTCTGCCCAGGCCCCTACCTTTGACAGGAAGGATAGAAGAGAATACCACCTGCGCTCCAAACTCCTTCACCAGTACTCCCAAAGCCCTGTAGTCACACTTGATCCGCTCAGTGTCACACCTGGCAGTATCATTTGTGCCCACGTGGATGAGTAGCATGGGGTAGTAGTCAGAGGGCCGGATAACCCTCGACAATGCCTCCGTAACATCTCGGATACGGGCCCCTGGCAGACAGCATACCTCTCGAGATGAGCTGTCAGGGCGACAGATGGGCGCCTCCGTTCCCCTCAGAAGAGAGTCTCCAACCACCACTACCCTACGTTTCCTCCTCGCAGTGGTGGCAGGAGACTGCTCAACCTTGGTGGTGCAAGGCCTGGTCTCCTCCACTGTGGGGGGTGACTCCTTGTCTCCTGCTGAAAGTAAAGTGTAACGGTTATGTAACAACACAGTGGGAGGGTTAGGAGCAGGGGTGGAACACTGCCTGCTGCCGGAAGTAACCAGCTGCCAGTGCTCACCCTACACCACTGCCTCCTCCATAAGTGGCTGGTCAACAGTCCCACATCCTAGGACAGTGACCTCAGTGGACTCCACAGGAATACTGTCCAGGAATTCCTCATGGCTTCGAATGCTCCTCAGCCTGGCCACCTCCTCCTGTAGCTCTCCCACCTGCTGCCTGAGAGATTCCACCAGCAGGCACCTTTCACAACGGTGGTCTCCCCCAGCCTGGAGATCACTCAGTGGGAATTGCAAGCCACAAATACAGCAAGACCACACCAGGACCTTTAACATGAAATGGCCTTTAACATTGCATCATGAGATTGCCTTTAACATAAAGAAATGATGTAAAAAGAAGAGTTTTGCTGAGGGTGGGTCATTTACATTATGCTTCGTTAAGATGCACTGAAGTCACGTTTTCCCCACAACCACGAGAGCTAGGAACTTCATTTATCTTTAAGAATGATGGCTGAATTCAACCCATGCCACTTGACTCCTAGCGCTGACACTTGAAGGAAAACAGTAATTAACATGAGACTCGGCACAAAATTATGGGGGTTGGACACCTTGCTTTCACTCCTATTTAAAGGCTGGCTATTTTCCAGAAGGATCTTAAACACAACACAGCACTGATGCACGTGAATTTTTGCAGGAGACTATTTTAACTCAAACACCAAGAAAATTCCATGAGGTATCTCCGGGCCATTGCACGCAGGAAAGAAAAATAAACAGGCCAAGGAGCTCTGGGCAGCTCGTCCTCTTCAAAGAAAGTTGGAGGGTCAAATTTTCTAGTGCTTAATTGAAGAAAACTTCTATTGCCATCAGCCCCTCCCTTCAAAGGCACCACATCGCAGTGAACATGTGATGACCCATGTGGGAAGTAACTATACTCTTCGTACTGGAATATCTGAGCCAGTTTATCTAGAGTTACACCCCCTATATGACTGGCTCAGGGGTTACATTTTCTGGCATCTGACACCCTTTCGACACTTTCCCATTCTTTCCTTTCCTCAAACTCGGATCAAAACAAACCGGCCCCAGCTACAATCTGAACAAGCTCAGCAGGCATTGCCGTACAACTCCACCTGGGGCCGAGCCTGCCACCCCGTAGGGTTACCTGCTCTTCTCTTATTTGCCTGAGCCTGATAAAGTAAAACCTGTGTTATACTGCACGCTTGGGGATTAGGGCATTCCGGTTATCTAAAAATTCCACTTATCTGAGGGACCCATCAACCTAGGAAATACCAATTGACAATAACAGTAAAGCTCAAGTTTCTAATATTGGTAGTTTTTAAGTGTGAAGTAGTTGGTCTCACATTTCTATTTTGAGTTAAAGGTGATTAGTACTTCTGAAATAAAAAATTGTTAAGCCAATCATGGTAAACCAAGCCAGGCCTGTGAGCCTGAAGTTGTGACAGTACTGTGGCTGGGGGCAATGCTGGTTAACAAAGTTTTCTGGTTAACACAGTGCCAAGTAACCAAGGTTTCACTGTATATATATTTTTGTTAGTTTCTAAGGTGCCACAGGACCTCTCATTTTTGTAAACTTATTTTTAAGTTACAGACTAAGACAGAAACCCCTCTGGGACTTCTAGCCTGAGCAAAATGAACCAGAGAGAATTGCAACAGTTTGAGCATTGCAAATTATAGCCAATATCTCCAGAAAGATCTGTCTATGATTCAGACTGGCCTCCTCTCTAACCGTGTTTCTCATCTTTTTTTTTTTATATAAAGTACCCCTTTTTCCAAAAAAAAATTATAAGTACCCCCAGTACCTACAGTTTTCAGACACACAAAATTTTTTTTCTGCAGTTGCAAAATATTTGTTTAAACAACACAATCGTAGCCGAGCAGGCGATGAAAATTTGGGGTGTAAAAAATGCTGTAAAATTTAAAAAACAAATTCAAGTTTCTCCATATTTCAGTTGTGTTGACGTACCTCCCCAGACTTCTCCCGAGTACACCAAGGGGGGACATACCACTGGTTGAGAAACGCTACTCTAGAACACAGGGCATACCCAAGTCGAGCTCTTTAAGATTCTCAGTTCCAGTGTCAGTCTCCCGAAGCCATTCACGGCAGTATCCCCTCCTGGACTTTATTAGGGAGCACATTTGTCCTTAAGTACACATGACCCTGTGGTCCTGAGTAATTAGCAACTCCACACACAGGGAGTAGGGGCTTTTCCGTCATGGTCCACCCACCTCTTTTACTTTCCAAACAGGTTGTTCAGTCTTCTGAACATACCTATCATGCAAACAGTCCCACCAGATTTCAGTGATGTCAGTTACATCACAAAAGACAGGACTACGTAGCACTTTAAAGATTAACAAGATGGTTTAAGAGGTGATGAGCTTTCGTGGGCCAGACCCACTACCTCAGATCAATTTGTGGAAGAAAATTGATCTGAGGAAGTGGGTCTGGCCCATGAAAGCTCATCACCTAATAAACCATCTTGTTAGTCTAAAGTACTGCATAGTTCTGTCTTTTATTTCAGCTAGGCCAGACTAACACGGCTGCATCTCTATCACTAGTTACATCACAGGTCTTCTCATCAATAAGAAATCCCAGTCTTTTGCCAGTTACAGAGACTCCTAAAATTGGTGTGTAAGCAACAAAAACTTCTCCATCCCTCCACCTCGCCCGGGCCTTTGTAATTAATCCAGGAATCACAGAACATGTGCATAGGTCAAATCACCTAGACCAGTGTTTCTCAAGCAGTATCACGAGTCCCCTTGGGGTACTCGAGAAAAGTCTGGGGAAACAACTGAATTTGGAGAAAACTGAATTTTTGTTTTAAGTTTTACAGTGCTTTATTATTTTTATACTTTTTACACACAAAAATTTCATCACCTGCCCTGCTACGATTAAGTTGTTTAAACAAATGTGTTGCAATAGTAGAAAACATTTTGTGTGTCTGAAAAGTTTAGGTCCTGGGGGATACTTTATAAAAAGAGTTTGAGAAACACTGACCTAGATAGTTAATAGCCAAAACTTCAAGGGATTAGAAACACTGATCCCCCTTCCTTTCTTTCTTTCTTTCCTTCTGTCTGGGGTTCAGAAGCTCTGTCTGAGGCAGGGATTTTATTGTGCTTTCTAACCTTACTAACCTGCTCCATTTCACTTTAAAAACTGGGATCCATGCTTTAGTTTTCAGGATGAAAGCTTTGCCATTCTTGATGTCACATCTTATATGGGTACCCTTTTTAAATCGTATAAATTCTGGAATTCTGCCCAGTGCACAATGTGCTTTCCCGATGCACTGGGAGCAGAGCAGATCAACATTTTGGTTCCAATACTTTCTGCAGTGCAAAGTCATTTTTCAAGGCAGATGAAATTTTGGCAGAAAATTTTCATTGTGCTCTAAACTTCCCGGGTTTGGAGATGAAATCTTTGCCCTCCCCCACTCTCTCACCTAAAACAGAAACTCCCCAAAAACTGCTGTAAAAATATTTTTGGGTAAAAATCTTTGACTCTTATCTGTAATTTATTTTTACTGAACAAAAAGATTATAAGTGAAAACAGATTTTAAAGGGGAATATTTCCTGCTTTGGGGGTTGATTTTTCATCAACTCAAGAGAAACAATTTCAATATAAATGTGAGGGGAGGGAAATGAAAAAACAAACTAAAAGTATACAGCAAAAAATAATTGGTTTTGGGGGGAGGTTGTTTATTTGTTTTGTTGCCTAGCTCTAACTGTGAGATCACACGCACTGCAAACGCTGAACCACCCCCGTCTGCAAAGCCTGTGACAAACACTGCAGTTTAACTTAGTGATAGAGATGCAGCCGTGTTAGTTTGGTGTAGCTGAAACAAAAGACAGAACTATGTAGTACTTTAAAGACGGTTTATTAGGTGATGATCTCTCGTGGGCCAGACCCACTTCCTCAGATCAAGATGTGTGAATCAATGCACACAAAACAGATATAAGACTCTCTCACAGGGAGAAAGCTGTTGCTTGCCATTTCAGCCAGACTGACCGTTCCCTCAATGACCTGAAAACATGCACATTGCATAATGAGACTTTAACTCCAGACTTCAACGAGAAGCTTCAGAATTGTCATTCATGCTTAAATTTGACACTTTATGTACGGGTTTAAACAAAGACTCTAATTTTCTCACCCATTACAAGATAGCTTCCCCAATTATCACCCCTATGTCATTACCTCACAGACACCAAACTTCCCCCCTCACTCCCACTCTGTTCTAAAATTTGATTTGTCAATTTCACACGTGTTCATTTTTTTGATTGTATCACTTTGGTATATATGGTTGTGCCGATTTTCTTCCACATATTGATCTGAGGAAGTGGGTCTGACCCACGAAAGCTCATCACCTAATAAACCACCTTGTTAGTCTTTAAAGTGCTACATAGTTGCAGTTTAACTTAACTCCATTTCAGTCAGCCTCATGCCGAGGATTTTCCAAAGAGGAGCTCTTTCCCTGCTGCCACCCCATGCGTTCAAACAACCCAACATGGTCACCTACCTCCTGGTAGGTCTCCAGCCTGCCCTTCCTCATCTCAGGGTCTTGCTGTGCCCGTGTGTGTCTGTGTGTGTATGAGTGCAAAATGTCCAGGCAACATTGCAGGGACTTTATAATTCATCTCAGCTAAGCCCTTTGGGAGCTGTGCACCAGAGGGCTGTCTCTGGGGACTGTGGCCTCTAATTGTGCTAGTCCAAGGCCCTGAAGGAGCAAGGAGATTGGCCCTAGATTGCTTCTCACTGGCCTGCTCTGCTTTGCCGGCCCCAGGGTATGGAGCCAGGAGGGTGTCGTGCAACCTAGCTGTGCAGATTAGGGCTAGTGGGGTTGGTTCCCTCTTTCTGTGTAGCTTCCCCAGGGGAAAATCCTCTCGTCTAAGAATTTCTGTCAGGTTGGAGCCACACCCTAGAACAGGGCCTGACGGAGCTCCCTGCCCAGCAGCCGGCTCTGAAAGGATGCCCTGCCTGTAACCACAGATGAACCTCAACCTTGGATCTCCTGGCAACGCTCTATTGTCTAAACCAGAAAGCCACTTCCCCCGTGGCCTGGCTCCATCACACTCACACACACACACACACTAGCTTTCTTCCCCACCATCAGTCTCTCCTGTGCTGCTGGCCTTTCCAGCAGGGCTGCTCTGGCAGCACCAAGGACACAAAAAGCCAGTGGATTGGATTCCCCAGGTGTGAGCTGGTGTGGCCAGGTCCTACTCTTTGCCTCTTACCCAGTCCTTGGCAGGGCTATGTTGGGGGCCAGACAGGAGCAAAGGAGCAGGGTCAGAATGTCACTGGGCCCCACAATCCCCAGCTGGAGTCCTGGGCCTTGGGGATGTATCGTGCACGTGTTGTTTAGAGCAGCCCCGAGGCTGCTCCGACCTTTACAGGCCATGGGTCTGAGGCGATACCACTGGCTTCCTTGCACGGCTCTGTTCCAGTCTGTTCCATTCAGGACTTCATACCACGCGCCCTCACCGCAGTGTGTGAGCTCCTTCCAGTAGCACCTCACGTTACCGCCTGTCACGTGCTGCCTCCCCTGCCCTGTCCGGGGGAAATGTGTGGGGCAGAGCGGTGTGAGAGGAGGCCAGTGGGAGACATGCCCTGTGCCTGTGGAGCGGAGCACACAGAGGTTTGGGAGGGCTCCTTGCTCTGGGAAGTCTATTTCACAGTCTCAGGTCAGACCACAAGTGAGCTCTGTCTCCTGCGCTAATGCCCTTCGCCCTTCATGCCGAGCCTGCCCCGGGGCCTGGCATCTGAACTATTGACCATGGTCGTCAGCCCAGACTTTCTGTAATGCTGAGTCTAGTCCATTAAACAGGGACCAAGCCTTGAACTTGAAGTGCTCCCGTCCCCTCACTGTGCCCGGGCAGGGCCGGCCCATAACATTTTGGCACCTGAGGCGGGGTGCTCAAATGATGCCCCCATGTCCCCTCGCTTGGGCCAAAACTTTGAAAGGTCTCAATTCTGCCGTCTTCCTGTTCTTTTTGCTCCCCTTCCTCCAGCACAGCACTCCACCATCTCCGAGCAGGGAGAATACATCTGCACCAGCAGCAGACACAATTTTCTACACTCTGGGTCCTAGTGGCTCCCCCCTACAGTCTGGCACCTGAAGCAGCCACCTCAATACGCCTCATGGGAAGGCCAGCCCTGTGCCCAGGGCATGTTGGGAGCTGTTCAGAATTAAGGCCAATGTCCGTAGCTTGGAAAGTAGTTGAAGAAAGGAATAAATTGTCTCTCCAGGGGGTGTGGCACAACTCCCTGCAGTTCACTTTGGCTACGTCTACATGGCATGCCGTTTTCGACAGAGGCTTTGTCAACAGCCGCGGGCAGGTAGTTCAAACTACCGGGCATTTAAAAATGGCAGTGCCCGGGAACATGCAAATAAAGTCCAGGATATTTTTATCCCGGGCTTCATCGAAGACACGGTGCTTTGTACCTGGAAAGGAGGGGATAAATGAAAAGATGGGGAAAGGAACAGGCAAAGGAACAAAAGAGGTCAGATCCATGGGACCCCAGCTAATTTCACAGTGCAGTGGGGTGGCTGCTCCATTCTGGTAAGGGAGGGATTAAAAGCAGGCTGGAAAGAACCCCTTCTAATGGAAGAGACACTTATCAGCCAATCAGAGGGCAGCTTGCTGGGATGGCCCTGTTTATAAGGAGCTGCTCAGCAGAGCTGTGGGCAGTTGGGTCCTGAGCAAGGAGGGAGCAGGGGCAGGTTCCCAGGGAGGAACACCCAAGTTGGAGCAGTGCTGGGCAGGCTGAGAGGAGCAGAGAGAGAGAGGCTCCAGCTTGATAGCCCCCAGGCTGTGGGCCTTGAAACAAGGGCCGAGAAGGTGCAGGGGGGGATGGGAAGCAGCCCAGGGAATGTGGGCAGTTAAGGGAGAGAAGGGTACTGGATGAGCCTGGGCACCCCCACCCCAAGGGTGTGTGGCCTTTACAGTATAAATACATGACTAGGAGCCACCCTTGCACCATCTGTTAGCTCCACGACCCTGGGAGGCATCGCTAGACCCAGCTGCCTTCTCTCCCTGGCTCAGGAGCACCAGAACAGCGCAGGCCAGGTCACGCAGCTGGGTACGGGGACGGGCAAGGAAAATGCAGACGAGTGTGGTGAGTTCAGTTGCTGAGCCCTCCTTGGGCTGAATTACCACTGGGCCCATCTCCCCCACCCTCCTGGGCTCCCCTCGACTCTGTCCTGCTGTGCCAGGCCAGCAGGCCTCCTCCAGCACTGACAGACAGAGGGTCACAGCTCTCTGCAGTGAAATACAGACACTGGGATCCACTCAGCTCTGGGAAGGCTCGGCTACAGGGATGTGCCTCAGCACCCAAATGCACAACCTTTTCATCCACTAAAGAGACTATTTACCTGTCCCCGCTCCCTCTCAAAGTTGTTCTGACAATCTTTCACACACAGGCGGCCTTTCAGTCTAGGCCCCCAGGTCAGTCCACAATGTTCTCAGCAGTCCTCTTGGCTGGGTAGCCAGGGAGACCTGATCTCCTACATTACCTCACTCATAAGGCGGGAGTCCTTGGTTTTAGTCTGACACCCCACTTAGCTACACATGGAACAGTCCATGGTTGAAGATGGATTCCAGCATCCGGCGACATGGTCACATGTCTCTGCAAGAGCTCGTCTCCATACTTCGTGGGCTGACCCACGTGTCCGCAGGCAGGCTAAGCTTCATTGTCTCTTTGCTAATGGGGCCTGAAGTACCATTAGTGGCTCTCACAGTGTTAATAACACAGGAGTCTACTCCACATGCCCAAGCAGGGACGTAGCGAGGGCGGGCATTTGCTTCTGGGCGCCATGCTAGAGGGACACCAATTTAGTCCCATTCCACTCCCCCTGTCATCCCTCAGCTCACCTGCTCCTCTTCTGCCCACCGCTGCTGGCTGGAGCCTCCTCCGCCCCTCTCCTCGCCCAGCCCGACCCTCCTCCATCTCCGCCGGTGGGCTAGTGCATATTTCAGATGCATATTTACATAATGCATATGGCCTAGTCCCAAAATGGAGGGGGCAGGAGAAGACGTGGTACAAGCTCCCCTCCCCCTCCTCGCAAGGTCGAGCTCTGCCAAACACCAAGTTTGGGGCTCCGCCGCACGGTGGCGGAGGGGGGGAGGCGCAAATTTGGCCTTTGCCCCCAGCCGCATAACACCCTCACCATGCCTCTGTGTCTAAAGTGTGCTACAAAGATGATACATACGTATAAATGGGAAAATCATATATGGTAGATTACAACTTTTCCAGTGATATTTTACATGAGGTATTTCTCATAAAGCACAGATGCAGTCATATTCAGATGCATATTTCCATAATGCATATGGGATGCCCCGACACAGGGATTTTCCTGTATCCTGGGGCTCCTTGAGTGGCCCTCCTAGATAGTGACCTCTGCAAAGAGCTTTCTTGGGCAAAAGAGCTTCAAGATCTGTTTCCGGATCTGCTTGGTCTTCATGCCGTAGATGACTGGGTTTAGCATGGGGGTCAGGACGAAGTACAGGTTGTCAAACAAGACAAAGATGTGGCGAGGAATGCTGATGCCAAGCATGTGCTCGTACATTCCAATGATCCCTCCCAAATAGAAGAGCAGGATGACACCGATGTGGGAGCTGCAGGTACTGAAGGCCTTATGACGCGCCTCGTGGGATGGAAGCCGGAAGAGGGAGTGGAGGATCATGCCGTAAGAGAAAGCGATGCAGATGGCATCTGCCCCCACCAGGCCCGTGGCCACAACGATGCTGTACAGGTCGCTGACTGATGTGTCGGTGGTGGCCAGCTCCACCACGGTCACATGGTCACAATAGGAATGAGGGATGACATTTGTTCTACAGTAGGAAAGACTGGTTAGAAGGCAGGTTAAGGGTGGCACGACCGTCACCCCCCTCGCAAGAGACAGCAGCCCGATCAAGGCAACCTTTGGGTTGGTTAAGATGGCCTTATATCTCAGGGGCTTGCAGATAGCCACGTATCGGTCTATGGCCATGGCCAGGAGTACCCCCGACTCCATGGCGGTGAGGAAAAGGATGAAGAACATCTGGAGGAAGCAGAACTCGTAGCTGATCTCTCTGGCATCCAGCCAGAAGACGCTCAGCATTTTGGGGACAACAGCCGTGGAGAAGACCAGATCAATGACAGCCAGCATGGAGAGGAAATAGTACATGGGTTCATGGAGGGTCACATCCTGCTTTACCACAAAGAGAACAGCACCGTTTCCCAGCAGAGTAATTATGTACATGATGCAGAGCGGGATGGCGATCCAGATGTGCTGAGATTCCAGGCCAGGGACGCCGGTCAGCAGGAACGTAGAGGGGTTAGAGCAGGACTGATTGGAGAATGACATGACCTACGGCATATGCCAGTCAGTCGATTTGCAGAAGTTTTTTCCCTGCCATGCAATATTAGATATGGTGCTCCTGTCAAATAATAATATCTGATTCCTACATGAAGAAAAAAATAAATATTAGACCCACACGGCTCTAATGTGAATATGTTCTCACATCTTGTGTCAAAAAGAGCAAAAGATGTAGCCATGTTTGTCTGTACCTTTAAAAACGAATGGTCCTCTGGCACTTTAGAAACTAACCAAAATGTATAGAATCATGAGCTCTTGTGGGCAAATCCCACTTCATCAGATGAGCTGGAGAGGAATAACAGAAGCCTGGAATTTTATAACAGAAAAAGAAGGGCGGAGGAGGGAGGTACCTGTCAATTGTAGGACTGGTGCTAATGTTGGAAGTGTCCCATACTTGGCCTTTGATGTACAAAGAGGTGTTAAATTCAGGGAAGGCTGGATTTGTCTTTGGACACTGATTAGGTATAAAACTATTCTTACTTGTTCACTAACTCTTGAATCCCACAACTGTAGAGAAATCTATATGATTTTCTATCACTTTTTTTGCTGTTCATCAATCATCATCATCATCATCAACTACAACCATAGGCTCAACGCCCTCTGATGTCCGATGCCTCCTTCGCTATTTCCTTCCATCTTTTCCTGTCCACTGCAGAGTGCCTTAGTTTCTGTAGACTAGCTCCGCACGAATCTACTACATCATCTCCCCATTCTCTGTGGGGTCTGCCTCTCCTATTCGGACCATCCATTATATTAAATACCAAGGTCTTGACTTTTCACTCGTAGTTCAGGATCTTTCTATATCAACTCCTCTCAAATGCCAATATCCTTCTCTTCAAATCTTTCATTAGCACCCATGTCTCACATCTGTACAACATGCTGGTAAATATGCACGTTTTCAAGACACTCAGCTTCATTCCCAAGCTAATCGCTTTACTTTTCCAGATCTTATCCATCGCCTTCAAACTCACTCTTTCTTTCGCTATTCTAGTCACTATTTCCTTCTTACATTCTAGATCATATGTCATGCTGCTCCCCAAAGATGTGAACTTCTCTACATTCTCTAGTTCCAGCCCTTCTACACTGATCTCCCTTCCTATTTCCTTATCTCCAAATAACTTTGTCTTCATTTTATCGATATTCATAATCAATCTGTACCGCTTCTCTTCCTCATTTAGCACCTACACCGTTCCCACTAGCTTCTCTTCATCTTCCTCGATGATAACTACATCACACACAAACCTCAAGTTGTTAATTTTCATCCCATGCACCAATATCCCTTCTACCTATTCCTTGATCTTTTCCATCGCTCTCTCTAGGTGCGCGATGAAGATGCTCTTGGGATGAATCATTTCACATCTGATGCCCCTTCGACACTTTCTCATTCTTTCCTTTCCTCAAACTCGGATCAAAACAAACCGGCCCCAGTTACAATCTGAACAAGCTCAGCAGGCATTGCCGTACAACTCCGCCTGGGGCCGAGCCTGCCACCCTGTAGGGTTACCAGCTCTTCTCTTACCTGCCTGAGCCTGATAAAGTAAAACCTGTGTTATACTGCACGCTTGGGGATTAGGGCATTCCGGTTATCTAAAAATTCCACTTATCTGAGGGACCCATCAACCTAGGAAAAACCAATTGACAATAACAGTAAAACTCAAGTTTCTAATATTGGTAGTTTTTTAGTGTGAAGTTGGTCTCACATTTCCATTTTGAGTTAAAGGTGATTAGTACTTCTGAAATAAAAAATTGTTAAGCCAATCATGGTAAACCAAGCCAGGCCTGTGAGCCTGAAGTTGTGACAGTACTGTGGCTGGGGGCAATGCCGGTTAACAAAGTTTTCTGGTTAACAGAGTGCCAAGTAACCAAGGTTTCACTGTATATATATTTTTGTTAGTTTCTAAGGTGCCACAGGACCACTCATTTTTTTAAAGTTATTTT
Organism: Pelodiscus sinensis; assembly: GCF_052426305.1. Taxonomy (NCBI): domain Eukaryota; kingdom Metazoa; phylum Chordata; order Testudines; family Trionychidae; genus Pelodiscus; species Pelodiscus sinensis. The sequence goes on along the minus strand of NC_143052.1, from coordinate 349,210,564 downwards.
TAAGTTACAGACTAAAACAGCAACCCCTCTGGGACTTCTAGCCTGAGCAAAAGGAACCAGAGAGAATTGCAACTGTTTAAGCATTGCAAATTACAGCCAATATCTCCAGAAAGATCTGTCTATGATTCAGATTGATCTCCTCTATAACAGTGTTTCTCGTCTTTTATTTATAAAGTACCCCTTTTTCCAAAAAAAAATTATAAGTACCCCCAGTACCTACAGTTTTCAGACACACAAACATTTTTTTCTACTGTTGCAAAATATTTGTTTAAACAACACAATCGTAGCCGAGCAGGCGATGAAAATTTGGGGTGTAAAAAATGCTGTAAAATTTAAAAAACAAATTCAGGTTTCTCCATATTTCAGTTGTGTTGACGTACCCCCCCAGACTTCTCCCGAGCACACCAAGGGGGGACATACCACTGGATGAGAAACGCTACTCTAGAACACAGGGCATACCCAAGTCGAGCTCTTTAAGATTCTCAGTTCCAGTGTCAGTCTCCCGAAGCCATTCACACCAGTATCCCCTCCTGGACTTTATTAGGGAGCACATTTGTCCTTAAGGACACATGACCCTGTGGTCCTGAGTAATTAGCAACTCCACACACAGGGAGTAGGGGCTTTTCCGTCGTAGTCCACCCACCTCTTTTACTTTCCAAACAGGTTGTTCAGTCTTCTGAACATACCTATCATGCAAACGGTCCCACCAGATTTCAGTGATGTCAGTTACATCACAAAAGACAGGACTACGTAGCACTTTAAAGATTAACAAGATGGTTTATTAGGTGACGAGTTTTCGTGGGCCAGACCCACTACCTCAGATCAATTTGTGGAAGAAAATTGATCTGAGGAAGTGGGTCTGGCCCACGAAAGCTCATCACCTAATAAACCATCTTGTTAGTCTTTAAAGTACTGCATAATTCTGTCTTTTATTTCAGCTAGGCCAGACTAACACGTTTGCATCTCTATCACTAGTTACATCACAGGTCTTCTCATCAAAAAGAAATCCCAGTCTTTTGCCAGTTATGGAGACTCCTAACATTGGTGTGTAAGCAACAAAAACTTCTCCATCCCTCCACCTCGCCCGGGCCTTTGTAATTAATCCAGGAATCACAGAACATGTGCATAGGTCAAATCACCTAGACCAGTGTTTCTCAAGCAGTGGCACGAGTCCCCTTGGGGTACTCGAGAAAAGTCTGGGGAGACAACTGAATTTGGAGAAAAATGAATTTTGGTTTTAAGTTTTACAGTGCTTTATTATTTTTATACTTTTTACACACAAAAATTTCATCACCTGCCCTGCTACGATTAAGTTGTTTAAACAAATGTGTTGCAATAGTAGAAAACATTTTGTGTGTCTGAAAACTTTAGGTACTGGGGGATACTTTATAAAAAGAGTTTGAGAAACACTGACCTAGATAGTTAATAGCCAAAACTTCAAGGGATTAGAAACACTGATTCTCCTTCCTTTCTTTCTTTCTTTCTTTCTTTCCTTCTGTCTGGGGTTCAGAAGCTCTGTCTGAGGCAGGGATTTTATTGTGCTTTCTAACCTTACTAACCTGCTCCATTTCACTTTAAAAACTGGGATCCATGCTTTAGTTTTCAGGGTGAAAGCTTTGCCGTTCTTGATGTCACATCTTATATGGGTACCTTTTTTAAATCGTATAAATTCTGGAATTCTGCCCAGTGCACAATGTGCTTTCCCGATGCACTGGGAGCAGAGCAGATCAACATTTTGGTTCCAATACTTTCCGCAGTGCAAAGTCATTTTTCAAGGCAGATGAAATTTTGGCAGAAAATTTTCATTGTGCTCTAAACTTCCCGGGTTTGGAGATGAAATCTTTGCCCTCCCCCACTCTCTCACCTAAAACAGAAACTCCCCAAAACCTTCTGTAAAAATATTTTTGAGTAAAAATCTTTGACTCTTATCTGTAATTTATTTTTACTGAACACAAAGATTATAAGTGAAAACAGATTTTAAAGGGGAATATTTCCTGCTTTGGGGGTTGATTTTTCATCGACTCAAGAGAAACATTTTCAATATAAATGTGAGGGGAGGGAAATGAAAAAACAAACTAAAAGTATCCAGCAAAAAATAATTGGTTTTGTGGGGAGGTTGTTTATTTGTTTTGTTGCCTAGCTCTAATTGTGAGATCACACGCACTGCAAACGCTGAACCCCCTCCAGTCTGCAAAGCCTGTGACAAACACTGCAGTTTAACTGAGTGATAGAGATGTAGCCGTGTTAGTTTGGTCTAGCTGAAACAAAAGACAGAACTATGTAGCACTTTAAAGACGGTTTATTAGGAGATGATCTCTCGTGGGCCAGATCCACTTCCTCAGATCAATATGTGTGAATCAATGCACACAAAACAGATATAAGACTCTCTCACAGGGAGAAAGCTGTTGCTTGCCATTTCAGCCAGACTGACCGTTCCCTCAATGACCTGAAAACATGCACATTGCATAAAGAGACTTTAACTCCAGACTTCAACGAGAAGCTTCAGAATTGTCATTCATGCTTAAATTTGACACTTTACGTACAGGTTTAAACAAAGACTCTAATTTTCTCCCCCATTACAAGATAGCTTCCCCAATTATCACCCCTATGTCATTACCTCACAGACACCAAACTTCCCCCCTCACTCCCACTCTGTTCTAAAATTTGATTTGTCAATTTCACACGTGTTCATTTTTTTTATTGTATCACTTTGGTATATATGGTTGTGCCGATTTTCTTCCACATATTGATCTGAGGAAGTGGGTCTGACCCACGAAAGCTCATCACCTAATAAACCACCTTGTTAGTCTTTAAAGTGCTACATAGTTGCAGTTTAACTTAGCTCCCTTTCAGTCAGCCTCATGCCGAGGATTTTCCAAAGAGCAGCTCTTTCCCTGCTGCCACCCCATGCGTTCAAACAGCCCTACATGGTCACCTACCTCCTGGTAGGTCTCCAGCCTGCCCCTCCTCATCTCACGGTCTTGCTGTGCCCGTGTGTGTCTGTGTGTGTATGAGTGCGAAATGTCCAGGCAACATTGCAGGGACTTTATAATTCATCTCAGCTAAGCCCTTTGGGAGCTGTGCACCAGAGGGCCTTCTCTGGGGACTGTGGCCTCTAATTGTGCTAGTCCAAGGCCCTGAAGGAGCAAGGAGATTGGCCCTAGATTGCTTCTCACTGGCCTGCTCTGCTTTGCCAGCCCCAGGGTATGGAGCCAGGAGGGTGTTGTGCAACCTAGCTGTGCACATTAGGGCTAGTGGGGTTGGTTCCCTCTTTCTGTGTAGCTTCCCCAGGGGAAAATCCTCTCGTCTAAGAATTTCAGTCAGGTTGGAGCCACACCCTAGAGCAGGGCCTGACGGAGCTCCCTGCCCAGCAGCCGGCTCTGAAAGGATGCCCTGCCTGTAACCACAGATGAACCTCAACCTTGGATCTCCTGGCAATGCTCTATTGTCTAAGCCAGAAAGCCACTTCCCCCGTGGCCTGGCTCCATCACACACACACACACACACACACACACACACACACACACTAGCTTTCTTCCCCACCATCAGTCACTCCTGTGATGCTGGCCTTTCCAGCAGGGCTGCTCTGGCAGCACCAAGGACACAAAAAGCCAGTGGACTGGATTCCCCAGGTGTGAGCTGGTGTGGCCAGGTCCTACTCTTTGCCTCTTACCCAGTCCTTGGCAGGGCTATGTTGGGGGCCAGACAGGAGCAAAGGAGCAGGGTCAGAATGTCATTGGGCCCCACAATCCCCAGCAGGAGTCCTGGGCCTTGGGGATGTATCGTGCACGTGTTGTTTAGAGCAGCCCTGAGGCTGCTCCGACCTTTACAGGCCATGGGTCTGAGGCGATACCACTGGCTCCCTTGCACGGCTCTGTTCCAGTCTGTTCCATTCAGGACTTCATACCATGCGCCCTCACCACAGTGTGTGAGCTCCTTCCGGTAGCACCTCACGTTACCGCCTGTCACGTGCTGCCTCCCCTGCCCTGTCCGGGGGAAATGTGTGGGGCAGAGCGGTGTGAGAGGAGGCCAGTGAGAGACATGCCCTGTGCCTGTGAAGCGGAGCACACAGAGGTTTGGGAGGGCTCCTTGCTCTGGGAAGTCTGTTTCACAGTCTCAGGTCAGACCACAAGTGAGCTCTGTCTCCTGCACTGACGCTCTTCGCCCTTCATGCCGAGCCTGCCCCAGGGCCTGGCATCTGAACTGTTGACCATGGTCTTCAGCCCAGACTTTCTGAAATGCTGAGTCTAGTCCATTAAACAGGGACCAAGCCTTGAACTTGAAGTGCTCCCGTCCCCTCACTGTGCCCGGACAGGGCCGGCCCACAACATTTTGGCACCTGAGGCAGGGCGCTCAAATGACGCCCCCATGTCCCCTCTCTTGGGCCAAAACTTTGAAAGGTCTCAATTCTGCCGTCTTCCTGTTCTTTTTGCTCCCCTTCCTCCAGCACAGCACTCCACCATCTCCGAGCAGGGAGAATACATCTGCACCAGCAGCAGACACAATTTTCTACACTCTGGGTCCTAGTGGCTCCACCCTACAGTCTGGCACCTGAAGCAGCCGCCTCAATACGCCTCATGGTAAGGCCAGCCCTGTGCCCAGGGCATGTTGGGAGCTGTTCAGAATTAAGGCCAATGTCCGTAGCTTGGAAAGTAGTTGAAGAAAGGAATAAATTATCTCTCCAGGGGGTGTGGCACAACTCCCTGCAGTTCACTTTGGCTACGTCTACGTGGCATGCCTTTTTCGACAGAGGCTTTGTCAACAGCCGCGGGCAGGTAGTTCAAACTACCGGGCATTTAAAAACGGCAGTGCCCGGGAACATGCAAATAAAGTCCAGGATATTTTAATCCCGGGCTTCATTGGCACGTTCGAATGCCTACATTAGCCACTCAAGGGTGGTGAACCCGTCTCGAATAGAATAGAAGTCAATCCAGACCAAGGATGGTGGTGCAACACAAGACTGATTTTTGGAACTCTTCGGATGGAGCTCCAGGGGGCAGGGAGAACGGATCACAAAATCCTTTTCCCACAACAATGGCCTTGTCATCAATTTTGCCCCCCAGACATCCCGGCAAGAGGGTATTTGCAGCTTATTGTGACCCATTCAAAAGAGCACACACTGCTTACCCAGTCGTTATTTTACGGGTACCGTCAGTGCTCTGCATGCATTCCCGGACACAGACACAACCCAGTGCAGGCCACTACTGTATTTTTACCTAACCCCTCTTCCGGCCAGCAGCAATAGGAGCCCTTATACCTCTCTCCTAGGGACTTGTGATACCCCCACTTTGGACCAATACCCCTGTGTTCCCAGGCCAGGTGTGGAAACCAATCACAACCTCTACAGCCTCGAGGCTATTCCCATTCACTGGCACCGTAAATCGAAGACACGGTGCTTTGTACCTGGAAAGGAGGGGATAAATGAAAAGACGGGGAAAGGAACAGGCAAAGGAACAAAAGAGGTCAGATCCATGGGACCCCAGCTACTTTCACAGTGCAGTGGGGCGGCTGCTCCACTCTGGTAAGGGAGGGATTAAAAGCAGGCTGGAAAGAACCCCTTCCAATGGAAGGGACACTTATCAGCCAATCAGACGGCAGCTTGCTGGGACAGCCCTGTTTATAAGGAGCTGCTCAGCAGAGCTGTGGGCAGTTGGGTCCTGACCAAGGAGGGAGCAGGGGCAGGTTCCCAGGGAGGAACACCCTAGTTGGAGCAGTGCTGGGCAGGCTGAGAGGAGCAGAGAGAGAGAGGCTCCAGCTTGATAGCCCCCAGGCTCTGGGCCTTGAAACAAGGGCCGAGAAGGTGCAGGGGGTGACGGGGAAGCAGCCCAGGGAATGTGGGCAGTTAAGGGAGAGAAGGAGGGTAGGACAAGGCTGCAGCCAGAGGGTCCCTGGGCTGGGGGACCAGGGTACTGGATGAGCCTGGGCACCCCCACCCCAAGTCCCTTGCACCGGACCTTGGTGTGTGGCCTTTACAGTATAAATACATGACTAGGAGCCACCCTTGCGCCATCTGTTAGCTCCACGACCCTGGGAGGCTTCGCTAGACCCAGCTGCCTTCTCTCCCTGGCTCAGGAGCACCAGAACAGCGCAGGCCAGGTCACGCAGCTGGGGCCGGGGACAGGCAAGGAAAATGGAGACGACTGTGGTGAGTTCAATTGCTGAGCCCTCCTTGGGCTGAATTACCACTGGGCCCGTCTCCCCCACCCTCCTGGGCTCCCCTCGACTCTGTCCTGCTGTGCCAGGCCTGCAGGCCTCCTCCAGCACTGACAGACAGAGGGTCACAGCTCTCTGCAGTGAAATACAGACACTGGGATCCACTCAGCTCTGGGAAGGCTCGGCTACAGGGATGTGCCTCAGCACCCAAATGCACAACCTTTTCATCCACGAAAGAGACTATTTACCTGTCCCCGCTCCCTCTCAAAGTTGTTCTGACAATCTTTCACACACAGGCGGCCTTTCAGTCTAGGCCCCCAGGTCAGTCCACAATGTTCCCAGCAGTCCTCTTGGGTGGGTAGCCAGGGAGACCTGATCTCCTACATTACCTCACTCATAAGGCAGGAGTCCTTGGTTTTAGTCTGACACCCCACCTAGCTACACATGGAACAGTCCATGGTTGAAGATGGATTCCAGCATCTGGCGACATGGTCACATGTCTCTGCAAGACCTCGTCTCCATACTTCGTGGGCTGACCCACGTGTCCGCAGGCAGGCTAAGCTTCATTGTCTCTTTGCTAATGGGGCCTGAAGTACCATTAGTGGCTCTCACAATGTTAATAACACAGGAGTCTACTCCACATGCCCAAGCAGGGATGTAGCGAGGGCGGGCATTTGCTTCTGGGCGCCATGCTAGGGGGGCACCAATTTAGTCCCATTCCACTCCCCCTGTCATCCCTCAGCTCACCTGCTCCTCTTCTGCCCACCACTGCTGGCTGGAGCCTCCTCCGCCCCTCTCCTCACCCAGCCCGACCCTCCTCCATCTCTGCCGGTGGGTTAGTGCATATTTCAGATGCATATTTACATAATGCATATGGCCTAGTCCCAAAATGGAGGTGGCAGGAGAAGACGTGGTACAAGCTCCCCTCCCCCTCCTCGCAAGGTCGAGCTCTGCCAAACACCAAGTTTGGGGCTCCGCCGCACGGTGGCGGAGGGGGGGAGGCGCAAATTTGGCCTTTGCCCCCAGGCGCATAACACCCTCACCATGCCTCTGTGTCTAAAGTGAGCTGCAAAGATGATACATACGTATAAATGGGAAAATCATATATGGTAGATTACAACTTTTCCAGTGATATTTTACATGAGGTATTTCTCATAAAGCACAGATGCAGTCATATTCAGATGCATATTTCCATAATGCATATGGGATGCCCCGACACAGGGATTTTCCTGTATCCTGGGGCTCCTTCAGTGGCCCTCCTAGATAGTGACCTCTGCAAAGAGCTTTCTTGGGCAAAAGAGCTTCAAGATCTGTTTCCGGATCTGCTTGGTCTTCATGCCGTAGATGACTGGGTTTAGCATGGGGGTCAGGACGAAGTACAGGTCGGCAAACAAGACGTGGGAGTGGCGAGGAATGCTGATGCCAGACATGTGCAGGTACATGGAACCGATCCCTCCCACGTAGAAAAGCAGGATGACACCGATGTGGGAGCTGCACGTACTGAAGGCCTTGTGACGCGCCTCGTGGGATGGAAGCCGCAAGAGGGAGTGGAGGATCATGCCGTAAGAGAAGGCGATGCAGATGGCGTCTGCCCCCACCAGGCCCGTGGCCACAACGATGCTGTACAGGTCGCTGACTGATGTGTCGGTGGTGGCCAGCTCCACCACGGTCACATGGTCACAATAGGAATGAGGGATGACATTTGTTCTACAGTAGGAAAGACTGGTTAGAAGGCAGGTTAAGGGTGGCACGACCGTCACCCCCCTCGCAAGGGACAGCAGCCCGATCAAGGCAATCTTTGGGTTGGTTAGGATGGCCTTATATCTCAGGGGCTTGCAGATAGCCACGTATCGGTCTATGGCCATGGCCAGGAGTACCCCCGACTCCATGGCGGTGAGGAAAAGGATGAAGAACATCTGGAGGAAGCAGGACTCGTAGCTGATCTCTCTGGCATCCAGCCAGAAGATGCTCAGCATTTTGGGGACAACAGCCGTGGAGAAGACCAGATCAATGACAGCCAGCATGGAGAGGAAATAGTACATGGGCTCATGGAGGGTCACATCCTGCTTTACCACAAAGAGAACAGCACCGTTTCCCAGCAGAGTAATTATGTACATGATGCAGAGCGGGATGGCGATCCAGATGTGCTGAGATTCCAGGCCAGGGACGCCGGTCAGCAGGAACGTAGAGGGGTTAGAGCAGGACTGATTGGAGAATGACATGACCTACGGCATGTGCCAGTCAGTCGATTTGCAGAAGTTTTTTCCCTGCCATGCAATATTAGATATGGTGCTCCTGTCAAATAAAAATATCTGATTCCTACATGAAGAAAAAAATAAATTTTAGACCCACACGGCTCTAATGTGAATATGTTCTCACATCTTGTGTCAAAAAGACCAAAAGGTGTAGCCATGTTTGTCTGTAACTTTAAAAACGAATGGTCCTCTGGCACTTTAGAAACTAACCAAAATGTATAGAATCATGAGCTCTTGTGGGCAAATCCCACTTCATCAGATGAGCTGGAGAGGAATAACAGAAGCCTGGAATTTTATAACAGAAAAAGAAGGGCGGAGGGGGGAGGTACCTGTCAATTGTAGGACTGGTGCTAATGTTGGAAGTGTCCCATCCTTGGCTTTTGATGTACAAAGAGGTGTTAAATTCAGGGAAGCCTGGATTTGTCTTTGGACACTGATTAGGTATAAAACTATTCTTACTTGTTCACTAACTCTTGAATCCCACAACTGTAGAGAAATCTATATGATTTTCTATCGCTTTTTTTGCTGTTCATCAATCATCATCATCATCATCATCAACTACAACCATAGGCTCAACGCCCTCTGATGTCCGATGCCTCCTTCGCTATTTCCTTCCATCTTTTCCTGTCCACTGCAGAGTGCCTTACTTTCTGTAGACTAGCTCCGCACCAATCTACTACATCATCTCCCCATTCTCTGTGGGGTCTGCCTCTCCTATTCGGACCATCCATTATATTAAATACCAAGGTCTTGACTTTTCACTCGTAGTTCAGGATCTTTCTATATCAACTCCTCTCAAATGCCAATATCCTTCTCTTCAAATCTTTCGTTAGCATTCATGTCTCACATCCGTACAACATACTGGTAAATATGCACGTTTTCAAGACACTCAGCTTCATTCCCAAGCTAATTGCTTTACTTTTCCAGATCTTATCCATCGCCTTCAAACTCACTCTTGCTTTCTCTATTCTAGTCGCTATTTCCTTCTTACATTCTAGATCATATGTCATGCTGCTCCCCAAATACGTGAACTTCTCTACATTCTCTAGTTCCAGCCCTTCTACACTGATCTTCCTTCCTATTTCCTTATCTCCAAATACCTTTGTCTTCATTTTATCGATATTCATAATCAATCTGTACCGCTTCTCTTCCCCATTTAGCACCTACACCGTTCCCACGAGCTTCTCTTCATCTTCCTCGATGATAACTATATCGCACACAAACCTCAAGTTGTTAATTTTCATCCCATGCACCAATATCCCTTCTACCTATTCCTTGATCTTTTCCATCGCTCTCTCTAGGTGCGCGATGAAGATGCTCTTGGGATAAATGATTTCACATCTGACGCCCCTTCGACACTTTCTCATTCTTTCCTTTCCTCAAACTCGGATCAAAACAAACCGGCCCCAGTTACAATCTGAACAAGCTCAGCAGGCATTGCCGTACAACTCCACCTGGGGCCGAGCCTGCCACCCTGTATGGTTACCAGCTCTTCTCTTACCTGCCTGAGCCTGATAAAGTAAAACCTGTGTTATACTGCACGCTTGGGGATTAGGGCATTCCGGTTATCTAAAAATTCCACTTTTCTTAGGGATCCATCAACCTAGGAAAAACCAATTGACAATAACAGTAAAACTCAAGTTTCTAATATTGGTAGTTTTTTAGTGTGAAGTTGGTCTCACATTTCCATTTTGAGTTACAGATGATTAGTACTTCTGAAATAAAAAATTGTTAAGCCAATCATGGTAAACCAAGCCAGGCCTGTGAGCCTGAAGTTGTGACAGTATTGTGGTTTGGGGCAATGCCGGTTAACAAAGTTTTCTGGTTAACAGAGTGCCAAGTAACCAAGGTTTCACTGTATATATATTTTTGTTAGTTTCTAAGGTGCCACAGGACCACTCATTTTTTTAAAGTTATTTTTAAGTTACAGACTAAGACAGCAACCCCTCTGGGACTTCTAGCCTGAGCAAAAGGAACCAGAGAGAATTGCAACTGTTTAAGCATTGCAAATTACAGCCAATATCTCCAGAAAGATCTGTCTATGATTCAGATTGATCTCCTCTATAACTGTGTTTCTCATCTTTTTTTTATAAAGTACCCCTTTTTCCAAAAAAAAATTATAAGTACCCCCAGTACCTACAGTTTTCAGACACACAAACATTTTTTTCTACTGTTGCAAAATATTTGTTTAAACAACACAATCGTAGCTGAGCAGGCGATGAAAATTTGGGGTGTAAAAAATGCTGTAAAATTTAAAAAACAAATTCAGGTTTCTCCATATTTCAGTTGTGTTGACATACCCCCCCAGACTTCTCCCGAGCACACCAAGAGGGGACATACCACTGGTTGAGAAACGCTACTCTAGAACACAGGGCATACCCAAGTCGAGCTCTTTAAGATTCTCAGTTCCAGTGTCAGTCTCCCGAAGCCATTCACAGCAGTATCCCCTCCTGGACTTTATTAGGGAGCACATTTGTCCTTAAGTACACATGACCCTGTGGTCCTGAGTAATTAGCAACTCCACACACAGGGAGTAGGGGCTTTTCCGTCGTGGTCCACCCACCTCTTTTACTTTCCAAACAGGTTGTTCAGTCTTCTGAACATACCTATCATGCAAACGGTCCCACCAGATTTCAGTGATGTCAGTTACATCACAAAAGAAAGGACTACGTAGCACTTTAAAGATTAACAAGATGGTTTATGAGGTGACGAGTTTTCGTGGGCCAGACCCACTACCTCAGATCAATTTGTGGAAGAAAATTGATCTGAGGAAGTGGGTCTGGCCCACGAAAGCTCATCACCTAATAAACCATCTTGTTAGTCTTTAAAGTGCTACATAGTTCTGTCTTTTATTTCAGCTAGGCCAGACTAACACGGCTGCATCTCTATCACTAGTTACATCACAGGTCTTCTCATCAATAAGAAATCCCAGGCTTTTGCCAGTTACAGAGACTCCTATCATTGGTGTGTAAGCAACAAAAGCTTCTCCATTCCTCCACCTCGCCCGGGCCTTTGTAATTAATCCAGGAATCACAGAACATGTGCATAGGTCAAATCACCTAGACCAGTGTTTCTCAACCAGTGGCACGAGTCCCCTTGGGGTACTCAAGAAAATCTGGGGAGACAACTGAATTTGGAGAAAACTGAATTTTGGTTTTAAGTTTTACAGCGCTTTATTATTTTTATACTTTTTACACACGAAAATTTCATCACCTGCCCTGCTACGATTAAGTTGTTTAAACAAATGTGTTGCAATAGTAGAAAACATTTTGTGTGTCTGAAAACTTTAGGTCCTGGGGGATACTTTATAAAAAGAGTTTGAGAAACACTGACCTAGATAGTTAATAGCCAAAACTTCAAGGGATTAGAAACACTGATCCTCCTTCCTTCCTTTCTTTCTTTCCTTCTGTCTGGGGTTCAGAAGCTCTGTCTGAGGCAGGGATTTGATTGTGGTTTCCAACCTTACTAACCTGCTCCATTTAACTTTAAAAACTGGGATCCATGCTTTAGTTTTGAGGGTGAAAGCTTTGCCATTCTTGATGTCACATCTTATATGGGTACCTTTTTTAAATCATATAAATTCCGGAATTCTGCCCAGTGCACAATGTGCTTTCCCGATGCACTGGGAGCAGAGCAGATCAACATTTTGGTTCCAATACTTTCTGCAGTGAAAAGTCATTTTTCAAGGCAGATGAAATTTTGGCAGAAAATTTTCATTGTGCTCTAAACTTCCCGGGTTTGGAGATGAAATCTTTGCCCTCCCCCACTCTCTCACCTAAAACAGAAACTCCCCAAAAACTTCTGTAAAAATATTTTTGGGTAAAAATCTTTGACTCTTATCTGTAATTTATTTTTACTGAACAAAAAGATTATAAGTGAAAACAGATTTTAAAGGGGAATATTTCCTGCTTTGGGGGTTGATTTTTCATCAACTCAAGAGAAACAATTTCAATATAAATGTGAGGGGAGGGAAATGAAAAAACAAACTAAAAGTATCCAGCAAAAAATAATTGGTTTTGTGGGGAGGTTGTTTATTTGGTTTGTTGCCTAGCTCTAATTGTGAGATCACACGCACTGCAAACGCTGAACCACCCCCAGTCTGCAAAGCCTGTGACAAACACTGCAGTTTAACTTAGTGATAGAGATGCAGCCGTGTTAGTTTGGTCTAGCTGAAATAGAAGACAGAACTATGTAGCACTTTAAAGACTAACAAGACGGTTTATGAGGTGATGATCTCTCGTGGGCCAGACCCACTTCCTCAGATCAAGATGTGTGAATCAATGCACACAAAACAGATATAAGACTCTCTCACAGAGAGAAAGCTGTTGCTTGCCATTTCAGCCAGACTGACCGTTCCCTCAATGACCTGAAAACATGCACATTGCGTAGAGACTTTAACTCCACACGTCAACGAGAAGCTTCAGAATTGTCATTCATGCTTAAATTTGACACTTTATGTACGGGTTTAAACAAAGACTCTAATTTTCTCACCCATTACAAGATAGCTTCTCCAATTATCACCCCTATGTCATTACCTCACAGACACCAAACTTCCCCCCTCACTCCCACTCTGTTCTAAAATTTGATTTGTCAATTTCACACGTGTTCATTTTTTTGATTGTATCACTTTGGTATATATGGTTGTGCCGATTTTCTTCCACATATTGATCTGAGGAAGTGGGTCTGGCCCACGAAAGCTCATCACCTAATAAACCACCTTGTTAGTCTTTAAAGTGCCACATAGTTGCAGTTTAACTTAGCTCCCTTTCAGTCAGCCTCATGCCGAGGATTTTCCAAAGAGCAGCTCTTTCCCTGCTGCCACCCCATGCGTTCAAACAGCCCTACATGGTCACCTACCTCCTGGTAGGTCTCCAGCCTGTCCTTCCTCATCTCACGGTCTTGCTGTGCCCGTGTGTGTCTGTGTGTGTATGAGTGCGAAATGTCCAGGCAACATTGCAGGGACTTTATAATTCATCTCAGCTAAGCCCTTTGGGAGCTGTGCACCAGAGGGCCGTCTCTGGGGACTGTGGCCTCTAATTGTGCTAGTCCAAGGTCCTGAAGGAGCAAGGAGATTGGCCCTAGATTGCTTCTCACTGGCCTGCTCTGCTTTGCCAGCCCCAGGGTATGGAGCCAGGAGGGTGTCGTGCAACCTAGCTGTGCACATTACGACTAGTGGGGTTGGTTCCCTCTTTCTGTATAGCTTCCCCAGGGGAAAATCCTCTCGTCTAAGTATTTCTGTCAGGTCGGAGCCACACCCTAGAGCAGGGCCTGACGGAGCTCCCTGCCCAGCAGCCGGCTCTGAAAGGATGCCCTGCCTGTAACCACAGATGAACCTCAACCTTGGATCTCCTGGCAATGCTCTATTGTCTAAGCCAGAAAGCCACTTCCCCCGTGGCCTGACTCCATCACACTCACACACACACACACACAAGCTTTCTTCCCCACCATCAGTCTCTCCTGTGATGCTGGCCTTTCCAGCAGGGCTGCTCTGGCAGCACCAAGGACACAAAAAGCCAGTGGACTGGATTCCCCAGGTGTGAGCTGGTGTGGCCAGGTCCTACTCTTTGCCTCTTACCCAGTCCTTGGCAGGGCTATGTTGGGGGCCAGACAGGAGCAAAGGAGCAGGGTCAGAATGTCACTGGGCCGCACAATCCCCAGCAGGAGTCCTGGGCCTTGGGGATGTATCGTGCACGTGTTGTTTAGAGCAGCCCTGAGGCTGCTCCGACCTTTACAGGCCATGGGTCTGAGGCGATACCACTGGCTCCCTTGCACGGCTCTGTTCCAGTCTGTTCCATTCAGGACTTCATACCACGCGCCTCACCGCAGTGTGTGAGCTCCTTCCGGTAGCACCTCACGTTACCGCCTGTCACATGCTGCCTCCCCTGCCCTCTCCGGGGGAAATGTGTGGGGCAGAGCGGTGTAAGAGGAGGCCAGTGGGAGACATGCCCTGTGCCTGTGAAGCGGAGCACACAGAGGTTTGGGAGGGCTCCTTGCTCTGGGAAGTCTGTTTCACAGTCTCAGGTCAGACCACAAGTGAGCTCTGTCTCCTGCACTGACGCTCTTCGCCCTTCATGCTGAGCCTGCCCCGGAGCCTGGCATCTGAGCTATTGGCCATGGTCGTTAGCCCAGACTTTCTGAAATGCTGAGTCTAGTCCATTGAACAAGGACCAAGCCTTGAACTTGAAGTGCTCCCGTCCCCTCACTGTGCCCGGGCAGGGCCAGCCCATAACATTTTGGCACCTGAGGCGGGGCGCTCAAATGACGCCCCCATGTCCTCTCGCTTGGGCCAAAACTTTGAAAGGTCTCAATTCTGCCGTCTTCCTGTTCTTTTTGCTCCCCTTCCTCCAGCACAGCACTCCACCATCTCCGAGCAGGGAGAATACATCTGCACCAGCAGCAGACACAATTTTCTACACTCTGGGTCCTAGTGGCTCCCCCCTACAGTCTGGCACCTGAAGCAGCCGCCTCAATACGCCTCATGGTAAGGCCAGCCCTGTGCCCAGGGCATGTTGGGAGCTGTTCAGAATTAAGGCCAATGTCCGTAGCTTGGAAAGTAGTTGAAGAAAGGAATAAATTATCTCTCCAGGGGGTGTGGCACAACTCCCTGCAGTTCACTTTGGCTACATCTACATGGCATGCCTTTTTCGACAGAGGCTTTGTCAACAGCCGCGGGCAGGTAGTTCAAACTACCGGGCATTTAAAAATGGCAGTGCCCGGGAACATGCAAATAAAGTCCAGGATATTTTAATCCCGGGCTTCATTGGCACGTTCGAATGCCTACATTAGCCACTCAAGGGTGGTGAACCCGTGTCGAATAGAATAGAAGTCAATACAGACCAAGGATGGTGGTGCAACACAAGACTGATTTTTGGAACTCTTCGGATGGAGCTCCAGGGGGCAGGGAGAACTGATCACAAGATGCTTTTCCCACAACAATGGCCTTGTCATCAATTTTGCGCCCCAGATTTCCCGGCAAGAGGGTATTTGCAGCTTATTGTGACCCATTCAAAAGAGCACACACTGCTTACCCAGTCGTTATTTTACGGGTACCGTCAGTGCTCTGCATGCATTCCCGGACACAGACACAACCCAGTGCAGGCCACTACTGTATTTTTACCTAACACCTCTTCCGGCCAGCAGCAATAGGAGCCCTTATACCTCTCTCCTAGGGACTTGTGATACCCCCACTTTGGACCAATGGCCCTGTGTTCCCAGGCCACGTGTGGAATCCAGTCACAACATCTACAGCCTCGAGGCTATTCCCATTCACTGGTGCCATAAATCGAAGACACGGTGCTTTGTACCTGGAAAGGAGGGGATAAATGAAAAGACGGGGAAAGGAACGGGCAAAGGAACAAAAGAGGTCAGATCCATGGGACCCCAGCTAATTTCACAGTGCAGTGGGGCGGCTGCTCCATTCTGGTAAGGGAGGAATTAAAAGCAGGCTGGAAAGAACCCCTTCCAATGGAAGGGACACTTATCAGCCAATCAGAGGGCAGCTTGTTGGGACAGCCCTGTTTATAAGGAGCTGCTCAGCAGAGCTGTGGGCAGTTGGGTCCTGAGCAAGGAGGGAGCAGGGGCAGGTTCCCAGGGAGGAACACCCTAGTTGGAGAAGTGCTGGGCAGGCTGAGAGGAGCAGAGAGAGAGAGGCTCCAGCTTGATAGCCCCAGGCTGTGGGCCTTGAAACAAGGGCCGAGAAGGTGCAGGGGGGGATGGGTAGCAGCCCAGGGAATGTGGGCAGTTAAGGAAGAGAAGGAGGGTAGGACAAGGCTGCAGCCAGAGGGTCCCTGGGCTGGGGGACCAGGGTACTGGATGAGCCTGGGCACCCCCACCCCAAGTCCCTTGCACCCTTGCACTGTCTCTTAGCTCCACGACCTCTCCTTTACACTGGGAGGAATCGCTAGGCCCAGCTGCCTTCTCTCCCTGGCTCAGGAGCACCAGAACAGCGCAGGCCAGGGGGCTGTGCCCCCCGCTTTTCTCCTGCCTTAGGGGCGAGCTGTGAGGGGAGGAGCCAGCAGCAGGCAGGGGTGGAACAGGGACAGGATACATTGGAGGAAGGCCAGGGAAGAAGCCCATATTTATGGAAAGGTCACAGCTCGCTGGTTAGGCTTATGGTGTTTGCCGGCATGTGTCACTGGTGTGTTTGAAGTGACGAGCATTGGATTCTGCGTGTATTTCATGTTTGCTTTAGGGAGACACCAACAGGAGGCTTGGCCAGCCCTACTGTGAAGGGACTATTGAAGCCAAATGGCCCATCAGGCAGCACTTGGCAGACACTGGGCCTTGGGAGATGCCCTCCGCCTCTCATGAGCCTTCCTGGGTAGCTTCAGACTTTCACGTGGGCAGTGACTTCCCCCTGCAAAGAACTGAGTCGTGCATGGACAGGTGATGTGCCCCAAGAATGGGTCATGTGATTGGACGCCATCTTGTCGCTGTACTTTTCCACAGTAGGAACAACGCGATTCCCTCCATTGGCAGAAGCTGTGAAAGAGGTCCTGACGTCATCACCATTTTTCCTCTTTCCTGCTCCCACTCATCCACGGTTCAAGCCTCTGGACTGTGGATTTATGCCAATGGGAGCTATCGAACCAAGGGACCCTTCCAATCATTTGGAAGTAACCAGAGACTTCACTTAAGCCAGAAGTTTACCGGCATGAACCGAGGATTTTGCGTTTATTGTATGTATTTGCTTGTTTTAACCCACTCTAGCGCTCACCTTTATTTTGTTCTTTTATAAATAAACATTTAACGGTGTAGGCGTACCCTTCAGTGGTGCATTTGAAAATTCACCAGGGGCCAAATCTTAACAAGTCAAAATGGTCCCGAGTCTTTGATTTTTCAAATAATATTGAAAAAAAAAGTCCAAATTCTGGAAACCAGAAAAAATGTTGACAAGGAAATCGGGCTATTATGCAACCAGCCCCCGAGTGGGCTAAAATTTCACAAGAACATTTTCAAAAGAACCTCATCCATCTTCCCAACAGCTGCATTGAATATTTTTTAAATCATCATTTGAAAAAAAAATTCCCCAAGATCGTGTCCAAATCTGTCACTGACCTTCGAAAGCAGCCCCTCAGCGGAGCCAGCCCTGGGAGAAAGTCCCCTCAAATGTTAAAAATGTTGCAAAAATATGTCCAGACTTTTTGGACAGCTCTGCTGAGAAGCCAGATGCAGAGTGTGTTGCACCACCCCCGCTGGGGTGAGCTCACGTGCACCGTGAGTGTGATGCCACATGGGTCAGAGTGGTAACCTCTGCTGCTAAATGTCATCCTCCATGCGCCATGATCTCCCGTGCACCGTGCATGTGAGGTCACGCAGCTGGGAACGGGGACGGGCAAGGAAAATGCAGACGACTGTGGTGAGTTCAGTCGCTGAGCCCTCCTTCGGCTGAATTATCACTGGGCCCGTCTCCCCCACCCTCCTGGGCTCCCCTCGACTCTGTGCTGCTGAGCCAGGCCTGCAGGCCTCCTCCAGCACTGACAGACAGAGGGTCACAGCCCTCTGCAGTGAAATACAGACACTGGGATCCACTCAGCTCTGGGAAGGCTCGGCTACAGGGACCTGCCTCAGCACCCAAATGCACAACCTTTTAATCCACGAAAGAGACTATTTACCTCCCTCTCAAAGTTGTTCTGACAATCTTTCACACACAGGCAGCCTTTCAGTCTAGGCCCCCAGCTCAGTCTACAATGTTACCAGCAGTCCTCTTGGGTGGGTAGCCAGGGAGACCTGATCTCCTACATTACCTCACTCATAAGGAGGAAGTCCTTGGTTTTAGTCTGACACCCCACCTAGCTACACATGGAACAGTCCATGGTTGAAGATGGATTCCAGCATCCGGCGACACGGTCACATGTCTCTGCAAGAGCTCGTCTCCATACTTCATGGGCTGACCCACGTGTCCGCAGGCAGGCTAAGCTTCATTGTCTCTTTGCTAATGGGGCCTGAAGTACCATTAGTGGCTCTCACAATGTTAATAACACAGGAGTCTACTCCACATGCCCAAGCAGGGACGTAGCGAGGGCGGGCAGTTGCTTCTGGGCGCCACGCTAGGGGGGCACCAATTTAGTCCCATTCCACTCCCCCTGTCATCCCTCAGCTCACCTGCTCCTCTTCTGCCCACTGCTGCTGGCTGGAGCCTCCTCCGCCCATCTCCTCGCCCAGCCCGACTCTCCTCCATCTCCGCCAGTGGGTTAGTGCATATTTCAGATGCATATTTACATAATGCATGTGGCCTAGTCCCAAAATGGAGGGGGCAGTAGAAGACGTGGTACAAGCTCCCCCCCCCCCCCCTCGCAAGGTCGAGCTCTGCCAAACACCAAATTTGGGGCTCCGCCGCACGGTGGCGGAGGAGGGGAGGCGCAAATTTGGCCTTTGCCCCCAGGCGCATAACACCCTCACCATGCCTCTGTGTCTAAAGTGAGCTACAAAGACGATACATACGTATAAATGGGAAAATCATATTCACTAGATTACAACTTTTCCAGTGATATTTTGCATGAGGTATTTCTCATAAAGCACAGATGCAGTCATATTCAGATGCATATTTCCATAATGCATATGGGATGCCCCGACACAGGGATTTTCCTGTATCCTGGGGCTCCTTCAGTGGCCCTCCTAGATAGTGACCTCTGCAAAGAGCTTTCTTGGGCAAAAGAGCTTCAAGATCTGTTTCCGGATCTGCTTGGTCTTCATGCCGTAGATGACTGGGTTTAGCATGGGGGTCAGGACGAAGTACAGGTCGTCAAACAAGACATAGATGTGGCGAGGAATGCTGATGCCAAGCATGTGCTCGTACATTCCAATGATCCCTCCCAAATAGAAGAGCAGGATGACACCGATGTGGGAGCTGCAGGTACTGAAGGCCTTGTGACGCGCCTCGTGGGATGGAAGCCGCAAGAGGGAGTGGAGGATCATGCCGTAAGAGAAAGCGATGCAGATGGCGTCTGCCCCCACCAGGCCCGTGGCCACAACGATGCTGTACAGGCCGCTGACTGATGTGTCGGTGGTGGCCAGCTCCACCACGGTCACATGGTCACAATAGGAATGAGGGATGACATTTGTTCTACAGTAGGAAAGACTGGTTAGAAGGCAGGTTAAGGGTGGCACGACCGTCACCCCCCTCGCAAGGGACAGCAGCCCCATCAAGGCAATCTTTGGGTTGGTTAAGATGGCCCTATATCTCAGGGGCTTGCAGATAGCCACGTATCGGTCTATGGCCATGGCCAGGAGCACTCCCGACTCCATGGCGGTGAGGAAAAGGATGAAGAACATCTGGAGGAAGCAGGACTCGTAGCTGATCTCTCTGGCATCCAGCCAGAAGACGCTCAGCATTTTAGGGACAACAGCCGTGGAGAAGACCAGATCAATGACAGCCAGCATGGAGAGGAAATAGTACATGGGCTCATGGAGGGTCACATCCTGCTTTACCACGAAGAGAACAGCACCGTTTCCTAGCAGAGTAATTATGTACATGATGCAGAGCGGGATGGCGATCCAGATGTGCTGAGATTCCAGGCCAGGGACGCCGGTCAGCAGGAACTTAGAGGGGTTAGAGCAGGACTGATTGGAGAATGACATGACCTACGGCATATGCCAGTCAGTCGATTTGCAGAAGTTTTTTCCCTGCCATGCAATATTAGATATGGTGCTCCTGTCAAATAATAATATCTGATTCCTACATGAAGAAAAAGATAAATATTAGACCCACGCGGCTCTAATGTGAATATATTCTCACATCTTGTGTCAAAAAGACCAAAAGGCATAGCCATGTTTGTCTGTAACTTTAAATACGAATGGTCCTCTGGCACTTTAGAAACTAACCAAAATGTATAGAATCATGAGCTCTTGTGGGCAAAACCCACTTCATCAGATGAGCTGGAGAGGAATAACAGAAGGCTGGAATTTTATAACAGAAAAAGAAGGGTGGAGGGGGGAGGTACCTGTCAATTGTAGGACTGGTGCTAATGTTGGAAGTGTCCCATACTTGGCTTTTGATGTACAAAGAGGTGTTAAATTCAGGGAAGGCTGGATTTGTCTTTGGACACTGATTAGGTATAAAACTATTCTTACTTGTTCACTAACTCTTGAATCCCACAACTGTAGAGAAATCTATATGATTTTCTATCGCTTTTTTTGCTGTTCATCAATCATCATCATCATCATCATCATCATCAACTACAACCATAGGCTCAAAGCCCCCTGGTGTCCGATGCCTCCTTCGCTATTTCCTTCCATCATTTCCTGTCCACTGCAGAGTGCCTTAGTTTCTGTAGACTAGCTCCGCACCAATCTACTACATCATCTCCCCATTCTCTGTGGGGTCTGCCTCTCCTATTCGGACCATCCATTATATTAAATACCAAGGTCTTGACTTTTCACTCGTAGTTCAGGATCTTTCTATAACAACTCCTCTCAAATGCCAATATCCTTCTCTTCAAATCTTTCGTTAGCACCCATGTCTCACATCCGTACAACATGCTGATAAATATGCACGTTTTCAAGACACTCAGCTTCATTCCCAAGCTAATCTCTTTACTTTTCCAGATCTTATCCATCGCCTTCAAACTCACTCTTGCTTTCGCTATTCTAGTCGCTATTTCCTTCTTACATTCTAGATCATATGTCATGCTGCTCCCCAAATCCGTGAACTTCTCTACATTCTCTAGTTCCAGCCCTTCTACACTGATCTTCCTTCCTATTTCCTTATCTCCAAATACCTTTGTCTTCATTTTATCGATATTCATAATCAATCTGTACCGCTTCCCTTCCTCATTTAGCACCTACACCGTTCCCACTAGCTTCTCTTCATCTTCCTCGATGATAACTACATCACACACAACCTCAAGTTGTTAATTTTCATCCCATGCACCAATATCCCTTCTACCTATTCCTTGATCTTTTCCATCACTCTCTCTAGGTGCGCGATGAAGATGCTCTTGGGATAAATCATTTCACTTTTGGAAACATCTACATTGGGCAAGGCCCTGTGAATTTACACTGCACCTGCCTGGGCCTCTGGGGGTATTACCCCCTTACAAACAATAAACTATATAATTATATTAAACGGACATGAAACTGACACTTTCAAATCACTTTTATGGTATTGCCAACCTAAATGGTCATAGGACTGGAAGGGACTCAAGAGGTCATCGAGTCCAGACCCCCGCCCTCAAGGCAGGACCAACCTCCTTCTACACCATCCCTGACAGATGTCTATCTAACCTGTTCTTAAATATCTCCAGAGAGGGAGATTCCACCACCTCCCTTGGCAATTTATTCCAATAATTGACCACCCTGACAGTTAGGAATTTTTTCCTAATGTCCAATCTAAACCTCCCCTGCTGCACTTTAAGCCCATTACTCCTTGTCCTGTCCTCAGAAACCAAGAGGAACAAATTTTCTCCTTCCTCCTTGTGACACCCTTTTAGATATTTGAAAACCGCTATCATGTCCCCCCTTAATCTTCTTTTTTCCAAACTAAACAAGCCCAGTTCACGAAGCCTGGCTTCATAGGTCATGTTCTCTAAACCTTTAATCATTCTTGTCACTCTTCTCTGTACCCTTTCCAATTTCTCCACATCTTTCTTGAAATGTGGCGCCCAGAACTGGACACAGTACTCCAGCTGAGGCCTAACTAGTGCAGAGTAGAGCGGCAGAATGACTTCACGAGTTTTGCTTACAACACACCTGTTGATACAACCTAGAATCATATTTGCTTTTTTTGCAACAGCGTCACACTGTTGACTCATATTCAACTTGTGGTCCACTATGACCCCTAGATCCCTTTCTGCCATGCTCCTTCCTAGACAGTCGCTTCCCATCTTGTATGTATGGAACTGATTGTTCCTTCCTAAGTGGAGCACTTTGCATTTCTCTTTATTAAACCTCATCCTGTTTACCTCTGACCATTTCTCTAACTTGCTAAGGTCATTTTGAATTATGTCCCTATCCTCCAAAGAAGTCGCAACCCCATCCAGTTTGGTATCATCTGCAAACTTAATAAGCATACTCTCTAGCCCAATATCTAAGTCATTGATGAAGATATTGAACAGTACGGGTCCCAAAACAGACCCTTGCGGAACTCCACTTGTTATCCCTTTCCAGCAGGATTTAGAACCGTTATCAACAACTCTCTGACTATGGTTATCCAGCCAATTATGCACCCACCTTATCGTGGCCCTATCTAAGTTATATTTGCCTAGTTTATCAATAAGAATATCATGCGAGACCGTATCAAATGCCTTACTAAAGTCTAGTAAGTAACTCCAGACGTTAAACTGACCGGTCTGTAGTTTCCTGGGTTGTTCTTATTCCCCTTTTTATAGATGGGCACAATATTTGCCCTTTTCCAGTCTTCTGGAATCTCCCCTGTCTTCCATGATTTTTCAAAGATCATAGCTAAAGGCTCAGATACCTCCTCTATCAGCTCCTTGAGTATCCTGGGATGCATTTCATCAGGACCTGGTGACTTGCTGACATCTAACTTTCCTAAGTGATTTTTAACTTGTTCTTTGTGTATCCTATCTTCTAAACTTACCCTCTCTCTGCTTGTATTCACTACGTTAGGCACACCTCCAGACTTCTCGGTGAAGACCGAAACAAAGAAGTCATTGAGCATCTCCGCCATTTCCAAGTTTCCTGTTACTGCTTCTCCCTCCTCACTGAGCAGTGGGCCTACCCTGTCCTTGGTCTTCCTCTTGCTTTTAATGTATTTATAAAAGGTCTTCTTGTTTCCCTTTATGCCTGTAGCTAGTTTGATCTCATTTTGTGCCTTTGCCTTTCTAATCTTGCCCCTGCATTCCCGTGTTGCTTGCCTATATTCATCCTTTGTTAGTTGTCCTAGTTTCCATTTTTTATATGACTCCTTTTTTATTTTGAGATCGTGCAAGATCTCCTTGTTAAGCCAAGCTGGTCTTTTGCCATATTTTCTATCTTTCCTACACAGCGGAATTGTTTGCTTTTGGGCCCTTAACAACGTCCCTTTGAAATACTTCCAACTCTCCTCAGTTGTTTTTCCCTTCAGTCTTGCTTCCCATGGGACCTTACCTACAAGTTCTCTGAGCTTATCAAAATCTGCCTTCCTGAAATCCATTACCTCAATTGTGCTGGTCTCCCTTCTACCTTTCCTTAAGATCATGCACTCTTTTATTTCGTGATCACTGTCCCCTATACTGTCTTCCACTTTCAAGTTCTCAACTAGTTCCTCCCTATTTGTTAAAACCAAAACCAGAACAGCTTCTCCTCTGGTAGCTTTTTCAACCTTCTGAAACAGAAAGTTGTCTCCAATGCAGTCCAGAAACTTATTGGATAGCCTGTGCCTCGCTGTGTTAGTTTCCCAACATATGTCTGGATAGTTGAAGTCCCCCATCACCACCAAATCTTGGGCTTTGGATAGTTTTGTTAATTGTGGCCTGTAGTAGACTCCTAGCATGATATCACCCTCATTTTTTACCCCTTTTAGCTTAACCCAGAGACTCTCTACACAGCTATCTCCTACGTTCATCTCCACTTCAGTCCAAATGTGTACATTTTTAATATACAAGGCAACCCCTCCTCCCTTTTTTCCCTGTCTGGCCTTCCTGAGCAAGCCGTACCCTTCCATACCAACATTCCAATCATGCGTCCCATCCCACCAGGTTTCTGTAATACCAATGATATCATAGTTGTATTTATTGGTTAGCAATTCCAGTTCTTCCTGCTTATTACCCATACTTCTCGCATTTGTATATAGGCATCTAAGATACTGATTTGATCTTGCCTCCCTGTTGTGCCCTGACCCTCCTTTCTCCTTGCCATTATAGGCCGTAGTCCCCCCCATTTCCAACCCATCTCCCAGTCCCGCACATGCAGCACTTACCTGTGGGCTTTGCTCACCTGCCCCCAACAAACCTAGTTTAAAGACCTCCTCACAAGGTTAGCCAGTCTGTGTCCTAACAAGGCCTTCCCGCTCCTGGAAAAGTGAACTCCATCTCCGCCAAGCAGTCCTTCCCGGAAGAGCACCCCGTGATCAAGGAAGCCGAATCCCTCCTGGTGACACCATCGTCGCAGCCAGGCATTCACCTCCAGGATGCACCTCTCTCTGCCCAGGCCCCTACCTTTGACAGGAAGGATAGAAGAGAATACCACCTGCCTCCAAACTCCCTCACCCGTACTCCCAAAGCCCTGTAGTCACACTTGATCCGCTCAGTGTCACACCTGGCAGTATCATTTGTGCCCACGTGGATGAGTAGCATGGGGTAGTAGTCAGAGGGCCGGATAACCCTCGACAATGCCTCCGTAACATCTCGGATACGGGCCCCTGGCAGACAGCATACCTCTCGAGATGAGCTGTCAGGGCGACAGATGGGCGCCTCCGTTCCCCTCAGAAGAGAGTCTCCAACCACCACTACCCTACGTTTCCTCCTCGCAGTGGTGGCAGGAGACTGCTCAACCTTGGTGGTGCAAGGCCTGGTCTCCTCCACTGTGGGGGGTGACTCCTTGTCTCCTGCTGAAAGTAAAGTGTAACGGTTATGTAACAACACAGTGGGAGGGTTAGGAGCAGGGGTGGAACACTGCCTGCTGCCGGAAGTAACCAGCTGCCAGTGCTCACCCTACACCACTGCCTCCTCCATAAGTGGCTGGTCAACAGTCCCACATCCTAGGACAGTGACCTCAGTGGACTCCACAGGAATACTGTCCAGGAATTCCTCATGGCTTCGAATGCTCCTCAGCCTGGCCACCTCCTCCTGTAGCTCTCCCACCTGCTGCCTGAGAGATTCCACTAGCAGGCACCTTTCACAACGGTTGTCTCCCCCAGCCTGGAGATCACTCAGTGGGAATTGCAAGCCACAAATACAGCAAGACCACACCAGGACCTTTAACATGAGATGGCCTTTAACATTGCATCATGAGATTGCCTTTAACATAAAGAAATGATGTAAAAAGAAGAGTTTTGCTGAGGGTGGGTCATTTACATTATGCTTCGTTAAGATGCACTGAAGTCACGTTTTCCCCACAACCACGAGAGCTAGGAACTTCATTTATCTTTAAGAATGATGGCTGAATTCAACCCATGCCACTTGACTCCTAGCGCTGGCACTTGAAGGAAAACAGTAATTAACATGAGACTCGGCACAAAATTATGGGGGTTGGACACCTTGCTTTCACTCCTATTTAAAGGCTGGCTATTTTCCAGAAGGATCTTAAACACAACACAGCACTGATGCACTTGAATTTTCACAGGAGACTATTTTAACTCAAACACCAAGAAAATTCCATGAGGTATCTCCGGGCCACTGCACGCAGGAAAGAAAAATAAACAGGCCAAGGAGCTCTGGGCAGCTCGTCCTCTTCAAAGAAAGTTGGAGGGTCAAATTTTCTAGTGCTTAATTGAAGAAAACTTCTATTACCATCAGCCCCTCCCTTCAAAGGCACCACATCGCAGTGAACATGTGATGACCCATGTGGGAAGTAACTATACTCTTCGTACTGGAATATCTGAGCCAGTTTATCTAGAGTCACACCCCCTCTATGACTGGCTCAGGGGTTACATTTTCTGGCATCTGACACCCTTTCGACACTTTCCCATTCTTTCCTTTCCTCAAACTCGGATCAAAACAAACCGGCCCCAGTTACAATCTGAACAAGCTCAGCAGGCATTGCCGTACAACTCCACCTGGGGCCGAGCCTGCCACCCCGTAGGGTTACCTGCTCTTCTCTTACCTGCCTGAGCCTGATAAAGTAAAACCTGTGTTATACTGCACGCTTGGGGATTAGGGCATTCCGGTTATCTAAAAATTCCACTTATCTGAAGGACCCATCAACCTAGGAAATACCAATTGACAATAACAGTAAAGCTCAAGTTTCTAATATTGGTAGTTTTTAAGTGTGAAGTAGTTGGTCTCACATTTCTATTTTGAGTTAAAGATGATTAGTACTTCTGAAATAAAAAATTGTTAAGCCAATCATGGTAAACCAAGCCAGGCCTGTGAGCCTGAAGTTGTGACAGTACTGTGGCTGGGGGCAATGCTGGTTAACAAAGTTTTCTGGTTAACAGAGTGCCAAGTAACCAAGGTTTCACTGTATATATATTTTTGTTAGTTTCTAAGGTGCCACAGGACCTCTCATTTTTGTAAACTTATTTTTAAGTTACAGACTAAGACAGAAACCCCTCTGGGACTTCTAGCCTGAGCAAAATGAACCAGAGAGAATTGCAACAGTTTGAGCATTGCAAATTATAGCCAATATCTCCAGAAAGATCTGTCTATGATTCAGACTGGCCTCCTCTCTAACCGTGTTTCTCATCTTTTTTTTTTTTATAAAGTACCCCTTTTTCCAAAAAAAAATTATAAGTACCCCCAGTACCTACAGTTTTCAGACACACAAAAATTTTTTTCTGCTGTTGCAAAATATTTGTTTAAACAACACAATCGTAGCCGAGCAGGCGATGAAAATTTGGGGTGTAAAAAATGCTGTAAAATTTAAAAAACAAATTCAAGTTTCTCCATATTTCAGTTGTGTTGACGTACCCCCCCAGACTTCTCCCGAGTACACCAAGGGGGGACATACCACTGGTTGAGAAACGCTACTCTAGAACACAGGGCATACCCAAGTCGAGCTCTTTAAGATTCTCAGTTCCAGTGTCAGTCTCCCGAAGCCATTCACGGCAGTATCCCCTCCTGGACTTTATTAGGGAGCACATTTGTCCTTAAGTACACATGACCCTGTGGTCCTGAGTAATTAGCAACTCCACACACAGGGAGTAGGGGCTTTTCCGTCATGGTCCACCCACCTCCTTTACTTTCCAAACAGGTTGTTCAGTCTTCTGAACATACCTATCATGCAAACAGTCCCACCAGATTTCAGTGATGTCAGTTACATCACAAAAGACAGGACTACGTAGCACTTTAAAGATTAACAAGATGGTTTATTAGGTGACGAGTTTTCGTGGGCCAGACCCACTTCCTCAGATCAATTTGTGGAAGAAAATTGATCTGAGGAAGTGGGTCTGGCCCACGAAAGCTCATCACCTAATAAACCATCTTGTTAGTCTTTAAAGTGCTACATAGTTCTGTCTTTTATTTCAGCTAGGCCAGACTAACACGGCTGCATCTCTATCACTAGTTACATCACAGGTCTTCTCATCAATAAGAAATCCCAGGCTTTTGCCAGTTACAGAGACTCCTATCATTGGTGTGTAAGCAACAAAAGCTTCTCCATTCCTCCACCTCGCCCGGGCCTTTGTAATTAATCCAGGAATCACAGAACATGTGCATAGGTCAAATCACCTAGAGGAGTGTTTCTCAAGCAGTGGCACGAGTCCCCTTGGGGTACTCGAGAAAAGTCTGGGGAGACAACTGAATTTGGAGAAAACTGAATTTTGGTTTTAAGTTTTACAGCGCTTTATTATTTTTATAATTTTTACACACGAAAATTTCATCACCTGCCCTGCTACGATTAAGTTGTTTAAACAAATGTGTTGCAATAGTAGAAAACATTTTGTGTGTCTGAAAAGTTTAGGTCCTGGGGGATACTTTATAAAAAGAGTTTGAGAAACACTGACCTAGATAGTTAATAGCCAAAACTTCAAGGGATTAGAAACACTGATCCTCCTTCCTTTCTTTCTTTCTTTCTTTCCTTCTGTCTGGGGTTCAGAAGCTCTGTCTGAGGCAGGGATTTTATTGTGCTTTCTAACCTTACTAACCTGCTCCATTTAACTTTACAAACTGGGATCCATGCGTTAGCTTTCAGGGTGAAAGCTTTGCCATTCTTGATGTCACATCTTATATGGGTACCTTTTTTTAAATTGTATAAATTCTGGAATTCTGCCCAGTGCACAATGTTCTTTCCCGATGCACTGGGAGCAGAGCAGATCAACATTTTGGTTCCAATACTTTCTGCAGTGCAAAGTCATTTTTCAAGGCAGATGAAATTTTGGCAGAAAATTTTCATTGTGCTCTAAACTTCCCGGGTTTGGAGATGAAATCTTTGCCCTCCCCCACTCTCTCACCTAAAACAGAAACTCCCCAAAAACTTCTGTAAAAATATTTTTGGGTAAAAATCTTTGACTCTTATCTGTAATTTATTTTTACTGAACACAAAGATTATAAGTGAAAACAGATTTTAAAGGGGAATATTTCCTGCTTTGGGGGTTGATTTTTCATCAACTCAAGAGAAACATTTTCAATATAAATGTGAGGGGAGGGAAATGAAAAAACAAACTAAAAGTATCCTGCAAAAAATAATTGGTTTTGTGGGGAGGTTGTTTATTTGTTTTGTTGCCTAGCTCTAATTGTGAGATCACACGCACTGCAAACGCTGAACCACCCCCAGTTTGCAAAGCCTGTGACAAACACTGCAGTTTAACTTAGTGATAGAGATGCAGCCGTGTTAGTTTGGAGTAGCTGAAACAAAAGACAGAACTATGTAGCACTTTAAAGACTAACAAGACGGTTTATTAGGTGATGATCTCTCGTGGGCCAGACCCACTTCCTCAGATCAAGGTGTGTGAATCAACGCACACAAAACAGATATAAGACTCTCTCACAGAGAGAAAGCTGTTGCTTGCCATTTCAGCCAGACTGACCGTTCCCTCAATGACCTGAAAACATGCACATTGCATAAAGAGACTTTAACTCCAGACTTCAACGAGAAGCTTCAGAATCGTCATTCATGCTTAAATTTGACACATTATGTACGGGTTTAAACAAAGACTCTAATTTTCTCACCCATTACAAGATAGCTTCCCCAATTATCACCCCTATGTCATTACCTCACAGACACCAAACTTCCCCCCTCACTCCCACTCTGTTCTAAAATTTGATTTGTCAATTTCACACGTGTTCATTTTTTTTGATTGGATCACTTTGGTATATATGGTTCTGCCGATTTTCTTCCACATATTGCTCTGAGGAAGTGGGTCTGGCCCACGAAAGCTCATCACCTAATAAACCACCTTGTTAGTCTTTAAAGTGCTACATAGTTGCAGTTTAACTTAGCTCCCTTTCAGTCAGCCTCATGCCGAGGATTTTCCAAAGAGCAGCTCTTTCCCTGCTGCCACCCCATGCGTTCAAACAGCCCAACATGGTCACCTACCTCCTGGTAGGTCTCCAGCCTGCCCCTCCTCATCTCACGGTCTTGCTGTGCCCGTGTGTGTCTGTGTGTGTCTGAGTGCGAAATGTCCAGGCAACATTGCAGGGACTTTATAATTCATCTCAGCTAAGCCCTTTGGGAGCTGTGCACCAGAGGGCCGTCTCTGGGGACTGTGGCCTCTAATTGTGCTAGTCCAAGGCCCTGAAGGAGCAAGGAGATTGGCCCTAGATTGCTTCTCACTGGCCTGCTCTGCTTTGCCAGCCCCAGGGTATGGAGCCAGGAGGGTGTCGTGCAACCTAGCTGTGCACATTAGGGCTAGTGGGGTTGGTTCCCTCTTTCTGTGTAGCTTCCCCAGGGGAAAATCCTCTCGTCTAAGAATTTCTGTCAGGTCGGAGCCACACCCTAGAGCAGGGCCTGACGGAGCTCCCTGCCCAGCAGCCGGCTCTGAAAGGATGCCCTGCCTGTAACCACAGATGAACCTCAACCTTGGATCTCCTGGCAATGCTCTATTGTTTAAGCCAGAAAGCCACCTCCCCCGTGGCCTGGCTCCATCACACTCACACTCACACTCACACACACACACACACACACACACACACACACACTAGCTTTCTTCCCCACCATCAGTCTCTCCTGTGATGCTGGCCTTTCCAGCAGGGCTGCTCTGGCAGCACCAAGGACACAAAAAGCCAGTGGATTGGATTCCCCAGGTGCGAGCTGGTGTGGCCAGGTCCTACTCTTTGCCTCTTACCCAGTCCTTGGCAGGGCTATGTTGGGGGCCAGACAGGAGCAAAGGAGCAGGGTCAGAATGTCACTGGGCCCCACAATCCCCAGCAGGAGTCCTGGGCCTTGGGGATGTATCGTGCAAGTGTTGTTTAGAGCAGCCCTGAGGCTGCTCCGACCTTTACAGGCCATGGGTCTGAGGCGATACCACTGGCTTCCTTGCCCGGCTCTGTTCCAGTCTGTTCCATTCAGGACTTCATACCACGCGCCTCACCGCAGTGTGTGAGCTCCTTCCGGTAGCGCCTCACGTTACCGCCTGTCACGTGCTGCCTCTCCTGCCCTGTCCGGGGGAAATGTGTGGGGCAGAGCGGTGTGAGAGGAGGCCAGTGGGAGACATGCCCTGTGCCTGTGGAGCGGAGCACACAGAGGTTTGGGAGGGCTCCTGGCTCTGGGAAGTCTGTTTCACAGTCTCAGGTCAGACCACAAGTGAGCTCTGTCTCCTGCACTGACGCTCTTCGCCCTTCATGCCGAGCCTGCCCCAGGGCCTGGCATCTAAGCTGTTGACCATGGTCATCAGCCCAGACTTTCTGAAATGCTGAGTCTATTCCATTAAACAGGGACCAAGCCTTGAACTTGAAGTGCTCCCGTCCCCTCACTGTGCCCGGGCGGGCCCGGCCCATAACATTTTGGCACCTGAGGCGGGGCGCTCAAATGACGCCCCCATGTCCCCTCGCTTGGGCCAAAACTTTGAAAGGTCTCAATTCTGCCGTCTTCCTGTTCTTTTTGCTCCCCTTCCTCCAGCACAGCACTCCACCATCTCCAAGCAGGGAGAATACATCTGCACCAGCAGCAGACACAATTTTCTACACTCTGGGTCCTAGTGGCTCCCCCCTACAGTCTGGCACCTGAAGCAGCCGCCTCAATACGCCTCATGGGAAGGCCAGCCCTGTGCCCAGGGCATGTTGGGAGCTGCTCAGAATTAAGGCCAATGTCCGTAGCTTGGAAAATAGTTGAAGAAAGGAATAAATTATCTCTCCAGGGGGTGTGGCACAACTCCCTGCAGTTCACTTTGGCTACGTCTACATGGCATGCCTTTTTCGACAGAGGCTTTGTCAACAGCCGCGGGCAGGTAGTTCAAACTACCGGGCATTTAAAAATGGCAGTGCCCGGGAACATGCAAATAAAGTCCAGGATATTTTAATCCCGGGCTTCATTGGCACGTTCGAATGCCTACATTAGCCACTCAAGGGTGGTGAACCCGTGTCGAATAGAATAGAAGTCAATACAGACCAAGGATGGTGGTGCAACACAAGACTGATTTTTGGAACTCTTCGGATGGAGCTCCAGGGGGCAGGGAGAACTGATCACAAGATCCTTTTCCCACAACAATGGCCTTGTCATCAATTTTGCGCCCCAGACTTCCCGGCAAGAGGGTATTTGCAGCTTATTGTGACCCATTCAAAAGAGCACACACTGCTTACCCAGTCGTTATTTTGTGGGTGCCGTCAGTGCTCTGCATGCATTCCCGGACACAGACACAAGCCAGTCAGGTCACTCCTGTATTTTTACCTAACCCCTCTTCCGGCCAGCAGCAATAGGAGCCCTTATACCTCTCTCCTAGGGACTTGTGATACCCCCACTTTGGACCAATGGCCCTGTGTTCCCAGGCCAGGTGTGGAATCCAGTCACAACCTCTACAGCCTCGAGGCTATTCCCATTCACTGGCACCGTAAATCGAAGACACGGTGCTTTGTACCTGGAAAGGAGGGGATAAATGAAAAAAAGGGGAAAGGAACAGGCAAAGGAACAAAAGAGGTCAGATCCATGGGACCCCAGCTAATTTCACAGTGCAGTGGGGCGGCTGCTCCACTCTGGTAAGGGAGGGATTAAAAGCAGGCTGGAAAGAACCCCTTCCAATGGAAGGGACACTTATCAGCCAATCAGACGGCAGCTTGCTGGGACAGCCCTGTTTATAAGGAGCTGCTCAGCAGAGCTGTGGGCAGTTGGGTCCTGACCAAGGAGGGAGCAGGGGCAGGTTCCCAGGGAGGAACACCCTAGTTGGAGCAGTGCTGGGCAGGCTGAGAGGAGCAGAGAGAGAGAGGCTCCAGCTTGATAGCCCCCAGGCTATGGGCCTTGAAACAAGGGCCGAGAAGGTGCAGGGGGTGACGGGGAAGCAGCCCAGGGAATGTGGGCAGTTAAGGGAGAGAAGGAGGGTAGGACAAGGCTGCAGCCAGAGGGTCCCTGGGCTGGGGGACCAGGGTACTGGATGAGCCTGGGCACCCTCACCCCAAGTCCCTTGCACCGCACCTTGGTGTGTGGCCTTTACAGTATAAATACATGACTAGGAGCCACCCTTGCGCCATCTGTTAGCTCCACGACCCTGGGAGGCTTCGCTAGACCCAGCTGCCTTCTCTCCCTGGCTCAGGAGCACCAGAACAGCACAGGCCAGGTCACGCAGCTGGGGCCGGGGACAGGCAAGGAAAATGGAGACGACTGTGGTGAGTTCAGTTGCTGAGCCCTCCTTGGGCTGAATTACCACTGGGCCCATCTCCCCCACCCTCCTGGGCTCCCCTCGACTCTGTCCTGCTGTGCCAGGCCTGCAGGCCTCCTCCAGCACTGACAGACATAGGGTCACAGCTCTCTGCAGTGAAATACAGACACTGGGATCCACTCAGCTCTGGGAAGGCTCGGCTACAGGGATGTGCCTCAGCACCCAAATGCACAACCTTTTCATCCACGAAAGAGACTATTTACCTGTCCCCGCTCCCTCTCAAAGTTGTTCTGATAATCTTTCACACACAGGCGGCCTTTCAGTCTAGGCCCCCAGGTCAGTCCACAATGTTCTCAGCAGTCCTCTTGGGTGGGTAGCCAGGGAGACCTGATCTCCTACATTACCTCACTCATAAGGCGGGAGTCCTTGGTTTTAGTCTGACACCCCACCTAGCTACACATGGAACAGTCCATGGTTGAAGATAGATTCCAGCATCCGGCGACATGGTCACATGTCTCTGCAAGAGCTCGTCTCCATACTTCGTGGGCTGACCCACGTGTCCGCAGGCAGGATAAGCTTCATTGTCTCTTTGCTAATGGGGCCTGAAGTACCATTAGTGGCTCTCACAATGTTAATAACACAGGAGTCTACTCCACATGCCCAAGCAGGGACGTAGCGAGGGCGGGCATTTGCTTCTGGGCGCCACGCTAGGGGGGCACCAATTTAGTCCCATTCCACTCCCCCTGTCACCCCTCAGCTCACCTGCTCCTCTTCTGCCCACCGCTGCTGGCTGGAACCTCCTCCGCCCCTCTCCTCGCCCAGCCCGACCCTCCTCCATCTCCGCCGGTGGGTTAGTGCATATTTCAGATGCATATTTACATAATGCATATGGCCTAGTCCCAAATGGAGGGGGCAGGAGAAGACGTGGTACAAGCTCCCCCCGCCCCCTTCTCCTCGCAAGGTTGAGCTCTGCCAAACACCAAGTTTGGGGCTCCGCCGCACGGTGGCGGAGGGGGGGAGGTGCAAATTTGGCCTTTGCCCCCAGCCGCATAACACCCTCACCATGCCTCTGTGTCTAAAGTGTGCTACAAAGATGATACATACGTATAAATGGGAAAATCATATATGGTAGATTACAACTTTTCCAGTGATATTTTACATGAGGTATTTCTCATAAAGCACAGATGCAGTCATATTCAGATGCATATTTCCATAATGCATATGGGATGCCCCGACACAGGGATTTTCCTGTATCCTGGGGCTCCTTCAGTGGCCCTCCTAGATAGTGACCTCTGCAAAGAGCTTTCTTGGGCAAAAGAGCTTCAAGATCTGTTTCCGGATCTGCTTGGTCTTCATGCCGTAGATGACTGGGTTTAGCATGGGGGTCAGGACGAAGTACAGGTTGTCAAACAAGACAAAGATGTGGCGAGGAATGCTGATGCCAAGCATGTGCTCGTACATTCCAATGATCCCTCCCAAATAGAAGAGCAGGATGACACCGATGTGGGAGCTGCAGGTACTGAAGGCCTTGTGACGCGCCTCGTGGGATGGAAGCCGCAAGAGGGAGTGGAGGATCATGCCGTAAGAGAAAGCGATGCAGATGGCGTCTGCCCCCACCAGGCCCGTGGCCACAACGATGCTGTACAGGTCGCTGACTGATGTGTCAGTGGTGGCCAGCTCCACCACGGTCACATGGTCACAATAGGAATGAGGGATGACATTTGTTCTACAGTAGGAAAGACTGGTTAGAAGGCAGGTTAAGGGTGGCACGACCGTCACCCCCCTCGCAAGGGACAGCAGCCCCATCAAGGCAATCTTTGGGTTGGTTAAGATGGCCTTATATCTCAGGGGCTTGCAGATAGCCACGTATCGGTCTATAGCCATGGCCAGGAGCACCCCCGACTCCATGGCGGTGAGGAAAAGGATGAAGAACATCTGGAGGAAGCAGAACTCGTAGCTGATCTCTCTGTCATCCAGCCAGAAGACGCTCAGCATTTTGGGGACAACAGCCGTAGAGAAGACCAGATCAATGACAGCCAGCATGGAGAGGAAATAGTACATGGGTTCATGGAGGGTCACATCCTGCTTTACCACAAAGAGAACAGCACCGTTTCCCAGCAGAGTAATTATGTACATGATGCAGAGCGGGATGGCGATCCAGATGTGCTGAGATTCCAGGCCAGGGACGCCGGTCAGCAGGAACGTAGAGGGGTTAGAGCAGGACTGATTGGAGAATGACATGACCTACGGCATATGCCAGTCAGTCGATTTGCAGAAGTTTTTTCCCTGCCATGCAATATTAGATATGGTGCTCCTGTCAAATAATAATATCTGATTCCTACATAAAGAAAAAAATAAATATTAGACCCACACGGCTCTAATGTGAATATGTTCTCACATCTTGTGTCAAAAAGACCAAAAAATGTAGCCATGTTTGTTTGTACCTTTAAAAACGAATGGTCCTCTGGCACTTTAGAAACTAACCAAAATGTATAGAATCATGAGCTCTTGTGGGCAAATCCCACTTCATCAGATGAGCTGGAGAGGAATAACAGAAGCCTGGAATTTTATAACAGAAAAAGAAGGGCGGAGGAGGGAGGTATTTGTCAACTGTAGGACTGGTGCTAATGTTGGAAGTGTCCCATACTTGGCTTTTGATGTACAAAGAGGTGTTAAATTCAGGGAAGGCTTGATTTGTCTTTGGACACTGATTAGGTATAAAACTATTCTTACTTGTTCACTAACTCTTGAATCCCACAACTGTAGAGAAATCTATATGATTTTCTATCGCTTTTTTTGCTGTTCATCAATCATCATCATCATCATCATCATCATCATCAACTACAACCATAGGCTCAACGCCCTCTGATGTCCGATGCCTCCTTCGCTATTTCCTTCCATCTTTTCCTGTCCACTGCAGAGTGCCTTAGTTTCTGTAGACTAGCTCCGCACCAATCTACTACATCATCTCCCCATTCTCTGTGGGGTCTGCCTCTCCTATTCGGACCATCCATTATATTAAATACCAAGGTCTTGACTTTTCACGCGTAGTTCAGGATCTTTCTATATCAACTCCTCTCAAATGCCAATAGCCTTCTCTTCAAATCTTTCGTTAGCATTCATGTCTCACATCTGTACAACATGCTGGTAAATATGCACGTTTTCAAGACACTCAGCTTCATTCCCAAGCTAATCGCTTTACTTTTCCAGATCTTATCCATCGCCTTCAAACTCACTCTTTCTTTCGCTATTCTAGTCACTATTTCCTTCTTACATTCTAGATCATATGTCATGCTGCTCCCCAAATACGAGAACTTCTCTACATTCTCTAGTTCCAGCCCTTCTACACTGATCTTCCTTCCTATTTCCTTATCTCCAAATACCTTTGTCTTCATTTTATCGATATTCATAATCAATCTGTACCGCTTCTCTTCCTCATTTAGCACCTACACCGTTCCCACTAGCTTCTCTTCATCTTCCTCGATGATAACTATATCGCACACAAACCTCAAGTTGTTAATTTTCATCCCATGCACCAATATCCCTTCTACCTATTCCTTGATCTTTTCCATCGCTCTCTCTAGGTGCGCGATGAAGATGCTCTTGGGATAAATCATTTCACATCTGACGCCCCTTCGACACTTTCTCATTCTTTCCTTTCCTCAAACTCGGATCAAAACAAACCGGCCCCAGTTACAATCTGAACAAGCTCAGCAGGCATTGCCGTACAACTCCGCCTGGGGCCGAGCCTGTCACCCTGTAGGGTTACCAGCTCTTCTCTTACCTGCCTGAGCCTGATAAAGTAAAACCTGTGTTATACTGCACGCTTGGGGATTAGGGCATTCCGGTTATCTAAAAATTCCACTTATCTGAGGGACCCATCAACCTAGGAAAAACCAATTGACAATAACAGTAAAACTCAAGTTTCTAATATTGGTAGTTTTTTAGTGTGAAGTTGGTCTCACATTTCTATTTTGAGTTAAAGGTGATTAGTACTTCTGAAATAAAAAATTGTTAAGCCAATCATGGTAAACCAAGCCAGGCCTGTGAGCCTGAAGTTGTGACAGTATTGTGGCTGGGGGCAATGCCGGTTAACAAAGTTTTCTGGTTAACAGAGTGCCAAGTAACCAAGGTTTCACTGTATATATATTTTTGTTAGTTTCTAAGGTGCCACAGGACCACTCATTTTTTTAAAGGTATTTTTAAGTTACAGACTAAAACAGCAACCCCTCTGGGACTTCTAGCCTGAGCAAAAGGAACCAGAGAGAATTGCAACTGTTTAAGCATTGCAAATTACAGCCAATATCTCCAGAAAGATCTGTCTATGATTCAGATTGATCTCCTCTATAACAGTGTTTCTCGTCTTTTTTTTATAAAGTACCCCTTTTTCCAAAAAAAAATTATAAGTACCCCCAGTACCTACAGTTTTCAGACACACAAACATTTTTTTCTACTGTTGCAAAATATTTGTTTAAACAACACAATCGTAGCCGAGCAGGCGATGAAAATTTGGGGTGTAAAAAATGCTGTAAAATTTAAAAAACAAATTCAGGTTTCTCCATATTTCAGTTGTGTTGACGTACCCCCCCAGACTTCTCCCGAGCACACCAAGGGGGGACATACCACTGGATGAGAAACGCTACTCTAGAACACAGGGCATACCCAAGTCGAGCTCTTTAAGATTCTCAGTTCCAGTGTCAGTCTCCCGAAGCCATTCACACCAGTATCCCCTCCTGGACTTTATTAGGGAGCACATTTGTCCTTAAGGACACTTGACCCTGTGGTCCTGAGTAATTAGCAACTCCACACACAGGGAGTAGGGGCTTTTCCGTCGTAGTCCACCCACCTCTTTTACTTTCCAAACAGGTTGTTCAGTCTTCTGAACATACCTATCATGCAAACGGTCCCACCAGATTTCAGTGATGTCAGTTACATCACAAAAGACAGGACTACGTAGCACTTTAAAGATTAACAAGATGGTTTATTAGGTGACGAGTT
The DNA here is from genome assembly GCF_052426305.1 of Pelodiscus sinensis. Taxonomy (NCBI): domain Eukaryota; kingdom Metazoa; phylum Chordata; order Testudines; family Trionychidae; genus Pelodiscus; species Pelodiscus sinensis. The sequence goes on along the minus strand of NC_143052.1, from coordinate 349,172,872 downwards.
TTCGTGGGCCAGACCCACTACCTCAGATCAATTTGTGGAAGAAAATTGATCTGAGGAAGTGGGTCTGGCCCACGAAAGCTCATCACCTAATAAACCATCTTGTTAGTCTTTAAAGTACTGCATAGTTCTGTCTTTTATTTCAGCTAGGCCAGACTAACACGTTTGCATCTCTATCACTAGTTACATCACAGGTCTTCTCATCAAAAAGAAATCCCAGTCTTTTGCCAGTTATGGAGACTCCTAACATTGGTGTGTAAGCAACAAAAACTTCTCCATCCCTCCACCTCGCCCGGCCCTTTGTAATTAATCCAGGAATCACAGAACATGTGCATAGGTCAAATCACCTAGACCAGTGTTTCTCAAGCAGTGGCACGAGTCCCCTTGGGGTACTCGAGAAAAGTCTGGGGAGACAACTGAATTTGGAGAAAAATGAATTTTGGTTTTAAGTTTTACAGTGCTTTATTATTTTTATACTTTTTACACACAAAAATTTCATCACCTGCCCTGCTACGATTAAGTTGTTTAAACAAATGTGTTGCAATAGTAGAAAACATTTTGTGTGTCTGAAAACTTTAGGTACTGGGGGATACTTTATAAAAAGAGTTTGAGAAACACTGACCTAGATAGTTAATAGCCAAAACTTCAAGGGATTAGAAACACTGATTCTCCTTCCTTCCTTTCTTTCTTTCTTTCTTTCTTTCTTTCTTTCTTTCTTTCTTTCTTTCTTTCTTTCTTTCTTTCTTTCCTTCTGTCTGGGGTTCAGAAGCTCTGTCTGAGGCAGGGATTTTATTGTGCTTTCTAACCTTACTAACCTGCTCCATTTCACTTTAAAAACTGGGATCCATGCTTTAGTTTTCAGGGTGAAAGCTTTGCCGTTCTTGATGTCACATCTTATATGGGTACCTTTTTTAAATCGTATAAATTCTGGAATTCTGCCCAGTGCACAATGTGCTTTCCCGATGCACTGGGAGCAGAGCAGATCAACATTTTGGTTCCAATACTTTCCGCAGTGCAAAGTCATTTTTCAAGGCAGATGAAATTTTGGCAGAAAATTTTCATTGTGCTCTAAACTTCCCGGGTTTGGAGATGAAATCTTTGCCCTCCCCCACTCTCTCACCTAAAACAGAAACTCCCCAAAACCTTCTGTAAAAATATTTTTGAGTAAAAATCTTTGACTCTTATCTGTAATTTATTTTTACTGAACACAAAGATTATAAGTGAAAACAGATTTTAAAGGGGAATATTTCCTGCTTTGGGGGTTGATTTTTCATCGACTCAAGAGAAACATTTTCAATATAAATGTGAGGGGAGGGAAATGAAAAAACAAACTAAAAGTATCCAGCAAAAAATAATTGGTTTTGTGGGGAGGTTGTTTATTTGTTTTGTTGCCTAGCTCTAATTGTGAGATCACACGCACTGCAAACGCTGAACCCCCTCCAGTCTGCAAAGCCTGTGACAAACACTGCAGTTTAACTGAGTGATAGAGATGCAGCCGTGTTAGTTTGGTCTAGCTGAAACAAAAGACAGAACTATGTAGCACTTTAAAGACGGTTTATTAGGAGATGATCTCTCGTGGGCCAGATCCACTTCCTCAGATCAATATGTGTGAATCAATGCACACAAAACAGATATAAGACTCTCTCACAGGGAGAAAGCTGTTGCTTGCCATTTCAGCCAGACTGACCGTTCCCTCAATGACCTGAAAACATGCACATTGCCTAAAGAGACTTTAACTCCAGACTTCAACGAGAAGCTTCAGAATTGTCATTCATGCTTAAATTTGACACTTTACGTACAGGTTTAAACAAAGACTCTAATTTTCTCACCCATTACAAGATAGCTTCCCCAATTATCACCCCTATGTCATTACCTCACAGACACCAAACTTCCCCCCTCACTCCCACTCTGTTCTAAAATTTGATTTGTCAATTTCACACGTGTTCATTTTTTTTGATTGGATCACTTTGGTATATATGCTTGTGCCGATTTTCTTCCACATATTGATCTGAGGAAGTGGGTCTGACCCACGAAAGCTCATCACCTAATAAACCACCTTGTTAGTCTTTAAAGTGCTACATAGTTGCAGTTTAACTTAGCTCCCTTTCAGTCAGCCTCATGCCGAGGATTTTCCAAAGAGCAGCTCTTTCCCTGCTGCCACCCCATGCGTTCAAACAGCCCTACATGGTCACCTACCTCCTGGTAGGTCTCCAGCCTGCCCCTCCTCATCTCACGGTCTTGCTGTGCCCGTGTGTGTCTGTGTGTGTATGAGTGCGAAATGTCCAGGCAACATTGCGGGGACTTTATAATTCATCTCAGCTAAGCCCTTTGGGAGCTGTGCACCAGAGGGCCGTCTCTGGGGACTGTGGCCTCTAATTGTGCTAGTCCAAGGCCCTGAAGGAGCAAGGAGATTGGCCCAAGATTGCTTCTCACTGGCCTGCTCTGCTTTGCCAGCCCCAGGGTATGGAGCCAGGAGGGTGTCGTGCAACCTAGCTGTGCACATTAGGGCTAGTGGGGTTGGTTCCCTCTTTCTGTGTAGCTTCCCCAGGGGAAAATCCTCTTGTCTAAGTATTTCTGTCAGGTTGGAGCCACACCCTAGAGCAGGGCCTGACGGAGCTCCCTGCCCAGCAGCCGGCTCTGAAAGGAAGCCCTGCCTGTAACCACAGATGAACCTCAACCTTGGATCTCCTGGCAACGCTCTATTGTCTAAGCCAGAAAGCCACTTCCCCCGTGGCCTGGCTCCATCACACACACACACACACACACACACACACACACACACACACACACACACACACTAGCTTTCTTCCCCACCATCAGTCTCTCCTGTGATGCTGGCCTTTCCAGCAGGGCTGCTCTGGCAGCACCAAGGACACAAAAAGCCAGTGGACTGGATTCCCCAGGTGTGAGCTGGTGTGGCCAGGTCCTACTCTTTGCCTCTTACCCAGTCTTTGGCAGGGCTATGTTGGGGGCCAGACAGGAGCAAAGGAGCAGGGTCAGAACGTGACTGGGCCCCACAATCCCCAGCAGGAGTCCTGGGCCTTGGGGATGTATCGTGCACGTGTTGTTTAGAGCAGCCCTGAGGCTGCTCCGACCTTTACAGGCCATGGGTCTGAGGCGATACCACTGGCTCCCTTGCACGGCTCTGTTCCAGTCTGTTCCATTCAGGACTTCATACCACGCGCCTCACCGCAGTGTGTGAGCTCCTTCCGGTAGCACCTCACGTTACCGCCTGTCACATGCTGCCTCCCCTGCCCTCTCCGGGGGAAATGTGTGGGGCAGAGCGGTGTAAGAGGAGGCCAGTGGGAGACATGCCCTGTGCCTGTGAAGCGGAGCACACAGAGGTTTGGGAGGGCTCCTTGCTCTGGGAAGTCTGTTTCACAGTCTCAGGTCAGACCACAAGTGAGCTCTGTCTCCTGCACTGACGCTCTTCGCCCTTCATGCTGAGCCTGCCCCGGGGCCTGGCATCTGAGCTATTGGCCATGGTCGTTAGCCCAGACTTTCTGAAATGCTGAGTCTAGTCCATTGAACAAGGACCAAGCCTTGAACTTGAAGTGCTCCCGTCCCCTCACTGTGCCCGGGCAGGGCCAGCCCACAACATTTTGGCGCTCAAATGACGCCCCCATGTCCTCTCGCTTGGGCCAAAACTTTGAAAGGTCTCAATTCTGCCGTCTTCCTGTTCTTTTTGCTCTCCTTCCTCCAGCACAGCACTCCACCATCTCCGAGCAGGGAGAATACATCTGCACCAGCAGCAGACACAATTTTCTACACTCTGGGTCCTAGTGGCTCCCCCCTACAGTCTGGCACCTGAAGCAGCCGCCTCAATACGCCTCATGGTAAGGCCAGCCCTGTGCCCAGGGCATGTTGGGAGCTGTTCAGAATTAAGGCCAATGTCCGTAGCTTGGAAAGTAGTTGAAGAAAGGAATAAATTATCTCTCCAGGGGGTGTGGCACAACTCCCTGCAGTTCACTTTGGCTACATCTACATGGCATGCCTTTTTCGACAGAGGCTTTGTCAACAGCCGCGGGCAGGTAGTTCAAACTACCGGGCATTTAAAAATGGCAGTGCCCGGGAACATGCAAATAAAGTCCAGGATATTTTAATCCCGGGCTTCATTGGCACGTTCGAATGCCTACATTAGCCACTCAAGGGTGGTGAACCCGTGTCGAATAGAATAGAAGTCAATACAGACCAAGGATGGTGGTGCAACACAAGACTGATTTTTGGAACTCTTCGGATGGAGCTCCAGGGGGCAGGGAGAACTGATCACAAGATCCTTTTCCCACAACAATGGCCTTGTCATCAATTTTGCCCCCCAGACTTCCCGGCAAGAGGGTATTTGCAGCTTATTGTGACCCATTCAAAAGAGCACACACTGCTTACCCAGTCGTTATTTTGTGGGTACCGTCAGTGCTCTGCATGCATTCCCGGACACAGACACAACCCTGTGCAGGACACTCCTGTATTTTTACCTAACCCCTCTTCCGGCCAGCAGCAATAGGAGCCCTTATACCTCTCTCCTAGGGACTTGTGATACCCCCACTTTGGACCAATGGCCTTGTGTTCCCAGGCCACGTGTGGAATCCAGTCACAACATCTACAGCCTCGAGGCTATTCCCATTCACTGGTGCCATAAATCGAAGACACGGTGCTTTGTACCTGGAAAGGAGGGGATAAATGAAAAGACGGGGAAAGGAACGGGCAAAGGAACAAAAGAGGTCAGATCCATGGGACCTCAGCTAATTTCACAGTGCAGTGTGGCGGCTGCTCCATTCCGGTAAGGGAGGAATTAAAAGCAGGCTGGAAAGAACCCCTTCCAACGGAAGGGACACTTATCAGCCAATCAGAGGGCAGCTTACTGGGACAGCCCTGTTTATAAGGAGCTGCTCAGCAGAGCTGTGGGCAGTTGGGTCCTGAGCAAGGAGGGAGCAGGGGCAGGTTCCCAGGGAGGAACACCCTAGTTGGAGCAGTGCTGGGCAGGCTGAGAGGAGCAGAGAGAGAGAGGCTCCAGCTTGATAGCCCCAGGCTGTGGGCCTTGAAACAAGGGCCGAGAAGGTGCAGGGGGGGATGGGTAGCAGCCCAGGGAATGTGGGCAGTTAAGGAAGAGAAGGAGGGTAGGACAAGGCTGCAGCCAGAGGGTCCCTGGGCTGGGGGACCAGGGTACTGGATGAGCCTGGGCACCCCCACCCCAAGTCCCTTGCACCCTTGCACTGTCTCTTAGCTCCACGACCTCTCCTTTACACTGGGAGGAATCGCTAGGCCCAGCTGCCTTCTCTTCCTGACTCAGGAGCACCAGAACAGCGCAGGCCAGGGGGCTGTGCCCCCCGCTTTTCTCCTGCCTTAGGGGCGAGCTGTGAGGGGAGGAGCCAGCAGCAGGCAGGGGTGGAACAGGGACAGGATACATTGGAGGAAGGCCAGGGAAGAAGCCCATATTTATGGAAAGGTCACAGCTCGCTGGTTAGGCTTATGCTGTTTGCCGGCATGTGTCACTGGTGTGTTTGAAGTGACGAGCATTGGCTTTCTGCGTGTATTTCATGTTTGCTTTAGGGAGACACCAACAGGAGGCTTGGCCAGCCCTACTGTGAAGGGACTATTGAAGCCAAATGGCCCATCAGGCAGCACTTGGCAGACACTGGGCCTTGGGAGATGCCCTCCGCCTCTCATGAGCCTTCCTGGGTAGCTTCAGACTGTCACGTGGGCAGTGACTTCGCCCTGCAAAGAACTGAGTCGTGCATGGACAGGTGATGTGCCCCAAGAATGGGTCATGTGATTGGACGCCATCTTGTCGCTGTACTTTTCCACAGCAGGAACAACGCGATTCCCTCCATTGGCAGAAGCTATGAAAGAGGTCCTGACGTCATCACCATTTTTCCTCTTTCCTGCTCCCACTCATCCACGGCTCAAGCCTCTGGACTGTGGATTTATGCCAATGGGAGCTATCGAACCAAGGGACCCTTCCAATCATTTGGAAGTAACCAGAGACTTCACTTAAGCCAGAAGTTTACCGGCATGAACCGAGGATTTTGCGTTTATTGTATGTATTTGCTTGTTTTAACCCACTCTAGCGCTCACCTTTATTTTGTTCTTTTATAAATAAACATTTAACGGTGTAGGCGTACCCTTCAGTGGTGCATTTGAAAATTCACCAGGGGCCAAATCTTAACAAGTCAAAATGGTCCCGAGTCTTTGATTTTTCAAATAATATTGAAAAAAAAGTCCAGATTCTGGAAACCAGTAAAAATGTTGACAAGGAAATCGGGCTATTATGCAACCAGCCCCCGAGTGGGCTAAAATGTCACAAGAACATTTTCAAAAGAACCTCATCCATCTTCCCAACAGCTGCATTGACAATTTTGTAAATCATCATTTGAAAAAAATTTGCCCCAAGATCATGTCCAAATCTGTGTCTGACCTTCGAAAGCAGCCCCTCAGCGGAGCCAGCCCTGGGAGAAAGTCCCTCAATTGTTAAAAATGGTGCAAAACTGTGTCCAGACTTTTTGGACAGCTCTGCTGAGAAGCCAAATGCAGCGTGTGTTGCACCGCCCCCGCCGGGGTGAGCTCACGTGCACCATGCGTGTGGTGCCACACGGGTCAGGGTGGTAACTTCTGCTGCAAAATGTCATCCTCCATGCGCCATGATCTCCCGTGCACCGTGCATGTGAGGTCACGCAGCTGGGGACGGGGACGGGCAAGGAAAATGCAGACGACTGGTGAGTTCAGTCGCTGAGCCCTCCTTGAGCTGAATTACCACTGGGCCCGTCTCCCCCACCCTCCTGGGCTCCCCTCGACTCTGTGCTGCTGAGCCAGGCCAGCAGGCCTCCTCCAGCACTGACAGGCATAGGGTCACAGCCCTCTGCAGTGAAATACAGACACTGGGATCCACTCAGCTCTGGGCAGGCTCAGCTACAGGGACCTGCCTCAGCACCCAAATGCACAACCTTTTCATCCACGAAAGAGACTATTTACCTGTCATATCTCCCCCTCAAAGTTGTTCTGACAATCTTTCAGACACAGGCGGCTTTTCAGTCTAGGCCCCCAGGTCAGTCTACAATGTTCCCAGCAGTCCTCTTGGGTGGGTAGCCAGGGAGACCTGATCTCCTACATTACCTCACTCATAAGGCGGAAGTCCTTGGTTTTAGTCTGACGCCCCACCTAGCTACACATGGAACGGTCCATGGCTGAAGATGGATTCCAGCATCCGGCGACACGGTCACATGTCTCTGCAAGACCTCGTCTCCATATTTCATGGGCCGACCCACGTGTTCGCAGGCAGGCTAAGCTTCATTGTCTCTTTGCTAATGGGGCCTGAAGTACCATTAGTGGCTCTCACAATGTTAATAACACAGGAGTCTACTCCACATGCCCAAGCGGTAACATAGCGAGGGAAGGCAGTTGCTTCTGGGTGCCATGCTAGGGGGGCACCAATTTAGTCCCATTCCACTCCCCCTGTCACCCCTCAGCTCACCTGCTCCTCTTCTGCCCACCACTGCTGGCTGGATCCTCCTCCGCACTTCTCCGCGCCCAGCCCGACTGTCACATTACCGAATTGGAGGGAAGCAGCCAGATCGCTGCTGCACCCCTAGGTGGGGGTGTTGGCCCCAGAAATCGGTATGAAAGGGAGCCATGTGGGGTATTGAATGGGAGCTTGTTGTTTTCTGATCCTGTGTACGCTGTTTATGTGAGTATATAATGTCTGTGTGTGTAGATCTGTAATCTGTGTGGAAACTGAAGATTTCCCTGCATGTGGTTAAGCATTGGGCAGGGCCGAGCCTGTGGAGCCTGTGGACATGCTAATTATCTGTGGAACAATGGTTCTCAATGGGCCAAAGACACACCCAAAGAATGGGGGCTGTCCTGAGAGCAGCCAGCAGGGAACACGAAGAGGCTGAGGACCAGGTGACCTGCTGCATACCAAGAAGAGGCCAGGAAGGAGGTATAAAGAGGCCATGCGGTCGATGCCATTTTGTTCTCAGTTCAGCACTTCATCCCAGAGGCAGCACTGCAGGGATTGAAGAGCCCGGAAGACCTGTGAACCCATCCTGATCGTAGGATGTGCAATAAGAACTTTTAAACCAGCAGCTGCAACATCTCTGCTAGAGCCTGCATCGAGAACTGGGAGATTCGGTGCATGTAACGTACTGTACTTTAATAACCTTACTCTCATGCTTTTCTTTCCTGTAATAATAAACCTTTAGATGTTAGATGCTAAAGGATTGGCCCAGCGTGATTTGTGGGTAAGGTCCAGAGGGTAAATTGACCAGGGATCTGTGGCTGGTTTCTTGGAACCGGACGGAACTTGTTCGGGGTAGGTGGGATTGGGTGCTAGGACCCCCCCACCTGTGTATGAGGCCCGGGACCATCTGGGGCACGGATATTGCTGGGGTGTTGGAGGGGTTTTGCTCGGGAGGCTTCAGGCAGGCTGCTGAAGCGCTCTGTGGGACTGGTTTGTGGCCTGTTTGGAGAGGTCGCCAGTCAGGGGGACTGTAAGGAGCCCCGGATTTGAGCAATTCGCCCTGAGCGGACGCCCTCAGCTGTGCCCAGACACGGCCCGGTCCGTCACACCGACACCCCTCCATCTCCGCCGGTTGGTTAGTGCATGTTTCCGATGCATATTTCCATAATGCATATGGCTTGGCCCCAAACTGGAGGCGGCAGGAGAAGTCCCCCCTCCTCCCAAGGTCAGGCTCAGCCGTGCACCAGGTTTGGGGCACCGCCGCATGGAGGCGGCGGGGTGGAGGTGCAAATATGCCCTTTGCCCCCAGGCACATAACACCCTCCCCATGCCTCTGTGTCTAAAGTGAGCTACAAAGATGATACATACCGTGACGGACCGGGCCGTGTCTGGGCACAGCTGAGGACGTCCGCTCAGGGTGAATTGCTCAAATCCCGGGCTCGTTACAGCCCCCAGACTGGTGACCTCTCCATACAGGCCACAAACCAGTCCCACAGAGCGCTTCAGCTGCCTGCCTTACACCTCCCGAGCAAAACCCCTCCGACACCCCAGCAATATCCGTGTCCCACATGACCCTGGGCCTCATACACAGGTGGGGGGTCCTAGCACCCAATCCCACCTACCCCGAACAAGGTCTGTCCGGTTCCAAGAAACCAGCCACAGATCCCTGGTCAATTTACCCTTTGGACCGTATCCACAAATCACGCTTGGCCAATCCTTTAGCATCTTACATCTAAAGGTTTATTATTATAATAAAGAAAAGCATGAGAGTAAGTTTGTTAAATAATAGTACATTACATGCATCGAATCTCCCAGTCCTCGATGCAGGCTCTAGCAGAGATGTCACAACTGCTGGTTTAAAAGTCCTTGTTGCACACCCTAGAATCAGGATGGGTTCACAGGTCTTTCCAGCTCTTCGATCCCTGCATTGCTACCTCTGGGACGAAGTGCTGTGCTGAGAACAATATGGAGACCACCACATGGCCTATTTATCCCTCCTTCCTCGTCTCTTCTTGGCTATCGCAGGTCACCTGGTCCCCGGCTTATTCCTGTGTTCACTGCTGGTAGCCGTTAGGTATGATTCACCACTCGTTCTTTAGATGTGTCCTTGGCCCATAGAGTGCCATTGTCCCACAGGGCCTTGCTGATTAGCAGGTCCATAGGCCGGGCCCTGCCCAATGCTCAACCGCATGCAGGGAAATATCCAGTATCCATACAAGTACATGCTTATAATTGCGCACACAGACATTATACGTACACATAAGCAGCATCCATAGGATTATCAGACAATAAGCTTCTATTCAATACCTCACATGGCCCCCTTCTATACCAATTTTGGGGCCAACACCCCCACCTATGGGTGCATCAGTGATCTGGCTGCTCCCCTCAAGATCCAGTAACGTGACACATACGTATAAATAAGAAAATCATATTTAGTAGATTACAACTTTTCCAGTGATATTTACATGAGGTATTTCTCATAAAGCACAGATGCAGTCATATTCAGATGCATATTTCCATAATGCATATGTAATGCCCTGACACAGGGTATGTTTACACCACCCCGCTAGTTCGAACTAGCGGGGTAATGTAGGCATACCGCAGTTGCAAATGAACCCCGGGATTTGAATTTCCCTGGCTTCATTTGCATAAGAGGAGAGCCGCCATTTTTAAAACCCCGCTGGTTCGAACCCCGTGCAGCGCGGCTACACGGGGCACGAACTAGGTAGTTCGAACTAGGCTTCCTAGTTCGAACTACTGTTACTCCTCGTGAAATAAGGAGTAACGGTAGTTCGAAGTAGGAAGCCTAGTTCGAACTACCTAGTTCGTGCCCCGTGTAGCCGCGCTGCACGGGGTTCGAACCAGCGGGGTTTTAAAAATGGCGGATCCCTGCTTATGCAAATGAAGCCCGGGAAATTCAAATCCCAGGCTTCATTTGCAAGTGCGGTATGCCTATATTACCCCGCTAGTTCGAACTAGCGGGGTAGTGTAGACATACCCACAGAGATTTTCCTGTATCCTGGGGCTGATTCAGTGGCCCTTCTAGATAGTGACCTCTGCAAAGAACCTTCTTGGGCAAAAGAGCTTCAAGATCTGTTTCCGGATCTGCTTGGTCTTCATGCCGTAGATGACTGGGTTGAGCATGGGGATCAGGACGAAGTACAGGTCGGCAAACAAGACAAAGATGTGGCGAGGAATTCGGAGGCCAAACATGTGCAGGTACATGGAAAGGATCCCTCCCACGTAGAAGAGCAGGATGACACCGATGTGGGAACTGCAGGTACTGAAGGCCTTGTGACGCGCCTCGTGGGACGGAAGCCGGAAGAGGGAGTGGAGGATCATGCCGTAAGAGAAGGCGATGCAGATGGCGTCTGCCCCCACCAGGCCCGTGGCCACAACGATGCTGTACAGGTCATTAACTGATGTGTCGGTGGTGGCCAGCTCCACCACGGTCACATGGTCACAAAAGGAATGAGGGATGACATTTGTTCTACAGTAGGAAAGACTGGTTAGAAGGCAGGTTAAGGGTGGCACGACCATCACCCCCCTCGCAAGGGACAGCAGCCCAATCAAGGCAATCTTTGGGTTGGTTAGGATGGCCTTATATCTCAGGGGCTCGCAGATAGCCACGTATCGGTCTATGGCCATGGCCAGGAGCACCCCCGACTCCATGGCGGAGAGAAAAAGGATGAAGAACATCTGGAGGAAGCAGAACTCGTAGCTGATCTCTCTGTCATCCAGCCAGAAGATGCTCAGCATTTTGGGGACAACAGTCGTAGAGAAGACCAGATCAATGACAGCCAGCATGGAGAGGAAATAGTACATGGGCTCATGGAGGGTCACGTCCTGCTTTACCACAAAGAGAACAGCACCGTTTCCCAGCAGAGTAATTATGTACGTGATGCAGAGCGGGATGGCGATCCAGATGTGCTGAGATTCCAGGCCAGGGACGCCGATCAGCAGGAACGTAGAGGGGTTAGAGCAGGACTGATTGGAGAATGACATGATCTATGGCATATGCCAGTCAGTCGATTTGCAGAAGTTTTGTCCCTGCCTTGCAATATTAGATATGGTGCTCCTGTCAAATAATAATATCTGATTCCTACATGAATAAAAAGATAAATATTAGACCCACGCGACTCTAATCTGAATATGTTCTCACATCTTGTGTCAAAAAGACCAAAAGGCATAGCCATGTTTGTCTGTAACTTTAAAAACGAATGGTCCTCTGGCACTTTAGAAACTAACCAAAATGTACAGAATCATGAGCTCTTGTGGGCAAAACCCACTTCATCAGATGAGCTGGAGAGGAATAACAGAAGCCCGGAATTTTATAACAGAAAAAGAAGGGCGGAGGGGGGAGGTACCTGTCAATTGTAGGACTGGTGCTAATGTTGGAAGTGTCCCATACTTGGCTTTTGATGTACAAAGAGGTGTTAAATTCAGGGAAGTATGGATTTGTCTTTTGACACTGATTAGGTATAAAACTTTCAATGTATATATTCTTACTTGTTCACTAACACTTGAATCCCACAACTGTAGAGAAATCTATATGACTTTCTATCACTTTTTTTGCTTTTCATCAATCATCATCAGCATCAACAACAACAACAACAACAACAACAATGGGTTCAACACCCCCTGGTGTCCAATACCTCCTTCGCTATTTCCTTCCATCTTTTCCTGTCCACTGCAGAGTGCTTTAGTTTCTGTAGACTAGCTCCGCACCAATCTACTACATCATCTCCCCATTCTCTGTAGGGTCTGCTCTCCTATTCGGACCATCCATTATATTAAATACCAAGGTCTTGACTTTTCACTCGTAGTTCATTCTGCAGATATGCCCGAATAGCTGTAACTTCCCTTGTATAACCTTCTGCAGTAGGTTCTTGTTTGGCTGTATCTTCCAATATAATTCCTCGTTGGTGATCTTCTGTATCCATCCTATTCTCAGGATCTTTCTATAACAACTCCTCTCAAATGCCAATATCCTTCTCTTCAAATCTTTCCTTCTTCAATCTATGCACGTTTTCAAGACACTCAGCTTCATTCCCAAGCTAATCGCTTTACTTTTCCAGATCTTATCCATCCCCTTCAAACTCACTCTTGCTTTCTCTATTCTAGTCGCTATTTCCTTCTTACATTCTAGATCATATGTCATGCTGCTCCCCAAAGATGTGAACTTCTCTACATTCTCTAGTTCCAGCCCTTCTACACTGATCTTCCTTCCTATTTCCTTATCTCCAGATACCTTTGTCTTCATTTTATTGATATTCATAATCAATCTGTACCGCTTCCCTTCCTCATTTAGCACCTACACCATTCTCACTAGCTTCTCTTCATCTTTCTCGATGATAACTATATCACACACAAACCTCAAGTTGTTAATTTTTATCCCATGCACCAATATCCCTTCTACCTATTCCTTGACCGTTTCCATCGTTCTCTCTAGGCGCGTGATGATGACGTTCTTGGGATAAATCATTTCACTTTTGGAAACATCTACTTTCGGCAAGGCCCTGTGAATTGCACTTGCCTGGGCCTCTGGGGGTATTACCCCCTTACAAACAATAAACTATGTAATTATTTTAAACAGTCATGAAACTGACACTTTTAAATCACTTTCATAGTATTGCCAACCTAAATGGTCATAGATGAAGAATCAGGCTCACCAAAAATCATGAGATTTTAACATAAAGAAATGATGTAAAAAGAAGAGTTTTGCTGAGGGTGAGTCATTTACATTATGCGTCGTTACGATGCACTGAAGTCACGTTTTCTCCACAACCACGAGAGCTAGGAACTTCATGTGTCTTTAAGAATGATGGCTGAATTCAACCCATGCTACTTGACTCCTTGCACTGGCACTTGAAAGAAAACAGTAATTATCATGAGACTCGGGACAATATTATTGGGGTTGGACACCTTGCTTTCACTCCTCTTTAAAGGCTGGTTATTTTCCAGAAGGATCTTAAACACCACACTGCACTGACGGATTTGAATTTTCACAGGAGACTATTATAACTCAAACACCAAGAAAATTCCATGAGGTATCTCCGGGCCTCTGCAGGCAGGAAAGGAAAATAAACAGACCCAGAAGCTTTGGCCAGCTCAACACAAACTGTCCCGCTTGGGTTTGTTCCCATTTGCCAGAGGCCTCTTTGTTTGCGGCCTGCATCAGAGGGAAAAGCTGGGGATAGGGAGCTAGCCCAGCCAGGGCTGCGTTCTCCTCCTCCCCTCTCCCACACCTAAGGGACTCCCAGTGTGACTTTAGGCCAGTGCCTTAGGGACAGAGCTGCAAAGGTTTTAGGCACCCACAGGTGCAGGCAGGCACCTAGTGGAGTTTACAGAGCACCTGACCTTGTAGCCCAGGGGTGGGACACCTAAGGCCCAGGGATCAGGCCCCTGAGTCTCAGGGCTCCCCCCAACATTGGCCCATGCTCCAGACCACCACCAACATCGCTCCACAGGGCTCCTAGCCTAGGCCCCCCTATACTCCGGTGAGTCCGGGGTGTGACGGACCGGGCCGTGTCTGGGCACAGCTGAGGGCATCCGCTCAGGGCGAACTGCTCGAATCCGGGGCTACTTACAGCCCCCGATTGGTGACCTCTCCACACAGGCCACAAACCAGTCCCACAGAGCACTTCAGCAACTTGCCTGAAGCCTCCCGAGCAAAACCCCTCCGACACCCCAGCAATATCCGTGCCCCAGATGGCCCCGGGCCTCATACACAGGTGGGGGGTCCTAGCACCCAATCCCACCTACCCCGAACAAGTTCTGTCCGGTTCCAAGAAACCAGCCACAGATCCCTGGTCAATTTACCCTCTGGACCTTACCCACAAATCACGCTGGGCCAATCCTTTAGAATCTATATCTAAAGGTTTATTATTACAGGAAAGAAAAGCCTGAGAGTAAGGTTATTAAAGTACAGTACGTTACATGCACCGAATCTCAGAGTTCTCGATGCAGGCTCTAGCAGAGATGTTGCAGCTGCTGGTTTAAAAATCCTTATTGCACATCCTACGATCAGGATGGGTTCACAGGTCTTCCGGGCTCTTCAATCCCTGCAGTGCTGCCTCTGGGATGAAGTGCTGAGCTGAGAACAAAATGGCATCGACCACATGGCCTCTTTATACCTCCTTCCTGGCCTCTTCTGGTATGTAGCAGGTCACCTGGTCCTCAGCCTCTCTCTGCTGGCCACTCTTAGGTGTCCGCCCTCATGCTTTAGGTGTGTCTTTGGGCCATCAAGTGCCATTGTTCTACAGGGCTTCGCTACTCAGCCTGTCCATAGCAATGCTTAACCACATTCAGAGAAATATTCAGCTTCCACACAGATTACAGATTCCTACCTACACACACAGACATTATATACTCACATAAACAGCGTACACAGGATCAGAAAACAACAAGCTCCCATTCAATACCCCACATGGCTCCCTTTCATACCAATTTCTGGGGCCAACACCCCCACCTAGGGGTGCAGCAGCGATCTGGCTGCTTTCCTCCATTTCGGTAATGTGACACGGGGAATGTGGGAAGAGTCGTTCTCCTTCTCAGTTGGCCACGTCAGTGAGAGTTTGAGAGCTGCGGGGCGGGGGGGGGGGGGGGGGTTTGGTTGGTTTTTGCTTCTCGCTTTGTGCCAAAAAAGGTTCCTCACCTCAGCTCTAGGCGGTATTAAACATCCCAGTAAGTGTCTAAGTGCCTGTGTGTGCCTCAGTGCCCCCTCCGCACACTGGAGAGAACTCTGCTGATGGGGCTACATAAGTACCACAGGTAGAGGGCAAATTTCTCTATCCACTGCAGGCCCAACCTGGGGGTTAACCCATTTTTTCACCTGTGCCCCTCGCCTCGCCTTCTTTTCTGAATGGCAGCTTGGCCCAGAAGACTTGGCTGAGTTTCTTCGGAGCGCCCTGCGTTCTCTCACCAACCTAGGAGCTGCTTACGGGGATCCTGCCCCATGCTCAGTGATAAGAGGAGAAAGACCAGGGCTGCGGTCACATTACAATAACTTGGAGACAGCAGACACCCCTGGCTACTGCCTGATCAGCCCAAGCTCTTGTACAGCTATTACAGTGGGTTGTACCAGCCCTGAGTCTGATAAAGTAAGACCTGTGTATATCCGCATGCTCGGGGATTAGAGCATTCCGGTTATCTAAAAAATCTGCTTATCTGAGGGTCCCATCAACCTAGGAAAAACCAACTGACAATAACAGTAAAGCTCAAGTTTTTAATATTGATAGTTTTGTAGGGTGAGGCAGTTGCTCTCACATTTCTATTTTGAGTTAAAGGTGATTAGTACTTCTGAAATAAAAAATTGTTAAGCCAATCATGGTAAACCAAGCCAGGCCTGTGAGCCTGAAGTTGTGACAGTATTGTGGCTGGGGGCAATGCCGGTTAACAAAGTTTTCTGGTTAACAGAGTGCCAAATAACAAAGGTTTCACTGTATATGTATTTTTGTTAGTTTATAAGGTACCACAGGACCACTCATTTTTGTAAAGTTATTTTTAAGTTACAGACTAAGACAGCAACCCCTCTGGGACTTCTAGCCTGAGCAAAATGAACCAGAGAGAATTGCAACTGTTTGAGCATTGCAAATGACAGCCAATATCTCCAGAAAGATCTGTCTATGATTCAGACTGGCCTCCTCTCTAACCGTGTTTCTCATCTTTTTTTTTTATAAAGTACCCCTTTTTCCAAATAAAATTATAAGTACCCCCAGTACCTACAGTTTTCAGACACACAAAAATTTTTTTCTGCTGTTGCAAAATATTTGTTTAAACAACACAATCGTAGCCGAGCAGGAGATGAAAATTTGCGGTGTAAAAAATGCTGTAAGATTTAAAAAACAAATTCAGGTTTCTCCATATTTCAGTTGTGTTGATGTACCCTCCCCTCCCAGACTTCTCCCGAGTACTCCAAGTTTTACAGCGCTTTATTATTTTCATACTTTTTACACACAAAAATTAAATCACCTGCCCTGCTACGATTAACTTGTTTAAACAAATGTGTTGCAATAGTAGAAAACATTTTGTGTTTCTGAAAACTGTAGGTCCTGGGGGATACTTTATAAAAAGAGGTTGAGAAACACTGACCTAGATAGTTAATAGCCAAAACTTCAAGGGATTAGAAACACGGATCGTCCTTTCTTTCTTTCTTTCTTTCTTTCTTTCTTTCTTTCTTTCTTTCTTTCTTTCTTCCTTCCTTCCTTCCTTCCTTCCTTCCTTCCTTCCTTCCTTCCTTCTGTCTGGGGTTCAGAAGCTCTGTCTGGGGCAGGGATTTTATTGTGCTTTCTAACCTTACTAACCTGCTCCGTTTAACTTTAAAAACTGGGATCCATGCTTTAGTTTTCAGGGTGAAAGCTTTGCCATTCTTGATGTCACATCTTATCTGGGTACCTTTTTTAAATCGTATAAATTCTGGAATTCTACCCAGTGCACAATGTGCTTTCCCGATGCACTGGGAGCAGAACAGATCAACATTTTGGTTCCAATACTTTCTGCAGTGAAAAGTCATTTTTCAAGGCAGATGAAATTTTGGCAGAAAATTTTCATTGTGCTCTAAACTTCCTGGGTTTGGAGATGAAATCTTTGCCCTCCCCCACTCTCTCACCTAAAACAGAAACTCCCCAAAAATTTCTGTAAAAATATTTTTGGGTAAAAATCTTTGACTCTTATCTGTAATTTATTTTTACTGAACAAAAAGATTATAAGTGAAAACAGATTTTAAAGGGGAATATTTCCTGCTTTGGTGGTTGATTTTTCATCAACTCAAGAGAAACAATTTCAATATAAATGTGAGGGGAGGGAAATGAAAAAACAAACTAAAAGTATCCAGCAAAAAATAATTGGTTTTGGGGGGAGGTTGTTTATTTGTTTTGTTGCCTAGCTCTAATTGTGAGATCACACACACTGCAAACGCTGAACCACCCCCAGTCTGCAAAGCCTGTGACAAACACTGCAGTTTAACTTAGTGATAGAGATGCAGCCGTGTTAGTTTGGTCTAGCTGAAACAAAAGACAGAACTATGTAGCACTTTAAAAACTAACAAGATGGTTTATTAGGTGATGATCTCTCGTGGGCCAGACCCACTTCCTCAGATCAAGATGTGTGAATCAATGCACACAAAACAGATATAAGACTCTCTGACAGGGAGAAAGCTGTTGCTTGCCATTTCAGCCAGACTGACCGTTCCCTCAATGACCTGAAAACATGCACATTGCCTAAAGAGACTTTAACTCCAGACTTCAACGAGAAGCTTCAGAATTGTCATTCATGCTTAAATTTGACACTTTATGTACGGGTTTAAACAAAGACTCTAATTTTCTCACCCATTACAAGATAGCTTCCCCAATTATCACCCCTATGTCATTACCTCACAGACACCAAACTTCCCCCCTCACTCCCACTCTGTTCTAAAATTTGATTTGTCAATTTCACACGTGTTCATTTTTTTTGATTGTATCACTTTGGTATATATGGTTGTGCCGATTTTCTTCCACATATTGATCTGAGGAAGTGGGTCTGACCCACGAAAGCTCATCACCTAATAAACCACCTTGTTAGTCTTTAAAGTGCTACATAGTTGCAGTTAACTTAGCTCCCTTTCAGTCAGCCTCATGCCGAGGATTTTCCAAAGAGCAGCTCTTTCCCTGCTGCCACCCCATGCGTTCAAACAACCCAACATGGTCACCTACCTCCTGGTAGGTCTCCAGCCTGCCCTTCTTCATCTCACGGTCTTGCTGTGCCCGTGTGTGTCTGTGTGTGTATGAGTGCGAAATGTCCAGGCAACATTGCAGGGACTTTATAACTCATCTCAGCTAAACCCTATGGGAGCTGTGCACCAGAGGGCCGTCTCTGGGGACTCTGGCCTCTAATTGTGCTAGTCTAAGGCTCTGAAAGAGCAAGGAGATTGGCCCTAGATTGCTTCTCACTGGCCTGCTCTGCTTTGCCAGCCCCAGGGTATGGAGCCAGGAGGGTGTCGTGCAACCTAGCTGTGCAGATTATGGCTAGTAGGGTTGGTTCCCTCTTTCTGTGAAGCTTCCCCAGGGGAAAATCCTCTCGTCTAAAAACTTCTGTCAGGTTGGAGCCACACCCTAGAACAGGGCCTGACTGAGCTCCCTGCCCAGCAGCCAGCTCTGAAAGGATGCCCTGCCAGTAACCACAGATGAACCTCAACCTTGGATCTCCCGGCAATGCTCTATTGTCAAAGCCAGAAAGCCACTTCCCCCGTGGCCTGGCTCCATCACACACACTCACACACACACACACACACACACACACACACTCAAGCTTTCTTCCCCACCATCAGTCTCTCCTGTGATGCTGGCCTTTCCAGCAGGGCTGCTCTGGCAGCACCAAGGACACAAAAAGCCAGTGGATTGGATTCCCCAGGTGTGAGCTGGTGTGGCCAGGTCCTACTCTTTGCCTCTTACCCAGTCTTTGGCAGGGCTATGTTGGGGGCCAGACAGGAGCAAAGGAGCAGGGTCAGAACGTGACTGGGCCCCACAATCCCCAGCAGGAGTCCTGGGCCTTGGGGATGTATTGTGCACGTGTTGTTTAGAGCAGCCCTGAGGCTGCTCCGACCTTTACAGGCCATGGGTCTGAGGCGATACCACTGGCTTCCTTGCACGGCTCTGTTCCAGTCTGTTCCATTCAGGACTTCATACCACGCGCCTCACTGCAGTGTGTGAGCTCCTTCCAGTAGCACCTCACGTTACCGCCTGTCACGTGCTGCCTCCCCTGCCCTGTCCGGGGCAAATGTGTGGGGCAGAGCGGTGTGAGAGGAGGCCAGTGGGAGACATGCCCTGTGCCTGTGGAGCGGAGCACACAGAGGTTTGGGAGGGCTCCTTGCTCTGGGAAGTCTGTTTCACAGTCTCAGGTCAGACCACAAGTGAGCTCTGTCTCCTGCACTGACGCTCTTCGCCCTTCATGCCGAGCCTGCCCCGGGGCCTGGAATCTGAGCTGTTGACCATGGTCGTCAGCCCAGACTTTCTGAAATGCTGAGTCTAGTCCATTAAACAGGGACCAAGCCTTGAACTTGAAGTGCTCCCGTCCCCTCACTGTGCCCGGGCAGGGCCGGCCCATAACATTTTGGCACCTGAGGCGGGGCGCTCAAATGATGCCCCCATGTCCCCTCGCTTGGGCCAAAACTTTGAAAGGTCTCAATTCTGCCTTCTTCCTGTTCTTTTTGCTCCCCTTCCTCCAGCACAGCACTCCACCATCTCCGAGCAGGGAGAATACATCTGCACCAGCAGCAGACACAATTTTCTACACTCTGGGTCCTAGTGGTTCCCCCCTACAGTCTGGCACCTCAAGCAGCCGCCTCAATACGCCTCATGGTAAAGCCAGCCCTGTGCCCAGGGCATGTTGGGAGCTGTTCAGAATTAAGGCCAATGTCCGTAGCTTTGAAAATAGTTGAAGAAAGCAATAAATTATCTCTCCAGGGGGTGTGGCACAACTCCCTGCAGTTCACTTTGGCTACGTCTACATGGCATGCCTTTTTCGACAGAGGCTTTGTCAACAGCCGCGGGCAGGTAGTTCAAACTACCGGGCATTTAAAAATGGCAGTGCCCGGGAACATGCAAATAAAGTCCAGGATATTTTAATCCCGGGCTTCATTGGCACGTTCGAATGCCTACATTAGCCACTCAAGGGTGGTGAACCCGTGTCGAATAGAATAGAAGTCAATACAGACCAAGGATGGTGGTGCAACACAAGACTGATTTTTGGAACTCTTCGGATGGAGCTCCAGGGGGCAGGGAGAACTGATCACAAGATCCTTTTCCCACAACAATGGCCTTGTCATCAATTTTGCCCCCCAGACTTCCCGGCAAGAGGGTATTTGCAGCTTATTGTGACCCATTCAAAAGAGCACACACTGCTTACCCAGTCGTTATTTTACGGGTACCGTCAGTGCTCTGCATGCATTCCCAGACACAGACACAACCCAGTGCAGGACACTACTGTATTTTTTCCTAACCCCTCTTCCGGCCAGCAGCAATAGGAGCCCTTATACCTCTCTCCTAGGGACTTGTGATACCCCCACTTTGGACCAATGGCCCTGTGTTCCCAGGCCAGGTGTGGAAACCAATCACAACCTCTACAGCCTCGAGGCTATTCCCATTCACTGGCACCGTAAATCGAAGACACGGTGCTTTGTACCTGGAAAGGAGGGGATAAATGAAAAGACAGGGAAAGGAACAGGCAAAGGAACAAAAGAGGTCAGATCCATGGGACCCCAGCTAATTTCACAGTGCAGTGGGGCGGCTGCTCCATTCTGGTAAGGGAGGGATTAAAAGCAGGCTGGAAAGAACCCCTTCCAATGGAAGGGACACTTATCAGCCAATCAGAGGGCAGCTTGCTGGGACAGCCCTGTTTATAAGGAGCTGCTCAGCAGAGCTGTGGGCAGTTGGGTCCTGACCAAGGAGGGAGCAGGGGCAGGTTCCCAGGGAGGAACACCCTAGTTGGAGCAGTGCTGGGCAGGCTGAGAGGAGCAGAGAGAGAGAGGTTATGGGCCTTGAAACAAGGGCCGAGAAGGTGCAGGGGGGATGGGAAGCAGCCCAGGGAATGTGGGCAGTTAAGGGAGAGAAGGAGGGTAGGACAAGGCTGCAGCCAGAGGGTCCCTGGGCTGGGGGACCAGGGTACTGGATGAGCCTGGGCACCCCCACGCCAAGTCCCTTGCACCGCACCTTGGTGTGTGGCCTTTACAGTATAAATACATGACTAGGAGCCACCCTTGCACCGTCTGTTAGCTCCACGACCCTGGGAGGAATCGCTAGGCCCAGCTGCCTTCTCTCCCTGGCTCAGGAGCACCAGAACAGCGCAGGCCAGGGGGCTGTGCCCCCCGCTTTTCTCCTGCCTTAGGGGCGAGCTGTGGGGGGAGGAACCAGCAGCAGGCAGGGGTGGAACAGGGACAGGATACGTTGGAGGAAGGCCAGGGAAGAAGCCCATATTTATGGAAAGGTCACAGCACGCTGGTTAGGCTTATGCTGTTTGCCGGCATGTGTCACTGGTGTGTCTAAAGTGACGAGCATTGGCTTTCTGCGTGTATTTCACGTTTGCTTTAGGGAGACACCAACAGGAGGCTTGAACAGCCCTACTGTGAAGGGACTATTGAAGCCAAATGGCCCATCAGTCAGCACTTGGCAGACACTGGGCCTTGGGAGATGCCCTCCGCCTCTCATGAGCCTTCCTGGGTAGCTTCAGACTGTCACGTGGGCAGTGACTTCCCCCTGCAAAGAACTGAGTCGTGCATGGACAGGTGATGTGCCCCAAGGATGGGTCATGTGACTGGACGCCATCTTGTCGCTGTACTTTTCCACAACAGGAACGACGCGATTCCCTCCATTGGCAGAAGCTGTGAAAGAGGTCCTGACGTCATCACCATTTTTCCTCTTTCCTGCTCCCATTCGTCCACGGCTCAAGCCTCTGGACTGTGGATTTATGCCAATGGGAGCTATCGAACCAAGGGACCCTTCCAATCATTTGGAAGTAACCAGAGACTTGACTTAAGCCAGAAGATTATTCCATCCATGCTACCGGCATGAACCGAGGATTTTGCGTTTATTGTATGTATTTGCTTGTTTTAACCCACTCTAGCGCTCACCTTTATTTTGTTCCTTTATAAATAAACATTTAACGGTGTAGGCGTACCCTTCAGTGGTGCATTTGAAAATTCACCAGGGTCCAAATCCTGACAAGTCTTTAATTTTTCAAATAATATTGAAAAAAAAGTCCAGATTCTGAAAACCAGTAAAAATGTTGACAAGGAAATCGGGCTATTATGCTACCAGCCCCAGAGTGGGCTAAAATGTCACAAGAACATTTTCAAAAGAACCTCATCCATCTTCCCAACAGCTGCATTGACAATTTTTTAAATCATCATTTGAAAAAAAATTTCCCCAAGATCATGTCCAAATCTGTCACTGACCTTCGAAAGCAGCCCCTCAGCGGAGCCAGCCCTGGGAGAAAGTCCCTCAAATGTTAAAAATGGTGCAAAACTGTGTCCCGACTTTTTGGACAGCTCTGCCGAGAAGCCAGATGCAGCGTGTGTTGCACCTCCCCCCCTGGGGTGAGCTCACGTGCACCGTGCGTGTGATGCCACATGGGTCAGGGTGGTAACTTCTGCTGCAAAATGTCATCCTCCATGCACCATGATCTCCCGTGCACCGTGCATGTGAGGTCACGCAGCTGGGGACGGGGACGGGCAAGGAAAATGGAGACGACTGGTGAGTTCAGTCGCTGAGCCCTCCTTGGGCTGAATTACCACTGGGCCCGTCTCCCCCACCCTCCTGGGCTCCCCTCGACTCTGTGCTGCTGAGCCAGGCAGCAGGCCTCCTCCAGCACTGACAGGCATAGGGTCACAGCCCTCTGCAGTGAAATACAGACACTGGGATCCACTCAGCTCTGGGCAGGCTCAGCTACAGGGACCTGCCTCAGCACCCAAATGCACAACCTTTTAATCCATGAAAGAGACTATTTACCTGTCATATCTCCCCCTCAAAGTTGTTCTGACAATCTTTCACACACAGGCGGCCTTTCAGTCTAGGCCCCCAGGTCAGTCTACAATGTTCCCAGCAGTCCTCTTGGGTGGGTAGCCAGGGAGACCTGATCTCCTACATTACCTCACTCATAAGGCAGGAGTCCTTGGTTTTAGTCTGACGCCCCACCTAGCTACACATGGAACAGTCCATGGCTGAAGATGGATTCCAGCATCCGGCGACATGGTCACATGTCTCTGCAAGACCTCGTCTCCATACTTCATGGGCTGACCCACGTGTTCGCAGGCAGGCTAAGCTTCATTGTCTCTTTGCTAATGGGGCCTGAAGTACCATTAGTGGCTCTCACAATGTTAATAACACAGGAGTCTACTCCACATGCCCAAGCAGGGACGTAGCGAGGGAGGGCAGTTGCTTCTGGGTGCCATGCTAGGGGGGCACCAATTTAGTCCCATTCCACTCCCCCTGTCATCCCTCAGCTCACCTGCTCCTCTTCTGCCCACCACTGCTGGCTGGAGCCTCCTCCGCACTTCTCCGCGCCCAGCCCGACCCTCCTCAATCTCCGCCGGTGGGCTAGTGCATATTTCAGATGTATATTTACATAATGCATATGGCCTAGTCCCAAAATGGAGGGGGCAGGAGAAGACGTGGTACAACCTCCCCCCCCTCCCCGCTCCTCGCAAGGTCGAGCTCTGCCAAACATCAAGTTTGGGGCTCCGCCGCACGGTGGCGGAGGGGGGGAGGCGCAAATTTGGCCTTTGCCCCCAGCCGCATAACACCCTCACCATGCCTCTGTGTCTAAAGTGAGCTACAAAGATGATACATACGTATAAATGGGAAAACCATATTCAGTAAATTACAACTTTTCCAGTGATATTTTACATGGGGTATTTCTCATAAAGCACAGATGCAATCATATTCAGATGCATATTTCCATAATGCATATGGGATGCCCCGACACAGGGATTTTCCTGGATCCTGGGGCTCCTTCAGTGGCCCTCCTAGATAGTGACCTCTGCAAAGAGCTTTCTTGGGCAAAAGAGCTTCAAGATCTGTTTCCGGATCTGCTTGGTCTTCATGCCGTAGATGACTGGGTTTAGCATGGGGGTCAGGACGAAGTACAGGTCGTCAAACAAGACAAAGATGTGGCGAGGAACGCTGATGCGAATCATGTGCACGTACATGGGAAGGATCCCTCCCACATAGAAGAGCAGGATGACACCGATGTGGGAACTGCAGGTACTGAAGGCCTTGTGACGCGCCTCGTGGGATGGAAGCCGCAAGAGGGAGTGGAGGATCATGCCATAAGAGAAGGCGATGCAGATGGCGTCTGCCCCCACCAGGCCCGTGGCCACAACGATGCTGTACAGGTCGCTGACTGATGTGTCGGTGGTGGCCAGCTCCACCACGGTCACATGGTCACAATAGGAATGAGGGATGACATTTGTTCTACAGTAGGAAAGACTGGTTAGAAGGCAGGTTAAGGGTGGCACGACCGTCACCCCCCTCGCAAGGGACAGCAGCCCCATCAAGGCAATCTTTGGGTTGGTTAAGATGGCCTTATATCTCAGGGGCTTGCAGATAGCCACGTATCGGTCTATGGCCATGGCCAGGAGCACTCCCGACTCCATGGCGGTGAGAAAAAGGATGAAGAACATCTGGAGGAAGCAGAACTCGTAGCTGATCTCTCTGTCATCCAGCCAGAAGACACTCAGCATTTTGGGGACAACAGCCGTAGAGAAGACCAGATCAATGACAGCCAACATGGAGAGGAAATAGTACATGGGCTCATGGAGGGTCACATCCAGCTTTACCACAAAGAGAACAGCACCGTTTCCCAGCAGAGTAATTATGTACATGATGTAGAGCGGGATGGCGATCCAGATGTGCTGAGATTCCAGGCCAGGGACGCCGGTCAGCAGGAACGTAGAGGGGTTAGAGCAGGACTGATTGGAGAATGACATGACCTACGGCATATGCCAGTCAGTCGATTCGCAATATTAGATATGGTGCTCCTGTCAAATAATAATATCTGATTCCTATATGAAGAAAAAAATTAATATTAGACCCACGCGGCTCTAATGTGAATATGTTCTCACATCTTGTGTCAAAATACCAAAAGATGTAGCCATGTTTGTCTGTACCTTTAAAAACGAATGGTCCTCTGGCACTTTAGAAACTAACCAAAATGTACAGAATCATGAGCTCTTGTGGGCAAATCCCACTTCATCAGATGAGCTGGAGAGGAATAACAGAAGCCTGGAATTTTATAACAGAAAAAGAAGGGCAGAGGAGGGAGGTACCTGTCAATTGTAGGACTGGTGCTAATGTTGGAAGTGTCCCATACTTGGCCTTTGATGTACAAAGAGGTGTTAAATTCAGGGAAGGCTGGATTTGTCTTTGGACACTGATTAGGTATAAAACTTTCAATGTATATTCTTACTTGTCTTGAATCCCACAACTGTAGAGAAATCTATATTACTTTCTATCATTTTTTTTGCTTTTCATCAATCATCATCATCAACAACAACCCTGGACTCAACGCCCCCTGGTGTCCGATGGCTCCTTCACTATTTCCTTCCATCTTTTCCTGTCCACTGCAGAGTGCTTTAGTTTCTGTAAACTAGCTCCGCACCAATCTACTACATCATCTCCCCATTCTCTGTAGGGTCTGCTCTCCTATTCGGACTATCCATTATATTAAATACCAAGGTCTTGACTTTTCACTCGTAGTTCATTCTGCAGATATGCCCGAATAGCTGTAACTTCCCTTGTATAACCTTCTGCAGTAGGTTCTCGTTCGGCTGTATCTTCCAATATAATTCCTCGTTGGTGATCTTCTGTATCCATCCTATTCTCAGGATCTTTCTATAACAACTCCTCTTGAATGCCAATATCCTTCTCTTCAAATCTTTCGTTATCACCCATGTCTCACATCCGTACAACATGCTGGTAAATATTCACGTCTTCAAGACACTCAGCTTCATTCCCAAGCTAATCGCTTTACTTTTCCAGATCTTATCCATCGCCTTCAAACTCACTCTTGCTTTCGCTATTCTAGTCTCTATTTCCTTCTTACATTCTAGATCATATGTCATGCTGCTCCCCAAATATGTGAACTTCTCTACATTCTCTAGTTCCAGCCCTTCTACACTGACCTTCCTTTCTATTTCCATATCTCCAAATAACTTTGTCTTCATTTTATCGATATTCATAATCAATCTGTACCGCTTCCCTTCCTCATTTAGCACCTACACCATTCTCACTAGCTTCTCTTCATCTTCCTCGATGATAACTATATCACACACAAACCTCAAGTTGTTAATTTTCATCCCATGCACCAATATCCCTTCTACCTATTCCTTGATCTTTTCCATCGTTCTCTCTAGGCACGTGATGATGATGTTCTTGAGATAAATCATTTCACTTTTGGAAACATCTACTTTGGGCAAGACTCTGTGAATTTACACTGCACCTGCCTGGGCCTCTGGGGGTATTACCCCCTTACAAACAATAAACTATGTAATTATTTTAAACAGTCATGAAACTGACACTTTTAAATCACTATTGCCAACCTAAATGGTCATAGATAAAGAATCAGGCTCACCAAAAATCATGAGATTGCCTTTAACATAAAGAAATGATGTAAAAAGAAGAGTTTTGCTGAGGGTGGGTCATTTACATTACACTTCGTTAAGATGCACTGAAGTCACGTTTTCTCCACAACCACGAGAGCTAGGAACTTCATTTATCTTTAAGAATGATGGCTGAATTCAACCCATGCCACTTGACTCCTAGCGCTGGCACTTGAAAGAAAACAGTAATTAACATGAGACTCAGGACAAAATTATGGGGGTTGGACACCTTGCTTTCACTCCTTTTTAAAGGCTGGTTATTTTCCAGAAGGATCTTAAACACCACACTGCACTGATGGACTTGAATTTTCACAGGAGACTATTTTAACTCAAACACCAAGAAAATTCCATGAGGTATCTCCGGGCCACTGCAGGCAGGAAAGGAAAATAAACAGGCCAAGGAGCTCTGGGCAGCTTGTCCTCTTCAAAGAAAGTTGGAGGGTCAAATTTTCTAGTGCTTAATTGAATAAAACTTCTATTGCCATCAGCCCCTCCCTTCAAAGGCACCACATCGCAGTGAACATGTGATGACCCATATGGGAAGTAACTATACTCTTTGTACTGGAATATCTGAGCCAGTTTACCTAGAGTTACACACCCCCTATGACTGGCTCAGGGGTTACATTTTCTGGCATGTTAGGACAGAGCTCGGCATGCAGATGGAGCCCAGGGAATAAAACAAATCATGACAATAATCATCGACTTCACGGACTCTCTGGATCCAATTTCTGGTTTAGTCTGGAACTGGCTTGGCCATGGCTGAACCCTAAGACTTGGTGGCAGATTCACATCTGACACCCTTTCGACACTTTCTCATTCTTTCCTTTCCTCAAACTCGGATCAAAACAAACCGGCCCCAGTTACAATCTGAACAAGCTCAGCAGGCATTGCCGTACAACTCCACCTGGGGCCGAGCCTGCCACCCCGTAGGGTTACCTGCTCTTCTCTCCTCTCACCTCATCCTGACTTCGGCCTGCCTGCCCTCTGTGCTGCTTTGCACACGGCATGGGCCGCTTTGCCCATCCCCGGGGGCCAAAGGCTGCACTCTCTGGGTATGTCTACACTAGAAAGTTAGTTCGAACTAACGGACGTTAGTTCGAACTAACTTTCCTATGCGCTACACTAGCGCTCCGCTAGTTCGAATTTGAATCGAACTAGCGGAGCGCTTAGTTCGAACTAGGTAAACCTCATTTTACGAGGACTAACGCCTAGTTCGAACTAGCTAGTTCGAACTAAGGGCTGTGTAGCCCTTTAGTTCGAACTAGTGGGAGGCTAGCCCTCCCCAGGTTTCCCTGGTGGCCACTCTGGCCAACACCAGGGAAACTCTATGCCCCCCTCCCGGCCCCGGACCCCTTAAAGGGGCACGGGCTGGCTACGGTGCCCGTGCCAGGTGCAAGCCTGCCAGCACCCAGCTAGCAGACCCTGCACCTGGCACGGCACAGAGCCACCCACCCGATGCCCCCCAGCCCACCCCCTCTTGCCGGGACCAGGCTGGCGGCTCCCGGGAGCTTGCCCTGGACCGCAAGAGGCGGGCACCTTCCTGGGCTAGTGCGGACATCGTGGACCTCGTCCACGATCTCCGCACTAGGCACAGGAAAGTGGCCGGCTAGGGCAGGAGAGCTGCCAGCCTGGCCACCCAGGAGCAGGTGTGCATGAAAATCAAGGGGGTCCACTGAGACCCCCGACACTGAGCCCTGAGCTTACAATGGCCGTACTGGGTCAGACCAAAGGTCCATCTAGCCCAGTAGCCTGTCTGCCAACAGCGGCCAACCCTAGGGACCCTGGAGGGGATGGACCGAAGACAATGACCAAGCCATTTGTCTCGTGCCATCCCTCTCCAGCCTTCCACAAACTTTGGGCAGGGACACCACTCCTACCCTCTGGCTAATAGGACTCCATGGACCCAACCTCCATGACTTGATCTCACTTCCCTTTAAACTCTGTTCTAGTTCTAGCCTTCACAGCCTCCTGCAGCAAGGAGTTCCACAGGTTAACTATTTGCTTTGTGAAGAAGAACAACTTTCTCTTACTAGTTTCAAGCCTGCTACCCATTCCTTTCCTTTGGTGTCCTCTAGTCCTTCTTTATGGGAACTCGGGAAGAACTTTTCTGTATGCACCCTCTCCACCCAACCCCTTCTTTTAGAGACCTCTATCCTGTCCCCCCTCCGTCTCCTCTTTTCTAAGCTGAACAGTCCCAGTCTCTGTAGCCTCTCTTCATCTGGGACCTGTTCCCAACCCCTGATCATGTTAGTTGCCCTCCCCTCTCCCAGCCTTTCTCTTCCCCTCTCCCACCTCCTTTTCCCAGTCTCCCCCAGTTTTTTTCAATAAAGACAGAGTCAATGTTGGAAGAAACGTTATCTTTATTTTGTACATCAATAAGAAGGGGGGCTAGGGAAGGGCAAGTGGAAGGAGGTGAGGGAGGAATGGGGTACGAGCCCCCGATGGGGAGGACTGGGCTGGCTCTGCGGGCTTCTGGGGGTGGAAGCTCTCCTGCAGCCCCCCAATTACTCCCTCTCCCCAGATGGCAGCCTGCGGCAAGTGCAGCCAGGCTGATGGCCGAGTGGTGTGATGTGCCCAGTGTGGGCACTCAGGGCACTCCAAGCCAGAACTTCTTTGCAAGCGGGGCACCCCTTAGAACTGTGTGTCCGGGGTGGGGGTCGGGACCCTTTAAGCGCAGCCCTCGGCTAGCCTGAGACAGTATCTCCATGCTCTAAGTCCTCCTTTTATGCCCTGCCGGCACTGCTTCCGGCCATCATTAAGCCCTGTTCAGAGTCCACTCAA
The DNA here is from genome assembly GCF_052426305.1 of Pelodiscus sinensis. NCBI lineage: Eukaryota > Metazoa > Chordata > Testudines > Trionychidae > Pelodiscus > Pelodiscus sinensis. The sequence continues at coordinate 349,143,509 of NC_143052.1, read as the reverse complement.
TGTGGACTTACTAGTTCGAACTAGCAAAACGCTAGTTCGAACTAGTTTTTAGTTCTAGATGCGTTAGTTCGAACTAGCTTAGTTCGAATTAACTAATTCGAACTAAGTTAGTTCGAACTAGCGCTGTAGTGTAGACGTACCCTCTGGGTACTTCTAAACTACATGCCTCCGTCGACGGAGGCATGTAGATTAGCCAGATCGGCAGAGGGAAATGAAGCCGCAATTAAAATAATCGCAGCTTCATTTAAATTTAAATGGCTGCCCCGCTCTGCCGATCAGCTGTTTGTCGGCAGATCGGGGCAGTCTGGACGCGCCGCGCCGACAAAGAAGCCTTTCTTGATCGGCAGAGGTATGCCTCGTGAAACCAGGTTTACCTGTGCCGATCAAGAAAGGCTTCTTTGTCGGCGCGGCGCGTCCAGACTGCCCCGATCTGCCGACAAACAGCTGATCAGCAGAGCGGGGCAGCCATTTAAATTTAAATGAAGCCCCGATTATTTTAATCGCGGCTTCATTTCCCTCTGCCGATCTGGCTAATCTACATGCCTCTGTCGACGGAGGCATGTAGTCTAGACACACCCTCCGGTAACTGTCCTGCTTGGGTTTGTTCCCATTTGCCAGAGGCCTCTTTGTTTGCGGCCTGCAGCAGAGAGAAAAGCTGGGGATAGGGAGCTAGCCCAGCCAGGCCTGCGTTCTCCTCCTCCGCTCCCCCACACCTAAGGGACTCCCAGTGTGACTTTAGGCCAGCGCCTTAGGGACAGAGCTGCAAAGGTTTTAGGCACCCACAGGTGCAGGCAGGCACCTAGTGGAGTTTACAGAGCACCTGACCTTGTAGTCCAGGGGTGGGACACCTAAGGCCCAGGGATCAGGCCCCTGAGTCTCAGGACTCCCCCCAACATTGGCCCATGCTCCAGACCACCACCACCATCGCTCCACAGGGCTCCTAGCCTAGGCCCCCCCCATACTCCGGTGAGTGCAGGGAATGTGGGAAGAGTCATTCTCCTTCTCAGTTGGCCACGTCAGTGAGAATTTGAGAGCTGGTGGGGGGGTGGGTTGGTTGGTTTTTGCTTCTCACTTTGTGCCAAAAAAGGTTCCTCACCTCTGCTCTAGGCGGTATTAAACATCCCACTAAGTGCCTGTGTGTGCCTCAGTGCCCCCTCCGCACACTGGGGAGAACAGCACGGCTCTGCCCGACCGAGGGGCTGTCAGGAGAGATAGATTTCATCGTGTGAGGTGTTCGGATACTCTGTCGATGGGGCCACGTAAGTACCACAGGTAGAGGGGAAATTTCTCTATCCACTGCTGGCCCAACCTGGGGGTTAACCCATTTTTTCACCTGTGCCCCTCGCCTCGCCTTCTTTTCTGAATGGCAGCTTGGCCCAGAAGACTTGGCTGAGTTTCTTCGGAGCGCCCTGCGTTCTCTCCCCAACCTCCCCACCCCCACAGGGGGATTCCTATCTTACAGGTCATCTAAGGACTTCCAGCTCCTTAATTTAATGACCAGCCTTTTCCACCTTCATCACCCTGCCTCTGTTTGTAAACAAAGCCCCAACTCCCTGCCCCGGGTCACAAGCCGGGAGAAGCACCTCACTGCAGGGCTCTCATGCCACACTAATGCTGTGCCATTAAGTGCACCCCCTGACAGCCCATCCGCTGTACGAAACTGGGGGTGGGGGAGTAGTCCACACACAGACCTAACTGGCACCCTAGAGGTGCTGGACAGTGAGTCAGGAGACATAAGTGCTATCCTGGGCTCTGCCACTGACCTGCTGGGTCACCTTGAACCCGTAACGTCCCCGCTTTGTGCCTCAGTTTCCCCTCCCTCTCTTTCTATTTTCCTCTGTAAGCACTTCAGGGCTTGGACTCTCACGCATGGACATGTGTCTTTACAACTCTTAGCACTGTGAGACCATGATGTCAGATGGGCCCACAGTGTCTATTGTCGTGACAAAGGGGGCATGTAGGCTTCAGCTACTTCCCTGCCCTGCCCCCTTTCCCCAGCCACCTCCACAAACCAAATGCAATCGGGAGACCTAGGAGCTGCTTACGGGTATCCTGCCCCATGCTCAGAGATAAGAGGAGGAAGACCAGGGCTGCGGTCACATTACAATAACTTGGAGACAGCAGACACCCCTGGGTACTGCCTGATCAGCCCAAGCTCTTGTACAGCTACTACAGTGGGTTGTGGCAGGCCTGAGCCTGATAAAGTAAAACCTGTGTAATCCCGCCCACTCGGGGATTAGGGCATTCCGGATATCTAAAAATTCCGGTTATCTGAGAGTCCCATCAACCTAGGAAAAACCAACTGACAATAACAGTAAAACTCAAGTTTTTAATACTGGTAGTTTTGTAGGGTGAGGCAGTTGGTCTCACATTTCTATTTTGAGTTAAAGGTGATTAGTACTTCTTAGATAAAAAATTGTTAAGCCAATCATGGTAAACCAAGCCAGGTCTGTGAGCCTGAAGCTGTGACAGTATTGTCGTTGGGGGCAATGCCAGTTAACAAAGTTTTCTGGTTAACAGAGTGCCAAATAACAAAGGTTTCACTGTATATGTATTTTTGTTAGTTTCTAAGGTGCCACAGGACCACTCATTTTTTTAAAGTTATTTTTAAGTTACAGCCTAAGACAGCAACCCCTCTGGGACTTCTAGCCTGAGCAAAAGAAACCAGAGAGGATTGCAGCTGTTTAATCATTACAAATTACAGCCAATATCTCCAGAAAGATCTATCAATTATTCAGACTGGCCTCTTCTATAACAGTGTTTCTCATCTTTTTTTTATCTCATCATTTTTTCTTTCCCAAAAAAAATAAGAAGTACCCCCATACCTACAGTTTTCAGACACACAAACATTTTTTCTACTGTTGCAAAATATTTATTTAAACAACACAATCGTAGCCGAGCGGGCGATGAAAATTTGGAGTCTAAAAAGCACAAAAATAATAAAACGCTGTAAAACTTAAAAAAAAATTTCAGGTTTCTCCATATTTCAGTTGAGTTGACGTACCCCCCAGAATTCTCCCAAGTACCCCTAAGGGGTGACATACCACTGGTTGAGAAACACTACTCTAGAACACATGGCAAACCTGAGTCAAGCTCTTTAAGTTTCTCATTTTCAGGCATTTTCCAGGCCCTCACATCATTTTCTGATTTTTTTTTCTGCACCCTCTCTGATTTTTCAGCCTTGCTTTGCAATGTGGACCCCAGAACGGGCTGGCCGAGTTCCAGTGTCACTCTCCCAAAGCCATTCACGGCAGTATACCCTTCTGGACTTTATTAGGGAGCACATTTGTCCTTAAGCACACATGACCCTGCGGTCCTGAGTAATTAGCAACTCCACACACAGGGAGTAGGGGCTTTCCCGTCATGGTCCACCCACCTCTTTTACTTTCCAAACAGGTTGTCACCAGTCTTCCGAACATACTTATCATGCAAATGGTCCCACCAGATTTCAGTGATGTCAGTTACATCACAAAAGAAAGGCCTACGTAGCACTTTAAAGACTAACAAGATGGTTTATGAGGTGATGAGCTTTCGTGGACCAGACCCACTTCCTCAGATCAATTTGTGGAAGAAAATTGATCTGAGGAAGTGGGTCTGACCCATGAAAGCTCATCACCTAATAAACCATCTTGTTAGTCTTTAAAGTACTGCATAGTCCTTTCTTTTGTTTCAGCTAGGCCAGACTAACACGGCTGCATCTCTATCACTAGTTACATCACAGGTCTTCTCATCAATAAGAAATCCCAGTCTTTTGCCAGTTACGGAGACTCCTAGCATTGGTGTGTAAGCAACAAAAACTCCTCCATCCCCCCACCTCGCCCAGGCTGTTGTAATTAATCCAGGAATCACAGAACATGTGCGTAGGTCACATCACCTAGACCAGTGTTTCTCAAGCAGAGGCACGAGTCCCCTTGGGGTACTCGAGAAAAGTCTGGGGAGACAACTGAATTTGGAGAAAACTGAATTTTGGTTTTAAGTTTTACAGCGCTTTATTATTTTTATACTTTTTACACACGAAAATTTCATCACCTGCCCTGCTACGATTAAGTTGTTTAAACAAATGTGTTGCAATAGTAGAAAAACATTTTGTGTGTCTGAAAACTGTAGGTGCTGTGGGATACTTTATAAAAATAGTTTGAGAAACACTGACTGAGATAGTTGTTAGCCAAAACTTCAAGGGATTAAAAACACTGATCCTCCTTCCTTTCTTTCTTTCCTTCTGTCTGGGGTTCAGAAGCTCTGTCTGGGGCAGGAATTTTATTGTGGTTTCTAACCTTACTAACCTGCTCCATTTAACTTTAAAAACAAGGATCCATGCTTTAGTTTTCAGGGTGAAAGCTTTGCCGTTCTTGATGTCACATCTTATCTGGGGACCTTTTTTTAAATCGTATAAATTCTGGAATTCCGCTCAGTGCTTTCCTGATGCCCTGGGAGCAAAGCAGATCAACATTTTGGTTCCAATACTTTCTGCAGTGAAAAGTCATTTTTCAAGGCAGATGAAATTTTGGCAGAAAATTTTCATTGTGCTCTAAACTTCCCGGGTTTGGAGATGAAATCTTTGCCCTCCCCCACTCTCTCACCTAAAACAGAAACTCCCCAAAAACTTCTGTAAAAATATTTTTGGGTAAAAATCCTTGACTCTTATCTGTAATTTATTTTTACTGAACAAAAAGATTATGAGTGAAAACAGATTTTAAAGGGGAATATTTCCTGCTTTGGGGGTTGATTTTTCATCAACTCAAGAGAAACATTTTCCATATAAATGTGAGGGGAGGGAAATGAAAAAACAAACTAAAAGTATCCAGCAAAAAATAATTGGTTTTGGGGGGAGGTTGTTTATTTGTTTTGTTGACTAACTCTAATTGTGAGAGAACACCCACTGCAAACGCTGAATCACCCCCAGTCTGCAAAGCCAGTGACAAACACTGCAGTTTAACTTACTGATAGAGATGCAGCCGTGTTAGTTTGGTCTAGCTGAAATAGAAGACAGAACTATGTAGCACTTTAAAGACTAACAGGACGGTTTATTAGGTGATGATCTCTCGTGGGCCAGACCCACTTCCTCAGATCAAGATGTGTGAATCAATGCACACAAAACAGATATAAGACTCTCTCACAGGGAGAAAGCTGTTGCTTGCCATTTCAACCAGACTGACCGTTCCCTCAATGACCTGAAAACATGCACATTGCATAAAGAGACTTTAACTCCAGACTTCAACGCGAAGCTTCAGAATTGTCATTCATGCTTAAATTTGACACTTTATGTACGGGTTTAAACAAAGACTCTAATTTTCTCACCCATTACAAGATCGCTTCCCCAATTATCACCCCTATGTCATTACCTCACAGACAGCAAACTTCTCCCCTCACTCCCACTCTGTTCTAAAATTTGATTTGTCAATTTCACACGTGTTCATTTTTTTTGATGGTATCACTTTGGTATATATGGTTCTGCCGATTTTCTTCCACATATTGATCTGAGGAAGTGGGTCTGGCCCACGAAAGCTCATCACCTCATAAACCACCTTGTTAGTCTTTAAAGTCCTACATAGTTGCAGTTTAACTTAGCTCCCTTTCAGTCAGCCTCATGCCGAGGATTTTCCAAAGAGCAGCTCTTTCCCTGCTGCCACCCCATGCGTTCAAACAACCCAACATGGTCACCTACCTCCTGGTAGGTCTCCAGCCTGCCCCTCCTCATCTCAGGGTCTTGCTGTGCCCGTGTGTGTCTGTGTGTGTCTGAGTGCGAAATGTCCAGGCAACACTGCAGGGACTTTATAATTCATCTCAGCTAAGCCCTTTGGGAGCTGTGCACCAGAGGGCCTTCTCTGGGGACTGTGGCCTCTAATTGTGCTAGTCCAAGGCCCTGAAGGAGCAAGGAGATTGGCCCTAGATTGCTTCTCACTGGCCTGCTCTGCTTTGCCAGCCCCAGGGTATGGAGCCAGGAGGGTGTCGTGCAACCTAGCTGTGCACATTAGGGCTAGTGGGGTTGGTTCCCTCTTTCTGTGTAGCTTCCCCAGGGGAAAATCCTCTCGTCTAAGAATTTCTGTCAGGTCGGAGCCACACCCTAGAGCAGGGCCTGACGGAGCTCCCTGCCCAGCAGCCGGCTCTGAAAGGATGCCCTGCCTGTAACCACAGATGAACCTCAACCTGGGATCTCCTGGCAATGCTCTATTGTCTAAGCCAGAAAGCCACTTCCCCCGTGGCCTGGCTCCATCACACTCACACTCACACACACACACACACACACACAGACTGACATTATTCGCAAACGACAAGCGACACACAATCTTAGCCGCGCTGAACACCATGCCATCCAGAGTCTCAAAAACAACCTGGACATTGTAATCAAACCAGCTGACAAAGGGGGTGCTGTGGTCATTATGAATAAGGCCGACTATAACCAGGAGGCAACCAGACAACTCTCGAACACCGCATTTTACAAACCTCTCCCCTCTGATCCCACCTTGGAATACCAAAAGAAACTACACTGTCTCCTTAAAAGCCTCCCCACAGCTACTCGGGAACAAATCCACACAGAATCACCTTCTGACCCCCGACCAGGATTGTTCTATCTACTTCCCAAGATCCATAAACCTGGGCATCCCAGACGTCTCATCATCTCTGGTATTGGCACACTCACTACTGGTCTATCCAGCTATGTAGACACTCTTCTCAAACCCTTCGTAACCAATACCCCCAGCTATCTCCGAGACACTACTGACTTCCTAAGGAAACTACAAAACATCGATAACCTCCCCAATAATACCATCCTTGCCACCATGGATGTAGAAGCTCTATATACCAACATCCCACATGAAGACGGATTACAAGCAATTAGAAACACTATCCCAGAGGACACTACTGCCAACCTGATAGCAGACCTATGTAACTTTGTTCTCACCCACAATTATTTCCAGTTTGAGAACAACTTATACCTCCAGATCAGCGGCACAGCCATGGGTACATGCATGGCCCCACAGTATGCTAACATCTTTATGGCTGACCTAGAACAACGTTTCCTCAACTCCCGTCCCCTTTCACCCCTCCTCTACCTACGGTACATCGATGACATCTTTATGATCTGGACGCATGGCCAAGAAACACTGGAGATATTCCACAGAGATTTCAACAACCTACACCCCACCATCAACCTCAGCCTGGACCATTCTACACGAGAGATCCACTTCCTGGACGCCACCGTACAAATCAACAATGGAAAATTAGACACCACTCTCTACAGAAAACCCACCGACTCATACAGTTACCTACATGCTTCCAGCTCCCATCCAAAACACACCACACGATCCATCGTCTACAGCCAAGCCCTTCGATACAACCGCATCTGCTATAATCCCACTGACAGAGACCAGAAGCTTCAGGATCTCTACCAAGCATTTATAAACCTCAACTACCCACCCAGAGAAATAAAAAAGCAAATTGAAAGAGCCAGACGAATACCTAGAAACCATCTACTTCAAGACAGACCCAAGAAAACCAACAATAGAACACCACTTGTCATCACCTACAACCCCCAACTTAAACCTGTCCAACACATTATCAATAAACTACAGCCTATATTGGAACAGGATACCATACTCAAAGAGGCTCTGGGAGACAGACCCATAGTCTCCTATAGACAACCACCTAACCTCAAGATGATTCTTACCAACCACCACAGGACATACCACACTAATACCAACCCTGGTACCTTCCCTTGCAACAAACCCCGTTGCCAGCTTTGTCCACATATTCATTCTGCTGATACCATTATTGGACCTAACCAAGTGAGTTATAAGATCAAGAACACATATTCCTGCGCATCCAGAAATATAATCTATGCTATCATGTGCCGAAAGTGTCTGTCTGCTATGTACATTGGACAAACATCTCAGACACTTCGCCAAAGGATTAATGCCCACAAAACAGATATCAGACAAGATCACAAAGAGAAAACAGTTTCTTGCCATTTTAACCAGAAAGGACACTCTCTAAATGGCTTAGCCACCTGCATTCTGCTACAAAGACCTTTTACATCTGCACTTGAACTTTACCTCTGAACTGTCATTCATGTTAAAATTCGACACTTTCCAAAAAGGACTCAACAAACATTTGAACTATCTCACCCATTACCAAGATAGTTTCCCCAATTATCACCTCTAATACCATTAACTCAGAAACATCCCACTCTCCCTACCTCTAATATCATCAATTCAAAGACACTTACCTTCCTTCCTCCCCCCCCCCACCCGCATCCCCCTCCTGTTCTGCAATGTGATTTGTCCTTTTCATATTTGTTCATTTTTTTTAATTGTATCCTTTGGTATATATGGTTGTGACTATTTTCTTCCACTATCTGATCTGAGGAAGTGGGTCTGGCCCACGAAAGCTCATCACCTAATAAACCATCTTGTTAGTCTTTAAAGTGCTACATTGTTCTGCATTTTGCTTCAGCTACCCCAGACTAACACGGCTACATCTCTATCACTACACACACACAAGCTTTCTTCCCCACCATCAGTTTCTCCTGTGATGCTGGCCTTTCCAGCAGGGCTGCTCTGGCAGCACCAAGGACACAAAAAGCCAGTGGATTGGATTCCCCAGGTGTGAGCTGGTGTGGCCAGGTCCTACTCTTTGCCTCTTACCCAGTCCTTGGCAGGGCTATGTTGGGGGCCAGACAGGAGCAAAGGAGCAGGGTCAGAATGTCACTGGGCCCCACAATCCCCAGCAGGAGTCCTGGGCCTTGGGGATGTATCGTGCACGTGTTGTTTAGAGCAGCCCTGAGGCTGCTCCGACCTTTACAGGCCATGGGTCTGAGGCGATACCACTGGCTCCCTTGCACGGCTCTGTTCCAGTCTGTTCCATTCAGGACTTCATACCACGCGCCTCACCGCAGTGTGTGAGCTCCTTCTGGTAGCGCCTCACGTTACCGCCTGTCACGTGCTGCCTCCCCTGCCCTGTCCGGGGGAAATGTGTGGGGCAGAGCGGTGTGAGAGGAGGCCAGTGGGAGACATGCCCTGTGCCTGTGGAGCGGAGCACACAGAGGTTTGGGAGGGCTCCTTGCTCTGGGAAGTCTGTTTCACAGTCTCAGGTCAGACCACAAGTGAGCTCTGTCTCCTGCACTGACGCCCTTCGCCCTTCATGCCGAGCCTGCCCCGCGGCCTGGCATCTGAGCTGTTGACCATGGTCGTCAGCCCAGACTTTCTGAAATGCTGAGTCTAGTCCATTAAACAGGGACCAAGCCTTGAATTTGAAGTGCTCCCATCCCCTCACTGTGCCCGGGCAGGGCCGGCCCATAACATTTTGGCACCTGAGGCGGGGCGCTCAAATGATGCTCCCATGTTTCCTCGCTTGGGCCAAAACTTTGAAAGGTCTCAATTCTGCCGTCTTCCTGTTCTTTTTGCTCCCCTTCCTCCAGCACAGCACTCCACCATCTCTGAGCAGGGAGAATACATCTGCACCAGCAGCAGACACAATTTTCTACACTCTGGGTCCTAATGGCTCCCCCCTACAGTCTGGCACCTGAAGCAGCCGCCTCAATACGCCTCATGGTAAGGCCAGCCCTGTGCCCAGGGCATGTTGGGAGCTGCTCAGAATTAAGGCCAATGTCCGTAGCTTGGAAAGTAGTTGAAGAAAGGAATAAATTATCTCTCCAGGGGGTGTGGCACAACTCCCTGCAGTTCACTTTGGCTACGTCTAGACGGCATTCCTTTTTTGACAGAGGCTTCGTCAACAGATACTGTCGACAAAGTCTCTCTCAAAAAAGAGCATCTAGACTACAACCAGTTCTGTCGAAAAAGCAAGCCCCTTTCAAAAGAGAGTGTGAAAAAGCACAGTTTGCATGCAATAGTGCCTTTGGCCTCCTGCATTGAGGAGTAATGGTAGTTCGAATTAGGAGCTTTAATTCAAACTATGTAGCCCATGCCGCGTGTAGCCGCGGGCAGGTAGTTCGAACTACGGGGCATTTAAAAGTGGCAGCACCCGGGAACATGCAAATAAATTTGGGATATTTTAATCCCGGGCTTCATTTGCAAGCTCGAATGCCTACATTAGCCACTCTAGTTCGAACTAGGGTGGCTAGTGTAGACATACCCTAAGCTATAAAGCCACTGATCCCAGGTTCAAATCTGTCTGCAGGTGGGGGCTTGTCCTGTATCTCAACTGTGTCTCCGAAGCTCAGGATGTGGCACCACGTTGGAGACCACGGACTTAAGCTGTAGGGCTCCTATACTAAGCTCTAGAGGTCCCAGATTGAAATCCATCGCAGGTGGTTACAAATGCATCCTCAAATCATGTCTTTTACAACAATGTCACATGGCTAAGTCCTGGCTTGACAAAGCCCTGGCTGGGTTGATTGAGTTGGGGTTGGTGCTGCCTTGAGCAGGGAGCAGGACTTGATGACTCCTGAGGTCTCTTCCAGCCCTAGGATTCTAGGATTCTATAACTGGATCCTTCAGGGGTCCAAATCCTAGCACTGCATCCTGCACCTGCTTTGCCCTCGTGCTGTAAGGGGGCCAGATTTAGCCGAGGGGGGAAGGGTGCTGTAGAGATTGCCCATCAGAACCTGAATTTGGCCCGCCACCCCCTGGTGAAAGCTCTGGGTGCATGTGAAAGCCATCCCTGAAGCATAATAGAGCAGCATCACACAGAGGGGGGATCCGCAGGTGCTGAATTATTAAGAAAGGGATAGAAAATAAGACCCAGAATATCTTACTGCCCCTGTATAAAACTATGGTACGCCCACAGCTTGAGTACTGTGTACAGATGTGGTCTCCTCACCTCCAAAAAGATATTTTGGCCTTGGAAAGGGTTCAGAAAAGGGCAACTAAAATGATGAGGGGTTTGGAACGGGTCCCATATGAGGAGAGGTTAAAGCGACTGGGACTTTTCAGTTTAGAAAAGAGGAGACTGAGGAGGGATATGATAGAGGTCTATAAAATCATGAGTGGTGTGGAGAGGGCCGATAAAGAGAAATTATTTATTAGTTCCCTAAATAGAAGAACTAGAGGACACCAAATGAAATTAATGGGTTGCAGGTTTAAAACTAATAAAAGAAAGTTCTTCACACAGCACATAGTCAACCTGTGGAACTCCTTGCCAGAGGAGGCTGTGAAGGCTAGGACTATAACAGAGTTTAAAGAGAAGCTAGATAATTTCATGGAGGTTAGGTCCATAAAAGGCTATTAGCCAGGGGATAGAAATGGTGTCCCTGGCCTCTGTTTGTCAGAGGCTGGAGAAGGATGGCAGGAGACAAATCACTTGGTCATTGTCTTCGGTTCACCCTCTCTGGGGCACCTGATGCTGGCCACTGTCGGCAGACAGGATACTGGGCTAGATGGACCTTTGGTCCTTTGGGCATTCTTATGTTCTTATGAAGACTTTGAGGCGCCCGTCCTACTCAGCAAGCCACAAGACGGCTTAAAGACTCATTCCGTTAGACACAGTGAGGAAGACTCTGTCGCTCCCTACTATGAACCTGGGCACTGCCATGCAATACTGACTGTGGATTCAGGGATCTGCCCAGGCCAACTGCACCGCAGCCATGTGCTCACAGTACGAATGGGCGAGCAGGTTGGAACCGCAGTAGGGGAAGCGCTTTGCCCTACAGGTGACAGGAGTCAAGCCCAAGGGCATCTGTGAGCTGCCTGGCCAGGCCGAGCGGTGTCATCTTTTGGCATGTTAGGATGACCTGGTACCCCAGAAGGTCCGAGATGGCAACATATCTGTCAAAGGCCAGATCCACGAACATCCTGGATTGCACCGCTGTAACAGAGTGAATGAAGAGCGTCTACATGAAACAGGCATCCAAAGCAATCGGCACCGAAATTGATGACCGGTAGCACGCATAGGAAATGCACATGGATTCATGGAAGGTTTGATCTGACCTGAGAATAAGCAGAATTACACACTTGCCCAGCAGCACGATGAAGTTCATTGAAGAGAAGGGGATTCCTAACTGGGCATGAGAAGCTTCCAACCCTGGGATGTCCATGAGGTTGAAAGATGATGAGTGGATGGGGTTGGAAGGACCCAAGGTCATTCAAGAGATGCTGTTATCTATGAATTAAATAAAGAAAAGATACTTCGTTGTACTCTAGATGTCATGAAATGTTTCTAACAGAACTGGTGGGGAAACGGGCTTCACATCCCACCTTGAATTTTGAGATGTAAAAAATTCGTTGGCCCCCAATCAAGACAAAAAGCCAAAGCTTTGACTTTTTCTTTTCAAGTGAAATTTTAAAAATACATTCATTGCAGGCTGATCAAAATGTTTCATCTCTATAACTTTGAAAACTGGCCTTTAGATTTTTTTTTTTTGTACCCTTTTAATTATTAAAATGTTTTTATACAAATAAAATTAGATTTTGGAAAGAAAAATTCTGAAATGAGAAATTGAACATAGCTGCAGTAGGCTTTTACCCTCTCCTGTGGACCAGACATTAAAAGGAGACAAATACACACAGCTGCTTTTGCGGAAAAACTTGCCAGCTGTCTACACTGGCCATTTGAATTTCTGCAAGAGCACTGACTTCCTACTGTCTGAAATCAGTGCTTCTTGCGGAAATACTATGCTGCTCCCGTTCGGGCAAAAGTCCTTTTGCCCAAAGCTTTTGCGCAAAAGGGCCAGTGGAGACAGCTCAGATTTGTTTTGCACAAAAAAGCCCCAATCACGAAAATGGCGATCGGGACTTTTTTGTGGAAAAGCGCGCATAGATTGGCATGGACGCTTTTCCGCAAAAAGTGCTTTTGCGCAAAAGCGTCTGTGCCAATCTAGATGCTCTTTTCCACAAATGCTTTTAACGGAAAACTTTTCCGTTAAAAGCATTTCCGGAAAATCATGCCAGTCTAGACGTAGACACACTGTGCTAGCATGCAGGGGGGCTAAAAGATTTGCCAGGCCTCTGGGCAAGGTGGGAGGGGCCAGCTCCGTGCTCCCAGAAGGGGTGGGACCCCTGGAAGAAGGGGCAGAGCTGGGGCAGCCAGCCCTCAAGACCACCCAGAACAACCCGAAGGAGGCTCCAACAGCAATTTAAAGGGCTCAGGGTTTCAGCCACTGCTGATCCTATGGTAGTGGTGGTCACAGCTAGGAGCTTTGGACTAGCAACATGAAGAGTTTCTCAGCACCGAGCGATCAACTAGTGCATGTAGCATTTCAGAAAGAGAAAACTAGAACCAAAGGAAACAAAATAACCCCCCAAAAAACAATAGTTTTCCGATGGCCACTGTGTGTGTAGGTCCATCCAGGCTAGTGTGTTGTCAGCTATGCCACAAATGCAACATGAAATGCCCTGTTCGAATGTAGGAAGGATCTCAGATCGCTTGCTTTACTTTGATACATGCCTCTGAATGACAAAGGCAGGGATCTGGTTTTTGAATGGGATACTGGTGTGCAATACAACATTATTCCAAAGCTGTATGATGCTGTCATTAAGAAAACCTCTAAGAAATCCAAAGGGCTGTTTCCTAGGCAGGACTGAAAATAACTAGAAGTTTGGTTTTATGAACATCCATCTTACGAATGGAAAATTTAAAAAATCACCCAGCAAAAGGGATGCTGATGAAGAATACGTTGACATCTTAAAAGAGATGCACTGGAAATCCCTTTGCAGTGGCTTGGAAGGCCAAGAAGAAAGCAACGAACTTCATCGTACTACAACGCCTGCTCTATGCCTCCTGCAATGTCGAGATGTTCAAATGTATGACCTGATCAATCTTCAATGAACCTGTCAAATAGGGTCTCTACTGTACAAGAGTAAAGAACACCACAACTTGTTTTAAGACCCAGTATCACTCAACAACTGTCCTAAGAGTAAATGCAGATTTACTGTCCCATTAGGAGTGAAAATCTGATAGCTGTAAGTTAGAAGTTAAACAAGTATTTGCTTTGAAATGTGGGTTATCTATCTAATCTATCTATTCCCATACACCCTATACCCATACACCCTGTCTATCTATCGATCTATCTCCATACATCCTATCTGTCTATTCCCATACACTCTATCTATCTTTCTACCTATCTATCCCCATAAAGCCTGTCTGTCTGTCTATCTATCTATCCCCATACACCCTATCTATCTGTCTATCTACCCCCATAAACCTTATCTATCTATCTCCATACACATGCATCTTTCTCTCTCCCCCCCACCATATTAGCCTAGCTAGCTAGCCAGTCATCCTCAACTGTTGTAAACTGGTGTAACTCCAGTGTTTTCAGTGGCGCTCCACTAATTTACTCCATCCTGGGAGCCAGGCCGTTCTGTGTGTTTGCACACAGAGTGCAGCTCGGAGACTGGCCAGGCCTATGGAGAGTTACTACTCAGTGGGGGATTTTAGAAGCTTGTTGCTGTGTGGAAAGGGACAGAGCTGCAAATTCTCCCCGTTGGCTGAGGTTCCCCAATGGGTCCATCATTGGAGGAGCTATAAATACCAGCCTGCTCTGGCCTTGGCATCCCTGCGATGTTACAGGAAAGCCATTGCCAAGCTATGCTGCCAGGAGACCGAGCATGCTGCGGATTGCCAGTGCCATACGGCCTCAGCATGGAGCCTGCTGTCGTGCCTGAGAAGCAAGTGCGCTCCACGCTGTAGCAATGTGCTCCCTGCAGCTCAGGTAGGTGATAAATGTTCACCGTAGCCTGGTTCCGCTGAACAGAAAACGTCTCTCCCCATCTCTGATCTTTATATGGCCCCAGCGCCACAAAAGCTGGGAGCCTCACAGCCTTTAACAGATGGCTCCACTGGGAACAGACAGTGCTGTTATCCCCATTGTACAGCTGGGAGGACTGAGGCACAAGGAAACCAATGATCAAATGACCTGCTCACAGTCACAAAGAGAGCATGTAGCCGAGCTGACCATTCAACAAGCTTTTTCAAAATGTAGCTTAGTGCCCTAAATGATCAACCAGCCTTTTTATTAGCAAAGATGAGGAACTGGTGCCGTCCTTGCCACTGTCACCTTGCTTTAACCAGCAGGTGGACAAGCACAGAATAAAAATTAAATCCCACCTTATTAACCAAGATAGAGCTGGTCCAGAAAGATCAAGTTTGATTATTTAATTGTGCTTGATATATGTTCCAAAAGTACCTTATTTTGATTGAACAAACCCCGTTGCCAGCTCTGTCCACATATTCATTCTGCTGATACCATTATTGGACCTAACCAAGTGAGTTATAAGATCAAGAACACATATTCCTGCGCATCCAGAAATATAATCTATGCTATCCTGTGCCGAAAGTGTCCGTCTGCTATGTACATTGGACAAACATCTCAGACACTTCGCCAAAGGATTAATGCCCACAAAACAGATATCAGACAAGATCACAAAGAGAAAACAGTTTCTTGCCATTTTAACCAAAAAGGACACTCTCTCAATGACTTAACCACCTGCATTCTGCTACAAAGACCTTTTACATCTGCACTTGAAAGGGAATCCTCTGAACTGTCATTCATGTTAAAATTCGACACTCTCCAAAAGGAATGAACAAACACTCGAACTATCTTACCCATTACCAAGATAGCTTCCCCAATTATCACCTCTAATACCATTAACTCACAAACATCCCACTCTCCCCACCTCTATCATCATCAATTCACAGATACTTACCTTCCTTCCTTCCCCGCCCCCCTGCATTCCCCTCCTGTTCTGCAATGTGATTTGTCCTTTTCATATGTGTTCATTTTTTTTAATTGTATTCTTTGGTATATATGGTTGTGACTATTTTCTTCCACTATTTGATCTGAGGAAGTGGGTCTGGCCCACGAAAGCTCATCATCTAATAAACCATCTTGTTAGTCTTTAAAGTGCTACATTGTCCTGCATTTTGCTTATTTTGATTGGCCACAGTTTGTACCTGTGTCTATGTCTGTAGATAGATAGATAGATAGATAGATAGATAGATAGATAGATAGATAGATAGATAGATAGATAGATAGATAGATAGATAGATAGATAGATAGATAGATAGATAGATAGATAGATAGATAATCTCAAGTTTTGTTCAGTGGTTCACTCTCTCACCAAATGAGAATAACTATATATACTCTATTCTATATTTGAGATAGTTTGTCTGTATGGGTATGTCTAAACTACATGGCTCCGTCATTGGAGCCATGTAGATTAGGCTGATTGGCAGAGGGAAATGAAGCCGTGATTTAAATAATCGCAGCTTCATTTAAATTTAAATGGCTGCCGCGCTCTGCCGATCAGCTGATGATTAGCTGTTTGTCGGCAGATCGGGCCAATCTGGACGTGCCGCTGTCGACAAGGAAGCCTTTGTCGACAGGCACAGGTAAACCTCGTTTCACGAGGCATACCTGCGCCAGTTGACAAAGGCTTCCTTGTTGACAGCGGTGCATCCAGACTGCCCTGATCTGCCGACAAACAGCTGATCATCAGCTGATCGGCAGAGCGCGGCAGCCATTTAAATTTAAATGAAGCCGCGATTATTTAAATCGCGGCTTCATTTCCCTCTGCCGATCAGCCTCATCTACATGGCTCCATCGACGGAGCCATGTAGTTTAGACACACCCTATGTGAGTCTGTCTGTCTGTCTGTTCAGTAACTCCTAAACGGTAAGAGCTAGGATCACAAACATACAGACCGAAAATCCCTCTTAATATAATTTAAAGCAGCATAAGGGTTTAGCTGTTCTAGAAAAATGGGATTGTGCCTGGAATGGGATTGCTTCTTATAAAACCAAACAGAAAAGAGAACATCACCAAATCAAGTACAGTCCTCGAAACTGACATACCTGAGAGAATGCTAAAAGAGTTACAACAGAGACATTTGGAGTAGTGCTCTGTTCTAGCATAGCTAAATCAATGCTTAAGGTTTAAAAACTAGAAGAAATTATTATTGGAAGCCAAATTGACTGAAGCCCTTTTTTGTTAAAACATAGTGAATGATAAGCATTTATAGGGATGAAGAAAATACACTTGATGGAATTCCCATTTTAAAAAATGTACTAAAAAACTTAATGGAAAATCCCTTAAGAAATCCCAAATAAAAATTAACTTCATAAAAATAACGTATTTTTAGAAAAATACAATCACTTAAAGAAAGCATGTGCATTTTCATTTTATTTAAAAAAAATATGTAATTGAGTTAAGGTTCAAATCAATGCCAGGTAAATCTGCTATTATATGGTTTGTTTTTTTTCTTAGAAAGTCTGCTATTTTTAATTGTCTCTTTCTTAGTATCTCATTTGAGTCCCTCTGCCAAGAGGCCTGTGAAGGTGTGGTCCCTTGATAACATGCTTTGCTGTCATTCATGCCCTAAAAAAGATCGTTCTTTCTCTGTTTAATTATGTCTAGCAAATACAGGAAGCAGCACTGGGAGAGGAGGAAAAGCTAAGACAGATAGCAAGGCAGAGATAGATGTCCCCTGTATGAAGGCGTTTACAGCAGGGCTACTCAATATGCGGCCGCATGCAGTCCACGGCCTGTTTGTTTGTGGCCTGCGGTGCGGTTTGGGTTTATGCAGGGCTACACACACAGCCCGCAGGTGGGATCTTTTGAACATGGCTCCACAACAGTGAAGCATCTCCCAGGCAGGGTGAGCATTGAAAGATGCATGTGAGTGGACTGGCTGGAACAGTTAGTCAGGATGTCGGCGTTTCTAGCCCCCAGGGTGGAGGTGCTGGGAGCACTGGGGCATTGTGGGAAGTGCTTTGTATTCAAGCCTGTCAGTGTAAAAGAAGCTATTTGCATACATTTGCATATATATTTGCATATATATGCAACCACACTTAAGTTGCAGCCCTTGGCATGTGCTGTGAGTATCATTGTGGCCCCGGGGCTTCCAAAGTTGAGTAGCCCTGATCTAGAGCATGGCTTGCCACATACAAAAATGACAAGAAATGCAAAGTTTGGGTTCTCACAGAGACAGTAACTCGACCACCTCACTCTGCAGGTTGACAGCACTAGTCCTGTTTACCCAGACTAGTGCAGCAGCTCTTAGTCGTCATATTCATAGGCCTTGTCTCCACTGCCATATTCTGTCACCAAAAACTGCCTTTTTTGACAAAACTGAGAGTGTACACCCTACAATGCAACACCCAGTTTTGGTGACAAAAAACTTCCACCCCTGCAAGATACTTTTGTCTTTTCCCTTCCTTTTATTATTGACAAAAAGCCAGTTTATTTTGTTGAGAGAACTGGCTTCTGCCTATAACCTGCAATGATGGCTTTGCTCAGTGTTTTGTGATCTCTGCTGCCCTGCATGTATCCATACCCCCCCCCCCACCACCACCCCCTTCCTCTCTCTCCTTTCAAAGCTCCGGGAAGTAGCTGGCAGCTGAGTGAGCTACTCCATTTGGGGAACAAACAAAATGAGCAAATAATTGGAATGCTCCCATTCTGCCCTGTTAGAAACACAGCTGCTGCAGAAGGAGGGCTGGCGAGATTCCTCAGCACGGAGAGCTCACAGAGCTACTCGGGATGCTGCTCCCAGCAGCGGAGACTGCTGGGGGAGAATTCAGAGAGAATCCCAGGAAACGCAGGGATTAGCTCTGCCTTCCTATAACACTACACTGCTCTCCCACATTGCTTTGCTTCATCTGTCAACAGGGGAGCTAGCCATGTGGCCATGAAATGTCGACAGTGGGAGGCAGAAAAACCACTCTGACCAGTTTTCACTTTTGCTGATTTTTTTCCTGTCGACAACACTTTTGTCACCAAAGCTTCCCAGTGTAGACATAGCCTTAGAGATGCCTAAGAGGAAAATGTACAGACTCAGTTCTGCTGACATCAATGGAAAAACTCCCTTTGCGTTCAGTAGGAGATGGATCAGGCCCTAATTGAATCAGTGTCTCATAGTTTTAAAGGCCAAAAGGTCCCATTTGGATCAACTCCTTCCCATAGCATTGGCCACAGAACTTCAACTGTCAACTGTTCATTATTGGTTAGGTGTGGTCAGGCTGATAGATCAGTTTCTTCCCAGCACTACATGCCCGAGGGTTAGTTAGAAGCTATCATCACTAACTAGCACACACTGCCTCTTATTACAGGGCCAAAAGCATCTACTGACATCTCCTCTGGCAAAGGAAATGCATCATGTTACCTTTCAATGGCTCCTGCTTCAGTCCCCCATCCTTCCTGCTGATCGGTATCCCTGGGCTGGAAACCCTGCACATCTGGATCTCCATCCCCTTCTGCTCCATGTACATCATCACCATCCTGGGGAACGGCTCCATCCTCTTCGTCATCAAGACAGAGCCAAGCCTGCACGAGCCCATGTTCTACTTCCTCGCCATGCTGGCCACCATCGACCTGGTCCTCTCCACTTCTACCATGCCCAAACTTCTGAGCATCTTCTGGTTCAGGTACAGAGAGATCGGCTTCCACGCCTGCCTCCTCCAGATGTTTGTCGTACATTTCTTCTCAACCATAGAGTCTGGGATCTTCCTGGCTATGGCTCTCGACCGTTACATCGCCATCTGCCACCCACTGAGACACAAGACCATCTTGACCAATGCGATCGTAGCCAAGATCGGGCTGGCAGCCACGGTCCGGGGCGTGTTGTACATCTCCCCGCTGATCCTCCTTGTCCAACAGTATGGGTACTACAGGACCCACGTCATCCCACACTCCTACTGTGAGCACATGGCGGTTGTGTTGCTGGTGTGTGGGGATCTCACCGTCAGCAGCCTCTATGGCCTGACCGTTGGCTTCCTTGTGCTGCTCGTGGATTCGCTGTTCATTGTCTTGTCCTACATCATGATCCTGCGGGCTGTGCTCAAGCTGGCTTCAGCTGATGCCCGTCTCAAGACCTTCAGCACCTGCATCTCCCATGTCTGTGCCATCCTGGCCTTCTATGTCCCCATTGCTGCCTCATCGCTGACGCACCGGTTTGGCCACAATGTATCTCCTTACATCCACATCCTAATGGCCAACTTCTACCTCCTGGTCCCACCCATGCTGAACCCCATTGTGTACGGGGTGAGGACCAAAAGGATACGGTACAGAGTGCTTAAGATGTTCTTATTGAGTAAGCCTGGCCACTGACCCCTAATCCTGAGCATAAGAGCAGTGACTAGCAAGCGGCAGGAATGGTGGTGTCGTGGCTAAAGTCTCCTCTGAGGATTCCACCCAGACCCATCAGCAGTGATCCCTGAAAGCTGAGCGCTTGGGCAGCCACCCAGGAGAGAGTCAGGTGCCGCCCAGCTGGTGAGTTGAGCACCCACAGCCGGCAGCATGTGTTTCTACTGGTGGTGCGCATCCACACATGCCTCAGTGCACAGAACAAAATGTATTCTGCACATAGATGGACAAAATTTAGAAACCTTGTGCATACATTGTGTAAAGCTGCTGCTAGCACCAGAGATGAAGGAGCATTTGTGCCAATTATTCCATGCCTGGAACTGGAAATCCTGTGGAGAGGTGGACTCAGGTGGGGAGCCAGACGGACTTGGGATGCTCCCTTTACCCTACTCATGTGATTGTGATCAAGCGCAGCTGAATGAAACCTCCTTATCTCAGGAAGGCCAGGGGTTATGTTCCTGACTTGCTCTGGGCTCTTTTGATGGACTCAGTGACCCCAAACGCAAGGGGTAGGTGAATGATGGGGAGGGACGGCGTGGTCCGAGTCAGTCATGTGAGGCTGGTGAGGGACAGTGCAAAGGGCTGCTGTGTGCATAGAAGTGGGGGGCTGATGCTGCTGACTGGCTCCCCACAGGGGAGTGTGGGAGCCACGTGGGATGGAAGAGAAGGGAAGAGAAGGGACAGAATCACCTGCTCACCCACGGCTACCGCAGTCCCAAGCTGCCATGGGAGGCTGGTCGACACCAGCCCCAGCCCGCTAAGCCTGCTGGGCACAGAGACATGATGCGCACCCTTCTGGCCTGAGGCTTGGGATCCTCAAATCACTTCACTTAAGTTGCCAGGCATCCGGTTTCGACCGAAACAAAATGGACCCTGGTGGCTCCGGTCAACACCACCAACCAGGCCATTCAAATTCTTGCCAGCGGCACAGTGGGGGCCCAGGGCTCCTGGAAGTGGCCACCGAGTCCCAGCCGCCTAGGTGTATGGGTGGCCAGGGAGTCTCCACACACTGCCCCTGCCCCATGTGCCGGCTCCACAGCACTCACTGGCCGGGAACGAAGACCAATAGACGTTGTGAGGGGTGGCACCTGTGGGTGTGAGTGAAATGTGAGGCGCCTCCCTAGCCATCCATGCATCTGCTGCTTCCTGGAAGCCTCATTACATGCCACGAGGACCTCCCACACAGCCTCCCACATCCCAACCACCTGTCGCAGCCCAAAGCCCTCTCCTGCACCCTGAACCCCTTATTTATGGCTCCACCCAGTGCCCACACTCCCAGCCAGAGCCCTCACCCCCCCACCCACACACACACTAACCCTCTGCTACAGGCCAGTGAAGGGGGGGGGTCAATGGCAAGAGAGAGAGGGGATGAAGCAAACAGGGGGTGGGGCCTTGGGGGATGAACTAAAGAACACAAGAACAGACAGACTGGGTCAGACCAAAGGTCCATCAAGCCCAGTGTCCTGACTTCTGACAGTGGCCAGAGCCAAAGGTGGGGCAGGACCTCAAAGAAAGCACAGGGCAGGGATGCCCAGTTTTGCATGACTAGAAAGCTGGCAGTCCTACCCTCACTGGCAGCAGCTCTCACATCCCTTGCCCCGCCCCCGCCAGGAGTCCTGAGGCCTGTCCTTTCTTCCCCACCTCCCACCTTCAGGCCAGGCGCTGACCGAGGGCCCAACCCTCGTGGTGAGCAGAGGGAGTCATTCCTTGAGGCACGGTCAAATGAGAGTAGCAACAGACTCCGGAAGTTCAAGCACAGCCAGTCTGGGGCCGGTCCCTGCTCTGCGGGATGCAGAAGGTCAGACGAGGTGACCACCATGGCCCCATCTGGCCTCGGAGTGTAGGAATCGAAGAACTGGCTTCTCCACCGCAGGAAACGTCACCTGACCCCTGCGTCTTGGCTCCCATCCAGCCCCCGTGGCACTCACGCAGCGCAGTGGAAGGGGACATAGCCACGGAGGCTGCCGGCTTTGGGAACTAGGTCTCTCGATGGCTTGGATCCCCAGGCAGGGCCGTCATGATTTTCAGTGCCCTACGTAGCCCAACCACCTGCACCCTCCATCCCCTGCTGCAGGGGACAGCTTCTCCATGGGGCAGGGCTGTGCTCAGGGCTGTGGGGGAGGTGCTGTGGGGGGTAGGGAGGTTGGGGAGGGGAACAGGCAGAGTGAGTGGCACTGCAGGCTGGAAGGCGGAGCAGGTGGAAGGGGGAGTGGCGCAGCCTGCAGGAGCTGTGGGCTGGCAAGTGGGGGGGAGGATTGGGGCAGGGAGGCCGGGGGCTGGGGGATTGGGTCTGACCAAGCTGGGAGGTGGAGCAAGGGGCTGAGAGACTGGGAGCATCAGGGCCAGGAGGTGGAGTGGGGAGGGAGGATTGGGGCAGGAGACCAGGGTACAGGAATTGGGTCTGCCAGGGCCAGGAGGCAAGGCATGGGGCCAAGGGATTGAGGCTGACAGAGCCAGGAGGTGGGGCAGAGGGCTGATAGATTGGGGCCAACAGGGTCAGGAGGCAGGGCAGGGGGCCAGCAGACTGGGGCCGAAGGGGCTGAGAGGAGGGCCAGCAGATTGGGGGAGGATGGGCAGGGGGACTGGGGCTGATGGGGCCAGGAGGCAGGGCATAAGGCAAGAGGATTGGGGCTGCCAGAGCCAGTGCTGGCCCTAGGCACATGCCACCTAACTCCGGAGCAACACTGGTGCCCTACCCAGCTGTGCACACTGCTTGTGCCTAAGAATGGCCTAGAGCTGGAAGGGACCTTGAAAGGTCATCGAGTCCAGTCCCCTGCCTTCACAGCAGGACCAAGTACCATCCCCAACACATTTTTGCCCCAAAACCCCTCCACAAGGATTGAGCTCACAACCCTAGGTTTAACAGGCAAATGCTCAAACCACTGAGCTATCCCTCCCCCCCACGGTCCCCAAACATTGGGACCTGTGCCCACAGGGAGGCACAGAGGAACACTGGAAGGGCACAACGGGGTTGGGGGCATGGAGGGAGAGCCACCCAGCTCTGCTCAGTCCCCGAACCCAACCGCGGCTCCCCTCCCGCCCTACCCCCCTGCTGTGGACCAGGCCTCAGCCCCTGGCTCCCAGACCAGCTATGGGTCTGCCCCAGTCTTGCCCCCTTGTCCCATCCGTGGTGCCGGTTTACCATAAAACAAATTGTGCTGTAGTCCCGATTCCCCCTGGGCAGGGGCAAAGAGCCTGTCCCCGGGAACCCCTCTCACCCTCCACTCGCTGCTGGCACCTCAAGGGTAGAAATGTTACTCCTGCTGTACCAAGGCACAGGAGTACCTGGGGACTCACCTTCAAGCGTCACTACCCCACAGCTCTCGGTCAGGGTGAGACAGGCTTCCCAGTGAGCCCGCAGAGGGGAGGGGCAGAAGGGAGGGCTATGTCCCGGGGAAAGGATCTCCAAAGAGCAGTGGGGGCAGGATGAGGTGGGTAGTGAATTTGATATAGCACAGAGACTCTTCTAGCCTCATCAATCGCTGATCTCCTCCTTGCAATGGACGAAGATCAGATGCCTGTGGACTTTCTCACGAGTCAGCAAAAGGCCGGCAGATCCCAGTGAGCAGAAGCAAACTTGGGACCTCTGGGAGCCTCTACTGCATGAGCTACAAGCCAGCTGGCTGGTAGCTGAGGCTGGAAAGCCAATTCATTCTTCTCTCTGTAAGCAGTCAGTCCACCAGATGGGACAGTGCCCCACATCGAGCAGGCATGCGGGTTACATCAGCAGCTTTGAGACCTGTGCTATCAGCAACATAGCCCTTGCTGGAGTGATTTTGTTCTTTCCTCTCCAAATGTCAATGCCTGTTCCCATTGAACTCACTTGCACCAGGGTTAGCTTATTCCATTGTGCACAATAGGCACAGTGCCTAGGGCCCACAAAAGAAATTGGGGACCTATAAAAAGTTTAGGGACTAAAAAAATCATAATTGACTCAAAAATAAGAAAACCTCTAACTCACACTTAATAGTTTGCTATCTTTAGTCAACAAACAATATGCAGGTATAACATACAAGTCAATCTTTACTTTGCAACTCTTTTTGTTGGCAAAATCTGGGCTGCAGTTGCTGGTGCAGGGGGAGAGACACAAGACTGTCTCCTGGGATGGGAGGTAAGTATCAGAGGGGTAGCCGTGTTAGTCTGAATCTGCATCTGACGAAGTGGGTCTTTGCCCACGAAAGCTTATGCTCCTACACTTCAGTTAGTCTATAAGGTGCCACAGGACTCCTTGTCGCTTTTGGGATGGGAGGGTGTCAAGGCTGTTCCCCACTCTGGCATGACAAATGCAGAAGTAGGGGCCCAGAAGAGCACCCCAAAACTTTTTCTCTACAGGCTTTGGTACAAAAATTTCCCCCCGAATTCCTAATACCCAGACTGTGGGGAATCTGCTGCCACCACCCAAGTAATTCTAAGAAAACCAGGGAAGAAAACACACAGGAAACCTCCTCTCTAAGGTAAAACTCTCCCCTGCCCCAACCTCCATTTTGCTTGGAGTTGGGAAAAACAGAGGGGACCCACAAAAATCAACCAGTACTGGTTAATTTAAAAAAAGAAAAGAAACTTTTATTATCACAACAAAACTACAGTTTCAAGCATAGTAAAGTGGCTAGATGGGAAGAGACACCAATTGATAAAGATTCTCAGGGAACCCCCTGGGTTAAAACTTAGTTACAAAAAAAGACCAGACACTTAACGAGCTCAGACATTAGTTCCAAATTCCCAAACCTGGAAAACAACAAAACCTGACGGACTAGCTAAACTTTTCCCTGCTTACACATTATAAGAAGTCCGTTCTTGGGGAGAGAAGTGTCTTCCATCCCCCTTAATACCTGGAAGAAACTGCTATGCTTTTCAGACAAAGGAGGGAAAGATAAAGACTCCTGGGCTGTGTCTACACTGCACCCCTTTTCCGGAAAAGGGATGCAGATTAGACACATCGTTATTGCAAATGAAGTGGGGATTTAAATATCCCCCACTTCATTTGTATAAACATGGCTGCTGCTTTTTTCCGGCAAAGCCCCGAGCAGGAAAAAGCGGCAGCCATGTTTATACAAATGAAGCGGGGGATATTTAAATCCCCGCTTCATTTGCAATAACGATGTGTCTAGTCTGCATCCCGTTTCTGGAAAAGGGGTGCAGTGTAGACACAGCCCTTTGTCCCAGTTTGAAATTCCTACCTGCATTGTTATTGGCTGACCAGATACTTGGCTAGGGACAGAGTTAACCCCTTAGTCCCCAGGGGCTGGTCAGAACTACTGATTATGACAGAGGAGGAGCGGGGGGGGAAGAGCGGAGCAGGCTGCAGGTGGGAGGGGAGTGCCAAAATTGCAGGAGGGTTACACTGGCATGCCAAAATTGCAGAAGGGTTAAACTGGCATGCCTGCATGTAAACCCATGCAGAAGGTTTACATGGGAGATGGGATGCTGCTGTGGAAACTCTATTGTCTCATTAATGAATCAGAGGGAACTTAAATCAAGTATGTCTTCCCTTTTCTTGCTGTGGCTGGAGTGAGGAGGAGTTGGTATTAATTAATGACATAATTATCAGATCTGAAATATAACAGGAAAAATATGATGGGGGGAAGAATAATATAGCACCCTGTTATTTTCCGCTGTTAGACTTATAGGCTATGTCTACACTGGCATGAATTTCCGGAAATGCTTAAAATGGAATACTATTCCGTTTTCAGTTTTTCCAGAAAAGGAGCGTCTACATTGGCAGGCTGCTTTTCTGGAAAAGCCCTTTTTCCGGAAAAGCGTCTGTGGCCAATGTAGATGCGCTTTTCCGGAAAAGAGCCCCGATTGCCATTTTCGTGATCAGGGCTTTTTTCCGGAAAAGACTACTGGGCTGTCTACACTGGCCCTTTTCTGAAACAGTGTTCCGGAATAAAGACTTATGCCCAAGTGGGAGCAGAATAGTTTTTCCGGAATAGCGGCTGATTTTGTACAGTAGAGCATCGTTGCTTTTCCGGAAATTCAAGGGCCAGTGTAGACAGCTCGCAGCTTATTCCAGAAAAGCGGCTGATTTTCCGGAATAAGTGGCCCAGTGTAGACACAGCCATAGAGTACACACAAAACAATGGATCCTCTGCAGTTCTATACAAAATATTGTTCACCTAGTATCAGGAGGGAAAGATAAAGAGCTTGCTTTTAACCATGTTGAGTTTAACAGGTGGCCAACTGCCCAGAGATGTTAGAAAGCCTTTAGTTTGTTTGGAGGGAGACAGATCCAGAGCAGAATAATAAAAAGGATGGAGATTCTGCATTAGCAGATCTTAATGCAGGATCTGACTTCACTTGTATTGATGTTTTCCTATTGTAAAACACTTAAGCTACTTTTGTAAATAAAGATTCAGGCATTAGTGAGCAGAAAGCCTAGCTCATGACATTTGCATGCTTACATTTCAAACAAAGTTTAATAGGAGTTAATGATTTAAGATAACAAAGAAAAGAATTCTTTTATTATAATTTTTTGGAGTGTTGTAGATAGCTGAAAACTCTGAACTTAATGGATTTTTTAAAAAATCCTGTGTTACTACTTAATGGTAAATTGTTAAAACTGGAAAAACCTTACCATGGAACCTGTTTCTTTGTCTGGCCTTTCAAATAGTGTTGATTTCCAGACAAGTGATTTCCATTAAGTTTTAGAATTTGTTTGAGGAGGGGTATTGGCATTAAGGCCAGATCTTTGCTATCTGGTATGGTTCTGGCTCTTATGAGTCAATGGGGGTACTCAGAAGAAGTAAGTACTAGGGCTGCATCTAGACTGGCATGATTTTGCACAAATACTTTTAACAGAAAAGTTTTTCTGTTAAAAGTATTTGCGCAAAAGAGCGTCTATACTGGCATGTGCCTTTGCGCAAAAGATTTGCTTTTGTGCAAAAGCATCCCTGCCAGTGTAGACGCTCTCTTGCGCAAGAAAGTTCCGATGGCCATTTTAGCCATCTGGCTTTCTTGCGCAAGAAATCAACTTGGCTGTCTACACTGGCCCTCTTGTGCAAGAATACTTGTGCAAGAGAGCTTATCCCTGAGCAGGAGCGTCAGAGTATTTGCGCAAGAACCACTGATTTTGTACAGTACAAAGTCAGTGTTCTTGCGCAAATACTCATGGCCAGTGTAGACAGGCGGCAAGATTTTGCGCAAAAGCAGCTGCTTTTGTGCAAAATCTTGCCAGTCTAGACACAACCTTGGGTATGGTTAAAGCCTTGGGTAAAGAAGCATAAGGGATCAGTTGGCAAAGGCTTCCCCGGCTGACAGATCCGCGTCTAGATTGCCACTCTGTGCCGGATCAGCTGATAGTCCGCACAGCACAGCGGCCATGTTTATTTTAATGAAGCAGAGATTATTTAAATCCCCACTTCTTTACGTATGCCGGGTAAACTAGTTTACATGGCTCCATTGACGGAGCCATGTAGTCTAGACATACCCTAAGGCTACGTCTACACTGGCATGAATTTCCGAAAATGCTTTTAACTGAAAAGTTTTCCGCTAAAAGCATTTTCGGAAAAGTGCGTCTAGATTGGCAGGATGCTTTTCCGCAAAAGCACTTT
This sequence comes from Pelodiscus sinensis, assembly GCF_052426305.1. NCBI lineage: Eukaryota > Metazoa > Chordata > Testudines > Trionychidae > Pelodiscus > Pelodiscus sinensis. Next base: position 349,115,924 of record NC_143052.1, on the reverse strand, counting down.
TTGCGTAAAAGCGTCCATGGCCAATCTAGACATGGTTTTCTGCAAGAAAGCCCCGATAGCCTTTTTCGCGATTGGGGCTTTTTTGCGGAAAACAGTACTATGCTCTCTATACTGGCCCTTTTGTGCAAAAGTCTTTCGGAAAAAGACTTTTGCCCAAACAGGAGCAGCATAGTTTTTCCGGAAAAGCACTGATGATTTTACATGAGATCGTCAGTGCTTTTCCGGAAAGTCAAGCGGCCAGTGTAGACAGCTAGCAAGTTTTTCCAGAAAAGCAGATGATTTTCCGGAAAAACTTGCCAGTCTAGACACAGCCTATGTGTTTTGTAGGGTGAAGACCTTATTTGCAAGTTCTTTGAAGAATGGATCTGTTTACAAAACTCTGAAGCCACGAGTTTATGTGTTCTGAGGCTTCTACTCTTCGAGTTAGTGAGACACACAATATGAATGTTTCAAAACTGGAAAAGTTTTATCTGTTTTACAATTCTCTGTATCACTTGCATAGTATAGGGTACCTAAACATTCATTTAAAGTACCCATAAGCAGCTACCTGATGTTTTACTTGCCTTCCTATTTTCAGTGGTTATTTACTCTTCTATCGTTTTGATTTACTTAGATAGCTATTTTCAGTATGCCCCAATTTGGTGTGTTTACTAGCTTGAGTAGTTCGGATGATAAAATACAGGTAGTACAAGGGTAGTGTTAATTTTCTTTTTATTTGATATTAAATTAAGCATTGTTCCTTATTAATTATCCTTTGTTTTAATATTTTTCATCTTTCGTGCCTATGAACTGTTTAAAATATATATTTATATTGAGGGGTTTTTGCACTTCTAGTGCACATCCACACATGACCTCACTATTGGTGTTGCACATAAGAAATTTCAACCTGCCCCCAAAAAAATCCAACCCTCCCAAGGATGGAAACATTAGAGATGTTAGAAGGAACACTGCAGGCTACTAATAAAACTAATAAAAGAAAGTTCTTCTTCACACAGCGTGTAGTCAACCTGTGGAACTCCTTGCCAGAGGAGGCTGTGAAGGCTAGGACTATAATAGAGTTTAAAGAGAAGCTAGATAATTTCATGGAGGTTAGGTCCATAAAAGGCTATTAGCCAGAGGATAAAATGGTGTCCTTGGCCTCTGTTTGTCAGAGGCTGGAGAGGGATGGCAGGAGACAAATCACTTGGTCATTGTCTTCGGTCCACCCTCTCTGGGGCACCTGGTGCTGGCCACTGTCGGCAGACAGGATACTGGACTAGAAGGACCCTTGGTCTGACCCAGTACGGCCGTTCTTATGTTCTTATGTTCTTATGTACTACTCACCAGGCTACATCTAGACTGGCATGATTTTCCGCAAATGTTTTTAATGGAAAAGTTTTTCCGTTAAAAGCATTTGCGGAAAAGAGTGTCTAGATTGGCATGGACGCTTTTCCGCAAAAGCACTTTTTGCAGAAAAGCGTCTGTGCCAATCTAGATGCGCTTTTGCGCAAAATTGCCCCGATCACCATTTTCGCGATCGGGGCTTTTTTGAGCAAAACAAATCTGTCTACACTGGCCCTTTTGCGCAAAAGCCAGATATGCTGGTTCATCTGACCCTGGATAACTGTAAACACAGATAAGTGAGGGTGATCAAGCCAATAAGCTGACCTAGAGGCTGCGAGAACTGCCCTTTGCTGGCACGTATGTCGATACGATCACACAGCCGTCCCTGGGAGAGGTATCTCCCACTGACCAAAGAATTTCCAGTACTCCCAATTTACTTATCGCTCTTACAAGTGTAAAATAAGTTCACAACTCCCTTGTAAGAACTGGCGTCACAAAGACGACCCAGCACCTTTTGGCACCATAGATAAGAAAGAGAATACGTGACCCTCCGGGTATAAAGATGGGTCCAGCAGCACACTCACTCTGAGCGTCAGTCTACCATCTACCTGCTGGTCGGGTTAGGTGATTGCCTCCTGAGGTCCACACAGGGATGCCCAGCCTCGTATTCGTCCTTCCAAGGAATTGAGTGACCGATCCTGGCCTGACACTCTGGAATCGAAAGACGCAGAAGGGGGTAAAAATTGTACCTGTATGTGTCCTTTTGTTTTAGTGCATATATAGAATAGAGCTCGTTAAAGATTAAGCTCTCACTTGGTACCATTATTTTTCTATCTTCCTGTTCCTTTGTAACCATTTAAGATCTGTATTTGCTAACAGTTAAGAAGTAGAACAATAGCCATTGTAACCACATGCTTTACAAGTCTCTTTAATAAACCTATAACTGTTTAAGTTTTAACCTGACTCCTCCTATTGCTGTAACAGAACCAGACACAATTAAAAAGAACTCCAGCCGGTCATAGGGGCAGACGCAGGCAGAGCTGGGCGTTTGGGTCCTGTCACTTCCATGGGACAGACCCCTGGGGCACCCGTCAGTCTTCCATAGGCTGCCCGCTGCGAAGGGACCCTGTCCTAGCAGTTGAAGACTCAGGTGTATAACACACACACACACACACACACACCACGCACTGCCCTGACCATCGGCGGACATTTGTCCCTGAGCAATTTTCTCTCCAGATACTGTCTCTCTCTCCAAGAAAAGACTCTTCACTATCTGTAAGTAGGGTAAAGTTTAGATAAATCCGTTAGGTTTTATTGTTTTATGGTTTGCGAATGGGAATCTGATGTCTGTGCATTTAAAAATGGGTTGTCCTCTCCTTTGTAACTAAGCTTTTGACCCCTGGGGTCCCCCATCAGTGTATTAATTGGTGACTTTTCCATCTAATCATTATGCTTGTAACAGGAGTATTGTGGTGATAATAAGTTATTTTTTTATTATTCTTAAGCTGATATTGGTTAATTTTTGTCTCCTAGTTTTACTTTAGGGCTGAGATTTCCCAAGTGATCTCTTCTCTGGTTTTCTTATCATTACTTGGGTGGTGGCAGTGGATTTTTATCCCCAAAATCTAGGTTTCTAAGATTTTGGGGGGAAGTTTTATAAAAAAGCCTGGTAAGATAAGGTTTTGGGGTATTTTTTCAGGCCCACACTTTGGCATTTATCATGACAGAGTGGGGATTTGGCCTTGACAGCCCCTCCTGTATGTTATGCTGAGGAAAATAAAAAAGCTATTTGCACAAATCATCTATGCTTTTTTTCACATTTTTCATGCAAGCATAAAGCAAATACAAGCTTTCATCTAGACCAGAAGTTCCCAAACTGTGGTCCAAGAATTCCGCTGAGATGGAGCAAGGAAAGATTATTTTTTATATAAAACTCTCAGATTCAAAGCATTTTACAATAGTTTTGGAAAGATCATGAAGTGGGTCTGCCAAGACTCTCAGCAATTTTCAAGTGGTCTGTGGAAAAAGAAAATTAAACTCCAAAAACAATGTCGGTACCTCACTTTATTTTCATTTACTTCCTAATACTTATAATACAGGAGGAGGATGAAGACAAAAGAAAAAAGGGGAAGAGATATGAGAAAATGTTCTTTTCTTGACTGATTTCTGAGGGGGAGTCCCCAAAATGAAACCGAACACAAGGCCCCATTAACTCTAATTCCTCCACTATCAGTCCACATCCCCGCAGGGAGCCATGGCCCCAGTTCCCTACTGGAGGGAGGGGGGTCACAGACAGGGTTAAGGGGAAGGAACGTGAAAAGTTTGGGGATCACCATTCTAACCCTCGGGGATCAGAGTGATTGCCAAATCCTCGGTGGCACCAGGAGTCTATAGCAGTGGTTTCCAACCTTTTTTATGCTGGGGACCAGCAAACCCATTCACAAATCTTTGGCAGACTGGGAACATTTTATTTGCATATGTAAATATTCATTATGCGAATAATGAATATGCAAATACAATGTTACCTGACCACATAACCCCAACCCTGACTCTTGTTGCCCCAGGCCTAACACCCTAGATCTCCATGCCTTTTGACCCTTTGACCTTTGACTCTTATAGTTCATGCCAACACCCTCTCGCCCTGTGACACCACCATGCCCTCCCCAAACACCCCTTTGCTCCCCCACTCCAACACTCCCCAGAGCAAGGCTGCCCCCCTACGGAGCATGGCTGTTACTGCCATACGGACAGGGGACCAGCCATTCTCAGTGCGCGTGCTCCCTCCTCCTTCATACCCCCTCCCCCTCAAGCATGTCTTGAGCCCCCATGGGTAGAGGGCAGGGAGCACCGAGCCCTGACTAGGCTGCCATTACCGAGGGGGGAGGAGAGAGGGAGGCGCCTCCTCCTGCCGTCGCCTCCTGCTGCCACCCCAACATCACCCCCCGCAAAAGTGACGGCGTGGGCAGAGCGTGGAGCCCCAGCGGGCTGCCATTACTAAGGAGGGAGAGAGGCGCCTCCTCCTGTTGCCGCCTCAGCCCTAGCACCGCTGCTGGCAAAAGCAGCCATGCAGGCAGGAGGAGTAGCCGTTGGCGGCGCGGGCGTTCCCTCCTCCTTCGCGACCCCTCCCCCTCAGCACAAAGGAGGAAGGAAGGCGCCTCCTGCTCTGCCTCCTCCTGCCACGCCTCAGCCACCATGGCAGCCGGAGCTGAGCCACCGTGAAGGGCCGGTTTCAGCTTCGGCAGCTGCCACGGCCCAACAGCCAGCAGGTTGTGACCCGGCAGCGGTCTGCAGCCCAGCCGTTGGGATCCGCTGGTCTTTAGAAATGAAAGAAAATGACCTGAGGGGATGAATGGGGCAGCTAAACACTCCAGGAAAGTCCCTGGAAATACGGCGGAAAGGGAGGCAGGGCTCCATGTCCCAACCCAGCAGGGCCACCGCCTGGGGCAGCACGTGTGGTAAAGCCCGGCCCAGACAGGCCCATGCCTGGCACATGGGGGAAGGCGCGAGCTGCCAGGGATTCCGTCGCTGCGCAAGGGCTGACAAGCGCGCACAGAAGGGATGAAATGCCGCTAGCTCGCAGGAATCGTTCTTAAACCCCACGGGCACCACGGCGGCAGCGGATGGGCTGCCAGCCTGACTCCAATGGGACTTTATTCATCTTCAACAGGACACTGGGGAACAAGACAGCATGGAGCTAAAGCACACGTTACTGGTATTAATAGACACTCACAGGGAAAATGATGTTGAAACCACAGCTGGGAGGGGCTGCAGAGTCACACACCGATGGGCACTTCATCCTGGGACATGACAGGCCGGCCCGGCTGAAACACGGCGTGTCCCGTTATCTGGTCGAACCATAGGCTGAGAACGAGAGCACCTGGAATGGCGGGAGCTGCTGTCTGAGGAACGCAGTATTTTCAGAAGAATATAGGGGCAGCTAAAGCTCACCTTGCTGATGTTGTGTCCCGGGGCTCAGTTGTAAGTTCTTCTGGTTGTTGATTTCCTGAGATTATCTCAGACAAAGGAGCAGATCGCTGTAGCTCCAATGGCCGATTTGTACCAGCTGCAGATCTGAGCTCAAAGGCACAGACCGTGGGGAACGTTTCTGGAGTGTTCCCACTAGCTCCGGCCTGGGCAACATACGGCCCGGCAAGCCACCAGCTCCAGCCCATGGACACATTAGGGGGCCTTTGGCAGGCTCCCTGCATTTTCTTTCATTTCTATAGCTGCCCCTATATACTTCTGAAAATTCTGCGTTCCTTAGACAGCAGCTCCCGCCATTCCATATGCTGCTGAGAAAAGCTGTGAGGCCCAGGGAGAGCGGGGAGGCTTCACACGCTGCCCCCACACCGAGCACAATCCCATTGGCCAGTTTCCAGCCAATGGGAGTTGCCTATTATCACCCTCCTCCCCTTCCCTTAGGCTCCTACCTCTTCAAAGACCACACGCCCCCTGCAGCCAGTGCGGGGGTGGGGCAGGCAGGGAGTCTGCCTGAGATGGCTGCTGGCAAGGAGCCAGAGCCTGCCTTTGGCACCCCAACACTCCACCCCACCACCCCTCATAACCCAAACCCTCTGCCCCCCTCCTGCACCCATAGCCCCTCCCAGAACCTGCACCCCAAACTCATTTCCCAGGTCACAATTCCTGTCTCAGGTCACAACCCAAACCTCATTTTTTCAGGAAGAACGGATCTTGCACAAGAGAGGGTTTTTGCACAAAAAGGAGCAGTGTAGACATAGCAATATGCTAATCCATGCTTCATTTGCATAGGCTTTTGTGGAAGAGGGATGCCATGTAGACGTAGCCCTCATTTTGTGCAATACTGTAGAAGTTCTTCACAATCCACTTTAGACTTAACTATCTTGAACAGTTTAGTATCGTCTGCGAGTTTTGCCACCTCATTGTTTACCTCTTTCTATGGGCCATTTATGAGTAAGTTGAACAAGTTGGGTCCCAGTACAGACCCCTGTGGGATCCCGCTAGTTATCTCTGTCCATTCTGAAAACTTGACATTTTTTCCTACCCTTTGTTTTCTATCTTTTAACCAGTTACTGATCCATGAGAGAACCTTCCCTCTTACACCATGACAGCTTATTCCGAGCCAGAGTCATTGGTGAGGGATCTTATTTCTGGAAATCTAAGTACACTATATCCACTGGACCCCCTTGTCAAATAATTCTAATAAATCAGTAAGGCATGATTTTCCTTTACAGAAACCATGTTGACTTTTCCCCCAACAAATTATGTTCATCTACAGAACAATTCTGTTCTTTACAATTGTTTCATCCAATTTGGCCGATACTGAAGTTAGACTTACCGGTCTGTAATTGCCATTAACAACTCAAAAGCCCCTTTAAAAAATTGGTATCACATTAGCTATCGTCCAGTCATTTGCGGCAGAAGCTGATTTAAAGGATACGTTACAAACCCCAGTTAGTAGTTCTGCAATTTCACATTTCAGTTTTTTCAGAACTCTTGGGTGAATGCCATCTGGTCCTGGTGATTTATTACTGTTCCAAAACCTCTTCTAATGACACCTGAATCTGGGACAGTTCCTCGGATTTATCACCTTTAGTGCTCCTTTAGTATCTCGATCATCCAATGGCCCCACTGGTTGGTTAGGAAGCTTCCTGATTCAGATGTACTTACAAAAAATTGCTAATACTTTTTGAGTTTTTGGCTAGATGCTCTTCAGATTTGTTTTTGACCCTCCTAATTATATTTTTGCACTTCATTTGTCAGAGTTTATGCTCTTTTCTATTTCCCTCACTAGGATTTAACTTGCGCAATGCCTTTTTTGTTTCTCACTGCTTCCTTTATTGGTTGTTAAGCCATGGTGGCATTTTTGGGGAGGAGGTCTCTTACTATTTTTTTTTTAAATTTAGAGTACAGCCAGTCCCCAACTTACAGCCACCTCAACTTACGACCATCCGCACTTATGACCAAAGCGGTCATAAATGCGGGCTCCGAATTACGAACGCGATCTTCACTTATGAACAGCATGGTCGCAACGTAACTCAATGGGTTCTAAGTTATGACCATTCCAAGTTACGGCCCAGTGTTTGGTCCGTAACGCGTTCATAACTCGGGACCGGCTGTATATATTTGAGCCTCCCTTTGAAAAGTTTCCATGCAACTTGCAGGGATTTTACTTTTGTCACTGTACCTTTTAATTTCTGTTTAACTAACCTCATTTTTGTTTCATTGCCCTTTCTGAATTAAATGCCACAGTGTTGGGCTGCTGAGGTGTTTTTCCCACCACAAGGGATGTTACAATGTAATTATATTATGGCCACTATTTCCAAGCAGTCCAGCTGTATTGACATCTTAGATCAGATCCTGCACACCACTTAGTAATAAATTACAAATTGCCTCTTCCCTTGCAGATTCTAGAACCAGCTGCTCCAAGAAGCAGTCATTTAAGGGGTCAAGAAACTTGAACTCTGCATCCCGTCCTGAGGACATGTCCCCAATCAATATGGGGATAGCTGAAAACCCCCATTATTTTTTAGTTTCTTATTTTTATAGCCTCTCTAATCTCCCTTAGCATTTCACCATCACTGTACTGCTCAGGAAGTTAGTAATACAGGCTGAACCTCCCTAATTCATCACTCTCTGATCCAGAAACATCCATCATCTGGAATGATTTTTTTTAAATGGAATTCCATTTTTCATGCCTGTGGCCAAGTTTCCTGCGGTCCCATAAAGTTTGTTTACAGCCACCAGTCCCAACACACAGTGTCATGTGCTGTTATTTAGCTCTGATTTATCCCTAAATGTCTTCTAAGAGCCCAGTAAGCAGTGGAAGTGTAGGTCATGCTGCTAAACAATATTGCCCTCCTGTGGTCCAGAAACGTCTCTGGTCCAGAACCGGTCAGGTCCTGAGGGTATCAGATTAGAGGTCCAACCTGTATATACCTCCCACTATAATTAGAACATATCATTACTATCCACAGAGATTCTGTCCTACCGTTTGGTTCATCTGAGATTTTTACATCATTTGATTCGATGCTTTCATTCACATGTAGTGCCACATCTCACCAGCAAGACCTATTCTGCCTATCCTATATTTTTGTTTGTATCCTATTATTACTGTTTGCTATTGAGTATCCTCATTCCACCAAGTTTCAGTGATGCCTATTATATCAATATCCTCATTTAATACAAAACATTCCTATCCTATTAAAAAATATAGCAAGAGAACCAAAAAAGTGCCACCGGGGATTACCAATCAAGAACCAGAAGCAGTGAGAGATAAAAAGGCATTTTTAAGTACATCAGAAGCAGGAAGCCTGCTAAACAGCCAGTGGAGCCCTTGGATGATCACGATACTGACAGAGCACTAAAGGACAATAAGGTCATTGCAGAGAAATTAAATTAATTCTTTGTGTTAGTCTTCATAGCCCAGGACATGATGGAGAGTCCCAAACCTGAGCCATTGTTTTTTGGTGAGAAATCTGAGGAACTGTCCCACATTGAGGGTGAGTCTAGAGAGCACCCTTCTGTTGGAATAAGCTGTGCAATTCGTGCTTGTGACGGACCGGGCTGGGTCTGGGCACAGCTGAGGGCATCCGCTCAGGGTGAATTGCTCAAATTCGGGGCTCTCTACAGCCCACAGACTGGAGACCTTTCCAAATAGGCCATAAACCAGTCCCACAGAGCACGTCAGCTGCCTGCCTGGCCAGCCAGAAACCTCACAAGCAAAACCCCTCTGATACCCCAGCAACGTCCGTGCCCCAGATGGCCCCGGGCCTGCCCACAGGTGAGGGGTCTTAAAGCCCAATCTCAGCTACCCCGAACAAGTTCTGTCCAGTTCCAAGAAACCAGCCACAGATCCCAGGTCAATTTACACTCTGGATCTTACCCACAAACCACGCTGAGCCAGTCCTTTAGAATCTAACATCTAAAGGTTTATTACTAAGAGAAAGAAGAGCATGAGAGTAAGGTTGTTAATGTATCACACATTACATGCATCAAATCTAGGAAATCTCCACTAGGAAATTATTTCAAAATAACTAAATTCAAAATAATAACTTCCGAAATAACTAATTTGAAATAAGCTAATTCCCTGAGGAAAGCAGGGGTAAAGATTTCGAAATAACCTGCCCATTATTTCGAAATAACAGGCTTCGTAGTGTGGATGCTCCACTTATTATTTTGAAATAAGGGGGGATATTTCAAAATAACTCCTTAGTGTAGACCAGGGCACAGTAAGAAAACAGCAGATCTGTGAAAAGAACCCAGGTACCTAATAAAGCTCTGAAAATAACTAATGTTCCATGTTAGTAGACAAACAAAAAAGGAGAGGGGAGAATTCATTTTTTGTTGATCCAAAGTGGCATTTTTAAAAACAAATTAGCAAACCACATAAAGGGGAAAAAATTGTTTGAGGACAAGTGAAATGTTTCGGGGTGGGGGGGGGGTTAGCATTCTTTTACCCTCTTGCATAAAATTAATATGACTGACATAAAAGTTGAAATGAAATGGCTTTTCCCATCTCAAGGTGGGAAGATTTCATAATGACAATGTCAAAAAGAAAGTGTCTTGGGGATTTGGGGGATTTTGGTGGTTGTTGGTGGCAGTTTTGTTTTCTTTGGTGAGGGGGCTATTTTGTTTTGTGTTTGGGCTTTTTTTCAGCCAAAACAATTTGGCAGTCTCAAAATAGCTGCTTTTAAAAAAAAATAGCCCCCAAAATGTTCGGCCCTAATCTCTAGACCAATTGGCTGCCTCCAGGGAAAAAAACTGCATAGAGCAGAAAAGGAACAGAAAAGTAGATTCCTCTCTAGCAGGCTGCAGAATAGTTCTGTAGTCCTCATTGTCATCTAAGATTCACACTGGATTTGGTTCCTTGCTCCCATGAAAGACACTGGAAAAATTCCCATTGACTTCAGTGGGAGCAGCACCAAGCCCTTAAAATGGGGAATTGTGCTTTGCACTCGATCTCAGTGGTTTCAATGGAACTGACAAAGAAAGATAGTATCCGGGGTAAGCAAAGATGTCAGAATCTGGCCCTGAAACAGAAGCAGCTGGAAGGTGCTTGCCAATGTCATAACTACTGGGAAAAATTTCGGAGGGGTAGCCGCGTTAGACTGTAACTGGAAAAAAATTTAAAAACAAACAGTCCTGCAGCACCTGGGGGTATGTCTGCACTACAGCACTAATTCGAACTAACTTAATTCGAATTAGTTAATTCGAACTAAGCTAATTCGAACTAGTGCATCTAGACTTAAAAACTAGTTCAAATGAGCATTTTGCTCATTCGAACTAGCATGTCCACATTGAGTGGACCCTGAACCGGGCTTAAGGATGGCCAGAAGCAGTGCCGGCAGGGCATCAGATTAGGACTTAGAGCATGGAGCTGCTGCCTCAGGCTAGCCGAGGGCTGTGCTTAAAGGGACCTGACCCCCACCCCGGACAGACAGTTCTCAGGGGTTCCCCGCTCGCTTGTCTAACTTGATGAGGCGCAGCAAAGCAGTCCTGGCTTGGAGTGCCCTGAATGCCCACACTCGGCACATCACAGCACTCGGCCATCAGCCTGGCTGCACTTGCCGCAGGCTGCCATCCGGAGGGGGGGTCAATCGGGGGGCTGCAGGAGAGCTTTCACCCCAAGGAGCCCGCAGAGCCACCCAAGTCCTCCCCACTGCGGGCTCATGCCCCATTCCTCCCTCATGTTCTTCCACATACCCCTCCCTAACTCCCCTTCCTGATGTACAAAATAAAGGACACGTGTGTTCAAAAATAGAAACTCTCTTTATTGAACAAAACTCGGGGAGACTGGGAAAAGGAGGTGGAAGAGGGGAAGAGAGAGGGTGGGAGAGGGTAGGGCAACTAAAATGATCAGGGGGTTGGAACAGGTCCCATATGAAGAGAGGCTAAAGAGACTAGGACTTCTCAGCTTTGAAAAGAGGAGACGGAGGGGGGATATGATAGAGGTCTATAAAAGCATGAGTGGTGTGGAGAGGGTGCATAAAGAAAAGTTCTTCATTAGTTCCCATAATAGAAGGACTAGAGGACACCAAATGAAATTAATGGGTAGCAGGCTTCAAACTAATAAAAGAAAGTTCTTCCTCACAAAGCAAATAGTCAACCTGTGGAACTCCTTGCTGCAGGAGGCTGTGAAGGCTAGAACTAGAACAGAGTTTAAAGAGAAGTTAGGTAAGTTCATGGACGTTGGGTCCATGGAGTGCTATTAGCCAGGGGGTAGAAATGGTGTCCCTGACCTCTGTTTGCGGAAGGCTGGAGATGGATGGCACGAGACAAATGGCTTGGTCACTGTCTTCGGTCCATCCCCTCCAGGGTACTTGGTGTGGGCCGCTGTCGTCAGACAGGCTACTGGGCTAGATGGACCTTTGGTCTGACCCAGTACGGCCGTTCTTATGTTTTTATGTTCTAAGCTCAGGGCTCAGGGTCGGGGGTCTCACTGGACCACCTTGATTTTCATGCAAACCTGCTCCTGGGTGGCCAGGCTGGCAGCTATCCTGCCCTAGATGGCCGCTTTCCTGTGCCTAGTGCAGAGGTTGTGGACGTTGGAGGCTTCCCCTCAAACCTGGATGAGGTCCACGATCTCCGCACTAGACCAGGCGGGCGCCCACCTCTTGTGGCCCCGGGCAGTCTCCTGGGAGCTGCCAGCCTGGTCCCAGGAAGAGGCAGAGGGCTGGGTGGCAGCGGGTGGCTGGCTCGTGCCGTGCCAGGTGCAGGGTCTGCTGGCTGGGTGCTGGCAGGCTTGCACCTGGCACGGGCACCGTAGCCAGCCCGTGCCCCTTTAAGGGCTCCAGGGCCAGGAGGGGGGCAGACAAGTTTCCCTGGTGGTGCCCAGAGTGGCCACCAGGGCAAGCTGGGGAGGGCTAGCCTCCCACTAGTTCGAATCAAGTGGCTACACACCCCTTAATTCGAACTACTTAATTCGAACTAGGCTTAGTCCTCGTAGAATGAGGTTTACCTAGTTCGAATTAAGCGCTCCGCTAGTTCGAATTAAGTTTGAACTAGCGGTTTGTATGTGTAGCACCTATCAAAGTTAATTCGAACTAACAGCTGTTAGTTCGAATTAACTTTGTAGTGTAGACATACCCTAAGAGACTAACAAAACATGTCGATGGGATCATGAGTGTTCATGGGCACAGCCCCTTCTTCAGATGAACAGTTATTAAAGGTCCAGTTCCAAAATAAATAGGGAATGGGGGAGAAGGAAAAAGAAGGGGGAAAAGGGGGGAAAATCGTCAGTTGGGGTGCATCTACACTGCACACTAATTTTGAAATAAGTTATTCCGGAATGTTGATTCCAAAAGAGCGTATTTCGAAATAGCACATCTACACTGCAGGGAAGCCTCAAAATGAGCCCGAGGCAGGCTTCCCTAATGTAGACGTGCTATCTCGATATAGAGCCCCAGGAGGAATAACTTAGAATGGCCCTGGTGAGGGGCTATTTCGGAACAGCAGCAGTGGAGCGTCTACACACGCTTTATTTTGAAATAGCTGTTTCGGAACAGGGGTTATATCTCGTAGAATGCGGTTTACAGATTTTGGAATAAGCCATCTGTTATTTCGAAAGAACAGAATGGCTGTGTAGACGCGCACATTGTTACTTCGAAATAACACTAGTTATCTCAAAATAACAGTGCACTGTAGACACACTGTAGACGCACTGTAGACGAGATAACTAGTGTTCATGCCACATGAAGCTGATAGAGAAGGTGCAAATTTTTCTTTAAGTACCCAATGGTTGGTTGGTTAAGTCATTAGGATGTGGAAGGTAGTATGCTAGCCAGGTACTGTCTTTATTCATATCTTTGCGTTGGGGTCCCAAACCTGTACATAGAATCATAGAATCATAGAACTGGAAGAGACCTCAGAAGGTCATCAAGTCCAGCCCCCTGCTCTAGGCAGGACCAATTCCAACTAAATCTAAATCTACATGAAGTTAAGTTCCAAGGTTTCCCTGTGTATTTGGCCTGTGGAATTAACAAGCCCCTATTTTAGCTGCTGACTTCTCTTCCAGAGGCCAAAAGAGCCATCATGTGGCAGGCAGCTCACACTGCAGGTGTCCAAGCAGGGACATGAACTATGTGTATGTTCAGAAAAAAGTACAGAGAAAAACTGGGAGCTTGGTTCTTGCCAGAGCACATGCAACATACATGGCGTGCATTTGGGGGCACTGGGGCAAGATACTTTTTTACAGAGACAAGCAGATGTGCAATATTAATCCATTCCTGATTAATGTTTTATTTCCTAGACCCTTATTCTACAGACACAAAGAATCAGTCACAGGCCCTTTAAATTCATATTTGTTTTTTTTTTCACCCCTGTAATTCCCATGTTCCTGCTCATTATCTGAGGCATGAGTGCTCCAAGAGTCACTGGAGATCCCTGAGTTTGTCCACTGTTTATTAAGTGGTCCCCAAGGGAAAATAGAACTCTCCCTTGTTTACAGGCAATGCTGAATTGCCTGCTCCTCGTTAGCAGTAGCCGCTGAGCACCCACTGAGGAACGGACTGTTGCTGCTTAATTAACCCCTGGGTACCTTATCCCATTAGACTGTGTCTAACTTTCCAGTTTTGAATCTGGACCTTGGGCCAGCAGCCAAAAGCGATCAACCGCTTAACCCTGCGCCGGCCGGACAAGCCCCATGCTTCACCTGGATGTATTGAGAGAAAGAGACGTGTCACATTTGACAGGTGCAGGCAGCACGGCATTTCAAAGGAGCCAAGGAAAGTTGTGCTTCCCTCCTACAGCCCACACCCCACAGCTACACCCACCCCACACACCCCTTGCCCCAACTCCCCTCAGCTGCTTTTGTATCCTAAACCCCTCATCTCTGGCCCCACACCAGAACACGACCCTCCCCCAAACATCCCAACCACTTACCCCTGCACAATATTCTCTCCTGCACCCTGAACTCATTTCTGGGCCCACCCAGAGCCTGCACCCCGAGCCAGCCCAATTACCCTCTCTGCCCCCCAACCCCCTGCTCCAGCCGGGGGAAATTAAGTGAGGGTGGGGGACAATGAGAGATGGAGGGATGGGGATGGGGCATGCAGGGGGCATGGACTCAGAAAAAAGGTGGGGTAGGGCCAGGACCTCGGGCAAGGGGGTGAGCATAGAGGAACATTCAGGGGGAACATGACGGGGTGTGGGCCAGCTCCCATGGGGGGAAGGGTGGTAAAGGAGAGACGCCCAGCTCCTCTCACTCCCCAGCTCTGTTCTGGCCCTGCCCCCAACCATGGCTCTGCTACCAGCACCACTCCCAGAAGTGGGACTGGTCCTGCCTTAGGCAGGGGGCTGGACTTCATGACTCCTGAGGTCTCTTCCAGCCCTAGGATTCGATGATTCTTAGTGGCCCTGCCACAGCTCCTAGCCCAGTTAAAGTTCTGAACCCGGTCTCATCTCCTTACCCCAGCCTGGAGCCCCGCTGGTGGCCCCAGCTCCCAACTGCACTTGTCACGGTTGGGTGCTGGTGAAAATGAAGCCATCAGAATGAGGCCTCCTCTGTGGCAACAACCGATTCGGGTGCACTGGGCATGTTAACAGCTCTCAGCAAACTCAGGCGGGGAGGCTAACGGGGCAGCTGTGCTGAGGAGCGCTGCCCTGCATGTAAACACAAAACAGACCAGGGGGATATTTTTAACTTGGTGTCACGTTACTGGATTTGGAGAGGAGCAGCCAGATCACTGCTGCACCCATGGGGGGTGATTGCCCCAAAAAGTGATACAAAAGGGACCATGCGAGGTGTCAAATGAAAGCTTATCTTCTACTGATTCTATATGCTATTCATGTGATTGTATAATGTCTGTATGTGAAGTTATAAGCATGCATTTTGTGTGGATACCGAATGTTTCTCTGTATGTATAGGAAGCTCAGCCTATGGACATGCTAATGAGCAAGTCTCCGTGGAACAATAGCCCTCTCTAGGCCAAGGACACACCTCAAGAGTGGTGACTGATACCTAAGGGCTACCAGCAGGGAACACAGAGATAGGCCACTGGCCAGGTGATCTGCTGCAGCCAAGAAGAAAGGAGGAAGGAGGCATATAGGGGCCATGTGAGATCCTCCATTTTGTGGTCTGCTCAGCTCAGCTTTTCATCCCAGAGGCAGCAGTGCAGGGATCAACGAGCCGGAAAGAACTGTGGACCCATCCTGACATAGGATGTGCACCAAGGATTTTTAAGCTAGCAGTTATAACATCTCTGCTAGAGCCTGCATCGAGAACTGGGAGAGTCAAAGATGTAATGTGTGATAATTTAACAACCTTACTCTCATGCTTTTCTTTCTTGTAGTAATAAACCTTTAGATGGTAGACTCTAAAGGATTGGCTCAGCGTGATCTTGTGGGTAAGGTCCAGAGTGTAAATTGACCTGGGAACTGTGGCTGGTTTCCTGGAACCAGACAGAACTTGTTCGGGGTAGGTGGGATTGTGTTCTAAGACCCCCCCCCCCCACCTGAGTATGAGGCCCGGGGCCATCTGGGGCACAGATATTGCTGGGGACCCCCCTCCCCACCTGAGTATGAGGCCTGGGGCCATCTGGGGCACAGATATTGCTGGGGAGTCAGAGGGGTTTTGCTCGTGAAGCTTCTGGCTGGCCAGCAGGAGTGGCCTGAGGCTGGCTGCAGCAGTTGGCGCCCCAGGCAGAAGGCGTGATCGGCGCCCCCGCCTGCACAGCCGTCAATGGCCGTGACATCATCATCGGGTTCCCCGGGCTGGTGGCATCCTAGGCAACCGCCTAGTCTGTTGAGGATCACGGGCCACCCCTGCTGGCCATGCAGGCAGCTGAAGCGCTCTGTGGGACTGCTTTGTGGCCTGTTTGGGAAGGTCTCCATTCTAGGGGCTATAGAGAGCCCCGAATTTTAGCAATTTGCCCTGAGCAGATGCCCTCAGCTGTGCCCAGACCCGGCCTGGTCAGTCACATTTGGGGATGCAACAAGAAAGTGCAGGAAGAGAGGACTTTGTGACGGATCTAAGGCTGAAGAGCTAATCTTGTTGCTTTGGGGGGGCTTACAGAGTTCCCAAGAGGAGACCAGACTGTGCTTGGAAACAAGAACAGAAAACACCAAGAAAATCTACGTGGGGGACACAGAACTAACCCTGGAGAAAGCGATTCGAACTGGCCAAGCAAGAGACGTCCCCCCTCCTCAACAAGCCAACGCAGGCTGGCCGGTGACCTGACCCTGCAGGCATCATAGGGAATCCGAGATGCCACATGGAAAGAGACCCCTGGCGGAAAGGGAGGCAGAGCTCCACGTCCAAACCAGGGCCACGGCCTGGAGCAGCACATGTTGTAAATCCCAGCACGAGACAGGCCCAGCCCAGCACATGGGGGAAGGCGCGAGCTGCCAGGGATTCCGTTGCTGCGCGAGGGCTGACAAGCGCGCACAGAAGGGATGAAATGTCGCTAGCTTGCAGGAGTTGTTCCTAAACCCCACGGGCACCACGGCAGCGGTGAATGGGCTGCCAGCCAGACACCAGTGGGACTTCATTCATCTTCAATTGGACACCAGGGAACAAGATAGCGCAGAGCCAGAGCACGTGTTATGAGCACTCACAGAGACCCACAGGGAAAATGACATTGAAATAATAAAGCCACGGCTGGAAAAGGGCTGCAGAGTCACACTCTGATGGGTCCTTCGCCCTGGGACATAACAAATGGTGTGTCATGTTATCTAGTTGAACGACGCGCTGAGAATGAGAGCACCCGGGTTGGCGGCAGCTGATTTCCTAAGATCTTTGCAGACAAAAGAGCAAATCGCTCTAGCTCCATTGGCTGGTTTTCACCAGCTGTAGATCTAGTCCCAAAGCTACCGACCATAGGGAGAGGGTTCTGGGGTGTTACCGCTACCAGTGTTACCACTACGGGGTCCATGGACACAGAATTAACCCATAATGCATCTGGGATGCATTAACAGGTGTGTTGTGAGCAACACACGAGAAGTCATTCTTCCGCTCTACTCTGCGCCGATTAGGCCTCAGTTGGAGTCTTGTGTCCAGTTCTGGGCACGGCATTTCAAGAAGGATGTGGAGAAATTGGAGAAGGTTCAGAGAAGAGCAACACGAATGATTAAAGGTCTAGAGAACATGACCAGTCTCCCAGCCTGGGTAAACAGATGGCACTAGAAAGGCTCCACCTGGCTCACTAAAGGTAGCAGGGTGAATGCTCCGGCGCAGGCTCTGGCTGGGGCTGTCTTGTTTTCCTGACTCCCCATGAGCCAGGGCCTGAGCTCCAGCCCAACTCGGATCATCCACATTGCTGTTTTTAGTGCACAAGTTTGAGTCCCATGAGCACGAGTCTCTCCGCATTGGGAGGTGCCTGCTGCAGGGTGACTTTCCCTTCCAAGCCAGAGCTCGGGGTGATATTCTAGCCTCATCCTCCATGACGTCTCCACTGCTTGCAGCATTAGTGATCATGTCTCCCCTTGGGCTCCAGAAACCCACCTTGTCCTGCTTCTCCTCCTGCGTCTCCAGCCCCGCTCTCCAGCACCGCTCCTCTCTCCCCGCTCTGCATGAGCTCTGCCTGGGCTCAGTCCTGGCCTCTTTTCGCTCCGCACCCTCTCTGTGGGTGGTCACATGTGCTCACGCAGCTTCTCCTGCCAGCTCCAACCCCTCATTTACCTCTGGAGTGAAGCAGCCTGGCCTCCCTCTGACCCTCAAGACACCTGGCGGGCAGGGCCCGAGCAGCCCAGGAAGCAGAGGGGCTGGGCTGGAATTATAAAGGCTGGAGACAAGATCTCCGTTAGGCCCCAGCCACAAAGGAAGCCAGACAGCTTGCCCAAGCTCCCCAGGGGGAAGGCTTGGCTGCACCGCCGTGGGGAGACTTGGCCCAGGCCACTGGCAGGCCTGAGCTCCAGAAACTGCCTCAGTTTGTCAGCCCGCCCTGAACTAGAGCCTGGGCTTATTGACCGTGGCTCAGCCTAGCCCCGGGCCTGGGCCCACCAGTTGCTTGTTACCCAGCCTTGAGCTAGGGCCCAGACGCACTGACTATTGATCATCCTGAACCCAGGCCCGAGTCTCTAACTCGTATTGCCCTGCCTGGAGCTAGGGTCTGGGCGGACTGACTGCTGCTCGGCCGTAGTATAGGCTCAAGCGCTGAGACTTTGTTCCCCACCCTGAACTAAGGCCTAGCCATTGTGACCATTGTTTGGCCTGCGTATAGGCCGGAGGCTAAGCGTGGAATATCGTCAAGCCTCATTTGCATAGCTAATGAGCCACCATTTTTGCAAAGGAGGCTCTTGCACTAGAAGGAGCTGTCTACACTGCCCCTTCTTACGCAAGAAAACCCCTCTTGCGCAATGCCCTTATTCCTGAAAATAAACAGCGTAACAGCATTGAGCAAGAGGGTTTTTGTTGCGCAAGAAGGGGCAGCGTAGATGCTCCTTCTGGCACAAGAGCTTCTTCTGCAAAAAGGGAGGCTCATTAGCTATGCAAATGAGGGTCTACAATATTCCACGCTTAGCCTCATTTGCATATTACTCATGCAAGAAGCTGCGAGTGTAGACATAGCCACAATGTTCCAGGGGTCAAATATACAGCAGCGGGTTCTGTCTTTCACCCTAGGGCCAGGCTCATCATTGAGTTGGACAGGGTGCTCCCTGTGTCACCAAGAGAAGCAGCAAACTCCCCTCAATGCTAGCTGTTAACCCCTTCGTGTGTCACCGTACCCCAGAAATCACACTTCACAAGGCTGCATCATGGGCTCTGCAGCTGCATGGCAGATTTACCTACTGGCACCAGTATTGTCACTAAGTCACACCGTTGCAGCTGTCGGTTGGACAGATTGAGAGATCGGCCACATGAGATGAAACCACTAGCCCAGCGCAAGTGCTGTCCCTGGCATTAAAAAAGAGAACCCACCCCCAAAGGAATCCGGCAGCGGAGTCCAAGACTTTCTGTAGCCTTCCAGTCCTACTGATTCTCTTCTCCCTCAATGCACCCCTGCTGCCGTTGACACCTTCATCAACTCCAGTGGGACTACTCTGGACTGACACCCATGTTGGCTACAGGGACCCTGTGGCCCGATTTTAGAAAGAGGGGGACAATTACACGAAATATTGGACAGTCTTGAATCATTACGTAGACCTGGATTCCCGCAAATTTCAGGGGTGTTCTGAGCCCAGAGTTAGCCCCATCATGAGTAATTATAGAAGCTAATAAGACTGAAACCAAAGTAGCATCAGCCAATCTCAGCAGCCGTTCCAAAGGGACCTTTACCTCAACTACCACACTGAGCAATTAGCCCCCTGCGTTATTGGCCTTTTTGCCATCCTTTGAAACATCCTGCCTCAGCTGCTGCTGCAGAAAGGACACAAAGGGAACATGGAGGAAGGTTGGTGAGCTCGTGCAGCATCTCCTACATTGATACTAATCTTAGAGGCCTAACATGTTAACAGTGGTTATAAACCCCTTGGCTATGTCTACACTGTGTATTGTTGCACAATAAGATATGCAAATGAGGCATGGGAATGAATATCGCCTTGCCTCATTTGCATACCTAATGAGCCACCGTTTTTGCAGCGTGGGCTTTTGTGCAAGAATGAACTGTCTCCTTCTTGTGCAAAAGAAAACCCCTCTTGCGCAGAGCCATTCCGCTGCTTCTTTTCAGGAAGAACGGCTCTGCCCCCAGAATTAAACTGTGACAGGCAGACACTGGGGCTTTGTCTACAAGAAGCTTTTTGCAGAAGAGATCTTCCGGACCTCAAAAGTGCATCACAAAAGTGATGTGCCTTTGCACAAGAGAGTGTCCACACTGAATGGACACTCCTGCGCAAGAAATGGCCATCAGAGCACCTGTGCTTTTTCCGATAGGCTCTTTTTGCAAAGGAAACCCCTGCGGAGCGTCCACAGACACCTTTTTGTGCAAGAGCTATCATGCAAAAAGGAGTTATTCCTCGTGAGGAGAGGAATAACTCTACCAGCCAAAAGCCCTCTGTCCTGTCGATTTACTGTATTTTTTTTTTTTTTTTGCAACAAAATACGCTTGAGGTGTGGCTGCTCCGCCGGTTTTTGCGCAACAACCTTGTAGTGTAGACATAGCCTGGGTTATTTTTAAGCAGAGCCCTTGGTTTTACTCAGTTATTAGCAAACACCCAGACGCTTTCATTCCAATTGGTGTGTCATGACTAAAAACACTAGAGAGACGACACAATGAAAACACACTGTGCTTGAGCGATGATGCCAGACAAACTTAGTCAGAGCTGAGCAAAGTCTCTCCTTTTGGAACCAAACTATCTCTTGTTGACAGAGCAACATTTCTTTGATGAGAAGGACAATTTTACTCTCAGTCCTGAGGTGAAGGGCAGCGCGATGAGATGGACTAGCCCTCAGAGCTCTGAAAGGAGCAATAGAGAGGTCCTCCAAGAGGGCTAGAGGAGCTGCAGAGGAATCAGCCAATTAGGGCCCAGGAGGGCTATATAAAAGGAGATGCAGAACATCCCAGTAACTGACTACTTCTTGGAGCTGTAGAAGAAACAACAGTAAGGCTGGCTGCCTGAAAGACCAGCTGGATCATGGACAGCTGTGTGTGTCCAGGAACTGGGAGAGCGAGATTCTCCCAACTGACTGCTGGGACTGAGCCTGACGAGGACTGCAGGAAGAGAGTGTCTCCAGGGAGGAAGCCATGGGGACACAGCCCCATAGCAGGGCTGGACTGCTTGAAGACCAGAGCCCAAGGAGGGCTAGAGAGAGAGGCAACACCAGAGGGATATTGAGATGAGCCCTGGCAGACTATAAATGCTGTAATTAACATTGTCCTTGAGCTATATCACTAGGGCCTTTTACTTAGGATACAGCTACACTCTGGGGCTACGTCTACACTGGCATGATTTTCCGAAAATGCTTTTAACGGAAAAGTTTTCCATTAAAAGCATTTTCGGAAAAGCGCGTCGAGATTGGCAGGATGCTTTTCTGCTAAAGCACTTTTTGCGGAAAAGCGTCCGTGGCCAATCTAAACACGGTTTTCCGCAAAAAAGCCCAGATTGTCATTTTCGCCATCGGGGTTTTTTTGCGGAAAACCGTACTGTGCTGTCTACACTGGCCCTTTTGCGCAAAAGTCTTTCGGAAAAAGACTTTTGCCCGAATGGGAGCAGCATAGTATTTCCGCAAGAACACTGACGATCTTACATGAGATCGTCAGTGTTCTTGCAGAAATTCAAGCGGCCAGTGTAGACATCTGACAAGTTTTTCCGCAAAATCATTTGATTTTGCGGAAAAACTTGCCAGTCTAGACACAGCCTGGGATTTTTTCGGAAGAGGTATACAAATAGTGCTCACATTTGCATACTTTCTTCCATTTTTTTTTCCCCGGAAGAGGCTTTTCCACCATTTGGCCCTGTCTACACAGGGCCAATGTTGGGGAAAAAACCCTCTTTCAAAAGCCCCTTAAACCTCATTTTACGAAGAAGAAGGCGGCTTTAGAAAGGGGGGGGGGTTCTAAAATTTGGCCCCGTATAGATGGGGCCAAATGGCGGAAAAGCCTCTTCCGGGAAATAAAACTGAAGAAGGTATGCGCCATTTCCCCTCAGCATGGATCATTAAAGACATCTCATGAACCCACACCTACTTCTGACAGCCGAGCTTACAACTAGGGTAAATTTTTAGGCCCGGTTATTACAACAGCTCTCACAGCTCCCCTGCCAGGGACTATTGTAAAAACGGGGATCTTTTGGCAAAGCTTGGGGGTGGCTACTGCATTCATCATGCAGATCTGTGTGTGCGGAGTTGCACACTTGCTCTGCACACACCCCATTGTGCAAATACTTGTGTGACTGTACAGTTAGGTATGCACCTAGCCACATGTGGGTGGAAATATTCTTTGGGCAGGCACAAATAGGAGCTTGTGTCACCTGGTGCAGAAGAACACACCGACCTGCATGTCTTGGAAACAACATAATGCACAAAAACACAACAGATGAGCTCTGGGTTGATGTTACCCCTTCTGCCTCTCCCCTCGTGGACTACAGGCACCTCCCACTCCCCAGTCCTCGCTTTTGCCAAAATTGGTCTGTGCAAGCAAAGGCCCTGCTTCCTTCAGGCAAGCCAGGGTCTGGCAGAGCAGAGAGATGCTGTGAGTCGGGATCCGGTGCATGGGCAGAGCTGTGAGTGGGAATCCAGGACTAGAAAAAAGGCCTGGCAGGTCAGGACTGAGGCGTATCGATGGAGCTAGGAGCATGCTCACTTTACCTCATGTATTTAGTCTTAGGCTTTTGGGAGGATTTCTCAAGATTCCTTCAAATCTCTCTGGTATCCCAGTGTACCCCACACACCAACTGAGGATGGGTCACTTTCCCATGTATTCTCACTTAGACCACTTACAGAAGATAGGAATGAGTCTGTTCTACAGTCTTATCTGAGAACCTGCTGGCTTTTAGTTCAAGCAGTAGAGGCTCATACACTAATCTCTAAAGGTCCCAGGTTCAGTTCTGCCTTTTGGCATTACACCATGAATAAACAGAGTACTTAGCTATTATAGGTTTTATTTTCACTGATGCATATCAATGCATTTTTCAAAGGTGGGGAAGCTCATTATCCCCATTTTACAGTGAAGGAAAGCAAGGCATGGAGCTGTGATGTGACTTGCCCAAGGTCATTCAGTACGGCAGTGGCAGAGCTGCAAATAGAACTCAGATCCCCAGTGGAGATCTGCAAATAACTAATTTTCCAGGTCAGTAGATGAACCAAAAAAGCAGAGGGGAAAGTTAATTTAGTGTTGACCCTACATGGCACAGAAAGAAACACAGAAAACAAAAAATGAAGGGGGAAAATTGTCTGGGGCCAAGGGAAAATGTGGTTTAGTTCTTGAGTGTTCTTTTACCGTTTTGTATAACATGAATAGAAAAGTTGAAATGAAACAGCTTTTTCACATCACAAAGTGGAAAGATTTCCTTTTGAAAATGTCAAAAAGAAAAGCTTTTCAGGTGTGAGGAATTGTAGTTGGTGCTGGTGGTGGGTTGTCTTTGTTTGCTTGGGAAGTTTGTTTTATTTTGTTTTTTGCTCGTGGATTTTCGCCATTTTATTTGGCAAAGTCATAAAATGTTTCAATGGGCTCAGAAATGCATATTTTAGCCCAAAAAATTGCCCAAAAATATCGCCCAGCTTGAATCTCTAGGCAAAGGATTTATCCATGACACTGGGCTGCCTCCAGGAAAATTGAGCTTCCATAGAGTAGAAAAGAAACAGAACAGTGGGCACTGTCTAGGCAGCTGCAAAACTGGTTCTATAGGCCTCACTGTCATGCAAGATTCACACTGTTCCTTGCTCCCTTTAAAGACAGTGGGGAAAGTCCCAGTAATTTAGTGTGAGCAGCATCAGGCCCTTAACATGGGGATTGATTATTAATCATCAATAATAATAATGATGATAAGTGTGATAAAACAAACATTGATTATTATTTATGCTGATCATAAGGATGTGTTTCAGTGCTTGCATGAGGCTTTGCCTTCAAATACCAGGAAGCCCCCCAGTATGGGTTGGAGTTTGCATCCTAAGGCCAGATTCTAGTTCCCCATTTTATGGGACAACTCACAGAGACAGACAGTATCCGGTGTAAGGAACAGGCTGTAACAAGGGTAGGGCAAGCGGGGCGCTCGCCCCGGGCACATCATAATCAGGGGCGCAAAGACGCAATAAGCAAAAATAATAAGCTGCAAAAATAAAGAGAGCGACGCGGGCTAACTTAAGGAAAGGGGGAGCGCATAATTAATATTTTGCAACTAATTACAGCACTGGTAAGGAAGGGTGTCAGAAGGGTAAGGGAAGGTGTCAGAATCTGGCCCCGGAGCAGGAGCAGCTGGAATGTGCTTGTCAGTGTCATAAACTTAAATTTCAGCCACTTGGGAAAAGCCTGATAAACAAGCCTGTTTTATCTGCTGCTGCTTAGTCTATGGGCCAAAGGGTCCCTCATGAGGCCGATAGCTCACACTGCAGGTGCGCAGGCAGAGACCTGAAAATGGTGTGTTAGAAACCAGTGGAGAGAAAAACTCTGAGCTTGATTCTCCTCCCTCTTCCAGCAGCCTGCCCACTGCACTCAGGGCTTACTCCGCACCGGCACCATGTCACCAAGAGAAGAATCAGGTCTCTGGCCCAGAACACCCAGAGCCCTTTGGCAGAATCAAACTAACCCAGCCTTTCCCAGCTGCCCCAAACGCCCTGCCAGAGCAACGTAACATACATGGGGGCGTGTGAGTGTTATGCGGAGGGACAGAAGCAGGATGCATTTCAACACAATCAGTGCTGGATCTATTGATCTGTTCCTGATTGATGATTTATTTCTTAGACTCTTATTCCACAGACACAAAGAAGCTGTCACAGGCCTTTCACATTTGTGTTTGTTTTTCACCCCTGTAATTCCCATGTTCCTGCTCATTATCTGGGCCATGATTGCTCCAAGGGTCACTGGAGATCCCTGAGTTTGTCCACTATTTATTAAGTGACCCCAAGAGAAAATAAAACTCTACCTTGTTTACAGGCAACGCTTAATAGCTTGTTCCTCATTAGCAGTAGCCGCTGAACAGCCACTGAGGAACAGACTGTGGCTACATAATTAATCCCTGGGCACCTTATCCTATTAGCCTGTGTCTTAACTTTCCAATATTTAATCTGGCCCTTGGGTGGAATGTCCAAAAGCAATCAACAGCTTAACCCCGCGTCCGCTGGACAAGCCTAATGCTTCGGCTGTTAACCTGGAGATGTATTGACATAGCACGTCTGACAGGTATCTGCAGCGCGGTGTTGCAAAGGAGCAAAGGAAACTTGTGTTGCCCTCCTGGAGCCCACACCTCACACACACTCCAATGCCCTGCCCCAGGCAGGAGCCCCCTCCTGCACCTCATACCCTTTATCTCTGGTCCCATGCTACAGCCCACACCCACAAATGAAGCACTCATCCCCACACACCCCTGCCTTCTGCTTCAACCCAGATTCCTCTCCCAGATTCTGAACCCTGCCGATTCTTGCCCCACCCAGACCCATCACCCCTCCATACCCCAACTCCCTGCCCTAGCCCAATGAAAGTGAGTGAAGGTGGAGAATAAGGAGCGATGAGGGAGGATGGATGGAGCAAGTGGGGGTGTGGCCTGAGAGAAGGGGTGGAGTAAGGGCGGAGCTTCAGGAAAGGAGCGGAACAGGGGTGGGCCAGGGTGTTCTATTTTGTGCAAGTTGACAACCCACATAACATCCCTTGAGCGAGTCGTGCTAAGGAGGGCCCAGTGCATTCTGGGAACCTTGGATTCTTGTTGGTGGTCCTGAGGGGGGTTGGGTGGCTGTTGCCCCTGAAAAGGGATGGTTGTGCTGCCAGACCAGCCAGAGTCATTTTCCAAGGGATGAAGGAAATTTAGAACCCAGAGAAAGCCTGATGTGCGAAAGGCTGGGTCTCTGCTTTCTGGGGGTGTTGCTTAGTTTGCTCTGTGCCAGCACAGCACCGTAGGCAGCTGAAATTCAGTGTTTGCCTGCTGGCCTGACAGCGACCGCTGAGGGAACGCTGTGCCCCGTGCTGCTGCCTGCAGCTCCAGGAGGACGTTGATCAGCTGGAGAGGGGCTCAGAGCATTTATGGGGGGCTAAGGGACAGTATCCCCCCCCCCCCGCCTAAAATTCAAACCTCTGGATTTCATACATGAGGTCTGCCTAAAGCCCGTGTCCTGACTCCAGAGGCAGTTCTTAGATGCAACAGAGTTTGAGCTGCTTGCAGCTTTGCCTTTGGGGCAGTGAGTTTGTTATAAAAAAGAGGGAGGGGCAGGGTGAGTAAGAATAACAAAAGGCTGGGCATTTCAGTCACTGAAGGATCATTAGACCCTCATGAAAACATTGCCAGGTACTCCACTTACAAGATGGGGGGATCGAGTAGGAATGAGTGTTGTGCTGCTGGGCTTTGCGTTTCGGTTACTGTGTTAAACTTACAAATGTTCTTGAAAAAGGGGGTAAATGGTGACTCATCCAAAGATGGCTGCAAAGAGTGACAAAGGGATCTCACAAAAACACGTGATTGGGCAACACAGGGGCTGATAGAATTCAGTGTCGATAAGTGCAAAGTAATGGGAAAATGGGAAAATATATTCCTAATTATAGATACAAAAATGATGGGATCTAAAATAGCTGTTGGCACTCAAGAAAGAGATCTTGGAATCATTGGCTACGTCTAGACTGGCATGATTTTCCGCAAATGTTTTTAATGGAAAAGTTTTTCCGTTAAAAGCATTTGCGGAAAAGAGCGTCTAGATTGGCACGGATGCTTTTCCACAAAAGCACTTTTGCGGAAAAGCGTCCGTGCCAATCTAGACACAGTTTTGCGCAAGAAAGCCCCGATCGCCATTTTCGCCATCGGGGCTTTTTTGCGCAAAACAGTTTTCAGCTGTCTACACTGGCCCTTTTGCGCAAAAGCATTTCCGGAAAAGGGCTTTTGCCCGAACGGGAGCAGCATAGTATTTGCGCAAGAAGCACTGATTTTGTACATTACAAAGTCAGTGCTCTTGCGCAAATTCAAGCAGCCAGTGTAGACAGCTGGCAAGTTTTTCCGCTTTTTGCCAGTCTAGACACAGCCATTGTAGATAGTTCCCTGAAAACATCAGCTCAATATGCAGTTGCAGTCTGAAAACTAAACAGCTAACAGAATATTAGAACTCGTTAGGGAAGGAATAAGTAATAAGACAGAAAATATCATATTGCCTCTCTGTGAAGTCACTGATGCCCACATCTTGAATGCTGTATGCAGAGATGGTCACCCCATCTCAAAAAAGATTGGATTTGGAAAAGATACCGAAAGGGCAACAGAAATGATTTGGGGTAAGGAACAGCTTCCATATGAGGAGAAATTATCAAGACTGGGACTTCTCATCTTGGAAAAGAAATGACTAAAAGGTGGGGGGTATGTTAGAGCTCTAGAAAATCATGAACTGTCTGGGAAAATAGAATAAGGAAATGTTATTCATTCCTTCGCTAACATAACACAAGAAGCTCACCCAATTAAATGTATAAGCAGCAGAGTGAAAAGAAACAAAATAAATTATTTTTTCAGTCGACCTGTGGAACTCTTTGCCAGAACGTGGTGGAAAGGTCCAAACTATAACAGGGCTCCGAGAAGAACTAAGTTCAAGGAGGACAGGTCCATCAATGGTGACTAGCCAGGATGGGCAGGGGTGGTGTCCCTAGCCTTTGTTGGCGAGAAGCTGAGAATGGGCGACAGGGGATGGATCATTTGATGACTGCCTCTTCTGTTCATGCCTTCTGAAGCTTTGGCCGTTGTTGGCAGACAGGATACTGGGCTAGAAGGACCATTGGTCTGACCCAGTGTGGCCATTCTGACGTTCTTCTATAGAGCTGAAATGTATCTGCTCCCGGATGTAACCCACTAGACTCCACTCCCCTTCCAGAGCTGAGAGAGAGCCCAGGAGTCCTGACAGGATCTGTCTCCCTCTCCACAGAGTTAGTAACAAAGTAAGAATAGACATTAAAATATTAAGGGTAACCAGCGTCCCTTAGGGGATTTGCCACAAGGAGTCAGAATATGTTAGTGTGAGAGCTGAGTAAGTCTAATATGTATTTAATTTTCTTTCCTGTATACAGTATAGGAACTAGATACAGTGCTCCTGTCAACTAACTGTAAGTTGTCTGTCAAAAAAGTAGAGTTTTCCAGTGCCTTGGTAGCCTCTGGTTAGAGGGGATGAGGGGAGAGTGGATGGAGTTGGTTTTTCCCCACCCATTTGATGCTTGGTTTGTACTGCACATGCTCAGTCACACTGCTGAAACCTGCGTCCTCAGTTCACACACACACACCCGCCATGGTCTCACTATCCCCCCCATCACAGCATGCACAGGTCACCCCGCCACCACCGCCGTAATCTGAAATGGTGCCCCTGGCTCAGACAGGAGCCACGGGAACGACTGAAGGATGAGGAAACCTGCCCTGTAATGACAGACTCCGGAAGCTCAAGCACAGCCAATCTGGGGCCGGTCCCTGCTCTGCGGGATGGAAGAAGTCAGAGGAGATGACCACCATGGCCCCATCCGGCCTTGGAGCGTAGGAATCGAAGAACTGGCTTCTCCACCACAGGAAACGTCACCTGACCCCTGCGTCTTGGCTCCCATGCAGCCCCTGCCGGAGCTCACACAGCGCAGCCAGCCATGGCCGAGGAAGATGCCAGTTTGGGGAACTGGGTCTTTCCGAGGAACTCTGCAGAAACGCACATTCTGTGACGCAGAGGGAGTTGGAACCGCCTCTCTGAATAAAGGGGATCTGCTTCTGACCCAACGGTCCCCAAACTGGGGGGCCGGCCCTCGGGGGTGAGCATGAAGCAGGGGTGGGCAATAACCGGGCGTCGCTTTGGCAGCATTAGTCCCCGGCGGGCTGTCCCCACTGTACTTACCTGCCCGGGCACTGGTCCTTAGGATCACAGCTCCCGTTGGACACAGAGCGCTGTTCCTGGCCAATGGGAGCAGCGGGAAGCAGCGCGGATAAGGATACTGCTGCCAATGAGCACTGCGACCGCTGGTGCATGCAGCTGTGCGGGTAAATAGACTGGTGGGGATCTGCCAGATGCTATTGCCAGCGGCTGACCCAGATCTAACCCGCAGGCCGGTATTTGTCAATCAGGAATATATGGGGGAGGGGAACGGCAGGGTATGGACCAGCCTCTGTGCGGCGCAAGAACAAAGAGCCACCCAGCCCCACTCACTCCCCAGCTCCGTTCTGGCCCTGCCCCCCAACATCGTTCTGCTCCCAGCTCCACCCCGAGATATAGCCCCAGACACGGCCCCTGGCTCCCATCCCAGTCATCCTTCTAAACCCCATCTCCTTATCCCTGTCTGGGCCTCCTCCCCAGTGCGCCACGGTCCCGCTCGTGGCCCCAGCCCCCAACTGCAGTTTCTGGAGCAAAGCCAGGCCAACGAGGGGCACAATGGGGAAAGTTGGGGGATCACTGTTCTGTCCCGTGGGGCTCAGAGCGATTTCCAAACCCTCCGTGGCAGCAGGAGTCTGTAGAAAATAAAACGGACGCATGGGGCAGCTAAGTGCTCCAGGACACTCCCTGGAAACATGGAAGCCATCCAGAAGACATTTAAAAAATGCTTCATTCTGCACCTGGCAGTGAAAACGAACCCATCAGAATGCGGCCTCCTTTGTGGCAACAGCTGATGCACTGGGTGTGTTTAACAGCTCTCGGCAAACTCAGACGGGGAGGCCAACGGGGAAGCTGTGCTGAGGAGATCTGCCCTGCCCATAAACACAAACCACCAGGGAGATATTCTTAACTTGGGGGTGCAACGAGAAAGTGCAGCGAGAGAGGAGTTTGTGACCGATCTAAGACTGAAGAGCCAATCTTGTTTTTTTGGGGGGTTTCCAGAGTCCCCAAGAGGAGACCAGACTGTGATTGGAAACCGGAACAAAAAACACCAAGAAAATCCATGGGGGGAGGGGCAGAACTAACCCCGGAGGAAGCGATTCGAACTGGCCAAGCAACAGACGTCGCCCCTCCCCGACAAGCCAACGCAGGCTGGCCGGTGCCCTGACTCTGCAGGCATCATAGAGAATCCAAGATGCCACATGGAAAGAGAACCCTGGCAGAAAGGGAGGCAGAGCTCCACGTCCAAACCCAGCAGGGCCACCGCCTGGAGCAGCACGTGTGGTAAAACCCAGCCCAGACAGGCCCATGCCCGGCACATGGGGGAAGGCGCGAGCTGCCAGGGATTCCGTCATTGCGCGAGGGCTGACAAGGGCGCACAAAAGGGATGAAATGCCGCTAGCTCGCAGGAATCGTTCCTAAACCCCACGGGCACCACGGCAGCTGTGAATGGGCTGCCAGCCAGACACCAATGGGACTTTATTCATCTTCAACAGGACACTGGGGAACAAGGCAGCGCACGTGTTATGAGCACTCACAGAAGCCCACAGGGAAAATAACGTTGAAATAACAAAGCCACGGCTGGAAAAGGGCTGCAGAGTCACACTCCGATGGGCACTTCGCCCTGGGACATGACAGGCTGGCCCGGCTGAGACATGCCGTGTCCCGTTATCTGGTCGAACGATGCGCTGAGAACGAGAGCAGCTGGGATAGTGGGAACCGCTGTGAGGAGTGCAGGATTTTCAGAAGTATATAGAGGCAGATGACGCTCAACTTGCTGAAGTTGCCTCCTGCTGTTGTAAGTTCTTGTGGTTGTTGCCTTCCTGAGATCGTCTCAGATAAAAGAGCCAATCACGGGACACGTCTTCCCTTCACCAATCAACTCCACGCGCTCGACATTCACTGCCACTATCCTGAGGTCGTCTCATTCCACTCCTTCTCCAGTCCCCACTAGGTCCCTCTGCCACCGTCTCCGCTCCACAGATAGGGCTCTCAGCAAAGTCTCTGCCGAACGCTTGGGCCTGTCTATACTGAACTGGGCACCATTCTCCTGGCCGGGGTAGGGTTGTGCTAGAAAGGCTGATGCGGGCGCACTAAAGTTAGCAGTGCGGATGTCGGGGTGCAGGCTTCAGCTGGGGCTGTCACCTTCACCCACGCCCCAGAATTCAGGGCCTGAGCCCCAGCCCAAATCGCATCCTCCGCCCTGCTGTTTCTAGCAACAGACTTGAGCACCATTAGCACGAATGTGTCTACCCCGGCTGAGAGGTTAGGGCCCGCTGCAGTGTAAATATTATTTTCCAGTCCGGAGTTTGGGCTGGTATTCTAGCCTCATCCTCTGTGATGTCTCCACTGCTTGCAGCATTAGTGATCACATCTCCCCTGGGTCTCCAGAAACCCACCTTGGCCTGCTTTTCCTCCTGCTCTGCAGCCCTGCTCTCCAGCGCCTCTCCTCTCTCCCTGCTCTGCATGAGCTCTGCCTGGGCTCAGTCCTGGCCTCTTTTCCCTCAGCGCCCTCTCTGTGGGTGGTCAGATGCATTCTACAGAGCTTCTCCTGCCAGCTCCAGGCTGATGAACCAACCACTCATTTACCTCCCTCCTCAGAGCCCAGCCGCAGCACTGAGAGTTGGGTTCACCAGACAGAGCACCACGGAGTGGACACCATCAGAGGACATAGCAACCGGGAATGAACCACAAGCACCATCGGCCATGAGTGTCAGAGGGGAGATGAAGAACGTGTGACTCAGAAGCACAGGGCTTCAGGCATGAAAGGATCACCATGATCACAATGCAAGCACCACAATCATAGTTTCCACACCCCACCACTCAAACAACCAGCATTCCAGGGATCAAAAATACAGGGCAGGTTCTGTCCTTCACCCTTGTATCTTTGACAGGGTTATTCCAGTGTCACTGAGAGCAGAATTTTGAAGCAACCATGTCAATAAGTCCAGAACAGGGATATGCAGCCAAAACCCATCATTGCTAGCTTTTAACCCCTCAGTGTGTCACTATACTACAGAAATCACGCTTTGGAAGGCTGGACTGAGGGCTTTGCTGCCTCATGGGAGGTTGATCGACTAGCACCAATATTATCACTAAAGGTGCGTCTACACAGCAGGGCTAAAGCCAAAATAAGCTACGCAACTTGAGCTACGTCATTTGCATCTCTTAAGTCGAAATAGCTTATTTTGGCTTTGGGCGCTGTCTACACAGCCGGACGTCTGAATTATAGCACCTTTCCTCCGACTTCCCGTATTCCTCGTAAAATTAGGGTTACAGGAGTTGGAGTAAGAAGTCCTCCAGCTTGCCATTATTTTGAGATTGTGTCGAAGTAACGGCTCGTAGTGTAGACGTGGACTATGGTATTTCGCAATAATGTCAGTTATTCCGAAATAACACTGCTGTGTAGGCGTACCCTTAGTAACACTGGTCGGTGCCGACTGTGCTGCTTGTGGCATTTCTGTTTCTTGTGTCAGGAGGGACCTCTCTGTGGGATGAAACCAGTAGTTTGGCTCAAAAGCGGTCTCTGGCATTAGAGAACCCACCACTACCAGCAGGGCCGGCCTTACCATGGGGCGAACTGAGGCGGCTGCCCCAGCAGCCAGACTGGGGGGGGGGTGCCACTAGGACCCAGAGTGTAGAAAATTGTGTCTGCTGCTGGTGCAGATGTATTCTCTCTGCTCTACATGCACAGAGATGGTGGAATGTTGTGCTGGAGAAAGGACGGCACGAGAGACCTCAAAGTTTTGGCCCAAGCAAGGAGGCATGAGGGCGTCATTTGAGCTCCCCACCTCAGGTGCCAAAATGTTGTGGGCCGGCCCTGACAGCAGCTCCAAAGGAATCCAGCAGCAGAGCCCCTGACTTTCTGTAGGTTTCCCAGTCTCCCTCAGTGCACCCCTGGTGCTGCTGGGGCCCTCCATTGACTCACATGAGGAGACTTTAAATTGGCACCCATGCCAGCTACAGGGGACTGAGGCCCAGTGTCTCGGTTTTGGAAAGGGGTGGGCAATTATACAAACTATTGAATGGGTTTGAACCATCAAATAGACCTAGACTCCCACAAATTTCAGGCGTATTCTGAGCCCATCATTATCCCCATAGAATCATAGAATCATAGGACTGGAAGGGACCTCAAGAGGTCATCGAGTCCAGCCCCCCGCCCTCAAGGCAGGATCAAGCTCCACCTACACCATCCCTGACAGATGTCTATCTAACCTGTTCTTAAATATCTCCAGTGAGGGAGATTCCACCACCTCCCTTGGCAATTGATTCCAATATTTGATCACCCTGACAGTTAGGAATTTTTTCCTAATGTCCAATCTAAACCTCCCCTGCTGCACTTTAAGCCCATTACTCCTTGTCCTGTCCTCAGAAACCAAGGGGAACAAATTTTCTCCTTCCTCCTTGTGACACCCTTTTAGATATTTGAAAACCGCTATCATGTCCCCCCTTAATCTTCTTTTTTCCAAACTAAACAAGCCCAGTTCATGAAGCCTGGCTTCATAGGTCATGTTCTCTAGACCTTTAATCATTCTTGTCGCTCTTCTCTGTACCCTTTCCAATTTCTCCACATCTTTCTTGAAATGTGGCGCCCAGAACTGGACACAGTACTCCAGCTGAGGCCTAACTAGTGCAGAGTAGAGCGGCAGAATGACTTCACAAGTTTTGCTTACAACACACCTGTTGATACAACCTAGAATCATATTTGCTTTTTTTGCAACAGCATCACACTGTTGACTCATATTCAACTTGTGGTCCACTATGACCCCTAGATCCCTTTCTGCCATGCTCCTTCCTAGACAGTCGCTTCCCATCTTGTATGTATGGAACTGATTGTTCCTTCCTAAGTGGAGCACTTTGCATTTCTCTTTATTAAACCTCATCCTGTTTACCATGATGAGTAATTAAAGAAGCTAATAAGACTGAAACCAAAGTAGCATCAGCCAATCTCAGCAGCCGTTAAGAAAGGACCTTTACCCCCTCCGTCACATAGAGCAATTAGCCAGCTGTATTAATTGGCCTTTTTGCCATCCTTTGGAACATCCTACCTCACAGAAAGGACACCAGGGAAGTGAGTAGACGCCGGTAATCTCATGTGGCTTCTCCTGCATTCAGGAGCTGTGGAATCATTATTGATCTTACAGGCCTAAAGCATTAAGGGCGGTTAGAAACTCTTTGAGTGCCCCCAAAATTAAACTGCGACAGGCAGACACTGGGTTATTTTTAAGCAGAGCCCTTTGGTGTTATTCAATTACTTGACAAACACCCTGACACTCTCATTCCAACCGAAAAAAGTTTCGCAACTAAACACAAGAGAGACAACGAAATGCAGACAAACTGTGGTTGAGGGATGCTGCACAACAAACGTAGTCAGAGCTTGGCAAAGTCTCTCCTTTTGGAGCCAAAATATCCGTCTCTTATAGTCAGAGCAACATTTCTGTGACGAAAAGGACAATTTTCCTCTCAGTCCTCAGGTGAGGAAGGGTAGTGTCATGAGGTGGACTAGGCCCGAAGCCCCTTGCTGGAGATGTCAGAGTTCTGCCACAGCCATCCCAAGAAAGAAGCAATGGAGAGGTCCTCCAAGCAGCCTAGAGTGGCTGCAAGAGAAGCCAGGCAGGCCATATAAAAGGGGATATGGAACAGCCCAGTCATTGACTAAACTGCGTGGAGCTATAGAAGAAATGACAGTGAGCCTGGCTGCCTGGAAGACCAGCATTGACACAGCAGCTCAATGGGGCCAGGGAGTGGGGAGCAAGATCTTCCCAGATGGCTGCTGGAGTTGAGTAGGGACCGAACCCGATGAGGGCTGCAGGAAGACAGTGTCTCCAGGGAGGAAGCCATGGGGATACCGCCCCATAGCAGGGCTGGACTACTTGAAGACCAAAGAACAGAGAGGGCTAGAGCGAGACAGCACACAAAGGGTGCTGAGATAAGACTGTGTATGCCAGAAAGGATCTGTTCTGGTGAACACGCTGCCAATCTGTGACTTGGCCGAAGTACTGGGACACTGAAAAAACTGTCTGAGAGCCACTGAAAGGGGTCACCAAACGTAAGGAGGCAGATACTCCCAACCAGAGGGGGGCACTTGCAGGAGCAGGGTGCCAACCATTGCAGGCAGTCACTGATTCAATTCTTAACGAAAAGACTCAAAGTGGAGGAGACAGAATAAAACCCACTGGCCAAATGTGGCGTTAGCTGACCTCATTGGCGTACTGGATCACTGGTCAGCGATACGTGGATGATTTGACTGGCATGTTAAGTATGACACCTGCTGCTTGGACCCTGGTTAGATACACTCTGCTCAGGGGAGTGATCTGGGTGGATCTGTTCTACTTAAGCAAGGCAAGTTTGGATGGGTGAGTTATGAGTGACTTCACGGCTTGATGGAAAGGTCTGAGAGCGAGATAGGATGCAGAAAAGAAAACAGTGGGGCAGAAAATAACACAAGAGTGGAAGGGAACACAGTACAGGATCAATGCCAGATGTTGGGACTGCATGACAGCATGGATCACACGGCAATTACCCTGTTCTGTTCATTCCTACATAAGTCTCTGATACCGGCCACTGTCAGAAGACAGGCAACTGAGCTAGATGGACCATTGGTATGACCCAGGCTGGCCGTTTGATATTTGTGCAGGGCTGGCTGGTACTCACTGGGGGGATGAGAATGGGATGACTTTTAGAACTCACGAGGGAAGTCAAAGTTCCCTAAACAAAAGCTAGGCCAGCTGATGAAGAAAGTCCGGCATGGTGAGACAAGACAAGCTGGGATGAGGGCCAAGACAGCTGATGATGGGTGTTATTTCCAAAGTCTCTTTGTAAGAAACCTAAAGAGGGGAAGTGGGCAGCATAATTCATCCCTCCCATTAGTTTGTTCACTCCTTAGGCCTAAAGTCAGACAGGCCGATTTTGGTTCATTTCCAGTTACACGTCTTCTCTTGCTCCCCAGGTATGATTTTAACATAGTCCTTGAGCCACATCAATAGGCCCTTTTACTTGGACTGAGTTAGTCTGCCTCCTTTCCATGCCATTTCCCCTCAGCACGGATCATTAAAGGTCATTGCGACAGCTTCTGAATTCTCACCTACTTCTGACAGCGGAGCTCACAACGAGGGGACATTTTTAAGCCCAGGTATTACAACAGCGCTCACAGCTCCCCTGCCAGGGACGCCTGTGAAAAGAGGGATCTTCTGCCAATGCAGGGGAGGCTCCGCATTCGTCACACAGACCTGTGTGCGCCAAGTTGCACGCTTGCTTTGCACGCGCCCCATTGTGCGAACAGTTGTGTGGCTGTACAGTGAGGTACGCACCTAGTCACGTGTGGGTGCAAATATTCGCTTGGAGCAGGCACGTGTGGGAGCTGGTAGCAAAGCGAGCGTGTGCGCCTGGTCCCAAGAACACCCCAGCCTGTGTGAGGCCTGGAGCAAGGGCAGGTCACACAAATGGGCCATATTACCCCTTCTAGAGACAGCTCCCACTCCCCAGTCCTCGCTTTTACCAAGCTTGGTCTGCACAGTCAAAGGCCCTGCACAGTTCACATGAGCAAGGGTCTGGAAGAGCAGAGAGATGCTGTGAGTCAGGATCCAGTGCATGGGCAGAGCTGTGAGTGGGAGTCCAGGACTAGAACGGTGAAGGGCCTGTCCACAGCGGAGGTGCACTGACAGAGCTATGTGCATGCTCGCTTCACCTCATGTATTTAGTCTTAGGCTTTTTGCGTGGATTTCTCAAGACTCCTTCCAATATTTCTGTTATCCTGGCAGCCATAAGTTCCATGGCTCAGGGGCTGTATTCATGAATAATTAGAGTATTTGCTTTTATAGGCTGATTCTCACCCATGGGCACTGTGACTACTTAGAAGGGAGAGCAAAGTCTGCTCTACAGCCTTAGCTGAAAGGCCCATGGTTTTTAGCTTATGCTATAGAGGCACATAGCTTTAACCCCTCAGGTTACATGTTCAATCTCACTTGCCCATAACCCATGTCTGGTGGCTTTACATATGCATATCATAAATCCACTTTTCAAAGGCAAGGAAGTTCATTATCCTCATTTTACAGAGAGGGAAACTGAGGCACGGGGCTGTGATGTCACTTGCCCGAGATCACACAGTAGGGCAGTGGCAGAGCTGGGAACAGAACCCAGGTCTCCAGCAGATCTTTGCAGATAACTATTGTTGCAGGTCAGTAGGACTGTGTCTATACTGGCCACTTATTCCAGAAAATCAGCTGCTTTTCCGGAATAACTTGCCAGCTGTCTACACTGGCCCCTTGAATTTCCGGAAAAGCACTGACGATCTACTGTAAGAAATCAGCCACTTTTCTGGAAATACTATGCTGCTCCCGTTCGGGCAAAAGTGCTTTTTCAGGAAAACTGAAAAATGACGATCGGGGATTTTTTGCGGAAAAGCGCATCTAGATTGGCCATGGACGCTTTTCCGGAAAAAGTACTTTTCCGGAAAAGCATCCTGCCAATGTAGGCGCGCTTTTTCTGGAAATACTTATAACGGAAAGCATTCCGTTTTAAGCATTTCCGGAAAAGGGTGCCAGTGTAGACGTAGCCTAGATGAACCAAAAAAAGGGGAGGGGGAAAGTTCATTTTGTATCATCCCAAAACGAAGTTGTTTTTTTAATGAAGAAAACAAAGCAAAAAAAGAGAGAAAATGTAGTTTGGGGTCAAATGAAACATTTGGTTTACGTTTTGAGCATTCTGTTACCTTCTTGGAAGAAATTAGTAGAATTTGAATAAAAGTTGAAATTAAACGGCCTTGCACATCACAAAGGCGGAAAGATTCCCTTTTGAAAATGTTTGAGGTTCGGGGAATTTGGGTTCATCTTGGTGATGGTTTCTGTGTGTTTGTCTGGGGGAAGTTGTTTCATTTTCTCCCCACTTTGGCAATTTTTATTTTCAGTCAAAACAGTTTGGCAAAGACAAAAAATATTCCAATTAACCAATAGCGGCATGTTTTTACAAAAAAAAAATTGTGCCCAAAATCTTGCCCAGCTCGAATCTCTAGGCCAGGGACTTATCCATGACCCTGGGCAGCCTCCGGGAAAATTAGGCGATGTCTAGACTGCAGGCTTCTTTCAGAAGAACCTTTTCTCGGAAGAGATCTTCCGAAAAAACTTCTTCTGAAAGTGAGCGTCTACACACAAAAGCGCTCTGAAAAAGTGATCTGCTTTTTCAACCGATAGCGTCCACACTGAATGGACACTCTCTCGCATTTAAGCTGTGATTACTATAGGCAGAATGGCCACCAGGGCACCTGTCCTTTTTCCTCTTTTCTCTTCTTCTGAAAGAACTCCATCTTCCCCATCCACACACGCCTTTTTTCGAAAGAGCTCTTTCAGAAAAAGGCTTCTTCCTCGTACAAAGAGGATTACCAACACTGGAAAAAAACCTCCGTTCTTTCAAGTTGCTTTCGGAAGAACGCGATTGCATGTGGACGTAACTCAGGTTTTGTCAGAAAAATGGCTGTTTTTCTGACAAAACTCTGTAGTGTAGACATATCCTTAATGTGACACAGAGGAGAAAAGGAACAGAAAAGAGGGTACTGTCTAGGCAGGCTGCAGAAATGGTTCTGTAGGCCTCACTACCATCTGAAAATCACGCTGAACTTGGTTCCTTGCTCCCATGAAAGACACTCGAAAAATTGCCATTGACCTTAGTGCAGGCAGCAGCAGGCCCTTAAAATGGAGAAATGATTATTTCCGAGGTGTAATGATCATAAGTGTGATAATACACGCATTGATTATTATTATTCTGGTCAGGAGGACGTGTTTCATTGCTTGCGTGAGGCTTTGCCCCCAAATACCAGTGAGCCCCCCTGTGCAGGTACAGGCAGAGGGGTCGGAGTTTGCATCCTAAGGCCAAGGTCTGGCTCCTAAAATATGCTCTGCAGCATGTTACTCCAAACTCGGCCTCAATGGTTTCAATGGGACAACTCACATAAGTAAGAAAGGGTGTCAGAAGGGTAAGGGAAGGTGTCAGAATCTGGCCCCGGAGCAGGAGCGGCTGGAATGTGCTTGTCAGTGTCATAAACTTGAATTTCAGCTACTTGGGAAAAGCCAGATAAACAAGCCCCCATTTTATCTGGTGATGCCTCTTCTATGGGCCAAAGGGTCCCTCATGTGGCCAGCAGCTCACACTGCAGGAGAGACCTGACACAGAAAACAGTGGGGAGAAAAACTCTTGAGTTTGATTCTCCTCCCTCTTCCAGCAGCCTGCCCGCTGCACTCAGGGCTTACTCCGCACCGGCACCGTGTCACCAAGAGAAGAATCAGGTCTCTGGCCCAGAACACCCAGAGCCCTTTGGCAGAATCAAACTAACCCAGCCTTTCCCAGCTGCCCCGAACTCCCTGCCAGAGCAACGTAACATACATGGGGGCGTGTGAGTGTCATGCAGGGGGACAGGGGGCAGGATACATTTTTTATACAATCAGTTCTGGAATATTGATCTATTCCTGATTGATGATTTATTTATTAGACCCATACTCCACAGGCACAAAGAATCAGTCACAGGCCCTTTAAATTCATATTTGTTTGTTTTCACCCCGTAATTCCTGAGTTCCTGCTCATTATCTGGGGCATGATTGCTCCAAGGGTCACTGGAGATCCCTGAGTTTGTCCACTGTTTATTAAGTGGGCCCCTAAGAGAAAATAAAACTCTCCTTTGTTTACAGGCAGCGTTTAATAGCCTGGTTAACTTCATTAGCACTAGCCGCTGAGTGGCCACAGAGGAACGGACTGTGGCTACATAATTAACCTCTGGGCACCTCATCCCATTAGCCAGTGACTAACTTTCCAATTTTTAATCTGTCCCTGGGGTGGAGTGTCCAAAAGCAATCAACAGCTTAACCCCGCGTCCGCCGGACAAGCCCAATGCTTCGGCTCTTAACCTGGAGATGTATTGACATAAGGCATCTGACACATGTGACAGGTGTCTGTAGCATGGTGTTACAATGCTGCTGCATGTTGTTTACTTGGTTGAGTCGGGGTCTCTCCAACAGAGACAAGGAAACAGACATGGTGCTGTCGGGGGGCTATTGTGAGGGCTGGTTGAAAGGGATCTGTGAGGTTTGGGGGGGCTGATCACAGGACAGAGAGGGGCCATCGCAACATGCTAGTAAGAGAAATGAAATTCTGAGCATTTCGACCCTAGCGAAACAAACCCAAAGAGGAACCCCCGTTGTGAGTCTTGGCTGCATTCACCAGCTCATGTCAAATGTTCCCCCTGTTGGGAGGGGCAAGTCACTTATGTGCACTAGAGTTTGATCCCGCACTCTTGCTGTAAACGGGAGTTTCAACACTGATCAAAAGTGAACAGGATCAGGCCCCGAGCACTCACCTCATTGGTGACTGTCACACCGATTGCCGGTAGCTACAGCACAGGCAGACTGTACGACAGCATCACCCCTGCAGTTCTAACCAGGCCTGCCCTTCTATCCTGCCACTGCCCCCCCGAGCCGCGGGGCCCTGCACAGTAATGCTGGAGTTCTCCAGACCAGAGGGATGCAGAGACTAGACGGGTAGCCCAACAGTGAATGGTGGTTTTATGATGCCCACAAATCAGCAGCTAGGCCGAGACCGAACAAACTCAACTCACTTGGGGCCTAAAACTAATGTGAAGCCAGAGGAAAGAGCAGAGCTAATGAGCCCACCAGTCCACCCAGCCAGTCTGGAAACCTTGAATTTTTATGTTGGCCACAATAAAGATTTTTGTTGCTCTGCCGTAATTCCACGGAGACCCGCCCTGTGTGCTGCATTGAAAGCCCCCCACCAACAACAGGTGCTAAAATGAAGTGTGTGTGTGGGGGGGGGGAGTGCTGCGGCCATCCCCTGTTTGAAATGGTTTCCATTATGTACAGGGTTTCCACTTGGGTTCAACAGTGCTCAGCACCCCACTATAAAAATTATTCCAGCCCCACTGCCCCAGCAAGAAGCTGCAAAGCTCCAAAAATCAAGAACACCCATTGGAAACACACCCTTGTGTTTCTACCTGCAGCGGTTCTTAGAGGAGTTTTCTGAGCCAGCCCGCTGGGACTGGAGAAGTCACCGAAACAGGCTCCCTCTTGGTATCTCAGCACAGGCCTTCGGGAGAGGAAAGTTTGCCCAACTTTTACAAACTTCAACAAAGTTGAGATTTCTATTGAGCAAACAGGTTTTCCTGCTGGCCCTGGTGAGAGCACGGAAGCATCTCCGCCAAGCCGAGGGCATAGTAAATTATTCATAAGGGAGCAGCTCCGGCAGCATTGTCTCTGAGTCTGCTCACCCCCAATGGACCATCTTCTGTTCTCCACAAAATGAGTATAAGTTTGGAGTACCTCCAGGGAGTTCACTTGGACTGTGGCCTAAGGAAGGATGGAGCGACGTCCTTAAAATTTGGACCAGGGTGACAATTTGTGATGGTCCCCAATGGTTAATGTGAGCCAGACTGC
Organism: Pelodiscus sinensis; assembly: GCF_052426305.1. Classification (NCBI taxonomy): domain Eukaryota; kingdom Metazoa; phylum Chordata; order Testudines; family Trionychidae; genus Pelodiscus; species Pelodiscus sinensis. Next base: position 349,074,863 of record NC_143052.1, on the reverse strand, counting down.
ACCACTCACTATACCCATAGGGGATGCCAGGAGTTGATGGTTTGCATCATGGATCCCAGCCTCAAGACACAAACAGAACAGTGGCATGTTGCCATGTTGTCCACAGCACAGCAGAGCCGTGCAGAGAGTGGAAATTCCCCTCTGCAAAGCAGACAAGATCTCAAAATCCGGCTGAGTTCTGCACACGAACAACTAACATTCTCAAGTAGCTGAGAAGGGAAATTTCAGAGGAGGTGGAGACTGTGTTTTGTAGGGTTGCCCGGTGTCCGGTTTGGAACTGGACAGTCCAGTATTTGAGCTTTCTGTTCGGGAAACAAATTGAGAAAATAGAAACGTCCGGTATTTTCTAAATAAGCTGTAATGTAGATTGTCATGTCATGTCAAGTGTGTCCGATATTTTTGTTGAAACCATCTGGCAACCCTAGTATTTTGGGTCAATCAAAACAGTTTGTGCTGGGTGTGCCTTTTTACTTTGTATGGTGTTAGAATAGACAACATCACACAGGCTATCGAAAACTGTTAAACGGAAAGTTTCTAAATGAAAAATCGAAATCACTGATTTTCTATATGCAGAAATGGGATGTTCTGACATGGATGGAATTTTTCCCCCAGGTTGGTTGTTTTCTCAGATGGAATCCGAGCAAAATTGACCGGCGTTTGCAAAGCACTTCAAAATTTCAATGAAATGGCACAGACCCACAAAAGATGGTTCCTTCTCTGAACAGCTCTATGGTGCGCTACTGTGGCCCCACGAAACCAACGATGTAACACAACTGCACAACACAACTGATGTGGCCCTGTGACCTGAGCGGCCACATAACAAAAAGCTGCAGCAGAGATATCACAGTGCAGTCACTCAAACAGCAGGACGTTGCAATGCAAATACTGTGACATGGCACCCCAGGCCCAGGCGGCAACATAAATGAGATGATGCCCAGTGCTGAGTGTCACCACACGGCAAGGACCGAATGCAAACAGCTCCGTCCCAGCTTAGCAGCTCATGCTGGTGAGACACAAACTGCACAGCACGACCTGGCAGATGGGGTGAGACAAAAAGCCTCAAAAGGTTATGGTGCAAAGCAGGCTGCCGTGTGTTGGTGCAAACACACAAAGGGGGGGGGAGTTAGTAACAGCTGCTCCCAATAGCTGCTTTGAGTTGTGCTGCAAAACCCCAAGACATGGAACAGCAAGAGGTGCTGCAGGCCAAGAGCATGGGGTACCGGCAGGGCAGCGTACGGGTCCAAGCTGGAACAGCAGGGGGTGCTGCAGGCCAAGAGCATGGGGCACCGGCAGGGCAGCGTACGGGTCCAAGTTGGAACAGCAGGGGGTGCTGCAGGCCAAGAGCATGGGGCACCGGCAGGGCAGCGTATGGGTCCAAGCTGGAACAGCAGGGGGTGCTGCGGGGGCGGAGCTGGCGGAACGGGAAACAGGCTATGCACCTGCCTGTCCGATGCTGATTGGCTGCTGAGGGGGAACCCGCGTCAGGGATTGGGGCTGCCTTGGTGGCCATTCTGAGTGCTTGGTGACATCACTTCCTGATGTATGACATCTCTGGGGGTTACACCCGTGCAAACCAGGGGACATCCAGGGGCCATGGCTGGGCTAGGACTGGGGTCTCACTCTCAGACAGGCCGGGCCAGAGCCACCCTTCCCCAGAGGCTCTCTGGCCCCAGTTTGAATCAGGCAAAGGGAGGGCCTTTGGGCCTTGGACATGCCCCAGAATTCTTTGCACTTGCTGCCTCAACGCCTCTTTGGCGGCACTGGCTGCAGCTGGAGCAAGGGTTTAGGGGAATGTCGGAGCCATAAAGGCTCCGGTGCCTGACCAAAGAAGTAGGGATACGGACGGGTGGGTCCAGTAATTAATTATTGGGACAGGCAAACTGCAGAGGGGTAGGCAACAGGGCCAGAGTCTGAGCCAAACTCTTTGAAAACTCCACTGCCGTCCTGTCACCGACAGCTCCAGGTTCCCAGGCCTCGCTGACTTTTGGCATAAGAAGATGTACTGAAGGTATCTGTGAACAGGCCGTGTGAGAGCCCGGCGCCCCCAGGGAAGCTCTTAGCTCTGAACATGTTGGTCTCATTAGGTGGAAACTGATGCAAAATCCCCCAGCGGAACTGGCAACTGTTTCAAAACTTGCTAATTGGCCCACCTGTGTCCAGGCCTGGGCCCAGCCTTCAGCCTCCCTGGCCAGGGCTAATCAGCCCTACTGTGGCCTGCTGTTATGTTTACAGTCCATCTCGTTACTGCTAATTGGACTCGCCGGCAGAGCAGCACCCCCGGGAGGGGAGCTGACTGGAAAAAAAACTTTAGATGCTTTCTAACTTGAACTTGTTTGTAGGTCAAGCAAGAAAAATTAGCTGAAGGCCTATAAATATATTGTCCAGACTCCCATTCCTTTCATGTAGGGGCTCACTAGAGCCAAATTCTAGCAGCAGGGGTGGGTGTGTCTCTCCTGTAGAAGTCGCAGCTATGTGCCCATCCACTGCAAAAGGGTTTCAGTCTGGGGCATCAACGGAGAGCCACACCTGATGTGGCTGTATGGGACCAAAGTTATGTAAAAGCTCCATCTATGTCAATGAATGGAAGACTTGTGGAGGGGGGTCGTGTTTGCTATGTCCAGAAGTGGGCCGCCGGCCATGACAACACTACCCGGAGAGCCAACTGGTCATCACCCGGGATGGGTGCTAAATTCCCCGGGATGGGAATGTGTGATGGAGAAAGCATGGGCCCAGGTCGGTCTCGCCTCGCTGTGCGCCAGTGTAACCCATTGAAACTATGGGTAGGAACTGGGGCAGAGCTTTTCTAATTTCCACCCTCACCTGCCCATTGGCGTCAATGAAATTACTCTTGATCTATATGGGGCAGGTCCATGGGATCAGAAACAGGCCTGGTGGCTTTGCCCCTCCCTGGCTGTAGATCATAGGAAGGTCTGTCTAGGCAGGTCCTGAGGCCTAAGGCTATGTCTACACTTGCCACCCCGGAGATCGATCTTCTGGTGTTTGATTTAACGGGTCTAGTAAAGAGTGAGAGTGTCCCCTCGGTACTCCTTGATTCTCGAGGAGTAAGGGGTGCCGATGTGAGAATTTGCTCCCGTCAACCTCCTGTGGTGAAGACGGCATCAAGCTAGGTTTAAGGAACTTTGACTCCAGCTTCGTTATTTACGTAGCTGAAGTTGTGTAGCTTAACCCAACCTTCCGGGTCTAGTGTAGGCCTAGCCTAAGTCTCCTGCACAGAGTGAGTAACACATGATGTGGCCAGGAGCAGGCCAATGCTAATCCAGGAGTAAGAAGGCAAGCGTCAGCTAGCACCGGGTTATGCTGATTCACCCGGCCCGTGAAGCGCACACTGCCAGCTCTCAGTGCTGGAGAAGGCTATAGGTGGCCTAGGAGCCGTAGATTTGTGATCCCGCCTTGCTCTGCATTGCTAGCTTCTAGTCTGGCTAATCCTGCGTCAGTCAAGCAAAGGCCTGATGGCTCCGGGGGCCGCCTGAGCTCTGTCTCAGCATTCAGAGCAGTAGGATAGACCCTACGGGTATGTCAGTGCTGCAATAAAACCCCACAGGACAGCCCAAGGCCCAGCCAACTGGGGCTCAGGCTGCAGCAGTACAGTGTAAACCTTCTGGTTCAGGGTGGAGCCGGAGGTCTGAGCCGCACCCGCCTCACAGGTTCCAGATCACGCGCACCCCTCTCCCACCACAGACACCATCTGCACGGCCACACGGCTACACTGGGGAGTGTCGCTGCCTCTGCACACCCACACTCCCACAAACACGATCGCTGACTATCACCGTCTAACTAGCCAACTCAGCAAATAAGAACCGGGATAGGTGAGAACTCGTTCGAGGCTGGCGGAAGGATATTTACCGAGCATACCGACACGTGCGATGTCGACAATGTGTGTTTGGATAGTTACCCAGCTCTCGCTTTTTCAGTCTCGGCATCTCCACTCAGTCCATTTTTGTGTGATATCCACACACCCCCGCCCCCCGTCATCGGGCCCCCTTCTATAATTTCCTGCAGGGGTGAAAGTTTTCATCAATACACAAAGAAAAATGCTCAAACCCCCGACTTTTCCACAACACTGAAATGTAAATTGATAAAAAAAAATTAAAAAAACTTTAAAATAAACATCAGCATGGTCCATTAAAAGGATTTTAAAAATAAAATGGAATTTTGCCAAGCCTGCAAACATCCTACGCCAGCCCCTTCACACCTGAAAACACCCTGTTCTGTGTCCTTCAACCCCAATGCACACGGACCCATCCCAGCCCCTACATGCCCAAAACACACAGTCTTCTCCCCTGCATCTCCCCACACACATTGACCCACCCCACCCTCTATAGGCCTAAAAATACACAATCTTCAGCCCCAACCACAAATGCCTTAAAACACAGTCCCCTGAACCCCACACCCTGACCCACTGCAGCCCCTACACACCTCAAAACACAGAGTCTCCTGCCCCCCACATCTTGACCCACTCCAGCCCCATTGTGCCTAAAAACACACGGTCCTCTGCTCTACACACACTGACCCACTCCTGCTCCCTGCACACCTCGAAACACACAGTCCTCTGCCCCCCGCCCCTGCACTGACAACACCAGCCCCCACATAAATCAGAATACACTCTGCCTCCATACACTGATCCACTCCTGCTCCCTATAGAGCTCGAAACATACAGTCCTCTACCCCCAACTCAGCCTCTACACACCTCAAAATGCACAGTCCTCTATTCCTACACAAAAATACCTTGACCTATACCAACCCCTACATGCCTCAAAACACAGTTGTCTGCCTCCACCCTCTGACACACACCTCTCTTAAACTCCTCTAAACACACAGTTCTCTGCCCCCAACATGCACATACTTTGACCCAACCCAGCCACTACACACTTGAAACACCCAGTTCTTGACCCTCCCATACACACACACGGACCCACCCCAGCACTTACAGGCCTCAAAACACAGAGTCCTCTGCCCCCTCAAATTGACCCCAGATCCTCATAGAATCATAGAATAATAGGACTGGAAGGGACCTCGAAAGGTCATCGAGTCCAGCCCCCCACCCTCAAGGCAGGACCAAGCTCCGTCTACACCATCCCTGACAGATGTCTATCTAACCCCGTGGTCCCCAACACGGTGCCCGTGGGCGCCATGGCGCCCGCGGGGGCATTTGCATGCACCCGCCAGGTGCTCGGGGCTGGCCTGGCCCCGGGCACATGGCGCACGGTGAGCGCCGGCCCCTGGCGCGCGGCGCTTGGCAGGGGGGGGGATCGCTGGCCCTGGGCGCACGGCGCGTGGCGAGGGGGGAAGCGCCGGCCCCGGGCGCGCGGCGCTTGGTGGGGGGAGCGCCAGCCCGGGCGCGCGGCGCTTCGGGGGGAGCGCCGGCACCGGGCGCGTGGCCCTTGGAGGGGGCACCGGCCCCGGGCGCGTGGCTATGGGGGGGCCCCGCCCCCGGGCATGCAGCTATGGGAGGAGCCGCCCCTGGGCGCGCAAGTGTCCCCGCCCCCTGGCGCCCGGCGGGCGAATGGCCACGCCCCCTGGCGCCCGACAACCTCAAAAGGTTGGGGACCACTGATCTAACCTGTTCTTAAATATCTCCAGAGAGGGAGATTCCACCACCTCCCTTGGCAATTTATTCCAATATTTGACCACCCTGACAGTTAGGAATTTTTTCCTAATGTCCAATCTAAACCTCCCCTGCTGCACTTTAAGCCCATTACTCCTTGTCCTGTCCTCAGAAACCAAGAGGAACAAATTTTCTCCTTCCTCCTTGTGACACCCTTTTAGATATTTGAAAACCGCTATCATGTCCCCCCTTAATCTTCTTTTTTCCAAACTAAACAAGCCTAGTTCATGAAGCCTGGCTTCATAGGTCATGTTCATAGGAGGGTCCGAAATGCCTCCCTTTGCTGCCCCCGATCTCCTCCCCACCCCACACACAAACACTTTATTAGCTAATTTGTTATAACTAACTTTTACAAAACACGTAGGTCACAGTGACTGCTACTGGACCATCATTTTTCCAGCCTTTAATACACTTTTAATATCAGAGACGTGTAGATTTCAGGTTTTTCACCCACCAAGACTTTTAGACTCAGTAGAGAACTTATCTGTCCCCCTCCCCCCACTTTGATTAGCAGAAACTGTTAGATTGCCCTTGTCTTCAAAAGCATGTTTTCAAATGCACTCTTCACTACATGGTGTGCTACCTCATTAATTCATAGTCACTGAATGCACATCAAGGGCTGGCAATTAGCTTGCCCACATTCTGGGGTGTACACACCACCACCCTTTCCCACCCCAGCCCCTACACACCTCAAAACACACAGTCCTCTGCCCTCCGAGGCGCACTAACCCACCCCAGCCCCTACATGCCTCAGAACACAGCCCCTCAGCCCCAACCCAGCCCACTTCAAAGCACAGTCCTCTGCCTCCCCTCACAGTGACTTACCCCAGCCCCCACATACCTCAAAACACACAGTCCTCCCCCCACTGATTAACCCCAGCCCTCACACACCTCAAAACACTCACACCGCTGCCCCACCACCTGCTGACCCACTCCAGCTCCTACACACTTCAAAACACAGTTGCATGCACACACCTTTGCCCAGAGTCAAATCGCCTGGTAAAATACCTGCATTTCTCCAGACTCGGTCTGCTGCAAGGACACCCTCCACACCCCTAAATACAAACCCTCCCCCCGCCCATTACACCCTATTCTGCTCCACCCCACCACCCCCTCTGATAACACAAAACCTCCCACGCCCACACCCCAAAGCATGTGCTCCCTTATCTCACACTGCTTGCCTCACTTTCCCCCTACACTCACACACACACCCCATAGACCCTCTGGGCCCCACCCACATCAGCCCTACGTGGCCCTTTCCTCTCCTGGCCATGAGCATATGTGAGGGGCCTTCATTCTGACCCTAGAGTCACTCAACACTCTGCGGTGGCCCACCCAAAAGTTCACGCATAGGTGGCAGTATCACACCTTAACGTAAGAAGGGCCAAACTGGGTCAGACAATGATCCAGTGAACCCTATATCCTATCTTGTGGCAGTAGCTGGTGCCAGGTGCTTCAGAGGGACTGAATGGCTCAGGGCAAACGTACTGCGTGATCCATCCCTGACTGGGGGTCATGGGGTTGCAAGGCCATCTTGGCTAAGAGCCCTTGATGGACCTATCCTCCATGGACTTATCTCATTCTTTTTTTAAGCCGGTCATACTTTTGGCCTTCGCCGCATTGTCCTGCAGCCTCGTGTGATGGGGGTCGAGGCGCGACAAGGGAGGCCTTGTCTTCACAATGGAAGACACAACACTTTAGTTGCACACTGAGGTAAATTAGGTGAGGTCTGCATGGTACCCGTCCCTGGGGTTGACCTCGCAGTAAAACTAAAGGCACCTTGTCCTCTCGGAGCTCTTTCATCTGACTAGCTCATGTGTTTGTCACCCTGAGGTACACACTGTAGTAAGGTGAAGGCCTGAAACGTAAGTTCATGTAGCACAGGCCTGGTCTGAGGCCTAGCTAACAAGGGACAAAACGTGGCTGACATACAGCAAAGTTGAGCTGTCAACAAGAGACAGGCCCCTGCTCACAGAACTTGGCATGAACAGGGCTGAGAGAGCAAAACACTAATCAGTAATAGGCCCAGGTATAGAACAGTAGTTGGTACTGGTCATAAGTTGAAAGCACATTCCAAAAGGATGGAACCACCAGCTCATTAAAAAAGACCTTGGTACCCACTCCCCACAGATACTGATCCAGGTTCAGGAAAAGGTCTAAACTGACAGCATGATGGCTAGAGATGATCTAACCAAACCATGAGGTACAGGGTGATGGGTGGTATCTAAGTAGCGTCAGACAGTGGTAACCTGACAACATCAGAGGGTGGTAACCTGAAAATGTCAGCCGGTGGCAGCCTGACAACATCAGAAGTGACGTGTAACTTGTTTGTACCTGTATATAAAGTGGTGTCTTAGGAGGACAATCTTTGGTTATGTCTACACTGAAAGCTTATTTCGGAAAAAGCTATTCCGTATGATATCTTCCGGAATAGCTTATTTTGAAATAGAACATCCACACTACAGGAAAGCCTCAAAATTAGTCCAAGGTAGGCTCTCCTAATGTGGATGTGCTATCTCAATTTAGAGCCCCAGGAGGCACTGGGGAGGAATAACTTAGAATGGCCCTGGTGAGGAGCTATTTCGACATAGCAGCAGTGGAGCGTCCACACACACCCCCTTCTGAAAGAGCTTTTTCAGAAGAGGCGTTATTCCTCATAGAATGAGGTTTACCAATGTCAGAAAAAGCCCTCCATTATTTCGATTTTCTTTCAAAAATAACGCAATTTCTGTGTGGACGCTAGTATTGTTTTTCCAGAATAACGGCCGTTATTCCGGAATAACGGTGCAATGTCATCATCGTCATCATCCTTCATGCCCACTGGCATATAGGGCAGCAACAGGAAGGCCTTCACACACTGGAGAAGGAATTCTTTGTTGCTGTTTCCATAACAAAAGCTTTTTCTGGGTCAGTGTTGTTAGCCCTGAGCCAAACCCCCAATCCTGGAGAACCGGTGTGCATGCTTAGTCTGGCTCCTCTCCCCTTGACCTTTCCGGCTTGGTTGAACCTACCAGAATCACTAAGATCCCGCCAGCATAGCTCCTGGGATCATAATGTTGAAGCAAAAAAAACGCTCCTCTCTGTTTAGGCAGCTAACAAACAGCTTTATTAATTAATAAAGCACAGCATGAGCCAAACGTGGTCCCAGCAAAGCCGGGGCCAGTAAAGCTGCTAATACAATCAATCCTAGTATCTTTATACCCTTAGCCAAACAGTCTGACGTCAGGGCATCCAATTACAGAAATCCTCAATTAAATTTGGAAAAACAAAGCCTTATCAACAAGATGGCGGACAGGTACGAGGGAGTACATCTCCTGTCCCAACCAGCCCAATTAACACATACCAATAGCCTATCCTGTAGGCCTCTTCTCACGGGGTGACAGAAAGTTCACTCTAGTCTACGTGCTTGAGAGAAAAGCTGAAATGGTTTCTGATATACAAGATGGCTTCTAGCTAAATATGAAAATGGTTTCTACAGCTTCTACAATAAGAACACGCAAGCTGCCCCGACCCAAAAAGGCGCATGCACAAGGGGCAGAATGGTGCAGTGTAGACGCACCCTTTGTCTGACCTGGGGGCAGCGGGACCTCCCACTGTTATGTGGTACATGTGCATAGGTGGTTCGGCAGTCTACTGACAACTATTACTGTACTTCACTTAACAATAATCCTGGCTGGACATCTTCGATCCTTATCTGATTTGTGGTCTTTGGGGGCTCTCTCTGGATGGGCTGTGATGACTAATTGTGAGAGTCAACACGGCACACAACACTCATGACAGTAAATCCTGACCCTACTACCTCCGTGACCTGACAACACACCCCTTTTTAGCAGCGAAGACAAGGCCCGAGTGCAGTAGCCAGATGTGACAAACAGGGTGGGTGTGAATGTCATGGTAAGAGTTAACTAATGCGCAAACAACAAACAGGACAATGTCACTGGGGGCTGGACAGAGCCTGGATCTGTCGTCATTTGCAGCGGTGTAAATCAGGGGTCACTCCAGCAAAGTCAGTGATGCTACAATGGCATGAGCTCAGAATTGGACCCCGAGATCGCACAGACTCAAGGAGAAAGGGATTTGAATGGGCAATGGGAGGCAGCAGGCATCTCTCTGACATCCCCCGTGCTTATGTAGCCCGGACAGATTCTGGTTGTCGGCAGGTGGGATCAAACCGGGGACCTTTGCAGCTAAATGCATGAGCCTCCCCTGCATGAGCTAAAAGCCTCAGGGCCCACAGCTCAAGCTGAAGCAGACTCATTCATCTCAAAATGGCTTCCGTGCCAGGAACAGAACACCACACCCACGTGTCTACAGTCAGAGCTGAATAGATAGTCCTAGAATTCTATAATTCTATAATAGGGGCCCAAAGCTCCTCCCCCTGTAATTAGCATAATCCCACCCAGGAGCTAACTCCCTCTATAAATGGCCAGGCCTCCATTTTGGCTTCCTGTCTCCCAGGCAGACATGGCTGTGGAGGTGGTGACAGGACTGGCCATGGGTAGCTTTAAACCCAAAGGTATCCGAACCCAGAAACAGAGGCTGTCAGGTCAGCCGCTGAGGGATGTAGCTTTTATTTCAAGGAAAACCTTGTCACAGATTTGGAGCTGGCCCCACCCCCTCACAAACCCCTGCACCCAAAGGCTCAGCAGGGACTGGACTGGAATGGGTGCTAGTGGCTGCTGCTGGAACCACACCAGCTAAAACCTCCGGATGGGGTTCCCTGCTTCCACCTAAGATACAAGAATGGAAATCTTCCCCTTTGTTTGGGCCTCAAAACTTTCACCTCCACAGGCCTTATAGCCAGACAGAACTGTGCCTTGCCTACTCCAGACAAATGGTATCAGAAAGGGAGTTAATGAGCATTTGCTTTGGGAAACTGAGGCACGGCGAGGGGAAAGGTCATAGGTGTAGTAATTGGCAGAGCTGGAACCAGGATCACAGAGCTCTGGCTCTGAATCTTTTTCTCTGACTACTAGGACACACATGAGGAGCTCAGAGGCTCCGTAGGGAGGCCAGTGACAGGACCCACTCACGGTGACAGACAAATGCGTTCACAGCTTGTGTGAACCAAACGCTCTTCTCTGCACCAAGCTGCTGGCCTGCATGCCCCAGTGGCTGTTCCCCAAACAGATCTCCCTTCTAGGGATATAATAGTGTAGTCAATGAATGCATGCTATAGACTACAGAATCCCCTTCCCCCCTTCCCTCCCGCCTTGCCAGTACATTTTTTAGCAGGCTGGCCAACAGCCTGGCTCAGTCCTGGCTCTTGCCAGGTCTGGGACCTACGCCCGCTGCAGCTCTGCATTTAAAATGTATTAGGAGCCAGTTGGGTAGGTTCCTAATGTCCAACCTAAACCTCCCTTGCTGCAGTTGAAGCCTATTGCTTCTTGTCCTGTCCTCAGAGTCCAAGATGAACAAGTTTTCTCCCTCCTCCTTATGACACCCTTTTAGATACCTGAAAACTGCTATCATGTCCCCCCTCAATCTTCTCCTTTCCAAACTAAACAAGCCCAATTCATTCAGCCTTCCCTCATAGGTCATGTTCTCTAGACCTTTAATCATTCTTTTTGCTCTTCTCTGGCCCCTCTCTAATTTCTCCACATCCTTCTTGAAATGTAGTGCCCAGAACTGGACACAATACTCCAACTGAGGCCTAATCAGCACAGAGTAGAGTAGAAGAATGACTTCTCATGTCTTGCTCACAACACACCTGTTAATGCATCCCAGAATCATGTTTGCTTTTTTTGCAACGGCATCACACTGCTGACTCGTATTCAGCTTGTGGTCCACTGTAACCCATAGATCCCTTTCTGCCGTACTCCTTCCTAGACAGTCGCTTCCCATTCTGTATGGCTACGTCTACACTGGCCCCTTTTCCGAAAGGGGCATGCTAATTTTCAACTTCAGAATAGGGAAATCCGCGGGGGATTTAAATATCCCCCGCGGGATTTAAATAAAGATGTCCGCTGCTTTTTTCCGGCTTGGGGAAAAGCCGGAAAAAAAGCGTCTAGACTGGCGCGATCCTCCGGAATAAAGCCCTTTTCTGGAGGATCTCTTATTCCTACTTCGAAGTAGGAATAAGAGATCCTCCGGAAAAGGGCTTTATTCCGGAGGATCGTGCCAGTCTAGACGCTTTTTTTCCGGCTTTTCCCCAAGCCGGAAAAAAAGCGGCGGACATGTTTATTTAAATCCGCGGGGGATATTTAAATCCCCCGCGGATTTCCCTATCCTGACTTACCTGATTTGCATCCCTTTTCCAGAAATTGTGGCCAGTGTAGACGTAGCCTAGGTGTGAAACTGATTGTTCCTTCCTAAGGATTAACTGATATTTAACATCCCTACTCCCTTCTCCCAGGCAATGATGAGAGGAGAGGTGTCCAGGTGACACAAACATTCCTTCTGGCTTTGGAATCCAGGTGATGCTCTTTTCTCTGGGTCAGCGGTCGGGCAGGGCCTTTCTAATCCAGAACACACAGCTGCATAGGACACCTGAAAATTTGGGGCACCACTGGGTCTTAGTGTCCAGTCATCTAGCCCTTCTTCTTCCTAGCTCTGTCCTATGGCAGCTGCAGCCTGGTGAGTCTTCCTCCAGAGTTGAGCTAGTTAACTTAAAAGTGAAATAGTCTTTTAGCAGGCCTGTTAGCAGAACGTTGAATCTGTGAAAGAGTCAGTCAAGTAGTAATTAAGTCAATTAACAAGCATGTACGCTCAGTTTCTGAATTTACTGTAAAAACAACAGGTAGTCCTGTGACACCTCTACTTGTTGTTTTTAAAGTTATAGACTAACATGGTTACCCCTCTGAATTTACTGTTAGGCTATACTTTCCCTTTCTGAACAAAACTTTTCTTCTCTTCCCGTTAAGACCTCTCTGCTGCGGACAAAGTGAAACACACTCATTAGGGGTGGACGTATTTTGTCGGCAAAAGTACCAACAAAAAGCATTCACCTGTACAGACTTTTAACAACAGGATTGTGTCGAATAGATGGACCGTGGTCCCTACTCTCCTCCTTAAGATGTGCCCCCCTGCCAGGGTGTCACAGGAGCAGTGTAACAGGACCACAGTTTAAAACAAACCAATGGAAGTATTTCTTCACACAACACACAGTCAACCTGTGGAACTCCTTGCCAGGGGAAGTTGTGAAGGCCAAGACATTAACAGAGTTCAAAAAAGAACTAGATAAATACATGGAGGTTAGGTCCATCATTGCTTATTTAGCCAGGCTGGGCAGGAATGGTGTCCCTAGCCTCTTGTTTGTCAGAGACTGGGAATGGGTACCTGGAAAGATCACTTGATTCTCTGTTCCGTTCACTTCCTTATAGGGCACTGGCATAAGGCACTGTCAGAAGACAGGATACTGGGGTAGATGGACCTTTGGTCTAACCCAGGAGGACCATGAGGCAGCAGACACTTCAAACACGGCTGCCAGCTTCCCAAGAGCTTCCTCCCGCACACCAGCACATGGGTGGCTGCTTGGTGGGGGCACATCACAACGTGCTTCCCAAGAGACGATTGCGGATGCATGGGGCTCTCTTGTGCCACGTAGGCCCAGCTCCCCACCAGGGCGAGGGTGGAGCCAGGGGAGGTTTGGCTCAAACATTCGGCCAATACGTCACCCGTGAGCTGAGACTGAACCAGAGCCCGGAACGCGCCAGCCCAAGCTGTGACGGCTCTGGGAAGTGGCAGGAAAAGGGGAGGGTGGCGTTGGAGGCTGAGTCAGAGCCCTCCCAGCCAGCTGGCAGGCACAGCCTTTGCTCCCCCACAATGGATCCTGCCATGGATCGGGGCTGCCAAACTGAGACGTGCGTCGGGATCCAAATTTCCCCAGCACTGGCAGAGAGAACCCAGGGTTCAGCTGTCCTGTCCGAAGGCTCCAACTCACATCTGGGCTAGGACTCTGATTCTTGCTCACGCCCCACGTTTGGGGCAGGTTAGAGCCAGACTGTGACAGAGCCGGCCCCACTGCAGAATTCAGATATGGACATAGGCGTCAAAGCCCCACCCAGCCAGGGGCAAGTCCTAAGTGGGACAGGCCAGGGATGATCTGTGGTGACACTATCCCCCGGGGTCTGTGACATCACCATCTGTCACCCTGGTAATGATTGTGGTGTTGCCAGCGCTAACCCGCTTAGGTGGCCCCATCATTGAGTGCCTCAAACTGGGGGGTAGGACCCCAAAGTGAGTCGCGACCAGTGTTCCCTGTAAGCTGAGTGCTTACGCGACCGCCGAGGAGAATTTCAGGTGCCGCCGGGCTGGTTGGCAGAGCGCCCACAGCCAGCCACATGTGTTTCTACTGGTAGTGCACCTCTGCACATGCCTTGGTGCACAGAACAAAATTTATTCTGCACGTGGGTGGGGAAAAATGAGAGGGGGCATTGGTTGTGACCCCTATGAATGAGGTCACCAAGTCTGGGTCCTGGGGTTGAAGCCTGAGCCCATAGGTGCTGAAAGTATGGAGATGAGGGATACGCGGCACCCCCTGACATGAAGTGGTTTCCATCCTATACAGTTTAGTTCAATGTCTTTCAGCACCCCCACTACAAACACTGTTCCAACATCCCCGCCTGAGCCCCCACTGGCCAAGACCAAAGCCAGGCCATGCAAGACTAGGTGACTGCCCCGTGGTCACACAGGAAGTCTGTGGTGGAGTTTCAGGCCTGGGCAGTAGGCTCAGGTTACAGGGCACCTGCCTGGGATGAAGTCCTTGAGCGTCAGCTTTGGCTCCCCAGCCATGAACAGTGGAGCTCAAGCTTTGCCCCTTCCCCCCATAACTGGGGCAGAGAGGTGTGAGTGGTTTCAGGCTTCGGTTCCCCCATGCTGGGGTTGAGACGTCATTTTTGTGGTGGTTGCCATGCCATGAAGTTTGGAACCCCTGCTGTAGTCACGGAGCACCTCTCAGTCTGTAACGTGTTTATCCTCACGCACCCCTGGGAAGTAGGCCAGAGCTATTACCCCATTGCCCATACAGGGAAACTGAGGCACCACACCGTGGCTGCCCCATGGCCACACAGGAAGTCTGGGGTGAAGCAGGGCTTTTCTGGGCTAGCACATTAATTAACCTGAGTGTTAGAACTTCACGGTGCCTTCAGCTCGGAAAAGGGAGATGAGGGGAGCGGCCCACAGGGAGCAAACATCCTGCTTGGAACACGGTCGTCATTAACTAACGGATTGATTGGCCTGATAATCTCGCCAAACGGTCAGCCCTGTGTTATTGCCGCCGCTGATGTTATTGTGGGTATTATGCATTGCTCATTAACTAGCCTCCAAAAACAAAACCAGATCCTGAAATGCTAATGAGCAGAACAAGCTCCCAGGAGAAGCAAAACCTGCCTTCCTGCTGCTTCAGGGGAATGCGCATCCAAGCGTGGAGTAAGGGTGACATCTAGTGACCAGAGAGGAGCATTTCAGCATCTGCAGCCTTTTCGTTTTACCTGTGCAAGTTATGGCCTACGGTTTCTGAAATCTTCACCCCCCCACGTTAGCAGAGCTGATGTGCTGATCTTTGGAGATAGGGCTGCATACGGCTCACTGGACCAGGACAGCCGGGGGGGCATATTAAAGATCTCCTGGCACTTTTCACTGGATGAAGAACCGGCCCTGCTGTTGGTGGCCAAAATGATCACACTGCTCGGTATGCACGTGTGTGCACACACACAAACACCCCCGCTATGTACAGTGGCTTGCCCTCCTCCACCCCAGCAGTGGCTGCCTCTCTGTGCTGCTGCCTGGATAAACAGACCTTCTCCTTCTGTTCGGACGAGAGGGACCTGTCTTAGAAACATCAGAACATAAGAACGGCCATACTAGGTCAGACCAAAGGCCCATCCAACCCAGTACCCTGTCTGCCGACAGTGGCCAATGCCAGGTGTCCCAGAGGGAGTGAATCAAACAGGTAATGATCAGGCCATCTCTCTCCTGCCGTCCATGTCCACCCTCTTAACAAACAGAGGCTAGCGACACCATTCCTTCCCCATACTGGCTAATAGCCAGAAAAGGAGACTCTGGATGTGTCTAGACTACACCTCTCTGTCGACAGAGAGATGTAAATTAGGCACATCGAAATTGCTAATGAAGCAGGGTGTTTTTGAGGAATACGGGAACTGTCAAAAAAGGCTTTATTTTCAACAGATCCACATCTAGACAGCAGGGGTTTTTTTTTTTGAAAAAACTCCGTTTTGAAAAAAAGTGGCAGCCATGTTTATGCTAATGAAGTATGGGATATTTAAATCCCTGCTTCATTAGCAATTTTAGTGTACTTGATTTGCATCCCTCTGTTGACAGATGGATGCAGTCTAGACATAACCTCTGAGTCCTAGTGCTGCTGTTGGCCAACGCAATCTGACGGGTGTGAACTGGATAATCCAATGATGTGGCTGCATAATTATCCCCTTCTTTGGAGCAGCCAATCACGGTTCCATCTAAAAGCTTTCATCAAATAAAATAGGTAGTCTCCCTTTTAATAGGCAGCAGGTTTAAAACAAACGAAAGAAAGTTTTTCTTCAGTCAGCACATAATCAACCTGCGGAACTCCTTGCCAGAGGATGCGGTGAAGGGTAGAACTTTAGCAGAGTTCCAAAAAGAGCTAGATAGATTCATTGAGGCTAGGTCCATCAATGATTATTAGCCAGGATGGGTAGGAATGGTATCCCTAGTCTCTGTTTCTCTGGAGGTGGGTGACAGGGGAGGGATCACATGAGGATTATCTGCTGTGTTCACTGGGGCATCTGGTGTTGGCCACTGTTGGCAGACAGGACACTGGGCTAGATGGACCTTTGGTCTGACCCAGTGCGGCTGTTCTTTTGTTCTTAACTTAGAATGTAAAGATGACATTCAAAATGTGAACCGGATGTCATGGGACACAGTGTTGTCCCACCTAAGCCTGCAGAGAGCCTGAAACAATAGATCTAGGAGCAGTGAGAACGACTCTCATATGAATCAATGAGACCAGGACTCTGAAACCTAATGATGACAGTTTCTTTGTCTGCATGGTTAACTCTTTCACAGCGGATCCCTTCAGCAGAATCGTTGTGCTTGTCCGCTGTTATTGGATGTAGGTAGGGGTCGGGTGCGGAGGGAGCAGCTCGTTGCTTTTGGGAGCTGCTGGGGTTAGAGAAATGAGGAATCAGGTGCAAAAGACTTCATGGTGCCCCTACTCCTGCCCCAAAGGAAAAGCATCTTCTCCAAGCAATGGTGTGTGGATGGAACAAGGCTCTCAGGGAGCTTGAGGACAACACACTCCAGGGCTCTCATTTCTACTGGCCTCAGTGTGGACAACATGATGCCCCGAAGCGGCAGTGGAAAGGAGTGGAAAGGCAGTAGGCCAGCCATGTGACAGAATGGGACTTTCTGTGGTCTCCCAGAGGTGCACTCATTTCAAGCGGCAGGCTGTGCAGAGCAAGGGATGGAGAGGACAGGAAATGCCTTGTGTGGTAGCTAACTCAGGCATGTATCTGGTCCCCATGGCTGTGGTCAGGCACTTATCCCCATTGTACAGAGGAGCAGCTGAGGCACAGAGGGGCTACGTGTGGTGCCTGAGCTCATCCACAGCACAAGAACCAAGGCGATGGGGGGCACCTGTGGAAACTGGGTCAGAAAACGTCTGCCTTAATCCCCCTAGAACCGGCAGCCGGGAACAAAAAGAGGGCACTCCTGTTCTTATGGCATGCCCGTCACCATGGTGTCTGAGCATCTGATTCCCTCGCTGCACGAGCTAATCAAAAACCCAGCCCCGTGACAAAAGAGACAAGAATTCATTGCAAAGTCAGTTCAGTGTTTCATGCGGCTAGGGACGCCTGTACCCCTGCCCCCATGGATTCTCTGTCCCCTGGCTTGTGGACTAAGTTAGTCTCCCTGCTGCAGATCCAGCAACTCCTTGCATCATGTGTCCTAATTCACTCCTTTGAGGATCTCTAGCCCATGCTCTGAGCTGTGTGAAGGAGCAGGAGCATCCCTCTATCCTGTTGTGGGAAGGCCCCTCCAAATCAGACACGGGGGTCATTTCGGGCTGCCCATGGCCAATGGCCCATGGGGAAACTGGACATTTGGTTCTCTCTTCTCCATTCCCAGCACAGAGAGTTCACCTGTATCTTGGAATTACCATAGTAGATCAGACCCTACATCTATCTAGTCCACAATCCTCCTTTTCTTCAGTGGCAGCCACAGCTGCTTCCGAGGAAGGCCTAAGAGCCCCACTGGAGGCAGCGGTGAAATAATCTCCCCTTCTCCCCCAATTAAAGTCTCACTGTAACTTCGAATAATTTCTATCATTTATTTCTACTGCCCCAGCCCTGAACCCCACTGTGCCAGGCACTGTACAAACACAAAACCAAAAGGCGGTCCCTGCCCCCAAAGGCTCACAATCTAAATAGAACCCAAGAGACAACAGCTGGACACAGACTGACCAGATGGTGGGGAGGGGCACAATGAGACAACATAGCTCCACCAGGAGCTCTTCAACAACCTGGAAATAAACAAGGCCTCCCACAAAAGAAGTGGAAACCAGGATGAACTGTTACGTCAGAGCCTGATCGCGTCCTGCGTCATAGACCAGTCTCAGGGATGCCAGAACAGAAGGGCCATCCTCCTGCCTCTGCCCCTCCTCTTCCTGCTGAAGCAGCACCCGCAGCCAGGCTGGCAGCTGTAACCTGGCTGGGGAGCTTTGGCAGCCGCAGACCCTCCATCTACAGGCGGGGAGGGAGGCCGAGGACAGCTCCTGGCCTGTGTCCCTGACCTCCCTGCCCAGGAGAG
Source organism: Pelodiscus sinensis (assembly GCF_052426305.1). Lineage (NCBI taxonomy): Eukaryota > Metazoa > Chordata > Testudines > Trionychidae > Pelodiscus > Pelodiscus sinensis. The sequence goes on along the minus strand of NC_143052.1, from coordinate 349,056,490 downwards.
GTGGAGGGCGCCCCACAGCTGCCTACATGACTCATCCGATGGCCAGGCTGAGCACTGCCTCCCAGCCAAAGCAAGAGCCTTGCAAACAGCAGCGGGGAGCCATGGATACCCCACCTGCCCTGGGCACAGGATCCAGAAGGTGGAGACAAGGACCGGGGGCTGTTCTCGGTCCCCCGCATCCCAAAGGACATGGGCTCCCTGGACCTATTTTGGCTTCTGGTTTGGCTGCGGGCAGGCTTCAGGGGGAAGAGGAAGGTCAGGGGTGGGGCCACACAGGGGCAGAGCCTCAGAGGGGTGGGGCCTCTAGCCCCACTTTTGTGAAGGCTCTGGTGCCCCTGAGCAGTAGTAGGTATTGTGGCCCAATAACAGATATCATGTTTCCACAGTCATCAGAGCCCCATGGAACCATGAATTGCTAAGGAGTATCAAAGGAAAGCACAGAATTAGAACGGGCGAGGCACAAGATAAGCTACACCTACAATAGACAATAAGAAGAGTTTCTTTAACTACATTAGGAGAAAGATATAGATCGTCTACTTAGCAGGAAAGAAGAACTAATAACTGGTGACATCAAGAAGGCGGACATGTTTAATGTCTGTTCTGCTTGGCTGTGTCTAGACTGGTCAGTTTTTCCTCAAAATCATCTGCTTTTGTGGAAAAACTAGCCAGCTGTCTACACTGGCCGCTTGAATTTCCACAAGAACACTGACGATCTCATGTAAGATCGTCAGTGTTCTTGTGGAAATACTGTGCTGCTCCCATTCGGGAAAAAGCCCTCTTGCGCAAATCATTTGCACAAAAGGGCCAGTGTGAGACGTAGTGGGGGTACCTGGCTGGTTTCTATGCTGCTGGCTCTGGGGTAACCCCCACTGGCTGCCGTGGGTACCACGACCCAGCAAAACAGGATGAGTCACTATGCAAAGGGACCTCTCAACCGGTATGGCCAGACACCCCCCATGGAGAGGAACAAAGGAAGGTGGAATGCTGCCCTGGCTGGGGGGGCAGGGCTGGAAGAGTGTTGGTTAGTTGCTGGCTGGGAGCATGGAGGAGACAGCCTAGGGAAAGGGGCTGGAGTTTAGGGGCCCAGTCTCCTGTCAGCCGACGGTCAGGGCAGTGTGTGTGTGTATGTTTCCGAGAAAAGGTTTAACTTCCGTGTCTTTACTGCTAGGACCGGGGTCCCATCGCAGAGGGTGGCCAGCAGGCCAACAGACGCCCCGAGTTTATAGGAAGAGCTTATTACACCTTAGATTTCAACTGCTAGAATTCGTAATTCCTTCGCAGCGGGCAGCCTTGGGGAAAGACTGAAAGGTGCCCCAGTGGATTGCGCCATCTGGGTGTGACACAAATCCAAACGCCCAAGCTCTCCCTATATCTGTGCCTAAGACCGGCTGAAGTTCTTTTAAATTGTGCTTGGTTCTGTTACAGCAACTGAAGGAGTCAGGTTAAAGCTTAAACAGTTACAGGTTTATTGAGGAAGCTTATAAATCATATGGTTGCAATGGCTATTGTTCTATTTCTTAACTACTAGCAAAATATAGATCTTAAAAATGGTTACAAAGAAAATAAAGATAGAAAAATAGAAATAATGGTACCAAGTAACAGCTTACTCTTTCTATGTGTACACTTAAGACAGAGGACCACATCCAGGTACAATTTTTACCCCCTTCTGTGCCTCTCGACTCCAGCATGTCAGGCCAGGGCCGGTCCCTCAATTCCTAGGAAAGACGAAAATACGAGGTGGGCGTCCCCATAGAACCTCGGGAGGTCAAACACCTAACCCGACCAGCAGGTAGAGGGTAGAATGACACTCAAAGTGAGTGTGTGCTGGGCCCATCTTATATACCCATGGGGTCACGTATTTCTCTTTCTTGTCTGTCATGCCAAATGAGGCTGGTCTGTCTTTTGTGAGACCAGTTCTTACAAGGGAGTTGTGAACTTAATTTACACTTGTAAGAGAGAATTGAGATGTTTAAATTGGAAGTACTGGGGATTCTTTTCTCAGTGGGAAATTCCTCTCCCAGGGACTGTGTGTGTGTTCGAATCAACATAGGTGCCAGCCGGTGGCAGTTCTCGCAGCCTCAAGGCCAGCTTATTGCCTTAATCGCTCTCTCCTCATATCTATGTTTTCAGCTTCTCAGGATCAGATGAGCCAGCATAGACTATGCTGATTTTATTGCTCCTTCTCTGTCCTGTATGCTTCAGAGAGGCAAATAAGATGGATGTGATGGAGGCGGGCTGTCTGGCCACATCTCCCCCATCTCAAGGGGGCCTGAGGCATCCTAGCCCAGCTCTGTGACCAGATTCCATCTGTGCTGTGCTGTATCCTGGAGAGGCAATAAACTCCCTCTATTCCACCGGCTGGTGCAGTCTGTTTGTGCCATTTCAAGGTGCAGGAGACGGGGGACCCCCAATGCGCCGTCACACTGGTGTCAGAAGTGGGATGCACTGCACCCTGTGGATGGAGCTTCCAGTGGTGAGTGACAAGGCGCAGTAGAAGCAAGAGCCCTGGAGCCAGGCATGCTGGAGACAGAGCGAAGCGGTTCCTGGGAATCGTGGGGCGCTGCAGCACTAGACTGGTGAGTCTGCACCGAGGGGACCAGCGGGCAGATGGCCTACGCCCGACTCTTGAAGGCAGAGCTGGGGAAGCTGTGCAGAGAGAGGGGCTTGCCTGTGCAGAAAGCAACCAAGGCCCAGCTGATTGCCCAGCTGGAAGAGAATGAACAGCCACAGGGCCAGGATTTTGTCCCCAGGGGGAGCAGCCAGACCCCCCCTGAGAGTGTGTCAGGCTCAGAGAGGGGGAGGAGCGCTGGAACCCACCGGAGAGAGGAGACAGCTTCCCCCGGGAGGCCTGCAAGCCGTAGCCCATCTAGGGCAGGGGCCAGCCCAGCGGAGCTGCGGCGGCTGGAGATCCAGCTGCGGATCAAGGAATTGGAAGTAGAGGACTGAGAGAGAAACCAGCCAGGTACCCCCACTACGTCACACAGTGTAAACAGCACAGTACTGTTTTCCGCAAAAAATCCCCGATCGCGAAAATGGCGATCGGGGCTTTTTTGCGGGAAACCGCGTCTAGATTGGCCATGGACGCTTTTCCTCAAAAAGTGCTTTTGCGGAAAAGCATCCTGCCAATCTAGACCTGCTTTTCCGAAAATGCTTTTAACGGAAAACTTTTCCGTTAAAAGCATTTTCGGAAAATCGTGCCAGTGTAGATGTAGCCCTTCTGTTTTCACCAAACCGGTTAATTATGACTCAATGTTTAACACATTTAATATTAATAAGAAGGGGGGAAAAGAACATTAGCCAAAATAGGGGAAAACAGGTTCGAGTATATTTAGATAAATTAGATATATTCAAGTCAGCAAGGCCTGACTAAATTCACCCTCCACAATCTTGGACCATTAGCAATTATTTTTGAGAACCCATAGAGCAATGGTGAGGTCCCGAAGGAGATGAATACATATATTTCAAAAGGAGAACAAAGAGGCTCCAATTTGACTTCAATACCAGGAAAGATACTGGAACAAATGATTAAACAATCAATTTGCAAGCACCTAGAGGACAATAATATTGTTAGGAATAGTCAGCATGGATTTGTCAAATACAAACTAACCTAACTCCTCCTTTGAGTGGGTGACTTGCCTAGTGGATACAGACATAGTCTCGATATTAGTAAAGTTTGGTATTTTGATAGCTTGGTATTAATTAAACTAAATGTATAACCCACATTTTAAAAAAGAAAGGGGCCAAAAAAACTCCACCCTGACTAAACAGCAGAGTAAATGAGGGGGTGAGAGACAAAATGACATCCTTTAAAACTAGACATCACATCCTACAGATAGACCTCTCTAGTCAAGCACTCTTGAGACCTGCCCAGGTGCCGACTGAGAGAATTTTCTGGACCATAGAAGGTTAATATTGTCTAGCAGCATTACCAACACTTCCACTGCTTACTGGGCTGTCAGAGAATATTTAAGGGTTAAATTAAAGCTAAAAAAACAGCACAGAACACTGAGAGCCAGGACTGGTGGCTGTAAACAAACTTTATGAGACCGCGGGAAACTTGGTCACACCCATGAAAAGTGGATATCCAGCACACTAAAATCATTCTGGACCATGGATGTTTCTGGACAAGAGAACCGGACTAGAGAGGTTCAACCTGTATTAAGGACAATAGAAAGGAGCATAAACGCTGGCAAATCAAGTATCGAAGTATAGTAAAGCAAGTCCAAAAAATGTGAAGAGCAACTAGCTAAGGACACAGACTAAATACACAGACAGATGTACATCAGAAGCAGGAAGCCTATCAAACAGTCAGTGGCCCACTATAGGACTGAGGTACTAAAGGAGCACTCAAGGAAAACAAGGCTGTTGCAGAGAAGATACATTAATTCTTTGCTTTGGTCTTCACTGCAGAGGATGGAGAGATTCCCACTCTTGAACTATTTTTAGGTGACAAATCTGCAGAACTGCCCCACACTGAGGTGTCAATAGAGGAGGCTTTGGAACAAATTCCTATCACTTAAATCACCCTCTATACCAGATGTCTAGAGGACAGCTCACGTCACACCAATTATTTTTGAATGGCTCCAAAAGCAATCCTGGAAATTACAGACCAGAAAACCTAACTTCAGTACCAGGCAAACTGGTTGAAACTATAGTAAAGAACAGAAAGTATCATAATGCCACTGTAGAAATCTATGGTATGCCCACCTCTTAAGTACTGTGTACAGTTTTGGTTGCTCCGTTTCAAAAAAGATATAAAGGTACAGAGAAGAGCAGCAAAACCGATTGGGCAAATGGAACAGCTTCCATATAAGGAGAGATTTAAAAGATCGGATCTGTGCAGCTTAGAAGAGAGATAACCACGCGGGGCTATGTTAGAGATCTATGACATCATGACTGGAGTGGACAGAGTGAATAAGGAAGTGTTATTTACCCCTGCACAAAACACAAGAATCAGGGGTCATCCAAGGACATGAACAGAAGATTTAAAACAAACCGGAAGAAGTACGTCTGCACACAACGCACAGTCAATCTGCAGCAAGTGGTCTGCATCTAGTTGTGGGCACTATACTTTTAGGAAAGATGAGACAAACTAAAGAGGATCCAGAGAAGAGCAACAAGAATGATACAGGGTGTCAAAAACCCAGCCTATGTGCAAAGCTTTTCAAAACTGGGCATGTTTTGTTCCGGGAAAAGAAGACTGAAGGCAGATCAGATAAATGCATCAAACGCATTAAGAGCTGTTATAAAGAGGATGGTGATTAGTTGTTCTTCATTTCCACTGAAGGTAGGAGGAGAAGTAAAATGGGCTTAATGGGCAACAAGGGTGATTCGGGTTAGAATTAGACACACCTTTCTAAGCCTTTGTCCACACTATGCTGCTTTTAGAGAAACAGCTGTGTGGCTACAGCCATGTCGCCAAAAGTCAGGCAGTGTAGATTCTGGTTGCCAGCTCTTTTGCTGACAAAATATTTCCACCCCCGGTGGGCAGCACCAGCACTGCTCGCACTGGCAATGAAAGGCCAAGTGCTACTCACATCAGCACTGGTTGTTAGCAAAACTTTTGTCTTGGGTGTGTGGGGGGGTCATTTTAACACCTTTGAGCGGCTAAAATTTTGCCATTCGATTGCCAGTATAGAACATAAGAACGGCCATACTGGGTCAGACCAACGGTCCATCTAGCCCAGTATCCTGTCTGCCGACAGTGGCCAATACCAGATGCTCCAGAGGGAGGGAACACAACAGGTAACCATCACATGATCCCTCCCTCCTAGACTCAGCCTAGGGGTATTTAAGCCCTGCACTTGGCTTCCCATGGAGATTGTGGAATCCCCATCAGTGGCGGTTTTTACAAACAGGTTGGACAAACTCCCGTTGGGCATGGCCTACATTTACTTGGCCTGGCCTTGGCACAAGGGGGTTGGACTAGATGGCCTCTCAAGATCCCTTCCAGTCCCACATGTCTATGAATATTGGTCAGCATGGTCAGCGGTGGCAGCAGCACCACAAGCAACCCTACAACAATAAATCAGACAGCAACAGAGAACAGCGCTTTCTAATGGCCAGAGCGTTGTTATAAACCACTGAAGCTGGATGGGAGAGAACATTGCTTCATGCCTGTGCCAGACAGCGCCCAACCCTCGTATGCCTCTGTGTCAGTGATAATGATGTGTGCTCCACAGGGGGTTTCCAGAGGAGAATAAATACCCTGCGTGCCTGAGCTCCTCTCATTTAATTCCTGAACTACAGGGAGCCTTCTCGCTGCCCTGGCCAGGTGAGCTGGGTCAGCATCATCTCTGGAGAGTTTCCAAGAGCCACTCCACACACGTGCTGGGAATGATGAAAGGATTGTAAGTAAGCTCTGGATCTAGTAGTAATAATGTTGTCAGGTTAGTGGGGCTGAGAACCCACAGTCATGGGCGCATTATAAAGACTGACAGACCCGCTCTGCAAACCAGCCATTCATTCGGCAGCCATTCTAACCTGCCAGAAAAAAACTGAATGTAAAAAGGGGGCGAGCCTGCTGTCTGAGCTCCGCGACACCCCCTCCCACTGCCCAGTCCTAGCATGACAGGAGGAGGACAAAGCCCAGAAGGGAATCTTTCCTACACAGATTTCATCCTCCTCGGTTTCCCTGGACTGCAGCAGTTTCATGCTCTCCTCTTCATTCCCTTCTTCTGCCTTTACCTGGTGAATGTGGGGGCAAACTGCACAGTTATCTACACCATCTGGGTGGAGAGGAGCCTGCACTCCCCCATGTACCTGCTGATCTTGCTTCTCTCCGCCATGGGGCTCTGCAGCACCAGCGCCATCCTGCCGCAGATGCTGTTGGGTTTCTTGGCCCACTCGAGCCGCCTCTCCCTGCCTGGCTGCCTGGCCCAGATGTTTTTCATCTACCTGTTGATCATCATGGACTCCTCTGTTCTCCTGCTGATGGCGCTGGACAGGTACGTCACCATCTGCAAGCCGCTGCGCTATGTGGACATCATGTCCAAGCGCCTCCTGGCGGGGATGGTCCTGGCTGCCCTGATCCGCGGCATCTCCGTGGCCTGCCTCATGGTCGTGCTAGCCTCCAGGCTGCCTTTCTGCCAGTCCAATGTCATCCAGCATTTCGCATGTGAGCACATGGCCCTGGTGAGCCTGGCCTGCAGCAGCACATCCCACAACAGCATCTTGAGCATGGTGATGGGATCCGTCATTATCGTTTTCGATACCTTCTGTATCCTGGCCTCCTATACCTCCATCGTCCACACGGCCCTGCAAATTGCCTCGGGCAGCCTGCGGCGCAAAGCCTTCCACACCTGCGGCACCCAGCTGCTGGTGATGTTCTTCATGTACTCTTCCTTCCTCTCCTCCTCCATCGTGTACCGGGCGGGCCAGGCCGTCTCGCAGGACGTGCATAACCTGCTAAGCGCCATCTACCTGCTGCTCCCCTCCACCCTCAACCCCATCATCTATGGCGTGCGGACGAAAGAGATCAAGCAGCGCGTCCTGAGGGCCTTCGGGAGACGGCAAGTCCCCACTGCTGAGCCAGGTGCGGCATTGCCTGAGCAGGGTGACAAGTCTCCGCCCTGCGCTGCCAAAGAGACTGCGGCTGCTGTAGAGGACATTGGAGGATAGCGGCGTCACTGGGAACAGAGGGACCGGTCCTCCGCAGAAGCTGAGCGCTTTCAATGCCCCATGACCATGAGAGATGGTCAGGCCATACACCTGATCACCAAGCTGACGTTGATCAACAGAGTGGGCCAGGGAGCCATGTTCGTGGACACTATAGGACCGTGCACGATGCGGACCCAATGGTCTCGATACACGTGCCTGCAACCAGCCCCATTTTTTACTATGCACAATCACGCTTCTGACTGTCCACACAAGGCACCAGAGCAGTCCTGCCCCCTATTTTATTTATAGAGCAGCCAACATTTGCTGGGCTTACCACAAACAGCACATGGATGAGGCCTTTGGCCCAGACAGTCTCCATGCCAATTCATTCAATTAATTAAAAATAGGCTCCTCTTCAGATGTGAGGCACAGACAGGCTCCTAGCATTCAGAGAGAAAGTTCCTTGCCCAGTTTACACACGTGAGGAGATGAGACAGAGAGACAGCCCGAAGTCCTAGATCTCATCCCAGGCCACTGCTGTGAACCACGCTTAAAAAGCTTCCACCGAAAAGCCACGTGGCCTGAGATAACTGAAAACAGTCAGGGCTGGTTCTCTTCCCCCGTGTCCCGCACCTCCCCGCGTCAGAGGCAAGGGTCCATGCCCTCTCGCCACACCTGGCTCTACAGCTGTGAACTCACCCTAACATTTTGGCTTGAAAACAGATCGGTGACATGGTCGTCTGTCAGCCTCTGTGCAGCAGGGGCCTAGACAGCTGCATAACCCTGCAGATGGGAAAAGAGCGTTTCGTGTTTCGAGAGTCCAGACAGTATCAAGTGTGTTGTGTGTAATCAGGAGCCATGTTACCCCATCAGTGTTTGACTGGGGCAGAATAGGGGAGCCCTCAGTTTCTCCGGGCTCAGAGATTAAACTTTTAGCCCCTGCCACTATTCAGAATTGTAAGTAGCTCGGCTGATTCACCTAATGCTACACTATGGACAATATGGCTTGTGTACAGTACTGACCACAATAGGGCCCCGATCCTTACTGAAGCTGCTGGATGCTTTAGCAATGTACAAACAAAACACTAATCATCACGCTGCACTGTTGGGTTTTGCTTAAATGCAGGGGGAGGGAGATATTGTGCTTTGTTAAGGGACCCTGGTCAGTCAGGGTATTTTCTTTGGAGTCAATCTCTGAGAGTTTTGTGCTGGGAGGGAGAAGATTGTGTGTGTGTGGGGGGGGTATTTCCCTATTTCATCTCAGCCACTTCTTTAACTCTCTCTCTCTAAAGCAGTCTCTGCATCTTTTACTGCAAGAACCAAGGATGTTTTAAAAATGCAAATCTCTTTGCAAGGGCAAAAGACCAGCTCTGTTTCCCACAGCCACATTGGGACAGCGGTGTCACCAGCCAGCACTGGGCTTTTGTGCCTGTAAATTAAGATGCATTAGCTCAGAGAGAGACACATGTAATGGCCACATTTCGGTTGCCATAAGAGGTGCCTCGGCCTGGCATCGATGCAGGGTGGGTTTTGCCTTGTGTTCACAAACGCATACATGCCTGACAGCCTCTGACCACAAGGGCCTGGCACCATGCATGAAAGTAACCAGATGCACATCCCACTGCCTTCTCACACACTCAACACCATCCCGGTAAGGGCACATGTACACCACCTGCACAGCATTTTGCACGCCCAGTTGCATACCCAGGCTTGTAGAAATCCAATTTATGAAGAACAGCACTGGGAAGTAAACAGTGGGATTTAAATTACTCTGATTCAAAGGGAAGCGGAGCAGTTGGTGGGGTGGGCTATATTTAAGGTCACATCCCTGACCGCAGCAGCAAACCACAGCCTTTACATGCCTGGTATTTGAATTATATGAGAACATATCAACCACACTGGCTCAGACCAAAGCTCCATCTAGCCCAGTATCCTGTCTTCCCACACTGGCCAATGCCTGGAGCCGCAGAGGGAATGAACAGAACATAGTAACCAAGTGATCCATTCCTTGTCACCTATTCCTGGCTTTCGGTAAACAAAGACTAGGGACACCACCCCTGCTCATCCTAATAGCCATTGATGACCTTACACTCCATACATTTATCTAGTTGTTTTTTTAACCCAGTTCAAAAGACCTTCACAGCATCCTCAGGCACTTCCTTGTTTACTTTCTCCACCCCAATCATGATCTGAGAGACCTCTATCATATATCCCCTTTGCTGTCTCTTTTCTAAGATGAATTGTCCCGTCTGTTTACTCTTGCCTTGTACAGAAGCTGTCCCATGTGCCTTTTCCAATGCTAATCTATCTTTTTGGAGATGGTGAAACCAGAACGTCACACAGTGTTTAGGAATGGGGGGGAACCATGGATTTATATAGAGGCAATATATTTTCTGTCTTATTACTTATCCCTTTCTTAATCATCCCCCAACATTGTTAGTCTTTTTTGGAATAATGTTTTCCAAAGTGCTTTACTTTGCATTTGTCAACATTGAGTTTCATCTGCCATTTTGTTGCCCAGTAACCCAGTTGTGTGAGATCCCTTTGTAACTCTCTGCAATCTGCTTTGGACTTAACTATCTTGAGTGAAAAGTCTCAGCGGGTTAAGCTGTGTTACTCTGTAACTGTAAAAACAACAAAGAATCTTGTTCCACTCCAACTCATCTGATGAAGTGGGCTTGACCCAGAAAAGCTCACGACTTACTAAATCTGTTAGTCTCTCAGGTGCCACAAGACTCCTCATTATCTTAAGTAGTTTTGTATCATCTGCAAATGTTGTCACTTCATTGTTTACCCATTTTCCCAAATCAATTATGAATATGTCAAACAGCACTGGTCCCAGTACAGATCCCAGCAAGACACCATGATTCACCTCTCCCTTGTGAAAACTGACCATTTGTTTTTTAACATTTACTGAGCCATAAGAGAACCTTCCCTCTTAAATCAAGTAAGCTTTCATGGGACAAGAGTCTTTGGTGAGGGACATCAAGGCTTTCTGAAACTATGATATAATCACTGGATACTCCTCATCCACAGGCTTGTTGACTTCCTCAAAACATTCTAGTAGATTAGTGAGGCATGATTTCCTTTTAGAAAAACCATGGAAGGACTCTTCCGCTTTCCCGCAACAAATTGTTAATCTGCATGTCTAATAATTCTGTTCTTTACTATATTTCAACCAGATTGCCTGATACTGAAGGTTGGCTCACAAGCCTGTAATTGCCAGGATCACCTTTAGACCCTTTTAAAAAAACTGGTTTTATATTAACAAGAAATCCTGTGACACCTTATAGACTAACCGATTTATTGGAGCATAAGATTTTGTGGGCAAAGACCCACTTTGTCAGGTGCATGTCTTTGCCCATGAAAGCTTATGCTCCAATAAATCTGTTAATCTGTAAGGGTGTGTCTAGACTACATGGCTCCGTAGACGGAACCGTGTAAAGTAGTTTACTCAACATAGTCAATGAAGCAGGGATTTAAATAATCCCCACTTCATTAAAATAAAAATGGCCGCTGCGCTGTGCCAACAATCAGCTGATCCGGCACAGCGTGGCAGTCTAGACGTGGATTGGTCAACAAGGGAAGCCTTTTTCGACCACTCCAGTAAACCTCGTCAACCGATCTGCGTTTAGAGTGCCGTGCTGTGCCAGATCAGCTGATTGCTGGCACAGCGTGGAGGCCATTTTTATTTTAATGAAGCGGAGATTATTTAAATCCCTGCTTCATTGACTATGTCGAGTAAACTACTTTACATGGCTCCGTGGATGGAGCCATGTAGTCTAGACACACCCTAAGGAGCCACAGGACTTCTCGTTGTTTATGCAGATTCAGACTAACACAGCTACCCCAGATACTGATTATGTTAGTTATCCTCCAGTCAGCATTTGAATTCCTTCAGAACTCTTGGGTGAATACTGTCTGGTCCTGGTGACTTGTGACTGGTCAGTTAATCAATTCATTCCATCACCTCCTCTAATGCCACTTCAATCTGGAACAATTACTCAGTCGTCACCTATAAAAATGGTTCAGGTTTAGGAACGTCCCTCACCTCCTTGGCCAGGAAAACAGATGCAAAGAGCTCATTTAGTATCTCTGCATTTATTTCCTTTGAGTGCTCCTTTAGCAGATAGCCACGAAAAGTGGGAGAAAAGGAGATGAATGTGTGGTGAGGCTCTTCAAGAGAGTTTTTGCAATTAAATGGTAAACTAAGCAGATGTACAGCCACTCCCCAACTTACAAACACACCGACTTACGACCATCCGTACTTACAACCAACGTCCCATTAACCCCATTACAATATTTTCAAGTTGAGAACCACGTACATCAAGTTTTTCAAACAGCGCAGGCAGCGTGTTTAAGGGTATTTCCGACTTACGACCAAATTGAGTTACAACCAGGTGTTCAGAACGTAACCCGTTCGTAAATCGGGGACTGCCTGTATATTGAAGCCCCAGCAGCAGTTTATTTGTAACATGTCAAAACCACCCTGCCTGAGCAAGTCATGTGTCCATTAGCTCCACTGCCTCATGTCAAAGCCCAGAAAAGTTGTGTCCAGGGAGCTGTCCCCCATAGGAACAGCGCTATCGGCACTCCTACTATTTATATGGCACCACAGAAAAGACTAGACATGAAGTGCACATTTTTATCCATGAGGGTAAGTTTTCAATGGAAAATTCACAAGGGTCATGATGGAGTCTTCTTCATTTGCAGTCTCTCTAATAAGACTGATGCCTTATTATACAAAATTTGTATCTGCATCCACATCTGCAAAAACGAGCTGCAGACCTCCGCCTCCACAGATACCTACAAATAGTAAGTGGATATCCACAAATTTGCAGGGTTTTTTATACAAAATGGCTACATTAAATGGCACTCTCTTGAAGAAGAACATAGCCAAATAGTCATCGCCACGCCTCATTTGCATACTTAATGAGCCACTGTTTTGCACAGGAGCCGTTCTGCAGCTTATTTGCAGGCAGAGCGGCTCTTGTGCAAGAGGGGGGTTTTGTGCAAGAAGCAGCAGTGCAGACTGCTCCTTCTTGCACAAAAGCCCCTTGCGCAAAAAATGGCAGCTCATTAAGTATGCAACTGAGGCACGGCAATATTCATCGCTTCACCTCATTTGCATATGCTCTTGCACAAGAGAGCGTAATGTAGACGAAGCCAACGTGCATACACATACATATCTGCCAAAAAGAGCCATGGTTATCCATAGCCATATCCCCAGATGCAAAGAGGATATCTGTGGATTTGCAGGACTCTACTGATGCCTTTCTAACAAAGATGCGAGGGCTCCAACATCAGGAACAGGATTGACTAAAAAGTTACTAAGTGAGGTTATATGGGCCCATGTTGTGCAAGCGGTTCAACTAAACACTGTGGTGCCTTCACTGTGATGAAAGCCGAGCTCACAGTGCAGCTGGGCATAAGATAACCATAAACAAAGGGGAGGGAAGCTAGGGAACATCAGAGTGGCAGGGATAAGGTGGCTTATGAAGGGGGATTGTTTGCTCCATTTCTCCCCTCTGAGCCCTTGCCTCCCCAGGCCACCTCCATAAATCAGGGCTTGTCTCCATTACACAATGGATCGACGATGCACTGATAAATCCTCCAGTGGTTGATTTATCACATCTGCTTAGACGCAAAACGTCAGCCTCTGAGAGCTCTCCTGCCGCATGAGGATGAGAAGAGCAGGTGGAATCGGTGGGAGAGTATCCGCTGCCAACCTTACTGCATGAAAGACACTGCAGTAAGTAGGTCTAAGTATGTCGACTTCCGCTATGCTGAAGGGGGCATAGTGTAGATCAGTATTCCCACTAATCTTTTTGATTCATGTGCAGATTTATGTCATCCATGTGCAGAATACATTTTTGTGCGCACCGAGGCATTGGTGAATGTGCACCAACAGTAGAAACAAAAACTAGTGTGGGTGCTGTGCTAATGAGCTGGTTGGACTTTCTCCTGAGTGGATGCATAGGCACACAACTTACAGGGAACACTGATGTAGGCCAGGCCTTACAGAGGAACTGCTGCAGCATCTCTGCTCCACAAAGAGGTCGCACCTGTATTCCCTCCCCCTTGGCTTCTTGCCTATGGCTCTCTCGGTACATTTAAAGTGAAGGAGAGGGAAAGCACCCCTGTTAGGAGGACGATTAGGCCATATTCAAGAGGTGTAGGACTTGCGTTTCCCCCAAGAGAAAACATTTGCAAACCTATTTCTGGTAACACGCTGGCGGGAACTTGGGAAAAAAGGAGGGTCTGTTAAAGTGAGGACTGGCACACAGGAGACCGAGTTCATATCTCACCTGTGCCAAATTCTCAAAGTTCTCAGGCTACCTACTCTGGCTGTGCCGCCTTCGTCTGTAAAATGAACAAGACTTCCTCTCCCAAGCTTCAAAAATCATGCACGCAAACTGACCCCTCTGACTTTGAATGGGGCTTGCTGCAGAAGACAGGGTGCTCCTATATGCATCATTTTGAAGATTGCAGGCTTGTGCGTGGGTGTCATACAGCACAACTGGGCTCAATCTGCTAAGGACTCTAGAAGCTACCACAGTATAAAGAGGGACTGACACTTCTTTTTCTTGTAAAAGGCCTCTGACTCACATTTTACCTATATCTCAGAGTGGTCGCCATGTTAATCTGTAACTTGAAAAAACAAGTGGCCCTGTGGCACCTTTGGCTACGTGGAGACTGCAGCCCGCTGTCGACAGAGGGATGCAAATCAAGCACATCCAAATTGCTAATGAAGCCGGGATTTAAATATCCTGTGCCTCATTAGCATAAACATGGCCACAGCTTTTTTTCAAAATGGAGGTTTTTTTTAAAAAACAGCAGTCTAGATGCGGATCTGTTGTGATTCTATATTTTGGTTAGTCTCTAAGGGTACGTTTACTCAGCCTCATTATATCGGTTATTCCAAAATAAAGCGCGTGTCTACATGACAAGCCTTTACTTCAAAATAATGTTGAGCTGGAGGACTTCTTACTCCGACTTCTGTAGCCCTCATTTTATGAGAAGTATGGGAATTCGAAGGAAAAGTGCTCTTCCTTCGACTGCCTGATGTGTAGACAGCGCCTAAAGCTATATTAAGCTATTTTGACTTCAGCTACGCAATTGACGTAGCCACAGGACTATTTGTTGATTTGACCTATTAGAAATGCAAGATGGGGGAGAGATCTTTTATTGGCTCAACGTTGATGAGCCAATTTTTTAGTTTACGAGGTCTGGGAAATATGCTCAATGGTACAGATAAATTAAAGGTGGAATAGACTGTTCAGCATAAACAGTTAATAGCTATTTCAAAGGAACCATTCAAGGTGAAGTGTCTCTTATTCCTACTTCAAAGTAGGAATAAGAGATCCTCCGGAAAAGGGCTTTATTCCGGAGGATCGCGCCAGTCTAGACGCTTTTTTCCGGCTTTTCCCCAAGCCGGAAAAAAAGCGGCGGCCATGTTTATTTAAATCCCACGGGGGATATTTAAATCCCCCGCGGATTTCCCTATTCCCAAGTTCAAAATTAGCATGCCCCTTCCGAAGAAGGGGCCAGTGTAGACGTAGCCTTGGAGTCTAGCAAAATACTGAATTTAAGCTCCTCAGTGTGTTTTCTGAAGGTGTTTTACTGTTTTTTTCCCCATTACGGAGGACAGACAAGTCAACTACAGAGAGTGATCGCTTTGTGAAAAACAGCCTTCCCCCGCAGTTATGGTGCGACAGCACAAGGGTTAGCAGCTGACTTCACCTTGAATGGTCCCCTGAAATGTGTAAACTATTTATCCAAAACCATCTATTCCAGCTTGGATTGAGCTGTGACAGCGCACATTTCCCAAACCCAGAAAGCCGTGTAAGCTCACAAGCTTGTCTCTCTTACCAACAGAAATTGGCCTCTTAAAAGATATCCCCTCATGCACCCTGTCTCACTGATGTGCGGGAACAAGGACAGTTACAACTCTCTACAATATGACTGAACTATTCTATGCCTCACCAACATTCTATACCTTTTAAAATAGCTGAATCCAGTAATAGAGCTTGAGTGTATGTGCACAATGCACAAATTCAGTAAATATTCAAGAACTAGGCCCCCGAAGCTGCATTAGTAAGGGGAGTTAAGCTCTCAAAAGGTAAAAATATTTATTTTAGAATGATCAAACAATTGACCCAGCCAGATGGATTTGGCTCCCGAAAAGAGACAGCATGTGCAGTTCAGCAGGGCTCTCTCAGAACGCTTAAGCTGGTTACTTGAAAACTAACCAGCACCCAGGTTTTGTAGAGACAAGTGTGCTGCTACAGTTGCTTTTCTTGTTTCCTGGAAACAGGAAAAAGGGTAATCCCTTGTAAGTGCAGTGCCCTACCCTCCCTCTGGCCGGATGGTGAAGAAGTCTGTGTGTGAACTGTACATATAACCAGTCTCCCCCCCGCATCTTCCGAGAACCAGGAGTCCCTTGTGAGGGGTTGCTTGAGCAAGTGCACAAAACACTTCTGGGGAGAGAAACTCCTTAGCCTAAACTGACACTCCCCTCACCACAACAGACAGGGTACAGGGATGTTTTTCTCACTGCCACATTTCTGTGGCAAAGGAAATTCATTCATTGGGATTTATATAAAGAACGGTCCTCATTTTACTACCGTCTGAAGTGTACAGAACTCATCCCTAAGGTAACAGGCTTTAGCATTTTTCCTGTCCAGGTTTAGGAAAATTCCATCTACAGTGAATAATTCAAGACTGTACAAAAGCTCTGAAGGTTCCCGGGAGCTAAGCTGCAGAGGGGATACATACAAACTTCTGACGCGCTACATATATGTGTGTGTGTGTGTACAGGCCCCAACCCAGGGATCAAGAAAGCATTGTACACAACTCCTTGACTGCCTCCCATCACAGTCCCAACAAGACCTTATACAGGGAAGTAAAACTAGACCTATCTACCCTCGAAGAGACTAAGCCAGATGGAGCCGTTGTACAGGCACCGACTGGCAGGTGCGTTAAGAGCCGCACATCAGGCATTCATCTCTGTTCTCCAGGGAACACACCATGGCTGCTTTGTTCCTCTCCTTCTCCTCCTCGTCCCGGGAGGCCTTCTCTTTGAGTTTCTCCTTGTTCAGGGTGAACTGGATGGGCTTGGCGGCTGGTTTTGTCCTCAGGTAGTACATCCCTGTCTTCAGACCCTGCAGAGTGAGAGCACGGGAGTAAGGCAATCGTAATATGCTGGAGAGCTCAGGCAGAGTTCTGGCTATTCAGCTGCTGCTTTTTTACTGGCTCCCCAATAGGATACACCCACCACCACGGCATTAGCTAATGATCTTCAGCAACTGTGCTGAGAGCCACAGATAGGAACAACGCTAGGAGCTCCCCACTTCACCCGTCCTTTATCCTCAGGGCTTCTCTACAACTGAGACACTGTAGCTGCACCATGGTAGTGCTTCAGCATAGGCATTACTTATACTGACAGGAGGGATGGGGGTCTTTGTTGACCTAGTATTGGCTACACTGGGGCAGCTTTCCCTGTAAGCTGAGCACTTGGGCAGCTACCCAGGAGACACACCACCCACAGCTGGCAGCAAGTATTTCTAGTACTGGTGCACATCTGCATATGTGAAAAATGTATTCTGCACATGGATGGAAAAAGTTAGAAGGAACATTGGGCAGGGGTTAGACTGGCTTAATTACACGACGCAGGGTTGTGGATTTTTCACATTCCTAGGTGATGTAGCTGGACTAACCTAAGTTTTTATGTAGGCCAGGCCTCAAAAGAGGAGAGATTGCTGATGGCTATGACAGGGAAACAGACATTTTTTCCCTAAGCCACGAGCCAACTTTTAGTGACAGTATGTGTCAGACCCAAAGCTAGCGAATAGGCTCTTGCATCTCCTTCCACCCCACCCTTCCCATACCTGCTTCCACCCATAGAAATGCATGCTGGTGAGTTTGCCATAGTTGGGCTCTGCAATATGGATGTTCAAGGACTGGCTCTGATCGATGAAAGCGCCTCTGTCAGCTGCCATTTTGAGGATGGTCTTCTGGGAGATTTCCCAGACTGTCTTATAGAGCTGCTTCAAGTCATCTGGAATCTCTGGGATGTTCTGCAAAGAACAGGACTGGTTACTTAGCAGCACTGTCATTACTATACAGACATTAAGGGGTTCACTGGGAATGCACAACAAGCTACCCTGGCTGACATCAAACCACATTGCAACTGCTCTCTAATGTTACTGCCAACCAATTCTGATCCCCAATAACCAGTCAATGCACGCCCTTCAATGGGCATTTTATGGTCAGAAAAAACAGGCAGCTTCCTTTCTGCAACACGTTAAGGGAAAAGGCTCTGTTCAAGCAGAGCTCTGAGGCAAGAATCCCTTAACAAGGACTAATTCATCTCCCTTGCTTGTCCTAACTGGCTATCCCCCCTGCTCGGGGCAAAAGGAAGGTGTTTTAGTAGCAGAGTGTTCACCCTACGCATGTTGTTACAGGGAAAGACATTTCACACAGAAGGGCATAATTCACTGATCCCATACAGCCTCCTTTGTTTTTCACATAAGGCTGCCAACATCTACACAGCAGGTTCTTGTTCTAAGTCTATTTGTGGATCTGAAGTTTCCCCCTTTTTCACACACAACTAGGCAGACTAACATTCTCTGGGGCAGCTTAGCGGGAACAACCCATCCACCTAATCCCTGTTCAACTAATAATTAGAAAAGGATTAAGTCAATGGCAAACTGCAAGTTACCACGATGGTCAGAAAAATCTTCTAATGCTTCTCACAGAGACACGATACTGTGTCACAGCCAGCGGGTAATATTCCAGCTCTCGCAGAGTGAAACATACCCTGAGCACGTGTGGCAGGACCCAAGCCCACATGCCAGCTACCAGGAACGCCTGCCCTGCTGCCTTCACTGGCACACTGAGCTCAGCTGCTCGCACGTACCTGGACAGAGCCGCTGTGGGCGATGATTTGGTTTTTCATCTCCTCATTCCACAAACCTCTCTCCGTCAGATCTTTCAGCAAGTGCGGATTTGCAATCTGTAGAGCGCGGAGCCCATCAGTCACACAGGGAAAGCAAGAAAGGGGTGCTCACTTAACCCATCGCCTTCCTGATGACAGGAAGAACTCTTCCTATAAAAGAGGTGCCCACCCACATGGTGCAGGACCCCAAATAGTGACTGAACCCAACTTCACATTCTAGGGAGAACCTGCCACTCCGCTTTGTCTGATTTTTCCCTTATCAACACTTAAATCTCTAACTTAAGTGAGCTTTGCCCCCTCTTGCAGTGTGACCAGTCCCCTGACTTTTGTACATTAATTACATGTTCTGTCAACACACATTAGTAAACTCTTTACACACAGAAACCTTTCCTCCTGACTCTTCCGTGATGAGCCCTGTGGCCTCTGAACTTTCCGTAAGGCCTGGGTGTCCTTGCCTCACCCCCATTTTGGCAATCAATCCCGGAGGCAACACTGAGGTCTCACCGGGGCCTTCTTTAGCCGAACAAGCATTTCTTTAATTTGTAGCAAAGGGTCCATTAGCATGTCCCGGGGCAGTCAAGTTCCATACTGGGGCTGTCTGGTTAAAAGCCATTTACCGCATCTAGCTTGGCCGCCTTACCTGAAACTCTCCTGAAAGGACTCTGCGTGTGTAGATGTTACTGGTGTAGGGCTCAATGGACTCGTTATTCCCCAAGATCTGAGCAGTAGAAGCAGTTGGCATTGGAGAAAGGAGCAGGCTGTTTCTAACACCGTATCTAATGCAGAGAAGCAAGGACAGACAGAGGTTAACGCTTCAGCTGAGCAGAGAAAGACACTAGCACCTGCAAAATGAACGTCACCACAAAGCACAATCCTAAGCACAGTTTGGAAAGAGGAGAATCAGGGCTGGCAGCACGGAACCGTGTCGTACATATTAAAAGAACAAGCAAAGTCAGCGATGCCCTCTCTAACTCCCCTTCGGCCTCTTGGATCCTGGCCTCCACATCTCAACAGCATGACCTGAAACACCTTGCAGTCGGGAAACACAAGCTCAGCGTTCACACACAAGCACTTTGTGGAGAATGGGTAATGTAACTCCACAATGATCCTATCCTCACCAGAGCTTCCCTGACAACGCAAGCATGGGGAAGAGGCCAAGGTGGGCTGACAAACAAGCGCTGCATGAAAATACATCCTCTTCCCCACAAGTGGCTGGGCAGAGCATTTCCCCTAAAAAACTTGTTTCCAAGATGCTCATGAGCACTTCCAAGGGAAAAGGCCTCCAAAAACAGGCAGCCTTCCGAGAGCCACGCTGGGTACATCGCTCACCTTTCAAAGCAACAGTGGGAAAGATTTGTCTGAAGAAACTTAAAAATTAAGCCCCTGCATGTGAATATTAAAGCTCCACATTGGTCTCTCCATGGATCCAGCGTGCTCAGCTTAGATGGCTTGTTTCCCTGCCAGCCTGCAAACCCAACCTCTGCTCCTAGAGCCAGATTGTGTTCTTTCCATCTGACACCCATGCAAATGCAGCATTCTGTAAAGCCACTGGATGTGAACAAACAATTCTACTGGGAATGGACAAACCCAAAAAGCCCAACTCGTTCAGTCTTCATTGCACTGGATCTCCTGGGCTAGTGGGATAAGAGATAGTAAAACTCCTAGCAATAAAGCTGATCTGTTGAGTTAGCTGGTGCCATTTTTATGCAACCTTTTTTAAAAAATCAGCACCTTTCAGGCCATTAAAACTGCAATCCCTACCATCCCCAAATGCATTGAACAGACTGAGCAATATTAGCAGGGGCATTTACTCACTTGGCAATCTTCTCCTTTAAAGCATTCCAATCCCACAGATCAGTAGGGGTGAAGTTCCACATGTCATACTGAAGGATCTAAAAGAACAGACGCTTCATACAGTTAAGACACTTGCCTGGAGCTTTGCAGACACCTCCTCCCCAGCCCCATTTTCACTAGCGGATAGTGAACAGTGAGCCTAATGATTGCTCAGCCAGCCACTTTAAGTACCCTCAAACTAGCTCTGCTCTATTGGAGATCTGATGCTGTTACTTACACCTTTGCTGACAGGGCAGCCTTCGTAAGTTTCATATGGCCCATACTCTTTCGCAAGTTCGCAGCTGGATTCCAAAGCACCGTAATAAATGGTCTCAAAAATCTGCTGGTTCAGCAACTGGGCCTCGGGGCTTTCAAAGGGGTATCTCATCAGGATGAACGCATCTGCCAGACCTTGCACCCCAATGCCAATGGGGCGATGGCGTTTGTTGGAGATCTCGGCCTAGGTTTGAGTGGGGAGGATAATTTAAGTTAGTAATCAGAACAACATGAGTCTGACAACACATCCGCTCGCTCCTGCGCCCGCCAGCTGCTAAAGTCCACAGAAAACAGCCTCTAACTTCTACCTTCCTTCTCTATCAGTCCGATCAGAGCAATCCATCTCGTTTCTTCTACTAGTTTGTTGTCTAATGTTACGTAGGGCCTTGAAGCGGAGGACAAGGGCCATCCATGTCTTCATGGTGACAAGTGACTTTGAGTGCCCATCGTGAGACCCCTTCAAGGAGTCCCAGGGTTCGGAGGTGGGTGCTCAGCACTTGCTGAAAATCAAGCCCTTTTAAGAAGTCTCAAGCTGGACACCCAAAAATCACCAATTGTTTCTGAGATGCTTGGCTCTCATTCTCCCCTTCAAAACTTTGTGTAACTCCCTCTCGAGCCTGGATCCTGGCAATGGTCCCTTCCTGCCTCACCCACCAAGGTGAACAGTCTCTCTCTCCTTCAACCATGACCATGAATGCCCTCCCAATTACTCTGCACTAAGCTGCTACCCTCTCCACTTCCAAATCCTTCCTAAGAGGCACGTCTGCAAAGCTCACAAAAACAGTCAGTAATAAACAAAACCAGAATACTTCACACTTCTTCCTTCAGCCTTCCCAGCGCTTTCTACTGTGCCTGTCGTTCTTACGCTATAAGCTCTTCAGGAAGGGACTGCCTATGTAAGCCCTGAAAAGCATTCTTAGGGGAGGATCTATTCTTCTGGAATCTGCTCCCACAGCTGGAATCTGTCTAGCTTCAAGGTACTGAGTCAGGCTACTGATGATGGACTTGCTGCAGAGAGTAGACAGGATGTTTTATTACCACAGTTCTACTTGGGAATACTTAGAAAACTGGTAACTGTAGATAATTTTATAAAATGCAGAAGTAGGATAAATTTTGCTTAATCCAGCCAGCTGTAAAATAGCACCTCCCTTGTTCCAGATTCCCTGCATAGCCCTCTCCACTCCCCTCCAGTGGCACCCTTCCCCATACCTCTGGCACAGGGTAGAAGTTGATGTCAATTATTTTGTTCAAGTTTCGGACTATGACTTTGGTAACCTCAGCCAGTTTCTTGAAGTCGTAGGTGTGCTCCGGCGTAACATACATGTTCAGGGCTAGGGAGGCCAAGTTACAAACTGCAACCTGGAACGACAGTGGGAGCAGAAGCATCAGCCAACATTGGGCAATCCAAGAGACCAGCAGAGTCCCAGCCCCCAGAGCATGTTCTCTACCCAGAGGAAATGGACACAGGGAGGTGAAACAAGCAGCAGAGAAGGGAGAACATCTGTCTCACCCTATGGATCCCATAGCCCAAGACTTGCAAGTACACAGATTACCCGAAGTCCCCGGACCTCTGTAGGAACACAGACAATGCCATAATGGACCAGATCCCTAGCTCCTTTAGCCCTGTTCTGATAGGGGGCAGAAGGTGGAAGAATTCCTGTAGGTTTGCTGATATCCCGAAGCACTATGGAACCGCTGTTCATTTCTCTGCTGATGATCTTGCCTCTCCTGGGCTCCCAAATGCTGATCCCCAACCACCTTTTCCATCACCTTGCTCTGCCACAACAGGAGAGTGGCTAGTCCCAGCACCATCTGCCCAGCTGAGTCAGTGGCATGCAGGCAGCCTCTCCTTGCTCCTTTTTTACACCATCCCTCCCGCCCCAGAAGGCTCAAACTACCAATCCCTAGCGTAACCTGTGTTTCCACAGTGGCTGGACCACAAAGATTTAGGGATGGGCTAAAGCAGGGGTGGACAATAACTTTTTGCGGGGGTCACTTCAAAAATGTCTGAAGGGGTGGGACCCCTAGCAGAAGGGACAGGGGCCAGGATACTTCTGGGTTCCCCACCCCCAGACCATGACTGGCCTGGGGGTTGGGGAGCACCTTTGCTTGCCCGCTCCCCCTTTCCCTCTAGGTGCCCAGGCCCCTGGCTGGGAGGTGACTTCCCACACTCCCCCACTCCCAGGCCAATCAGGGCCTGGGGAGCGTGGGAAGTTTCCTCCGCTCTGTCCCCACCGTGCACGGCGCTTACAAGTGCCACATGCTCCTGGCAGGGCAGGACGAGGCTTTGCACACTCCCCTGCCCCTAGGCCACTCAGGGCCTGAGGGTGGGGGAGCGCGCAAAGTCTCCTCCCACCCTGCCAGGAGCGTGTGGCACTTCTAAGTGCCACGTGCTCCTCACAGGGCGGGGCCAGGGTGGAGGAAACTTTGCGCGCCCCTCCACCCCCAGGTCCGGATTGGCTTGGGAGTGGGGGAGCGTACGAAGCCTCCTCCAGCCCTGCCAGTGCTTCCAAGCACCACGTGCTCCTGGCAGGGCAGAGGAAACTTCACATGCTCCCCCCACCCCCAGGCCCTAATTAGCCTGGGGGCAGGGGAGCAGCAGGACCTCCGCAGGCCGGATCCACCCGCTTGGTGGGCCAGATCCGGCCAGCGGAGGCCCTTTTGCCCATCCATGGGCTAGAGGGTTTGAGTTAACCAAGCTGTCTCCTTCAGCTCAGGTAGCAGAGGCTCCTGTCTTCAGACCTACTGGTCTCAGAAGGTTAGACCCCACTGCTGAGAGCCACTGGATGCATGATGTTACAATGGCAATGCCCAGAGCAGCTGCCCCCCACCTCAAGGGGCAGAAAGTTGTGTAGCTCAGTTATTGAATATCCTGTTTAGGGCCACACTTTACTCCAAGATTCTGGAGGTTTCAGTAACGATTGGCTCTCAACCCCGAAGAGAACAGGATGCAAAAGCTTCACCCAGCGCCCCATCTTGACCACAAACCCCATGCGCCCTCACAGCAGCCATGGACGGGTACAAATGGAGCAGGATGCTTATGCCCAGCTCTTGCAAGGAAAGATGAACACCCTATGGAAACACCCACATACACACACCAGGGCTTCCTAAATTCAACATGCCATGAAGTTTCCCTGTCTTGAAGACCCCCACCTCCCCAGCCATAACACCAAGGAGAGGGGGAAAAAATCAGTCAACAGAAAGAACCCATGAAGACAAACCTCCCCCTCAGTGGAAGACAGATTGGTATTCTGAATGCTCGAGCCAGGCACAAGCAGAGCTTCCCCTTCGGAGCTGGAGTTTATCCCATGTCCCCACCCACCTCGTCTTTGCTGGTGTACTCCACTATTTCTGTGCACAGGTTGCTGCACTTGATGGTTCCCAGGTTCTGCTGGTTGCTCTTCCTATTACAAGAGTCCTTGTACAACATGTAAGGGGTTCCTGTCTCGGTCTGAGACTCTATGATGGCGTACCAGAGCTGCTGGGCCTTCACCACCTTGCGGGCACGGCCCTGCTTCTCGTAACTATAACACAAAGCAAGTGCTCCTTTAGTGAGTATTTGCCTGGGCTCGACACTTAGTGAAAGGGGCCGATTCCCTAATACAGTGACACCTTAATCGGGCGGCCAGACTCTTTCCCCTTGTGGTCCAAGCCAGATCGGAACTGGCCAGTCGTGTTATCTAGGAGCATGACACAGACACTGCTCCCTCCCACTGGGTGCATGATGCTGACCAGTGGGTTCTCTCCTGCCTGGCAGGCAACAACAAGGCTAGTCCAACATGAAGCCATCACCCCCCTTGCTGAGATTTCTGCCCCTTTGCCTTTAATAAACTGAGATCTTTGCTCATGCATGTCCCAGTCTTGGGCAGAATTTGGGGTAAGCAGACACCCCCCCTCCCCCATCCTTATTGATAACCCCATAAATAGAACTCACAGGGACATGAGGTTGGGCTGCAAGTTACCAGATACAGACAGAGCCACCCATAGGAGCAGGGACAGCAACTTCAATGAGTGGGAGGTGCCGAATGTCAACACTGCTCAGAATTCTGACCATACCTCTCATACAGTTTCTCAAACTCCTCTCCCCAAACCTCGTCTAGGCCAGGACATTCATTTGGACACAGCAAGGACCAATCCTATGAGGGAGAGAAAAAGATACAGAAGATCCGTAGATATCCCATCTCTAGCAACAGAACCAAAGTCAGCCAGGAAACGTTTCCTGGCCCACACAGAACAGGATGCAAAAAGGATGAACAGATTAATTTTCTCGCCACCAGAAACAAACCCTGCAACTTCAGGGGAGGGAAAGGGTTATGGCAAACTAACAGGAGTTCAAACTATTCAAGCAGCTGAATTCAGAGAAACTGAAGCCCCCACTTGGAGGGTAATATTGCCCTGAATGACTGCTTACTCCTCCAAGCAGAGCACACCCTGGAACTCATGCGCACAGTTAGAAGAGGGGTTTCTTACTGAGGAAAGTTTCATGTTTCACTTACTGCAGCTTTGCAGCATTTAAAACCAATTTCCACACATCAAAAGTTAATCTGAGAAGAAGAGAGTGTGAGCAGGTTGCCTGAGGAAGTTATGAGCTGTAATCCATGCCCTGCAGCTCACCCAAAGTGCTCTGTAAATTATCTGCCTAGTTAAGCTGCTTTGCAGTAGTTGTTTTAGGTAGTTCTTTTGGTGCTAAGGAGACAGCCCTAGGAGCATCTCTCCAATTCCACTCCAGAGTCATTCTGCAAACTCTGGAATAATGCCCTTGCTCTATGAACCGATTCAGTTCTGCATATCTCCTCACCTGGTTAGTCTCTACCCGTTTCATGAAGAGATCAGGAATCCAGAGGGCAAAGAACAGGTCCCTGGCTCGCTGCTCCTCCTTCCCAGTGTTCTTCTTCAGGTCAAGAAACTCAAAGATGTCCAAATGCCACGGCTCCAGGTAGATGGCAAAGGCCCCAGGTCTCTATCAGACAAAATACAGCCAAAATCAGAACCAAACATGCACGGGAGTACGACTGATGATCACGTGGCTGTTGTGTAAACACTGACACCAGTTGTGCATACATAGATCATACATGGTTTGGGGCCCAGATAATTTCCCCTCATTGTATTTCTGAAGTCCCATCAAGGCAGATTCACCAGGCACCACGTCCTACTCAGTCTCTCTTCCTGGGGCTGGCAACACAGTGTTCTCAGTCAAAAGAGACATGCACTTTCAATCTCCTTACTCTGGTGCTCAACAAGAACATGGCATGTTAGACTTCTTTCCCTGCTCAAGCTTTCTCCTGCTTCTGGACTATTTGTGGCATGCTTCATTTTTTGCAGGACTCTTTCCGGACACTTTGAGATTAGAATTAAATGTAAGGTATTTCAATGAGTGGGAATGCCTTGTCCTTACAGGTGGGGATATTTTACAGAAACAGAACTGGCAGCCTCCCAGTAGGAGTTATGGGGAGCCAACAACGTAAATAGTTTTGAGCGCGCTGGTCAAATGTATAAGGGGTTGCCTGTGATGGCATAGGACAGATCTCAACAGTCCTGGGATTTGCTTCTGGTTTAGGTCTTAAATGCCTAAAAGCTCACACTCCAGGGTTTCAGCTAGCCACCTGCAGGATCAGAAAGGGATTACCCATCTTCTCCCTCTCTCCCCAGTGTATTCTGGGAGAATTTTTATCTCCTTCCTCTGAAGCGTGAGAGAAGGCACCCACCAGCTGGGGACGGGACATTGGACAGGGTGGGCCAGAGCTCTGAGGTGGCACTAAGAGCACTAGCGCTCTCAGGTGCTTGGCTGGCTAGTTCTTGCTCACATCCTTAGAGTCTAAGTGACTGGCATATTTGGGTGAGAGGGAAATTTCTCCCCAAGTCAGATGAGCAGTGACCTTTGGGGCCCAGCAAGGGTTGTCTTCTTCCGCACTGTGTAGATGCGGGTCACTTGCCATGATTATCTGAGTATTCCTCAGTTAATCATTTTCCAGCCACTGCACGGGCCTCACGCACTGGTGACCTCCTGGTACATACTAGTTGATTCTCCCATGGGCTTAAAATACTTCAGCCTCAGTTTGGATGTTAAGTTTAGTGTCAGCACAATGGGTGGCGGTGGTGGCCTGTGATCTACAGTGGTGGGTCCTTCCTGCCTTAACACTCCTTTCAGAGAATAGAAGGTGAAAGATCCATTTGTCCGGTGAAGTTTGAGATGAACAGAGAACCAAATACTCATGAGATGGGAACAGGATACTACTGAATAGTACATGTCATATAGAGCCATTTCTCTGGTTCATCAGTGCTAATGGACAATCTTTCCTCAGCCCAGGGCTGGTTTATTAGGACATTCAGTTCAGGTTTTCATCTCCCTCTCTTCTCCTTATTGGAAAAATGACACACCTTATTACCACCTTGGTCCACATAGCGAGCAGTGTTATTGTAGACCCTCAGCATTGGAACAAGCCCATTGGAATTTCCATTAGTCTGCAAAGACACATGAAAACCATCAGTCTCTGGAAGCTGGTTGGTTAGTGAGACTGCAGTTATAGACAAATTGCCGTGAGACACAGCAAACAGTAAGGCCTCCACCATGAAACCCATTTCTTAACTACTGCATATACAAGTTGGCTACAAGAGAACTAATTTTTCAAACACAACATGGAAGTAGCACTATCAACTAACAAAGCTCAAGTACAGTGGTCACCAACCAGTAGATCAGGATCTACCTGTAGATCTTGGAGCCTCTGACAGGTGATCCCGACTGGTTTGGCTGGGAGGCTATCAAGTGCTAGCACTTCAGCAACCCCTCCCCACACTGTCCTACTGTTCCTGCCCAGAGCCGCCTCTGGGAGGCTCCTGTTTTTTGTGCAGGGTGGGGAAGACAGAGGCATGGGGGCAAGGATGTCATTCTGTCCCCCTCCCCTGTACCCCATCTTCCCAGAGTGAGGCAGGCGGGGCTTCAGCGAAGGGGCAGAGCAGGGGTATTTGGGTTTGAGGAAGATCCTGGACACACTTAAAATTCAAAAAGTGATCTTGTGCTTAAAAAGGTTCGAGACCACTGCTCTAGTAAGCATTCATTTATACAAACCACCTTTTCAATGTGCTTTGCTTTGAATTTGTTTTAAAATACTCAAAGAATTATTTGGAGACTTGCAAGAGGTGTTATTGCTCACACATACAATGGAGAAATCCAGCAGTTTATGAGTTCAGAGGTATCTGCTCTCGAATATTAATTGATAAAGAAAGGATATAATTGTCTGATGAAACTGACTTGTGTTTTCTTTAGGAACATTCCTCAGTCGGAAACTAAAGCACTGTAATGGGAATACTACATCATCTGGCTACAGAGCATAAAAAGAAGGTGCACACTATTGGGTTAGATTTGTGGGTTAGCTGTGGTATAAGAGTCTTGATTTAACAATGTGGTTTACACATACAAGTTCCCGGATACTATAAACCAGCATAGCGTGCCATTCACACACTTACCCCAGCAATATAGCTACCAGTGGCTCGGATGCAGCTCACAGCAACACCAATTCCACCAGCAGATTTGGAGATCAGAGCACAGTGCTTTAAAGTGTCATAAATCCCCTCAATGCTATCATCTTTCATACACAGCAGGAAACAGCTGAATAGAAACAAATGGAGGTTGACATCAGAACATGCAAAATCACACGGAACAATACCGCAGCAAACATGCAGAAACCTGTGAGAGGGTTATCTGGCAATTATGAATGCTTTAGGGGTCAGGTACAAGAAGCAAAGAATATGATTCAATTTGCAGTGTACTGTAAAACTCTCACTTTTTAAAGAAACTTGCATGCTCCTCTGAAGCTAATTTTTGTTTTAAGGCTCATTTCTTTAAGTTGTAAGTAACACGGCCACTAAAACAAACTTTAAAACAATATCCAATCTATTTCTTATTATTTGTGTGCTATTTTTAGCATCTCATTTTGGACAATGAATAGTGAATAGCCAGGATTATTTCTGTCTCTTTTTAATTTCACTTTAAGCTTCTCACGCACTGCAGGAGAAGGGAGTGTATACACATTTTTTTTGGCATAAAAAAAATGGTTAAGGAAGCACTTCTATTAGAGTTAGTCTTCTGTAAAAGATTTTTTTCTTCAAACATAAAAATAACATTTTGGCCCACATTTGATAAATTACAGATTATTTAATTAGGGGTCAACACAGTGCAGCCTCCCATTGTAAAAGTTATCACAGGACATTTCATTTGACCAGAAACCACCTCCGGCATAGCAGCCTCCTGCTCATACAGCGTGAGCCATTCCTGGCATCCTAAGGTACCTGGACAGCTGAGGTCGGTTGGTGCCAGCATTGAAGAGGGTGGGAGATGCATGGGTAAACCACTTCTCCGACAGGAGGTTGTATGTTTCAATTGCAGCATCTATGTCATTTTTGTGGATTCCCACAGATACCCTCATCAGCATGTGTTGGGGGCGTTCAGCAACTAGACAAAGGAAGAGAGAACAGAAACACAAGCATTCCATTTAATGCTAGTTTTGACAGATGTGAATCATGGGGGAGGATGGGGAGACTAAACTATGCCACAGAAGAAGCCTGAACAGTTAGAACTCTATGTCCCAAACGTTTTACCTATACTGAACTGGTTAGTGCAAGAATCACTCTCTCCATTATGAAATTTCAGACACAAGGTGATGCAACAGTTCAAACTGTTGGTGTTCTAGCTATGGCAACTTCAGCTCTATTACAAACACACACACACCAAGCAGCAAGATCACAAATGGACTTCACGCACTGCAATTCCTAAGACTTGGTATCAGCCTGCTGGAAACTAACACATTCTGGGTGCTCTGGTGCATGAGCAGTCTCTGTACCAATAGGATCTATGTGCCATAAGCATGAAGGGCCCAGTGCAGCCATCTAACACCCAACTAAACTCACTGTGACACTATAACTAATCATTGTTTTTAATACAACTGAAAGCCTTCCCACAGCTATGGCCAAAAGATGCTTATATTTTTCTAAAAGATGTTTGGGGAGAAAGCTTGTGTGGGTGGAGGGGGAACGTACAAAAAAGTCCTTCTGATGTGGACAAATTAAATACGCTGTATGCTCCTGGAAAGTGATGTATACTGAAAATTATAAAGGAAGCTACCTAGCCCCATTCAGCCACCAGAAGAGAATACATCGAAAAGGAATACCTCTTACCTTTTGAATTGATTTTCAGCAGATAGGAGCGCTCTAGAGTCTTTAAAAAAGAAAAGAAGAAAAGAATGTCAGTTATCAGTCGCTCAGATTCCAGTTTAAAAACTGCACCAATTAATGCAGAAAGCTCTGGAACCAAAAACCTAATTCTCAAGCAGCTTGGCGCTCCCAATACACACGCTCAGTTCTCTGCTCTTCTTCAACCTTGTTACCAACACAGAACCCCAGGTGAGCTAGATGCTGTATAGTCATACAACAGCAAGGTCCCTGCCTGAGAAGTCTGCAATACAGATAAAGGAGTGATTGCATGGTGAGGTTTAGTACTTCCCTTCAATCCATGGTTTCAGTAGAAACTGGGAGTGGGGAGAAGAGAGCATTTTTCCCCCTTGATGTATGTCCTAATACCCTTAACCATTAACTATGCTTGTCTAAGGACTAACCAAGATCAGGGCCTCATTGTGCTGAGCACTGAAGAAACACACTGCGGACAGTTGATGCACCGGAGTTTATAATCCAATAAACAAGGATAGAGGAAATGGATAAAACAGAAAGAGAGCAGACAATACAATCAGATGAGTCCCACAATGTTGGGAGTGGGAGGGTTGAAATGGATTAGCTAAGCAGTGATAAAGTAAATGGAAAAACAAACAAAGGAAGAGGAGGAAGGTAAGAGGGGAAGGTCTGGAGACAGGCTGAGGGGAAAGACACTGGGGAGGATGTGGAAGGAGGGCGGAACAAACAGCAATCAGCAAGGGGACAGAACGTCTAATCAGAAGTGTAGAAATTTCTGACACCATCATCCATGTCCCTGCTTATACTGCTGCTCTGCCAACCTGAGTCTCTGGCTGGTTCCTTCCTGAAGTTTCTTTCCTTAAGTCCACAGAGCTGGCAGGAGGGGGATATCACAAGGATCCCTGTGCTGGGGATGGGCATTTTCTCCCCTGCCCAGTTCTGAATTGGGGAGCTGATTTTGTTAGAGCTACAAGGAGAGCAGAGCTAGGGTTTAGTGTCCAATTCCATGATGTGCCAAGCACCCTCTGCTCCTAGGGAATTCAGTGGGCTTCTCACAGGGATGGACCCTAAATGGCTCCCTGAAGAAATGTTTTAAGGATGAACATAGAGAAGAAAAGAGAGGCAGGGTCTCTGCAGCCGCATGAAAGAAGGCACACAGATGAATGGGAGGACATGCAGGGGATAACCATGCAGCTTAGGCTCAACAGAGAGAGGGCAGTTTAGATCTGGGATAAGACAAACTAATGCGTTTGGATTAGATCACTCCTTGAAGACGGGCATGTGCAAAGCAGAATCTGGTGCAAGAAACTTACAGCCCAAGTGTTACGTCTTTGCCCTGGCCTTTTAAAAGTGGCTGCAGTCCCACTCTAGGAAATTCTACAGACAGTTAGGCTGGAGTCCCAGAGCTACTACACTCCTATATATTCGTCTATCAAAAATAGCTCGTGATAGATAAAAATGGTGTAGCAAGAGTTTCAGAAAATAGTGGTGTACCCCTCAAGCACCACACACAAAGAAAGGCTGAGAAATCAAGAGAGAAAAGAGCACATGACTTCTTCAGTTTGGCCAGTTTTCTGGCAATCTTTTCCTTACCACAGTCTGACCACTGTCTTTTTAATTTCTGCAACAACGAAACTATGATTTGGGGTTTTCTTCTTTTCAAAGCCTTAACACTCTCACAAGAGATCTGGTTATTACCTTAAAACCGAAGTAGTTGTAGGAGAAATCTCTATCGTAGATGATGGAAGAGTTCAGGCGCTGGGGATGAAACAATTCAGAGACAGGTTAAGCGCTTAGACTGAGGAGACCATCTACCCCTAACATCAGACCCACACAGCTTCATATTACAAAAACAACAGAGCTCTAAATGTTCAATGCCTCTGGTTTTCATGCTTGTGGCCTCAACACTCCATGAGTGACTTAAGACACATATCAAACCTTATCTCCCTCCTTGAAAGATTGTTCTCTACAGCATAAATTAGGAGATTGTAATTTTATTAAGAGCCACTCTTTATCCCACTACCAATGGGCCTCAGACACTCCAAGATAGATGTCCTTAATATAACAACATCAGAAATATCCTTCAGAGGTCAGAATTCTAAATGTTGCTGTCCCGTCACAAACAGCTCCCCAAAATAGAGCAGTCAGTAGGTGTTAGTTTACACCAGTAAGACTTTTGGGGGGGGGGGGGTCTTGACAACCAACATAGTGTACTTTCTTATTTAGAAGTTTAAAATATCACTGAATATAAGTTCCTAAGATCCAGTAAACTAAGATCCCATGAAGTGCTACATACATCTTTGTTGGCTAAAACAATGTCTAGCGTTTCTTTGGCGATCATTGGGGAGTGTCTGCCATTATGAGGGTTTACATAGTTGTACAAATCTTCCATGACATCTACAAAGGAAATGGAAAAAAAATAGTCAAGGGAAAGTAATTTACAAGACTTATTTACCAGGTCTGAAAACTATAATTACACAAATTTAACATGCCTGGACTACTCCACTTCTCCCAAAATCTAGCCCACATCGAGTGTCTTCAAAAATACAGGTCTGGTTGTTCTCCTACCTGTCCAATCCCAGAGAATATCTATTACTCAGAACTGCTACCCCAAAATAATTTGCTTTTATGAAAGAAATTCTAGGAATACAACATATCTAGTAGAAGTCAGTCAGATGCCAGATAAACCTAGTCCCTATAAAGCTGACTACCTAGATGGGTCTAGGCTAAAGAGAATGAACTTTCAAGTTACTTTGTCATCCTCACATAACTATTTCTATTGTAGGAATGAAAGAGAAAGTGAGGACATCCATATTTTAACTGTGAAATGCTCCAGTAGAAACTATTTATAGGAACACTTCTAACAAGAAAGATAACTAAGCTTTCTCTATAATACGTGCAAAACTACATACACAGGCTCTCAGAGTTTGCACAGCATGCCAAGCCTTTGTGGCGAAGTCGAAAGAACTGAATGCCTCAGATACATGGGCTCGATACTTAATTGCTCCTGTTTAGGAACAAGATTACCACAGTTCTGTTTCGTAAGGCTCCAAGCCCCATGCTGGCTCCCTCCTTAACAGCGGAGCACAAATGCCCATAGACACACTCACCACTGAACACTTTCTTGGTTTCTTTGTGCAAGTTGGAGACCGCAATCCTTGCAGCTAGGATGGCATAGTCGGGGTGTTTGGTAGTGAGGGTTGCAGCTGTCTCAGCAGCCAGTGTATCCAGCTCCACTGTGGTGACACCACTGTATAGACCCTGGATTACCTTCATGGTGATCTGAGCCTGGGGAAAGCAGAATTCAGCAGGTTAACTACCTATGTTACCATGACAACACCATCCTCAACAGCAACAGCCTCGTAGAACCACATTTTCCCAACACCTGGCATCATATTTTCTCTTTGCAAGAAAAGTTATTACAATAAGTGTTTCACTTTAAACAAGTATCAAAGGGGTAGCCGTGTTAGTCTGAATCTGCAAGAACAGAAGTCCTGTGGCACCTTATAGACTAATAGATTTATTGGAGCATAAGGTGCCACAGGACTTTTCATTGTTCTCACTTTAACCAGCAGATGATAAAGTGATTTAGACTGAGCTGCCTTGATGGAGGGAAAGCACCAGGCTTTAAAGTTACAACACTAGTGATAGTTTGGAGAAAGGTAACAGGGAGAAGTACAGAAATGACTCATCAGGAATTATCCAATCAGGCACAAGTTTTTGTATGCAGTTAACTTGCTAAATGTTAATGTGCCCTGTTGAAGCGGTAGTGCAAAAGCTGAAATGCCACATCCAATCCAGAACTTGCTCAGGAATTTTCAAACTCCAAACAGCATTCTGACTTTTCACATGCCTGATCAAGCATCTAATTTGTTAAATTACAAATAGTTAATGCTAAGAGAGTTTGGAAAGGGATATTAAAACTAGGGATCTAAAATCCCATTTAATCAGTTAAATATAATGCTTAACCAGGATCCCACAGCCTAGTTGGTACCGCCTCGCCATGAGCTGCTTGGGCTGGGCCCACTGCACAGTGCCATGGGTGGGGACTGCTCCAGCTGGTAACAGTGATGCTTACTTGTTACATCCCAAATAAAAACCTCATGTTTCAGGGCTTAAACCAATCTCTCACATCTACCCATTAGGGTGTTACCTGCATCTTCCTCTAAGCCAACTGGTACTGGTCACTGTCAGAAACTGGGTACTGAACCAAGAGGATCTTGGGTCTTAGCTAATATGGCAATTTTGACATGCTTTTGAAACATTCACATGCAACTGGGTATGTCAGACTGTCATTTTCAAACACTGGTCTTAAATTGCAAGCTCTATGGGACAGGGACTGTTTTTGTCCTATGTTTGTACAGCACCTAGCACTAAGGCATCCTGGCCCATAAATGCAACTCTTAAGCATTGAAGCAATAGAAACAATAATGGTCTGTCATGTAAAACTAACTTTATTATTATTAGCAGGGCTTGCCAAGCGGCGGCGAGCCCCACTCGCCAGCTGCGCGGAACCACACGCTGAGCATGCACAGACCACACTGGGCTAAAATCTACTCGCCACGGGCAATTAGATTGTCTTAATTGTCAAGCCCTGATTATTAGCCCAGTCACCAGGATGTTACAGTAGGGATTCAGACACCTAGATCAGATTCCTTGCTTTGCTACATCTCTCTGGACATCACTTTCCCCAACTGTAAAACCGGGATAATGATTCTACTGCCTCTTTGTAAAGCTATTTGAGACTCAGGGCTGAGAAATATACTACATATTTCTATTGCACTGATAGCATTCTAAGCATCTATCATGATCATGAGGTTAGCCAGCAGCCTGGGGATTAAGAGATTAACTATACCTAACTCAGGTACAGTTAGCCAATAGAAATGTAGGTAGGAATTTCAAACTGGGACAAAGGAATTTTTGGGTCTCCCTCCTTTGTCTCTGGGAGTTTTCTCCCCAGCTATTGAAGGGGACAGGATGTCTCCCTCTAAGAAAATACTCTTCACAGTCTGTAAGTAGGATAAAGTTTAGATAAATCCGTTAGATTTTATTGTTTTATGGTTTAGGAAATGAGATCAGGTCTGTGCATTTAAAAATGGGTTTTGCTCTCCTTTGTAACTAAGTTCCTGGCCCATGGTAAATTTCTCCTCCATGAATATATTATATTGTTACTATTCCATCTAATCATTATACTTGCAACAGAAATATTGTGGTGATAATATAAGTTCTCTCTCGTTTCTTTTTATTAACCTGGTATTAGTTAATTTTTGTGTCCTGGTTTGTACTTTAGGGGTGAGATATCCCAAGTAGTCTCTCCTTGGTTGCTTTATTAATATTTGGGTGGTGGCAGCAGAGAATTTATCCCCAACATCTAAGTTGTTAAGATTTGGGGGGGGGGGGGAATTTTATACCAAAGCTTGGTAGATAAGATTTTGGAGTACTTTTGCTGGCCCCCAATTCTGCATTTATCGTGCCAGAGTGGGGGAAGGAGCCATGACAGCATCATTCACAAATATGGCACTGTTAACCTGCGCTTGAATAAAGATATTAACTGGTTAATGCATTATAGAGCCAATTTCCCCACCTTTGACATTCACATTTTCACATCAAATGCTATGAAGGGGACACATCCAGCCCATTTAATTAGCATCATTAACACAGATCCTACAATTGACAGGTAACTGCTTTTGCTGTTTTTATATATTTATATCTTTGATTCTGTTATTTCCACTCCAACTCATCTGATGAAGTGGGTTTTACTCACAAAAGCTCGTAACCCTATACATTTTTGTTAGTCTCTAAGGTGCCACAGGACCACTCATTGTTTTTTTAAAGAATCAAGTTACAGTAGTTGCAAACTGAACAATCAACCACATGTGTCACTTGGAGCCAGAAGTATGTAATCAGGCAGCAGCAGAGACAGCTCCCCTATGCCCCTCCTCCCCCTTCCCTCAAAAAAAGCAAATACAGTACAGTTCTGTGTTAAATGTAAACTATTTTTTTTAAAAAAGGAAAATGAATTTTTTTCTTCAGCTTATTAAAGTCTGAAAGCTGTATTCAATAATCAGTTGTAAACTTTCTAAAGAACAACCATAACATTTTGTCCAAAGTTTTGAACATTCCTTAGGTGTTCACAACAAAGGTTCTACTGTACACAGAAAAGAAAAACACAATGGTTACCATTAAAAAAGCAGCAGTTGCCAAGAGTTCACAATAGGGGTATGGGGAATACAAACACCTCCCTTTAGAATGAAGGGGAAATAACTGAGAGGCACCTGATCACAAATGGTCACCACGGAGGACTGGGGGAAAGTGGAGAGGGTACAAAACAACTCACAGGATCAACGAAGTCGGCATTGAGTCCATAGCAGAGCTTCTGGATCCGAGAAGTGATCTTGTCAAACATGACGCGCTCATGGCGCCCATCTACCAGGTGTTGGGGGAGGAAAGGAGAGACAGAGTCAGGCCTTTATAGAGAGCAGCGTGAATTACACAGACAGCCACATGTAGCAGGAGTCTTTGAAGGGGGTCTTTGGGGGGGGGAGTGTCTTTGAGAGGGGTCTTTGGGGGGACCCTTTGAGAGGGGCCTTTGGGGGGGACCCTTTGAGAGGGGCCTTTGGGGGGGCCACCTATGGCTGTCAAGGTATCTCTGTGCCCTCCCCAGCACTCCAGGGACTCTGCTCCGCCGCTCTGTGAGCAGCACCAGAAGAATCCAGCCAGAGGGGAATATTCATGCCGCCTGTGGGGATCCCCATTCCAGAAACCGGGGATCGGTGGGGATCGAAATGCTCCGGGCGGTGAGTCGGAGGCGACAGGGGTCCGGTCCTCCAGGGGAGCGTGGTGCCAGCTATGGAAGTAGCAGGAATACAAAGCAGGGACGTTACAGGTTAACCGGGAGCATATCCCTTACCAGCATCCTTACCGGTTAACCGGAGCCTGCAGCCGGTGGTTAACCTTAACCGGGTTAACAGGTTAACCGGGAGCATATCCCTTACCAGCATCCTTACCGGTTAACCGGAGCCTGCAGCCGGTGGTTAACCTTAACCGGGTTAACAGGTTAACCGGGAGCATATCCCTTACCAGCATCCTTACCGGTTAACCGGAGCCTGCAGCCGGTGGTTAACCTTAACCGGGTTAACAGGTTAACGGGCCGGTTCCAGCCTGATCCGTTCATTGGTTAACCGATGAATCCGTGAAAGGGGATTTTGCAGCCCTGTGCCAAGGCAGGGCGGGGGGGGTGATGTTCCATATGGGGGCCATG
This sequence comes from Pelodiscus sinensis, assembly GCF_052426305.1. Classification (NCBI taxonomy): domain Eukaryota; kingdom Metazoa; phylum Chordata; order Testudines; family Trionychidae; genus Pelodiscus; species Pelodiscus sinensis. The sequence continues at coordinate 349,019,381 of NC_143052.1, read as the reverse complement.
CACCCGGGGGCGCAGTGCCAGCTGGACCCCCCAGGCGGAGGGGCGGGAATGGCACTGTGGGTAGGGGTCCCCCCAGGCGGGGTCCTCCCCCCGCAGAGAGGAGACGCGCGGGGAACCCGCTCTGCAGGGGCAGCCCCGGGGGGGTGGTCCCCGCTGTGGGAGGGGCGGACCCGCTGAGCGCCCCCCCCCCAGTAGGGAGCAGGGGCTGTTGCCCCCCCCCGAGTGGGGGGGCTCTCACCTCGCTTGATGACGTGCATGGCGGCGGCTGGGGCCGGGCGCTCGCGCTCAACGCTCCGGGAGCTCCAGACGCGGCCTACGAGCTTCCCGCGCCCGCCAAGCGCCCGCCTGACCCCGCCGCGCCGCCGTACCGCCCCGCCCCCTCCCCACGCCGCGGCCGCCATCTTGAGTGCGGGCAGCGGCCCCGACCCGCCGCGGGCTCTTCTGCCCGGGCCCGGGACCCCATCGCCTCCCTGGTGCTTGCCCGGCAGCTCGCCCCTCCCTCCTCGCCCTGCTCCCCGGCTACGCGGCACAGGGGCAAAGGGAACCACGGGGGGCAAGGGCGGCTTGCCCGGGTCCAAGATGGCGGCCGAGATCCCGCCTCCCCCGCCCTTCCGATGACCGGCTGTGGGGGGAGCGGGCTGCTTCCCGCCTGGGGCGGGGCGGGGCTGCCATGTGGGGGGAGACTCCTTCTTCGGGGGGGAAGGGGAGACTCCTTCGTGGGGGGGACATGGGGGGAGGGGAGACTCCTTCGTGGGGGGGACATGGGGGGAGGGGAAGGGGAGACTCCTTCGTGGGGGGGACATGGGGGGGGGAAGGGGAGACTCCTTCGTGGGGGGGACATGGGGGGAGGGGAAGGGGAGACTCCTTCGTGGGGGGGACATGGGGGGGAGACTCCTTCGTGGGGGGGACATGGGGGGAGGGGAAGGGGAGACTCCTTCGTGGGGGGGACATGGGGGGGGGAAGGGGAGACTCCTTCGTGGGGGGGACATGGGGGGGAGACTCCTTCGTGGGGGGGACATGGGGGGGGGAAGGGGAGACTCCTTCGTGGGGGGGACATGGGGGGGAGACTCCTTCGTGGGGGGGACATGGGGGGAGGGGAAGGGGAGACTCCTTCGTGGGGGGACACATGGGGATGGGAAAGGGGAGACGCCTTCATGTTGGGGGAACACGCAGTGGAAGAGGGAGAATCCTACATGGGGGGGTCACATGGGGGAGATCTCTCCCCTTGGGCCAGGCCCTCAGCTCTCAAGCCGTTTGAACAGCCCAAAGGTGGGGCTGGGTTAGTGCCCGCTCCCTTGGGCGAAGGACTCCTCATGCAGGAAAACTGAAGCGCCACGGTGGGTCCCCACCGGTCACCCCACTCGGCGGGGCTCCAGTACTGAGGTAAATCGCTGTGGAGCCGAGAAATTGGGGGCTACCTGGCTGCGCAGTGGTAGGGAAGGCCCTGCTTCGGCTAGTCATGCTGCTGTCAAAGTATTCCCCCTCCCTGCCCAGACTTGTCTATGGAAGGAAACTGACTTCACATGACAGCCTTAGTCATCCTTCCACTCTGATTGAGGTCATCTGGAATAATCCTCCCCGCCCATGTGGACATTCTGTTCTTGAACACAAGTGGTTTAATTCCAGAGTAATTACTCCCAAATAATTGTTTCCAAAGTGCATAATTATTCTGGAATAAAGTCGCTCTTGTCTGGGACTAAAGTGTCCACCTGGGGGAACCGGCGACAGAGCAAAAATAGCTCAGTTTTTTATTTTGTCCTATTTTGAATCTGTAAATGTATCCAGCATAAAGCAATTTCCCACTTCCCCAGTAGATGGCATCATTAGACTATTTTTTCTACCATCCACTTTCCCAGAAAGATACTACCTGTATTATTATTCATCATTTGTATTAGGCTAGTACCTGTTGAAGTGATCTGCCTCTGTCTGCCACTGATCAAGTATGAGCAACCCTGGATATTAGGTGTTGTGCATGCATATAACAAACAAATTATCCTTTACTATATAAGGCCATGTCTATAGTATAAGGACTATAAAAGCAGAGGTACAGGCTGCAGCTATGTTGACATAACCTCATGGTGTAGATCAGTGATGGGGGACCTAGGCTAGTGAGTGGGCTGCATGAAGTGGCCCTCCATCTCAGTGGGCTGCAAGATTGTTGTAGCCAACATAGCAAAACTACCCTAATTGAAACTTTCGTTCCTAGAATTTGTAGGATGTACCAATTGAACTGTAGTGGCACTGTGATAGGCAGAGGGAGCGCACAGCTCTCACGGTCAATATTGTGTGAAATCAGAATGCACCTCACTTCATGTGCCCTTGCTTTACATGCGTGTCACTTGAGTAATACAGGTTGAATCTCTAAAATCCGGGTCTCTGAACCAGTAACATCCATCGTCCGGCAGGACTATGGATATTGCTGGACCAGAGAGCCCTTGCTGGCCAGGTTCAGCAGCGCAGCCTGGGCCGCATGGGCGATCAGTAATGTAGGCAAGGGAAGGCAGAGCCTTCCCAAAATAAGGCTGGGGCCACCGTCAGGAGAGGCAGCCCGGCTTTCCCCACTTGCTGCGGAGGCATCTGGTTGTTGCGCAGCAACCCGGCTTTCCCCACCTTCCCCTGCCTGGCTTTCCCTGTCCGCTGGGGAGGCATCGGTTTGCTGCACGGCAGCCCTTCTTTCCCCGCCCACCAAGGAGAGCCGGGCCGGAGCTGCAGCATGGCAGCCGTGGCTCTCCACATGGCCCAGAAGGATCAAGCTGGGAGTGGTCTGAAGGGGGCAGGGCTGGGGCTTGCCTTCCCCAGCTGGCTTTTCATGCGATGCCTATGCTGGGCTAGGCTGGCAGGGGGGAGTGCAGCCTCAGCGGGGCCAGCACAGTGGGGAGCCCAGCCCCAGTCAGGGTGGCATGGTGGGAGCGTGCAACCTCAGCAGGGGCTGGAGGCAGCAGGACCAAGCAGGGAGTGCAGCTCCTGCCGGTAGCAGAGCCTACAGCTAGGTAGTGATAGAGATGTAGCCGTGTTAGTCTGGGGTAGCTGAAGCAAAATGCAGGACAATGTAGCACTTTAAAGACTAACAAGATGGTTTATTAGATGATGAGCTTTCGTGGGCCAGACCCACTTCCTCAGATCAAATAGTGGTAGGGAGCCCTGAGCTCCCCTGGTCTGGCAAACCCTGTACAGTAGTTTGGACCACTCAGGTCCTGAGGGTGCTGGACTAGGGAGGTCCCCTTGTACTGGCAGAAAAAAAACTACATGGGCGGAAACCAGCAGTCACAGTAAACAAACTCCAGTCATCTGAAGAAATGGGCTGTGCCCACGAAAGCTCATGATCCCATCTACATGTTTTGTTAGTCTATAAAGTGCCACCAGACCATTTGTTGTATTTTAAGTTTAGTAAACAAACTGTCTTGCCACACATACAACCTGGTTTGCCCACCTGTAGTGTAGACACAGCCGACAGTGATATAAGGGTTTTCTTTCCATTGCTAGCACCTGAGCGAGGGCAGCACCTAGCTGTGTCTATACCTGGCAATAGGCCTGAATACCTACATAGCTGCATTATGCAGGTGTGCAGATTTTTCAGCTCCCTGAGCAATGTAGATATGTCAGTGTACATCTGAAGTGTAGAATAGATCTAATAATAAGATGGACAGTTTAAAATAACCAACAGCTGGAGGGGGCTCATGCAATTAATGAGGCTGTTATGATTATGTCTAAGGACTACATAATTAGCAGCAGTCACAGAGCTTCAGCAGCCCATTACTAAGCAGTTAGTAGACACTCCAGTGTTGGTTGGTTTTAATAAGAGATTTAGAAGAGGACAACGTGGTTGCTTTACAGTTTTTCACAGTGTGCTCCTCTCATGCAGAAGAAGCAGCATGGGAGAAAGATTTTTGCAGCTGCATTTTGATTTGCTATGGTGGCTTTGTTTTGGCTGGAGACAAGGGCCAGTGTTTGAGGTGGAAGCTGCTGAACTGTTTTGGTTATCTGTTTACAATGGCTTCTTTATGCAGGTTTAACCTCTCAAATCCGGCACTCTGGTCCGCCAACACCGATAGTCTGGCATGAGCATGGATATTGCTGGACCAAAGAGCCCTGCAGACTGGGAGCGGGAGCCAGCTGGGAGTCCCGTGGTGGCTGGGGAGCCCCAGCTGGGCTAGTGACAGCTAGCTTGGTGATGGCCAGGGAGCCTGGCAGCAGCAGGGCTGACTGAGAACCCCTGGTGGCAGTGGCTCTGGCAGCAGGGTGGGGAGCCCTGGCACAGCCAGTGGCAGGATGGGGAGCCCCACAGCCGGAGGGAGCCTGAGAGTAGGGCCAGCAGGAGAGCTTTGACCTCCCCTGGTCTGACAAACTCCCTAGTTCGGGAGTGCTGAAGTCCCAAGGGTGCTGGACCAGGGAGGTCCCACCGGTATTTATCCTGAATGTAAGGTCACAGAGTTACACCCCACTCACAATAGCAGGGATTGGCCCAATACATAATATTTGCCTTATGCTGCACCTTACCTCCAGAAGACAACATGCTTTTTACTAATTCTGTACAGAAATCACTTCTTCTGCCTTTGAAAGGCAGCCACCTCTGGTGGGGGAAGCAGCAGCTGCTTCGGAGGCTGAGAATGCCCTAATGCAGGGAAAATTAGGCAAGCAGAATGTAATCTAAGTTATAATTTGGCAGGGATAGTGGGACTATCACCACGGTTCTAACAAACATTGCCCAGGAGCGTTAATGTTGGAACCTCAGTCATTTCTTCCAAAAAAAATTGTTTTCCTTCGCTGTGCATTGGGGCATCAGTTCAACAGTGACTCTGAGCACAAATGGCTCACTACTGATTACCTGGCACTGGGATTCTCTTCTCAGGTCTCCCATTTAACGGGAACCCTGCTGAGTTTGTGAGAGTCACTAAGAAAGGCTGCACAAGGTTGCAAGTCTGGAGTGCCCTAGCATCAAGCATGCAAAGAGGGAATTTCTTGGAAGTAATTCAAAACCAGAGCAGATCAGGTCCCATAGTCTGCAGTGCTATAAAATAGTATGTGTCAGAAAGGTTTGCGGAGGGGAGAACAGGCTGGTTCAGCTGGAGCCCGTGCTATGTTCACTGATCTTCCTCCCTGTTGTTTTATTGGGCCTTCTTTGAGTGTCTTACAGCCATGGGCAAGACTGATTTATTTTACTAGAATTTGACAAGCACCCGGTGGGTTAAACTGTGACAGAGGAAACCAGACTTCTCCTAATGGGGTGTGACTGCGGGTAGATCAGAACGATAAACGTTTGAAAAGCTGCACTCTCTGAGATGATTTTGGAAGGAAATTAAGCAACAAAGAACCGGCTTACTGGAAATGTCGTGTTACCCCTTCCTTGGTAGGACAGCTACAGGCAAGAGAGAGCCTCTGTATGAGCAGACACCATAGTTATTCACTTACTGATTTCCAGAGTGAAATGTGTTCAGTCCAGCGGTGAAAGTAACTTAAAATTTCTTACAGGTCCTGTCCTATTGCAACCTGGATCCCTGCCAGCTCTTTCAATAGCTCCCTGTTGGCTTTTGCCACAGCTCAGCCAGCTCTTACCAAAGCTGCGCACCCCCTTGCTTTCACCTCTGGTTCATTCTCAACAGGCTCTTTCTACTTGCCAACCCTTCAGATACAGCCTGGCCATGTGAACAATTGAAATCAGGCTCTTTCTGTAGCGCTCCATTCTCACTTGAACTCAAGGGATTTGGATAATGACCACGGGGGAGGTGGTCTAGAATGGAGATCAATAGTAAGAATGTATTTCTTCCAACAAACAGAACATATGCAACATGACCAGAAGATATACAGAGCCTTCATGCCCTCACTTCTGACAGATCTCACTGGAAATTCTATTTTACTATACCGTTTTATAAACATTCAAGCCTTGGCCAGTAAGAAGAAGGAAGGAAGTGTAGGTTCCTGATTCTCTACAGCTTATTTATTTAGTCCCTGATCCAGGAAAGCACATATTTATATCCAGTTCTGTTAGCAAAACACTTAAGAACCTGCAATGGGACTGTTTAGAATGATCAAGTTTTGCTGTGGAAATCAGTGGCCCTTATACATGTGCAAAAGGGGTGTAAAATTCTACCATTCATTTGGCAGCATTTTTCACGAGAAGAAATTACTACATAGGGCACAGGGTGCTGAGGAATCAGGCTACAGCTACTTTGGGAGTGGGAGAGCCAATCAAATCCTGCTTGCTTTACTCACCAGACTTCAATGGCTCTTCTCACAAGGGTTTGGCCTTTGGGCAGACATGTAATTGTAACCCTGCTATGAAAGATGCTACCAAGTGGAAGTTACTACAGTAGCCTAAGGCAGGTCTCTCTCTTGCTTCATTTCCCTCCCACAAAACAAGTTTGCATGGCCCGCTTCCTTTTTTTCTCCTGGACTCTGTTTAGGTTGTCCTTACACTACAGAGAAGGTGGTGTGTGTATGCCAGCAAAATGGGAGGCAGAAAAGTAATTAAGATGCACAGCTGAATGGGAGATTCTGTGCCGGGGGCTTTTGGATGAACATGTTTTTCAGAGGAAACTTATTTATGTTTTATTAGTTGTATTCTGATGTGTTCCTTTTTCTACATTTTACAGTCTCCCAACCATAGGTGCTGGGACTAGACTTGGATGATATGGACACCCTGCTCTTCAGGATTTTGCTCCACTAAAAAAAGGTTGGAAACTGCAGTGTCCAGAGACAGAACTGTGTGAGATTTCTGCAGAGCTCCTGAAATGCTTCTGAAATGTATGTATGCCCAGCAGGCACAGAGAGAAATGTTCATGGTGTTCTAGCTTTGGCAGTAAAGGGGCAGGGGGTTGCTTGTGGTAGGGAAGCAGGGGCATAGGAGAGATCAGATATTGATATTCACTGCAAAGTGTGGTGTGGAAGAGAGATAAAAACAAGAGCAGAGAGATGAGTGACTGGCAGGAGCCAGAGATTTGATAAGATCCAGAGCCTTTCATGGCTATATCACCCTTCATAGTCCTGTTCCAATGGTAGTTATTGTCTGATAATTGGTTTTGTCAAAAGGAGGTGATGGTCTCAATCCAGTCCCAAACATTCAGGCATTTACATGATAGAAACCACCAATTGCTCTGCTGAAGACTAAAGCTACCTCCTCACTGCTTCTGCCCAGGCAGGAATGGTACTGGAGAAGCTGTGGATGAGAAAAGGCTGTTTCTCTCCAGAGGCTGCCAGGCTGGCACTTTTCACCAGCACTAGAGTCCCACCACATTTTTGAGCAAGAGACTGAAAGTTAACGAGTCATAAGCTCTTTCAGATTGCGAGGTTGGCGGAACCGTGTGTCACACCCAACACTGTTGTTGCTACTCCTGGCCTGTGGCTTTTCCCAGCGGGTGGAGATGCTGCTGAACCTGCAGTACTCTGCTGGCTCCTTGCCTCCCCTGGAGACTTTAACTCGGAGGGGGCAGAGGTCCTACTTGTACTGAAAACAGAATCAATCCCTTTTCCATGTTCTGCATTATCAGTGTTTCCCCTCCCCCTCCCTTGAGATATCCTTACATGTCCTGTCTCACAATGAGCATAATGCAGCACCTTCATCCCCTACTAGTGATGCAGTGATTATTCTTCCAGGGCATTCATTTCTGTGGGAAGTGCTGTAAGTATAACGCAGGCAAACCCTGGGCTACCCATAGGCTAGAGAAGACAATAGCTAAAAGGGTTAAAACTTGGCTTTGAAACACCCATGTTCTGTGAGGTCACTGTTTGAAATCCTGGCACTGTGGCTCAACCCTCAAATAAAATGAGTTCCAGAGACTTTACTGTACAAGACCATAATAACTAGACTTTGGCAGAATTTGATTTTTTTAAATACAGTTTTAATGTTTAAATTTTAAGCGTTTTTATGTTTATCCGTTTAATTTTAGCAGACAGACAACACTATGGGGTTCAGCTTTTTTATCCATTTAAATATGAAAACTATGTGGTCATCAAACAATGGGGGGAGGGTGGTAGCTATTTAATGATAATAGATATTGAGATTCAAAAGTTACAGCTTTATAGTTGAATACAAATTGTCAACAACACGTCAAAGTATACAAAGTAGCTATCCTGCAGTCAAGTTCTACTAAATTTTCAAGCAGTATTTTTCAGACTTTACCTATTTGTAACTTGTTTAATCAATTTGTGCCTGTATGGTGAAATTGACGCTTACCAACATTTACTAATTAAAATCCTGGCCTTCCAAGCCTTAATAAATATCTGAGGTTTTATCTGCTCTGCATGCATCTAGAGCAGTGGTTCCCAAACTTCTTTTCGGCTTCATGCCCCCTTTTGGATTTTTGAGAAACCCTCACGCCCTCCCTCCCCACCCCCAATAGCAGCAAAACTTGTTGAGGAAAAAAAAAGGAAATGACTGGACTGGGACCAAAAAACAAAAATAGCAGCAAAACTTGGGAGGGAGGCTAATGGGGGAGGCTTGGTTGCCTCGCCCCTCCCCCCCAGAATTTCTTCATGCCCCCCCCAGTTTGGGAACCCATGATCTAGAGGATAGGGACCAGCTTTCCAGAGGTGCTGAGCACCTGCGGCTCTCTTTGACTTCAGCTGGCATTGCAGCTGCTCAGCGCCTCTGAGAATGAAACATTATAATACTCTTGTAATTAACCAAACCAATCACTAGAGGTCACTGATTCAAAATGAAAAACAATCCAGAAATTCATTTGTGCTGAGGGAATTAAAATAAAAAATTAAAACTCAAAGAGAAAAGCTAACACTATACAAAAATGAGAGTTGCAATGAGATGTGGAGACATCAAGAGATGGGGAATCCATCATTTCCAAAGGTAGTTTGTTCTGGTGGTTAATCACTCCCACTGTTCAAAATGTGAGATTTATTTCTAATTTGCATTTGCACCAGCAAGCAAATCTTTGGGGTCACTGCATCAACCCAGAGAGAGCAGAAGCTGTCAGGAGCTGAGGCCCAGGACTTCTCAATTTTTATTCTAAACTTTGTTTCCATTTTACTTCAACAGGAAAAAAAATGAGAGAAGAGGAGAGACAACAAATAATTGATGGATGTAATCAGACCTGTTCTGCAGTGCCATCTGCTTTCCCATGGCCACCTCATGCTCTACTCTCTAGTGTAGCTCTGCCCTGCAGCATTTCAGTAGCTCCAGCATTTGGAATGCAGGTAGGTGACTGTAGTGTGCCTTGTAAGCATACACCAGGCCTCGCACAGTTGATTAAAGTTGTGCATAGTCAAATGCAGAGAAGTGTACATTTTAAAAAGGTGGGGTTTTCTTAATGGACAGTTGATGTGGTGTGCATGGGCAATGTACCTCATTCAATGCATGCCATGTCTCCTTCATGGACCCTTTTATGCCTGCCTATCTGGGTGTATACATAATACCCAAGTGGCTAGGAGGATGTGCAGCTTGCAGTGCAGGTCTCACCCAGTAGCTCTTATCTCATTCACTGCCTATCCTATGAAGGACACAATGAGGAGAGTTCTGTAGTTGTACAGGTTGAACCTCTCTAGCCCGGCACCCTCGGAACCTGACTGGTGCTGAACCAGAGAATGTGCCGAACCACGGAAAGTCAATATTGTCTAGCAGTGTTACCAACACTTCCACTGCTTCCTGGACATATAGGGGTAAAGTAGAGCTAATTAACAGCACAGAACAGTGAGAGCCAGGACTGGTGGCTATAAACAAACTTTATGGGACCACAGGATACATGCCCATGATAAGTGGGCATCTGGCTAACTAAAATCATGGCAGACCACGGATGTTATCAGACCAGAGAGTGCCAAACTAGAGAGGTTCCAACCCACAGTGATTTTTGGACCTCCTTCCTGTGGACTTTGTGGGTGTGTCTACACTACCACCCTAGTTCGAACTAGGGTGGTAATGTAGGCAACCGGAGTTGCAAATGAAGCCCGGGATTTGAATTTCCCGGGCTTCATTTGCATATTGCCAGGCGCCGCCATTTTTAAATGTCCGCTAGTGCGGACTCCGTGCCGCCCGGCACAGACTAGGTAGTTCGGATTAGGCTTCCTATTCCAAGCTACTGTTACTCCTCGTTCTGCTTGAGAACTTTAGTAGAGTTTGATTTAAGGATATTTAATTTGTATATGTTGATGTGTGTTGTCAGTGTGTCAGAGTTACAGAGGTTTTAACTTTTTAAATCTCTGCTACTGTCATTCAATAACTGCTGTCTGATATCCTCCTTATAACTTCCCACAGTGGTCAAGATGTAAATACAGACACATTTTAGATGTTTAAAACTAAACATTAATACTATCCATTTAAATTAATACAAACTAAAAATCGAATTCTAAAAATGCAAGTTCAGGTTGCATGGAGATACCCCAAAGTAGAAAATATTTGATACAGTTGACAAATACTTGAACATGTGTTATTTCCCAGTATACAGTGCACACTGTTTTCTACAGCCTTGTAAAGAGCAGTGGGTTAAGCAATGGCCTTTTAGGACACCACCCTCATTCACTGTGTCTTTCGTGGACTTTTGAGCATGCATATATTATTTATCCATGAGATTCTCAATGTTCTTTTAAGACAGTGTTTTTGGTGACATCAGTATGTATCTCAAAGGCAAGGGAAGCTTCGTGTGAGATCATTATAAAGGACTTTGAGACACATTCCTTGGCTCTGGAGATAAGAATAGCAGTACCTGTTGGGCAGCTAAATAAATTCTGCCTGAGAGCTTCTGCCCAGGCTTAAGTCAGCCTTAAAGCTGTAAACCGTTTCAGAGAGCTCCCTGAGACCTGAACTGTTGTGAGCAGGCGATTTAGGAATAGCTCACCTCTCCTGACATAGCCAGGAGGCCAGTCACTTGGGTGAAGGACCACGGGGTGGGGACCCTGTCTCTACATTTCTGCAAAGCACCCCGCTCCTTAAAATCTTCCCAGGCTACAACAGCAATTCAGCCTCCTGCTGGGTGTCATCTTCCTTGTTTCTGTGCCTGCACAGAAAAGGGTGGTGTCTCTTTAAACTTCCCAAGTGCTGCCTTGCCTGCGGGAGGGTGGGTTGTGGTTACTGGGAAGAATCACAGGTGACATGTGAGGCTATGGGGCGGGGCTTCACCTGGCCCTCAGGTAAGAGCGATATGGGCTACAGTTCCCTAATGATGTCTGTATCTCTTCCTCCTTTGCCCGGGCTTAGGCTGTAGGAGGTTCTTCCTCTGCTGGTTCCTTTCCTTCAGCCCCGTCTTGGAATGAGGCTGTTCCCTGAACAATGGTCCACCGAGGGTGTAAGGCAGAGTGACTTCCCGGAGCAGGAAATGCCTGCGACAGTGATGCCGGTGAGTATAGCAGGCATCGGGCTAGGACGCTTTCTCTCTCCCTCTCTAGGTGCCTGGGGATGGCGCTGTGATTCTCTGATTATCCCCAGGCTGGCAGGTTTCTCCCTAGCCCCTGCACCAAAATCATGACTTGGAAGTAGGGAAAGGGGAGCTTTGCAGGCCCCATTCAGCTGGGATCACCCTGGCTGTGTCTAGACTGGCAAGTTTTTCCGCAAAAGCAGCTGCTTTTGCGGAAAAACTTGCCAGCTGTCTACACTGGCCGCTTGAATTTCTGCAAGAACACTGACGATCTCATGTAAGAAATCAGCGCTCCTTGCGGAAATGCTGTGCTGCTCCCGTTCGGGCAAAAGTCCTTTTGCGCAAAAGGACCAGTGTAGACAGCTCAGATTTGTTTTGCGCAAAAAAGCCCCGATGGCGAAAATGGCGATCGGGGCTTTTTTGCGCAAAATCGCGTCTAGATTGGCCACGGACGCTTTTCCACAAAAAGTGCTTTTGTGGAAAAGCGTCCGTGCCAATCTAGACGCTCTTTTCCACAAATGCTTTTAATAGAAAACTTTTCCATTAAAAGCATTTGCGAAAAATCATCCCAGTCTAGACGTAGCCCCCCTGTTGAGATCTGGGTATATGTCTGAGACATCCCACCCACATAGCTACATTCACCTGAGCACCAAACTTTGCAGTTTCTCCTCCCGCAGACTTGGCTTGAACTGGTGACCTAGAGCTGACAGACTCTCATCCCAAGCCATGCCGCTCAGAGGTGCAGAACCGGTGATTTGTACTTACCTCCCCGTGCTGTTGCAATTCCTGCCATAAATAGGCCTGCATCCCTGTTAGCCTGTGGCGTGTGGCTACAGATTCCGATCTTGGTTACGCAGGTAGATTTGGAGTGATGACTCTATTTGGAGTGACTGTGGGTTTCCACTGGAGAGACTGAGATTGAAATCTGGCCCGTAATTTGTGTGTGTATATATTTAACCCCTGAAGCACCTTTAAAATAGTACAGATTGCATATGGTTACAAAGGATCCAAGATCCAAGGGCTTGCGTCAGACAACGTATAATCTTTGGAGCATAGCTGTAGGGTGGCTGTTCTAATTTTGTGCGTCTGGTTCTATGGCAGTTTAGAATCACAACCCACCCACAGAGGAGTGTAAAAACTCATAGACCATAAATCCTACCCAGATCTTGCCATCCCTTGTCTGGAACGGGGTTTCGCTCACTTCTCATGACCCATGTGGTGATGCTGACAGCTTGCCAGGTGCATAAAAGTTTGACCTAATACAGGAAATGAAACACTTTGCACCTGCCTTCTTCTTTAACATGGGGGAGGAGGGTGATACCTGGGGAGAGTATTAAGTCCCAGCATGCAGTGCTCCCTTTTGATCCAAGTGAAATGCACCGTTCTCTCACTCAGTCTGACTTGCTGCATGCATGCAGGAAAGACTGTGCTTGGTGCCTTTGCCGTTCACCTGATCCAATCGATGCACCGTGGCCAGCATGCTGAGGCCGCAGCGCAGATGTGACAGATGTTTGTGGCTGCCAGGGAGTCTGTGTGGGGAGACTGAAATAGACCGAGCTCTCTTCCCCTTCCTGCCTTTGCAGTCCTCATGTGACTAAGTGCGTGGCACTGTGGGCTTTGTGGGAGAAGTGAGTTAGCAGCGTAGGGTCCAGAGAGGACAGGAGGCAGATGGGGTCTCCTGTTCAGAGTTGCCATCCTGTGCCTTTTGGTTCTGTGCGGCTGGGTTTCCACGGGACCCTGCCATGGCGTTCGTTGTGAAAAGCTGGCTTGCCTGAAGGGGCTGCAGGTGACGCTGGGGTGTGGCTACGCTTTTAGGTTTCTGGTGTCTGTTCTCATGATGCTGCAGCAGAGAGAAAAGCAGCAGTGTCCTGTCATCAGCACTGGTCCCGTCACAGACAGTGAAACCACCTGTAGGGGGGCACCATGCCACTCAACCCCACTCTCCTCCTGGAAATGGGGCTGGGACACAGAATGACAAACTCCTGCTCCTATCCCCTTTCTCCATGCACCCGGCCCCTGTTACTGTGATTCATGGCAACTCTCTGATCTCCCATGTCCCTTCCCTGCCCCTTCAGTGCTCTTGCCAGAGGTACGGCCCATTGTAGTGCCTACCTGTGACTCAGGGCAGGCCTCCCACTGAACGGAGCGGGAAGGATCAAGGTTTTGCTGGGCGGTCCCAAGCAACATTACCCGAGGGCGGTGGCTCAACCGGCCCTGGCATGTTTGCTATACACCCAGATGATAGCTATGGAATTGAGATAACTGCATAAGAACACTGTGAAACACAGAGTGCCAGCCAACGGACAGCAATGTTCCCTCTAAGCGTTGCCATCCATGTGCAGAATACATTGTTGTGTGCGCACTGAGACCTGTGATTGTGCACCACCAATACAGACACACGACCTATCTGTGGGCACTCTGCTAATCAGCGGGGCGGCATTGGAATGTGTCCCGAGCGGCCGCAGAGGCACCCAGCTTGCAGGGGGCACTGGTGCCAGCCTGGGAGCAATGAATACGCTTGCTTGGATCTGTCCCTCGAGACTCAGGGCTCTCCCCCAGCATCGGGGAGTTTGCAGTGGTGCGCCAGCCACCGTGCCATTCCCCATGTGGCTGGAGCACACAAAATCCACTAGCGTGGGCCCCCCATACTTGGGGAATGTCTCCTCAGGCGGAGGCCACCTCAGTGAGGTGTTTTGGTTTTGCTTCTCACTTGGGTGCGGCCCCCAACTGATTTTTCTGTGGGTCAGCGGCCCCCGACCCAAAAAAGATTCCCTGCTCCTGTCTCAGTTCATTTTTTTTCCGTTAAACTGGCCAGCCCCTCCTTAACGCCACTGCGACCGCTAGCACAGCCTTTTTTGGTATGCAAATACCTGGTTGGGTGCCCAGAGTCCTACATGAAATGTGGCTGCCAGTCTGGGTCTCTGGTTGGCGCGAGGACGGGGCTTCTGCATCCAAAAATCTACCCTCCAGCCCCTGGGTCGGACCGATCCCCTCCCGTTGGCAGCTCCAGGAGAGGCCCAGGGACTGAAGTGGAGCTAGGGCAGGGTGGGGGAAGTTGTGCTGCTGCGGCCCATGCAATACCTCTTCCGTGCCAGGACAGAACGAACAACTCACGGGAAACGGCCTGTGAGCACAGAGACACGGCACAGCCCTGTGGTATTTTGCCACTTGTTTTCTGGAGGCGGGTGCGACTTGGAGGTGGCCTCAGAGGCCGGAGAGCCACCAGCAGGCAGCTGGCGACATAGAATTGAGCAACGGGAGGGTTGCTTTGCTGCTGTTACTCATCCAGGGTGCTTCTGAGGGCGCCGGGGTGGAAGTGAAGTTGAAAACATCTCTTAGGATAGAGGGGGGAGGGGGTAAGAATTGTGCCCAGGTTTAGAGCCAGCTCAGACGGCCAGGTTTGTATTGCAGAGGTGCCCAGAGGCCCCCCTCAGGATGGATCTCCCTTGTGCTGGGGCTGCAAAGGGCTTGTGGTCAGAGCTCAGACAATGCAACGCCTGGGTCTGCCTGCTGGCTCGGCCTTGAGTTGTACAGCTCCCTCTCTGCGGGCGACGGCCTGTTCTCGGTGTAGCGCCTGAGCCGGTGCCCTGCTTCCTGACACCCTCTGCCCCTGCTGCTGGCTCCCAGTGACTCTGGCTTCCGCCAGGAGCACCCGGACTATCCTGAGTCCTGGGCTGGGGGGTGTCGAGAGCTCACCTGGATCCACCCCCATGCAGTGCTGCTGCTAGCTGGCCCTGACGTCGGTGGAGCTGAGGAACCCAGCGCTCGGCGGCTAACGGCCCCGCTCACACCAGCACCGCTGGCAGCCGCATGGCGCCCCGGGAGTCATTCACCTGCCATGTTCCTGCAGCCCTTCCCCTGCTCCTCCCTCCCTCCCTCCCAATCAATCAAGCCCTGTCCTGATATTTGCTTCACCCTGCCCCGCTCTCAAGGTGCCAGCTGGCTCAGCTGCCCACCAGCGACCCTCCTCCTCCGTGCCAGAGGCCGAGAGCGCGGTTCTGGGCAGGTGCAGTGTGAGCTGGCTGGAGTTTGTCCCATAGACAGTGTGGCTTTGGGTCACTAGTGCCCGGCCGCCAGGCTCCCTCCCGTCCCGCGTGCCCGGGTGGGAGCAGGCAGACCACTGGCGCAAAGCTCCTTACAGGAGGTGATGGGGGGACCCGCTGGTACCGCAACGCAGGTGTGAGCTTCGAAGCTGAGCCCGTTCTGCAGGTGCTCAATGCTGAGATACCTGGTGCCAAGTCTCTTGCTTCCCCACACCTCCCAGGTGAGGGGCTGGCCTCCCAGTGCGTTCCTGCCATGTTACATGTAGGGACAGGAGTGTTTGCTGCTACCCCGACGAGGGTCCTGCCCTCCAGCATGCACAACCTCCTCCTGCCCCCGCCGCGCAGCTGGAGAACGCTGCCACGGCAGTTTGGTCCTTGCTTTGAGCATCCCGTCCCACCGCTGAAAACATCACTGCCAGGGCACCTCAGCCCCATCAGCTGTCCCAGCCCTGAGTCCCAGCTAGGTAGCAGGTGCTGACCTGCCTCGGGGCGCTGTACTGGGCCCGACGAGAGATCCCCGTATCCCACTGCTTCTCCACCACTGAACTCAGGAGCTGCCCACGTTATGTCTCCTCGTGGGGTGTGTGCTGCGTGGAGTCCCCAGCCCCCTCTTCTTCGCCGGGTGCCCCTGTGGCTTGCAGAGGAGTTTCCCTGGTGCACCATGGCCTGTGATTTCCATGCGGAGCACTGCCAAGAGGCAGCGCCTTGTCCAGCCCAGCTCTGCCTGGTGGTGTGTGAAGCCAGGCGCTGGAGAACCGGGGAGGCAGCTGCCGGTGATGAGAGCTGCTGATCTGTCTGTCTGTGGCACACAGTGCCCAGTGTGGGGCTGCTCTGCCAGGCCACTCGTCCTGACAGCCTTTGTGCTAAGGGATGGCAAGTCCTGATGAGCAGACAGTCCCTGGGTGAAAGGGAAAGGGATCCCTCCTCCCCCTCTCCTTTCCCACACCTGGAACAGGCTGGCTGAGAGCTCAACTGGAGCCCAGCTGGCTGGAGAAGAGGGGGATTTATAGGATTATATGGGGCCTTGATCAGGATCAGGGCCTCGTTTGGCCGGGCGCCACGCAAACCGAGGTGGGTCCCGAAAAGGGCGAGAGACGGCAGCACCAGATACCCCGCTGCACAGGGGCTAACCTGAGCCCAGCCATGACACTTGCGTGCGGCCTGGCAGCGGTCGGTCTGGCTCGGGGATGGGAAGGAAGAGGCGGAGAGAGGCCGGCGGAGGGAGCCGCCGCCTGCGGGTGGAGTAGACAGGTGGACGGTCCCAGCGGGGTGGAGGCGGTAATGGAGCGAGTGACTACGCTGTGGCAGGCCAAGGCGGAGACGCTTGCACTCGAGGCTCAAGGAGGGGGGAGCCCGGGGAGGGATCCGGAGAGGGGAGATGTGGCCGGCGTGACTGGCAGGGAAGACAGCCCTCGCCGTGTTAGGGATTGTGGGGGTGGGGCTTGGGCACGAGACAGAAGGAAAAGGACAGAGCTGAGACATGCAGGGAGAGGCCGAGAGCCGGGGCACCTGGGACACAAGAGTCTCTGTTAGCTCCGTGGGGCTGGGCCTGGTTGCTGGGGCGGGGGTGGGGGGTGCTCAGCATGCGGGGGTGGAGAGGCCTTGGGAGAGCGGTTGGGAGCTGAGTTTTGACCGTGCGAAGCTGAAGGTGACATTGGGGCTGAGGGAGAGCCCAGGGCAACATGCAGGGGGCACAAGGTTCACGTGGGCAGGAGAGGCCAGGCAGCAGCTGGCCAAGGGACTCGTGGGTGAGGCAGAGGGCTGGTGCCCATGTTCACTAGCGCAGGGGGGGGAGGGCTGTGGCCCGGCTCACTCTGCTCTTCCAGGGCACCCCTCAGAGGAGGGCCGGGACCACCCCTGTACTCTTGGGTGGGAAGCGGAGAGACACGGCCAGGGGAGCAATGGGGCTGGGGCCCCCTTGCCCCACGGCTGTGAACCTGGGGAACGGTTGGACCCCTGCTGCCGCGCTGACCCCCCCCCCCCAGCCCTGCTAGGCACCCAGGCTGCCCCCATGGCAGGAAGAGGTGGGGGCGGAGCTGGGCTGGGGAGAAGCAGAGCTGGGGTGCAGGGGGGTTCTCCGGACTGGGAGGAGGGTCACGGGGCTCCTCGCCAGTTGCCTCTGCTCAGAGCCATTAGAAATAGGGGAGCCCATTGTGGTCCCATGTGCCCATCTCCCTGCAGGGCAGCATGGGGGCTTGATCCCTCCCCACAGCGTCCCGAGCTAAGGGACTTGCTGAACGGCCGCCCTGGGACCAGGGGCTAGTGGCTCTGAGGTAGGGCTGCTGGCTTGGGCCTTCCGGGAGAGGGGCCGGCCTGGGGCAGGGTTGCTGTGAACCTGGTTGTGGGCTGCCAGACCCTCTGGGGCACACGGGCCTGTGCGCGCTGGCACACCGGCGAAATGAGCTTTGGCTGGCCTCTGACTCCTGTCCCCCTTCTCCTCCCACGCAGGGGAGCCCGGTCCAGCTGAACGGCGTCACCCTGGCGTCCGACCACCCGCCCTCCGGGAGCCAGCCGCACCCTTCCTTCCAGATCCAGCCCACAACCCCGGACCTGGCCCCCTGCCAGCCCCGAGAGACGTGGGGTGGGAAGTATGAGTTCCTGCTCTCCTGCATCGGGTACTGCGTGGGGCTGGGCAACGTCTGGCGCTTCCCCTACCTCTGCTACCGCAACGGAGGAGGTGAGTGCGCGAGTCTGTCGGACAGGGCTGGGCTGGAGCAGGTGAGAACAGGAAACTGCCCCTTCAGTGGGGGTGTCTGGTCCAGTCCCCTGAACTCAAGGCAGGTCTAAGTAATAACTAGCCTGGACCATCCCTGACAGGTGTTTGTCTCCAACGACAGATTCCCCATCCTCCTTAGGCGGTTCCTCCGCTAGCGGGGTGGGAAGTTTTTCCTAACACTCACCTAAACTGCCCTTGCTGCAGTTTAAGCCTCTTGCCCTTGCCTCAGAGGTCAAGGGGAATGGTTTTACCCTCCTCCTTGTAATAACCTTTTAAGTCCTTGAGCTAGACCTGTAATCATTGTGCTCTTCTCTGAGCTGTCTCGAATCTGTCCACATCTTTCCAGAAAGGTAGCGCCCGTCACTGGACACACTACTTCAGCTGAGGCCTTATCAGCGCAGAGTAGAGCGGAAGAACGATTTCTTATGTCTTGCCCACCACACGCCTGTGGATGATGTTTGCTTTTTTTGCAGCAGGCTCACACTGTTTACTCACATGTAGCGTGTGGTCCACTATACCCCTTCCTAGACAGTCACTTCCCATTCTGTAGGCATGCAACTGATTGCTCCTTCCTAAATGGAGCACTTCGCCTTTGTTCCTACTGAATGTCATCCTATTTACTTCAGACCTTTTCTCTAGCCTGTCCAGATCATTTTGAATGTTAACCCTATCGTCCAAAGCACTCACAACCCCTCCCAGCATGGCATTGCCCTTAAACGGTGTAAGCGACTCTCCATGCCGTTATCTAAATCCCTGACGAAGATATGGATCAGACCCAGATTCAGAATTGCTCCCTGCAGAACCCTGCTTGTTATGCTGTGACGGACCGGGCCGTGTCTGGGCACAGCTGAGGGCGTCCGCTCAGGGCGAATTGCTCGAATCTGGGGCTACTTACAGCCCCCGACTGGTGACCTTTCCACACAGGCCACAAACCAGTCCCACAGAGCGCTTCAGCTGCCTGCCTGAAGCCTCACGAGCAAAACCCCTCCGACACCCCAGCAATATCCGTGCCCCAGATGGCCCCGGGCCTCATACACAGGTGGGGGGTCCTAGCGCCCAATCCCACCTACCCCGAACAAGTTCTGTCCGGTTCCAAGAAACCAGCCACAGATCCCTGATCAATTTACCCTCTGGACCTTACCCACAAATCACACTGGGCCAATCCTTTAGAATCTAAATCTAATGGTTTATTATTACAGGAAAGAAAAGCATGAGAGTAAGGTTATTAAAGTACAGTACGTTACATGCACCGAATCTCCCAGTTCTCGATGCAGGCTCTAGCAGAGATGTTACAGCTGCTGGTTTAAAAGTTCTTATTGCACATCCTACGATCAGGATGGGTTCACAGGTCTTCCGGGCTCTTCAATCCCTGCAGTGCTGCCTCTGGGATGAAGTGCTGAGCTGAGAACAAAATGGCATCGACCGCATGGCCTCTTTATACCTCCTTCCTGGCCTCTTCTGGTCTCAGCCGGTCACCTGGTCCTCAGCCTCTCTCTGCTGGCAGCTCTTGGGTCTCCGCCCTCCTGCTTTAGGTGTGTCTTTGGGCCATCAAGGGCCATTGTTCCACAGGGCTTCACTACTCAGCCTGTCCATAGCAATGCTCAACCACATTCACAGAAATATTCAGCTTCCACACAGATTACAGATTCCTACCTACACACATAGACATTATACACTCACATAAATAGCGTACATAAGATCAACAAACAATAATCTCCCATTCAATACCCCACATGGCTCCCCCCATACCAATTTCTGGGGCCAACACCCCCACCTAGGGGTGCAGCAGCGATCTGGCTGCTTCCCTCCAATTCAGCAACGTGACATATGCCCTTCCACTTTGCCTGAGAACCACTGCTAACGACTCTCTACAAATAGTTTTCCAACCAGTTTTGCACCCACCATGTAGTAACTCCGTTTAGGCTTTATTTCCCTCGTTTACTTATGAGATGGTCATTACCAAAAACTGTACTAAAGCCAAGGTGCACCGCCTTAGCCACTGCCCCGCATCCACAAGGCTTATCTCTCTGTCAAAGAAAGCTACTAGGGTAGTTTGACACAATTTGGTCTTAACAAATCCATGTTGATGGTTACTTATCGCCGCCTTATAGTGTATTGGTCCTGGGGGGCTATATCTGGCTTCTCTTCTGACAGACTATCTACAGACTTTCAGAAGGCGATGTTTTGAGGTCATGGCCACTCATTTTATGAACAAGGACAATCTCTCCTCCGCCCTAATTGGAACCCCAGATCAGCAGAGTCTTGCTGGATTAAAAAGGTAGCACGTGTTGCCAAGGCTGTCTGGCTTAGCATCAGGCCTCTGAGCTCAACTCTGGCTCTGGAAGGAGCATGCCGAGGCCGAGCCGGGGTCTGTGCTGAGAAAGCGATGCTCCGTGGTACAATGTGTGCCAGAGCAAGACATGGGAGGTGCTACGAGCCCAGGGCATCACAGATGCTACCCCGGGGCAGCCCCACCAAGCTGGAATCTTTCAGCTGTTTCCAAGTAGCGGGGTTTTGGCTCCCTGGGGGAGCAGTTAATTTGTATTTGCTGCTGCTGTGGCATGTCTGACCAGCGTAGGTTTTCCAGCGCGTGTTTGTGTGACCCACACGCCTAGTAGATGTGGTTCAGTGTCCCATGGAGTGGCTTACAGCCAGAGACAAGAACAAGGGAGCTCTACATCCTAAGCTGTGAGCCAGCTGGTTTTATAGCTCAAGCTGTAGAGGTTCCTATGCTAAGTTCCAGAGGTCCCAGGTTCAAATGTGGTTACATTTGCTCTTGGGATCAGCCTGACACAGGTTCCAACTTGTGTTGAGGCCTCTCTGTGGGGTTCTTGCCTGACCTCATCTCTGGCTTTAAAAGGAGCAGCCCAGCCTGCCACTGCAATTAGCCGTGCCCGTGGGGAGCGCTAAGAAAGGGCGGTTCTGGCCCTTACCTCATGATGCAAGCGTCCCTGCAGGGCAGGGCTAATCCCTTCCACAATGCACACACAGAAGGGGAAACCAGGGCTGGCTGGCTGGCATGGGAGGAGCTTGGAACCAGTCCCCTCACTGGATCGGGTCTGAGCCAGCCTTCCTGGTGCACCCGAGAGCTGTAGGTTTCAGCTAGCAAGGCCGCTCCCCACGGTGACTGCCAGGGAGAACAGGGTCTGGAACGGACAGGCCCATGACAGGGGGAGGAAATATCTCTTACCGGACCCACGTCTGCTGGCGCGAGGGAAGCTTTTGCACTCACCCACGGCTCTCCTCTGTGTCTCTGGAAAGCTTGCCTCTCTCTCCAGCCAACGTTGGTCTACTAAGAGGTATCCCCTTCCCCCCCCCTTCTCTCTACTATCCTGGGACCAACGCAGCTACGGTAACGCTGCAGACCGTTCGTTCAGATTCCCTGCATGAAACTTGGGGCTGAGCTCTCCTCCTGCTTTAAACAGGAGGCTGGGTCAGTGCCGGGCCTGGCTTAGACGGGGAGATGGCCGGGGGACCTTCAGGGTGCCTCGGAACAGCAGTGGTGTGGAGAAGGGCCATTCTGTGCTGTCATGCAGCTACTGTCTGTGCTGTTGGATCCTGGGAGAGATGTGCAGCCCAGTGCTTGCTTGCCCGTGCGCATTAGAGGCTGGAGACGGGAGTTAGCCCTCTCCGTACTAGGGGCGTGAAAACTGAGCCAGCCGTTAGGGGGCCCTGAGGGCAGGCGCAGCGCCAGGAAGGGACGGTGGGGAGGAAGCCAAAGGGGACGGGAAGCCAGAGGAGAGGTGTGAGCCAAGCCAGGAGATTTCCACGCCAGAGGAGGCCCGGTGAGAGCCGCAGGGGCTGGGGAGGGGAGCGAAGAACGGGAGCTAGCGGTAAGAATAGACGGGGGTCTGGCTCTTGGTCCTCGCGCGGCCCTCTCTTCCAGGGCAAGATGAATGGCCTATTGTGGGGGACACTGTGGCTTCATTCACCGCTGCGCAGATGGAAGCGTGAGAGCATCCTTCTTGCTCGAGCTCTCCCGGGAGCCGCGTTCTGGGCAGACTTCCTCTTTGAAGCCATGCCGCTGCCGTCTGCGCGGCAACACGGGCGCCCCTCACCGGCCCAAGTGGGCGGGACCAACGGGGAAGTGCTTTGCATCCCTATTTAACCAGGGGTGTCAAATCCCGTTCAACCAGTTAACCAGGTAAATGTTCTGTTCAACCAGTTAACCGCTCTGACGTGGCAGGCGGGCCGTTCCAGTTCACCACAACCGGTACGGGTGTTGCTTACTGGTTACCCGGTTAACCATTCACCACCCTCATTTTAACTTGCGACGCTGGGTATGCGTGTTCGCCACAAGATGTCCCTGCGGGCTGTCCGAAGTCGGTGACTTAGCACCTTCCAGGAGCTAAGTAGGTCGGTGCACAGTACGGGCAGATGCGTTTTCAGCACTCGGGCTCCGTATTGAACCAGGCGCATGTGCTCGCATTTCAGGACATCATTAGCATGGCTGGACCTTGCTCCTGCCTGCGTCTCTGCAGTGTCGGTGGTTGAAGGGTCGTCAGCGTGCTGGCTTGGCAGTGCTGCTTATGCAGTTGGCTGGAATGGGCCACCCGGGGGCAGGGGAATTGAGTGGCCAGGTGTTTATGGGAGCCACTGTCTTCTCCGGGATGGAGTGTGTCAGACCCACACGTGTGTGTAGCAATAATTCCCCCTGTCCCACATCTCAAGTAGAGGAACCCAAGTAGCAGCCTGGGTGAGCCTGTGAGGGCCTGGGTCTCTTGGGGCACCCCGGCCGTGGCCTCGGTTTCCTAAAGCCCCCGGAGTGGTTCAGCGGATGCCTATGAGTGTCTGTGCTGCGGGCTGCAGACTGTAATGGTAGCCCTGCAGGAGCCTAGAGCTCTGTCCCCTCCTTCCATTCCAGCTACAACTGACTTCACTTAAGTCCAGAGAATTTCTGGCTTCCAGGGCGGGAAAGGCTCCCCGTGGGTTGTGGGTTTTGCCGCCCTCTGACGGCCAACGAAGTGTCTGTCGCTAAAGCCCAGGGGGAGATTCCTCTCGCAGGGAAGCAGCAGAGCCCAGCCTGTTGTCCGGGATCTGAGCGGGCCTGGCTGCCGCATGCCAGGCGACTTCGGGCCTGGGGATGGGCATGGAGAGGGAGTGGTGCCGTGTTTCGAGGGTTGCTGCTCAGTCTGGAATCGCACGGTGGTCGCTCAGCTTTGCAAAGGTCTTCTCCACCTCCCCCCTCATGTTCCTTCATCCGTGGGAAATACCCGGTGTCCAGTGACAGGGTGGGCCAGCTCCAGAGCTGACAAAGGAGGCGTTCCCTCACCCAGGTGACATGTTCGACGTAAAGGATCTTGTTTGGGGACAAAGTCTCTGCTTTGCCATGTAGAACGGCTGTGATAGACCGGGCCGGTCTGGGCACAGCTGAGGGCATCCGCTCAGGGCAAATTGCTCAAATTCGGGGCTCCTTACAGCCCCGGACTGGCGGCCCTTCCCAGGTAGGCCACAAACCAGTCGCGCAGAGCGCTTCTGCTGCCTGCCTGGCCAGCCTGAAGCCTCACGAGCAAAACCCCTCCGACACTCCAGCGCGCTCCGTGCCCCAAACAGCCCCGGGCCTGCCCCCAGGAGAGGGGTTTTAGGACCCAATCTCACCCACCCTGAACAAGTTCTGTCTGGTTCCAAGAAACCAGCCACAGATCCCAGGTCAATTTACCCTCTGGACCTCACCCACAATCATGCTGAGCCAATCCTTTAGCATCTAAAATCGAAGGCTGTGGCTAAAATCGAAGATCCCTTATTCCTGATTTTAAAGAGGAATAAGGGATCTTCCGGAAAAGGGTTTACTTTTATATGTGTGCTAATCCCAGCTCTGCTGTTGGCTGCCAGAGCCATCTCTTCCTTCTCTGTGCCTCAGTTTACCCATTAGTAAAATGAGATGCTGACCTACCATGCAGGAGGGGTGCTGGCGGTAGTTAGAACGGGTGAGGTGATGTTACGTGAGTGCTGGGATTTTGGAAGCAGAGCCCCTGTGTGGGTGGGGTTTCATGTTGCGCTGTCAGGCTGCCTTTCATTCCCCAACAGGATCCTTTCTCGATGGCGGGGAAAGCGCTCTAGTCGTCAGTGCCGGGGGCTCTGCCGGAAGCAGCAAGGTGGGGCCGGCTGGCTGGTGTTCAGCGGGCTCAGAGCTCGCTCTGCCGCACGCCTCGGCCTCTCAAACCCGACACGCGATTCCCCAGCACCTTCCTGATGGAGGGGCAAAGCAGGAAGGTGCCCTGTGCTGAGGCTGCCAGCAGCTGGGCTGAATGTGTCGCCTCTGCTCCGGGTTTCCCAGCCACCAGCTGGCGGGCAGGTGTTCTGCTCCGGCCCAGGCGCTCCCGCCAGCTGCGAGCTCCTGGGCAGCACGGTCTCTGCTCTGCCGCCTCTCTGCCTACAAGAGAGGAGCTGTCGCGCTCGCCCCACAGGGAGCCTGGGCGCTGCCTGGCAATCACCACAGCAGAGGCACGTGCTGGTACTGCCCCGCCCGGCTGTGGCTGAGCCCCTGAGTTCTTGCCTGGTCCCAACCCAGCGTCTTGCTCACCGAGGCTGTTGGCTCCTCCCCAGGGGTGTTCCTGATCCCGTACTTCGTCATGCTGCTCTTCACCGGCCTGCCCCTCTTCCTGCTGGAGCTGAGCCTCGGCCAGTACGGCGCCGCGGGGCCCATCACCGTCTGGAAGTGCTGCCCGCTGCTGAAAGGTGAGTCTGTGCCTGGCCCAGCGGCCCGCTGCCCTGTGTGGAGAGCCGGCCACTGTACGTCTCGCCTCCCCCCGCCACGGCTGGCCCCTAGACACGCCATCTCCCTCTGGCACCAAGGTCCTCGGCTTGCTCTCGGCCTGGTCTCCCCTTCCGGGCCTGGGCTAGGTTCATCCACTCCCCCAGCTGTGTCTGCGGGGTGCGCGGAAATGCCTCCAGCTGCTCTGCCAAGCCAGCGCCCTCCCCATGGGCCACATCACAACCCCCCCGCACCCGCTCCCTGGAGGATTTCAAAGCACTAAGAATCTGCTCTCAGGAGTCCCCTGGTGGGAGCATCTCTGTCGTCTCCATCTCCCGGCCCGGCCCGGCCTGGCCTCCTAGGCGTAGGGCTGCCGGGTGTCCGGTTTTGAACCGGACAGTCCAGTATTGGAGCTGCCTGTTCGGGAAACACACGGAGTAAATGGAACTGTCGGGTGTTTTCTCAGGACGATGGACTGTCGATTGTGAGGTCAGGTCACGTGTGTCCGGTATTTTTGTTGAAACCATCTGGCAGCCCTACCGAGCCGTACCCGGCCCGGCAGCTCCCACTGAAATCCACAGGGCCGTGGGCAGCTGGCAACGTCAGGCTCTGGGACCTGGTCTGACAGGACTGGGAGCAGCTTCCTGGCCTGGCCATGAGCCGCCAGAGCCTCCTTCCTGCTCGAGTGGCTGCCAAGGGCTCCGGGTCTCCGGCTCGGCCCGCAGGGCGATCGCACTCGGCCAGATTGTCGACTCCCCAGCCCGCCTCCGCCAGACCCCACAGCCCCTGCCGGGAGGGGGAGCTTTACCAGGAGGCTGCCCTAAGGCTTAGCCCTCCCTCAAGCCTCTCCTCCGTCAGCCACTGTCCTAGACCAGCCAAACCCACCGGGCCTCCGCTTTCAAGCAGCAGGTCCCTGCGCCGGCCCCAGGACAGTCGGTGTGGGGGTGTTAGGGAAGGTGCTGAGCTCAGCTGGGTGTGTCCCCGGCTCCCTCTGCTCCCCTCCTGGGGTTCAGCCCTACAGCTTCCCCCTCTGGCCTGGGACCCTGCAGCCCGCCTGCCTGTAATGCGCCGGATACGTCAGTGGCAATGGGGGCGAGCGGAGCTCAGAACAGGCTGCTGGGCTGCCCCTCGTCCAGGGCCCACCTGCTCTGCCGGGAGTGGGTCAGGAGGGGAGGGTGTGGATGGGGGTAAAGGCGCCAGCCTTAGGGGGATGGAGAAAGAAAAGGGCTGGCGGGCTGAGCCCCCTGACGAGAGGGATCCGGCTGTGAGACGCCCTGCCCCGGGTCACTGGGCCTGCAGACTCACTGGAGAGAACTGGGGGGGCACCGGAGCTCCCGGGCGGGCCTCCCCCAGCGCCCGCATGCTGCAAGTTGTTGGCTCTGTGCCAGGGACAGCGGCGTGCCTCGCGGTGTTGTGTTCGGATCAGAAAGCCCCGTCTTCCCCCAGCCTCCCACGCCAGCGCCGGCCCGTCACCACGAGATCCGCTACGCTGCCCGTCTGCCTCCCCCTCCCCCCGGGGCTCCAGTTACGCCGCCTCTCGGCAGCCTTCGGCCTGCTGTGCCGTGTCTGGCCGGTGCTTAGCCCAGCAGGGCCGGGCCTGGGTGTAAGTCGTGCTCCCTGCTGCGTGTGCTGTCTCCCGTCGCTGGTAGTGTGGAACCGCCAGGGCCCCGTGCCCCTCGTGATCATCGGCGCAGGCCAGACCCGTGGCCCTTGCCTGTCTGATCTCCCCGGTGTCGCAGGATGGAAGTGGGCGCACCTGGGGCAGCGGGCAGGTCTCTCCAGCGCACACGCAGCACCGAGCGCAGGGGGAACGCCCGGAGCCTGGAGGCGCTCGCGCAGTTACGAGGCGGCGCATCTGCAGGGTCAGGTTCGACGCCTCTGCACCTTTCTCCCTCCCCGCCCCGCAGGGATCGGCGTGGGCATGCTGCTCGTCTCCTCGCTGGTGTCGCTCTACTACAACGTCATCATCGCCTGGACCTTCTACTACCTGGGCATGTCCTTCCAGAGCCCCCTGCCCTGGTCCTGCGCTGCCCCCCGCAACGCCCCCCTCTGCCAGGTCTGCCTCCTTCCTGCCGGGGCAGGCTGGCTTCTCCCCCTCCGAGGGGCAGCTGGGCATGGCACGCTTCCAGCACGCTGCGGGGGCGGCGAGGCGGGGAGCCAGGGCCTTGGCATGCAAGGCGGCTGGGTCCGGGGTGCCGGCTGCAGGGCAGGGCCGGCCAGCGATGGTGCGAGGATGCTGCCGCACACAGTGTGGCCGCTTGGGGACATGAAGGTCACCCCGAGCACGTCCCTTAGACCCTCCCTCCCTGGGTGCCTGGCTGCCGTCTTTCTGGTTGCCAAGGCGATGGAGCTGCTCAGCCCTGTTCCTCACCTGCCCAGTGGGGGTCTCTGGCCTGGCGGGCCCCACCAACGCCCAGCCCTGGGGCAGGTCGGGGAAGAGGAGGAGCAGGCTGTGATGGGCAGGGTGGAGGCCAAACCAAGAGGTTAGCGAACACTGGGCCTGATCAGAGGCCCCGCGGGTGCAGCAGCTGCAAGCAGGCCTCGGCGATGCCCTCGTGGGGGCTGCTGGCAGCAGGAGCAGGGAGAGGAAGCTAGCTGGGGGCTGCTACTGCAGCGTGGCGGAGCTGGTGACCAGCCTGCCCTATGTCTTGCAGAACACCTCAGGGAACTCCAGTCGGTTCAGTGCCAGCGAGGCCTTCTGGAAGTGAGTGGGCGCCTTACGGTCTGTATGTCTGAGACTGACTCACTGCCCTTCCCAGCCTGCCTGGAGCTCGCCCGTGCACTCCTGCGGGAGCTCAAACTGAATCGGTGGGGAGCCTTCCCCATCTCCGTTCACTGAGCGGCTGCCTCTGCCAGCCACGCTCTCGGCAGCAGGGGGCGCCACAGCCAGCGAGGTGCTCAGATAAGGGCCAGGAAGGACTTCATGGCAGGAAACAGTTGCACCAAGGGAATCCCTGTGTGGAGCTGTGGAACTCACTGCCACAGGACACATGAAGCATGAGAGAATAGCCCCTGGCCAGGAGAGATTTGCAGGGGGACAGGGTTGCAGCCATACACGCCTCTCCTGGCTGAGTTTAGAGGAAGCTTCCCCTGCAATACTGCCATGTCACTGTGCTGTCAGCATCGTCCTCAGCAGCTCATACAGGGGCCAGATCCCTGCCCCAAGCCGCTTAAGACTAGGTGCTGGCCACACACCCAGTGTAGATCTGTGTGGTGGGCAGGAAGGGGCTGCGGTAGGTGGGAAGCTGTTGCCGCCGCAGGAGGCAGAGGGATCTGGTAGAGGGCACGGCGGCAGGTTTTAACACCCGCTTCATAGCCCCCGCACTGCGGTGACCCCGCAGGAGGGAGGCAGCTCTGTGTTCCCTGCCTCCCTAACGTGGTGTTGTGCCCTGCAGCGAGCAGGTGCTGGGGGTCACACACAGCTCTGGCCTCGACGACCCGGGCCCGGTGAGGTGGCCGCTCGCAATATGTTTGATGGTCGCCTGGATCGTTATCTTCCTGTGCATGTTAAAAGGCATCCGCAGCTCGGGCAAGGTGAGCGGGCCTGCCGCAGAGCAGCGGAAGGGAGGGGAGCCTCGTGCGCTGGCTAGGCGAGGCGAGGCGGAGGGGGTCTTTGGTCACTGTCTAGGGGGCCTTCAAAGCGGTAAATGCCCCTAGAAGCTTGGGAAAAGGGCACAGCCCCTGCTCAGTTTTATGGGGGAAACTGAGGCATGGATTGCGACATCGGGGTCACCCAGCGCAGGGCCACCCTTGCTCTGACCATTACACAGCACTGCCTTTCCACAGTCCAGTCGGTGTTCAGCTGGGGCCCTCTTGTGAGTTCCTGCTAGGCTCCCTGACCTGGAGGGGTCCCGGGTGTCGGCTGGGGCAGATGGGGTAAGAGGCGGATCTGCTGAGTGAAGGCTGGAGAGAGGCCGGGGCTGCTCTGCCAATCCCGCCCCTTCGCCCGTCAGCGTGTCCCGCGGTCCCCCTGCCCCAGGATCCTACTCTGCAAGGCCGGCACAGGGCAGGGTTTCTGGGCTTCCCAGCACTGCACGTAACTTGGGGGGGCTACACATTGATTGGGGAGCAAAAGAGCTAAAAAAGGCTACAGGCAAAGTGCTCTTCTCCTCCCACCCTGGGTGTTGTGGCCGTGCAAGGAGGATGTGTAAAGAGTCGGTGTTGTGGCCGTGCAGGGCAGGTGTGTAAGGGTGTGTGCTGTGGCTGTGCAGGGGGAGTGTGTTGGGGTGTGTGCGGTGGCTGTGCAGGGCGGGAGTGTAAGGGTGCATGCTGTGGCCATGCAGGGCGCGTGTGTAAGGGTGTGTGCGATGCCCACGCAGGGCGCGTGTAAGGGTGTGTGCTGTGGCCATGCAGGGCAGCTGTGAAAGGGTGCGTGTGGGGCAGGCGTGTAAGGGTGCGTGAGGTGGCCGTGCGGGGCGCGTGTTTAAGGGTGTGTGCGGTGACTGTGCAGGGCGGGCGTGTAAGGGTGCGTGCGGTGGCCGTGCAGGGCGCGTGTGTAACGGTGTGTGCGGTAGCCATGCGGGGCGCGTGTGTAAGGGTGTGTGCAGTGACCGTGCAGGGCGGGCATGTAAGGGTGCGTGCGGTGGCCATGCGGGGTGCGTGTGTAAGGGTGCGTGTGGTGGCCGTGCGGGGCGCGTGTGTAAGGGTGCGTGCGGTGGCCGTGCGGGGTGCGTGTGTAAGGGTGCGTGCGGTGGCCGTGCGGGGCGGGCGTGTAAGGGTGCGTGCGGTGGCCGTGCAGGGCGGGCCTGTAAAGGTGCGTGCGGTGGCCGTGCGGGGCGTGTAAGGGTGTGTGAGGTGGCCGTGCGGGGCGCGTGTGTAAGGGTGCGTGTGGTGGCCGTGCAGGGCGGGCCTGTAAAGGTGCGTGCGGTGGCCGTGCGGGGCATGTAAGGGTGTGTGAGGTGGCCGTGTGGGGCGCGTGTGTAAGGGAGCGTGCGGTGGCCGTGCGGGGCGCGTGTGTAAGGGTGCGTGCAGTGGCCGTGCAGGGCAGCTGTGAAAGGGTGCGTGTGGGGCAGGCGTGTAAGGGTGCGTGAGGTGGCCGTGCGGGGCGCGTGTGTAAGGGTGTGTGCTGTGGCCATGCAGGGCAGCTGTGAAAGGGTGCGTGTGGGGCAGGCGTGTAAGGGTGCGTGAGGTGGCCGTGCGGGGCGCGTGTTTAAGGGTGTGTGCGGTGACTGTGCAGGGCGGGCGTGTAAGGGTGCGTGCGGTGGCCGTGCGGGGCGCGTGTGTAAGGGTGCGTGCGGTGGCCGTGCGGGGCGCGTGTGTAAGGGTGCGTGCGGTGGCCGTGCGGGGCGCGTGTGTAAGGGTGCGTGCGGTGGCCGTGCGGGGCGGGCGTGTAAGGGTGCGTGCGGTGGCCGTGCGGGGCGGGCGTGTAAGGGTGTGTGCGGTGCCCGTGCGGGGCGGGCGTGTAAGGGTGCGTGCGGTGGCCGTGCGGGGCGCGTGTGTAAGGGTGCGTGCGGTGGCCGTGCGGGGCGCGTGTGTAAGGGTGCGTGCGGTGGCCGTGCGGGGCGCGTGTGTAAGGGTGCGTGCGGTGGCCGTGCGGGGCGCGTGTGTAAGGGTGCGTGCGGTGGCCGTGCGGGGCGCGTGTGTAAGGGTGCGTGCGGTGGCCGTGCGGGGCGCGTGTGTAAGGGTGCGTGCGGTGGCCGTGCGGGGCGCGTGTGTAAGGGTGCGTGCGGTGGCCGTGCGGGGCGCGTGTGTAAGGGTGCGTGAGGTGGCCGTGCGGGGCGCGTGTGTAAGGGTGCGTGCGGTGGCCGTGCGGGGCGCGTGTGTAAGGGTGCGTGCGGTGGCCGTGCGGGGCGCGTGTGTAAGGGTGCGTGAGGTGGCCGTGCGGGGCGCGTGTGTAAGGGTGCGTGCGGTGGCCGTGCGGGGCGCGTGTGTAAGGGTGCGTGAGGTGGCCGTGCGGGGCGCGTGTGTAAGGGTGCGTGAGGTGGCCGTGCGGGGCGCGTGTGTAAGGGTGCGTGAGGTGGCCGTGCGGGGCGCGTGTGTAAGGGTGCGTGCGGTGGCCGTGCGGGGCGCCTGTGTAAGGGTGCGTGAGGTGGCCGTGCGGGGCGCGCTTGTAAGGGTGCGTGCGGTGGCCGTGCGGGGCGCCTGTGTAAGGGTGCGTGAGGTGGCCGTGCGGGGCGCGCGTGTAAGGGTGCGTGCGGTGGCCGTGCGGGGCGCCTGTGTAAGGGTGCGTGCGGTGGCCGTGCGGGGCGCGTGTGTAAGGGTGCGTGCGGTGGCCGTGCGGGGCGCGTGTGTAAGGGTGCGTGAGGTGGCCGTGCGGGGCGCGCGTGTAAGGGTGCGTGCGGTGGCCGTGCGGGGCGCCTGTGTAAGGGTGCGTGCGGTGGCCGTGCGGGGCGCGTGTGTAAGGGTGCGTGCGGTGGCCGTGCGGGGCGCGTGTGTAAGGGTGCGTGCGGTGGCCGTGCGGGGCGCGTGTGTAAGGGTGCGTGCGGTGGCCGTGCGGGGCGCGTGTGTAAGGGTGCGTGCGGTGGCCGTGCGGGGCGCGTGTGTGAGGGTGCGTGCGGTGGCCGTGCGGGGCGCCTGTGTAAGGGTGCGTGCGGTGGCCGTGCGGGGTGCGTGTGTGAGGGTGCGTGCGGTGGCCGTGCGGGGCGCGTGTGTGAGGGTGCGTGCGGTGGCCGTGCGGGGTGCGTGTGTGAGGGTGCGTGCGGTGGCCGTGCGGGGCGCCTGTGTAAGGGTGCGTGCGGTGGCCGTGCGGGGCGCGTGTGTAAGGGTGCGTGCGGTGGCCGTGCGGGGCGCGTGTGTAAGGGTGCGTGCGGTGGCCGTGCGGGGCACGTGTGTAAGGGTGCGTGCGGTGGCCGTGCGGGGCGCGTGTGTAAGGGTGCGTGCGGTGGCCGTGCGGGGCGCGTGTGTGAGGGTGCGTGCGGTGGCCGTGCGGGGCGCGTGTGTGAGGGTGCGTGCGGTGGCCGTGCGGGGCGCGTGTGTAAGGGTGCGTGCGGTGGCCGTGCGGGGCGCGTGTGTAAGGGTGCGTGCGGTGGCCGTGCGGGGCGCGTGTGTAAGGCTGCGTGCGGTGGCCGTGCAGGTTGTGTATTTCACAGCGACGTTCCCGTACCTGGTCATCCTTGTGCTGATCATCCGCGGAGCCACGCTGGAGGGATCCATCGACGGCGTCCGCTTCTACCTCTCCTCAGACTGGAGCCGGCTGCAGAGCGCCCAGGTACCCGGGCTCCCTGCCCCCGAGAGCCACGTGGTCCGGGGAGCGTGTGCTTCCGCTGTGTGTGCGGCCGGAGGGGCGAGGCGGAGCCCACAGCTCTCCCTTGGGTGCCGGGTCGGGGGGAAGGGCCCACTCCCAGCCGGCGTCTCCCCGCAGGTGTGGAACGACGCGGCCTCGCAGATCTTCTACTCGCTGGGCATCGGCTTCGGGGGGCTGCTCTCCATGGCCTCCTACAACAAGTTCGACAACAACGTGATCCGGTGAGCGGGCGGGGCAGGGGTGCGAGGCATCCGGCCCCAAGTGGCCCTGCCTGTGCCTCGGGGGAGGCGGCGCGGGGGGGGAGACCACCGGGGTCTGTGCTCGTCCTGGAGCTAGAACGTGGGGCCTCCCTTGGGGCGGGGCGGGGAGCCAGCTTGGCGGCTGCCCTTAGTGGGCCCACTGGGGTCCCGCCTGCGGGGGGGCGGCTTGGCGGGGTGAGCGCCTCCTCGCAGGCCCGGGGGCAGCCCAGGCTCCGGCTTCATCCCCACCCTCTCCCGCCCTGCTGCCCACAGGGACACCCTGGTGATCGCTATTGGGAACTGCTGCACCAGCTTCTTCGCTGGATTCGCCATCTTCTCCATCCTGGGCCACATGGCCTGGCGGAAGAGAGTGCCGGTGGGGGAGGTCGCCGACTCAGGTACGGGCTGGCTCCCTCCTGCCTGGTGTAGCCACCCCCTGGGCACCCGTCCAGCCCAATCCCGTGCCCACCCCAGTGCGAGGCGAGGGGGGCTCTCCAGGTCAGGCCAGCTGGGCTGGGGGCTGCTAAGGGTCCGGGGGCCCCTGGTCGGGCACCTGGCCCCGGGTGTAGGCGCTTTGCGTTGGACGCCGGTTTGAAACGTGGCCTTTAACACATGGGCGAAACGGGGCTCCGGGGACGATTCAGGCCCTCGGGGCAACCCCGCAGGGCACGGCTGGGGCATCCGATGTGCCCCGGCACCAGCCAGCCCTTCGCGAATCCATCCCAGCCCCCTGCTCGCGTTCCCTGGGGCACCGGCTCTACTTGGGGTAGAAACACGCTGGCCAGGAGTGCCCCCTGCTGGGCTGAGCATGGCACTGCCCGGGTCCTCCCGTTCTCCTCCTCCCCCCAGGGCCCGGGCTGGCCTTCGTGGCCTACCCAGAAGCTCTCGCTCTGCTGCCGGGCTCTGCCTTCTGGTCCGTCCTCTTCTTCCTGATGCTGTTCACGCTGGGAGTGGACACCCTGGTGGGTATAAGCCAGGCAGCCGGTCGTCGCACGCCCCTGCCCTTCACTGCTGGCGTCCCCGGGCTCCCTGCACGCCGTGCTCCTTGCATGGGGTGGGGCTAAGGTGTGGGGTGCTCCTTGGGGAGGGGGTGGAAACGCAAGATGCTCCTTGCGGGGGTGGGGTGCTCCTTGCCAGCTCCCCCAGGGGCTCAGCCCCCGTGATGGGCAGGGTGCTCCCCTGCGTCCCTTGGCCCTGGGGTGCGGGGCGGGCCCAGCAGGGCGCCGGGACAGGGAGCGCACGTCCGAGACCCACAGTGACCCGCGGGCAGGTGCCCGGGCTGCCTGACGCCGTCTCTGCCCCAGTTCGGCAACATGGAGGGGATCACCACGGCCGTGCTGGACGAGTTCCCGGCCCTGCGGGACTGGAGGCGGAAAACCCTCTTCCTGGGGGCGCTGTGCTTCACCTTCTACCTGCTCGGCCTGCTGCTCATCACCGAGGTAGGGCGGCGGCAGGGCGCTGGCTGGCAGGGCCAACTTGCCCGCCCCGTGCCCGGGCCCCACGACTGCCGGCTTGGTCGGCGCCTCCCCCCACGGGGGTTATTCCACCCTCACGTCCCAGGGGCTTGTTCTCAACCCCTGTGCCGCAGCAGCTGCTGGCGGGCGGGCGCCGGGAGGCCGCGCCTGTTGTCTCCACTGGCCATGTGCGGAGTGGGAGGCCTCCGGCTGCAGGCAGCAGGGTAGGGGGCGGAGCAGCTGCCATGCTGGGCTGCTCCTCGGGCACGGCCGGTGCGGTGCCCAGCTGGGTGTTAACGTGTCACTCACAGGGCGGCATTTACTGGTTCACCCTCATCGACGCCTACAGCACCAGCTTCGGCCTCATCATCATCGCCCTCTTCATGTGCGTCGGCATCGCCTTTTTCTACGGTGAGCCTGCCCGCCCCCAAAATGCAGCCACCTCTGGGGCGCCACACACAACACCGCCGCTCCCCCCCGTCCCAGACCATCAGCTGGCTTGGTGCTCTGCAGTGCGCAGAGGAAACTGGTCCCTGGCCACTCCCGCCGGAGGGCAGTGCGTTTCCTCCCGAGGGCCAGGCCCCAGGGCTGCCTCCAGAAACCAGCGGCGCTCTAGACCTGCTGACCTGGAGTTCTCATGAGCCGTTCTGCAGCCCCGGGGCCCGGGCAGTTGTGCCGTCCGAGCCCTGCCCCAGCCTGGCCCTCTGTGGCGGGACGCTCCCTAGGGTGCTGCCGGGGCCATCTCTCTGGCTGCGTTCGTGGCTCCCCCATCCTGATTCGGGGAGGGGGACCCCGGCAGAGCCAAACTTCCTTCGTCTGTCTCAGGAGTGAACCAGTTCTGCCAGGACATCGTGGACATGATCTGCCGGTGCCCGCCGTGGTGCAGCAAGTTGGTGCTCTACTTCAAGGCCTGCTGGGTCTTCATCACGCCGTGCCTGCTGCTGGTAGGTCCCGGCCCTGCGCCCAGCTCACAGCACCGCCAGCCCCGGGGGGAACGGATTCCAAACACCCCCAGGCCAGGGCCAGACTCCCCGGCGCAGCACCACTGCCCTGGTGGCCGCAGCCTGCGCAGTACAACCCTGGTGCCGCGCCGCACGGGGCCCGGTGGGCACCGCCCTGCGCGGACACAGTTGGTACCTGCCTCTGCAGAACCGAGCCGCTCCGCCCGTGGGCTCCTGCGGCTCATTAGCTAGTGGGGCTGCTCCCTGTGTTAGCCGGTTCCATCCTGCCCTGAGCACTGAGGGGCCCTGCAGCCCGTCCGCAGCCAGACGAGACTCAGCAGGTTTATGGCTTCTCCGGGACACAGCGCAGAGCAGACTTGTCAGCACAGGAACCAGAAGCTGCCAGGACCATCCATCTTGGGAAGAGGGGGGCCCCAGAGCCCTGGTCCCATCTCTGCCCCCCAAGCCAGCCAGACTCCCTCACACCCCCAGCAGCCTACCTCTGTCTCCAGCCTCACCTCCCCTTTGGTCACCTTGCCACACCCCACCCAGGCTCGGGTTACAGGGAGCCTGGCCGTTGTGTGTGTGACCGGCTGAGCATCCTCCCTCAGTGAGTCACACCCGAAATGCCCATCCCCTGCTAGACAGTAGAGCAGTGCCCAGGGAAACTGAGGCACACGTAGGGGCTTGCGACAGGACAGTAGAACTCACATGCAGCAGAACAAGGCAAACAGAGCGAGCACCATCCCCACGGCATCACAGACACGGCAGTGGGGGCCCACAGAAGTATCCCAAAGCCGCCTCTCTCCAGGCTTTGGGAAAAACCTTCCCCCCAAAATCTTAACAACCTAGATTTTGGGGATTAAAAACTCTGCTGCCAGCACCCAAGTAATAATAAAGAAACCAGGGAGGGACCACCTGGGAAATCTCACCCCCTACAATAAAACCAGGACACACAAATTAACCACTGCCAGGTGAATAAAAGAAAAGAGAAAGAACTTTTGTTATCACCCCAATATTCCTGTTGCCAGCACCACGCCTAGAGGGAACAGTCACAAAGGAAAATACTCCTGGAGAGGGACCCACCGCGGGCCTAAACTGAGTTACAAATGAGAGCAGGGCCCATTTCTAAAGGCGCAGACGTCAGATTCCCAACCCATAAAACAACGAAAGGGAACGTTACCCTGCGCACAGGAGAGCGAAGAGCCTGTTCTTGGAGGGAGACGTTCTGCCTGAGAAACTCCCCACAGACAAAGGAGGGAAACCCCAAATTCCCAGTTTGAAATTCCTACCTACATTCCTATTGGCCAACTCTACCTGGGTTAGGTATGTTAACCCCTTAGTCCCCAGGCTGCTGGCTACCCCCATGATCATGACAAGGGGGGTGCGGGTGGTTGCTCTCCTGCTCCCTGGCAGCGGAGGAAGGGCTGCTCTGCCCTCCCCCTCCCTCCCGCCTCTCGGGGCTGCGGGCGTCTGACCGCGCTGCTCGGCTCTGTCCTTCCAGTTCATCCTCTTCTACATCTTCCTGGAGATGTACACCACCCCCCTGCACTACGGCGCCTACACCTACCCCCGCTGGGGCAAGGCCCTGGGCATCTGCATGGGCACCGTGACCTGCCTCCAGATCCCCCTCTGGGCGGGCGTGGCCATCTACCGGGAGTCGGGGACGCTGACTGACGTGAGTGCGGGGCCGTTGGGCTCAGGGAGGGACCCACCTCTGCCATCCAGCTCCCACACGGCTGGGGGCATGGCCAGGAGCTGGGGGGCTGGGAACCTCTAGTGCCGGGATCAGGCTGAGGTTGGGCGCTGGACACCTGCCGTGTCTCACCCCTTGGGGCCCCGGGGCGGAGGCTCTGTCTGTCCTTCCCGGGGCTGCAGTGTCGCGAGCTGGCCTGGTGTCAGTCCAGCAAATGCTGCCGCTGCACCTCAGCCCCCCAGGCCCGTCCTTGGGCCGCCCTCCCTCCGAGGGCCAGTCCTGGCGCCCGGCTCAGCCCTGCCCCTGCTCTTGCAGCGGTTCCGGAAAGCCATCCACCCCCTGAACTCCTGGCGCACGACGAGCACCCACGCCGAGGTCATCGACGTGCCCTACACCATCAACCTGGCGGACAACGACTTCGCCAGCCCGCCCCAGGGGAGCAGCGAGGCCTGAGGGGCCGGGGCTCCGGCACTGGGCACCCTCTCCGGTCCCGGCTGCTGCTCCTGGCGTCTGTGTGCCGGCCGGAGGCGAAGGGCGCGGGCC
The DNA here is from genome assembly GCF_052426305.1 of Pelodiscus sinensis. Lineage (NCBI taxonomy): Eukaryota > Metazoa > Chordata > Testudines > Trionychidae > Pelodiscus > Pelodiscus sinensis. The sequence goes on along the minus strand of NC_143052.1, from coordinate 348,982,578 downwards.
TGCCCTCGCTGTCGCTCCCGAGGCTGCGGCCGGCCCCTCGCCTGCACGGAACCATTCTCAGCTGGCGCCGTGCAGCCACAGCGGTGCCATGGGGGGCTGGCGAGGGCAGGGCCCCAGCACTGTGCCCGGGGCTGGCCCTGGGCGTTCTGCAAGCGAGGCCCATCCGGAGACATGAGCACTCTCCAGAAGTGTCCTGAACTGACTCGGCAGCTCACGCCCAGGCGGGGACCCCGTGCCAGGGCCCAGGCAGAGCGGTGCCCCCCAGGCCGGGCCCAGCAGCGCCCCTCTCGGGAGCGACCCCCCACAGCTGCAGGAGGCTGGGAGTGAGGCTGCGGCTTTCCCCGGACCCACCCGCAGCGCCATCCCCCATGCAGGGGGCTGGGCCGCCCCTGGGCAGCAGCCGCTGAAGGAGCCCAGAGATGTAGTCCCTGGGCGTGGGGCCTGCCCCTGGAGCTCCATGGGACTGGGGGGCTGGGCACCACCCTGAGTGGCACCGGCAGAGCACAGGCCAGCTGCTCCGGTGCCAGCCCGCCCAGGGCTCAGCAGGGGGCAGCGCGTGGGCACGCCAGGGCCCCACCCATCAGCAAGCAGCAGGGGGAGGCCAGCAGGGCCCCAATCCTGCCCTAGGGGCGAGGACTCATGGCAGCACCAGGACCCTGGCACACAGCTGGGCAGCCCCCTGCTCTTGTTGCCTGCTCCCCAAGCACCAGGCCACTGGGGGGCAGCTGCTGCAGGTGGGGGGGTCAGAAGAGGAGTGCTGGGGCGAGAGGACGGGGGGAAGGGGGCTCTCTATTCCCTGGCCGCAGAGCAGGGCTGGGGGTGGGGGTCCGTGGCGCTCAGGCCCAGGGGATTTCTCTGCTGCTGAAATACAGGCTGGGCACTCCCCCGAGAGCGTGGACAGTCTCTTCCTGTGCCCCGCTCGCAGGGGACGGGCGCTGCCGGTCCCTCGCGGGGCTGCTGCAGGCGCCAGGCCAGCAGGAACAGACCCCGCCCCTCCCGCACACCCGCCCGGCCAGATGCTCTTGCTGCGACGTCCACCCGGGCCTGAGCCCCCAGCCGGGCGCCAGCGTGCAGCTGCGGTGACACAGGCCGGGACGCCGCTACTGTGAGCAGGGCGCCTCGACGCGGGGCTGGGAGCCCGGCTGCTCTGGCCCGTGGGGCCAGCGCCCGCACTTTGCCTGCCTGGGGTCTGCCCGTGCCGGGGGGCTGGCGCTGGGGCTAGGGGGGCTGTGTGGGCCGGCCCAGCCACTGCTTTTCCTGCGGGGGCAGCTGCCCGACCCGAGGCCTGTTGGCGCTGCCCTGGTGCGCACGGCGGGGCTGAGCCGGACTCGCTGCTGCCCATGCTCTGCGCCTGGGGGGCAGCCCGGGGCAGGCTCTGTGCTCCCAGCGCCAGCAGGAAGGAGCCAGGACAACGGCCCTGGGGAGCAGACACGTCTCTCCCTGCCTGCTGGGCTCCCCCACGGCTCTGATCCCTCCCTGCCGGCTCTGGCTTGGCACTGGTCCCATTGCAGCAGCAAGGGGCCGTGGGGCTCCCTTCTGTGGCCCAGGCCGGGTGGCAGCCCAGCTGGGCTCTGGGCCGGGTGCGTCTCGCCTAGGGCGGAGCGTGGCGGGACGCGGGCAGCCCCACGCCGCAAAGACCAGCCCCGGCCTGCTGGGCGCAAGGACCTACCCCCCCCCGAGGGCTGGGCGCTGCCCCTGCAGAACTGGGGAGGGCAGCATGGGGCGTTCAGGGCTGGCTGGATCTTCAGCTGAGCGGCTCAAGGCCCAGGCTGTGCCCTGGCCGGGGGAGGGGGCGTAGGCAGAGCCTGGCTCCTTGCTGCAGGGTTTGCATGGCCAGTGCTCGCCCAGCCCTGCTGCCGGCCAGCTCGCTGGGTTCGCACACGCCAAGGCCAGAGGGGACCAGGAGTGGGTCTCTGTTGCCCGGGACCAGAGCAGGTCGGTCACCCCAGCCCCGCACCCACCTCTGCCGTTTGGTTGGCTGCAGCGTCGTGACCTGGCATCACAATCGGCATGACAGCCGGGCTAGGAAACACCCGACAGCTGCTCTCTCCTGTTGTTTCCCAAACAGGACGCTCAAATACGGGACGGCCCGGTTCAAAACCGGACACTTGGCAACCTGCCAGTATCGCCTCCCCGGGACGCTCAGGGTGTTCAGTGGCTCTCCTGGCTGGACTAGTTAGACCCTGAGGGCACCCCCCAGGGCGGGCAGCATGTGGGGCAGCTGGACCCAGAGGGCGTGCCCCATGGCCAGCAGTGAGTGGGGTGTCTGGACCCAGAGGGCGTGTCCCACAGTGGGCAGCATGGGGGGTGGTCAGGACCCAGAGGGCGTGCCCCATGGCCAGCAGTGAGTGGGGTGTCTGGACCCAGAGGGCGTGTCCCACAGTGGGCAGCATGGGGGGTGGTCAGGACCCAGAGGGCGTGCCCCACGGCAGGCAGCATGGGGGGTGGTCAGGACCCAGAGGGCGTGCCCCGCGGCAGGCAGCATGGGGGGGTGTCAGGACCCAGAGGGCGTGCCCCGCAGCAGGCAGCATGGGGGGGGGGGTGTCTGGACCCAGAGGGCGTGCCCTGCGCCTGGCAGCATGGGGGGGGGGTGTCTGGACCCAGAGGGCGTGCCCCGCACCTGGCAGCATGGGGTGGTCAGGACCCAGAGGGGGCCAGGCACCGCCCGGGGCTCAGTGCAGTCTGAATGGGGGACGCTCCCTTGCCCCCGTGCTGTGAGGTTGGGGGGGGAGATAGCTCAGCCCCAGCCAGGTGTTACCACTGGCAGCGCCGCCCCTTCGCTCTGCCCAGGGCCGTGGCCGGGCATTTTGCCCCTGCTGTCCATGCAGCCACCCTGGGGCGGTATCGGAGCGGGGTGAGGGGCTGACAGCCTGGTGCTCCTGGCAGCTCCCTGCCTTGGGGCCTGTCGGCTCTTCCGGGAGTGAGACCCCCTGGGTGCAAGGGGGGGCGCTAGAGCCAGTTCGGCCAGCGTAATTGCAGCAGCCTGTGCCGGTGAGGGCAGGGCCTGGTGGCTGTTAACCTGCAATCTGTTGCCATGGCAGCCTGGGGAAAGGTGTTTCTCTGGGCCAGGGAAGGGCAGCACCGACTGTACCAGGAGCTCAGGCAAGGGGCTGCCCTGCAGAGCCCCTGAACCTCGGCCCGGCCCGGCGCGCCCCGGAGAGACTGGCCGAGACCCCCGCTCAAAAGACTCTACATGCTTTATTGGGCTGAAAACAGGTTTCCGAAACGACAAAACAAATCAGACTTGGCAGATGCATCAGTCGCTGCTTTGGAAACTCCACCACCCGGCTCCAGGCCCAGCGCCCTGCCCCCCGACCGCGCTCAGAGCAGGGGGCCTGCCTGGCTTGGGCGCAGCACTGGAAGCATTGCCGGGGGTGGGCGCCGGTGCCAGGCCAGGGCCCGAGGCTGCCCCCAGCTCTATGGCCTGGAGCGAAGCCGCATGCAGCGCGACCAGCCCCGAGCTGGCAGGGGCGGCCGCTGGCCAGCCACAGGATCCGGCGCCACAACAGGGCCAGGGCTGCCTCCTCTCCCCGGGCCGGTGGCCAGCAGCAGCGTGAGGAAACGCAGGCACTTGATCATTGAGAGGGTTTTTCACTTATCGTAAAGCAACAGTGTAACTGGCTAACTCCCGGCTCCGAAACTCTCGGCAGCCCTGCCCGGGGACACGGCAGCCACCCCCACCCCCTGCTTCAAGGGCCCCTCCACCACATGCAGCTGGCAGGGGGGCGGGAGAAGGCTGCAGGCCGGCTCTAGCCCCCTCCAGGGAGGTAGCAATCCCCTGGGGCAATGGGCCAGTGACCCTGCTCCAGCTGGGGGCCTGCAGGGCTCTAGCCTGGGGGGACAGGGCCAAGGCCAAGGCTTGCGCCATGGGAAAGGCCTGAAAAAGAGGCGCCCAGGCATCCCCCATGAACGACTCCCCAGCCCGGCTGCAGCAGGTGTCCTGCCAACCCAATGGGCCCTGGCTCCCACCTCAGCTCCACCCCCTTCCGCAGCCGCCCGGCGAGAGCGCTGCACCCCTGGCCCCTCCCCAGCCTGGCAGGCCTGCGGGTCCCTGGAACCGCCCCGCCCACACAAAGCCGCCTCTTCTCCAAGGCGAGTTTCACCCCCCCTCCCCCAGCGATGGAACCCGACGGCCCAGTCACCCCCTCCCGGGGGAAGGGCCCCTGCTCTCCCTCCCGAACACCCGCCTCACCCGGGGCAGCTCAGCGCAGGCCGAGGGGCACCGTTCCCTGGGCCTGCGGGGAAGCTGCGCTGGGGTGAAAGCGCCTGCCTGGCCCCAGGAAGCCCAGCTCCTGCTGCAGAGGCTGGGATGGCGAGAGGCCAGGGTGGGGCAGGGCCTGCTGGGGGATCTTGCCCAGGAGAAACAAACCCAGCCAGGCCCTTGCTCCCCACCCAGCCCCAAAGCAAGGAGCCGGCCGGTGCTTTCTGCCACCCCTGCCATGAGCCCCATCCCCTCCCCAGCCACAGGCCCAGCCCTGCCCCCTGGAGAGAGCTGTGCCCAGGCAGCTATGTGGAGTCACGCTGAGGCACCGGGGCGAGGCCCTGGCCTCCCTGAGTGGAGGCCCAGGCGAGGGGAGGCTACAGCCCAGGGGTGCATAGATGCGCGCTGTGGGGCCGCCCTAGAGAGCCCCTCCCCGGGCAGGTCTCAAGCTGAGCAGGAGTCCGGCAGCAGCCGAAAGGGGACAAGGCAAAGACGAGAGGCGCCCGGCTGCCGTGGCCAAGCGGAGGCAGGCGCCCGGGGAAGGCAGGAGAAGCCGTGCACAGCGAAGCAGGGCGATGAGTGCAGGGAGGGAGAGGGGTGGCTGCCTGGCTGGGTTAGAAGTCAGGAAATAAATACGCTTAAATAGCTCCTCCCCCTGCATATTTTACACCACGTGATTGGGAGCAGCGCTGGGTTTCTGGGGCGGGACGGGGGGTGGGAGGTCACAAGCACCCCAGCCATGTGGCTCCTGGAAGGGGCGGGCAGGTGGCCCCGGCTCGGCGCCCTGCCCAATGGATTGCGGTGGCAGTTGGCTTCCTTCCTTCTACTTCTTGGGCTTTTTGAAGATCTTTAGGGGGAACTTTTTCTTGCCCTGGCTGGAGTCAGTCTCCTCGCCCGTGGAGCCGCTGTCCTCTTCCCCGGCGTTCTTCTTGAGGGCCAGCTGCGGGATGCGGGTGTTCTTGGCGTTGTTGGGCCTGGAGTCAGAGACGGGGGAGGGCGTGTCGGGCTCGGTGGAGCTGGGGCTGTGTGAGCGGGAGGAGTCGGAGTGGCTCGGCCTGCCCGCCATCACGTGGCTGATCTCCCCGAGGCTGGACGACTTCGCCATGCCGTGGTTCAGCATCATCATCTTCTTCACCACCACCGGGCTCTCGGGCAGCCGCTCCTGCAAAGCCCCCAGGGGGGAGGCCTCGCCGTGCTTGCTGCCTCCATTGGAGGTCGGGGCGTAGCTGGCAAGGTGGCCTGACGCAGCCTCCTCTGCAGGCCTGAGGGGAGGCCTGGTGGGCAGGAGCTTGGGAGCAGGGATGCGCTGGTCGCTCATGTGCAGGAAGGAGGAATCCGAGTCGGAGCGAGTTAGGTCTCTGTGGGCGGGAGAAGGAGACGGTCACAACAGAGTCCCAGCCTGGACCCAGAGCATGCGCCGCGCGCACACACACACACACACACACGCACACGCATGCACAAGGGCTCAGCCCGGCTAACACAGCGGAACTCTTCCATGGGTTATTCTGCAGGGAGAAACGTGCAACAAGCCTCCAAGTCCTGGCAGCCCCCCTCCCTCCATCTAGCTCTGCTGCTCCAGGGGTTGCTCCTTGTACACCCAGCCCCACAAGGACTTGCCCTGCCCACGCAAGCTACTTGGCACATGGGGCAGAGCTGCAGTGTGCAGCTTGTGGGAACCAAGGCAGGCTCCCTGGGTGTCCGAAGGCCCTGGTGCGGATGAGGCCTACAGCGAGGGAGAAACTCTACTGTCAGATTATACAGTGCAAGGGCCTGAGGAGGGTCACCATAGAGGGACCCGGGGCTGGTCACAGGACCTGGTCCGTTAGGCAGCAGCAAAACTCTCAGCCCTGGATTTTTTGGACTCAAAGTTCAACTTAACATCATCTTGCTCTTCACCAGGGCACAATAATTAAAGTTGTGATTAATCACACTGCTAAAAACACAATACCATTTGTTACGATATTTTGGATGTTTTCTACATTTTCAAATAGATTGATTTCAATTGCCACACAATACAAGGTGTACAGGTTTCATTTTATTTTTTTTATTAAAATATTTGCACTGTAAAAAAGAAATAGAACTTTAAAATCACCTAATGCAACTATTTCCCTAGGATGGCGGTGAAGCACTGGGACAGGTTCCCTGGGGGCGGGGGGGGGGGGTGGAATCTCCATTCCTAAAGGTTTTTAAGTCCTGGCTTGACACAGCCCTGGCTGGGATGATTTAGTTAGGCTTGGTCCTGCTTTGGGTTGGGGGATGGACTCGATGCCTCCTGAGGTCTCTTCCAGCCCTAGGATTCTAAGTTCTGTAGTGCGATCTCTTTATCATGAAAGTTCAACTTACAAATGTAAAATTATGTACAAAAAGTAAGTGCCTTCAAAAATTAAACAATGTGAAACTTTAGCACCTACAAGTCCACTCAGTCCTCCTCCTTGTACAGCCAATTGCTCAGACAAACAAGTCTAGTTACAATTTGTGGGAGATAACGCTGTCATGTTTCAACCACCATTCCAAAGGACGGGTTCATACTGATGACGGATTCTGCTTAGTAATGGTCCAAAGCAGCATGAACTGATGCATGTTCATTTTCATCACTTGAGTCAGATGCAACCAGCAGAAAGTTAATTTTCTTTTTTGGGTTCTGTAGTTTCCGCATCAAACTGTTGCTCTTTTAAGCTTTCCAAAAGCACGCTGCACATTTTGAGAGGCACTTCAGATTCTTGACCCTTGGCACGAGTGCTGGAGCTTTCTTTAGAAATCTCACAGTGGTGCCTTTTCTGCATTTTGCCAAATCAGCAGTGAAAGTGTTCTGAAAACAAACACGTCGTGGGTCATCACCCGAAACGGCTAGAGCATGAAATATGGCAGAACACGGGTAAAACAGAGCAAGAGACGTACAATTCTCCCTCACGTTCAGTGGCAAATGTAAGGAACATTACTTTTTTTAATGAGCTTCCTCAGAATGGAAGCATGTCCTCTGGGATGGCAGCCGAAGCATGGAGCGTCTTGTGAATACTTTGCATATCTTGCATCTTTGCAAAGCCAGCTAAACAGAGCCATGTGAGCGCCTGCTCTTCCTTCCATCTCTGGAGAGATTTAGGAGCAGGTTGGATAGGCATCTATCAGGGATGGTCTAGAATGGTGCTTGGCCCTGCTGTGAGGGAAGGGGACTGGACTTGATGACCACTCGAGGTCCCTTCCAGTTCTAGTGTTCTACGATTCCAGGTGACATTGTAAATAAGAAGTAGGCAGTAGGATCTCCCCTAAATGTAAACAAACGTGTTCGTCTGAGCGATTGGCTGAATAAGAAATAGGCCTGAGTGGACTTGTAGGCTCTAAGTTTAACATCTGTAAGTTGCACTTTCACAATGAGGTGCTTGCACTGCAGTATTTGTATGAGGGGAACCGAAAAAATACAATTTCTTTTGTTTATCATTTTTCAGCAAAAATATTAGTAATAAAAAATAACCGAAAGCAAGCACTGTGCCCTTAATATTCTGTGCTGTAACAGAAATCAACATATTTGAAAATGCAGAAAACCATCCAGCCTATTCAGTGCATCTCAGCCTGGCTGCCCCCGCAACCCTCTAACAGCCAGCGCCCCCGTTCGGGGAGAGGCTTCCCACGCAAAGCCCCGCCTGGCTGCCCTCGCAACCCTCTAACGGCCAGCGCCCCCGTTCGGGGTGAGGCTTCCCACACAAAGCCCCGCCTGGCTGTCCCCGCAACCCTCTAACGGCCAGGGTGAGGCTTCCCACGCAAAGTCCCGCCTGGCTGTCCCCGCAACCCTCTAATGGCCAGCGCCCCCGTTCGGGGTGAGGCTTCCCATGCAAAGTCCCGCCTGGCTGCCCCCGCAACCCTCTAACGGCCAGCGCCCCCGTTCGGGGAGAGGCTTCCCACACAAAGCCACGAGCCCGGCTGCACAGGGGCTTGCACCAGCAGCCTCTCGCCAATTCATAAGAACATAAGAACGGCCGTACTGGGTCAGACCAAGGGTCCTTCTAGCCCAGTATCCTGTCTACCGACAGTGGCCAGCACCAGGTGCCCCAGAGAGGGTGGACCAAAGACAATGATCAAGCGATTTGTCTCCTGCCATCTCTCTCCAGCCTCTGACAAACAGAGGCCAAGGACACCATTTTATCCCATGGCTAATAGCCTTTTACGGACCTAACCTCCATGAAATTATCTAGCTTCTCTTTAAACTCTATTCTAGTCCTAGCCTTCACAGCCTCCTCTGGCAAGGAGTTCCACAGGTTGACTACACGCTGTGTGAAGAAGAACTTTCTTTTATTCGTTTTAAACCTGCTACCCATTAATTTCATTTGGTGACCTCTAGTTCTTCTATTTAGGGAACTAATAAATAACTTTTCTTTATCGGCCCTCTCCACACCACTCATGATTTTATAGACCTCTATCATATCCCCCCTCAGTCTCCTTTTTTCTAAACTGAAAAGTCCCAGTCGCTTTAACCTCTCCTCATATGGGACCCGTTCCAAACCCCTCATCATTTAAGTTGCCCTTTTCTGAGCCCTTTCCAAGGCCAAAATATCTTTTTTGAGGTGAGGAGACCACATCTGTACACAGTATTCCAGATGTGGGCGTACCATAGTTTTATACAGGGGCAGTAAGATATTCTGTGTCTTATTTTCTATCCCTTTCCTAATAATTCCAAGCATCCTATTTGCTTTTTTGACCGCCGCTGAACACTGCGTGGAAGTTTTCAGAGAACTGTCCACGATAACTCCAAGATCTCTTTCCTGATTTGTCGTAGCCAAATTAGCCCCCATCATACTGTACGTATAGTTGGGGTTATTTTCCCCGATGTGCATTACTTTACACTTATCCACATTAAATTTTATTTGCCATTTTGTTGCCCAATCACTCAGTTTGGTGAGATCTTCTTGGAGTCCCTCACAGTCTGCTTCTGTCTTGACTATCCTAAACAGTTTGGTATCATCTGCAAACTTTACCACCTCACTGCTTACCCCTTTCTCCAGATCATTTATGAATAAGTTGAAAAGGATTGGTCCCAGGACTGACCCTTGGGGTACACCACTAGTTACCCCTCTCCAATCTGAAAATTTACCATTTATTCCTACCCTTTGTTTCCTGTCTTTTAACCAGTTCTCAATCCAAGAAAGGACCTTCCCTCTTATCCCATGGCCATGTAATTTACACAAGAGCCTTTGGTGAGGGACCTTGTCAAAGGCTTTCTGAAAATCCAAGTATAGTATATCTACTGGATCCCCCTTATCCGCATGCTTGTTAACCCCTTCAAAGAACTCTAATAGATTAGTAAGACAGGATTTCCCTTTACAGAAACCATGTTGACTTTTGTCCAACAAATTATGTTCTTTTACATGCTTCACAATTTTATTCGTTACTATTGTTTCGACTAATTTGCCCAGTACTGAAGTTAGACTTACCGGTCTGTAATTGCCAGGATCGCCTCTAGAGCCCTTTTTAAATATTGGTGTCACATTGGCTACCTTCCAGTCATTAGGTACAGAAGCAGATTTAAAGGATAGGTTACAAACTACAGATAATAGCTCAGCAATTTCCCATTTAAGTTCTTTTAGAACCCTTGGATGAATGCCATCCGGTCCTGGAGATTTGTTAACATTAAGTTTTTCTATTTGCTCCAAAACCTCCTCTAATGACACTTCAATCCGGGACAGTTCCTCAGATTCATCACCCACAAAGGACGGTGCAGATTCGGGAATCTCCCCAACGTCCTCAGCGGTGAAGACTGAAGCAAAGAAATCATTTAGTTTCTCTGCAATGGCTTTATTGTCCTTGATTGCTCCTTTTATAGCTCGATCATCTAGAGGACCCACAGGCTTTTTAGCAGGCTTCCTGCTTCTAATGTACTTAAAAAACATTTTGTTATTTCTTTTTGAGTTTTTGGCTAGCTGTTCCTCAAAATCTTTTTTTGCTTTTCTTATTACATGTTTACACTTGATTTGACAGTGTTTATGTTCCTTTCTATTTATCTCACTAGGATTGGACTTCCACTTCTTAAAAGATACCTTTTTGTCCCTCACTGCTTCTTTTACATGGTGGTTAAGCCACGGTGACACTGTTTTAGGTCTCTTGCTATGTTTTTTAATTTGGGGTATACATTTAAGTTGGGCCTCTATTATGGTGTCTTTAAAAAGTTTCCATGCAGCTTTCAGGGATTTGGCTCTAGTCACTGTGCCTTTTAATTTCTGTTTAACCTCCTCATTTTTGTGTAATTCCCCTTTTTGAAATTAAATGCCAGGGTGCTGGACTGCTGAGGTGTTCTTCCCGCCACAGGAATGTTGAATGTTGTTATATTATGGTCACTATTCCCAAGCGGTCCTGTAACGGTTATTTCCTGGACCTGATCCTGCACTCCACTCAGGACTAAATCGAGAATTGCCTCTCCCCTTGTGGGTTCCTGCACCAGCTGCTCCAAGAAGCAGTCATTTAAGCCATTGAGAAATTTTATCTCCGCTTCTCTTCCTGAGGTGACATGTATCCAGTCAATATGGGGGTAATTAAAATCCCCCATTATTATAGAGTTCTCTATTTTGGTAGCCTCTCTAATCTCCCTCAGCATTTCAATGTCAGTATCGCTGTCCTGGTCAGGTGGTCGATAATATAACCCTACTGCTAATTTCTTATTATTGGAGCATGGAATTACTATCCATAGCGATTCTATGGAACATGTTGATTCATTTAATATTTTTATTTCATTTGATTCTACATTATCTTTCACATACAGTGCCACTCCGCCACCCACCCGGCCTGCTCTATCCTTTCGATATATTTTATATCCCGGTATGATTGTGTCCCACAGATTTTCCTCATTCCATCACATTTCAGTGATGCCTATTATGTCAATGTCCTCATTTAATATGAGGTACTCCAGTTCACCCATCTTATTAGTCAGACTCCTAGCATTTGTGTAGAAGCACTTTAAAAATTGGCCACTGCTTATTTGTCTGCCCTTCCCTGATGCATTGGATTCCTTTGAATGCGGTTGTCTGTCTGCTCTGGCCCATGGTTTGTCCTCTCCCCTTCTCTCTTTCTGACTACAGCTTATCTATCAATGGATTCTCCTCTAAGAGAAGTCTCCTTCCAATTTACGTGCATCTCCGCACCAATCGGCTTTCCCCCATCTCTTAGTTTAAAAACTGTTCTACGGCTTTTTTAATGTTTAGTGCCAGCAGTCTGGTTCCATCCTGGTTTAGGTGGAGCCCTTCCTTCTTGTATAGGCTCCCCCTCTCCCAGAAGTGTCCCCAGTTCCTAATAAATCTAAACCCCTCTTCCCTACACCATCGTCTCATCCACGCATTGAGACTCTGAAGCTCTGCCTGCCTACCTGGCCCTGCGCGTGGAACTGGAAGCATTTCCGAGAATGCTACCATAGAGGTCCTGGATTTCAGTCTCTTTCCTAGCAACCTAAATTTGGCCTCCAGGACATCTCTCCTACCTTTCCCTATGTCATTGGTACCGACATGTACCACGACCACCGGATCCTCCCCAGCACTGCACATAAGTCTATCTAGATGCCTCAAGAGATCCGCAACCTTCGCACCAGGCAGGCAAGTGACCATACGGTTCTCCCGGTCATCACAAACCCAACTATCTATGTTTCTAACGATCTAATCACCCACTACTAACACCTGCCTCTTCCTAACTGGCACTCCCTCCCCATCAGAGGTATCCTCAGTGCGAGGGGGATACCGCAACATCCTCTGGGAGGAGGGTCCCAACTACGGGATGGTTTCCCTCTGCTTCCATTGAATGCTCTGTTCCCTTGAGACTTTCATCCTCCTTAAGAGCACTGGGGCTCTCAAACTGGAGGTGGGACAGTACTACAGTGTCCCGGAAAGTCTCATCAACATAGCTCTCTGCCTCCCTTAGCTCCTCCAGTTCAGCCACCCTGGCCTCCAAAGCCCGAACTCGGTCTCTGAGGGTCAGGAGCTCCTTGCAACGGGTGCACACATACACCACCCGCCCACAGGGCAGGTAATCATACATGTTACACTCGACGCAATAAACAGGATAGCCCCCACACTGCTGCTGGGCTTCCGTCTCCATTTTTCTAATGAGTAAGTTTAGGTATAAATGGGATTCTTTTTAAACCTCTGGAATATAGATTATTCTAAGAGTTATGTTTTAATATAGGTCTGAAGTCACTGGTGCCCTCTAACCTCCCCCTCCAAACTCCCTCTCCAAACTCTCCTGTTAGCTGTTCCTGGTCACTGAGTCACCGGTTTATATAGCTCTGGTAGCCCCTCCCCCTGACTGAGGCTCAGCCAATTAACAGAGGCTTCTAGATTTCAAACCTTTTAGAAGCTCCTTCAAACAATCAAACAAACCACCAAAAAGACAAACACAAGCTCAGCACACTGCAAATAACTCCCCCCCCCCCCACACACAAACACACACTCCAGACAGCCACTTACCACAAGGGTCCCGTTTTTACTCCCTCTTTTACCTGGAGAACTCCCTCTCCAAACTCTCCTGTTAGAGAGTTTGCCCAGCCCATTCCCGAGCCCAGAAGGAAATGGCCAATGGAGAGCCGACCCCCCCGCCTCAGCTTGTCTTTCTAGAGCGGAGAGAGTCGGCAGGGAGGCCTGGAGCACCAGTCACCCTTTGCAGCCTCCTCTCTGGCCAACTGTAGGGATGCAAGGGGTCTAACCAATGCTGCGCCAGCCATTAGGCACCACAGCCCCCGTCCTTCCTGACAGTGGCTGGCACTAGAACCCCCTCTCTGCCGGACTAGAGGGATCCTGCGTCAGAAGACAGGACAACTGGCAAATGCTCTTGTTCAATTAAACTGCTGGGGCTCCTCCGGGAACCTCCTGGCCTGCCACAAGTGAGCCCCACATGGGACAGCAGCTTTTGTGACCCAGACCCATCCCGTCCATCAGACAGGGCTGGGCTGGGAAAGGCCGTCGCCGTGGCTGGGGTCAGGAGGAAGGGGGAAGGAAGCAGGACGAGGCGGGGGGAGGGGAGAAGTTACAACTGCTACCCTGTCCAGCCCAGTCCCTTCGAGCCAGCGCAGGCCGAGAGGGTCAAACGCCGGTGCCACAGCTGAACTGCGCAGCCCCTGGGGACCCCACCCAGCAGCCTGGCTCCCTGAGCGGCGGGGCGCAGCCGGGCAGCTCTTGGGGGCGTCAGTGGCTGAGTCACACCGGTGACCGGGCGCACACATGCCCCTGCCATTCATGGGACGTGCGGCTTGAGAGGCCCTGCTGGACGCAGGCAGAGTGGCCGGGGGCAAACCAGCTCGCCCAGTCGGTGCCAGGAGGAGGACTCGGCCGTTCAACGGCAGGCCCCTGGTTTTGCAAGTCTTGGCCACAGTGTTACGGGTTTGATTTTGAAAGGAACCCAGGCCTTGCAACTGACAGTGTGGGGCCAAGGGCAGGACCGTGCGATCTCTAGGCTGCGGGACGCTCTCTTCCCCCCGCCTAAGCCAAGCGGCGGGAGGGCGGGTGTGAAATGGACAGAAGCAAAGGCAGATCCCATGGGGGCTCCTGGCCTGCCCGGTCCTCTGCCGCCCGCTGGCTTCCCTCGAAGCTGGCTGCCACTGCCCGTATCACCTGGGGCTGGGACGAGGTCCTTGCCCTCCCTCTGCGTGGATTCAAGGCCGTTGGCCCTGACCGTGCCATAGCAGGGCCTGGCTCCCCACCCAGCACACAGCCCTTGTATCCCTTCCTTCCAGTCCCTGCCTTTCGCAGCTGGGACCCAGCTCCACCCAGCAGCCTGTGACATCAGCACCTCTCACGTCTCCTGGCGGCAGAACCAGGCCTGACCTGCTGCTCGGTTACGCTGCTGCCCTCAGCATCAAGCAGTCTGCCCACTCGCGCCCCCCCCCCCAACAGCTTTGGCCCTGCTCCCTCGGGGGGGTTGAAGGGCACCCAGCTGGGAGCCCCCTCCCACCACTCGGAACCGGGCATGGCTTAGGAGCAGGCGCTGGAAAGCAGAAACCTCTGTGCACAGAGCAACCCCCCCCCCGGCCCAGCACCCTCAGTCACACCCCAGTCTCCACACCCCGAACAGCGCTGACCTTGTTTGCACCAGCTCCTCTGAAGCCAATTGCAAAAGAGAAGCAAAGAGTGAGGGTTTGTGGCGGCCCGGCCGGCAGGGAATAGTCACAGCCCAGCCGGAGGAAGCAGGCGGCTAAGCACAAGGCAGGGCGGCCCACGCTCCCTCTCCCTAGGGGAAAGGAAGAGGCAGTCGTCTCCAGGTCTGGCTGGAGCTAAAAGGAGCCACATTGAATCAGAGTTGGGGGCAGCACCTTCCTCTATCACAGGGGACCAGGAGCCAAGACTCTTGGGTTCTGTTCCTCTCTCCAGCACGGACTCTCCGTGACTCAGTTTCCCCATGTCATCTTCCTCTCCAGGAGGCTGTGTGGCTCGGCTGATGCGTATAAAGGGCTCCGCGGGTCTCAGGCAAAAGACCTAGAGCAATGCAGGCTTGTGGTGCGGGCAGCAGGCTTACGGGAGGGTCTGAGTGTGAGTGTTAAAGCTGCGGGTTGGCACCACAGGACAGCGAACCCTGGGAGCTCTTGCTAAGGAAGTGGCCTTTTGCCCACAGGTCACCCCCGTGGGCACTGAGCAGAACCAAGTCAATGGCCTGCCCTTTCGCTGACAGCGAGCACTGGGACCTGCGCCTGGCAGCCACACGTCAAGCCAGGCACCCGCAGCCTCTGGCGTCCGCGTCTGCAGGCCTGGGCTTTCGGAGGGCCACCAAACACCCACGTGTGCCCAGCAGAGCCAACGGCCCTGGGGCCAGTTCTCAGGACAAGCTGCCCGCGATGCTGGCGACCTGACCGTAGGAATGTACCCGGGGCTGCATGTTTCCATGGGGATGGCCCCGACGGGGCTGAAATTTGGAAGCGATTCACCTACGTATATTCAAAGGGCTCTCCGCCCCCTTCCACACAAGAGCCCAGATGGCGTTTAATAACCCCCCCGGAGCAAGGGCAGGGCCACCCCCCCCCGGAGCAAGGGCAGGGCCACCCCCGCCTCCTGGAGCAAGGGCAGGGCCACACACACCCCCCGGAGCAAGGGCAGGGCCACCCCCCACCCCTGGAGCAAGGGCAGGGCCACCCCCACCCCTGGAGCAAGGGCAGGGCCACCCCCGTCCCCGGAGCAAGGGCAGGGCCACCCCCCCCCCCCCCCAGAGCAAGGGCAGGGCCACCCCCGTCCCCGGAGCAAGGGCAGGGCCACCCCACCCCCCCCGGAGCAAGGGCAGGGCCACCCCCCACCCCCGGAGCAAGGGCAGGGCCTCTCTCCCTTATGAATTTTCCTAGGGCTTGCTGCTCCACAATGTGCGTGTCTGAGATGCACAGTTGGCCTGTCTGTATCTGGGGCTTTCCAAGTGCTGCCATTAGCGCCCGGGGCTCAGGGCTTGCCCTGGCCCCTCAAGAGCACCTGGAATCAATGGAGAGCTGCGCCGGGACACGAGGCTGGGCGTGAGGGTCAGGCCTACTGGGGCCTGCTGGAAATCCGTCTGGTATTGGCAGATCCTAGGCCTAGGGCCTTCAAACCCCTGACCCAAAAGGTGCCCTCCAGGCAGATGCCATGTTATAAGCTGAGGGGCTTTTCCTGGGACTTTCAGTCTTGGGGAAGGCGCCGGGGCAGTCGGGTGGAATCTACTTCCACCACCGCCAGCTACGGGCAGGCGCAACGTCCGCCCACGCTCCCGGCCCTTGGGCCTCAGCCAGCCTCCAGGGCCCCCCCTGTGGAGGGAGGCGACATTGATTTCCCAGGCCTCTGCTGACACTGCTCATGGAGCTGCTGGTCGCTCTGCCCAGGACAAGCCCACTCCTTCACTTCCCACAGACCCCCCGCTGCGTTCTAGTCACGGATCCGCTCGCAGTGGGAACCTAGCGACGGGAAGCTCAGCACTCGGCCACCCTCTGCCGTACACAGGAGCCCGTCAGCCTCAACTCAGCGTCCCTGGATGCTGCTGGGCATGTCAGCACCTGACCACAACGGGCACGTCAGCACCCGCCGCCAGCAGCACCCAGAGGCACGCCGGGCTTTTCCTTTGCAATTTGCTTGGGAGGAGCCAAAGACGAGCCCCGGTTTCAAACAAGGTCAGTGTGTGTTTGGTTAGTCGCGGTCCCTTCCTTCCCGCAGGCGCCCCCCAACCAACAGGCTAATTATGCAGAAACACAAGCCTGGCAGGGACTTCTCAGCCCAAGCCACAGCGCCTTGCTGGTTAATCGCCACTGCCGTGACACATAAGGCACCAGACCAAGTTCTGCCATCGCAGTAATCCCCGGCGGGCGCCGCGTAGGCGGGAGAGAGGCTGAGGAAGCAAGAGCTGCAGAAAGCAAGGAAGGATTCTATCCCGAAGGGCAGGGTGCCAGGCATCCAGGAGGAAAAACACCACAGCAAGCAGCAGGTCTCAAGAGGCGCTAGAAGAGAAAGAGCGGTACCCAAAGCTCTCAGTGCGACAGCGAATCCCCGAGGTGACATCAGGAGGGGGTAGGTCGGGGATGGAGTCCATCTGGAGGATATAAGAGGAGGAGGTGTGATGGTAATAGATAGGGTGGGCATGGCAAGCGGGAACAGAGGCAGTGGCGGTGATGGTGGAGGAGCAGGAAGTGGAAGAGGCGGAGGTGGCAGATGGGCTGGCTCCGTGCGTGTCGGAACTAAACGACTGTCCAGAAGTGAGGCTGTGCATTCGACGCAGCGCGGCTCTGCCCGCCAGGTAATGGACGGGCTGGCCCGATTCGCTCTGGCCGTGCGCGTGACTCTCTACCAACCTCTGAGATCCGAGGGAGTGCTGCGGGTCCACGGCGCGCTGGCGGACGCCGCTCGGCAGGGTGGGGGCTGGAACGACAGAGAAGAGAACACTGAGTGCAGCTGGAGAAGCCGCGTCCGACCCCAGCCAGGCGCCGAACCTTTGGCCCTTTGAGCCAGCTCGCCCGGGGGAGGCCATCGGCTGCGCTGATTCAATACAGACGAGGCATTAGGTCCTTGCTTCTACTTAGACCAGTGACCAGCGCGAGAGAAACTGCCGTTTACATTCCTGCTCACCGAGGCAGGCGGCCAGCGAGGGGTGTGCGCTATCGCAGGGCTCTGGTTTGGCTTATGGATACCACTTCTACCCCAGTGTAGTTCCACTGATTGCAAGGAATTGCCAAGGATTTACCCCTTGCTGGCAGCGTGATCCGGCCCGGCATTAGGTGCAGGTGCGCAAGGACAGCAAGGCTTCCGGCACGGTGTGGAACTCTCTTGACTCTTTCCCAGTGGCTGAGATGCCCAGTGCAAGACAAAGGAGCATTTTTGAGACCCCTTATCTGGTCTACGCAATGGTAGTTGGGATAATTAGTTTTCATGATTTTACACACCCACTAAGCGTCCATCTGCTCTGAAAACTGGCAGCCACGCCCATCTCCACATCCCGGGTGCTCCGTGGGTAAGATTTTCTCCCTAACAGCAAATTCATCTCGGGCTCTGCAGCCACGCTGGCTTCGGTCCTCGTGTCTTGTCTCCAGCAGAGGCGCAGATTTTAACACCAGATGGGACCACTGACTATAGAATCCGACCTCCTACCAGAGACCCTCACCTGCTAGTCTCTGCTTCAGCCCATATCTTCCATTTGAACATCTTTTAGAAAGGCCTTAGATCCCAAGGGGAAAATTACAAGTGATGGAGAATCCCCCAAGCCCTTAGGGAGCTGTTCCAATGCCGTATGTGACCCCGCCCCACGAAGTTGCACCTTATTTCTGATCTGGATTTGTCTAGTTCTGCTTCTGACCATTGGATCTCATCACACCCGGGTCTGCTACACTGAAAAACCCTCCGGTCAGAACTCTCTTCCCTGCGTAGGTGCTTGTAGACCGCCAACGAGTCTCGTTGGAAGGAGGTTCTGAGGCAGGGAAACAAGAGCTTAATCTGAAAGCGGCGTGGCGGCCTGGGGGCGCCACTGAGGACAGCTTGACTTGCAGAATCTGGCCACTGCTCAGACTCTATGGCGACGCCCTCTGAAAACCTGCGTGGACCAGAACAGCCGTGGTGCCACAGACTGGCAGACTGAAGAGCGTCTCTGCTGACATCTGTGCTAGGCCACTGAGCACGGGGACGTTAACTGGTGACCCCTTAACGAGTGAGGCTCATGGGATCCCATTCACCAGTAGAGGCTGGAGTAATTCCCTGCCCCACGGGGCCCACCACAGGCACAGGCTGCTCCAGCCGGTCTGTGGCAGGCTCAGCATGACTCCCCCCTCCTCCCTCCCCTGCTGGCTCTGCGGGATAAAGCTAAGCTTATATGTTAAATAGTCACTCTCCCAGAGCCCGCAGTGCACGGAACCGCTACGGCTTTTAGCAGCTACCCGGTTACCTTTGTAAACGACTTGCTACAGCCCTACTGAGCACAGCTGAACATGGAGCATCGGGAGGGCGTCACCGAGTCTCAGAGCAGAACCGACTTGGGGTGAAACTCAGCACGCGGCCGAGGCGCTGACGTCTCTTGCAGGCTGCCTGCAGCGCCTAGGTGTGGCGCCAGGCCCGCAGCACAGAGCGGTGGAAGAGAAATTCGTATCCATATTGATTTAGTGAAGACCCACAAACTCAGAGGGTGCCCCCATCGGCGCTGGTACTCCTGCCTCTGCCAGGAGTAAGAGAAGCCGACAGGAGGGTTTGCTCTTGTCGGTCTCCCACAGTGGGGAAACTCGAAACAAGGTCCGTTGACTCCAGCTCTGTACTGAACATGCCTGGAGTCGCGTATCTTGGTTCGACCTTCCCCTTTAGTGCAGCCTGGCCTTAGCCCTAAAGCTCTTCAGCCACCACAGCCTCTATCCCGGAGCTGAACTCTGTGCAGTCACGGGAGACCCACAACGGCCTGAACTGGAGATGACAGCCCTGCCCTCTGACTCAGGAAGGCAATATCCTGCAGCGTCTGCTCTAGCCACTGGGAGCAAGACAGAGCATTGCATGCTGGGACCTAGGATTCCACAGGCTGCAGCCGAGGGGGCTCCCCTGGGCTGCATTTTGGGCAGTTCTGTTCTGTGCTTTTCTGGTAGGGGGTTCAAAGTCCCGGAGTCTACAGGTGCATACGCGTAGGGAAGTGATGTCAACATGGTTAAAGAGGTGAATGGACAGGAAAGCTCAGAAGCGAAGTGCAGGGAGAGCTCTTTTGGGAGTGGAAGAACCAGCAAACCATGGCTGTAAAACCCACTCCCCGCCTAGGAGAAGAGGGCACCGGGCGGTTCGAATGCAGACAGGTTCCGAGTGATCGCCGGCTGCGAGAGCCCCAGTGTTGCGGGTCTCTGTTCCCCTCCTGCTCCTCTCGGGGCGGTCGAGTCTTTCTAATCATGGGAGGAGGGGGAGACAATCCCCACCCCTGTGGCCCCCCACTCCACCCCTCCTTTCCCCCCAAACCTGGGAGCCAGGTTGGGGAGCCCTGTGAGCAGCCTGGTCCCTGCTCCCCACACCCAGGGCAGGGGAAAGGTCTAAGGCGCCCCACAACTGCCTGTGTGGCTGTTACCATAGCCCAGCTGGGGTTCTTTGACCCCCCATAACTCACCCCCACACCAGGCCAGAATAAAAGCCTCGCGGGCAGTTGCTGGCCCTCCACCTGCGCTGGGCAAGGGGTCTGGAGTGCAGGGAAAGAGGCCAGATTTGTAGGTGGAGGGTCCATAGCTCCCCATTGCACCTGTGTTCCTCTTTCCCTGTCTGGCTCCAGCTTCCAGTTTGGCTGGGAGACAGGCCTCGGGAGAGGGCCAGGTCGGCAGCCAAACGTGGACAGGCCATGGCCCCTTCCAGCGCCTGGTACTCGCTGCCACCAACAGCCCTTCCCTCTCTCCGCTGCGCTGCCTGAACATTTTTAGAATTTTCCTTGCAGGATCCTGCACTGAAATAACCCTCATAAATCACGTTAAACGGGGCTAAAAGTGAAGCTCAGTCTCTGGCTCCGGAAACATTTGTCAGGAAGGTGCCTGGGGGAGGAGAGCTGGAGCGGCCAGAGGCCAGAGCTGGGGGCTGCCCAGGCTGCCCGCCTTCCTCCTTCTCCCATGGAGCTCCGCTGCCGCTGCCAGCGCCAGCGCGGCCAACGGAGCGGCCTGGGGGCTCTGCCTTGGGGAAGCATCGATATCGCACAGCTGGGGGAGGCCGGTCTGTGTCCTGCCGAACCGTGGGCTCGTCTCTCCTTAGCGGGACCTTCCCCTCCTCCCTGCTGGGGCAGGTCCCTGGCTGGTGCAAGGCAGGAGGCTGGACTAGATGCTCCCAATGGTCCCGGCCGGTCTCGGGGCCTAGGCTTGCTCTTCCTCCCCCAGCTTTCTCCTGACACACCTGTCGTGCCTCCGGGGGTTCGTTACCAAACTCGGGGGGCGAGCACACAACTCCGGGTTTCAAATGCCACCTCTGCAGGTGCATCTCACTGAGGGCAAAAGCCTTTGGGGGCCTGCGTCAGCTTCCCTGGGCTGTAGGACTAAACATTACCAGGTGGACGCTCAGGCTCCAGCTGAGCCCAGCCGGGGCGGAATCCCAGCGCCCGAGACTGACTGTCCACACAGCCCAGAGCCAGCTGCCCCGGGCCAGCCGCAGACTTTAATCTCCATGCTGCTGCAGACGTACCCTGTGCGGCCTGGGGTCACTCGCCACCTCAGGGGCTCCCCCTTTTACACGAGGAGACTGACTTCTAAACAGTGAGAGCTTGTCCATCAAAGGCCTTGACTGCGCGTCTGACTCATCACTTGCCAGGCCAGGTTTGACCTCTAGTTAAGTCTGTGGCGCTCCACTGCTGTTTAGCCAGAGCCATAACAGCGACAATCAAACCCGAAACATCTTGTGTCTTGCTCCCGACTCTGCTGGCAGACTGGAGTCCTCCCTCTAGGGGTGTTAAGAGGTGGGTAACAGGCTAATTGTGTAGTCGATACAATTTTTATCGACTACACGATTAGTTGATAAGGGAATTTAACCCCCGCTGCGGCTCTGCAGGTTAAATGTAGTAAGAGCCAGGTGGGCGGGCAGCCCGGCTCCTACAACATTTAAACTGCAAGAGCCACAGCAGGGTTAGGCCTGCCCCACCCCACCCCGGGTCCAGCAGCCTCTCTCCATGAGGGTCCCAGCCTCTGTACCCAGCCAGCCCAGACCTGCCACAGGGAAAGGCAGCTTCAGGGCAGGCTCCACTGTTCCCCCCCATCCCCTCCTCACTGCCTCTGATAGAGGCAGCAGCACAGAGAGAGGGGAGGGAGCTGGCAGCACCACTTACATCCCTATATCCCACTGCTTCTATTGTCGAGACCAATCTTCATGGTATTTCACATTCTCCCTCACGCACCAGCAGGCCCTGTACTGTGACAACACTCTAATGGAGAGAGGATTGGCCTGGGCAAGCGGGGAAATCGCTCGAGACGTTCCCTCCCTGCAGGGGCTCAGCACGCTAGGCCTTGGGAATAGGAGACACTAGACCAGATTCAGCTGCATGTGGCATCAGAACGGACCCAGCTGTAGGCGACATCCCCCAGCAGCCGGAATCACCCAAAGAGGGGGGCTCTGTTGTCACGGACTCCAGGGAGCGGGAGGGGAGCAGCGTTACCCTCCAAGCCCTCAGCAAAACCACGGTTCAAGCCTGGGGTTTAAAGCTCCAAACACAGAAGGCGGAGGAAGGAGCGAACATGAAATTCTTCATCCCAGCAGACTCTGCCCAGAGGTTAGTAACGATGCTCGTGTCTCACTGAAGAAGAGCATGTGAATTAGTGTGTGTGTCAAAAAGTTGGAAAAATCGTGGATGTATTTTAGTCCAGTAGGTGAAAAAAAACAACCAAGAGAACCAAACCGGGGTATTTGCAGAGGGACTGATCCTCCGAGGAGATAGACGAGCGGTCACTGAACCTGCGCCCCAAAAGCCAGGCCGCGTCTGGGGTTAGCCAATCAGGTTTGAAAGGGAGAGAGAAAAGTTTGATTTACAGGTATAATCATCACTGGCTCGCAGCAGCATTCTCAACACGAATGGGACAGGAAAAGATCAACCACAGAACGGCCCTGCTCCCTTCTGGGGGCTCTTATACACCGGCAGTGGCGCCCCCCCTCCCCCGAGCCCTGGGGACCCTAACGCGTCACTCGTGTAGGAGGCCCAACTGGAGATGCCCGCGTTGGTAAGTGGCTCTAAGTCAGGCTCAGCCAACAGTTAGCTGGACCCCACTGCTCCTCTGGCTGGGGCACTGCCCCTCTTCTGCCCGAGACAGCCACGGGGAACAGGGGCAGCAAGGTCTCTCCATCACGGTCACTAGTACGTGCTCCTGGCGAGTAGCTTCCAACAACTTCCAGCAATGGAGGCCAGGCTTATACTAAGAGGCTGGTATTTGGGCTTCTATGGACATGACTCTCCTGCTTAGTCAACACAGCTACCCCATTCCCTTCCGATGCATCCCATCAATCTAACGTAGCGCAGCAGCTAAGCGCTAACCCGTCTCAGCGCGCATCACCAGCCCGGGATACATACACTGCATGGACATGGGAGACACAATCTCTTCGTCCAGGTCGTCCAGGTCATCCGTCATGATGAAGTGGGATGGGTTGGGCCGGGGCGTGCCCACCCAGCTGGGATCGATGTTCAGGGCTGCTATGAGTGCATGGATGCCGGGGTTGTTGACAATCTGGAAGCCGCAGAGCACCTCGATTTGCTGCCAGCGGTGGAGGCGCTCCCGCAGCGCAGCCGTCACTTCGCTCAGGGCTTGCCTGAAGACCAAGGGAAGGGAAAAGGGAAAAGCACATGAGGAACAGTGGAAACAAGACAGAAGATCTTTGTGTGTCTGAATCAGGGCATCAGAGGGTTCCGCGGAGATTCTGCTGTATTTTATAGCATCCTAGAGCTGGAAGACCTCAGGAGTCATCAAGTCCAGTCCCCTGCCCAAGGCAGGACCAATCCCAACTAAATCAACCCAGCCAGGGCTTTGTCAAGCCGAGACATTTCTCCAGACTCTGCAGAGCCTTACAGAGTGGTCACTTCAGAACGGTTTTTCCTGTATGTTAACCCCTGTCCAAATTCTCCGTATGACAATAGCCAGGGTCAAAGTACAGCAGACTTCTGATAATCCGGCACCTTTGGGACCCAGGGGGTGCCGGATTATTGGATATGCCGGAGTATCAGGAGGTACTCCAGCAGGGGGGCTGTGACAGGGGGAGGAGGGGTCGGGCGGGGAATGGCACGGTGTGGGGCAAACCAGGTGCTGGTGAGGGGCGGCGCTGCAGGACCAACCCAGCAGCACCCCAGTTGCTCTGCCCCAGGGCTTCCCCAGGTCCACAGCTGGTCAGTTTCAGCAGTGGCAGCAGTGGACTGGGGGAAGTGGCGCGGAGCAGCTCCAATTGTCTGGCTGGAGCACTTCCGGGTTCTAGTTGGTACTGGACCACTGGATGCCGGACAATTGGAAGTTTACTGTATCTCAATACAGCTCTGAGTCACGTAAATCTCAAAGTCTTGCCTTAAGGGTAAGTGTGATGGAGTTAACAGAAATCTTCCAAAACCCCAGCAAACATTTCCACCGTGAAAGGAAGGGACTTCCAGGAACGGATCCATCCATCAGCCATATGAACCTCTCTCCCAACTACAGACAGGATGGCTGAAACGCAGCCCATTTTGCAAGGGAGAATGGCCATTATTTAGCACCATACGAGCAACAGGCTACAGCAGGAAACTGTCCAGGTGAAACCCCGGGGGAGCACATCCCTCCTTCTGCGCAGAGGCATGGGATCTGTAAGAGCTGTAAACGGTCGGGACTTCGACTTTCCACCTTAGGGGAACCAGTCTCAGAGGGGTCGCCGTGATAGCCTGTAACTTGAAAAACGAGTAGTCCTATGGCACCGTAGAGACTAACAAATATGTACATGTAGATCACAAGCTTTCGTGGGCAAAACCCTGGTTTTAAAGTTTTCTCATATACATTTTTGTTAGTCTCTGAGGTGCCAGAGGACAGCTCGTCATTTTTCGGGGAACTACCTACCCTCTACATTTCACACATTCCCCAAAAGCTGACAAACGTGAATTAAATAAGGATCAACTTCTCCTGAGGCAAAGGAAAGGCCAATGAATTCATGCTGTGCAGCAAAAGGGATTCGGAACTGGATGTGCAGAACAAGCGCTGCAGGATGACTTAACCCTGGGATTCAGGATCTGCAGGAAGGAGCTGCAGGTCTGCGTCTTGTCCCCGTGAGACGAAGGGACCTGCGCGTGAGG
This sequence comes from Pelodiscus sinensis, assembly GCF_052426305.1. NCBI lineage: Eukaryota > Metazoa > Chordata > Testudines > Trionychidae > Pelodiscus > Pelodiscus sinensis. The sequence goes on along the minus strand of NC_143052.1, from coordinate 348,958,208 downwards.
GGCTTGTGGGAAACGGCAGGAAGCTGTGGTGGAGGATACTCACTTTGCAGTTAAGATTTTATGATCAACGTCGTCTAGGGAGGAGCTGTGTGCAACGTGAAACGTTCCAAACAGGGTGTTTCGCTTCTTTTTAATTTTTTCAGCCTGAAACACAGAAGCGAAAAAAAGGTCACCAGAAGGATCAGCCCTTGTGTTTCCTCCAGGATAGCGATATCCTGAACAGGGTAAGACAGAAATAGTCCTGTGGCTCTCTGCACACATTCCAGTAGCTCGAACTGTTGCTTTATCTAAGGATGTTTAGTCCCCGTAACATGCTGGTGAGGGTGTCAGACCAAAGCAGAGGAAGGGCCCAATTCTCACTAGCTACAACTGTACAGCTAACGACTCCTGCCATGCCTCAGGCTTCTTCCCAGAAAGAGCAACTACAGTTCTCTCGACAGGCTCCTAACATCCTGAAATGGGGGTCTGCCTCCCCTTTAGGACCCTGTGTACATCTGACTCTTAAGTCTCTACATACAGACCCCTCGGCCTTTCTGCTCGAATCATGTTTACTGTAGAATTGCCAAAGGCAAGCCAGGGCCTGGAAGGCTGCAGCAGAACCCACACGGGAAATGGCTGAAGTGCTGCAGCATTTGTGGTTGGAATGTGGTAAGACCAACACATTCGTATCTGCCCTGCCACCTCTGACGCTGCACAATGTCAAGAGAGCCCAGCCCATCAGGTGCAACAGCTTCCTGCTCTCTGCCGCTGCTCTGCCTTGCTCAGAAGATTTCAAACAGCTGGGAGCAGAGAAGTGACTTGGCCAGTGAAGACGACCTACACGTTTTACACGTCAAAAGCTTCACAGCCCTTGTCCGAGGGCTGCTTGGGGCCAGCTTTGTTCTCAAAGGGGCCATGGAGCATTCCTGTGACAGACGTTTCGCAATGCACAATTCTGCACGCAACAGCCAGTTATGCACATTAGCAGGGTGAAACTTATCTGCCAAAAGCCACTCACTCAGCAGTAAGGTCTAGTGCGGGGCTGGTCAAACTACGGCTCCCGTGGGTGATGGAATGTCGGGCACTGGGTCTCCTTGCTGCAGGGGGATCAGGTGACCAGTGCGGGTGCTAAGGCAGCTGCCTGCCTTTCCTGGCACCGTACACTGTGCTGCGCCCCAGAAGCAGCTGGCAACAGGCCCAGCTCCTAGGAGAGCACACAGGGCTCCGCACAGTGCCCCTGCCCTAAGCACTAGCTCCACAGTCCCATTGGCTGGGAACCTCCTGCTGGCTGCTTCTGGGCACAGCACAGTCTGCAGTGCCAGGAGAGGCAGGAAGCTGCCTTATCCCCCACTCTGCACCGTGCAGCGCCCAGAGGGGGAAGGGGGACGATAAGGCAGCTTCCTGCCTCTCCTGGCACCACAGACTGCCCCAGCCCTGCGACCTCCACAGCTGGAACCCCCTCCAACACCCCAAAGTTCCATCCTCAGACCCCCCCTGGACCCCCATTCCAGTCAAGTTATGCTGAGCCGTGGGCATCAACAATTTTTTTCAACTGGGTCATGAGAAAAAAAATGTGCAAAAACCACTGGTCTAGTGGTCTGAATACATGCACAGGAGCCTAGAATTCAATCATTCTAAACCAGCTCTGACACCAATTCACTGCAGAACAGCAGATCAATCACTTCTCTCTTCATGACTCAGTTTCCCCACGTGCGAAGTGTCTGTGATAACTGCGTTGGGTGCCTTAATTAAGGTTTGTGCAGAATTTTGAAAATGTAAACCGTGACACCAATACCTAGTATCACCATGCATCATGGACCAGTACTACATATCATCCTGTATCCTAGGTCATCAATCCCCATGGTAGCAAAATCACGCAGGGACAAAATCAGAAAGCCTAAGGCAAAAAATGACTTTACACCTGGCAAGGAACTTAAAGGGCATAAGAAGAGGTTATATAAATACATTAGGAGCAAGGTAAACTTAAGAACATAAGAACATAAAAATGGCCACACTGGGTCAGACCAAAGCTCCATCTAGCCCAGTATCCTATCTTCCAACAGTGCCCAATGCCAGATGCCCTAGAGGGAGTGAACAGAACAGGGAATCATAGAATCATAGAATCATAGGACTGGAAGGGACCTCAAGAGGTCATCGAGTCCAGCCCCCCGCCCTCAAGGCAGGACCAAGCTCCACCTACACCATCCCTGACAGATGTCTATCTAACCTGTTTTTAAATGTCTCCAGAGAGGGAGATTCCACCACCTCCCTTGGCAATTTATTCCAATATTTGACCACCCTGACAGTTAGGAATTTTTTCCTAATGTCCAATCTAAACCTCCCCTGCTGCACTTTAAGCCCATTACTCCTTGTCCTGTCCTCAGAAACCAAGAGGAACAATTTTTCTCCTTCCTCCTTGTGACACCCTTTTAGATATTTGAAAACCGCTATCATGTCCCCCCTTAATCTTCTTTTTTCCAAACTAAACAATCACGTGATCCTTCTCATGTCATCCATTTCCAACCTCTGACAAACAGAGGCTAGGGACCCCATTCCTACCCATCCTGGCTAATACCCATTGATAGACCTAACCTCCATGAATTGATCTAGTTCTTTTTGGAACCAGGTTAAAGTCTTGGTCTTCACAACATCCTTTGGCAAGGAGTTCCACAGGTTGACTGTGTGTTGCATATGTGTTGCATGAAGAAAAACTTCCTTTTGTTTGTTTTAAACCTGCTACCTATTAATTTCATTTGGTGACCCCTAGTTCTTATATTATGGGAACGAGTAAATAACTTTTCCTTATTCACTTTTTCCACACCAGTCGTAATTTTATAGACCTCTATCATATCCCCCCTTAGTCTCCTCTTTTCTATGATGAAAAGGCCCCGTCTTTTTAATCTCTCTTCACGTGGCACCCGTTCCAAACCCCTAATCATTTTTGTTGCACTTTTCTGAACCTTTTTCAATGACAATATATCCTTTTTGAGATGAGGTGACCACATCTGCACACAGTATTCAAGATGTGGGCATACCATAGTTTTATATAGAGGCTATAAGATATTCTCAGTCTTATTCTCTATCCCTTTTTTAATGATTCCTACCATTGTTTGCTTTTTTGATTGCCACTGCACAATGAATGCATATTTTCAGAGAACTATCCACAATGATTCCAAGATCTCTCTCGAGTAGCTGTAGCTAAATTATTCCCCATCATATTGTAAATATAATCGGGATGATTTTTTTCCAATGTGCATTACTTTACATTTATCAACATTAATTTTCATTTGCCATTTTGTTGCCCAATCACTTAGTTTGGTGAGATCTTTTTGAAGCTCTTCACTGTCTGCTTTGGTCTTTACTATCTTGAGCAGTTTAGTAACATCTGCAAATTTTCCAACCTCCCTTTTTACCCCTTTCTCCAGATCATTTATAAATAAGTTGAATAAGATTGGTTCCAGGACAGACTCTTGGGGGGACCACATTAGTTGCCTCTCTCCACTCGGAAAACTTACCATTTATTCCTACCCTTTGTTTCCTGTCTTTTAACCAGTTATCAATCCATGCAAGAACCTTCCCACTTATCCCACAACTTACTTTACTTAAGAGCCTTTAGTGAGGTACCTTGTCAAAAGCTTTCTGGAAATCTAATTATACTATATTCACTGGATCTCCCTTGTCCATGTTTGTTGACCCCTCAAACAACTCTAGTAGATTAGTAAGACATGATTTCCCTTTACAGAAAGGATGTTGACTTTCCCCCAACAAATTATGTTCATCTCTGTGTCTGACAATTTTGTTTACTATACAGGCAGTCCCCGGGTTACGTACAAGATAGAGACTGTAGGTTTGTTCTTAAGTTGAATCTGTATGTAAGTCGGAACTGGCGTCCAGATTCAGCCGCTGCTGAAACTGACCGCCAGTTCTGACTTACATACAGATTCAACTTAAGAACCCCAAGTCAGCTGCTGCTGAAACTGATCAGCTGCTGATTCCAGGAAGCCCGGGGCAGAGCAACTGTGCCTCGGGCTTCCTGTAGTCAGCGCTGGTCAGTTTCAGCAACGGCTGACTTGGGGACGCCTGGGGCAGAGCAGCTGGGGGGCTGCTGGGTTGCTCCAGTAGCGCGGCTCCTTGGCGCTACTGGACCAACCCAGCAGCACCCCAGCTGCTCTGCCCCAGGGTCCTGATTCAGCTGCTGCTGAAACTGACCAGCAGCAGCTGAATCAGGACGCCTGGGGCAGAGGGCTGGGGTGCTGCCAGGTTGGTCCAGTAGTGCCTAGAGCGGCGCTGCGGGACCAACCGGCAGCGCCCCAGCTGCTCTGCCCCAGGGTCCACAACAAAAGCCTGGTCTGCTGGGGGGGGGCGCACACTAGCTGTGCCCCCCCCCCCCCAGCAGACCAGGGACACGGGGAGCAAAGCCGCAGCGGCGGGGTGCCTCGCCTCTGAGGCTTTGCTCTGGCACTGGACCCGCTTTGCTCGCGGTGCCCCTGGTCTGCTGGAGACGGTCCCCAGCAGACCAGGGGCACCGCGAGCAAACCCGTAGCCGTGGCGGGGTCCCGCGCTTCTGAGGCTTTGCTCTGGCAAAGCCTCAGAAGCGGGGGAATACGCCGCTGCTGCGGGTTTGCTCGCGGTGTCCCTGGTCTGCTGGAGACCGTCTCCAGCAGACCAGGGACACCGCGAGCAAACCCGCAGGGCTGTAATCAATGGTTTGCTCTCAGACTGGTAGGATGCATCAGGTGGGGATCCACAGGGGTTTGTCCTTGACCTGGTACTATTCAAAAATATTATTAATGATTTCCATAATGGAATGGAGAGGATGCTTATAAAATCTGCAGAGGTCACCATGCGGGAAAGGGTTGCAAGCACTTGGACAGAATTAGAATTTTAAATGGCCTTGACAAACTGGAGAATTGGTCTCAAATCAACATGATGAAATACAAGAACGACAAATGCAAAGTACTACACTTACGATGGAAAAATCAAACATACAACTACAAGACGGGGAGTAGTGGCTGAACAGTCATGACAATGGGTCACAATGGAACAGGAGCCAACAATGTGCTGTAGTTTTGAAACAAGCGAAAATCATTCGGGGATGTGTTAACAAGACAGTCATGTGTAAGACATGAGGGGTAACTGTCCCACTACATGCAACACCAGTGAGGTCTCAGCAGGAGTGCTGTGTTAAGCACTGGTGTAACACTGACAGGCAGAACTGAACCTGAGACCTCTGGAGCTTAGTGCATGAGCCTTTACTGTTGAGCTAAAAGCCATCTGGGTCCCAGCTAAGGCTGTAAAACAAACTTATTCTTTCTCTCTCTAAGAGTAAGTCAACATCACGGGATAAGGTGGAATTAAGATACGCAACTTCAGCTACATTAATTGAGTAGCCAAACACAACTTAACACAACTTTTGGTGCTGTCCACACTACAGGAAGTCAAAGGAGCACACTCTCCCTTCGACTTCCCTTACTCCTTGTGGAAGCAGGACTACCGGCATTGACCGGAACGCCCCTCTCAGTTCGAATTAGCTGTCTTAACTAGACCTGCTAATTCAAACCCTGGCAGATGGACAGCAGCAGATTCGATCTTCTCTGTAATGTAGACGTACCCTAAGTGGACTAAGTGCCACTACATGGGACAGTGAGCCACACGCAAGAGGTGTGTGGGGGTTACACTGGCACTGTGCCTTAAGACAGATGTGGACAAACTGGAGAGAGTTCAGAAGAAAGCATCAAAAATAATAAAAGGGAGGTTTAGAATCCCTGACCTATGAGAAAAGGTAAAAAAAACCAGGGCATGCTTAGACTTGAGAAAAGAAGACTGAGGGGGAGACCTGATAACAGCCTTCAAATACGTTGAGGGCTGTTACACCGAGCATGGTGACCAATGTGGTGTGTAGAGCCAGGAGCGGCCAGAGGCCGGCTGTAGCAGCTGGCACCCAAGGCGGAAGGCGCGATTGGCGTCCCCACCTGCACAGCCGTCAATGGCCATGACGTAATCATAGGGCTCCCTGTGATGTCATCATTGGGTGCCCAGGCCAGCAGCGCCCTAGGCAAGCGCCTAGTCTGCCTAGGCTCACGGACCGCCCATGTAAAGCCCTGCCATTTCGTGGATATCCACTTTATATCTGCAGCAGTGTTGCCTTTGAGCTGCGCTGCAGCCCAGCTTTACAGGTGATTAATCAGGCTTGCCCAGCCAGCTCCATGCACAGAGCCCTGAGCCTCTGGCTGGGCAGGCCTGATTCATCACCTGTGAGGCTGGGCTGCGGCGCAGCTTAGAGGGAACGCTGCTCTGCAGATGCAGATATCCACAGCTCATTTTGTGGATACAAATGGTGCATCCACCCAGGGCTCTAGACGTGTGCCATCAGCATGCACCTCACTTCACAGGCCCTTGATTTATGTGCACGTTGCGTTTGTAATACCAATAGGAGAAAAACTACGTGGATGGAAACCAGCGGTATCTGGCCGCCCTGCCCACAGGTAACCGTCCACAAAACATCTTGCGGGCTGTGCACAGAGCCCCAGTGGGCCACATGCAGCCTGCTGCTGTTGTGAGCTGCAAACATCTACGGATTTCATCCCCAGCCTCAGGGCGGCAAGAATTTAGAACTGACGAGATCAAAGCTCTCACCCCCTCTTTGGCCACCAGCAGCTGCTTCTCTGCATTCTGCTTCTTGATGTTGTAGTACTGGACCTCCACTTCATGGGTCAGCTGGAGCCATTTCTGCAAGGCCTCTGGGGCGGCCCAGCTGCAGTGAGATTCGAGCTCCTTCTCTGCGTTCTTCAGCGCCATGCGGACCTGCAATGGGAACAGAGCAGCGGCATCACAGGGAGCCGTGTGGGAGGGGGACCCTTTTGTACCAGTGAGCACTTTCCAAGGTAGCCCCTCCGGTGCATGGTCGGTTGCAGCATCGCTGCTGCTAATGGCACTGAAAAGAAAACCAGCCTCCAGAAAACCGCCTCCCTCCTGGCCGAGGCTTGGGGTCAGGCAAGAGGGAGAGTTGCTCTTCCCTGAGCCAGACAAACGACTGTGCTGTCAGTGGGGCAGGATAGCACCATTCTCTTTCCTGGGGCCCACCCTGCAAGGGAGAAGCTGCTGCATGAGCAACTGGCACAGCTGGCAGGATTTCCCTCCCTTCTGCAGGTCAGATCCCTTTCTGCTACATTTCTCTCTCCCGTGGTCAGGGATTGGGCTGCGACGACCCCTTCTTACTTCAGCTACCAGTGCAGTAAAGCAGAATGTTTAAGCAGTGCAAATCTGGTCTAGCTCGCTGAGTCTGGGAGGCCTGATTCTAACTGACACTGGTACGAGGGACAAGAAGAGGAAGCGGAGTGGAGTTAGTGGAATTACACTGGAGAGGATGAGAGAACCAAGCACAGAGCAAAGATATTCAGTGTTTATCACCAAGCCCTGTAAATCTCCATCTCCCCCACTGCTGATCTGCGAGGCATGGAGTGTCAGCTCTCTGGAAAGCAAAGACATGCTGACAACTGAGCAAGCAGCTGCCTCTTTTCAGTGCTAAGCTGAACACAAAGGGTTTGTTAAAAGGAGACAAACTGGAGCAAAAAGACAGGAACATTTAGACACACAAAGCGTGCTGCTTGGTCAGTATAATCAGGTGTTCCAGCAATTCCTGCAGCTATCTGCAATTCCTGCAGCCCCCTTCCCCCCTCCCTTTCGCTCTCCCTCTCCCTCCAGCCCAGTTAAGCTTCTTCCCTAGCCTGAACTTTGAGGAACTCAACTCACAGGAGGATCAAAACCCAGGATGGGGGCAAGCACGTCAAAGGCATAAAACCCTACTACAAAGGCATGGCTTTGGTACTCAACAGGAATGGACACCTCGGCAGTACCTTCCCTCAGAACTCAAAGGGCTTTCCAAATATTCAACCTGAAACGATGCAGATGAGGCATTAGCTTTGTTTTACCAATGGGGAAACTGAGGCGCAGAGGGGCAAAGTGACCAACTCAGAATGACAACAAGATCGGCGCCAGATCCAGAGAGACCTAGCTCCCAGCACTGCATTCTAACCCCTCCCTCACCATGGGCCTTCTCTTGGAAAGCACTAACCCCAACCCTAAATGTTTTAAACAGGCTCCTTAGAACACCACCGCTGGCTTGTCCACCACATGTAGCCCCCATCTACTGTACTAATACAGAGGTCCCGATTGGTTATCACACAGTTCAAGTGTGGGCAGCACCTCCCCATGTCCGAGTAAGGGGAAAACCCCTTGGACTGTTAATAAAGGAGAGTCAAACTTGTGTCCTCTCTGTTCACTCTGGCCCTGGCGCTATGACCTCCTTGGGAATGCATCCGCTGACTTCACTGAGGTTCTACCTAGGGTTCAGACCAGGTTAGCACCTTGCTTGCAGGAAGTAGGCGTCAACATAGCTTTGGCTCACACCCTCTCTTTTCCCAGGCTAGAGAGCTGCCCACTGGACTGAGAATGAAAATGTGTAAGGAATCTCAGATCGGTTTCCTTTATTGTGTTAACCAGCCCAGCCCCGTTGAGACTGCATTTGGCTGGAGCATGATCTCTAGCCAGGGCATCACATCGCACGGAGACACTTCTCCCTGTGAGCACGTTTACCAGACCATCTAGAGCAGTGTGTTTCAGATTTTTTTAGGCAGCGTCCCCCTTTCCAAATAACATTTTCTCCCATGTACAGCCATATGAGATAGGGTCATAATATACTTTATAGTTAGATAACCAAGTCTTATTCAACAAAATGCACTGCCTGGCATTAGAGGGTTTTTCTCATGTACCCCGTCAAAAGCAGACACGTCCCTAGGAGGACAAGTATCACAGTCTGTAAACCACTCGGGACCTGTAAAGCAGCCACATGCCAGAGCTAGCTACCCACTTGTTTTATGATTGCCTACAATATTAATAACATGAACTGTAATTTTCCTACATTGTTACAGAAATGCAGGGACTTCACCACAATCTCCGTAAAGGACTAAATTCTCCAACCTATCGCGCCTCCACTGATCTGGTCTCCTCCCATACATGCAGTTCTCTCCTCTCTAATCCATCGTCTCCTTCTCCCCTTGCCCCCATGGTGTCTGCATGCCTGGGAGTGCTGAGCACACAGGCAGAACAGAACAGAACCATGGAATGACCCACTTGGATCTGAGGTCAGAAGTTTGCTCAAAATGTGCGTGGACAGCAGGGTTCATAGGGACCCACAAATATCGGGTTTGGGAAACGGAACATGGGGGTAGCGCTATATAATGGCCAGCAGGGGGAAATGGGCTCTGGAATGAATGAAGCCTGAGCAGGGCTTATAATTGGTAGGGCCTGGTGTCCCTGGGAGTGGGCGAGTGTGTAAACTCTAGGGCACAAGAGCCCCATCTCACCAAGGCTTCCAAATCACTCCAATTGGAGCCTCCAAGATGGTCTCTGAAACACCAGGCCTCCTCCTGAGCAGCATCAACTGGCGCCAGAGCAGCTCAGATTTTAGGATCCTCAGGGACCCCCAAGTATCTTCAGTTCTGACAGGCTGCCATTGGCTGGTACGGTCAGTGGGAGTGGCTGGTGAATAACACGTGTGGCCTGTAGGGCATTTCGGCGGTGATTGTGTTACATCACACAGTGCACACTGGGTGGACAAAGCCATTACTCACCCACTCAAGGAATCCCACACGGAGGCCTCTGAGGAACAACAAACTGGTTAACTCACTGCTGGGTTCAGATTTCATTACAAATGTGAAGAGGAGGGGAAGGGGCCAATGGATGTGACGCCACCTTTCCCTAGGGACAGGCCAAAGGACTGGAGATTATGAGAACAAGACCACTCCCGCAATGCCAGGGATCCATTTGTACTGGAGGGTCGTTTGAGGGGTATGTCCATATTAGACGGTGGTAGGAAACTCCTGTCTCAAGAAATGGTACGTAAATGCCCAACTCTGGCAGCAGGTGCTTTAGCTGCTTTGGGGATTAGTAAAGTGCAGCATAAAGGGAAAGGGGCCGGCCCCTGTGGTCAGCTCTCAGCCCAGTGGGATCAGAGACATGGATCGAACTCAGGACTTTCCCTTCGGGGACGGCAGAGACTGTGAAGTGGGAGTTTCAGTATGTCGCCCTCCAGGGATCCCCTCTGGTGACTACATAGTGCAGCATGGACAGGCCCTACAAGAAGCAGCCTCTGGGGAAAATGTTCTATGAGGACGTGGCAGGGATACTTGGACCTCTCTGATCCCCAAGGTCACCTGGGAGTGGTGGTGGTACCAGGGCCCACTGTGACATCCCACCCGCCTGTTTCTGCACGTGTGCACGGGATGCAATGCTTGCCTGCTCCAGCTCCTGCTCAGCGTACTTCTGTCTGCTCAGCTCGTTCTCCGTCCCCTCCCGCAGCTCCCGCAGCCGGTGCGCCTCCTGCTTGGCAATGCTGATCTCATCCTGGAGCTTCTTCTCCAGATGCACCTTCTCCACTTCCACGGTGCGGTGCTCCTCCTGGGCCTTCTGCAGCCTAATGCACACAGGAACAGCTAATGCATACGGGTTGTGTATGCACACAAGGCCAGGCGAGGCCTCCCTCTGCCCTCGCCTGCTCTGCTATCAGTGGACTTAGGTGCTGTAAATCTGGCAGGAAAGCCCAATTCAGCAGTGTCTCTGTGGCACTGAAACACCAACGTTAAGAAAACCCGAGGAAAAGTTTGCCATGAAACTAAATTATCGTCAACTTCAGATTTTCAGCCATGTTTATTTTTTAAATACCAGAAGCCCATGAGCCACACTCCGGCAAAATGAGCTGCAAACTCATTCGATTCTTCTATGTACTCACTGAAACGCAGAAACAGAGGCCTCCGCACCGTTATGGAATGGGTGTGATCTGTATCAGTCCACCACAAGGAGGTAAATACTAGCGTTTCAATGTATCTCAGGAAAGGAACGTGCATCTACGTTCTTACTCCATTTCCCACTGGAGTCGAATTTAGATACGCCCTCCTCCCAGGGATTTTCCCCAACATGGCATTAAATTGGTATTGATTCTGCATGGACGCAAAAGGAAATTTCAGATTATTTACTCTTCGTTCCGGAAAACTGGTGATGGAGCTTCCCAAGATTTTCAAGGGCCCTACAATGCTCTGTTCGGTAGTTTTTCAGGTATCCTCTCGCACTCTGCTTTTTTAAGGCTTTTTCCTGCATTCTTGTTTTTTGGAAGGTGCTTCCAAGGCCTCCCTCTCCTCGCATATTGGCGCTGCAGACTTCTGAGCGCAATGAAGAAGAATGAATCTACCGAGGAAGAAAGAGTGAGCGGCAAAGCAGGAGAGGATGTACCAGGACAAATTCTATGCTAGTGTTACTCCACTGAAGTTATCAAAGTGACATCAGGAATTAACTGAACCCGCTCCACCTGGTCTGTACACAGAACCAGGTCACTGGATTCTCCAGTGTTTGTCCATTTACATTCCAAATGTTGGGTATTCTTTAAATCCAGCTGAGCAAAATGATCGTTCCTAACACATACCCGGCTGCCAACTTTAAGACAATGATTCTGCAACGCGTATTCCCATTTGAAATATGTAACAGGGGAGGGGGATTTCACTTTCTCCTTTAGGAAATGAAGACCAAAGGTGTGAGTACCCTGCTGGGGAGAAAACACTGGGCACTAGGGGGTCTTGAATCTCGCAGAGAACGGCAGAACAAGAACTAAAGGCCAGAAGCTGTGCCAGACACACAACTGAGCAATAGGCAGGGCTGAATTTGTGCCGGCCCGGGGCCCTGGCATCCCTAGGCCTGGCAGTTCAGAACCCTGGCACCTCTGCCACTTGCCACATCAGTCAGGAAAAAAAAATTGCTTGAGCCCTGGCACCTAATTGCTTGTGCCCCAGCACGTCTTTTGTTGCAAATTAAGCACTAGCAATAAGGCCCGTTTTCTAACAGGGTGAATAACCCCTGTTACAAACAACCCCCGGGCAAGGGAAATTCTCCATCTTGTGACTGGTGAGCTCAATGCCAGGGTACCTGGGTGAAATTCTAAGGCTGCGACGTTCAAGAGGTCAGACTAGATGATTTAATGGCCCTTTCTGGCTTAAAATCTGAGCTGGTGCGTGCTACACCAGACAGTAAATCAATGGTAGCTGGACACGACAGTGTTTAAATAGTAGAGACCTTTTGACCCAGAATGCACTGTGAGGACATTTTTGTCCCCTTGTCACTACAGGTCAAGTTACGCTCCCAACTCATCCTTTCTATTTATACTCCATATTCTGGTCAGTAAGTTTCCTTTTTAGGATTTGCTGGAGTTTTAGGATAACTTTAGTACGGTTTAGCAGTTCTGAAGATAAAAGCTCTCTGAGGTCATGCAGGCATAAACTGAGCCAATGAAACCATTACTGGGCTTAAGCGTTAAGATTCAATATCTGGCTACGAAAATAGCTGTGGAAAACTTTTTAAAACTATAGTGTGAGTGGAATCATACCAGCTAAAATCAGAAGCATTTCCAGTTACAAAATCTCTTCTCATTCAGAGTATTCAACACTCAAACTGAATATGATCTGAGGAAGTGGGTCTGCCCCACGAAAGCTCATCCCCTAATAAACCATCCTGTCAAGTGCTACAGGACTGCTTTTTTTGTTTTACCAAGATCAGACTAACACAGCTACCTCTCTGTTATTTTTCATCAAACTGGAATAATAGCCTAGTTTATGATTCTTTACCCACTTTCCAACCCAAAAGGAGGAAAATGCTTGGGAGATATGTGCAGCATAGCAGCTCTGAAGTGTGCCAGAAACAAATTAAAAATCAAAAGCAAGGACACTTGTCCTGGTGACTAGAAGTCTTGGCTGGAACATTTCCTTTAGCTGTACTATGAGTAATCAAGATCCTCTGAGGAATGGCAAGGAAAGCCCCAAGAAGAGCGACTCTTTGCGGGAAGCAACTTGTGCAAACAAACCAGACACCAGGAGGACTTTTTGTTTTTGTTAAAGCTTGAAGAGGGACGGGAAAGCAGAACCTACCGACAGAAGACTTCGCTGTTAGGCCTTTCTGCCTTGAGACGCTGCCCACTCCATGGGCCCACAAGTGATCATTCAGATACAAACAAAATGAGGTGAAGGTGTGTTCTGCTCTGTAAATATACACATTCTGACTGCTCTCTCTGAGACCCTGTACAAGAACAAAAGGACTGCACCTGCTTTTTGTTTACCTCACAGCCCAGAGTTAAAAAGTGTGAAGACTGTTAAGACACATTTTGAAACATTACTATGAACAACAAAACTCATGTTTTGGGCGTAGGGATTAGAGGGAAGCAGTCCATAACGCCTCTTGAACGTGCAATCAACACAGAACACTGTAAACACAAGGCTGCTCATAGGGCTTAGATGGCAATTCAAAACAAATCTGGTCTTTCTTCAGCTATTTTGTTGGCTGTACTGCTGGACAAGGGTTTATTTTCATTTTACAGTTCTGCTGAGAAACACAAACGTTCTCATTCCTAATTTTAAAAGAATCCTGTTGAGAGGTTCCAAGTTTATAGATAAACCCACGCTCTCTGCCCTCCATGGATTATTGTCCATCACTTCCATAGTAGGCTGGTTAACAGTCCCCTCAGACTAAAATGATCTCTGTTTAAAAGGGGAAATTCCCCTGTGAAGTGGTATGAGTGTCATGCAGAAAAGCATTCTTCATATTTTTCTCAAATGCAGTAGTCACAACTCTTCTCTTTCCCCCTATTATTATTCATGGTCCATGAAAAACAACACAGTCCACCATTTCCTCAGTTGCTCACCAGAGACGCACACAAAAAAGCCATTTTCCTGCATATTCTCTGACAGTGCTACTGGATTCACACACACCCATTTTACACTACCTCCCTAGTCTGGCATACTCTGGTCTGGCAACATCCGTGGTCTGGCATGATTTGAGGTAGCTGGATGTCCACTTATGTTAGAATCAGGGTATGTCTACACTACAGCACTAATTCGAACTAGCTTAGTTCGAATTAGTTAATTCGAACTAAGCTAATTCGAATTAGTGAATCTAGACTTAAAAACTAGTTCGAATTAGCGTTTTGCTAATTCGAACTCGCATGTCCACACTGAGTGGACCCTGAACTGAGGTTAAGGCTGGCCAGAAGCAGTGCCGGCAGGGCATCAGATTAGGACTTAGAGCGTGGAGCTGCTGCCTCAGGCTAGCCAAGGGCTGTGCTTAAAGGGACCCGACCCCCACCCCGGACAGACAGTTCTCAGGGGTTCCCCGCTTGCAAAGCAGTCCTGGCTTGGAGTGCCCTGAGTGCCCACACTCGGCACATCACAGCACTTGGCCATCAGCCCGGCTGCACTTGCCGCAGGCTGCCATCCGGAGCGGGGGGGTCAATCAAGGGGCTTCAGGAGAGGTTCCATCCCGAGGAGCCCGCAGAGCCAACCCAGTCCTCCCCATCAGGGGCTCGTACCCCATTCCTCCCTCACCTCCTTCCACTTACCCCTCCCTACCACCCTTCCTGATGTTCAAAATAAAGGACACGTGTGTTCAAAAATAGAAACTCTCTTTATTGAACAAAACTCGGGGAGACTGGGAAAAGAAGGTGGGAGAGGGGACGAGAGAAGGTGGGAGAGGGGAGGGCAACTAAAATGATCAGGGGTTTGGAACAGGTCCCATATGAAGAGAGGCTAAAGAGACTGGGACTTCTCAGCTTAGAAAAGAGGAGACTGAGGGGGGATATGATAGAGGTCTATAAAAGCACGAGTGGTGTAGAGAGGGTGCATAAAGAAAAGGGCTAGCCTCCCACTAGTTTGAATTAAGTGGCTACACAGCCCTTAATTCGAACTAGTTAATTCGAACTAGTTAATTCGAACTAGGTGTTAGTCCTCGTAGAATGAGGTTTACCTAGTTCGAATTAAGCGCACCGCTAGTTCGAATTAAGTTCGAACTAGCGGTTTGCATGTGTAGCGCCTATCAAAGTTAATTCGAACTAACATCTGTTAGTTCAAATTAACTTTGTAGGGTAGACATACCCTCATAGAATACTAGGACTGGAAGGGACCTCGAGAGGTCTTCGAGTCCAGTCTCCTGCCCTCATGGCAGGACCAAGTACTGTCTAGACCAGTGGTCTCCAACCTTTTTACACCCAAGATCACTTTTTAAATGGCAGAACAAGCCAAGATCTACTGCCCCGCCCCTTCCTTGAAGCCCCACCCTCTCTCCTCCTCTCTATCACTTGCTATCCCCAACCCTTACACTGCTGCTTTTTTTCCCAATTCTTCTGTAGGAAGAAGTTTTTCCAACATTTGGCCTGTCTAGACTGGACCAAATGTCAGAAAACTCCCTTCTTTTGGAAGCCGCCTTACTCCTTGTGGAAAGAGGAATATAGGGGTGGCCGAAAGATCATGTTTGCTCTTCCACTAAAAAAAGTGGAAGAACAAACGCATGCCTGGATGCAGAAGAGTTTTTCTGGGATCTCTCTGGAATCCTGAAAAACTCCTGCAGTCTAGCCATACCCTCATTGGGTTGAGACAGGAAGTGTAGGCTCCGGGGTGGGAATGAGGGATTTGGGTGTGGGAAGGGGTGAGAGGTGCAAGCTCTGGGAGGAAATCTGGATGCAGGAGGAGGTGGATAAGGGAACGCTGGCTCGGGGAGGGGACACCAGGCAGGGCAGTGTTAGGGTCAGATGTAGGATCAGGGTACTAAGTAAGCCACAGACTTCTGGATGTGAGGGTTCAGGAATTTGGGTTGGGGTATGTGAGGGGCTCAGGGCAGGGGGTTCCAGTGTATGACAGGCTCAGATGTAGGGTCTGGGGGAAAGGAGGGTGCAGGAGTGTCATGATGATGTGGCCAGATGGGAGCTTGGCCCCAATTGGGGGTTTGCTGGCCAGGTTTCATTTTCAAATAAAATACTATGTCTACTATGTCAAACACAAAAAGTTTCTGCATTGTCTTTATTTCTGAGAAGGGCAGGGAACCTGTTTTGAGTCAGGGGTCACTGACCCACAGAAAAGTCAGCTGGGGCCACACAAGTGAGATACCAAAAAACCCTCCTCCCCAAGCTTTCCTAATGTGGCCCCAACTGTGTTGGTGGGAGCAGAGGACATATTACTGGGGAAGGGTGCTAGTGGGTGCTTCGGCAAGGGAAGGGTCCAGTGATGACAAGTTTCTGAGGCTGGGGAGTGGGGAGAGGAGAGTGGGGGCAGGGAACAGTGGAGAGGGGAGAGGGAAAAGGGGGCAGATAGTCCCCAGCTACCGCCCCCTCCCCAGGGAAGTTGGCGCATGCCTCCCGCAGCGCAGCCAAACCCCCGCGGGCACCTGCCCAGGGGCCAAACCCCCTCCCATTGTGCAGCCAAACCTCCATAGGCGCCTGCCCTGGGGCCAATCCCCACTCCCGGGGCGCAGCCAAACCCACGTGGGCGCAGGTCCTGGGGCCAAACCCTACTCCTGCAGCGCAGACAACCCTCACCCCCCCCCCCAGCTCAGCCAAACCTCCGCGGGTGCCTGTCCCGGGGTCAAACTCCCCTCCCACGGTGCAGCCAAACCCCCGTGGGTGCCTGCCCCCATGCCAAACCCTGGGGCCGACCCTCACTCCCACAGCGCAGGGAAACCCCTGCACTCAACTCACCCCTCCTGTGGCGCAAGGAAGCCGCCGCACTCCTCCTCCAGGGCCGACGCCCCCTCCCCTAGCACGCCACAGAGCTGAGGGAGGGGAGCAGCCAGCACACTTCCGGAACTCCCGGAAGTGGTGCGAAGCTGCAGGCAGGACTTCCATCCACCCCGTGGGAAGCCAGCACTACGCTAGAGGTAGGTAGTGGGGTTTCTCGGGGGGTGGGGAGAAAATGGGAGTGGGGGGCTGCCCGAACACCTCACGATCGACCAGTTGATCGTGATCGACCGGTTGGTGACCACAGGTCTAGACCATCACTGATAGACATTTATCTAACCTACTCTTAAATATTTCCAGAGATGGAGATTCCACAACCTCCCTGGGCAATTTATTCCAGTGTTTAACCACCCTGACAGTTAGGAACTTTTTCTCAATGTCCAACCTAAACCTCCCTTGCTGCAGTTTAAGCCCATCATGGGTGTGGTCATGTTTCCCATGGTCCCATAAAGTTTGTTTATAGCCACCAGTCCTGGCTCTCATTGTCCTGTGCTGTTAATTAGCTCTAATTGACCCCTAAATGTCTTCTAAGTGCCCAGTAAGCAGTGAACGCGTGGGTAATGCTACGAGACAATATTGGTCCAGCAAACTCTTTGGTCTGGCACTAGTCAGGTCCCGAGGATGCTGGACTAGGGAGGATCATCCTGTAGTGTAACTCCACTGGTGTAAGTACATGGAATTCAGGCCACTACACCTGCAAACTTCACAATACAAGAATTCACTTTCAAATGTTCCATCCGTGGGATGCAATGGCATTCCTTCCCCTTAACTTCAGTAAGGGGCTGTGGAAGACTGCCTGGGAAGTTCCCGTGAAGGGATACCCTGTCAAATGTTCTAGACCAGGCATGTCCAAAGTCCGGCCCGCGGGCCAATTGCGGCCCCCGCTTCTCCCGGCTCCCCGGTGTTCCTTTTAACTGGCGCGCGCAGCGCGCCGCTTCGGGCCGCGCTGCCGCCGCCGCCGTCCTAGACCCTGCCCTGTAGGGCACGTCCGCAGCCCCGCTCCCCCGCTTGGCTGCGGGTTCGCCCTGCCCCCGGGCTGCCGTGAGGCCAGTGTGCCCTGCACTCTCTGACCCCGCGGGCCCTCCGCTTTGGGGCTGAGAGTGTGGGGACAGCCCCCGCTTCCTCCCCCTCTCCTGGCTCCCCGGCGCTCCTCTGAACTGGCGCGCACAGCGCGCCGCTTCCGGCCGCGCCGCCGCCGTCCATGGTGGCCACTGCGGTCCTAAAGCCTGCCATGTAGGGCACGTCCGCAGCCCCGCTCCCCTGCTTGGCTGCGGGTTCGCCTTGCCCCCGTGCCGCCGTGAGGCCAGCGTGCCCTGCGCTCTCCTGTGCTGCAGTCCAGATCTCAGTTTCACCCTTCACATTAGTGTAGGCAAGTTTTTTTTTTCAATTGAGATGAATACATTGTAAAATCTCAGTTAATGTCAGTTGGTCTAAATCAGTTATAAATATATTTGGACACAACATGTATAGTTGGTGTTATGTTCCTGTTCATATTTTTTGAACTTAAAAGTTGATAATATGTAATGTACTTTACAATGTTCCTGACATATATTTCAGCTTCCTGGATTTTTTTTCATCTGGCCTTCAGATATGAAAGGCAGAGTGATTTAACACCTGTTTAGATTTGTCATCCATGTGACAAAATGAAAAGTATGCCGTTTGCAATAAACTTTGCATAAAATAGTTAATTTGCATTTAATTTTAATGGTTCAAAGAATGTCAGGCAAAATGGTCGGCCCTCACGCATGTTCACTTCATCAAATCTGGCCCTCTTTGAAAAAAGTTTGGACACCCCTGTTCTAGACTGAGAAAAGATGTTGGCTTGCTGTATCAACCTTTCCTGCTGCAGGCCATGTCACACACTTCTCAGCAAGGCAATGGTGTAGCTATTTGGTAGGCCATGGAAACAGCCTCGAGTGCTCAGCACCTGGGATACTTCTTTCGGTGTCATGCAAACGCTTTGCCTGGACGCCAGATTATTCACAACGTTTCAAAAAGAACCACGAAGTGACTTCCATTTAGGCGGCTGAAAGATGTTTGTACACGGCATTCTCTAACCCTGCAGCAGCTCAGCACCTCATTTATCCTCTCAGCATCATGTGCAACTGGGGGTGGGGGTGGTTATTCCCTTTTGACAGGTGGGGACTGAGTCTACCCCAGGCAAGTCAGTTTGCACAAGGTCACCAGGAAGTCTGTGACCAAGCCAGGAACTGATCGCTGACCTCCTTGCTTCCAGGTCAGTGCTCTTGCCATCAGACAACCCTGCCTACTCTAACACTCTGCAGACCTGTCATGAGGAGGTCTCTCTGTAGCTTTTAGCTCTGCCAGGCATGTGCAGTTTCATGTTTCTTCCTGTTTGGCTTTAGGTAACATTAGCTAACGGTCCGAGGCACAGCTACTTGTTTATGTTGTCCTGTCCTCAAGGACAGAGCCCAAGGTTAAGTCCTACCCAGCACATTCAGAGCAATGTTAGTATTTAGGCCTAATTCCTACAGGGCAACTCCTGAATGGCCAGCATGAACTCTGTGGTTGCCTCCGTATCTTACCTAAAAGCATACACTTAAAAGGTAGGGAGTCAAATTCCGATGCTCTAAATGGGCTATGAAACCGCAAAGTAGGGATGTAAAATCCCATGTAATTTATTAATCGGTAAAACTATAAGTTAACCACCTTCCACACTATAGGGGTGCTGGAGCAGCCCTCCCGCCCGCAGTGCACAGGGCCAGGCTGGGCCCACAGGACCCACCGCACCGCGCCGAGGCAGGGCGCTGCTCCAGCCCGCCGGGTGCTGGTAAGCATGCCAGCAAGGCAATCCTTCCCGGTTAAACCTTAGCATCCCTGCTACAAATAGGAAATCCTACAGGTTTCTCACTTTGGCAATTCCCCAAAGGAAAAGGATTTGCCAATCAGACAACGGTAGAATTATACTCAACTCTGAAAAGATTTGCTGCTCAGAACTGCCTGCCTTGAAGCCATACAGCAAATGTAGACCGTCCTATCTTCATGTCAGGAACAAAGCAGATCATGTGTTTGTGTCCCTGATAAGGGAAGGTGGTGAGTTTGGCCCCATCACCTGGACACACGGTCACATCTTTCCTTCCAGGTGAATGCCAACTAATATCACACAGAGCTAACTGACAAAAGGAAGTTCTCACACACACGCCACCCGCTAGCAGGGCGATTCTCTGCTAGCTGTTCTGACAGGATAGGTGAGGAACCAGGCTCCAGCACTCTGTGTGTGTATATGGCCTGGTCGCCAATAACTGAAGTGTTTGTAAAAATCTTCACGGCAGGTTTACATTCCTGAGATGCTGGCACACACACAGGCGACTTTTCACACTACCCACTTCTAGTCAGCGCGCACAGACCTCACCTCACTGCTGTACAACTCTGCTCGCACGCCAGCATTGGGAGGTTAGCCATCAGCTTCTAGGGCAGGCAGACAGGCTTCTATCTTTGACAATTATATTCAAGATACAAGTCAAAGTAACAAGAGCCAAGATCTATCAACCTCCATTAAAAACGGAGGCTTAAGCAAGAAACTAATCCTCTTAAAAAGCAAACGAGATTGTCATTAGTATCCCTTCTGCTACATATAGTAGCTGTTGCAGCAGTTGCACAAGTAAGTAGGCACATTGCAGTCAATGCCTTTACTCACAGGAGTGAAAGCTGCATTCTTCAGCCCACAGTATTTTGCAAAAGGAGAACAAATGAAACATCCCTACGATGAACTAGAGACTGAGTTCAGCTGTTTATGTTTAAAATGTTCCAGGCCTGAATTTTCTAACTTTTTCCGTGCTTCCTAATAAATATGTTAAGAGCCCTGAATATCCCTGTAGTGCCTGGAAACCGGTGACTCCTGGAGATTCTTCACAGCAAGAATCCATGAGGAATCCGGGCCAAATTCCTCTCCTGAACCATTTCCAGAATGCTGATAAGTTTCACCCTCTGTCTTGGCTAATGAAAAGATGCAACGGGAGTCAGTCCAGATGATGGATTCTGAAGGAGCCAAAGGCTCTTTCTTCCTGTAGGAGCAGGTCTAATTTTGTGATTTTAAAAAGAAAGGAGAAAAATCCTGGTTTGTTTCAACGTCAGTTTGGCTGACACAAAGGAACAATTGCTGATCAGCATCAGCGCTGCAGCACAGGAAAGTGTGACGCATGGCTGGCAAGTTCCCATTTAAAGTAAGACAATAGGCTCAAACACAAGGGTGTCAAGCCCCCGTCGGCTACAGCAGGGGCATCCAAGTCATTTTAGCGAAGAATCAGAGCGCTTGCATTTGTTTTAATGACCAAACTATGAACGTTCAAGTGGGAATATGACGTACTTGAGGGAGGGGAGAGGACAGGTCCTTCATATTTAACTGTCTCAAAGACAGCACAGCGGATTGGGTGAAAGGGTTCCCACAAAATTAATTCTCGGTATAAAAATTACAGCCCAATGGGAATTGGAGAAAAAACATGAGCAACCAACATGAGGGAATTAGGGAGGAAATCAGTGTTCAACCTTAACGAATGTGTGCGCTATTCAGGCCCTCTCTAATACATACCTTCTAGTGCCAATTTAGGGGGGTGACTTTACATGACCGCAGCAGCCCTTTATAATGGCACAAGGCTAGTTTTAACTACTCTAGTTTTCACACCGCCCATCCCAAAGACATCTAAGTAGTGCATGTTGTGCAGCAAGTGACAAGGGTGACGTTCTGTACAAGGGTGCCATTTAGAAGGTCTTAGGGGGGTAGTAGCCTCTTCCTGAAATTTGAAAATTTGAACCCCTGGATTTCATACTTGAGGTCTGCTTAAAGCTGCATGCCCTGGCTCCAGAGGTAGTTCTTAAATGCAACAAAGTTTTAGCTGCTTGAAGCTTGGCCTTTGGGGAAGGGAGTTTGTTATAAAAAGAGGGAGTCAGGTGATTAAGAACAACAACAGACTGATCATTCAAGTAACTGAAGGATCATTAGACCCTCATGAAAACATTCCCAGGTACTTAAAAGATATGGGGGGGGGGGGGGGAAGAGTAGGAATGAGTGTTGTGCTGCTGGGATTTGCATTTGGGTTTGTTCTGTTAAACATATAAATGTTCTTGGAAAAAGGATAAAATTATAATTTTATGAGATGGTAAAATTTGCAGATACTACAAAATTACTCAAAATAGTTAAGTCCAAAGCTGGTTGGAAAGAATTACAAAAGGACCTCACAAAACTGGGAGACTGAGCAACACCAGGGCAGATGGAATTCAGTGTTGATAAGTGCTAAGTAATGCACATAGAAAAATATAATCCTAACTATACATACAAAAATGGTGGGGTCTAAATTAGCTGTTACCATTCAAGAAAGAGATCTTGGATTCATTGTGGATAGTTCCCTGAAAACATCTGCTCAATATACAAGGGCAGTCTGAAAACTAAAAAAACTAACAGAATACCGGGAATCATTAGGAAAGGAATAGATTGGGATCGGCAACCTTTCAGAAGTGGCGTGCCAAGATTTAACTTATTCACTTCTATTTACAGATCTGCGTGCCCCAAACCTGAGTCCCCGTGGGTGCAATGCCCCGAAGGGCCCCGAGCACCCACCTGAGTCTTCCGTGTGCAGGGCCCTAAGCCCCAGTGGTGCTGGGCATGGCAAAGCCTAACCTGCTGCCGGGGAAAAGGGAGGGTACCGACTGCTCATGCACCACAAGAGATCATCCTGCCTGGCCAGGCCTCCGCGCAGCCCAATCTGCAGCCTACCCCACGGGAGCCACTGAGCCGTGAGGTTCCAGCAGCAGCGCAGGCTCCCCACATGCCACTCAAAATCATCTTGCTTTCCACTTATGGTATGCGTGCCATACATTGCCGACCCCTGGACTAGATGGTAAAACAGAAAACCTCATATTGCCTGTATATAAAGTCACGGGATGCCCACATCTTGAATACTGTGTGCAGATTTGGTCACTCTGTCTAAAAAAGATCTATTGGATTTGGAGAAGGTACAGAAAGGGCAACAGAAATGATTAGCGGTAAGGGACAGCTTCCATATGAGGACAGATTAACAAGACTGGGACTTTTCAGCTTGGAAAAAAAAATGACCAGGGGCGGGGGATATGTTAGAGGGCTAGAAAATCATGAATGGTGCAGAAAAATAGCATGAGAAAATGTTATTTACTCCTTCACTAATATAACACAAGAAGCATTCAAAGACTGCGCAGCTGGCTAGCAGGTGTGCTACAATGACCTACAGGTGTTCATGGCCAGGGCTGTTGATTTGTATATGTCTTTAGATACTGGCTAAGCAGTTCTGCAGGCAAGGACCTGGGAATTACAGTGGACAAGAAGCTGGATACGAGTTAATAGTGTGCCCTTGTTGTCAAAAAAGCTTATAGCCTATTGGGCTCCACTAGTAGAGAGCAACGCCAGCAGGTCAAAGGAAGAGCCAGGTTTGGGTGATCTGTGCATGCGCAGATCGCCCAACAGCACGGCTGGCGAGTGGGGCTCACCGCAGTTTGGCGAGCCTTGTTCATGGCCGATACCCCACAACATTAGAAGTGGATTGCTCCTGGTTTAATCCAAACTAACAGTGGAGCTCTAAGCTTTGTCTGGAGGTGGGTGGCTAAGTAGGACTCACCTTTCTTGAAGGTCGTGCAGACTCTGCTCTGCTCTGTGAAGCCCTTCTAGGTCCTTCATCATCCTTTTCAGGTGCTCCTTCGAGTAGCGGTTCTGGATGTAGGCAAACCAGCAGCCCCCCACTCCAATGACAATGGACACCACCAACATGAAATCCTTTAGGTGGTTATGACGAGTTACTGGGGGGGAAAGAAAATACAAATATACAGCTTAATTCAAAGAGGATCTGATTTGTTCTGGTGGCGGTGGCTGCTTTTAGTACCATAGGGAAAAAAGCTAAAGCCACTAGAATGAACGATGGACCTAAAAACACATCAGGCGGGGAAGACTGATGTTTGCCCACAGCTATCAATCCCCTTCACCAGAAGAGACACCTACCTTCCTTAACAGGCTATCCCAAACTAAAGCTGGTGAGAAGGCTTGCATGTGGTCTACAGCCCGTTTGTTTGTGGCCCGCAGTGCGGTTTGGGTTTACATGGGGCTCAACACGTGACCCGCAGGTGGGACCCTTTGAACAAGGCCTGCACTGGGAACACGCTCAACAACGGCGAGTCAATATAATGGTCGTCTGCTGCTATGTGTTTTAGTAGTTAAATTTCTGCCCTGTCATTGCTCATTAAAAGTGCAGTCATATGGGTGGAAATTGGGTAAATATTGCATTTTATTAACATCAGCAGAACTGACTTAAATGGGCCTGCGTGTTGTGTACTCTTGCCTTAATCTGTATTCATGCCCATCAGTGTGAAAGAATCTATTTGCGTATATTTGCATGTATATGCAACCACTCTTAAGTTGCAGCCCTCAGCATGGGCTGAGAGTATCATTGTGGCCCCCAGGGCTTCCAAAGTTGAGTAGCCCTGATCTACAATGATGTAAGAACCCTTAACTGAATGAGTCACGTCCCCGCTACTTCAAGACTGTTGCTCTGTCAACCACCATGACAGCTGCACTCAAGCCCAAGCAAGCACAGGAGAGATGGGAAGAAATCACACTTTGATGAGGGGATCTGGCTATGGAAGAAACTTGCAGAGAAAATCAGACAAATATGGAGTCTGATTATCTTCAGGGAATGCTGCAAAATCTTCATATAGAAAAAAGCCTCTATTTTAATAGTCATACTCGACCCTGACTCCTCTTCCTGGCCATAAAAAAGGGTCATATTAATAAAATCTAAATCCCACTCCACTCCAAAAAAGTAAACTCCAGGAATAGGGTTTGTTTTTTTTCATATTTGTTGCTGGCAGCACCTACTGAGTATAAAATGGTTTGACTTTTCCAATAACATAGATGTGTCACTGAAAACTGTCCTTATCATGAAGTCATTGTTGGCAATTGCCAGTTGGCCCTTTTGGGTCACAGTGCTTGTGTCTGAGACAAAGTCCCTGCATATGGAGCTCTGAAGATGGGATTTGAGGGCAGGAGGGGACACTGCCATGTCACAGACTTGCAGCGATCACATAGTCCTCTGTTATTAAGCTGGTTGCACCTAATCAGTAATAACTCTGAGGAGCAATAAGACATCTGGAATAAAGCCATACAGTCATAGACACTCAGCACTACAGACTTCCGCTGCCTCAGCATATTGTTGTAAGCAGAATTTTGACCTCAGAAACGGAGAAGTGCCGGAAGGGCCATGAAGTCCACTTGGGAGTTTGCTATTGCTATTGATTTTAAAGGGAATGGACTTAGACTCTACAGAGATGGGGGCAGCATAAACCCCAAGATAAATAAACTCTGCTTCTGTTTTCTCTCAACTCTGGGTTAACATCCACACGGCTTGTTACCCCTGTCAAAAAAAGCTACTAGACTGGTTTGACATGACTTGTTCTTGACAAATCCATGCTGTTACTTATCACCTTACTGTCTTCTAGGTGTTGGCAAGCTGAATGCTTAATTATTTGCTCCATTGTCTGTCTTGGTATTGAAGTTAAGATGATAGGTGTTTAAGTTCCTGGGGTTGCCCTTATTTCCTTTTTTTTATAGATTGGGACTATATTCCCCGTTTTCTAGTCTTCTGGAATCTCTCCTGTCTTCCAGGCCTTTTCAAAGAGAACTGTTCATGGCTCAGATATCTCTTCTACCAGCACCTTGACTATTCTAGTGTGTCTTTCATCAGGATTTGGTCACTTGAAGACATCTAATTTGCCTAAGGAATTTTTAACTTGTTCTTTTCCTGTTTTAGCTTCTGATTGTGCCCATTTTCACTGGCATTCACTATGTTAGCCCTTTAATAGCTACCAACCTTCTGGTGAAACCCAAAATGAAAAAGTCATTTAGCACCTCTATCATTTCCATGTTTTTGGTTATTGTTTTGTTCCTGTTATGATATGGGACCACACCAAAGAGGTACAAAATGATCATCTAAAAACAAATTCCATCTAAGAGAACTATGACCTCTATAACGACTGCACAGAAGATTAAAATGCCAGCGAGCCAGCCCCCTTCCCTCAGCATGGATCTGATCCAAAGCCAGCTGAAGTCATTGGGGTTTTTGCATCAGGCCCTATATGGCTGAACAAAGACAGAAGTGTGAGCAAGTGAACGAGTAGGAGCTGAGCAGCCCAGCGCTACACTCAAGTCAACTCTGCGAGAGCCAGCTTGGCTGAGTCAGGGCTGCTGAGCAGAACCACACGGGTCAGTTCACTTGGCAACTGCAAAAAGTAAAATCAAGAGAAACATCCCAGAAATCAATAACCGAGAGGAGTGCCTCTCTTTACCTAAAATGGTAGCATTTTGAAGAATTTACATAACTCCTCATTCGTCAAGAGGAGAGGCAATCCTGAGCATGCAGGGCACTTCCAATGCACTTGGAGTAATCAGCCCATTTCAGGATCCGGCAATAAGAGTGGCTGAGCTCCAAAGAGGCATAAGAGGCCTACAAGCAAGGCAGGGGTGATCATTTCAGTTGTGTAAAGCATTCTCACAGCTCCCTCAAAGTCAGTAACTGTCTCTTTGGGGGGAGGAGGGGTCAGATGACCCTGCTCTTTCTTCCTTCACGAGTGAAGCAGCCCGCACCTCAGTAGTCATGTAAGCGGACTCCCAAAGCTGTGCTCCTTCTCACAGGCCAAACCCTTTAGTAGGTGCTCTTCCACTCACGGTTCTACAGGTGTGGACAAGATGCACTGGTATTAGATATTTCTCTTAACACAGGGAGCCTCATCAAATAAGTGTCCGACCCCTCCTAGTCCTGCCAACGGCAATAGCTGTGACAAGGAGAAGTGGTTCTGGCTTCTAGTTCCCTATTCTATCCGGCAGAGAAAGGTATAACTGGATCCCATGGCTAGAAGTTGCAGCTAGATACATTCTGACTGGAAACAAGGCATAATTTTTATAAGGTGAAGGTAATTAACCATTGGCACAACCTACCAGGGGTAGCAGTGGTTTCTCATCATTGACAGTTGGATGCTTCTCCAAAAGCTCTGCTCTAGGGGTTATTTTGGGGAAGTTCTCTGGCCTGTGTTCTGGAGAAGGTCAGACTAGAACTAGATGAATAGAATGGTCCCTTCGGGCCTTGGAATCGACGAGTTTATGGAATTATTACACGGCCATTGCTCGTGTCGCAGTATGGGTCAGTCCCTGATGGGGAGCTAGCGATTCCTAGAAGATTACTGTGATTTATGTTGCAAAGAAGCCTCTGCAAGACTCAACCCCCACCACAGCCCTATTTTGAGGGCACAAGTGGTACATACGCTGTGTGCTGGACAGAGCTCAAAGTCCCATTTTCATTTCCATCCTTTCCTGGAGATTTAGGCAAAGATATGGGAAGGTGAAAAGAGGCCCTTACCTGTCACAGCGTACTATAAAACCCCATCCGGGTTTAAGTTTTACCAGCTTTGGGTTTTGGATCCATGCAATAGGAGTAACAGGTACCTTCAAAGGCCTACTACAATGCTGCATTTCCCCAAGAAATGTTCATTATGTCTTTGTGAAATTGGCTCCTTTCCCCAGAGCAGCATATGCTGGTACCTCCTGTTTGCTGTGGTAATGACTCTGCAGCAGGGTGTGGAATATTTACATTTCCTATTCTCTCTCCTGAACAAAGAGAAATGAATGGCTGGCTGGTTAGCCCTCTGCACGTGACTTCTCCACCAGTCCTGCCCATCTTGCTCAGACTTGTGCACTCTCTACAGCTCCCCCCGCCACAATAAACTCCATCATAGCTCCTGCTAAGGTGTGTGCCTGCGCGTGGTGAGGGAGCCACCGGGGTGGGGGGCTAGGACCAGCTGCAGCCACGTGGCAGGTGAGGAGGCCTGCTCTGGTGGCCAGGGCTTCCACATGGCCTGTTCTGGCAACTGGGGTCAAAAATGGGACCTGCCACATGGCGGGAGGAGGAGCCAGTGTCTGCTCCAGCAGCTAGGAACGGGACATGCCACATGGCGGGAGTCTGCTCCAATGGCCGGGAACGTACGTGCACGTGTACGTGTACATGTACATGTTAATGAATCGGGTGCCACACATCCAAACCAGCACACATGACCTTAATATTGGTGCACAAGCCAAAACTCATTCTGCTCATGGTTGGAAAATCTCAGCGAGAACACTGACCATCACACACGTATATTTCTAATTCAGTTTGGCCCCAGTGGGAGTTATGACTGGGTAAAGTGAATCCAGATTTCTCTTTCCTTTAATGTATCAGAAATAAATATCAGATTATTGCAAGAAGTTAATGGGTGTGTTTTTATTTTGGTCCTGGGGTTCTAACAACAGGCTTCGACTGTGCCAGGTAAGAGATGGAAATATTGCAATTCCAAGTTGCCCTTTTCATTTGTTCACAAATCTTTCTGTTTGACATTTGGCACCACCACATTCCACCAAGACGCAAGCCTATAAAAACATGCCATTTATAGTATTCTGTCAGGTACAGTAATTACTTAACACGTGTCCGCTTAACACGTTTTTGCAATAGCACGATTTTTTTTAGGGAACGTTCTTTGAACAACACAATAATCAAGTGTGGCAGTATAAGTTGGTGAAAACAGTGGTAATACGCATGAGAGGCTGAATACACGTGGTCACAGTGCTCCTCCGCTCACTCACGTGTTTATCTTTGTGTTTTAACAAACTGCAGTGACTTGTGTTGCTAGTTATCTTGTGTAGCTAGATATCTAATGTTGACGCTGACGATCCAGCACCAACAAAAAATTGATTTGGCCACCACCACATGAAATGCAACCCCAAACTTTTCCATTATTTTTAATGGGAAAATTGACCCTGCACAGCACGTTTTCACTTAGCATGAACATTTTCTGAAATGCATCTATAGTGTTAAATGAGGAATCACTGTATAAGGTACAGTACAGATAGCAAGATTTACATATACAAAGGTGGCAAAGGGAAAAGAACAGCAATGCACAAGACATTACAGATCTCTGGAATGAAAAGTTTAGCAGACATGACACTGGCACGAAACAGGATAGAAATGGATTAACACAATCTATTCCTAACCAGGATGTGCATGCTTTACCTCCTGGAATGCATCTGTGCCCTTGATGTATCCAGCACGGACTGAAAGATGTGAAACAGACAGGCTAGTCAGAAGGACATAAGAAATGCTGCACTATCCTTTCCCAATGAAACCCAAGGATTAGGGAAAGTATGGGGAGATGCGCAGATCAGAGCTGAAGTCCCCACAGCTCAGGATTGTTCTCATACTGTCAAGAAACAACAAATGGTCTGGTAGCACTTTAAAGGCTAACAAAACATACAGATGGGATCATGAGCTTTCGGGGCACAGCCCACTTCTTCAGATGACTGGAATGTTGGATGTCTAGAACCAAAAATAAGGAAGGAGGGGAGAGGGGGTCTTTAAAGTGCTACCAGACTATTTGTTGTTTAAGTTTATCCTGTACAGACTAACTCGGCCACCTCTCTGAAGCTGTCAAGAAACAGTCAGTTATAAGCCAGAAAGACAGCCCTTGGCTTGAAGGAATGGCAAAAGGTTGATACATTTCTCATTTTACAGTGGTTTGAGCCATTACGAAGGGACGTGTGTGTGCTTGCGAAAGAACCAAGGCAGGGGCATTATGTACTCCATTTACTGATATCTTCATGCCCCTACTGGGATCCAGCGTAGTCAACAGACTTTTACACGTCCTGTCTCCTGACTCTCACTGACTCCCTGCACCAGGCACAGCAGACGAGGGTGCTGGAATTGACAAGCCAGCTGCAGACACTGATAGGGGACCAAAAAACGATGAGCTGCTGATTAAAGGAAGTGGAAGAGGAGGATGTTGGCCAGCCCACAGAGACGAGAGAGATGAAGACCTTAATGATTCAATATTCGGTGTTTATTCTGGGAATCAGTAGGTTTTGTAAGCTCTAGATATCAATGCACCTCTGGGAAACAGCACATGTGGGACCCTCCAACTCAGCTAAGCATGACTGAGAACAAGGACTGCAAACCCTGACCCTCTCTGCCAGGTGCTGAGATCAGGTCCAATCAGTGGATGCTAACTTCAGTGGTCAAACTTCCCCTTCCACGGCACACAAGAAACAGGTCAGCAATTCAGTTAGAATCCGGGCAGCACGAGAAAAAGCCAAATGAGCCCAGCTCACTCCTGCTTACACGCCTGTGGACCTGGAAATCATGGCTCTCGGATTAAGCATTAGCAGCCCATGGAAAGGCCTGTGTAGCTTCATCTGAGAACTACCTCGTCCAGCCCCGTGTGCATGCACGCCGTAAGAAGCCGACAGGCCGAAGCAGACAGGGAACGCGACAAAGAAAGCAGCACACATCAATGAGTAGTCTGAGTTGCCTGAATGGCAGCACCAACTGGGAGGCTCCAAGAATGTTCAACATAGTGAAAGCTCGCAAAAGGCTTCAGGCCAAGAAAAGAAGCCACCCCGGGCAGCAACTGTTCTGCCCTGTCAGAAGTGGAGAAAATGAATGAAAGGTGAGAGGGTCACAGTGAACCTTAGCAGACAAACTGAGAAAATAACATTTCAGCCTCTGGGGAACACGCAAAATACTGCTGAATCTCCCCCAGCCCTGGAGGCCTGAGTTAGAAATCACAGCAAACCAGGCTCAAGTAATCCACCTGTGTTCAGTTTCCATGGTCTTGCAATCCAAAGTATGAATGAGAAAGACAGGAACACACTTTGGGAGAGGTGGGGGGGGGGGAACACATTATGCATAATCACAGAAAGCAGTATTCAGTTTTCTGCCGTGACCACCAAAAGGAATATCAGTATTAGATCTCGCTTATTTCTTATATAAATAAATGCCAAATGAGTAATGGAGGTGGCTGGAACAAAATGAAAAGTGATACCACCAGCAGTTGTTGACTTGGGAGCAAACTTTTCACTTCGGCTATAACCTCATCTGTTCAATCTTTTCTGCAGTGCAATACGTTACAGACCTTTGCTCCCAGTGGTCCTTGTCTATTTACTTTAGTGCCAATGATAAACCTTCACTCTTCTGGAAATGAAGCTACATTAACCTGATAGGATCATCCTTATCAGAGAGAATGAGTAATGATTTCTGGAGTTACTCCCATACGCTGCGACTGATGTTTGTGGTAGGGAAGCGTGATGGGGGCGCATTCGCCACACCGGCCCTGAGGGGGTATTTCAGCTCAGGCAGGCCTAATTAACAAATGAAGCAGCAAGTCGGGGAGGGGTGTAGGCTACCTGGAGGCCACTAATCAGAAGGAAGCACAGCTGGACAGGAACAAGAGGGGCCTGTTGTAATGAAGTGGGGACTGTATTCACTCTGTTTTGTATTCACTCCATTTGTTTTGTTGTGTTGTATGGGATTCTACTATCCTATGCTGTTCTGGGGGGGGGGGGGAGGGGGGAGTGTGTGTGTGTGTGCGCGTGCCTGAGTTTCCCTAGGCACCGCAACACTATCTGGATGAGGAGGGGAAGGCTGGGCATGACTTTCTGTGGAAGCATGTGCAGTCTCTCAGTCCTGAGGACCAGGTGGCAGCAGATAACACCTTGGACAAGGGAAGCAGGACAAAGGAGGGGACAGGGTAGCCTAGAAGGCTGAGACCAGTTGCTGGGTGCGTGAGTTTAGTTTTTGGCTGGCTTGGGTGGCCGGGGAGGGGCCCAAAGCCCTGGCTCTGAACCCCCTTATCCCTAAGATGGATTTACTGACTGCTCCTGGTTCCTGTAACAACAAGTCTGTGCTACACTGTGTCCCTGTCAACAAATAAACCTGTTTACTTGATGGCTGAGAGTCATGTCTGACTGCAGTTGGGGTGCAGGGCCTGGAGACTCCCACACTATGACACCTGTACAAATCCCAAAAGCTTCAAGTAGCTGGGGGGGGGGGCTACAGGGAAAGAGGCCTGAGAGGAGGGAGAGCAGGCTGGCAAACCCAAAGAGAGAGGGACCCAGTTATATAGGAAGAAGTCCAGAGAAACAGCAGCATCAAGGGCTAGAACTGTACAGGTCTTGGCTGGGCTCCATGACCGCATGTAAAAAGACAAACATGGCGAGCATATGGAAAATGGCACAAGGAATGGATATGAAGAATATGTGCTATCTGTGCTGAGATCACCTAATGAAAACTGGTACTGGTATTTTCAACGTGTTAGAAACCACATGTCTTTGGGTAAAACTACAGCTGTATTCCCCATCGGGCAAACAGCTGGGAGGTGAGGGAAGGATAATTATACAAAAGAGACCACAAAACTGCAAATACTGATTTTGCCTCTTTCACGGCACCTCCTCATCCTGGGAACAGGGAGAAAATATGGACCCTGAAGGCAGCAGGTTAGTGGCCAGCGGACTGAAAGCAGGCGTTACTGCCACTAGTCCGACACTATCACCGACACGGAAGCTGTGAGCATGGATGCAAATTACAACGCTGTGGCTCCTACTGGGAAAGATGGAGCAGGGACATGCTGGGCATTTATCATGAGAAGAAAGAGACTGGCAAAACTCCTTCCATTATACATGACCGATGGCTCTTGAGGACTATAATGTTAAGCTCCTACAGCAGCCCTTCCCCCCCCTTCTTCCCCAGCCCCACGTCCCCTTGTTTAAAACTCAAACTGTAGCAGCAGGAAAGAGATGCCACTGAAGAGCATTATGAGCAATGGACAATGAGAACATGGCAATGAGAACATGGCCCTGAGATTTACAGAACACCCTACCTGAGTGTTTCTCAGGTCTGCTCGACACTACGCACCTGTATCAGTAGAACTACAGCACCAGTGATATGAAAAATCCATACCCCCGAGCGACACAATTCTACCAATGTAACCCCCATGTTGGCAGGAGAGCTTCTCTTGCCAATAACATAGGTACCACCTACCTCTCAGGGAGGTGGGTGAGCTATGCCAATAGGAGAGCTCTCTCCCATCAGCTTACAGAGTCGTCAATTAAAGTTTGATGGCGGTGCAACTGCATCGGTGCCAAGCAGGGATGTAATAGTGCAATCGATTAACTGATAAGCAAACGCTTATCGGTTAATGCTATAGACTACATGCCTTCCCCCACCCCCAGTACATTTTTTACCAGGCTGGCCAGCAGCCTGTCTCAGTCCTGGCTCATGCCAAGTCCAGGACCTACCCCC
Organism: Pelodiscus sinensis; assembly: GCF_052426305.1. Lineage (NCBI taxonomy): Eukaryota > Metazoa > Chordata > Testudines > Trionychidae > Pelodiscus > Pelodiscus sinensis. The sequence goes on along the minus strand of NC_143052.1, from coordinate 348,925,502 downwards.
GCTGCGGCTATGCATTTAAAGTGTACTAGAAGCCAGGCAGGGAGGCAGGCAGCTCGGCTCAGTTCCAGCTTGCCCCAGATCCAGGAGCTCACCCCCCAGACAGGGGCTGTGCCACCCCTTTCTGCTGCCTCTGTATCAGAGGCAGCAGCATGGGGTGACAGGCAGCCAGTCTGCGAGGGAAATTGTTTTTTAAACTGGCTTCCCTCATGGACCAGCTCCCTCCTGGCACCCTAAGCAGAGGGCTCCTCTAGAGTGGGGCCAGAGGGTACTGGCTACCAGCCCCAGCCCCGGGGGCTACAGAATAGTTGAGTAACCAGTAAGAATTCATGAGGTTAATCAAGTATTCAATTAACCGATATTTAACATCCTTAGTGCTGAGGTAGCTGCTGAAGTGTAGACCTGCTCTCAAAGGCTTCTGGTCAGAAGCCCCAGCTGAATGGACTGGCTTTCCGCATGTTGCCCAGGGGCAGGGACGCTCATACGCCACGCGCCCGGGGCCAGCACAGCCCACGTACTATGCGCCCAAGGGTGGGGCCGCCCATGCATCACGTGCCCGGGGGTGGGGCTGGCCCCGATCACTCGGCGGGCGCACAGAAATGGCCCGGAGGGCACCATGACGCCCGCAGGCACCGCGTTGGGGACCACTGTGCTGACCCAAGCGAGGAAGGCCATCAGGCTGCACCATTCGTGCCCTTGAGGCTGGGCTGAGTGTCATGGTGGCCAAAAGGAGAAGCTTGGAGCGTAGGCAGCTGGCTGAGCCTGCAGCCACACACACATAGCCTGATCCTAAATGCAAGAAGAGAAACTGAATGGCTCCTTTGCAAGAGGCCTGCTCATAGGCCCAGGGGTACAGCAGCACCCTCTGGCATGAAGTGGCTTTCATTCTATACAGGGTTTACAGTTTGGTTCAGTGGCTCTCAGCACCCCATTATAAACACCATTCCAGCCCCCTGGATCTGTATGTGATGAAAACAGTTTTAGGCAATGCTGGAGTATGAATATGTAAAGAAGAGTATGGAAATAATTTCACATTCACGACTTTTAGATGCAGAACCAGGATCCAGGTCAAGACTGTGCCACACATCAACTCCCTGCACATTCAAATACCTTTCCAAGACTGGCAAGCACTAATGAGAACCTCCCCTTGCTAGATTTTCTTGAAGCTGACAAAACTCTTCCTCTTCGGGGTCACACTAACCTGCCTCCACCTCCACCTCCTGCTTCTCCCCGGGTACCCACTGTCCGTTTAGCTCAGTCAACCTAGTGAACCCAGCGGGCCTGCAGGAGGCTGGATGACAGGCCACAAAGCCTGATCAGTGGGAAGAGTCAGCAAACCAGCTCTAGGGCCAGCAGCAGTTCGGTGGCTGCCCCAGGTGATTGCCCATGGCTGAGATAGCTCTTGCCTCTGCCTTGGACCCATCTTTGCTCCTGCCCTCCCTCACTCCAGGTGATCCCGTTCTGGCCCTCGGCTCCGATTCCTGACTCCTAACACTGGCTCTGACCCTGGTCTCCTGTTCTTGGCTACCAACTTCATCTCCAACCAGTGAGCTCAACTGTCCATGGCCTGGTCTCTGACACCAGTAATGCAATCCTCCATAAACCAAGTTTGATCCGCATGGAAGAATTTAATCAGCCATTTACATATTCACTCACACAGTCAGTAAAATCATTCAGATTACTATTGACCCTAACTCCCATGCAGGGCAGATAACCACAACATCCTCTTCCCAAGAAGTGCAACGTACTAAATTCTGGCACGCCTCTGCGGGTACCTAGCCTTTTATCTAATGTTCGGAGAACAAAACTGCAAGGCAGAATTTTCACATCCATTCTACTTTCCACCCACACTCGATTACTGAATCCTTCTCCTTTTCAGTTTCCTTCCACCATTCTTGAGAACTACTTTCCTAGTAATTTTCCATCACCGATGCCTTGCCAGCCAAACAGGCTAGACTCCTCTTAGTCTGAGGCTGTGTATGTTGTACCAGTGAAGTACCTAGTTCACTGGCCCCACACCCTGGATGTGTATCTTTCATCTGTGAATGATCTTATATTTCCAGCTTCCAAGAATCTTTAGCATCTGACAGGAGTCCTGCTTTTTCAGTCAGATACTCTCCAAAAGAGAAGACACCAGGAAAATTAAGAGGTAGCAAAGGGTCATTTCGGTTTCTATAATCTCTTCCTTGCTTCACTGTGGTTGCCACAGGAAGGAGAACTGCAGTTACCCATCTGATCTCCCCAAGTTAATTCCAGCAAAGGAGAATGAGTGTGAGTCACTGCTTGCCACGGCAGTAACTCAAAGGATCACAAATCAAAGACCTAGCCCCCAGGGCAGGCATAAGACTGTACCTTTGAAGCCTGTGAGTTAGTTTACCCTCCTGTGTCCTGTTTCAACGTCAACATTTATACACAGGACAGTAACTGTGTCACTGTGATCAAATGCTGTGGAAAAAAAAATCAACCCTGAGACATTGACGTTTTTAATCCCAAGCTCTGTCACCCCTTGGGCGGCCCAACCAGTCTGTGGATAGAAGCCATGCTCTCCAGCCGGGCTCCACAGAGAAGGGCTTTATAAGGGTAAAGGAAGAAGTGCAAGGGGGAGGAAAGCAGGGGAAACTAGAGATGTAACAAGCTTTGATGAAATGCATGTTCACTGCTATTTGCCATGACTCGTGTAATTTCCCCTAGTGATCCATGGCAAAACCACTCACTTGTTCACACACATGCAGACACTAAGCACATTGGTTTATTTTGAAATCAGTTAAGTGGGGTTTTCTTGACAGCCATTTCAGTAAGCTCCTTTCTCCAGTGATGTACAGTGCACTTCTCTCTTCTCTACTGTGGAAAAACTCTCTTAATTCAGCAATTAGCAGGGTCTGAATTTTGCAGTGGATTGTTGTTTCGATTCGGAGCAGCTCCCCGAATGCATTTTGTTGTACTCCATACAGTATTGAACAGCTGATGAGAACAATCATTTAACACAGCTGGAAAGAAACACGTAAGTGTGAAATGGGGAACAGTACTGAGAAACCAGAGGGCTGGTCACGCATGCAAATTGAAGATTCCACGATGGTAGGGATCAGTCATCACTGAATACCTAAATCAAACGGCCCTCTTTCTACCGGCCAGCATAGGTTATCTGACATAAGCATGACCCAGTGCAGTGGTGCAGAATACTTCCGTGGCAAATTTCCCTCCTCACGCTTCTTACAGCACTTTCCTTCCATGGCTCTCAATGCAATTTGCAAAAATTAAGGAATTAAGACTCACCCTCCCAGTGCCCATTTTACAGATGAGAAACTCAGTGATTCACTGAAGGTCACACATGCCACTCTGTGGCAGAGAAAGGGCTGCAATCCAAGTCTCCTGATGCCACCTGCTAGGGCAAGCCTGGGCAATAATATTTGATGGGGGCTGCTCCATGATTTTGGGGTCACGCTACTCCATGGGGGGTGTAGGGTGTGGGATGGAGGCTAGGTTCTGAAGGGAGCTCGGGGTAGGGGTGCATATTGGCAGGCATATCTCCAAATATGAGTATTAGCTCCTGTACATGGGAATTGCATTTGCTTCAATTTAAGTTACACAGTACCTGTGCAATAATACTGTGTACCACTCAGGGCTTGGCTACGTGGTGAAACTGATCCCAAACAGCTATTCTGGAACAACAATTATTTTATTGCACAATAATGACTCTGCTTTGGGAATGCACAAAATATTCCAGAACAGACCATGCACATGGGAAGCTGCTATGGAACAGCTTGTTCAACAATGACTATTCCGGTCAATTTCCCTCCATAGGGCATAAGAAACAAAGCATGGTATAATTTACAAGCAGCTGGTCATGAAGCAGATCTTCCAGTTTCTTAGGTATTTTCTGAAATTCTGCTTATACATCAGAGCCTTCACTAACTGATTTCTTGCATTTCCCTGTCTAGGTCTCCCCCCCCCCATTGCCTTTTTCAAAGCCTACTCAATTCTGGGCTGGAACACGGTTAGATCAGCATCTCTCATCAGAGTTGGCAGCTTTCCATTGATTACCAGCCAAGGCTTGTGTTTACTCTAACACACTCCTACATATACACAGTGCTGTTAAGGTGACCCGTTGGGGTGTTGTATCACCATGGCAGCGTAGTGAGATCATCTTCCTACTCTCAGATTCCATCTCTCTCTTTACTTGAGCGTCCCAGAATGTTTCGTGATTCTGCATCCAGGCTGTAGAATGCTCGGTGGAAGAAGGAAGACGGTGTTTCCATTTCTCCTTTGCAGATTTCTGCCTCTCCAGCACAGAGCTTTTGTGCCAATTGACTAGGACTCACTCTCACTGGTTTCTTCCTCATTTGCAAAGTGTGAACCAGTAGACTTTGTTCTGTACTGCAACTGCATCTTGCTTCTTCCACGTTGCTCCTTTTGTGCTCTCACTTGCACAAGATGCTGTTTTCACTCTCGGGGTACTTAATCCCAAAGAAAACCATCACTGTTAGTCAAAATTCAACATGTATCCTGAGTAACAAAGAAGTGGCAACACAAGCTACAACAAACCCTTTGTGCTTTTTTGGCGATTCCGCTCACATGATCAGATATTACACAGTTGACGGAAGGGAGCCCTTTGGGGACTGAAAATTTCTTCCTGATTTAAAGAAACAAGATCAGCAAGGCTCACACTGTCAGCTACTGATTCAGTACCTCTAAGTGGAGCACTCTACACATTCACACAAAATGTTATAGCATGTCCACTTTCTGGGATTAAATCAAACCTAAAAAATGGGCTTCTGTGCTCGTGTGTCAGTTTCCATTCTTCCATCAGTTGCTAGATTTCTCAAGTGGCTGGTAAAATGCCCAGTTCCAAATGATTGCAATGGTTTAACTGCACTAACGCTGTCATCTGTTCTTAGTTCCTGATAACCAGATACCAAGTGCCAGACTCTCAACAACTTTAATCCATGTCCTTATGGAGAGGAAAGAGCAAATGTGGCTTTAGGCAACCATTATGGTCTCTGATCCCCAAAGCTGCTAAGGAGCGGATAGGTACTAGGAATAATTTAAAGCAGTCTCCAGACTTCTCTAATTTTTGCTCGTTGGTAAACAGTGCCTTTGGGGGTGCTAAAGGTGAAAGAAAGATCGCTGGTGGGAGAGCAGCCTGTTCTTCTGACAGGGTACTGGGGAGGTCGGTGTGAAGCTGGTAAACCAGCTCTCTGCCAGCCAGGGACTTTTGTCAGGTGAATGCTTAACTGAGCTACTAGGGTAGTGTTGTGGACGCTTTGCTAGTTTTACTGCTGGGGGGATTCTGTACCACTAAGCAAGTGCAGAATTAGTGTTCCCTGAAGATTTGTCCCTCCCCCCCGCAAGAATAAAGTATGCAGAAGGGAAGCTGCGAGAGGAGTTACACTGCAATTACACCTTTCATCCATCCAAGGCTGATGTGGTGCCAGAAGAGAGGGCCAGCCACAGAGAAGGAGGGGCAGACTCTGCTTCCCTCACAGTGCCCTGCCTGCAGGGCCACCTGGGAAGGCAGGGGATATGGAGGGGATAGGGCAGGGAGGAAGGGCTAGTGGGATGACAGCATGAGCAATCGGCTGAATAGGAGTTGGGGTACAGGGACACAAGGAGGCGAGGGAGAAGAGTGGCTGAGTAAGGGTGCAGGGACACCTGGAGGCACAGGTAGACATGCTTGACTGAATGAGAGAGGCTGGGGTCAGCCAGAGTCTGAATGGGGGAGGCTCCCCAACTCTCTAACAATCCTTCCCACCCAAAAAAGTCTTCCATTCTTCTCCCACCCACACCTAAAACCACTTCAGGTTCACTGCCAGGCAGTTACTTCCCTTTCCCTCAGCTCCTCCATTACCCAACTCCCCCAAGCCTTTATACTGCTTCTGGGGGACCCGGGAAATACGTTCTGCATTATAGCTTAAATGGATGAATACTCCAAGTTTTGTATTAATATGCCTTACACGCAATCTATTTGTCAAAAACATTTACTGAATCTTTTGTGTTGTCTCTGCTGTTACAGGCACACTTGCAAACAGGTATTTTGAAATAAGCTACCAAAAAATCACTAAAACAAGTGTGATTACAGTCTGTTATTGTGGTAAGTAAAATACACAGCATTTGAAAAAAACTCTGCTCAGATTTTTAATTTTTGGCATAGAATTCCCCCAGGAGTACAGGTTGGAACAGGCACAGCACGACGAATTTGGACCTGCAAGTGCATGTTCAAGAGCCTGGCTCACTCCTGCTACACTTCAGTAACTTTCTGAAATTGGCTTCAATATTCACAGAGGGATGAAGCTGAATCACATCCCGGCACTCTGAGCAACTTGGCTGCATTCATCAGCAGGAAGTTCGGGGTTAATTAGCTCTATGTTCTAGGGATGTTAACCTGATGTTACTTTAGTAATTGAGTAGTCGATAAAAATTCTATCGACTACTTAATTACTCGCTAGGGGCAGGCAGCCCCTCTCAGTCCCAGCTCACACTGGGACCAAACCCTGCTGTGGCTCTGCAATTACAAAGGCAGAAGGAGCCAGGCAGCCTGGCCCCCGGATCCTACAGCGTTTTAAATTGCAGAGCCACAATGGGGTTTCGTCCCCAACCCAGCATGGGCAGGGACTGAGTTAGGCTGCCTGCCTGCCTGGCTCCTAAATTTAGTAAGAGCTAGGTGGGCAGGCAGTCCAGCTCAGTCCCTGCTCATGCCAAGTCGGGGACCAACCCCCACTGAGGCGCTGCAATTTAAAACTCTGTAAGAGCCCAGGGTGGGGGGCAAGCTGCCTGGCTTCTACTGACTTTGAAATTGCAGAGTTGCAGTGGGGTTTGGTCCCCGACTCAGCGCGAGCAGGGACGTGCCTGGGACCCCCTGCAGACAGAGGCTGCTGCCAGAGCAGCCTCCCCTGCCCCTCTCCCACTGCTGTCTCTGATAGAGGTGGGAGAGGGAGCGGGGAAGTGAAGACAATGCTAGGGGGAACTGGCTTTTAAGCTGGCTCCCCCAGCACCGGCTCCTGCTCCCCCCCCCCTTGCTGCCTCCAATATAGAGGCAGCAGGGGGAAGGGAATGCGAGTAGCCAACTAATCGACTGCTCTCTTACATCCCTACTGTGTTCTTCATTTGTAATAGAGCCATTATTCTTCTTGCTTTCTTTTGCAACAGCATCACAAATGCTCAGTACATAAACACACTGAAGTAAAGCACAAAGTAATCAGCAGAGACAGGGGCAACCTAGGCTAGTGAGTGGGCTGCATAAGTGGCCTTCCATCCCAGTGGGTGGCAAGGCTGTTGTAACATGACAGTCTCCCAGGAGGGGGTAGTTTTGCTAACTGCACTCGCTGTGATGAAGTGGGGATTGCATCCACCTTGTTCACTTGTTATGTTGCATGTGATTTCTACTGTCCTGTACTGTTCTATAGTAAGTCTATAGGAGTGCGCCTCAGTTTCCCTGGGCACTGCACCAGTGCCTGGATGAGGTGGGAGTTTTGGGTGTGACTCTCACTGCGGGGAAGCCGCCCTAGTCTGCCCCAGCCCAGCACATACATAATGGCCAAGGCTCTCTTGTAACCTGAGCCTAGGTGGGGGATGGGATCAGGTTACACCCTTTTGCAGGGTGAGGCTGGATAAAGGAGGAGGAGGGGTTGCCTGCAGGGCTGGGTCCGGTCACTGAGTGCCTGAGTTAGTTTTTAGGATGCAGGGGCGGGGCCCGGACTCTGGGCCCCCCTCACCCTAAGATGGATTGTATTTACTGCTCCTGGTTCCTGTGCGAATAAGTCTGTTCTAACCTGTATCCCTGTGAACTAATAAACCTTCTGTTCTACCTGTTGGCTGAGAGTCACATCTGGCTTCGGATGGGGGTGCAGGGCCTGGGGACTGCCCACCCCTGTGGTGACACTTGTGTACCAAGCATTTACCAACTGAACCATAGCAGTGCTTTGACTGGCTACAGAGGGGGCGTGCAGCTCTCACGCACCTTGGTGTCATTTCAGTGATACTGGTAGGAAAAAAACTGACAGACAAAAACCTGCAGAATCTGGCAACCTTGTGCGTGGGCAACGGTAAACAAACACGCAGAACCCCAATGGGCTGCATGCAGCCCTCAAGCCGCAGGTTGCCCACCGCTGAATCAGAGGGTTTCAACTACACACTAGACCAGCAGTTCCCAACCTTTTCCAGATGGGGACCCATTTTGACAATTCAGGAAGAGTTGGTGACCCAGGGCAATACAAAAATGTGTGAATGGCTCCTTAAGAGCCACCTGGGGAGACACCTGGGGACCCTTTTTGAAATGTAATGGTGACCCATAGGTTGGGAAACCCTGCACTAGACAAAGTCTGGCTCTGTTTCAAAACTGACAAACTATAGATGAGGTTAACCCATTCTCCATAAAAACCCAAGCTATAGAAATCATCTCTTACAAATAAAAAAGGACTGGGGCATTTCTAACAGCAATTTTAGAGAGACTTGTATAAGAAGTAACAACAAAAAAATAAGGACATGTGCACTGAATGCTAGACTGGCTGCTTAATTCAGAAGTGATTTAGTGCAGCAGAGAAACACACAACTCACAGGAAGAGCCCTGCACGGATACAAAAATGTGTATCCGCATCCGAGCCACAATAATCCGCAAAAAATAGCTGCAGATACCCACGGATTCATCACCATGCAGCAGTGACACAGGACTCTGACAAACCCCCAAACACTGTCCACTTCTACCCAGAGACCTGCTTCCCTTCCCTTCCCTTCCATATCTCTTCACCATTCTGGGTAGCAAGCTTACAATCCTGGGTCCATATGTGTACTGGGCCCGCGTGTGGAGTTTACCTCCTCTGTCCAAGCTAGCTGGGAACTACGACTCCCAGAATGCCCAACAGGCTATCCCCTCTGCTGCATGACAGAGCGCTAAAAAGAGAATACCTGTGGATTTGCAGGGCTCTACTCACAGGAACATAGGAACTGCTACACCAGACCAGTTCAGGTGGTGCAGTATCCTCAAAATTAGTCCAAGGCAGGCTTCCCTAATGTAGACGTGCTATCTCGATTGAGAGCCCCAGGAAGCACTGGGGAGGAATAACTTAGAATGGCCCTGGTGAGGGGCTATTTTGAAATAGCAGCAGTGGAGCGTCTACACACGCCTTAGTTTGGAATAGACATTATTCCTCGTAGAATGAGGTTTACAGATTGCGGAATAAGCCGTCCGTTATTTTGAAATAATGGAATGGCTGTGTAGATGCTCGCATTGTTATTTCAAAATAACGCTAGTTATCTCAAAATAATGGTGCAGTCTAGACTCACCCCTACTGTCTAATCTAAACCTCCCTTGGTGCAATTTAAGCCCACTGCTTCTTGTCCTATCCTCAGAGGATAAGGAAGAATATTTTTCACCTTCCTTCTTGTAAATAGACACTGAAAATACTGACACCCCTATTAATCAAAAACCCGAACAACTGAAGCCCCCCACCTTCAACCAAGCAAAAACACTACCACAAATCTCAGAAACAAATCAAACATTTAAAAAAAGGGGGGGGGGACTGGGGCTCCTGCTCACTATGCTCACCAACTCCCCTCTCTCTCAAGAGAGAGAAAATGTAAATTAGTATTTTTTTAAAAGAATCCCAATCAGAGTTTTACCCCAGAAAAGATGTGTGAGAATCCATAAAGTCCATTAGGGACTCTGCTACTTCTGTGGAAGATACAGGGTTATTACCATATTGGGTGGCAGTATAAAACCTGAAGAGAGACTGATATTATGAGTGCATGTAACAGGAGCAACCCAATTCATCTTCTCTCTGCGACCCAACATTCTAGATACATACCTCTACCATGACCTCTCTTATTCATTTCCTCCACAGGCTAAAATTATAACATACCAACCCGTGCATGTGAGAATAGGGCATCATAACACAGACCTTACTATTTTACCTCTCCCTTGGTTACTGTTACTTTCATAGTTACTGTTTCTGCAAAGGCACTTCAAGTTGCAGTTGCTGTCATGAACTCTGACAGAATAATATAATAAAGCTAATGGATCTGTAAGCTAAGGAGTCATTTATAGGATTATCAATGGGGCTCAGCTCAGCACTGCTGTTCAGTGTAGGTGCAGGTAATCTAAACACTACTCACTTGAGTGTAAATATTTAAAGTGGACGGCACATCTGGGAGCGATAATTTGTTATTTGGTTAATAAATTGTATTGCTTTAGGCAAATAATTGCCCACTAGCCATCAAACTACTTGTCATATATACTTTAATTATTACAGGAAAAGATAGGTGCGTTGAAATTTATATCAAAGGAAATCTAGATTTGGTCCAGCCCCAGATAGACAACACTAATGGAATAAAAAACAGTCATCCTGTGGCACCTAAGAGAGACTAACAAATTGTGTGTGTGTGTGTGTGTGTGTGTGTGTAGATACACAAACACACACACTCTCTCACTCATGGGCTTTCGTGGGCAAAATGAAGAAGTGAGGTGTGTGTGTGTGAAGCGGGTTGGTTGGTTGGTCTATATGGTGCCAGAAAGACTCGTTTTCAAAGTCACAGACTAACATGGCGACCCCGCAAACTCGCAGACTTATGGAATAAATATTTAATATAAAGAAAAAATATCAGGCCGCTCTGAAACTAACAAACATTCTGGCGTGCAATATTCTGTTTAAAAACCTGCCCTTTTATGGATACGCTGCTATTTTCACTGGCACAGGCAATTGCCTTTCTGTTCAGCCAGTTATTCAATTTAGGCTTGATTTGGAATGGTGATGGCCACCTTCTGGGAATTATTCATCCCCTAGGAGAGTCCCTGGGTGCTGAGAGCAGCAACAGAACAACAGACCACTGTCATCCTGGTGCACAGCCATCTAAAGTGCTGCATCTCCATTAATAATCTGCTGTAAAAGGAAACAAGTCCCAGTAACAGAACGTTATCACGAGGTCTCGGGCTGTGACCTTTGCCTTGTCCAGTATGTCCCATCTCAGATGCTGTCACTACTGCTGGTCTGGAAGCTGAGCACTCTCAGAAATGACTTCTCTCCTGTGGCATCTGCTCTGCCAGCCCTAGAAGATCACCAAGGTAGCATGAGAATTGGCATGGCAGTGAAGGCGGCTGCGAGGCTTACCTGGCGACCTAGTAGAGCTTACGTATTTTTGAAGCAGTGTGACCTGAATGACCCAAGATCCCAATCTGCCCTAGCAAATGACCCAGAGAAACTTTTATTCAAATAAATATCTTAAGATTTCACAAGCTTTGCACGGTCAGGCTTAATTGTACTTGGATGGGCAACTTCCAAAGAAAACCTAGGGCTGGTGATTCAGTAGGTTGCACTCTTCTCTCAAGTCAGGTCTGACTAGGGATGTTAGCGTGTAGTCATTTACACGATTAATCAACAAGCTTGGGCTTACCCGTTAATCCTAACTACATGCAACTACTGCTGCATCAGAGGCAGCAAGTGGGGGGAGAAGAGGCAGGAGCTGGTGCCCGTCCTGCAGAGCCATCTGCTCTCTCCAGGGGAGGCAGCAGTGCGGGGTGGCAAGTGGGAGCCAGCGCTCGGGGGAAGCCAGCTTAAAAGTCGGCTCCTCCCAAGCAGCAGCTCCCACGGAGCGGCCTGCCTCTCTCCCACCTGCACTGCTGCCTCTGACAGGTACACCACAGGAAGCCCGCTATCAAGCCAGCTGCCCGCAGAAACTGGCTTCTGTGGAGCTGCCTACCCTCACCCCTCCTGCCTCCCACAGAGGCAGCAACTCAGGAGTGGGGGGAGAAGGGAAAGGTGGGAGCTTAAAAGCCAGCTCCACCTGAGCACCAGTTCCCGCAGAGCTGCCTGTGAAAGAGGCAGCAGCACAAAGGGTGAAGGGACAGGCAGTACACAGAGAAAACCGGCTTTCAAGCACTGGCTCCCACTGGCCCCCCTGCATGTAAACATGTAAGTGCTGAAAAATTCAGCAGTTACATGTTTACAAAAATAAACATTTACTAACCTCCCTAGTTCTGACCTATGGCATCGTGCGGTACAACGGGCAAATCATTGTAGGAGACCACCTGCATCCAGTTTAACTGCTTGTGGGGACTGAAAACCTTATGGCTTTTCTCACAAGAGCAAATGTTAATACTGGTGTCCTAGCTAAAATCTTCACTAGGTAGCCCTGAATTCCCAATAGAACTTCACTTACATATGGAAACCTTTACCACCTAGAAAGCCTCTGGATCAGAGACCATATTCAGCAGGCAAGACACTGAGGTCACTAAAGAAAATGAGGTCTTCAGCCACTGTAGTTATCCACCTCAACAGCAGCTGGAGTGACTCCCAAGTGTGAGAAATGTTTTTAGATCCTTAGGGAAGAAAGATGCAGCGTACCAGATAGCTCACGAGGTGATCACAGCTCTCTGACAATGTTCTGTTCCCTTCACAATAACTCGTCAAGAAACAAGGTGAAGTATTTTATAAATTCATCAACAAATTGTCTTCTCTATGTCACATTGGATATGAGACCAAGCAAGCAGATCACACCATACTCTGTTGAGCACTCCAAAAATTATTCTTTCTGGTATAGTATCTGCTTCATACACAGGCTATGAGAACCTGCAGCCAAACTGATCCTTAAACCAACTGCATCCTCTTCCTCATTTTTCAACACTTCAATTAAATACAGACCATGCTTCTGCAACAGGGACAATGGGGATGTTATGATTAACAGACATGTTGTATCATATATAGTCACTGTATACAAACAGAGTTAAATTGTAGAATTACAGAGGTATAAGACTGATCAGTAATTCGAAGTGATAATTATGTACTAGGCTGAGATCTATATGATTTTAGCTTAGCCACACTAGGACAAATGCTTAAGAAATGCTTGATACAAGTAAGTGCCCAAAGAATGACTAGGTCACAAGATTATGGGAAAAGATGCACCAATGGGTGATACTGTGGAAAACGAACAGTACATTTTTCCTTATAAGATAAGATGCTTGCTGCAGGAAAGCCTGGTGATTTGCGGAATCGCTATTCACAGTTCCAGATATTCATGGGGGTCTCCTGGCCTGGCCTGGAGGGTGAGGTGGTGGCAGCTGAGAGCCACGGTGAGTTCCCTGTGGCTTCTGGCCCCACAGTGATTTCAGGAGCTGCAGCTCCCAGTACTTGCACATTTTGCCATTTGGGGTGGTGCCAGAAACTCATCCACTGTGAATGGCGAGGGTTTCCCGTAATCACATTTTTCTAACATGCCCTAACCCAGGGCTGAGCAAAAGATGATCTGCAGGCCGGATCCAGCCTGCGAGAGACTTAGTTGGCTCCCTGCCTATCCTGCCCCCACTCGGCACTCAGTGAAGCCAGCTGCAGGACCATGTGTGTGTTTCTGAACTCTTGAGAGCCTGGAGAGAGGGGAGACAGGCTCCTCATGCTGCCCCCGCTCCCAGTAGCTCCCACTGGCTAGTTTCTCCAGTGGAGCAGAATCCATGGTGCTGTGCTATAACATTACTCAGTTCACTTTAAATAAAAGGCTACACATACAGCATGTCGAGTTCAGTCGTCATAAAATCCCAAGGATCTGCCAGTGGCAACCATGCAGGACAAGCCACAGGTGACCAGGTGTTTGCTGGAGCCTCTGATTTCATCGTTTCATTAGAATCACAGGGTTAGAAAGAACCAGCAGGGTCAGCTAGTCTAACCCCCTGCCAAGATGCAGCATCTGGTGTGTCAAACCATTCAAGACAGCTGGCTACCTGGCCTTCTTTTGAAAATCTCCAGAGAAGAAAATCCCACTACCTCCCAAGGCCTGTTCCTTTGTCCTACTGTTCTCACAGTTAGGAAGTTTTCCCTCAGATTTATTCTAAATCTGCTCTGCTGTAGTGTGAACCCATTGCCTCTTGCCCCATTCTCAGGAGAAAGAGAGAACCTTCCTCCATTGTTTATGGCAACCTTTCAAAAAGACTGCTATCATGTCCCCCCTATAATCGCCTCTTTCCCAAAGTAAATGTACCCCGTCCCTTCGGCCTTTGCTCAGAGGGCTACATTCCATCCCTTGGATCATCTTTGTCACTCACCTCTGGATCCTTTCCAGTTTATCTACACCCTTGGCATAGACTGGTGACCAAAACTGGATACAGTACCCCAGGGGAGGCCTAACCAGAGCCAAGCAGAGCAGTACAATCACCTCTCGTGACTTAGGGCTTGTCTGCACTACTGCTTAAGTTAATGTAACTTATGTCACTACAGGATGTGAAAAAGTTCCCCTCCCTTCAAAGCCATGCAAGTTACGTCGAAGTAAAGTGGCATCCACGCTGCTATGTCGATGGCAGAGGCTCTCCCACCAGCATAGCTTCTGTCTCTCATTGAGGTGCTGTAACCGTGCCAATGGGAGAGCACTCTCCTTTCAGCACAGCACACCAGCTGACGTGCTACAGAGGCACAGGCGCATCAGGGCAGACTAGCCCTAAGAAAAACTTCTGGCATCCAAGACTGGAAAAGTCCAGCCCAGTATGTTCTGCCTTAATGAGCAAACACTGTACCATCCTGGTTGAAATCCCCACTCCACGACCGTGGCATTATCTACTATTTTGATGGATTTGGCCTTCTGGGACATCAAGCTTTTCTAATCCAGACTGTAGCTTTTCCAGTCCTCCTAAATTCTGGCATGGTCCCAAGCAACTACAATGTCGAGAATGTCTTCAGTGAGTGTTTCCCTTCTCCTTCCTGCCACATAGAAGCAAACACTAGTTTTTCGTCATCCAAAAGAATGAAAGTGAGGCTGCCAAAGCACGCCAGCCTGAACAAAGAGGTGGGTTTTGCATGGAGCCCAGAATGGGGTCAGATTACTCATCCTTCATTCTTCTGGCAGCAAGTTCCATCAGCTTGTTCCAACTCCTGGGCGAGAGCTGCCTCCTGCGCCCACGAGCCTCGTCCTATTGGTTAGCAGTTTCACACAGCCAGGGGGATGTAGCTGTCCAGGGAGGCCACATTTTTCTGACCGACTCAAAGGAAACTTGGCGCATAATAGCAATTCATCTGAATTCACTAAATCTAGCTGCGGGTAAACCCCACTTCACAATTGTAGTGACCAAGCACTTCCTGAAACATAGCTAGTCATGGATGTCTGTTCAAACCCTGCCACTTTGCAATTCTTCGGGGATCGATTCCAGATAACCAGTGCCCTATAGAAAATCAACCTGGAACAGTCCATTAGTTAACCAGGTTTTATCCGTTATATCAGCTGTTAATCATTTCCCAGGTATTGCATCCATCCATTCCGCTTGTGACAAACCCACACCATAAGTTCTGTACAGAGACATGCTGACCTCAGGCTGTTCAAATACTGCAATCATCGCATTCAGTGATGTTTGTACAGCAGTCTGAGCGACAAAAGGGCTCAGCATTATAATGCTAGTATGGCTGCTGTAGCAGAATGGAGTATCACAAATGAGGTAATGCTAATGGTTGCATTAACAGAGAAGAATAATGTACCAATCACTTTGTGTGATGGAAGGTGTTTTTAAGTGCATTCTCATAACACTCAAATGTTGTCAGTTATCTCCAATTCAGAGACAGGGAAAGAGAGACAGAGATTAACATGTTCAAGCACAGATCTTAAATTCTTGTCTCTTGTCTCTGGAAATTCAACTGGTGGACTCCCTGTGTCCAGTCCTCTGCTCTAACCATTAGTCTGCAAAGCATTGACTACTCTCAAACATTTCAACCTTAGGATATAAACTCAGTAGAAATAAAGAAAGCAGAATTTACTCAAAATACGAATTTTTAGATTTTGGGAGCAGAACTCGCTATTCTGCTAATTGTACAAGAGAGACATATCAGCTCAAATTATCTGTTTGAACTGGTCAGTTTAAACCTCCTCCAGCAGGGAAACATGGTCACTTTAGGTAGCAAACCTCAAGTTAGCCGATTTCTGGGCAGGCAGGGCTTGCATTATGGCAGGGGTGTGGAACCTAAAGCATCTGCCCCCTGGCTTTCCTGAATCTAGCCCCCAAGACTTAGGACTCCCCTCATAGCACTGGGGAGTCCGCGCTGGCGTGCCAGCCCTCCGCCATTCCTTCACAGCTCTGTAGCACACACTGGCTCCCCCCCTTCCCCCGCGGCTCTGCTGCGTGAGGGGAATGTGGGAACTGTCTCCTCCTCCTCAGTTCGGGTGGCCATGTCAATGAGGTCTGGTTAGTTTTTTTTTTTTCTTTTTGCACTTGTGTGGCCCTTGACTGATTTTTCTGTGGGTCAGTGGCCCCGACCCAAAAAAGATTCCCCACCCCTGTACTACGGCAACTCTCACTGAAGACCTGTCACAGACGGATTGAAAAGAGAAGGCTGGCTGCATTGGTAGAGCCCTGCCTACCTGCAGATAGTGAAGCCGATAGCTGTGAACGGCTCTCCTTCCCTTTCTGGCAGGGATGCCAGGCTGCAGATGGGGAGCACGGGTGCCAGTTGCAGGCCCCTGCATGCAGGGAAAGAACGCAACAAGCTCTGTCCTAAACCTTCCTGCAGGAGGGCCTAAGTGTGGGCCCTGCTCAGGCCCCCTACCACTCTGCCTGGTGAGCACTGACTTGTGGAACCCCAAGTCCCCGCTGCCCCTTACTCCTAGTCCCTGCTTTCACGCTGCCTGCCTCTTTCCTGCCCCCTTCTCATTCATTATGCTACCTCCCCCACTGCCAACGGTTTGCTGTGCGGATGCAAGTACAATCCAGATCACGGATTGCAGATCGGATGATGAGTTGAGCCTGACGGATGCAGATTCCCCACTTTTGTATCTGAGCAGGGCTCTACACATTAGCACTCTGATGTTATCGTTTGGTCTCAGAGTGAGGCTTTACCTCATGCCAAGAGGGCCAAGGGTCATGGACCCCACAAAGAGAGGGCAGAGACAAAGCTTACACTGGGAAGTAAGACTGGACCATCAAGCTCTAACGTCTCACCGGAACGTACAAAAGGGTACATGAGGAAGACAACCAGCATGTAATGGGTTAAAAAGAAACAGGGCTAATGTAAGCAGCACAGAGCAATAGATAGGTATGTAATGAAAGGGAGAAGACGAACAAATAAAAAAGAAACACTCTTATTTTGGGTTTGTACAGCGCCATGCAAAATGGAATCTAGTCACCATGGGGTCTCCTTTAGGGATATGTCTATAGGGCAACTAAACACCCATGGTTCGCCTGTGCCAGCTACATGTTCAGGTCCAGGCTAGAGCCTGAGCTCTGGGACTCCACAAGTGGGTGGGTGGTGGTCCCGGAACGCAGGGTCCAACCCAAAGCCTGAACATTTCTGCAATTCTACAGCCCCATAGCCTGAGCCCCTGGAGCCCAAGTCAGCCACCACAGGCCAGCGGAAGCATTGAATTGCAGGGCAGATGTACTACAGTGCTACCCAGAAGTAAATAAAATAAATAGTGAGAAAGGGAAAATAAATACAAAAAGGAAAACAAAATGGAAGAAAGGTGAAGAGGAAGATTTAACAAGTACAATGCACATCAACCAGATTTGCTCTACACGTATTCATTCAAAATGACTGCAAAACAGCCACCATGGCTGAGGTTTGGAATACAGGTCCAGATCCCCACACACCAATAGTTGGTATCGCTTCACAAGAACTCAGTTCCTAGGTTTCATTTAGTCTAAAATGTCTTCTCAACTAGTCTGCACTGCTGTTGGCCTCATCCAGAATCAGGCTGCTTTGCCGACCCCCGCCCCATGACAACACAATCACTCATGCAAGGATACGTGGCAGCTCCATTCCAAAACAGAGAAAATAAGAGATTTACCCAGAGATGCAGCTCTCAGATGCAGACCTGAGAATTCTGCAATGTGATCTCAACTCCTGTTGCACTGAATAAGAGGTGCTGCCCAGAGAGACTGCAGGTCCAGCATCCATGGCTTCATTTCCATTACAGCCAGTGTCCAATTTGATCAACATGCAGGATCGCATACTGGGACCTGGAGTCTTCAGGGCCATACCTCCACAGCTAATATGCTGGCAGCTCGATTCTGCTTCCATTTCAATCAAGCTATAAGCAAGTTACCTAAGTGACTTTTGGTAGAGAACAGTTTGTTTTCAGCTATACTAGGTTCATCCTGGATGCTGTCTCTGGCATGAGCAGATTCCTTCCACCCTTCTCTAATGAGCCAGCTCTGCAGCATTACTCACAGAGAGGAGGTCCGAACAACACGGTGTCCAGGGCTTTCAGCTGCAGCTTCTGCCTGTGGCTCCGATCAGTCATTTTCAGCACAGTTCCCATCATGGTGGCATTGTTTATCGCTAACCTTCAGGACAGAAAGAGCAAACTGTCACATTTCAATCTGGAAATGACAATGGCAGAAGAATACGTGATCCCGAGCTCAAGGAGGAGAAATGCAACAAACAGGACCAAGGCACTGTCCTCTCCGGTACCAAGGCAACTGGAAGACCCTTAGAGAACTCAAAATTCAGCCTTTGAAGAAGGCCGGATACTGAAAAACAGCTTCCTTGACAATCAGGTGGGCATTAGCACAAGAGTCAGTAAGAGACAAATACCATTTTCTTTCAGTTCACACAAACAACTTCTTCCTTATATATACACCCGTACTTCTGTAACTTCCACTCCAATTCACCTGATGAAGTGAGTTTCACACACAAAAGCTTATGCCTTACTAAATCTGTTAATCTCTAAGGGTGTGTCTAGACTACAGGGTTTTGTCGACAAACGTGGACTTTTGTCGACAAAACTATACCTGCATCTACACGGTCGCTGAGTTCTGTCGACATAACATTGACAGAACTCGGCAGTTTTGTCAATGGCTGTAAACCTCATTCTACGAGGAATAATGCCTTTTGTCGACAGAGTTCTGTCGACAGAAGGCGTTATTGCATCTACACTGGCCTTTGCTTTGTCGACAGAACTGGATGTAGTCTAGATGCTCTTTGTCAACAGAAGCTTTGTCGACAGTATCTGTCAACAAAACTTCTGTCGACAAAAGCCGGTAGTCTAGACGTACCCTAAAGAGCCACAGGACTCCTCATTGTTTCTGGAACTCAAAGGAATTTTTCCCTCAGCTCCACCCACATCTGTTTGACCACATTATCGATCAGATCCACCAGCTGCTCCCTCAGATCCATACAGATGGCAACTGGCACCTTATCCTTTGCACAGCCAACACAGGAGAGATCTCCCAGATGGGAGAAAGCTGATCAGGTCAGCACAACTTGGCTCTGGAGTAAAACAAGCATTGCTGCAGAAGCATTATTACCATTTACAACACCCTCTCCCCACCCTGCCTACAAGCCCCTTGTTAGCAAGAATAATCTTGGACCTTTCAGTCTGCTAGCCCCACTCCTAATTCAGCAGCAAGTGTTTCTGCTGAGCAGCGTGAGATCCCTCAGCTCTTATTATTTGTATTACTAGAGTATCTAAGGGCCCCACCCAAAACCAGGGCGTAGGAACTTAATGAATGGCAATACTGGGTTAGACAAATGGTCCATGTAACCAAGCATCCTGTCTGCTGACAGCGGCCAATGCTTCAGGGGGAATGAACAGAACAGGTAAAAGAGTGACTCATCCCCTGCTGTTCTCTCCGTTTCTCGCGAACAAGGGCACAGGACAGTGGTTCCCAAACTTTTTAACATCACACCCCCTTTTTGATTTTTGGAAACCATCCCGTCCCGTCCCCCCATAGCAGCAAAACTTGCTGAATAACAAGAACCACAACAACAAAAAAAGGAACTGACTAGGAACAAAATACAAAAATAGCAGCAAAACTTAGGGGGAGGGGGAGGGGGAGGGGGAGGGGGATGGTCTGGGTCACCTCTCCCCCCCCCCCCCCCCCCCCGGAATTTCTTCACACACCCCCAGTTTGGGAAGAGTATGAGGAAGCATCCCTGACCACCTCAGCTAATTACCCCGATGGGCCTATCCTGCATGAACTAATCTAGATCTTTCTGGAACACAGTTATGGTTTTGGCCTTCACAACATCCCCAGGCAATGCATTGCACAGACTGACTGTGCATTGTGTGAAGGAGTTCTTCCTTTTGTTTGTTTTAAACCTGCTGCCTATTCAAGTCATTTGATGACGCCTTGTTTTTAAGTTAAGGACTAAACAACAGCGCCTGATACTTTTTCTCCACACAAATCAAGATGTTGTAGGCCTCTCCCATTCCCTCCTTAGGCGTCTCTTTTCCAAGCTGAAAAGTCCCAGAGTCTGTCATCTCTCCTCATATGGACGCTGTTCCATATCCCTGATCATTGTTGTTGCCCTTTTCCAGTTCTAATGAGTCTTTTTTGAGATAGTGGTGGTTAGAACTGCATGCAGTATTCAAGGTGCTGGCACACCAGGGATTTATATGGTGGAATTACAATATTTGCTCTCTTATCTCTCTCCCAATGTTCCTAATATTCTGTTAATGTTTTTGACTGCTGCTGCACACAGACTGGATGTTTCAGAGAACTATTCACAATGCCTCCAAGATCTCTTTCTTGGGTGGGAATAGCTAATTTAGATCCCATCATGTGTATAGTTTGGTATAGTATGTATAGCAGGGGTGAGGAACATCAGTCTGGGTGTAGCCCTTGGCTTGTCTGGATCTAGCTTCCAAAGCTCAGGGCCCCCCGCATTGGGGAACCCATGCTAGCGCTCCAGCCCTCCCTCCCCACACTGCTGCTCCTGCAGGGGTTGGAGTACACAAAATCTACTAGGCTGGGCCCCGTAGGCAAAGTGTGCGAGGGGAATGTGTGGCATGTCTTTCTCCTTCTCAGCCTGGGGCCGCAGCAAGGGTTTTTTTCCGCTTCTCACTTGTGTACGGCCCCCAACTGATTTTTCTGTGGGCGAGTGGTCCCCGCCCAAAAAGGGTTCCTACCTCTGATGTAGAGTTTGGATGCTTTCCAATGTGCATTGCTTTGCATTTATCAACACTGAATTTTATCCACCATTTTGAACCCTTTGTAATGCTTCACAGTCTGCTTTGGACGTATTTATCTTGAGTAATTTTGTATCATGTACAAGTTTTGCCACCTCCTTGTTTGGCGTCTTTTCCAGATCATTTATTAATATGAGGGGCACCAATATTTACTTCTCTCCATTTGGAAAACTAACGGTTTATTGCTGTCCTTTGCTTCTTATCTTTTAACCAGTTACTGATCCATGAATGGATATTCCCTCTTTTCCTAGGATGCCTAATTTGCTTAAAAGCCTTTGGTGAGGGCAGAATTGTACTAAGCATGGTATATGCACATAAGAGATAGGCCTTCCCCACGGACCTTACCCTCTGCACAGACAAGTCAGATAAAGGGCAACAAAAAGGAAGGCTTATCCACACTTTAAGATGGGGAACTGAGACAAGCAAGATCTAGGTAATTGCCCCAGGTCACAGATGGAGTCTGCAAGGGAGCCAAGAACTGACCCACATCTGATTGGCCAAATTCAGGCTTTAACCAGTAGGTCATTCTTCCCCTATAGTGGAGTCAGGTCCTGTTGGCTGCATTAGAGAGAGATTAAATCTGCTTCAGGGCAGTGTCTCCCGTGGGATAAAGCAAAACCTTTTCCCCGCAGGTTCTTTCCCTCCTGAAACTCCTTCGAGAGCAGTGGTCTCCAATTTCTATATGCCCCAGAACACTTTCTGAATTTAAGGGCAACCCAAGATCTACCCTGCCCCTTCCCTAAAGCTCTGCCCTGCTCACTCCATCCCTCACTTTTAACAGGCTGGGGCAACGGGTTGCAATGCAGGGTGCTGGCTCTGAGAGAGGGGGTCATGGATGGGGCAGGAAGCTGGGTGCAGGAGGGGGTTCAAAGTGCAGAATGTATGGGGGACTGGCTCTGTGAAGAGGCTCAGGGCTGGAGTTTGGGGTGCAGGAAGAGGTTTGGGGAACTAACTCTGAGGGGGGCTCAGGGATGGGTTTTGGGGTAGAGAAGTGGGCATGGGATGCAGACTCTTGGAGGGGGTTCAGGCTGATGGAGAAGGAGGTCTGAGGTGCTGGCTGTGGGCGGGGGCTGGCGGGCAGCCTCCCACCAGGAGGCACTTACCGTTGGAAGCTCCCAGTCAATGGCACAGGGAGAAGATGGCAGGTGCCTGCTTGCCCTGGCCGCACATGTCTCCCACAAGGGAACAATGCACCCTGTGGCCCCAGGTGTGGAAGACACATGGCTCTGAACAACACGGCCCCCTCAGCTCCCATTGGACACAGTTCCCCATTCCCAGCCAATGAGAGCTGTGGGGGTGGGGGCAGCGCTTGCAGGGAGGAGCAGTACATCCAGACTCATGCCCTGCCCTCCTCCTCCAAACACAGGAGTCCGTGGGGCCACGCTGGCCACTCCCAAGAACGGGCCAGCAGCATGGGGCTGGGACAAGGAGGAAGCTTGCCAATCAGGATCCAATGGGAGACTCTCCAGGACTGACCAGTTGATTGTAATCGACAGGTTGGTGACCACTGCAGAGCTTATCACACTCTTTACCTTCTTCAACTCTCATCCTCTCAGTCATCTCTGAGCAGACGGCTGGTACAAACCCAATGCACCCTGTAAGTCCTCAAAATACGGCTTAACTGATATAGGCCTTGTGCTGAGCCTCTCTGTAGCAGGGGAATTTCAACTGTCAAATATGCGCACTCACACACACACACGTATGTAAGCGAGAAGATGCAATCAGCACTAACCTGGGCATGGCGTGGCCACTCAGTTGCAGTTTCCTGAAGGTTTCTTCATACTGTGGCAGTTCTACATAGGTGATTAGCCACTGCACCACCTCATCAACAGTCCAGTTGTACACTGTGAGGGGGGAAAAAAAAATCAATAGCTGAAACATTGTCTTGTGGTCAGCTGGCAGCACCAACAGGTCTGCTATTTTCATCATACCCAACACCCCAGGACAGAAGCTTTACTTGATGCACCCCTCTTCCTGCTTCCTTCTGTACAGTAAAGATAAAAGCAATGGAGGGTTGTCATAAGACCGCTCATGCCTATAGACAGATTAAGCCCAGCTCTCCTGGACCAGAATAGGGGAGCACACTCTAGCTAATATCAGAGGGCTTGGCTACACCTGAGCTACAAAGGGCTGCTAGTCAGCAGGAGAAAGGACTGAGTCAGGCTGAGCCTGGAGAGGGAAAGCCACACTAGAGTGGAGCTAGTACATGGGGTGGGTCCCTGGAGCAAGAGGCCAGGGGCTCAGGGAAGCAGCCCCGTGGCTGAGGCTAGAAAGTTACCATGAGCTAGAGTGCCAGAGACTCAGAAGAGGGAGGGGGGCTGAAACCTGGTGTCAAGGATAGAGTGAAGTCCGTTTTCTATTTGTTTGATAACCTCTGCTAAAGAAATAAACCTCCTTGACTGAAACTGGAGGAGGCGGCGCATCTTTGGTGTCAGGGAGAAGTGAGCTTAGTGACAAGAGTTTAAGGCAACAGCTAAAAGCTATATAAGGAGTGCTGGGATGCACCAGACAAGTCTATCTTCCTCCACCCCTGGAAACCTAGAGCAAATCTGGCAGCATTGCACACACACAAGTCCCCTTAAGTAACTAGATAGAGACCTACAAAATGTCACATAAGAAATAATTCTACACTGACCAGTGGAAATTGGCTAGGTGACCTTTTTCAGCCTGTAACATCTTTGGTTGGGTGATGATCTTTCATCGTCTCTCCTGAATATAGGACAAGTCTGCTGCAGAAAATTTAGGATAAACAGGTCCCAGGAGACAGTGTCTAAAGATGGTCACCTTTCCCAACAGCTGTCTAAGGCAATAAACCTTATGGGGGGGATTGATTTTACGCCACAATTACAGCACATGGGTAGAGGATGATGACAGTATCAGATATACCAAGAGTGTGAAACAGCTCTTGGCAAAGATCATGTCCAATTTCCTCACTATGTGCATTATAGCACAACCCTACCGCCTAGGCAGCCAGGCCTGTAGCTTTATCTTAGCAACTGGAAGGTGAGAGGCTCTCAAGAGATGCGATACAGAGCTCTCAGGAGACAGATTTAAAATGGGCCGCCAAAGTGATTTGTTGAAAGAAAACGCTGGCACTTCTATAGTACGTTCTTCACCTCCTTCACATGCTTTGGTAGGTTTCTGGAAGGAATAACTTGGGTCCCAACTTTAAAAACCGTGTTGACAATTTTTAGGCACATTCATTTTGAAGGAGTTTAACTTGGGACACAGCTTGATATCAAAAGATTCCAAAACAAATGGAGAGTGGAACATTCTGGCCTACGACATGAGTTGTGTGCATTGCTTTTAATCTTGATTGTATTAAAGCAGAAAGAAGTCAAGCAGCAACACGACCATTAACCAGGCGTGAGTGGAGTTTTCGCTTTACTCTAATATGCCAGTGCAGCCTGCATACAGCATCTGCCTGCTTCATGAAGTGGCATTTAGATAAAACTCAAATAATTCAAACAGGGCCTCTATTTGATGTCGTCACTGATTTAATTGGTTATGACTCTTGTACATTCCGCTTATTGTACATTCTACTAGCCAAGACTTCAAAAGTGACCTCTCACACACACTGTGGTTTTAGCTCTCGTAGCTAGCTACCACAGCCTAATTCACCTCGGGTCTAAAATGGATCTATCACATTGAAGTCAATAGAGTTGGGCTCACTGATGCCAGCGGTAATTTATCCTCCAGCTCCCTAACTTTGAATGGGTAAGTAAGAATGTAAGACCATCTTCCACACCCCTCAGAGGAGAGGAATACTTCCAGCAGGACAGAGGGCCTGACAGAGTGAGAACGCCCTTGTTGACAGAGGCAAGTGTCCGATATAGGCAGCCAGAGGGAAGGGATATAATTTTAATGCAATCCCACGGGATTGTCAGTACAGAGAGATACAAAGCAATACAAACTAAGACAGCAAACCCAACTAGTTTAAGAAATTTCTCTATGGCATTAATATAAATGATATTTGACATGATGGAAGCCAGATTGTGGGCCACAAAACATTTCCTTTACATCTGGCAATTATCAAGCATGAACACACCCAAAGAAATTAGAAATTAAAACCGGATCTTCAGTCACTGGTGTTAAATACCAACACCTTCTAATCTCTCTCAATGAGCGCCAATGCCCATTTAAAACCTCCGCTTAAAAAAAAAAAATCAAGACAAAATTGAATGATGATTTGGATGAAAAGAGGCAAGTAAAAAAACTACTTCAATTTACAGCCTTCTTCTCTGCACCTCCTGCCTACGAGGAGAGGAACTGCAGCCTCCAACAGAAGAAAACTGCTAAAAATATGAAACTAAACTTGACCCTGACAGACAGTCTGAACAGAGATCAGAAGTGGCTAGCTCACTACAAAAAGTAATTTTCCACCTCTTGGCATTCTCACCTTCTCATCAACTGTTGGGAGTGGGCCACATCCACCCTAATTGAACTGTCTCGTTAATACAGGTTTTTACATCGTAATGTAACACTCCCATCTTTGCATGCATAAATATCCCTGCCAAACTGAAGTTTCCACTTCATGCATTTGACGGAGTGGGCTCCAGCGCATGAAAGCTTACAGTCAAATAAATGTGTTAGTCTTTAAGGTGCCACAGGACTCCTTGTTTTTGCTAAGAATACTAAATCATAATGCTTACAGTAGAAAGCAGATCCCCACTTGGGCACATACCCAACTGAATTCTTATTGCTTCCAATTCTGTTCTATTTGCCAGAGAGCCTGGAAAATACCTGCCTAACTGGTAATGCTACCCACAGCCATCTGGACCTTTTTTACTTAATTGAAGGCAGTGTCCCTCTGATGGTTGCTACACTGCCAGCTCTGCTCTCTTAGGGAGACATTTTCAGTTGATCATCTGCTTAGAACAGTGGCCGCTGGGTACGTTTCCATGAATTCAAACCCTGGTTTCCTCTGAAGCTGCCTGCTTTACTCTTTCCTTTTAACTAAGACGTGCCCATCTTGTCTTTGTTTTCTTAGAGGAACTAAGCAATAGCCCTGAGTGAACGTCGCTATGGAAGAGTGAACTGTAGTCTATTTTACCTGAATTTCATAGCTAACAGCTGGAGAATCTTTATTTCTAGTGACAATGTAAAAAGCAAAAAAGAACAGTCTGATTTTTAGACCTCAGAGATGGTCTAACTGCAGAGATGGCAGTTAGAAAAATAACTTCATCCATAAACCGAACCAATCTGTTCTGGGTGTCAGGTCAACAAGAGATTCCCACCATGCCATTTCAAAGCTCTCTCTCAGGTGAGAACTGCAGCAAGAAAGCACAGCTTCCTTTGTGGGCCTGATTCTACCAGTCTTCCACAACAGATGTACTAAATTCAAAAGACATTCAGGCTCAGAGGGATTAGCCTCTGTATGGGAAGAAAGAATAACCTTGGAAACAAATCATTTCATATTTCATTAACAAAATGAGTCATGAGGAGCCAGAAAAACTGAAGAGATAACTAAGGCTGGTTCAGCAAGGAGAAAAATCAAGTAACAGAAACATTTTAAGGAAATGCTACTTAAAATGTGTTTCAGGAAAAATAAGAAATCAAAACAACCAAGTAATGGAACGTGAGAGCATCCTGAGGTATGCCAGCACTTAAGAGTGTCTGTATTTAAATTGACATTTAGATACACTTATGCAAAGCCATTTGTAAACAATGATGCAATAGAATAAAATATTTCTACCATCAGGCTTTTCTCGAACACACAAAGGACCAACTGCCCTATAGCATCTTTCTGGCATTTTAAGTGCTGTGGACAAAAACTTGTATACATATTGGTCATCATAGTGTACAGAAAAATAAAACAAATGGGACAGAATAAAAGGGAACCAACCCTTTCAAAAATTATGTTTTGTTTTAAATACCCTGCTTCTGTTCTTCTCTCAAGGAGGAGAGGATGGATGGATGGATGGTTAAGGCTGTTCCAGGTGCTATGGGCAAGATGGTAGAAGGGCATGTATGGACTCAGAGGGAAGGACAGGGAGGAGCATATCTGTGCCATAAATTAGGGATGTTAACTATCGGTTATTTTACTAGTTGAGCAGTCAATGGAATTTCCATTGACTACTCTATCTGATAGAGGCAGTAGGGGGGGAGGGGGGAATCGACTAGTTGACTGACTATCCGATAAGCATTTGTTTATCGGACAGTTGACTAGTCCTTAACATCCTGACCATAAATTACAACCTTTGTCAAGGTACATATTCTGCGACAAGCTGGCTGCATGTGGCACGGTGTATGAATTCTGCAATTGGATTTTCTGAGATGGAATGACAAAATAAAAATGGAGGTTTTGAAGTTATTAAATAACATGTGACACAGTCAGTAGAATGACCCTGTATTTAAATATTAAATTCCACTTATTCTACATTGCCCCCACATTTGCACTGTTGAGGTAATGAAGATTTCTGTATGCACTGAAGCAGGCCAGAAACTGGAACTGCCATTCTGTAGAAAATTCCAGACACACTCTCTCTCATGAACTGCCTTTCATGGGGACAAGATCTCAGTCATGCTACCCAAACCACCAGCCTCCCCGACAATATCTGTGGGTCGTAAGCACGAGAGCTGCTCAGAAACGTTTGCATGCAATCTTTTTGTGGTCAGAAAACGCTAATTTGTCAAAACTGAAATGTTCCCCCGGAATGTGTCAGTTTCAACGACACTTTCAAAAGTAGTGAGGCAGGTTTCCATTGGAAACCCGCCTGCTTTCCTGCCCACTTCCATGGCTCTTCAGCCACCTGGCTGGTGGGTTGCTGGGCTTCCCAGACTGCCAGACTCCCTGCCTCGTGAGCTTCTGGGAAGCGTGGGATACCCAGACTCACCAGCTGCCATGAAGCCTGGGCTCCCAGACTCCTTGTTTGATGAGCTGCTAGATCTTAAGGGGGTGGAAATGGAGTTGGAAGTACTTCAAAATTTTGATGTTTCTCCTAGCAAAACTTCAGAATTCCTGTTGTGCAGGACACTTGGCAATTTTTATGTATCATTTGTTCTAGTTCAGAACAATATTTGTGTGTGTTTCTATCTCTCTCTGATTGGGAGTCCAGCAGCAGGAAGCCCAACCATGGGGACTGGTGAGCCCCATCCCCCAGGGAGTCCTGGCCAGGTGGGGCAGCAGCGAGGCAGCCAAGGAGCCCCATCCCTGGGGAATCCCTGCCAGGTGGGGGAGAAGCAGGGCCACAGCAACTGGGGAGCTCCATCCCCGGAGAGCTCCAGCCAGCTGGCGGCAGCATGTCAGACCCACATCCCCGAAGCCGCAGCGGCAGTGGGGCTGGAGTAGAGCCAGCCAGAGAGAGGGGAAGTATCTGGGAGACCGGTGGCAGGGGACCTCCCCTGGTCCAGCAAATTGCTTCATTCAGGACAGGTCAGGTCCGGAGGGTACTGAACCAGGGAGGTCCAACCTGTACAGAAACAGCCTTTTGGAATATACTACCTGCTTGTTTTCCAGAAGGTGAACTGGTTTCCAACTTGCTTCTGTGAACACATGCTCTCAAGGATACAATTCTAGGGTTTGTTCAGTCTAATTTGAAAACATCTCAAACAATGAGGCTAACTCTGGGAAAACAATTTCACAGTCTAATAGTCCTGACATTTAGATATTTCAGTGGGGTTCTTCTCAAAGAGCTACTAATTAAGATGCCGAATGTAACTGCAGTGTTTGTATCCACTCAATTTTCTGCTTCAATTGACCACTCCAGATATTTTATTTGGGCTTTCCTTATCCCTCCAGAACACTAAGTCCATGGAAAAAGTAACAGAAGAGGCTAGGACCAGCCATGATTTTTCTGCTGAAAATGCAAACAAAACGATGTCTGTTACATATGAGAATTTTTACCTTCAGATGTTTTCCATGACTTCCACAGATCTTCCACACTGATGAGTTTATCTTCTCCATGGAAGGTGCTGTGTTTGACTGTTGGGTCATGGTAATTTAAGTCTTCCCGCAGGAACTGGGAAAAGCAATGCAAAGGGATTATTCATCAATTCACAGATTTGTTTAATGACTGTTTTGATCATTTAATCATATATCCTGCACAACACAAGCCACAGAAACTAAGCCAGTAATTTTTGCAGCACACACAACTTCCAAGGAAGACTATGGAATCCACATTATTTAATTTTTTTAAGATCAAGTTGAACAAACATCTGCCAGGGATGGTCGAAGTATAATTGGTCCTGCCTCTGCACAGAGGACTGGACAACTTTTCAAGGTCCCTTCCAGCCCTACATTCTATTTCCAGGATTCTATTATGCTTAGAAAAATAGCCAGTCTTGATTTAAAGACTTCACATCTCTTGTTAAGTTGTTCCTGTGGTTAACTGCCCTTACTGATAACATTTACACCTTATTTCTAGGCAATTTGTCAAACTTCAGCTTCCATGCACTAGATCGCATTCAACCTTTTTTGCTAGGTTGAAGAGACCTTTACGATCAGAAATCTCTTCCCCATGTACTTGTTGTCTTATCAAGTTATCACTTAAGCTTAAGTCTTTCACTGTAAGGCAGGTTTTCCAGATTTCGAATCGTCTTAACTATTTTCTGAATCCTTTCCAATTTTGCCATCCTTTCTGAAGCACAGACACTCGCACCAGACATATATTCCAGTGATGCTCTTATTGATACTGTATATAGAAGTAATCCTATCTCCCTGCTCTTAAATGTATAAGCAAGGCAAGTTCATGGAACAGTTGCATTAACCCGGATATTTGCTTGGCTGTCTTCCATTGTCTCTAAGTTCCATCTCACAGCATCACATCTTTTAAGTATGCCCCTAATTTTTTTATTCCTACGTGTAAGACGAGGGGTCGGCAATTATTTTTGACTGGGGGCCACTTCAGAAATTTTTGAAGTGGCCCCAGGCCACTCCGGAAGGGGCTGGGCAGGCCATTTCCATGCTTCCTCACTCACAGGCCCTGATTGGTCGGGGGGGGAGGGGGAAGAGCACACAAAATCTCCCCCCCCCCCCGCCCCCGAGAGAACCTCCAGCTGTTCAGAACAGCTGGCGGTTCCCTCTAGGTACTCATGCCCCTGGCGGTGGGAGTAGTCTTCTAGTGCTCCCCCCTGCTGCCCCCAGGTCAATCCAGGCCTGAGGAGGGGAGCACTTGAAGTCTCTCGCTCCCTGCCCCGGCCCTTCAAGGGAGTGTTGCGCTTAGAGTCAACCACTAGCTGAGCAGCAGCTGGTGGTTGACTAAGTGCTGAGCACCTTGCATGGCAGAAGGAGACTTCACTGGCTCCCCCCACCCCAGCAATCAGGGCCTGGAGGCAGGAGGAGTGCGTGAAGTCTCCTCCTGCCCTGCCAGGAGCGCAATGGGGCTTAGAAGCACCGCACACTCCTTGCAGGGTGGGGGCAGGGCGGGAGGAGACTTCATGCGCTTCCCCCCGCCCTCAGGCCCTGATTGGCCTGGGGGAGTGGCAGGGCCTCCATGGGCCGGATCAGCTTGCTTGGCGGGCCAGATCTGGCCCACGGAGGCCCTTTTGCCCACCTCTGTGTAAGACATGGTATTTGGCCTCTGATTCAGAGGCAGCAGCGCAGAGGGGTTGGGAGGGAAGGTGGCTCCACAGGAGCTGGTATGTGCTCGGAGCCAACCTAAAAGCCGACTTCCTGACCATACCAGCTCCTGCCTACCTCCCCCACCTGCTGCCTGCTCCCCTCTGCGCCTTTCCCCACGCTGCTGCATCTGATACAAAAGCACCAGCATGTGAGGGGCACAGGGTGGGAGCCAGCATGCATGGGAAGCCTGCTTAAAAGCCAGCTCCCCATATGCAGCGGTTTCCGTGGAGCCGCCTCCCCCTGTATGTAAACAAAATACCAAAATAAATGCATTTTAACATCCCTACACTATACAACTGCTATCACTGACCACACCACTACATTTTGTGACATCTGCCCATCTTCCCAGCAGTGATTTTATATCACGCAAGTAATGAACACAAGAGTCCTTTGCCCCAGTGAGCAGCACTTAAAATCACCTGATCAACTAAAGCAACCCAGGAAGAAGAGGATTTGGTGGACTATTATTCCCTTAATGAGATCAACTTTTCTGGAGCCTCCTGGAAAAACTAACCAGTTGAACTTCATTTTGGGAATGAAGGAAACTGAACTGAACTTGGGAAACTCAGACTCAGTAGCATCAGACTGGTGTGTTTCGAAGGTCCTGATACAGAATTATTACTTATCCCTGTCCCACACAGGTTATGCTGAAGTGGCTAAACATGAACATCTTCTCTAAAGCATTTGGAACGTTCAGTTTTTTGGAAGGCAAACCAGGTTTTCCAATCAATTACTTGCAAAAGGAAAGAAATCTATTGTTAAATTAATATGGAAAACTTGTCAGGCTTTCTGGACTCCAACTTTTTATTTTCTTTGGATTACAGTCTCCTAGGCATTCACTAGTACGTCACAACAAGAGACAAACAACTCCAGTGCAACAGGACAAAAACGTAAACGCCATTATGACTAGGTCTCTGTCAACTGGCACAGAAATCACCTCAGACACTGCAAATACATATCTGGTATATCCGACACTTTACTACCAAGTCCTAGAGTCAAGTTGCCCACAGAGTTCCAGCTTTACTTCACGAAGGCTCTTCCCCTAAGCATCTTTCTTGCTTTGCTTCCAAGCTCACACAAAGCAGTTGAAAACGAAGAGTTAATGTCTTCAAAGACATATGCCTCAGCTACATGCATAAAACTAGCAATTGTGGGTCCAACTGGACATGATTGCAAATGCATAGACATTAATATGGTCAACAGGTACTGCCTGATGGAACACATTATTGTGAATAAACAAAAGCGCAAAAATAAGTGCACAAGATCAGGGACAATTCACCTAGCAAGGGCACAAAATGCCTATCTGACTGTGTTATTAGGTACGTACAATTAGATGTGTGACCCTTTCAAGCAGAAGTGCTAGTATCCATCTAACTTCTGGTGACCCCAGTCTCTGTTTGCCAGAGGCTGGAAATGGATGACAGGGGAGGGATCACTTCATGATTACCTATTCTGTTCACTCCCTCTGGGGCATCTAGAATTGGCCAGAAGACAAGTATCAGAGGGGTAGCCGTGTTAGTCTGAATCCGCATAAACAACGAGAAGTCCTGTGGCACCTTATAGACTACCAGATTTATTGGAGCATAAGCTTTCATGGGCAAAGACCCACTTTGTCAGATGCATGTAGTGGAAATTCCAGAGGCGGGTATAAATATACAGGCACATTGCACTTGCAAATTTGACACTATCAATTTAGGATTAAACAAAGACTGCGAATGGCTAGCCAACTACAAAAGCAGTTTCTCCTCTTGGTGTTCACTCCTCCACATCAGCTGCTAGAAGTGGGCCACATCCTCCCTGACTGAACTGACCTCAATCTCTGGCCTTCCTCTTGATTGGTACTCCTTTCTTTTCATGTGCCTGTATATTTATACCCGCCTCTGGAATTTCCACTTCATGTTTCTTACAAAGTGGGTCTTTGCCCATGAAAGCTTATGCTCCAATACATCTGTCAGTCTATAAGGTGCCAAAGGACTTCTCGTTGTTTATGTTGGAAGACAGGACACAAGGCTAGATGGATATTTGGTCTGACCCAGTATGGCCATTACGTTCTTCAGTCTTTGCAATTTTTGTTCTTGTTTTTCTATAAATCAAAACACTCAAAAAACTTACAAATCCATGTTAGAACATACCCACTTTAAACCATACACACGTCTAGTTTCCAAAAGCTACACCAATGTTGATAGGGACTTAATAAAAAATCCTCAGTCATTGACTCTAAAACCAAAGACATCCAAAGTGGATACTATTTTCAACACTGGAGTCATAGGCAAAAGGGCTGATGCCAGGATAGAGCGCCAGTGGCTTCTCACCAGCAGTCCCAGAAGCAATTAGGTGTTAGATAATGATGAAGGCTGGAGGTTGGTTCTGCAAAGTAAAGCCATAAAAACTTGCAGGTACGATTCTGAATTTTCCCAGGGAGTAATTGTGTTCATCTAGGTGTCTGAGAATAATGTTCTGTGTCAGTGACAATAAGCATACGGGCCTATATTGCTGGGATTACCACAGAAGCATTTTTCAAAAAATGGTTAAACATTAGCTATCCTCCAGTCACATAGCACAGAAGCTGATTTAAGGGATAGGTCATATACCACAACTGATAGTTCTCCAATGTTATATCTGAGGTTCTTCGGAGCTCTTGGGTGAATATCATCTGATTCCAAATTCTGTCTACCCACACCTCAAACTGGAGCAGTTCCTTAATTTAGTCACCTAAAAAGAATGTCTTAGATGTGAGAATCTCCCTCATGTCCTCTGCAGTGAAAATGGATGCAAAGAATACATTCAGCTTTTCTACATCGGCCTTATCTCCTTGAGTGCTCCCTTACCGCCTTGATCAGCCGTCTGGTGGTCTCCTCACTGATTGTTTGGCAGTCTTCCTGCTTCTAGTGTACTTAAACTTCCTGCTGCTAGTTTTTAAGTCTTTTCCCAATTGCTCTTCAAATTCTTTTTGGTCTGCCTAATTATACTTTTACACTTGACTTGCCACAGTTTATGCTCCTTTCTATTTTCCTTCTTGTTGTTTCACTGTGATGGCATTTACTATGTTTTTAATTTGGGATATACATGTAATTAGCGCTGTTATTATGGTGTTTTTAAAACGATTCCATGGCGCTTGCAGCCATTTCACTTTTGTAACTGTACTTTTTAATTTCTAACTAGCATCATAATTTTTGTGTAGTTCCTCTTTCTGAATTTAAGTGCTACTATGGTGGACTTCACCAAAGGATGTTAAATTTAATTATATTAGTGTCGCTATTACCAAGCAGTTTATCTATATCCACCTCTTGGACCAAAGTCTGTGCTCCACTTGGGAATAAATCAACAACTGCCTGTTTCCCTGTGGGTTCCAAGATTAACTGCTCCAACAAATAGTTATTAATGGTACTTAGAAACTTTATTTCTGTACTAGGGATGTAAAATCCCATTTAATTGGTTAACTGGTTAAACATATTGTTTAACTACAGGTTGGACCTCTCTAGTCTGGCAACCTTGGGACCTGACCGGTTCTGAACGAGGGAATTTGCTGGCGGGAGATCCCCTGCTACCAGCTCCCCAGCCTGCCTCCCCTCCCCGCTGCCAGCCCTAGCCGCACCCACTGGTGGGCTGCCATAATGCTGTGGCCCCGGCTCTGCTACCAGGGCTGCCGCAGCTGTGAATCCCCAGCCCTGTGAGGACTATGAGGACTGCTGTGGCTGCCACATCGCTGGGCCTGCTATTATGGCTGCTGAGGCCCCAGCTGAGCTACCGGGGCCACCAGCCTTCTTGCCACTAGGGCTCCCAGCCAGGACAGTCTAGGATCATCCGTGGTGCCGGACGAAGGAGTCCCAGTTTTTGGAGGTCCAACCTGTACCTAAGTGATTAAAGGGGAGGATGGGCAAGGAGATCACTCCAGCCCAGCTGGATCGACTCCCTCCCCCCTGCCGCGGGCTGAAACATTAAGAGTCAGGTTTCCCAGTTAACCATTCACAACCTATTCTATTATCCATCATGAGGTGATAGTTAAAATCATCCATTATTTTGGAGTTTTATATTTGTATAGCCTCTCTAATATACCGGATACATTTCACAATCACAATCACCTGCTTTGTCAGTCAGGTGATCAGCATTCCTAGTGCCATACTCTCATATAAGCACTGAATTTCTATCTAGAGAGATTCTATGGTGCAAAATATCTTTGAGATATTTAAGATTTTTACTATATTTGACTCTGTTTTCTTTCACATATAGCTCCACCCTCCCAACGGCACAACCTACTCTGTCATTCCCATATATTTTGTACCCTGGTGTTTTCCCCCCTGATTATCATAATTCCACCAAGTTCTGTGGGATGCCTATTATATCAATAGTCTCATTTAATACCAGGCACTTGAGTTTACCCATCTTATATTTAGCCTTCTAGTACTGGTCTACAAGCACTTACACAACTTGTCACTTTTTAGCTGTGTGCCCTTATGTGATGTAATTGAAAGGGACTCTTCTTTGGTTCTTCAGGGGGTAGCCTAGTTAGTCTGTTACTCCGGTCATCTGAAGAAGTGGGTTGTGCCCACGAAAGCTCATACCACCATCTACATGTTTTGTTAGTCTATAAAGTGCTACCAGACAATTTGGGGTTTTTTTGGTTGACAGTTTCTCTTCAGTTTCTACCTGTACTTCTACCCTCCTCTCTTTAGTAGGATACAAAGAATCCCATTAATAGCTCCTCCCCAAGGGATGTCTCTGTCCAAACCATATACTCATTTGCATCTCTTGGCTTTGAGAGCCAAAACTGAATAGGCCCCTCCTTTCCCAAAAGGTTCCTTAGCCCCTAATAAACCTAAATCTCTTCTCCCCACACCAACATCTCAGCCACACATTGAGACTGTGTAGTTATGCCGGTCTACCTGCCCCTCTGCATGGAACTGGAAGCATTTCTGAGAATGATGCCATGGAGGTCCGGGTCTTCCATCTCTTCTCCAGAAGCCTAAATTTGGCCTCCAGGACTTCTCTCCTTCCTTATATATGTACTCAAGTTCAACTTGCATCAAGACACAAGATCGGAGTTGAACTTTCTTCCATTACTCTGACTTGCAGCAGAGTGCAGGACTTCCAGGCAATTTCACAAAGGAAGTATTTCACAAATGAAGGCAATTTCACAAAGGATCAAAAACTGATTCTCTTGGGGGTTATTAAGGCTACTATTTCAATCACAAAACTGATTAATCACAAAAGCTTCTAAAAGCTGTACATTTATGAAGGTAAAAGCAAGAGAAGGAGCACTGTTCAGGGTTTAACAGCAAACTGAAACTTCCATTTTGCATTGCCTGAAGTACCCTATTGCATGAAAAATTAAGCAAGCAGAATCGCTTATTTTCAAATGTATTAGGTGTTTACAAGGCACTTATGTAAGTTTATACACACAGTGTATTCTATAACAATAGACTTAAAATTCTTTTTTTTTTCTGCTCTGAAGTGCTCTGCTGAATAGCAGTGAAAAGACCATATTGACATAGCTGAGCATTTTGAAGTTACAAAGGCTGAAAAAAAATAATCTGAATGCCACATCATATGACATCTGCTCCAACCTTCAGTTATTCTCAACAGTACTAGTTTATAATCATAATGGAGCATAAATGCCACCATACACTAAACTATCACTCCTATTTCAGTTGGTAAATAGGTGAGCCAAGTAAGGGAGCAAAGCAAAACATGCAAACTTTTCTATTCCCCACTTCTTTGATTTGTGACCTAGATGGGGTAGGCTGCAATGTCATCTGGAGTTACCACAACCGGCTGCTAAGAGGGGCTGTGAACATCCACAGGGACGCCAGGATCAGCTGTTGCTCTGTATATTTAGCTCAGGCAGCACAGAAAGGAAAAGTGATCTCTCAGCTTTCCTTAAACAGAGCACCATCCAAACAAATTTCCAAGGACTCTCAGAAGAGGACAGTGTTGTATGGGATTTTCAACTTCTCTCATGGAAAAAGAGAGCTGGAATTGATAGTGTTATAAGACTCCCAACTCCTCTGACAAGCCATTAAGGTGACCTACTAAGTGACCTGCACAAAGGATGAGGCACAATACACCCATTCCTACTACATCTTTCAGACAAACTAACGGCTTTCACATATTCCAGGCAGTTAAATTAGGAAAAATGGAAGCACACTTGAGCATTAAAATTAGTTTTCCCTTTCTGTAGCTGTCTGCAGAGAAGGCCAGCAAGTGCCCAGGAATCACAGGGAGCGTTGCCATCACATTGTGGAACATAAAGCAATTTTAGCAGAGGCAAGTTTGATAACTTCACTGAGAAACATGCATTCTCTGTAACTAACATATTTGATTGCTTTCAGTACTGCATACTACAATGCATTACATATTACCAACAGCATCTACTTATTTGCTCTTACGCACCCATTTTTAACCACAAGTATCCACACCCAAGGGCAGGGGAGGGCAATAATTTTGGAGGGGGAAACCACTCCAAGATTTTGGAAAGTGGTTGAGGGACCCACTCTTCCAGGATATTAATGGAAGAGGTACGGGGTCTGGGATGGAGATTTAGTGTGGAAGGGAGCTTGGGGTAAGGGATTTGGGTGCAAGAGGGCCTGTGAGGGAGGTTGGGGGAAGGAGGTAGTTGTGACCTGGGGCACAGGATTGGGGTTCAGGGGTTTGGGTTGTGACCTAGGGCAGGAGGGGGTTTTGACCTGGGACAGAGGACTGGAGTGCAACAGGGGTTTGGGTTGTGATCTAGGGCAGGAAGAGATTGTGACCTGGGGCAGAAAACTGGGGGTACGGGAGGGGCTGCAGGGGTTTGGGTTGTGACCTTGAGCAGGAGGGGATTGTGATCTGCGGCAGTGGACTGGAGTGCAGGGTATGGGAGAGGGTATGGACTCAGGAGGGGACAGAGGATTGGGCTATATGGGTTAGGAGCAGAGGGCTGGGGAAAAGGAGGGACTGGTATAGTAGAGGCAGGCTCTAGCCAGGAGACTTACCAGTGAGACTCCTGGCCAGCAGCCCAGCACATATCACAGGAGCCTGCCCTGCCCCCGCACAGGCTGCAGGGCCATGTGCTCTGTGAATAAGAGCCTGAGGGGAGGGGTATTTTGCTCACTGCCTGTTCCTAAAACAGGCAGCTCTTATTAGCCAGAAACTGGCCAATGGGATTGTGCTGGGGGCAGAAGCAGCTTGTGAAGCACCACTCCTCCCCCGCCCCACTCACAGTTTGTGAAAAACAAACGGCCCGGCAGCCACTTTCCTGAGTGGCACGCGGGGTCGGGGCAAGCAGGAGATTCTGCCTGAGGCACCCCTGCTGTGTCCGTGGGCCAGATCCGGTGGCTTGGTGGGCCAGATTCGGCCCATGGAGGGTGTTTTAGCCAGACCTACCCAAGAGCAATGTACTGCAACAAACAACATGGTCTGTAAATAGTGGCATGGCATGTTTATAATATAGTCAACAATGCCTACAGCGAACTAGCCACACTATTGTGAATATGTAAATAATATAGTGGCTACTGCTATAGCCAACTAGCCACACTCAACTGGCCAAATAGCCACATGTGGCTAGTGGTGAGCATGTTGGACCCCACAGCTCTAAAGCAATCTCAGTGTCAAAGGTGACCCCTAGAATAGGTCATACAATTTGGAATCAGGATTTACAGAAGTAGCATTACAGAAAACAGGAAGCATAAGCGGAAGAGACCACTGCTGGATGTAGCAGTCAACAGCCGTTCTGATTTCTTATAAAGACAGTAGGTGTTCAAACCCAGCTGGAATGAGTATTCTGATACACAGTAAGGAGCTGTCAAATGTCAACACATGCAAGAGAACATCTATACCGGTGAAAAGGAACAGGAGACTAAATCTGGCTAGCACTGTGCAGAAGCAGCATTTACATTAAGGAGTGAACAGGTTTCAGAAGAACAGCCATACTTGGTCAGCCCAATGGTCCCTATAGTCTATCCCAGGGCTACTCAATAGGCGGCCCGTAGGCTGCCTGTGGCCCACGGCCCATTTGTTTGTGGCCCACGGTGCAGTTTGGGTTTACACGGGGCTCAACACACGGCCCGCAGGTGGGATCCTTTAAACACAGGCTCCACTAGGAACACACTCCACAACAGCGAGGCATCTCCCAGGCAGGGTGAGCATTGAAAGACGCAAGTGGACAGGCTGGCTGGAACAGACAGGTACAGGGTGTCGGCATTTCTAGCCCCCAGGGAGGAGGTGCCTAGAGCGTCGGGGCATTGTGTGAAATAAGCTATTTGCATATATTTGCATGTATATGCAACTACACTTAACTTGCAGCCCTCAGCATGTGCTGTGAGTATCATTGTGGCCCCTGGGGCTTCCGAAGTTGAGTAGCCCTGGTCTATCCTGTCTTTAGACAGTGGCCAACGCCAGGTGCTATGGAGAGAATGAACAGAGC
The DNA here is from genome assembly GCF_052426305.1 of Pelodiscus sinensis. Classification (NCBI taxonomy): domain Eukaryota; kingdom Metazoa; phylum Chordata; order Testudines; family Trionychidae; genus Pelodiscus; species Pelodiscus sinensis. Next base: position 348,886,683 of record NC_143052.1, on the reverse strand, counting down.
AGACAACCAGTGAGTGACCCATCCCTGTCATCCACGCCTACAATCAGAGGCTAGGGACACCCAGAGCATGGGGTTGCAGCCCTGACCATCTTAGCTAATAGCCAAGTAGACAACTTGAGGATTTCAATAAAGTGAGAGAGTTTGGAGGCAAGAAAAAACCCAAGGGTGCTATAGGGGCTCCTAGTTTCTAACATATGGCCACACAGATCATGTAAGATACACCAGTGCAGGCATTCAAGTCACTGGAACTGAAGTTCCTAGTAAATAGCATCAGATAACCACCTCTTCACAAATCTGTGCAGTGTCACCACTAGGGCTCAACCTTAACACCCAGTGCAGCTAAATGGGAGCAAGTCACATATTTATCGGAACTATTGTTTCTTGCTGTCTGTGGACACTGACATCACTGTAATGGCTGCTTTAGGTTCACTGCCAGAGAGTCTTCTTTTTGAGAATTTTTTAAAATGAGAACTTCAGATTCTTGAGAACAATTATGTGGCCAATTAAGAAAAAATGTATAATTATAAATCAATTTGCATCTTTGCAAAATCTCATTAAACATGTTAACCCTCTAGCTGCCAAACATTATAAAAGGCTCAACTTCTCCACAAGGCAGTGGACCATTTTTACGCATCATGCATCGGATACAGATACCCATTTTGTATCTGCACAGAGCTCTACAAACCTTGGCTGCAGATATTCTTTGGTCATTACAGATCTAGAACTTAAATAGGGAAAACTTCCCATAGACTAAAATATGTCCAATTCAATCATAAGACATAGAAGTCCCTAAACAGAACTGGAACTACCTTTGACAGAATATGAAGATCACAAATAGGTTGCTAATTAGAAGGGTTTTCCCATAAGAACCAGGGCACTCTCACTCTCTCTCTTTTTAATTGGGGTCACCGCTATCATCTTTAAACTTGATGAAAATTAATCTCTGCAAAAGGAAAAGCAATGATGCTTTAAAAAGTCAATTTAAGATTGAGAGACACATTCACTGATCTTAAATATAGTTTTAAAATCAGACCTTAATTTAGAAGAAAAAAAACGTCAATCACATCCCCCATGAAAAAGATGGCTTCAGCGTAAATAAAATCCCATTTTCCAAATGAGTAAAGATTAACTCACTCCCAGGCCAGAACAGTGGGTTTCATTTGCACCCACGAGCAGGCAGACATCGCAACTGCCCCATTGCTCTGCTGCTCTGTTCTTGTAGGTTTACAATCCAGCCTGCCCACAAGAACAGAGCAAGCAGAATGGAAGGATAACTCCTGCCAAAAAAGCCAGCAGAAGGACTTTCAGGCCTGCTGGCCATTCAGAGGATCTGCTGAAGATACATTATGAAAGGAGGACAGAAAGGCAACTGACTCAGAAAAAGGAAGTTACTCATTTTGTGCAGTAACGACTGTTCTTTGAGATGTTGTCCCCTTGGGTGCTCCACCTCAGCCTTTCCAGATTAGAGGGATTTCATTACAAATCCAGCAGCTGACTCCCACTTTAGGCACTATGGAACTGGAAAGCAATTCTAGGACTGCTTTTTCGACAAAGTGTCTGGCCCAGCACTAAGACGTCTTCTATCAGGCACAAATAGGCCCATCTTCAACAGATACTGGCAAATATGACAGCAACCCAGATTAGATCTACAAAGCAAAAAAAGCTGCACCAGTGAGTCTAAGGGCACATCTACACAGCAGAGCTAAAGCCGAAATAAGCTACACAACTTTAGCTACATCAATTGCATTGCTTAAGTCGAAACCACTTATTTTGGCTTCTGGCACTATCTATCCAGCAAGAAGTCGAAGGACGAGCACTCTTCCTCCAACTTCCTTTACTCCTCGTAAAATGAGGGTTACAGGAGTCGGAGTAAGAAGACCTCCAGCTCGACATTATTTTGACATTATGTCAAAATAACTGCTTGTAGTGAAGATGCGGATTATGTTATTCTGAAATAACACTGCTGTATAAACGAACCCTTAAAATTCAGGCCAACTCACAGGAATCATGCTGCAAGGCGAAAAATAGCAATGTAGATGTTCCGACTCAGGCTGGAGCCAGGGATCTGAGATCCTCCCACTTTGTGCGGTTCAGAACCGAGTCTGAGCCCAAATATCGACACTACTTGTTATTAATCCTGCAATACAAGCTCTGTGAACCTGAGTTTTGCTGCAGGGTGGAAGGGGAGGAGGCTTATTTGCTCTGTAGACACAACCCTAGAGAACTTTCCTTGGCCTACATTATTCTATTTACTTTAGCACATAAGAAACAAATCTCTCCCTTTCCCTCTGATGTCACTGGCTACCATTAAGCTAGAGGGCTGGATTGTCCACATTTATTTCCTGTTGTGTGAGCTACTGATAGTTTTTTTCCAATTGCCTTTCTTTCCATGCCAACTTAGGGGGGGGGGATCTCAGGCCATGTCTTTGTTCCTGGTGTCAATTGTGGACAGGTACAATGATGGCATTGTCTGAATTAACTATTTCCTCAGTTGTTTTCTACACAAATGTACTGAAATGCCTTGGCAGTCTATTGTTATTCTTAGGATAATCTTGTGTCCTAGAACAATTGCTCTGTTTAATCTGAAGATTAAATATAAACCACAATCATATAGTTTCACATTTGTGAGCATTTTATTCATTCAAATAATTTTGTCCAGGAGTTGGCCTCCAGCCACTAATGAAGAAAAGTTTTAAAGTCATGGCAAAATAAGGAGGCTCTTATAGCCTAGAAAGACAGAGAACAAGGACTCAGCAGACAAGTCTTGGTTCACATGGAGATGTGTCCAGGCAGGCTAGCACAGATTGCACAATTTGCAAATTCTTTACACAGAAACCAGCTCCCGACGCTGACTTCCCATGTATGCTTCTCCAATGGCAATGAATTCCATCTACTACCGAAGTGTTACAGTGTATTGTGAAGCCACAAAGCACAGCACCTTGCCATACTTAACTCTGCCAATCAGCAATGAGACATGACAAAACCTTTCCTGCAGTTGCAAAAGATCAATACGTATCTACACAGAAACATTTAAACAGAAATATTTGCATAGAACAGTATTTGCACATAAAAGGCAAACTAGTTTAAAAGTGAAGTCAGCAGATGCAAATTCAAAAACCTTGATAACAGTATACATTCCACGGAAAAGGAAAAATTATTAATACAGGTTGAACCTCTCTAGTCCAGCATTCTGCAATCTGGCATGAGTTTAGTGAGCCGAATATTCACTTATCACGGGTGTGGCCAAGTTTCCCACAGGCCCATAAAGTTTGTTTACAGCCACCAGTCCTGACTCTCAGTGTTCTGTGCTGTTATTTAGCTCTAATTAACCCCTAAATGTCTGCTAAGAGCTCAGTAAGCAGTGGAAGTGCTAGACAATATTGACCTCCTGTGGCACATTAAATTCTCTAGTATGGCATCGGTCTGGTCCCAAGGGTACTGAACTAGAGAGATTTAGCTTTGCTGCCTTTTCAAATTTGAATCTAAAGATGTGTAATCTTAACACATCAGTCCTGGAAAGAACTACGTCAACCAAAAGGAAGTCAGAGAAAAGCAACCAAAATTGTGAAGGGACCAACTTGAAAGGTTAAAAGGAGTAAAATAATCATAGTGGATTGTTTTTATTGGAAAACTTCAAAACTCACTGTGGGACTTGACCACATCATCTTCTGCCACAGGAGTACCTATGCTATGATTCTCATGCTTGCGCTGAGTGGGACCTGGGTATGAGAGATGCTGTTCTCACTCTGTGCTTTACCTCGCCAGATGAGATCTTAGAATCATAGAACACAAGAACTGGAAGGGACCTCGAGAGGTCATCAAGTCCAGTCCCTGCCCTCATGGCAGGACCCAGTGCCATCCAGACCATCCCTGATAGATGTCTATCTAACAAGCTCTTAAATATCTCCAGAGATAGCTGGGATACCTGAGGTGAGACTTGCAAATCTAGGGTAGGTCGTTCCCAGTGAAGGGGGCCTGACTGTGAATACCCCATCCTAACAAAGCCTGTGTGTATACCCCATCAAGGCATTCTGAAAAGCTCATTTACCTACCTAGGCTTTGTCTGAGGAGAGAGAAAGAGCTAGAGTTTCTACTACAACTAACTCCACCACCAGCACCCTCCTCCAAGTCCAGATTCATTTACAGGAAGGACACAGCTACATCCCTGCGGAAAACCTGCCTTCATGTGTTACAGCCAACTGCCAGAGAGTCTGCTCTATAACCCACCATGTCAGAGCCACCTGTGTCCAGCAAAGGAAAGCATGGGGGTAAAACCCTTTTCCGTTTCAGTGCAGCGCAGTGGGCCTTTTAAAAACTACAGTGATAAAACTACAGTGACATGGCTCTGCATTACAAAGGCTGCCTTTCCTCTTACAGCTGTTGAGCAGTCATCTTTTTGACATATGAAAGGCCAATGGCCGGCCAAGTCTGTTGCCCAGGCAATAGGCAGGGAGAGGGAACCGAAGGAGACAACCAAACTAATCCTGCATCATTAGCAGCCCTTGGCACAAACGAGTATGAGGGGAGAATTTAGGCTTATTTCCAACAGTTGTCACAGCAAGCAGGAATGTGCAATTGGGCCTCAAATTGAGAACTAACTCAACGTCTCTGCCAGCTTCTGGTGTTCTCCTCTTTCATCAAACCATAGAAAACATGATGACAAAGAAATTCTTTACCGCAGAGCTGCTGAGGCTGCAACTGCCCTGCAGTTGAGAAGAACAGATGGAGGAAGACAGTCTATTGTACTAGAGTATTTGGGATGTTAATAAATAGTCTTATGTCGGAGGCCTCAAGCCAGGCTACATGGGCTTTTATTTCAGACCCTCATCTTATTCCAGTCGATTACTTGACTACTTGTTCCCCTCCCCTCCCTGCCTCTGTATCAGAGGCAGCAAGGTGTGGGGAGGAACAGGAGCTGGTGCTGGGGGGAACTGGCTTAAAAGCCAGTTCCCCCCAGCACCATCTCCACAGGCAGCAGCGGAGAGAGGGGTAGAAGAGGCTGCTCCAGCAGCCCATTTGTGGTGGCTCAGGCTGGCTGTGGGAAGAGCAGCAGTCCCTGCTTGCAGCTAGCCTGGGCTGTCACAAACAAGGACTGCTGGACCCAGCACAAGCTAGGACCATGCAGTCCTGGCTCGCATCAGTCCAGACTCCAGGACCACTGAGACTATGCATTTTAAATGTAGTAAGAGCTGCCCAGTTCTTACTATATTTAAAATGCAGAGCCACGGCGATCCAGCACGGGCGCAAGCCAGGACTGCTCAAGGTAAATATGTTTCTTATGTGCTAAAGTAAATATAATAATGTAGGCCAAGATAAAATGCAAAGCAGCGGTCCCAGCTTTGTCTTGACTCACACCAATCCAGGACCTACCCCCGCTGTGACCCTGAAGTTTAAACGTAGTAGGAGCCGGGCTGCCTACATACTGAGCTCTTACTACATTTAAGATGCAGAACTGCAGCAAGGGTAGCTCCTGGACTGAGGCGAGCCGGGACAGGGCACCTTCCTTTATTTGTATCGACTACACAATCAGTCAATTACCCAGCTCTTAACAGCTCTATAAAGGATGCAGCAATTTATCATCTTTCAACTGAGACTTAATTCCCAGTCAAATTGTAGAAGGCCAGTCCAATGAAAATTAGCCATTTCAACTGGCTGAAACACAAAGCTTTTATCATTTCCAAGTGAAAAATCAATGTTTATCCACCTCCAAGAATAAGCATAATAATAAGGAAATATTCTCCTCTGGACGGGCAATGAAGAGTCATTTTTCCTATATAATATTTATTTTCTAAATACCCACAATGGCCTGTTTCCAGGAGGCTGTGACAACACTACAAGATTCTCAAGGAAAGGCAGCCCATGGAAGGCATGAATCCTGCCCCCAAGAAGCTTACAAACTAATATGAGAATGGGGGTAAGATAACTAAACAGTTTTCAGGGCACTGGCATGGGGAGAAGATGGCAGGGAACTTCAAAAAGAGTGTACAGCTACTAATCGGGGTAGTCTGTGGTTCAACAGAATAAGGAAGACTTATCTGCCCAAAGCTGTTTGCGCACGAGTGTGTGTTTTGTTTCATATCTACTTTAAGTAACTATATTAATTAACTAATTTTGCCTTGCAGATTAGCTCTGGGATGGCATTCACAGTGTTAAGTGTAATATGGGAAAAAAACACAAAGACAGCTGTGCAAGAAACAGACAAAAGAGGCACCAAGGCGGGTATCACTGAAGGAGTGGATAGGGTGGCAACATGGCACCAGGATCCCAGAGGCAAGCAGGCCAGATTTAGGGAAAGCCCTGAAGGTGAGGACAAGAAGTATCTGGCATAGTGGAGAATTCACAGAGAGGGGGTGATGTAGTCAGCTCAGTGGGTAAAAACTATGATCTTAGCAGCTGTATTTTGTACTAACTGGACGTGGTGATACATAATCAATACAAGAGATGAAGTAGGCCTGGAGGACATATTTAGTTGTCTGAAAGAAAGAAAAGGTTGGATATTTAAAGTGGTTTAAACTAGATGGTAATAATGGTGACAACTTCAATCTATGGCCAAGCCAGGAGTTGGGAAGGCTCAGAAAACCATCCAGAACTGAGTCCATAGGAAGCGCAATAATATTATTATTTGTATTACAATAGCAAGTAGAAAAAACTTAAACAACCAATGGTCCGTCAGCACCTTAGGGTATGTCTACACTAGAAAGTTAGTTCGAACTAACGGACGTTAGTTCGAACTAACTTTCCTATGCGCTACACTAGCGCTCCGCTAGTTCGAATTTGAATCGAACTAGCGGAGCGCTTAGTTCGAACTAGGTAAACCTCATTTTACGAGGACTAACGCCTAGTTCGAACTAGCTAGTTCGAACTAAGGGCTGTGTAGCCCTTTAGTTCGAACTAGTGGGAGGCTAGCCCTTCCCAGGTTTCCCTGGTGGCCACTCTGGCCAACACCAGGGAAACTCTATGCCCCCCTCCCGGCCCCGGACCCCTTAAAGGGGCACGGGCTGGCTACGGTGCCCGTGCCAGGTGCAAGCCTGCCAGCACCCAGCTAGCAGACCCTGCACCTGGCACGGCACAGAGCCACCCACCCGATGCCCCCCAGCCCACCCCCTCTTGCCGGGACCAGGCTGGCGGCTCCCGGGAGCTTGCCCTGGACCGCAAGAGGCGGGCACCTTCCTGGGCTAGTGCGGACATCGTGGACCTCGTCCACGATCTCCGCACTAGGCACAGGAAAGTGGCCGTCTAGGGCAGGAGAGCTGCCAGCCTGGCCACCCAGGACCAGGTGTGCATGAAAATCAAGGGGGTCCACTGAGACCCCCGACCCTGAGCCCTGAGCTTACAATGGCCGTACTGGGTCAGACCAAAGGTCCATCTAGCCCAGTAGCCTGTCTGCCAACAGCGGCCAACCCTAGGGACCCTGGAGGGGATGGACCAAAGACAATGACCAAGCCATTTGTCTCGTGCCATCCCTCTCCAGCCTTCCACAAACTTTGGGCAGGGACACCACTCCTACCCTCTGGCTAATAGGACTCCATGGACCCAACCTCCATCACTTTATCTCACTTCCCTTTAAACTCTGTTCTAGTTCTAGCCTTCACAGCCTCCTGCAGCAAGGAGTTCCACAGGTTAACTATTTGCTTTGTCAACAACAACTTTCTCTTACTAGTTTCAAGCCTGCTACCCATTCCTTTCCTTTGGTGTCCTCTAGTCCTTCTTTATGGGAACTCAGGAAGAACTTTTCTGAATGCACCCTCTCCACCCAACCCCTGCTTTTAGAGACCTCTATCCTGTCCCCCCTCCGTCTCCTCTTTTCTAAGCTGAACAGTCCCAGTCTCTGTAGCCTCTCTTCATCTGGGACCTGTTCCCAACCCCTGATCATGTTAGTTGCCCTCCCCTCTCCCAGCCTTTCTCTTCCCCTCTCCCACCTCCTTTTCCCAGTCTCCCCCAGTTTTTTTCAATAAAGACAGAGTCAATGTTGGAAGAAACGTTATCTTTATTTTGTACATCAAGAAGAAGGGGGGCTAGGGAAGGGCAAGTGGAAGGAGGTGAGGGAGGAATGGGGTACGAGCCCCCGATGGGGAGGACTGGGCTGGCTCTGCGGGCTTCTGGGGGTGGAAGCTCTCCTGCAGCCCCCCAATTACTCCCTCTCCCCAGATGGCAGCCTGCGGCAAGTGCAGCCGGGCTGATGGCCGAGTGGTGTGATGTGCCCAGTGTGGGCACTCAGGGCACTCCAAGCCAGAACTTCTTTGCAAGCGGGGCACCCCTTAGAACTGTGTGTCCGGGGTGGGGGTCGGGACCCTTTAAGCGCAGCCCTCGGCTAGCCTGAGACAGTATCTCCATGCTCTAAGTCCTCCTTTTATGCCCTGCCGGCACTGCTTCCGGCCATCATTAAGCCCTGTTCAGAGTCCACTCAATGTGGACTTACTAGTTCGAACTAGCAAAACGCTAGTTCGAACTAGTTTTTAGTTCTAGATGCGTTAGTTCGAACTAGCTTAGTTCGAATTAACTAATTCGAACTAAGTTAGTTCGAACTAGCGCTGTAGTGTAGACGTACCCTTAGAGACTAACAAAAACCATAGATGGTATCATGAGCTTTTGTTGGCACAACCCACTTCTTTACATGTGCCCACGAAAGCTCATGATACCATCTACATGTTTTGTTAGTATCTAAGGTGCTGCAGAAGTGTTCGTTGTTTTTTTAAGTTTTTCCACTTACAGACTAACATGGCTGCCCCTCTGAGTAGCAAGTAGGGGCTAGCGTAAAGTGACAATACAAAAAACACACAAGACAGATTCTTCCAACAGACCTTGCCCTCCAGTTATGCAAACTAATTTGTAGATTAGCAATACTTTATAGAGTGTTTATATAACGTTATCTAGTGCATTCAAAACACGCTCATTAATCCTGAACTCTTTCAACATGGCTGTGGTCACCATTTTACACCTGGGGAAACTGAGTAGGCAAGCAAATTGACTGGCCCAAGCCCAAACCACAAGTCAGTGACAGAATGAGGATTAGAACTCCAGAGTTTATAAAAAGTCATCTATGACAAAGGAAAGGAACTGTGCAAAAAGTGACAAGGGAATTGTAATAAGCGAACAAACTTGTCCCAGCATGCTAGGAAGGCAGACACTGTCTTTGAATTAAGACCGTTTCACACTTTGGACTGACAAGTCTTTTCTTTGTGGCAAATATTTTTAGAAGAAAAAGATGCTTCATTATTACAGGCTTTGGGAGACTCACTGATTTACTGTGTAGGCTCAGGCAAGTATTTCAATTCCCTGAGCCTCCACTTTCTTATCTGCAAAACAGGGCACATACTCCCCCACCGGACTGGACCAGATCAGACAGGGGAGGGGGTGGTATGGAGGACTAGTCAGTTATATGTTAGTAGGGAGCTTTCAGCAAGCAGGGTACTATAACATTACAGTAAACAGACCAAACAAGTCGCAGTGGAAAAAAATAAAGGCTTCAGCTTCACAACTCAGAAATTGGAGATTACACTTCAGTAATTTATTTTCCAAGGTTCCAGCTGCTCCACTTCTGACACCAACTCCATTCTAAAGCACTTCCAGTGTAATAGCATGTGCACAGAGCTCAACTCTGCCATACTGCCCAGAGAAAGAAGCAGGATCTAGTGGACAGCACTTGCATCAGGCTAAGGGGGTAGTATTTGCCTAATGGATAAAGTTCTGGATTGCAGTCATGAGACCTTGGTTCTCTTGACCTTCAGCATGTCACAGCTGCGTCTTTGCCTGCCTCTTCTATTCGGGGCAAGGGCCAATCTCTTCTTATGGAAGCTGCAGTCTCTGCAGGCTGAAGATGAAGGCAGCCAACAACTACTCTGGAAATGTTCATCAGCTGATCTTTGGCCACACCAGACATGTAGTACTATCCGACCTACAGCTGCCCTCTGACAGAGGAAGGGCAGGAAGGACATCAGCAAGAACAAAAAGTAGCTGTGTACTAACCTCGTCACTCTCCTCTACATCCACATTGCCATTGGCGTCATCGTCCATCTGCTTGTGGATATTACAGACCGCTTCGAAGCTGAGCAGCTCATCTTCATTGTGACACAAGGGCTCATCAATTCGACAGAACTCTGTTCAGGGAGAAAACACTGGCATTAGGTAGCCCCCACCATCTCGCTGTCTCACGCTGCATCCTGCATTTGGAAAAGCAAGAACAATTTTGGGAGCAGGAATACACTTGAGAAAACACTCCGATATTTTAGTGTTCCAGATCCAAAAACAAAGTAAGGTTGGCTGGTCTCTATGATAGCAGCCAATCTTGACAAGAATGGCTGGATCAGGGCCTAACCTGGGCCAATCTACCTTGGGCCAATCTACCTTAGGGGCCAGCCCCTGAAATCCTTTCCATCACAGCAGTCTCCATCACAGTAAGGTAGCAAATGCAGATCAGCTGGAGTGTGTGAGTGGCAGCGCCTTCTCCACAAGAGGCCAGCTACTTTTCCCCCTGTATCATACCTCTCCATTTTAACCCCATGATGCTGGTGTCCCAAATCCTCTGACTGCCAGAAGCTGAGACTGGATGACAAGGGTATATCACTAGATAATTGCCCTGTTCTATTCATTTCCTCGGACGGGTCTGGTACCAGCCACTGTCAGAAGGCAGGATACCAAAGTAGGCAGATCTTTGGTCTAACCCAATATGGCCATTCTTATGAAAAAAGCACTGCAGCTGTTATCAGATTTCAAAAGTGCTTGGCCTGTGTCCCTGACTAGGGATGTTGGCAAGTAGTTGACTACTTGACTACCCGATAAGCATGAACTATCTCTATATGAGAGGCACCAAGGTGAGGAGGGACAGAAGCCAGTGCTGAGGGGAGCCAGCTTAAAAGCCAGCACTGTCTCTACGGTGTCACCTGTCCCCCACCCTGCTGCCTCTATCAGAGGCAGTGGAGAGGGATAGGGGAGGCTGCTGCAGCAGCAGCCCTTGTCCACAGGGCTCCCAGCAGGGAGCTGCCCTTTCCCTAGACAGGGGCTGCTGCCTCCAAGTAGGCCCTGTTCACGGCTGCTGGGGCTGCTGCCAGAGCAGCCTCTGTTCGCAGTGACCAGGGCTGGCTGTGGCCAAGGGCTACTGCCGAAGCAGCCTCTGCCCATGGCCAGCCCCAGCCACCATGAACAGGGCCTGCTGGACTTGGCACAAGCTGGGACCAAGCTTGTGCCTCTGCATTTTAAATGTAGTAAGAGCTGCGAAGCAGGTGGCTCTTGGAGCCAGAACTGCTCAGTCCCGGCTCTAGCTGGCTCCGGGAGCTAACCCTGCCATGGCTCTGCAGAGTAGCCCCTTATCAACTAATCATGTAATCAATACACATTGTATCAACTACACGATTAGCCAGTTAAACACAATTTAACATCCTTATTCTTGACCTAGCCCTACTCAAACCAAGATTTATTCTCCAGGCTTCCCACTCCTCTCTCTCCAGAGGGATGAAAATACAAATAAATTAACAGGCGCATGTAATTTCCCCAAGCAAGCGCTGGCTGCAATTCTGCTGCTACAGGTGCCCCCATGCCTGGCATGCCAGCATTTGCTACTGCAGGTAGTGTATTAGCTGTTCAAATGCCATAGTAAGCCAAGCAAGAACTACAGGTGACTAAGTGAGCATGGGAGATAAAACAGGATGGTGAGTCAGAAAGATGAATGAGCACTTGTACTTTTTTCACAAGTGCCTGTGTAAGGTATTATTGTGTACATGAGTTATGATCCAGCACCATATGATCACTAACCGTTAACTGGAAATACAAGTATCGGTATCAGATAAAGATAGATGACTGGGTCACATTGCATTGAATGGTCACTTGTAATTTACAAGAAATACAGCTGCCAAAGTTTCTGAGCCTAATGCAACTACAGTCATGAATGTCACTCATCCCAAAATATTCATCAGTGAGAAACTAGCTGCACTGCCATGCAGGGGAGAAGTCGTTTTCCTTGTGGGTGGGTATACCTTTAACTTCTGAGCTCAGTTGGATGTTGGCTTCTATGTGCACACTCCCCAAACTGGAAGGGACCTCAAGAGGGCATTAAATCCAGTCCCCTGCCCTCACAGCAGGACCAAGCACTATCTAGATCAGTGGTCTCCAACCTTTTTGCACCCAAAATCATTTTTTAAATGACAGAACAAGCCAAGATCTACCACCCTGCCGCTTCCTTGAAGCCCCGCCCTCTCTATTCTCCTCTCTATCATTTGCTATCCCCAACCCTTATACTGCTTTTTTTTTTCCCCCAATTCTTCTGTAGGAAGAAGTTTTTCCAACACTTGGCCTGTCTAGACTGGACCAAATGTCAGAAAAACCCCTTCTAAAAGAAGTGGAAGAACAAACGCATCCCTGGATGCAGAAGAGTTTTTCTGGGATCTCTCTGGAATCCTGAAAAACTCCTGCAGTCTAGCCATACCCTCATTGGGTTGAGACAGGATGTGTAGGCTCCGGGGTGGGAATGAGGGATTTGGGTGTGGGAAGGGGTGAGAGGTGCAAGCTCTGGGAGGAAATCTGGATGCAGGAGGAGGTGGATAAGGGAACGCTGGCTCGGGGAGGGGGCACCAGGCAGGGCAGTGTTAGGGTCAGATGTAGGATCAGGGTACTAAGTAAGCCACAGACTTCTGGATGTGAGGGTTCAGGAATTTGGGTTGGGGTATGTGAGGGGCTCAGGGCAGGGGGTTCCAGTGTATGATAGGCTCAGATGTAGGGTCTGGGGGAAAGGAGGGTGCAGGAGTGTCATGATGATGTGGCCAGATGGGAGCTTCGCCCCAATTGGGGGTTTGCTGGCCAGGTTTCATTTTCAAATAAAATACTATGTCAAACACAAAAAGTTTCTGCGTTGTCTTTATTTCTGAGAAGGGCAGGGAAGCTGTTTTGAGTCAGAGGTCACTGACTCACAGAAAAGTCAGATGGGGCCACACAAGTGAGATGCAAAAAAAAAAAAAAAACCTCCTCTAACCACCCCCCGCCAAGCTTCACTAATGTGGCCCCAACTGTGTTGGTGGGAGCAGGGGATATAGTACTGGGGAAAGGTGCTAGTGGGTGCTTCGGCAGGAGACAGGGTGCCAGTGGAGACAAAGTTCTGTGGCTGGGGGCAGGGGAGAGGGAACAGGGTGCCGGGAGGACAGGGGACAGGGTACCAGTGGGGACACGTTTCTGAGGTTGGGGAGAGGGAACAGGGGCTGGGGAGTGGGGAGAGGGAACAGAGGGTAGTGGGGGCAGAGAGTCCCCTGCACCCACCTCCCAGGATTCTTTCCCTCCCCCACCAGAGGCAAGCCGGTGTGTGCCTCCTCCAGGGCCAGCGCGTGCCTCTCATGACGCAGCCAAACCCCCACGCGTGCCTGCCCCATGATCGATTGGTTGGTGACCACAGATCTAGATCATCCCCAATAGATGTTTATCAAATCTGCTCTTAAATATCTCCAGAGATGGAGATTCCATAACCTCCCTAGGCAATTTATTCCAGTGTCTAACCACCCTGACAGTTAGGAAGTTTTTCCCAGTGTTTAACCTAACCTTTCTTGCTGCAATTTAAGCCCATTGCTTCTTGACCCATCATCAGAGGCCAAGGAGAACAATTTTTCTCACTCCTCCTTGTAACACCCTTTTAGATACTTGAAAACTGCTATCATATCCCCTCTCAGTAGTCTCTTTTCTAAACTAAACAAGCCCAGTTCTTTCAGTCTTCCTTCACAGCTCATGTTTTCTAGACCTTGAATCATTGTTGTTGCTCTTCTCTGGACCTTCTCAAATTTCTCCACATCTTTCTTGAAATGTGGTGCCCAGAACTGGACCTAATACTACAACTGAAGCCTACTCAGTGCAGAGTAGAGAGGAAGAACGACTTCTCGTGTCTTGTTCACAACACTCCTGTTAATGCATCCCAGAATCATTCGACACTCTCCGCACGGGACTTAACAAAGACCCCAGCTATCTTACACATTACAAAGATAGCTTCCCCAATTATCACCTCTAATACTATTAACTCACAGACATTTCCCCTTCCCCACCTCTAATATCATTAACTCACTGGCATTCACCTTCCTTCCCCCCCCCGCCCCTACATCCCCCTTCTGTTCTGTAATGTGATTTGTCCTTTTCATGTGTGTTCATTTTTTTTAAATTGTATCCTTTGGTATATATGGTTGTGACTATTTTCTTCCATTATTTGATCTGAGGAAGTGGGTCTGGCCCACGAAAGCTAATAAACCATCTTGTTAGTCTTTAAGTGCTACATAGTCCTGTATTTTGTTTCCGCTACACCAGACTAACACGGCTACATTTCTCCCAGAATCATGTTTGCTTTTTTTTTTTTTTGCAATGCTGTTGACTCACATTTAGCTTGCTGTCCACTAAGACCCCTAAATCCCTTTCTGCAGTTCTCCTTCCTACATAGTCGCTTCCCATTCTGTATGTGTAAACTGATTATTCCCTCCTAAGTGGAATACTTTGCATTTGTCCTTATTAAACTTCATCCTATTTAGCTCAGACCATTTCTCTAGTTTGTCCAGATCATTCTGAATGTTTACCCTGTTCTCCAAAGCACTTGCAACCCCTCCCAGCTTGGTATCATCTGGAAACTTAAAAAGCATACTCTCTATGCCATCATGTCAATCATTGATGAAGATATTGAACTGAACTGGTCCCAAAACATACCTCTGTGGAACCCCACTTGTTATGCCCTTTCCAGCATGATTGTGAACTGTTAATAACTATTCTCTGAGAACAGTTATGCATCCCCTTATAGAAGCCCCATCTAGGTTGTATTTCCCTAGTTTATTGATAAGAGGGTCATGCAAGACTGTATCAAATGCTTCACTAAAGTTTAGGTCTACCATATCCACCACTTCTCCCTTATCCACAAGACTTGTTATCCTATCAAAGAAAGCTATCAGATTGGCTTGACATGATTTGTTCTTTACAAATTCATGCTGGCTGTTACCTACCACCTTATTATTTTGTGAGTTGTTTAAAAAAAGCCTCATCCACCTCTTCTGCCTAGGTAGTTGGTCTGTAGTAGACTTTTACCATGACACCACCATTGTTTTTACTTCTTTTAACCTAACCCAAAGACTCTCAATAAGTCGGTCTCCTATGTCCATCTCCATCTCCTTCCCAGTACAGTACCTCAGAGAAGAAAAAACAAATCCCCAAGGACCCTGCCATGAAAAAAATGTCTTCTCAAATTAAGTAAGCAGCTCAGCCCTGCGCATATAAGCTATAATAAGGGTGTCTACACTGTGGGCTAAAGTCAAGTTAAGATATGCAACATGAACTACACTCATTACATAGCTGAAGTTTAAGTAGCTTAACTCAGCTTTTGGCACTGTCTACACAGCAGGAAGTCAAAGGAAAAACACTCTTCCTTCGACTTCCCTTACGCCTCGTTAAATGAGAAGTCAGACTAAGAAGCCTGTTATTTCAAAATTATTTCGAAATAATGGGCTTGTTGTATAGACATGCACTCTGTTATTTTGAAATAACATGAGTTATTTCAAAATAAGTG
Organism: Pelodiscus sinensis; assembly: GCF_052426305.1. Lineage (NCBI taxonomy): Eukaryota > Metazoa > Chordata > Testudines > Trionychidae > Pelodiscus > Pelodiscus sinensis. Next base: position 348,871,175 of record NC_143052.1, on the reverse strand, counting down.
TGCAGTGTAGACACACGAGTGGTGTCTAAATATGGAATATTGGTCTATTTTTTCTTGATTTCCCAGTGCTGTGGGCTCTGCCAGACCCTTCTGGAACAGGGGATACCCCAAATACTGAGCAGCCTTTGGGAACATGAAATTTAACTTTAAAAAAAAAAAAAAGATTTCCACAGGTAAGCTTCAGGTGTAACTATAGTTTTCCTGAAATTTAGAAGTGGTCTACACTTAAAAATTAACCAACACAGTTCTATCAATCAATGGTGTGATTTACTACCAAGATAGCTACACAGGTGAAAACTCTACTATGTAAACCGTTTTATACCAATACCGTGTGTCCACACTAGAGGATTTTGACCGAATAACTAAACTGGTACAACTATACCTAGGGTAGTCAAGGTCTTCACTGATAATGTTTCCTTTGACCACAAATGGTAAGACATTAGAGTAAGTGCTTACCTCTAAGTTTCCCTTCTTTAACTAATAAGGTCTACAGATCTGTTACAAGGCATACTTCCATTCCACCTACTTACAACTTGGAAGCAGAACAAGATCGGTCAGTCACTAGCAACAAAAGCATGTCCCAACCACTGAAGTTCCCTCCAGTGAAGACAATGTCTAGAGCCATATGCTTAAATTCTGCTTTCCTACATTACAGAATGTGTTATTTTTCTTTAAAGGAAAATAATTTCTCCAAATGCAAAGCACAGGGACACATCTCCCAATTCCTAACAAAACAAACTTGAATATTTGGATATTTATTTTTGTTTCTATTCTGGATGATCCATTTGTCTCCAACATGGGCCAGATTTATGGACCTTATTTTTCAAAGGAAGGGAATTTTCAGGCAAAACACAGATTCCCCCTCTGCCCCCCAATTCTACACAGAGCTAGGGTCTACAGAACATTAACAATGGGATTTTCACAGCAACATGCCTTGAGTGCAGGAAGTTAGATCATCATTTAAATATGGACAACCAAAATGAAGTAACATCTATCCTGGACACTGAAGCATGGAAAAGACTTCTGCCAAAAAAAAGGCATCAGCTAATAAACAAATGATAGATTTATGTATTGATGGCTACATGGTCATCTACCGAGTCTCTATACAAGAGACATGACTTCTCTGCCCTGAAGTTATCAGTGCTACTACAAATTAGATTTTGTTGGTGCTTGACAGAAAGAATATTTCTTGAATTTACTTTGCAAGTGAGTTATATGGCAGATGTGAGGATGGCAAGTCAGAGAAAGCTTGCAACTTCATAAGCTCCTCTGATTGATAATATTAGTTATCAGGATGTCTGCTCTCGAGGATAGAAAGTATAATGATACTAGACATAGGTATGCAACTGGGGCAGTGCAGTAAGGAATAGAATGAGGTTCCAAACACTGAGGGGTTGGAATCGGGATAACTGACCTAAGGAAGTATTTAACGTCAGGGTTTCTACAGAACTTCCTTTTCCTTAACCATATTGAGAACATTAGAGTCCAACACATCATGGTACATATTGGTATGATAGCACTGTATTGTGGGATAGCTCACAGATGAGTTCAGGAAACTCTGAGGGGTGCCCAAGGAGAAGAAATGTGCAATGGATCTTCTTGGAGATCCTTCCTGTCCTGAACGCAAAGGAAGACAGATGGCAAAAGATTCTGAGTGTGAACTGCTGGCTAGGCCCTGGTGATAGGTAGAAGGTCAGCTGATACCTCTCATTTTTGGTGGGGGGAAGAGGGGTCTGATGCCACATGAGAGCTTTCAGGCCTCGCAATAACACTGCTCAGACTTGGCAGTCTGCAGATAGTGCAGCCACCATTCTTTCCAGTAAAGTATCATCCCCAGTTAGAAACAGTGAGACCCTGGCCCATAGGGGCAATTGCCATGTTTACCAATGATAGCAATATCAAGTTGAATTTGCATGGGTTCAAGCTGAGGAACCTTACATCCTTACAGGTTATGCAGCAGCGTGGTGGGAAGAGACCCTTTCTGCTTGCTTATTCCTCCACTTCCAGGCTGCTCTCCTTCCCACCACCTATGGCCCCACCACCGTCTGCCTCAAGTAAGAGGTGGAAGTCATCATGGCAGCAAGACATGGCAAACTGCAGCAGTATGTAGGAACAATAATCTGTACTTTGGACGGGTTGCTCCTCAGCGGCAGCCAGAGACAACAGCCCAGCAGCTAGGAAGCGCTGACCCACAGCAGTAGCTAAGGACTCAGATGTGCAGGCCAGAAGGGAAGACAGCTCAACACTTTGCTAGTCTTTCAGGTGTGGCAAGAAATTGTCATGTCATATCCTCCATGGAGCATGAGGAGACAAACAGCAATGGCTTGTCTTAGGCAGTCACTGATCTCTAACACGCTGTCACTGAACAGAATGCTCTGGCTGAAAGTCAATCTGCTGGGGGGGTTTCTATTTTGCTCTGTTTTGATTATATTATATATGTAATTTGATCCCACAATGCTGATTTGGACAGCAAGCCTTCCTACCCTAAAGAGAAAAAACTCCTGTTCTTTTAAATGTTTCCTCTCTTTGGAGCAACATGAACCAGCACAGCTCTTTGGCTTGGACATTTTTTTTTTCTGTGTTAATCTGCTGTGCTGCACTCCGTGAAGCTGAGCGGGGGAACCGGATGCTGATTTTATTTATAACCTCTCTGAGAGCTTGCCCCTACCACCCTGCCTCAGAGGAGGGAGTGGATTTGGGCTCAGATATGGCTCCAAATTATTTTTTGAGACATTAGTGATCCTCCCTGCTCTCAGATGTTGGCGTTAGTGTCTTCTCTCCCCAAATGAGGTTTATGGGTCCTGCAAGGAAAGTACCGGAGTTTAACAATGAGCTTTATTCCTTTCAACTGTTTGGGTATCATGGGCCAGATGGGCTTGCATTTCCTCTGGATGCTGAGATGTGAGTAGCATGAGCCTGCTGTAGAGATGGCAGGAACTTGGCCCAAAAGTTCCTTATTGCAACGGTGACCAGACCATATTTTCAGAACCAAAAAATGGGGACATGCTGCTAGCCACACTCCAATTAGCCACTCCTACCTGTCACATGAAGTCTCACCCCTGGAGGTAGTACTTCTAGGGTCAAGATGGACACATGACCGGAAGTAAAGGGTGTCATGTGACACACCCCCCCCCCCCCGAAGAACTTCTCCCACTGTCCTCAACCAATAGGGATGGAAGAGGACGGATGGGCCCACAAGGGAAAGAGCGAAGCTTCACCTATCCTCCCCACTGCCTCTAGTAGAGGGGGGCAGGCAGCACACAGAGACAGTGCTGGGAGGAACTGTCTCTTGCCTCCTCATAGAGGCAGCAAGGAAAGGAGGAAAGCAAGTACTCAATAGTCTACTTGACTACAGGCAGTCCCCGGGTTACGTACAAGATAGGGACTGTAGGTTTGTTCTTAAGTTGAATCTGTATGTAAGTCGGAACTGGCGTCCAGATTCAGCTGCTGCTGAAACTGATCAGTTTCAACAGCGGCTGAATCTGGAGGCCAGTTCTGACTTACATACAGATTCAACTTAAGACCCCCAGGCATCCCCAAGTCAGCTGCTGCTGAAACTGATCAGCGGCTGATTCCAGGAAGCCCGGGGCAGGGGCTTCCTGTAGTCAGCCACTGGTCAGTTTCAGCAGCAGCTGACTTGGGGACACCTGGGGCAGAGCAGCTGGGGTGCTGCTGGGTTGGTCCAGTGGTGCCCAGAGCGGCGCTACGGGACCAACCGGCAGCGCCCCAGCTGCTGTACCACAGGCGTCCGGAGCAAAGCCGCGGAGCACGGGGGCAGCGGGACAGCCCAGACGCGCCGTGGCTATCCTGCTGCCCTCGGGCTCCGTGGCTTTGCTCTGCTTTGCTCCCCGTCCCCCTGGTCTGCAGACCAGGGGGACGGGGAGCAAAGCAGAGCAAAGCGGCGGAGCACGCAGCCAGCTGACAGCCCAGACACGTCTGGGCTGTCCGCTGCCCGCGTGTTCCGCCGCTTTGCTTCCTCTCCCTGGTCTGCTGGAGACCAGGGAGAGGGAGGGCCCCGTTCGTAACTGCGGATCCGACATAAGTCGGATCCGCGTAACTCGGGGACTGCCTGTACCTTATAAGCTTTTCCTTATCAGGTAGTCAACTACTCCCTAACATCTCTAGTCCAGGGCTTCCCATTAGGCCAGATTTACTTTTCTGGGGTTCCAGAGTCAGTAGATTTTATGGACCCTCTTAGGCCCTGGGGTGGGGACAAAACAAGGGGTTCAGTGTGCAGGACAGGGCTGTCAATGTGTGGGATAGGGATGTGGTGCAGGATCTCTGAGGGAAGTGGGGAGCAGAAGGGAGAGAGGTTGCGAGGTCCAGGTGGGAGGTAGGGTGCAGAGGCAGGCTGAGAGTAGTGGTTTCTGGCCAAAAGGCAGTGTGCAGAGGGGGCTGAGGTAGGGTGTCTGGCCAAGAGAGAGGGTTCAGGAACAGTCTGGGGGTAGGGTTTCTGGTCAAAGGAAGGTGTCTGGCCAGGAGGGAGGGCACTGGAGGGGGCTTGGGGCAGGATGTCTGGCCAGGAGAGAGGGTACCAGAGCAAGGGAGGATACAGAGTCTGACCAGGGGGGAGGTGCAGGAGCAAGGGAGGGTGTCAGAGCAAGCTGGGAGTGCGGGGTCTTTACAGGGGGAATAGAGTGAAGGAGAGGGATTGAGGTGCAGGTGTCTGGGCATGACAGAGGATGCTTACCGGACTTTGCTCCCTGTTGCAGTGGGGAAAGCCTCCACAGAGCGTGGCTAGTAGAGAGAAAGTGCCCATGCAGGCACTAAGCATGAGCAAGTGCCTGTCCTGCCTGAGAGCAGTGCTGGGCTCAGGGACTGGCCAGAAAGAAGAGTGCCAGGGCAGGAGGGGACTCACTTGCCGCTGCCCATGTAAGAGCAGTTTGAGACAGCTGCTGCCCAGGCCTGCAGAGCTGGTGCTGGCTCCTGGCGGGGTGAAGCTGCGAGGTGCTAACCCGCAGGTGGGTGGGAACAGAAACCATGCACCACCGAAAGACTGCTCCGACCAGCAACGCTCCAATGGAGCCACCTATGCGCTCTGCAGCAGGGAGAGAGGAGGATGTTGCCACAAGGAGCAGTGACAGTGCATGGCCTTGGTCGCTTCTTTCCGCACGCCGGTGTCCCCTCAAGAAGTGAAATGACTGGTGAGGCTTTCCAGGATATTTCACTACTTGATGGGGATACTGGGACAGAGTATTTAAAAACAAAACCATCTGGGACGTATGGTCACCGTACTTACTGCCTTTTCTGGAGGAGGCAATTGCCTTGACCCATCATCCACTGTCCTCCCACCAGCTGCAGCCTGAGCAGAGCTAGCCAAGGGATTCAGACTCTTTCTGCTGCTTTCTGGCTGTTTCGCCTCAGGGAGATTGGGATTGGACGGGGGGGGGGGGGAGAGATGAGGCTGCTTACCCCAGAGCCAGTTCTTTCCCAGTCCCAAGTGCCTCTTTCCTGCCCAAAAAGGGGAAGGCTGAGGCAATGCATCTGGACTGAGCTGAGGGGAAACCGTCCTCTGCCCACAAAGAATGTGAAAGCAGGAGACCGAGACCCTTCCGTCTGCCTTTGGCTTTCTTTGGTCTAGCTTACTCCCTGAAAGCTGCCGAAACACCACAGCCACAGCAAATGCCAAGGAAGGGTACAGCCCTACACGGATATAAAATTTGTATCCATAGCTGAGTTGCATCTACAAACCTGGTCGTCAGACATAAAAAAAAACAGCTATTTGCAGCTATGCAGGCTCTACAGAAGGGGAAACAGAGCTGACAGGATAGTCTGACAGGCCAACAGCCTGGAACACAGCTGGAAGTGGGGCTGGCACATTACTGAGCCAAATTTTTAGTCGGGACTTTTATTTCAAAGTCTGGATCTTCCCATAGAAAAGCTCTGGAGCAGGGAGAGCAAGGCGAGCGGCTGGCCACAGGGGAGGCGGATAAAATTACATGGAACTGGCATTTCCTTGCTGCTGGAGACTGACAGGTCTGGGTCTGCTCCCAAGCGGCAAACAGGCTGAAACAGGATCCATTTTAACATGACCCTTAGCATGATGCAGCAAGTGACATAAGGGGGAAGGGACTGTGCAGTGGGTTACTCCTTGAAGGAAGATGAAAGGGTGTAGATTTTATTGACCACTTTCTTAGCCATTTGTAGCAGAGACACTTACATCCCGTCAAGCACAGTAAATGAACATCAGATTTGGACCGGATTACAAGTGCACTGCTAGCAGAGGCACCAAGTATTGGAGGCCCTATAGGAGCAGACAAAGCACAGCATACACTAGATGCTAGGTGCCCAAACACCCACCTCAATTTAGGAAATGTAGTTTGAAGGCAGGTACTTGTAGGATCGTCAATCACTGTAGCATAAAGTCACCTTGCAGCCATTGCTGAATCTAGCACAGCCACTTTGTGATAAGAGTATATTAACTCCATTTCTTAGTTGTGAAATGGGGGCACCAAAAGATTAAATGATTCACCCAGAACCACACAGGAATTCTGTAGCAGATCCAGACACTGAATCCACATGTCACAAGTCCACAGCAAAAAGCCATCCTCTCTCTCCACTCTGAAGTGCTCCGGAAGCTTCAGATCCTGTTTCCATTATCCCTCAGATTGTCCCCAAAAGGTACTCAAGAGACCTGCTCCAGACTCTGTACTAGACATTCGGATTGCTATACTTAGGGCAGGTCTACACTACAGAGAAGAACATTGATCATCCAGAGGTCAATCTTCTAGTGTTAGATTTAGTGGGTCTAGTGAAGATCCGCAAATCAAACACTGAGGGTAGCCCGCACTGGCATCCTGTACTCCTCATTCTGGGAGGAGTAAGGGAAGCCAATGGGGGGGTGCGCTCCCAGCGAGCTTCTGTAATGTAGATGCTGCGGTGGCACAGCTTAAGGTAAGCCAAATTCAGCAATGCATTTTATGTAGCTGGCTGGCGTACCTTAAGTAGACCTGCCTGGTGTAACAGATCAGATAGAGACAGCAAATGGGACGGAGGTAAGGGGTACTTCAGAACGGCAGCATCACACAGTTGAGCCAAGGATCAGCTGTGTGACTGCCACTTTGAAACCCCAAGGTGGCATTTCAAAGGGGCAACCGCCACACAGCTAATCCACGGCTCAACTGTGCGGCACTGCCCCTTTAAAACTCCGAAGCTGTGGAGCCCAAGGTCACCAGGGGACTCCCCAGCTAACCCTGGGTTCTGCACGGCATTTCCCCAGAACCCTAAGTCAGCTGAAGAGTCCCCAGCGGAATCCGGGATCAGTTGGGGAAGTCCCCAGCGGAACCCGAGTTTCGTGCAAAACCTAGGATTAGCTAGGGAGTCCCCAGCTGATCCTGGGTTCCACTGAAATGCCGCCCAGAACTGGGGTCAGCTGGAGAGTTCCCCACTGACCCTGGGCTCCATGGCTTTGAAATGCACAAGAGCCCCCGCTGAGGACTCTTGTACATTTCAAAGCTGGCATCCATGACTACTTGACCAGTCAGTTAACCACAATTTAACATTCTTATATGGCATCAAAACATTTCACTCCAGATCTTTCATTTATTCACTGGGGGAAATGGTTTTGAAGGGGAATTTTTTTTAGTGGTTGTTAAAATGCAGGTTCTCTTAATTTTCATCCATGAGCTCCTGTTATCGCTAATAACATTTGAAAAGCGGCCTTCATACCATTACAGTCGATTGCCTCCAACAACAATTATAATCAAGGCAGTCACTGGGATAGGATTACATGGCAACTTAATTCACTTTTAAGAAACATGATTTATGTGATTCAGTTTATTAATACTGGAACTGCATCCAAGAAATATACTTACCGTTGAGAGTAGAATTTTTAAAGAATTTTACTCAATTTGAGCAAGGCAACACCAGCTTAACTTCTCTCCTCAGCAGCCCCCATAGAAGTAATAATACGCTGCTTTTCTTCAGGGCCTTTCAGATGAGAATATTAAAAGTGATTGATAAACACTAACAAAGGCTCAAAAGAGCCTTGTAAGGGAAGAAGGGATCGTTCCTATTTTAAAGCTGAAGAAAGTGAAGCTGAGGATTTCTGGTGTATAAAATGTCACATAGCAACGAGCTGAGAACTGGGAAAATATATGCCAGTGGCTCTCCTCCTTCACAGACCTACTGTACCCCTTTCAGGATTGTAATCGGTCTTGAGAATCCCCAAGTTGCACCTCCATTTTGTAAAGTACTTGCTTACAAAATCAGACCTAAAAGTACAGAAAAGTCACAGCACACTAATACTGAAAAATTGCTTGCTTTCATTTTAACATGTCATTAACAGAAAACATCAACAGAATATAAATATTGTACTTACATTTCAGTGTATAGTCTATAGAGCAGTATAAATAAGTGATTGTGCTACGAAAGTTGAGTTTCGACTGACTTCACTGGTGTTTTTATGTAGCCTGTTGTAACACTAGGCAAATCTATAGATGAGCTGATACACCCCAGAAGACTTCTGCATATCCCTAGGGATCCACTTCCCCCTGCCTGAGAACAACGGTCCTAGGAATCCTTATATTAAGCCCCCAGCTCTAGTAACCACAGAATACCCTTCACAAAGTGGTGAGAGTAAGATGCTGCACTTCCACTGACAATACAAACTATTAAACTACCACTTTACCTTGGACAAAGCTGTCCAAAAGGATCTGAAACACATACGCGCGCACACCTGCTATAGTTCTGCAGGATGAATTTCCCAAATGAACTGAGCATGGGGCATTTTAGCAAATTACTTATTTAAACTTGGGAGCAAGAAGTCAGGGGGAGTTGCATCTGAAGAGCTGCAAAATCCATACCCACATAATGGCCAGTTTTCAGACAATGTAATATTACACCTATGCTACATGAGCAAGGGTGGTAGAACTGGATGCATAACTCGATGTGTCTATATGATAGGACAAGACAAGGGAATTAAGTTCTGCTTATAATATAGAAATTAACAGCAGCTTGCTGAAGCTTCAGAAATAATGCTATCCACGTATAAAAACGGTTCATTTAAAGCTAGTGACAGGGCAATCTTATCTCTGAAATTACGTGAAGGAGGATGAGCACTTCAGAAGAACAAACACTGAAGACCAGCATTGTAAACTTTATTGCCCCTTCAGAAGCAACACTCACAGAATCCACCTGCCACTTTCCAACCAAATGTCTGCTTTGGCCTGCCTCCGCCTCCAACGATTTCACCAGGCATCACGCAGCAGTCATTCCCAGCGCCTGTCATTTCTTTCTTTAGATTGTCGGTGATCTGAAGGCAATACGACGCTTTAAAGAATGGTAGCTTAGTGGATTATCTGCTCCATATATTACAGGAGTAGATTCTGCTGTATAGTTGCAGCTGTGTCAGTCCCACACAGGATATTAGAGAGGGAAGATGGGTGAGGTAATATCTTTTATTGGTGACAGAGAAGCTTTCAAGCAACACAGAGCTCTTCAAGTCTGGGACAATGGTGGACTCTAGCAGCCAGAGACGCTGTTACACAAGAAAACCAAGTTTATTTTTTTTAAAATAAAACTTTTTGGGCCCTCCTCCATTTCTCTTCATGTCTATCAGTCTCTATTTTTTATTCCCCAAAATCATGACAATTAAGATCGGGTTCTTAAAATGCTGAAGTTGACCAGGATTAGGACCAGTGCCAAAAAAACAAAAAAGACAAAATGCTCCCCTACCCTTCCCACCCTGTGGTAACGAGAGTGCAGTTTCATACTGCAGAAGTCACCCAATGGAAAGTGACAGGAACAAAGAACGTTCTTTAGGGCAGGAGATCCCAGCAGCTGGTAAGGTGCTAAGGGCACTGCCCAGTTAAGACAAACTGCAGGCATGACTACAGTTTTCTTTTTCTTTAAGTGAGTTTAATTCTGCTGAAATAGGTCACAGGGCCAGACCAGGAGACAGACACTCTCCATTTGTCCCAAAAGAGCAGGAATCAACAATGCATGGTTCTCCCCCACTCCTGCAGATGTACCTTCACAGTGAGCTGGAGGGATCCCTCTCAAGAGTGTTCTGTCTCCCTGCCCTACGCTAGTCAGGGTTTGTCTGCTAAAACTACCTGCAGGGAAGATAAGCCGTGCTGGTTATGCTGACCCTGACATCTTTGCCCTAGAATTTATACAGGCCCCACATGATTCTGCCTAAGCCAAGACACTGTAAGATGGTAGTTAGAATCTCATCGGGATCACCACCGACCAATGATCTAGAAGTGGAAGGCTCAGTATTCCCAAGCAATCATAGCCCCGTGACTGATTTGTTGTTAAATTCCTGCAATTTCTTTCCTGCGAGTTCCTTCCTTTAATGGTATTGTAGTGGGGAACAGTGTCTTCTGAGCCAAAGTAGCTATTTTCAAAGTGACAAAGTAATGAATTGATTGATCCTCCTCACACGGAGAAGTCATACAGCCAAAGCCCAAGTGACCATGATACTGAAAGCACAGAAGTCATTTTCCCTGTCTCTCCACAGTCCCAGAAACTCACATCGCCTAATTTCCATTGTAAAACGAGTGATTTATCGTGGCCAAGGGCAAGATATAGTCACAAAGGTCATGGATTCTGTTACCGGACCTCTGTGACTCTGGCTGCAGCTGTCAGCAGCAAGGCTGTGGCCATGTAGTCCAGTTCAGCCCCGTCCCGCAGCAGCTTCCGTTGGGGCCAAAGCCCTGCTGTGTGTCTTCACCCCACAGCTTCAGCTGGAGATGTGCATGGCCCCCACTCCCTGGGCTGTGGTGGGGGCTGGAGTTGAGACTGTCAGTCCCCTATATGGGGCTCCAGTTGTCATTCCTTCCCCACACCTAATCCCCCCCATTATTTTTAGTGAACGTCACAGACAGCTCACAGCTCCTGTAAATTTCTTTTTATCACTGAGACTTGTCCATGGCTTTTACTAAAATAACCATGCTGAAATCTTAATCTTAATGACATCAAATGATTTTAAAAAAATGAAAATGGAGGGAGGGCAGCAAATACAGCAACACACATTTCCAAAAAATACAAATCTCGACACCTAGCCATATTGCATTACTCTGTGTAAGACTAGATGAGAGAAGATGGAGGATCAGCCCACTCTTGAAAGGTACTTAAGCAGGTATGTTGTTTGCACCACTGAAGCAGCGCATTCTTATTATGTTATGGTGAATTTCCATCTCCTCCACAGGAGGTATTGGGACTGGGAGGAGAACTCATTATTACTCCAGACACTGCAAATCATTTTTCTGGTACAAGACATGGTTCTCACCTGAACACAGCAATTTAATAACCGGATCAGATTAGAAGCTGAAAGAGATTGTTTCACGTTTGTGTAAAGTGGCCGTACCAGACTCATGAGAAATTTGTCCTGTTCTTTCTGTTAATCTTCTTGGAAGTACATTCATTACCAAGGTAGAAACAGCAGGAGTTTGAGGATTGTTTATTAAAAGGGGTGACAGGTTTCATTTAAGCATTAATACTGTACATAAATCAAGTACTTTATTTCCAGGCAGATGCCCTTAGCCACTTGAGTGTGAGCACTTTTCTGGACTGAAAAGCTTTTCTTTTGAGCAGCCACATCCCCCGCTGCACACCATAATCAGAAGCATTTCCCAACCATCAGAAGAGTGAAACAGTCTCCCCTAATGATACACCTACATTAAAATGAACTGCATACAGCCTGGTCACAGCTAGTCTGGATCACTCTGACCCCATCCCTGCTTCCCACTGGCAGCCCCCATCTGAGATCAAGTGTGTCTGTTTTTTTGGTTTTTTTTTAAACTCACTTGGTAACCCTACCTCTAGGACTTCTATGCTACCTATGCCAACTCTCTCAGACTCAACACAGTGAGCTCCAATCTGATCTCTCTCACACTGGTGTAAATTAGAAGTAAACGGAAGTTACTTGTTTCACACCACTGCAATTCCATTCAGTACAAACAGAAATCAGGTCCTGACCTACAAGGCCCTACGGCCCAACCTACGCTTAAAGGTTCAGGGATGCCCAGAGTACCACTGCAGGACACTCCAGGTCACAATACCAGTGAACAAGCTCTGTGAACATTATGCAGATAGAGGAACGCATGCAAAACCCACAGGGCCCAAATCCTGAAGCCTCCACTCATGCTGAGTGACACGGTAATCATTTAAGCTGTTCCACTGCCACCAGCTGGACTACACACACACGCATTGCCCTAGGTGAGTAAGGGGTGCAGAACTGAGCCCTTACTCATCTGCATTCCTTGTATTCTAGCCACCTACCTGCTTCCTTCTAACAGACAGGAAGCCTAAACTTAGGAAGCAACCAGAGCCAATAGTGCGTGACACAGTTGCAATACTGCTGCCTTTTTCAGCCAAAACACAGGGCAACATTCAAAGCTTTCCTTAATACAGCCAGAACCCTCCCTTCGCAGCACTAATTCCCCAGGCCTGCAAGTCTAGCCATTTATTTAGGACCTTTGACTTGCTCCTAACAGCTACCCTAACAGCCTCAGCTTCTTCATCCAAGAACTTGCTGATTTTCTTTAAAAAAATCCCCTCTCCTCCCTCCCTACCATCTCTTGCAACACATTCGCCTCATTCTGCATGGTCATCAACAGTGAGGTTTCCCAATCACTTTCTTCTCTAACCCTGCCATATGCCTCCTCGCTTGACTTCCTCCCACTTACTAATGTTGGATGCCCTCCTCTCACCACTCCTCATTAACCTCTTGCTCTCTCTGGCCCATAACCCTCTCAGTAATGGCATGCCGAGTTCTCTCTCCAGCCTCAAAAAAACCCCCACACATTTTGTGCAGCACCTATATTTCCAGTTATCACCTTCTCTCTGTTCCTTCTTGCACTGCAACACCCACTTGTATCACCTCTAACTGTTGCCTTGAGCTCTTTTCCTCCAGCATCAGTTTGGCTTCTGTCCACTCCATGATTCTTAAGGAGCTCTTCCAGGCCAAATTTCCAGACACCTACACAGAGGGCCAGGACCTCACAGGGATTCTCCAGATGTGGAGATGGCCCTCCTCAGACTTTGCCCACACCACCATGGTGATGGGGGAGACCCCTTCTATAGACTTTTCTACAAGGCATGTTAGCATATAGTCATTTAAACAATTAACCGCTAAGCCTGGACTTATCGGTTAATCCAAACAACTACCCACACTCCACTTGCCACTGCCTCTGTATCGGTCAGCTCCCCATGAGTACCAGATCCTGCAGCATCGCCTCCCCCTCCTCCCCCCAATGCTACTGACTCTGACAGAGGCAGCAGCATAGAAGCGAAGGGAGGCAGGCAGGAGCCGGTACATGTGGGAAGCCCGTTTTCAAACTGGCTCCTCATGCTATCAGCTCCCAAAGAACTTTATCTGAGGCAGCAGAGGGGGCAGGCAGGAGCTGATACACGTGGGGAGCCGGCTTTTAAACCAGTTCTCCATGCGTGCCAGCTACACAGAGCCGCCTGCCCCCACTTGCTGCCTCCCACAGAGGCGGGGGGTCAGGCAGGATGCCAGAGCAGCCCCTGTCTTCGGGGAGCTCAGGCCCCCATGGAGAGGGGCTGCTGCCACAGAGCAGCCTCTCTCCACCCAATGATGCCAGTGCAGCCTCTGTTCGCAGGGAGCTTAGGCCCCCTGTGGACAGAGGCTGCTGCTACCTTTGTATCAGAGGCAGAAGCGCAGGGGTGGGAGGCAGGGGCCAGTCTGAGAGGAGAGCATCACATAATCGTGCAACAGCTAAGATGTGGTTTGGTTACATGATTATTAAGGTATCAGAGGGGTAGCCGTGTTAATCTGAATCTGTAAAAGCAGCGAGGAGTCCCGTGGCACCTTATAGATTAATCGAAGTGTTGGAGCATAAGCAGTCGTGGGAAAAGACCCACTCTCCTCGCAGCTTCTGCATGATTATTAAAGATATCCAACATCCCTATTTTGTACTAGAAGGAATGATACACAGCCAAATTAGTTGCAGGCCATTAGAGAGGTTCAAACCTGTGTATCTAATTTACCCACATCTATATCTATTTTAAATTCATATGAATTTAATGCCCTTGAGGGCGGGGGGCTGGACTCGATGACCTCTTGAGGTCCCTTCCAGTCCTATTATTCTATGATTCTATGAAATGTCTTCAGTTCCAAGGATTACGTCATGTTTGCTTTGGGCTGTGGGTGCAAAATTGTAAAGTTGCATATATATAAAAAACACACTTTGCCCAATCTTAGTAGTTACGAGATTGTTTGCGGAAGTGAAACAGCACTACTAGCAGAGCAGTCACAGATTTTACCATCCGGTGCAGGACGGAATGGGTGAGTCTGAATAATTACAATGTGGGTAGCTCATAACAACTTGGGTACTTGGACTGACGATCTTTTCCCCCCCTTTTCTGTTGAAAAGATCAGAAAGGAACGCTTCATAGTTCTGGTATGTGCAGAGTAAAACGGATTTCAATTACAATTTTAAAAAGGCCTCCAGCCAGCATGAATGCTTATCAACCAATGCTCTTTCGTAGAAGAAACATCCAGATAACATTAACCTGACCTTGCTACTTTTATTCAAGGAGGGTAAAGTTGTTAGTAACTCTTATAATAATTCTGCCAATATTATATGGAGAAAACAGAAAGCTCAATAATCCAGACAAGAGTAGATAGGAAAGATCAGATAACTGACAGTGTTGCAAGTCCTGGCAAAGCCAATACAGAATGCTAGAGGACTTAGATGTCAGAACAAATGCGTTCCAGTTGCTAAAAGAAACAGGTTTCCCCCGACCCTTCCCTGCAAAAATGGCTGCTAGCTCAAGTTGCTTCCATTGGGTTTCAAAGATACTGATATTTAACATTTCTTCAAACTAAGAAGGAGAACAGTAACAAAAGATTCTCTGTAACTAAGTCCCATTAAATTCAGCCAAAGGAAGTAACCTATGTTGTAATTAAAGACCTGAGCATTTTTCTTTACTTCACATGGCCGGAATTAGCAGTGGTGACCACAGCAATGGAAGTAGAATGGAAATTAGAAGGCATCTGCAATCATATTGTCAGGAATAGAGCAGCAGCAAATGTGTGAGGAACTATGCATTCTCCCCATTGAAAGGCAAGTAGGAATGTAAAATCCCATTTAATTAGTTAATCAGTAAAACATTAATTAGTTAATTCCCCCTATCCCACACACACTGGGAGCCAACAGTGCCTTGAGCAGCACTCCATCCATAGGAGGTCGCAGGCAGAAAGCTGCTAGTGGGTAAAACTTAACCATTACCTGGTAAGCATCACTCATTAAGGGAGCTGTATACCGGTTAACCAGCTACCTGCTCATGGCAAGGACTAAGGAAGAAAACAGTAAGTAGTTGGGGGGGGGGATAACTAATGTGGTGCTCTTATTGGCACCCATCACCATAGTCTTGCTCTACTCTGCCCCACAAAGGGAGGGAGTTGTGGTGGTCCAGGCAGTTGCCGCCCTGCAACTGAACCTGTGGTTCACAATGATAAGTAAGTTGAGAACTGCTATCCTAAGTTTACTGTGAGCTGCTACCCACACCTCTGAGCATTCAAATTCATTGGCATCCCATTAGGTCAAATGAGCACAGCTCCCTTCTACATGGATTTAGTAACTTAGGCCATGTCTATACGTCAAGCGCTGCAGCAGTACCAATTCATCTGTGCCACTGCTCCGCATATGGCGAAGATACTCTGTGCTGATGGGAAAAACCCCACCTCCAAGCACAACAGACCGAAGCTCTCCCACCGATGCAGCACTGTGCACACGAATGCATATGCTGGTGTAACTTATAACACTCAGGGGGTGACTTATCACCCCAAGTGACATATACACTACTACCGGCATTAGTTGTAATGGACTGTTGGAGGATTGGGCCAAAGGAAATCAGATGAGGTTCAAAAACGAGAAGTGCAGAGTCCTGCACTTGTGACAGAAGAATCCCAAGCTACAGGCTGGGGACCGACTGGCTAAGCAGCAGTTTGGCAGAAAAGGACCTGGGGATTACAGTGGAGGAGAAGCTGGATATGAGTCAACAGTGTGCCCTTGTAGCCAAGAAGGCTAACAGCATATTAGGCTGCATTATTAGGAGAAGCATTGCCAGCAGATCTAGAGAAATGATTATTCCCCTTTATTTGGCATTAAGTCCAGTGAAAGGTAATGAAAATGATTAGGGGGCTGGAGCACATGACCTAGGAGGAGAAGCTGAGGGATTTGGGCTTATTTAGTCTACAAAAAAGAAGAGTGATGGGGGATTTGATAGCAGACTTTAACTACTTGAAGGAGGGTTCCAAAGAGGATGGAAAGAGTCTGTTCTGAGTGGTGGTAGATGGCAGAACAAGAAGCAATGATCTCAAGTTGCAATGGGGGAGGTCTAAGTTGGATATTAGGAAAAACTATTAGGATATTAGGAGGGTGGCGAAGCACTGGAATGAGTTCCCTAGGGAGGTGGTAGAATCTCCATCCCTAGAGGTTTTTAAGTCTTGGTTTTACAAAGCTCTGGCTGGGATGATTGAGTTGGGATTGGTCCTGCTTTAGGCAGGGGTTTGGACTCGATGACTCCTGAGGTCTCTCCAACCCTAGGATTCTATGTAATGGAGATGTTGCCTTAGACTTGTAACTCAAATGCTGTGCAGGAACAATAGCATTCATGGAGCTGGGGACCAGCCAACATCTGGAAGCTTTGGCCCGGATTCCCCTTTCAATTACACCAGCTTTATATCAAAGTCCACTTGACTTTATGGAATTATTCCTGATTTACACGTATGGAAAAGACAGTTTGATTCTCTCAAGAGTCCACTAAGTTGAGTGCAAGATCAACCCTCTTCCATTAGTAAATCTTGAAGTGAGTTTTTATTCCTGTTTCACCACTGGGTAATGTGTATTTTTTTCAGACAGTAGAAGACAGACACCACCCCACTCTAACCCTAACCTAGCTCAGCCTATTAAAAGTTTGAACAATCACACTGCTCAGGTGATGAAGTCTCTACCCCATACATTATCAGTGAAGATGACATTGTCCAGAAGTAGCCACATTCAGGCAAAGAAATGAGAAAAATAACCATTAAGGCCAGTGAATAGATTGCCAAATATAGGAATAAGCACAGAGAGGCCAAAAGTTTTCAGGGAAAGATATGAAGTCATTAGTGAATGACACTTTGTTCTAATTCTTGTACAGCACGCTGACAGGAAAAATTCTTTCCTTCTGTGCTTGCCTGAACAGCTCTATTGACTCAGCCAATGGACTGTGACACAATTAGGCAGAAGAGTGGGTGTCTGCACGCATACAAGTATATGATAAAGGAAGATCTGCAGAGGTTATTCTAGCCTTCTTGGACACAGGGTATCAGAGCGAGAAGGTGGGTGAGGTCGGGTCAATGCGTGCAAGGGGTCACGTGCCCCAAACGCCATGGGCGGGAGGGGCCATCCAGCACCCAGCGGGGCACCCACAGCAGGGATTCGGGGCCCTTTTCCCACCCCAACCTCACTGACAGCTGTAGGAAGAAGCAGAACAAAACAGCCCCAGGTGCTTTGCTCTCCCAGCATGACACTCTGGGAGAGGGCTGGACAAGGGCAGAGAAGGGGCGGAGAAGAGGCAAAATGGAGCAAGGGCGGGGAGGAGCGGGGGAGGGAGAGGCACGGCTTGTGGTGGTGAAGAGTTGCCCCAGCTCTTCCCTGGGGTGGGGAGGCGTCACATGGCCAGTTGGCCTCACTTCTCAGCGGTGCCCAGATGGACCTGATATATTACATTTGCTCAGACAGGACACTCTGGGTATGTCTACACTGCAGTTATATGTCCTCAGTCCAAGCTGACTCAGGCGCTGAAGTCTTTAGCTAAGGGGTTATTTAATTGCAGTGCAGACATTCAGGCTCTGGCTACAGATCAAGCTCTAGGACACCTCTCTCAAAGGGTCTTAGCGAACTGGCTCCAGCACAAGCCCAAATGTCTCCACCACAATTAAACAACCCCTTAGTCCAAGCACCGTGAGCCTGAGTCAGCTGGCAGGGGCCAACCAGGATTTTTAACTGCAGTGTAGACCCCAACGGTACATTTCCCAGACCTGAAGAAGGCCTCTGTGAAAGACTCCAGGCTTTTCTCCCACACTAACAGAACTTGGTCTAATAAAAGGTTATTACCACACCCACCTTGTCTTCCTCATAAAGCAGGATAATCATTTTTAAGATCAGTGAGAGATTTTCTCTCCCCCCAGAAGTGTTTCTATTCACAGAAGGTGGCCGGGAAGAGGAACATGTGTTTGACTCACCAACTTTCTTAGTTTGCAAAGTTTATGCATGGTAGTTGAAATACTAAACGGAGCCTTTGTTGACAGTAAACAGTGCAATGTGCTTAAAAAAAAAATCACAGTCAGCAGTCTCACATAGATGAGTGATTCTATAACACTGCATGTGCACGGGCACGTCCATTCATGCTTACAGTATGTGACGCCAATTTCTCAGCCTGTATGTCAATTTTTTTCTGAGATTCTCTTACCTCTCCCCTCCCAATCTTTTTCTGCTTGGTTCCCAACGCGTGTCATTTGATGCACCCCCTGCAACCGTTCTTCAGGCCACTAGTGAGCCGCAGCCCATAGCTTCAGAACCACAAGAGGAAAAAAATGAAGAAAAAAATCTATTTTTCCTAATAAAACAAGAAAAATTAACTTACAATTACAGAGAACTATCACAGTGACAGGCGTCTTCCAAAAAAGCTGGCATTGCAAATACGTAAGGTGATCTTTTCTAGACCAATCACTATTCTTCAGAATATCCATGAGAGTTTTTGCCTTCTCATGTCTGCAGCTCTCCTCTGATTCATAACCTTTCATTTAAGTTGCTTGGCAACTTTCGTTACTGTGACTTCACTTCACTACATGTCTAGGAAGACAATGTATTGTCATCAGATCTGGAATTTTCCTTTAGGGCTTCCATCCCAATTATCTATCACCTACCAGTATCATGGAATCAAATTCCATTCCTAATGCAAAGTCAGCAATGACAGTAGTTAAACACCAGGGGTTCCCAAACTTTTTGACACGGGGACCAGTAAATCCATTCACGAGCTTTCGGAGGACCGGTAACATTCATTTGCATATCTGCATATTCATTAAGCAAATTATGAATATGCAGATGTGTTTGGTTTTGGTCCTCCCAAAGCCCCCAGGGCCAGCTTTAGCAAAGCTTTTGATATGGCCACCCACAACATTCTTACCAGCAAGTTAAGGGAATATGGATTGGAAAAATGGACTGTAATCCAATAAAACCCTGCACCACCACATCGTGTATTGAAAAGGGGCTCATTTATTTTCAGAAAGCTGACACCATCTTTGGAATTTTTTAATCCATATTCTCATTCCGGATGGTGAATGCACCAGGTTCTCTCCATTCTGACACATTGTAGTGCCTTGAAACCTCACTGTCAGCAGTGGGGATATTTAAAAGGCACTGCTTTTACATTTGTATTCAGGATCTGCGTGCGCCCTGAACTGTCCTGCTCCCCACTGGCCAATTCTCTCACCCCTCCCCGCCCACCTTCCCCCCACGCCCTGGGCCAGCCCCGCTGTCCCCACCAGCCAATTCTCTCCCGATCTCTCCTGGCAAGCCCTGCTGCACCCGCCAGTCCTGCTTCCGCCGGCCGGTTCCCCAGCCAGCCCCGCAATCTCCCCCAGCCAGCCTCACTGCCCCCGCCAGCCGGTTCCCTCCCCCCCATGATCTCCCCTGGCCAGCCCCACTGCTCCTGCCACCCCAGCCAGCCCTGCTTCTGCCAGCTGCCCCCCCTCCCCCACCACAATCTCCTCTGGCCAGCCCCACTCCTCCCATCCCGCCGGCCAGCCCTGCTTCCGCCAGCCAGTTCCCCTTCCTATCTCCACCGGGCAGCTCCACTGCCCTGAACCTGCTTCCCTGTGGCCCATATCCAACCTCCCCTCCCCCCTCCACAGCCAGCAATAAGAGCTCACCTGGTAACCCTCACTATGCCTCTGCCAGGAGCCTGAAACATACGGCTGCATCCGCCCAGCCCGGCTGAGGACCGGGGGAACCCGGTGCTGCACAGTCAGTCCGGGAGCCCGAACATCCTGGAAGCCACGCTGAGGCCTGGTATTTTTTCCCGCGGCCCAGTACCAGGCCGCAGCCCATAGTTTGGGAAATGCTGCAATACACTATCCTTTTTCTTTTTTTTAAACAGAGTAATTGCGACAGTTCATAATTTTGATTAGAAGTGACAATTTGTACTTCAACTTCTGTATTTCAGTATCTGTATTAATATGTTCAGTGTACGTAGAGTTTAAATGTTTCATATAAAACATTTTATCAAGCATACATTTGCTAATAGGGTTCCCTTCAGCTTTTCAAGAGCAATTTCTCCGAGAACTTCTTTCAATGGACACTTCTCATCATTCCTTTGAGAGGTTTCTTACTACAGGCTTTATTACAATATAAGACTCCTTCCCTTGACAAATCTCGGAATGAATGCTTTAAACAGGCAATTCTCTCTCCATTTCTGGAAGCAAGTAATTAAATACTTCCTCCCATAAATAGGATATGGTAAGGCATATAGCAAGAGTAATTTGCTTAAGAAATGCCCTTAGAAACCTGTTTAGATTATATGATGTCTGAGACTTTTGCCAATGAAGGGATCCTTATCCATCCCTTGAGAGGGGAGGGAGCTTATATAACAGGTGAAAAATCAGTTTAATATTTTTCCCTTTATTCAATTACCTCTCCACAGCTATAAGTGACAGGAGATTAGCAAAGGTATGCAGGCAAACCAGCAGCAATGCAGAAGATCAGCATGCAGAATCAAAGGGTGACTGAGTGCACATTTAAGGACACAATCGAACAAGACAGGACAATTTACTGAGTGAGCTCTTGTGCATTTCAAAGATGGAACACGGCGTAGAGCCTGAGACCAGCAGGCTCATCATAACTAGGCAATCATTACAGTCTCCAATGAACGCATACAGAAAAATTATACAACAAAAACACCGTATACTAGAGGCGAGGAATCTTTTTTTGGGTCGGGGGACACTGACCCGCAGAAAAATCAGCCAGGGGCTGCACACAAGAGATAAGCAAAAGAAAAAAGAAAAAACACCCCAAAAAACAAACCTTCACTCACATGGACCCTGACTGAGAAGGAGAAGGACACTCCTCATGTTCCCCTCACACACCAGAGCCTATGGTGGACCTAGGCTAGTAGATTCTGTGTGCTCTAGCCCTGCAGTGGGAAAGTGGGGGGCTGGAGCCCCAGCACGGGCTCACCAATGCTGGGGAGGGGAGCCCGGAGCCTCGGGGGCCAGATGCAGGCAAGCTGGGGAGCCGCATCTGCCCTGAGGTTCCCCACCTCTGCCATATAGCATCTCTGGGAGCATTTTTCACAAAATGATCACTCCATATCTGATCTCCCAGGCCTCATCCTCAAGGAAAATCTGCACAACTTCTTCAAAACATGAGTCTGGGAGCTTAGATTCATTACTTTGCTAGACACCAAAGGCCATGAATTTAATAAAGGCTAAGTCTACACTAGGGATGTAATAGTGTAGTTGATTAAACAATTAACTGATAAGCAAAAGTTTATTGATTAATGTTACCAACTACATGCACACACCCCTACCCCTCGTGGCTCTGCCAGTACATTTTTAGAGGGCTGGCCAGCAGTCTCTCTCAGTCCCAACAAAGTGCATAACAACTTATTTAGGAGCCAGCAGGCAGGCAGCCTGGCTTAGTCCCAGCTTGCCATTCCTATTCTTGCAGAGCTGCGCTCTGGGGACCTGGCACGAGCCGGGACTGAGTTGGGCTGCCGGCTCCTAAATTACTCTTAGTGCAGAGCCACAGCAGGGATAATTGCCGGATCTGCCACAAGCCAGGAGTGAGTGCTTGCAGTGCTAACTCTTATCGATTAATTGTGTAGTTGACAACATTTTTGTGTAACGAATTACACTGTTCTTAACATCCCTCGTCTACACCGGCACTTTACTGCGCTGTAACGTTCTGTCCATTTTCTTCCAGCGCTCATGCCATGGCCACATTTTCATTTTAAAGCGCTGCCCCAGCTGTGCTTTAAAATTTAAGTGGAGACAAAGCCAAAGACATTGGATTTATAGCGGGTTACAACAATTTGTAACCATTTAACCCTCTGTCTTAAGACTGCAGAGGTGTAAGCTATCCACTTGCCACACCATCGGCACTCATACATCGTGCACATCCACTACTGTGACATATGCACTCAAGTACTAGCAATGCCTGTCTGCCATGTATTATTGGCCAAAGGGGACAGTCTCTGCGCCAAAGGATAAAATTGACACAAATCAGGAATGGTAACACACATAAACCTGTAGGGAAATGTGTTAACCTCCCTGGACATTCAATAATGAATTTAAAAGTAGCCATCCTTCTACTAAAGAATGTTATCACCCGATTACACAAGGAGACAGAGGAACTGGAGTTTGTTTACAAATTCAACCCTATCAACTTAGGCTTGAATAAAGATCTTTTTCATCCACACAGGGTCTAATAAACATCTACTACTTCACCCACCTTATTTTTCAGTACAAACTATTATATGAAATCAATTAAGACCAACTTTGAATTTATTCAGTGCCTTTAAGAATGATATGACTGAATCAACCATCCATATCATCAAAATGTAGCCACTTTCTAGGAATTACGATAGCACTCCAGAACAATGCAGGACAGGAAGAGAGGACAAATATCAGTGGGAATTCAAGGAAGCAGGCTGCAATTATTGTAGTTGGATTCTGGCCAGGATGCAAGGGTAAACAATTCCCCAATTCTTATAAATGCTACCAGGGGATTTTTAACAATCAAAACTGATTTTCTTTTATTGTCTTCAGCACATGGGTCTGTAATTGATGACCTCTCAAGGTTCCTCCCAGCCCACTAATTCCATGATCTGTAATGCCTTAGAAAGGGAAGACAGACTAAAGCAGGGGTCAGCAACATACGGCTCTTTTGCAGCTCAAGCTCAACCCCGCTCTTGCTTCCCCTGCATCAGGGAGCCCAGTCTAGCACTCCAGTATTGGGGCCCCCTGGATCTGGCAGGGAGGCTTGGGACTTTCTCTCCTCCCACACCTTGCAGGAAGCCAGCAATGGCATTCAAGCAGTCCCCCGCTGCCCCTATACTCCCCGCGGCGTTTCAAAGCGGCAGTGCCACAGGGAGCCTGAGGTCAGTGGCGAAGTCCCTAGCTGACCCCAGGCTCCACGCAGTACTGCCGCTTTGAAACGCTGCATGCAGCCCAGGGACAGCTGGGACTCCCAGATGGCCCCAGGCTGCATGCAGCATTTCAAAGTGGCAGCGCCGTGTGGAGTCCGGGCTCTGGCCCCGGGCTCCAGGCAGCACTGCCATTTTGAAGCATCCCTTTTCTCCGCCCCCCTTTGCTGTCTCTTTTTGATAGAGGCAGCAAGTGGGGGGGGGGGGGGGGGGAGAAAGTGACTAGTTGACTAATGTGTCAAATATCCTATAAGCATTTGCTTACTGGATAGTTAACTAGTCATTCACATCCCTACCCCAACTGAAGAAAGGTTCCCTGCCCCACCATAAATAAAGACAGTATTGAAACCTTTCGCATGGGACATAATTTATTACTTTATTTCAAATGAAGCCTGGCTAACAAGGCCCCAATCTGGGCCCAGCTCCCATCTGGCCACAGCGTCCTGTCCCGAGCCCTGATCCTGGGGAAAGCCCCATGGTCCGGCCCCCATATGGCTGCAGGAAAGGCTGGTGGCGGCCCCCCTCAGGCTGCGACATGGATAGGAGGGGAGGCCACAATTCAGCTGCAGCAATCGTGGCCTGGCCCCTCGTCCAACCACTACTGCCTGGGTGCAGCAGCCCAGCCCCAGCCCCAGCCAGATAAGGTAATTGGGCCCCAGGACCCCCTCCCCCACATACTGTATTTCCCACTCCCAGCATCCTGCCCTGCCTCCTACACCATCCACAAACCCCAGCCCTCTGCTCTGAGCCCCTCATACAGCCCAACCCTCACTCCTGCACCTCCACATCCAATAACTGCATCTCCAGCAGCAGCAGCAGCAGTCCCATTAAATAAAGTCTGTGAGGACAATGTTTCATTCATGCTATTATCAATCACGTCAATTATCAATATTATGAAGTTGTATATCTTCAGTCATGCAAATGGGCATTTTTATACAGCTCTTTGTTGACCACTTGTTCTGAATTTTGATGTAGTTTGGCTCTTTGGTTTGAAAAGGTTGCTGACCTCTGAGCTAGAGGAAGAGGAAAAACACAATGGCAGGTTCAAAACCTATAACAGACATAAATCAACTGCTTCAATCAGCCATAGCCCACATTATACTAGATTAAATGCCAAACTGTTATGCATTACCCATGCGAATCTAATAATTATTTTTAAAATGTAAGAGAAATATGCTAACAGCCAGGAAACCACAAAAGGGAGGTTGATGAGTCATTCTTGCCAGCAGCATTTGAAAGAGCCCCAAAGAACCCTGCAGAGAAAAGAAACCTGCAAAGTGAGTGGGTTTCTGTCTCCTAGTTGTCACTGAACTATGCAGATTATTGTAACAGTGTTTGGCCCACAATAATCATTTTTAGACTTCAGCTCTTGGTACATTTATGAAAGATGTGGACTGTACAAAGAATTAGATAGGAACAAGGACTCAAATCCAATTCAAATGCTGTCAGCACGGAAACTGCACGTTTGCACAGTAACTGAAGGACTGCACGCAGAGGACCAGTATCCCCATCAGCTGTTGGGAGGGAACCACATCCACCCTTACTGAACTGGCCTCAGTAACACTGGTCCTACACTTAATAAGTAACTCCCCTCTTGATACACTAGTGCATGTCTATATCCCTGCCTCTGTCATTTCCACTCCAATGCATCTCATGAAGTGGTATCTCTGTTGACTTAAACTGTGAATGGCCACTGCAGTAATTAAATTGCTTTTACATCGCTACACTACGCTTGTGTTGGCAGTGCTCATACTTCAGGAGCACTTGCAGGAGTCTGTCTGCATGCCAACAACAGCTAACATAAGCAATGCAGCGTCTACACCGGGGCGAGCAAAACCGGCCCGCCAAATCTTCAAATCCAGCTCACTATATGTCACTCAAAGTGAATGGCGGCTGAGAACCAGTTTGTGTCTCTCTGCATGGTGTGCGTCCCCGGGGGGGGGGGGGGCGAGCAGGGGGGCAGAGGGCTCTGTGCACTGCCCCCGTCCACAGCACAATCTTCACAGCTCCCATTGGCCAGAAACCAGCCAATAGGCATTGCCTGGGCAGTGCCTGTGATGCAGGCAGAGTATGAAGTTCCCCATCCCCATTCCCAGAGGTGTGCAACATGCAGAGATGCACATGGCCCCAGCAGCCAGCCACTTTGAGTGGTATGTGAAGCTGTGACAGGCAGTGCGGGCCATCTACTATGGTAAGTGCCTCCTAGCCATAGCCTGAACCTACTCCCAACTCCACCCCCTTCTTCCCAACTCCCTAGTACTCAAGATCAGAACCCAAACTCCTGCATTCCTTCCTGTATCTCTGCCCCAGGTCACAACTCCCTCTCAGACCCCGCACTTCCCTTGTATACAGCTCCTCCAAGTCAGAATCCTCTCCTGAAACCCTTCCTGCATCCCAATCCCCTACCCCAAGCTCCCTTCTGCACCCAACCTCCATCCCTCACCTCTTCCATCAATATCATAGAAGAGCCCTTGATTACCTACAAATTCTCAAGTGCCACACCTCTCCCCCGCCCCATCAAAAATTACTGCCCCCCTGGTCTACACTTACACTACATAAACCTAAACGCCGCACTTACAGAGGAAGTGGATTTAGGAAGTCAGAATACCAAGGCAGTTACATCAGAAGGCTTGGTCTACACTACTAACATATGCCAGTATAACTGTGTTGCTACACTCTGAGGGTATGTCTACACTACCCCGCTAGTTCGAACTAGCGGGGTAATGTATGCATACCGCACTTGCTAATGAAGCCCGGGATTTGAATTTCCCGGGCTTCATTAGCATAAAGCCGGCTCCGCCATTTTTAAAAGCCGGCTAGTGCGAACCCCGTGCCGCACAGCTACACGCGGCACGGGCTAGATAGTTCGAACTACGTAGCCACTCCGATCTAACTGTACACCTCGTTCCATGAGGCGTACAGATAGATCGGAATGGCTACGTAGTTCGAACTATCTAGCCCGTGCCGCGTGTAGCCGCGCGGCACGGGGTTCGCACTAGCCGGCTTTTAAAAATGGCGGAGCCGGCTTTATGCTAATGAAGCCCGGGAAATTCAAATCCCGGGCTTCATTAGCAAGTTCGGTATGCATACATTACCCCGCTAGTTCGAACTAGCGGGGTAGTGTAGACATACCCTGACAGCTCTAACCCCCAATGTAGTCAATACCATGTCAACAGGAAGGCTTCTCCAATGGGAGCAAGAGCAATACGAGTTAAGCCTACACCAAGTTAAAGCCAAAAGTCAGAATGGCCCTTTTTTCCCCACAGGTAATGATCTTCATTACTAGGACTGCTTCATGAGACACAATCTGGAGGCCCTGCATACATTCCAATTTGATGTTGGAGGGAGAAAGATGGCCAATGTTTTCTTGCCACTGATCACTATGCAGACATGGGAAAATAAGTTGCAGGGAATGGCAGTCTGATAAAACCAGGTTTTACTGTAATGTGTGAGATCTCTGGGCTGAGATCAAACCCCTCTGCAAAAAGAAAGAGCTACTGTTATTGTGAGCTGCATCTGACATTTTGCTATGAACAAGATACAGGGAGAGGGCCTGTGGCAATGCAGTCACACAAGTTCTCTGAAGTTTTTCAAAACATTCAGGCATTGCAGTGCCATACCTTCCAAGATGAAAACTGTTGCTCCACAGTGTGGCTATGTCTACACTACAAGGTTTTTGAGCAAAAACTGGCAAAGCGTCCACACCTCAAGCACATTTTTGTGCAAAAAAGAAAAATACAGTAAATCAACAGGACAGAGGGCTTTTGCCGGTAGAGTTATTCCTCTCCCCACGAGGAATAACTCCTTTTTGCGCTACAGCTCTTGCGCAAAAAGGCATGTGTGGACGCTCCGCAGGGGTCTCTTGCGCAAAAAGAGCCTATCAGAAAAAGCACAAGTGCTCTAATTGCCATTCTGTGAGAGGCTATCAGAGCTTTCATGTAGCGTGGACGCTCTCTTGCACAAAAGCACATAGCTTTTGTGATGCACTTTTGAAGTCTGGACATGCTTTTGCTCAAGAAGTTTTTGTGGAAGATCTTTTCCGCAAAAAGCTTCTTGTGCAAAAACCTTGCAATGTAGACAAAGCCTGCATGTAACTCTACTGCCAGTGAGAGCCTAGATCTGTCTTATTTCCATTCAGATTACAGGCAGTCCCCGAGTTACGCGGATCCAACTTATGTCAGATCCGCAGTTACGAATGGGCCCTCCCTCTCCCTGGTCTCCAGCAGACCAGGGAGAGGAAGCAAAGCAGTGGAACACGCGGGCAGCGGACAGGGGGACGGGGAGCAAAGCAGAGCAAAGCCGCAGAGCACGCGGGCAGCGGACAGCCCAGACGCGTCTGGGCTGTCCGCTGCCCGTGTGTTCCGCCGCTTTGCTCCCCGTCCCCCTGGTCTGCAGACCAGGGGGACGGGGAGCAAAGCAGAGCAAAGCCACGGAGCCCGAGGGCAGCAGGATAGCCACGGCGCGTCTGGGCTGTCCCGCTGCCCCCGTGCTCCGCGGCTTTGCTCCGGACGCCTGTGGTACAGCAGCTGGGGCGCTGCCGGTTGGTCCCGTAGCGCCGCTCTGGGCGCTACAGGACCAACCCAGCAGCACCCCAGCTGCTCTGCCCCAGGCGTCCTGATTCAGCCACTGCTGGTCAGTTTCAGCGGTGGCTGAATCAGGACGCCTGGGGCAGAGCAACTTGGGTGCTGCTGGGTTGGTCCAGTAGCGCCGAGGAGCGGCGGCGCTACTGGACCAACCCAGCAGCACCCCAGCTGCTCTGCCCCAGGTGTCCCCAAGTCAGCTGCTGCTGAAACTGACCAGTGGCTGACTACAGGAAGCCCCTGCCCCGGGCTTCCTGGAATCAGCCGCTGATCAGTTTCAGCAGCAGCTGACTTGGGGATGCCTGGGGTTCTTAAGTTGAATCTGTATGTAAGTCAGAACTGGCGTCCAGATTCAGCCGCTGTTGAAACTGATCAGTTTCAGCAGCAGCTGAATCTGGACGCCAGTTCCGACTTACATACAGATTCAACTTAAGAACAAACCTACAGTCCCTATCTTGTACGTAACCCGGGGACTGCCTATATAGATCTCTGATTAAGAAAGCGTTTGTGGTGACACTGTCAGTTACCTGGTTCACCGAAGCTTTTTCTTCACGGTATACTTCCTTTCCTCTAGAGGTTTCATATTTTCCTTCAAGCTTGCCTGATAGTCAAAACTGTTACACCAACATCCAGGCTCTAAGCAGAAATGTAACAAACAGGCCAAAAACAGCAGTAGTGGGTTTTTTTTTTCCATAGTAATACTAGCAGCTATGAAGGATTTAACTAATATTTGGATCATTTTACTATTTGAGCTTTCAAGGGTTCCTTAAAAGGCCAATATATTAAACCACAACTGGAATTGTTCAGGAATATTCATTGGTGGAATTCCTTTGAGCAACAGAGGTCATTAGGAGATTCCTAGCTTGTGCAAGTTAAAGGGATTTCACTTTTCTAATCATCAGTTTCTTAGCTCTTCCTGAAAAGCACATTTGGTAGTACCCTTGGCATTTATTCACAAGTGTTCCAATAAATGATGTTTGTGTAACTTTTACAGGCATAAACCTCCATGAATTCCCAAGCAATGGAAGAACCAGTTAATTAAAAGAGCATTTGCTTCGGTTATAAGATTTTAACTTATTAGATCTTAGGGGGAAACCCTATTTACTAGCTATTTTGAGTTCTTACAAGTTTCCTTTCACTTTGTTTGTACTATTTCACTTTTCTAATTCTCATGCTCTACCGCAAAAGTAGCAGTTGTTTAGATTCAAACTGCTATAAAAAAATGGTTACCTCTCCATCCCATGAAATACGTTGCCTCCTCCCTTTTGTTATTGCCAGCATGTGAACTAAGATATTGACAGGCAGCACCCTAGATGCACTGAACATTGAGATCCTCTTTAGGGCAAAGTGACTCATTTCCTCCCTAGCTACCACCTTCTGTTGGTGAAACACCAAGTTGAGTTCCCTGCATGACAGGGCCTGCAATTCTACTACTACCTAGATGTTCATTTGACTATCAGATGGAATGTTTTCAGAATGAAAAATGGCAAAGGTTTTCCTAAAAACATGAGAATGCAGGTGCATACCGGCACTAAGTCCTTAAGTTAAAGATCCATGGAAGAATCAAGGAAGTTTACCTCTTTGAGAAATGTGATTGTTAAGACAAAACAAGTTACCCTGTCACATGAGACCTTGCACCTTCTGGGTATATACACTGCAATGTCAGGACACTGCTTTTGACCCAGAGCACCACTCTACAGCCTTTCATGGCCATTCCCAATTACAGGAACGTTGGTAGTAAATTAAGGTACTGATGTGTTCTGGTTCATAAAGTGCTGGATGTGTCTCTGCAGTCTACCCTGGAAAAGGCCACCATGCGGCGCTTCCATCGGCAACTTCAGTACCCTGCGGAGGCCTTCTTTAAAAGAATGAGTACTGGTCAGCTAAGCAGTTCAGACCCACAGAGCCCAGCTGGCCATGAAGGCTCATGCTGCAAGAAGAGAACCAGAAGCTATTGCATGTGATGTCACAAAAGTAAGCTAATGATCAATACATTAGTGAAGGCAATTTCCCTAGGTTGTCATTGCCCTGTACTGTAGACCCGTCCCATTATCATCACCAACAAGAAGCAAAAACCCTGACAACAGCAACAGCAGACTGCACAATCCATATCATCCCTTGGGGGAGGGTATCCACGTCTCATGCATGGTATCCATTAAGTGCAGCAAGGAATCTACTGCTGCTCACTAATAAACTGAATAGGGAAGATTTTCCTCGTTTGGGTCAGCTGAGATCTGTACTGCCCTTGGACAAATCACCTTTAAAAGGGTTTTTTAGCTCATCTAGGTGGTTTGTTTTTGTCTGAAAACTTAAAGAACAAATCCTTTGGAAGGGAAAAACAAAATTGGAGCAGTACTCTAACAGGGTCATGCACCTAATGTAGGGCTGAGCAATAATTTTTGCAGGTGGGGGCCACTTCATGAATTTTGGAAGTTATCATGGACCACTCCCAAAGGGGCGGGGCCTCTGGAGGAAGGGGGTGATTTCCTTTAGGTGCAGCCTGCCCCTGGCAGGGGAGGAGACTTTGCGTGCTTCCTTGTCCCCCAGGCCTCGATTGGCTTGGGGCAGGAGACTGGCAGGGCAGCCACAGGCCAGATCAAATAGCTTGGCAGGCCAGATCCAGCCCGTGGACACTATCTTGCCCACCCCGACCTACTAGGACGTCAAGCAAGAAGACTGCTGTAAAATGGAGTTTCCTGCTTTCTTATTTCTATATTTATTGAAAGTTTTACAGAATCCTATTCCTGGTTTAAAAAAAAACAAAAACAAAAAACACCACACACACAGCCCAGGCTCCTCCCTTTCAGATAGCATATACACATATGCAAATAACAAACATAATGCAACACAAGGCAGAACAATGTGCCTGCAAATTCCTGCTGAGACACTGCTCCTTTTCAAAAGCCAGAATCTGGCCCAGAGATTACACAGCATACTGCTTCAAAAAAATGCTACGTATTTTATACGGACTGACATGTCTCTTAAAAAATTCATTCCAAAAATTCAGTTAAATGCCAGGAGCGCCAGATCAGGGTTCTTTTATAAACTGAAAGAAGCAAAAATAACTAACTGGTCAAAAGGAGTGGGGATTTTAGTGACCGAGATAGTCCATTATTTTCATTTATTTGCATCACATTTGAGGGACCTAGTGCCAGGATCAACCAAGGCAGAAACCAAAGTAAAAAGAGAACAGCCTCTCTGTTCCCCAAGAGCTAACCAGCGAGGGTTCATGACAAGATGCAACAAGTAGCTGACAAAGGCAAACAGGGGGACAGGACGGGAGGAAGTGGGAAAAGGTAACAGCTTTGCATAACAAGCCATAGTCTCAACTTCACATCCCTCTCCCCCCCATCTAGACAATACCAGCTGTCGATGTTCAATACACATTGCCAGTAAAACGAAGACACATCATCATTTGGAGAGGGGAGAGAAAATAAGTGTGATGAAGGAATTACCTATTCCTTAAAACCTGCTAACTAGGGTGGAAGCATCTTTATATTAAGGAAATACGACTGTTTTATTAACCAAGGAAACAGAAATAATACTCAGAAGTTATATAACCTGGAGTTTTTTCTGCTTATTTGGGTCATTTCCCTATCAAAACCGTAGCAACATCCTAACACGTAGGAAGAGAGAGGGAGGTGATTCATTGCCAAGCAAGTCCCAGTTCTGAACAATAGCAATTTCCTGCTAGAATTCTGCTAAGAATCTTCAAGACAGTAGGAGGAGGAGAACAATACAGGAGACAGACTTGGGCCTGGTCTACACAAATATGTTTTTTTGGCATAGCTATGCTGGTAAGGGATGTGGGGGAAAAGCATCCCCTCTATCTGCCATAGTTATGCTGACAAACCCAGGGGTAGGCACAGCTATGCTGACAGAGGAGAGCTTCTGCTGTGAAACCTGATGGCATTCCAGGCAGAGGTGTCATTATGCACACAGGAGAATGCCTCCTGTTGGCATAAACTGCATCTATTCTTGGGTGACAGCGTTTCTCAAATGCTGCCATCAAGGGGTTTCCCTGCTGCCAGGGCAGCTTCCTGAGTAGTGATGCACGAGGAGGCAAAGCATGGTCCCTCCATCTACCTCCCTGTTCTTCCTGGATGCCCTGCCCTGCATGACCCCTTGAGACAGGTGAGGCGGACTGCTGCAGGAGCATGGTGAGTTCTCAGCCAAGGTCCATGCTCTGACCTCCAGTTCTGGCCACTGACCCCAGACACTGACCTGTAGTCCCAGCCGCATGGCAGCAAGCATCAGCTCCAGGCCCCAATCCCTGGCCCCAGGTGTGCAGCAGTAGATAAATGACCACAGGCACAAAGCCCTAGCCCCATGGTGGCAGGCGCTGATCCCCAGCCACAGGTGCATGGCAGCAGGGACTGGCTGAAGTCTCATGGCAGTGGGTGCTGACCCCAGATCCAGTTACGCAGCCTCAAGCGCCAGCACCCAGCTCTGGGACCTGGCTGCATGGCAACAGGCACTGGCTCTGGGCTATAATTCCCTGCCCCAGTGTTGCAGCTCCTACCCCCAGCTCCAGTCTCTGGCTACAGGCACTGACTCCCAGCCACGTGGCACTGGGCACCAACCTCTGACTCCAGCCACACAGCTGTGGGCACCATCCTCCCGCCTCTCTCTTGTTCCCGCATTTGTGCCCATCACCCATGAACCCCACTGCCTCACTGGTTCCACATCCATCCTCCATCATCCTGGACCCCCACTGCCTCCCCCGGCCCACCATCTCCCCCCACTGCCTACACCTCTGACCTTCCTCTCCCTCCCAGCCAGGGCTTTATTTGTCCTGGAATTTGCTGTGGAAAGTGATATTAACTAAACCACAAATACCACTTCTTAGGGCCATATTTGTATTGAGTCTGCAAAAAGCCCTACATAAATAAGCTATAATGATTTGGACGGATCTGCTGCAGGATCCCCTGCTCTGCTCATAGCCCTGTAAAGCACCAGTATGAACCATGCTACAACATGGGGACCCCACTCCCAGCGCTGTTAGCGACTCCCCTTGTGGAGGTAGTTTACACAGAGCACTGGGAAATATCTCTCCCAGTGCTCCAGCAGTGGACACACTTTCCGTTCCAAGTGCTGCCTCAGCTGTGCTTTAAACTTAAGTGCAGACCAAAAGCCCCTCAGCTGTGCTTTAAACTTAAGTGCAGACCAAAAGCCAACATAATACAAAAAGGTTCGTTTTTTTGAAGGTGACTAGCAAAAGGAGGAGAGCAGATTTGAGAGAACAAGCAGCTCTCTCCACTAAATTAATAAGAACCCCCAACATTGGAAGGCTCTTCAATGCGCAGTATTCACAACATGCAACCTAATCGAGATACAACTTAGTGCCTCCCCTCCAACAATCCTCTCATTTACAAAACCAGAGTCACAACGGATTGCAATGTACTTTACTGACCACAGGCCCAATTTTGCTCACATTTACGCCCATGAAGTTTGCTTATGTGAAGTCCCATTGGCTCCAATAAGTCTCTACATGTGAGTAACCTTCACAGGGGTATAACTGTTCGCAGAATGGAGCCCAAAATGTCACTGTACAGTATTATATGCACTGCACACTCAGGGGGATCCATGTGTTGAAAGAAATCTTTCCCAAACTCCCTCTTCTGGCCTTCAAACATCACCCTGATCTTGCCAAGCTCATTGTGATAAGCATGCACCCTACAGAGCAGAACACCAACCCCAGTCAGAATGGATGCAAAAGCTGTCGACATATCTCTGCTGCTACGATGATCAAGAACCTCCAAAACTCACCTTTCAAGACCCAGGCCTATCACAACATCCAGTGCACTAAATGTCACCATAACAACTGCATGGGTGAAATGAGAATCGTTATGCTCTTCAATGAACTCTCAAGAAAAATGATAAAAGACAAAAAAAAAAAAAAACCATCACCTATTAGTGAACACTTTTCACAAAACCATGAATCTGTATTTAACTTTCAGACCCCTCCATCAAAGGAAACTTTTGAAAGATGAGTCCAGAAACTTAAAATTCATAACTAAAATGGACACTTAAAATCACAAACTGAATAAAGTCTAGATTTATGGCTTCTTACAACAATCTCTAACCTAACCCTCTCCGACTCTCCACCACCTCCTTTCCCCCTACAACAGGAGAATTAAACAATCGGCTCCATCCCATATTTAGTTGTGATATGCTGAGAACTTTTCCCAGACCTGAAGAAGAGCTCTGCATCGCTTGAAAGTTTGTGTCTCTCACAAGCTGAAGCTGGACCCCCCCCAAAAAAAATCCCCTCATGCACCTTGTCACCATAAAGTATTAGCGTAAGTACAAAACTGACCATGGCTTTGGATTTTTTTTTTATAGTTCTTGTATCCATCCAATATCTTCTATGGCCCACAGAAACAAAGTGGTAGCTCTCCTGACCTTACTATGTCTATCTTAGATACATATCTGGTCCCACTTATGATGGTATCTGAGCACTTCACAATCTAATGTTTACCCCAACAGCCTGTAAGGTAGACCTGTGCTATCATCTCAATTTTACAGATGGCAAATGGAGGCACAGGGAGGCGAAGTGACTTGCCCAAAGTCACATGTGAAGTCTGTGGCAGGGCAGGGACTCCAACCCAGTCTCAAGTCCTAGTCTTCTCCTGAGGACATTCTGCACCAAAATATCATAAAATCCTGCAAATGCATTTGTAAATATGGAGGCTCCAGCATGCCACTGGGAAGCACAGGCCACTCACTACACGGAGATAGGAGATCACTGTGCAGCTCCCACCCAGGACATGGACTCAGTGGTGAGGCTGCACCCAACCTGGGAGAGCACAAGGACAGGGCCTTCCACAAACACCCTAGGGTGGCCCTGCTCTGTGCCACATGCATTAAGTGTGGGCACGCAAGCTCAGCAAGGCAGGATCTAAGTGAGCCGAAGTTTAGTATGGGGAATCCAGGTGTGGGTTGAGAGGTTTCGATGTGGGGCAATCTGGGTGCAGGCAGCTCAGTACAGGGGCTTGTTGGGGGGTTCTAGGTACAATGGTAATGGGATGTTGCAGAGGGAGCCAGGGAAAGGTGGTTGGGGCTCTGCTGGGGCATCTGGGTGTGGGGTGGGATAGAGTTCAGCAAGGAGATCTGGTATTGGGGGGCTCACTGGGAGTTCCAGATGCTGGGAGTGTGGGGCTCAGTGGGGGTAAGGATCCAGATACTGATGGCTTATGGGAATTGTCCAGATACAAGAGGAGTGGGGCTCATCAGGTAAGGTGCTGTATGTGAAGGGGGTGAGGCTTGGTGAGATCTGGGTATGAGGTGGTCTGCATGCACAGGGGCTGAGCAAATGGGGGATCAGCTCCCTGCACAGGACTTCCTACCCCTGCAGCTAAGGAGTGATGGGTGCAAGAAGTGGGGGGAGGAGAGAGTTTG
This sequence comes from Pelodiscus sinensis, assembly GCF_052426305.1. Lineage (NCBI taxonomy): Eukaryota > Metazoa > Chordata > Testudines > Trionychidae > Pelodiscus > Pelodiscus sinensis. Next base: position 348,836,031 of record NC_143052.1, on the reverse strand, counting down.
AAGAGCTTCCTATAGCTGGGAGAGAAATCTGGGGATGGGTCTGACCCAGCCCCAGATGCCTGGTAGGGGAAGAGGAAGCCCCTGTCCTCCTTTGCCCAGCTGGGACTAGCAGCTGAGACCTGCACAAAGTAGAAGCCACCACACAGGTCCTCCCCAGACCTGCTCACTGCCCCATGGTGATTCACCTCGCTGCCAGCTGCTCTGGGCACCTGAAATGTACTGTTAGTGAGGATCACATGGACTGCTTTTGTGGTTTTCCTTTGCTTCCCCATCAGAAACTCAGTTTTCTGCAGAGAAGCAAAGAAATCCGCAGAAGACGTAAATTCTGCACATGTGTAGTGGGGCAGTATTCCTAATCTAACACCCTAACAACAGAACCATATTTCCTGTCTCTCATGGATGGATCAGCTAGGATTGTCAGGGGTCCGGTTTTGAACAAGACAGTCCAGTATTTGAGCTTTCTGTTTGGGAAACAAATTGAGAAAATATAAATATCCGGTATTCTCTAAATAAGATGTAATGGAGATTGTGAGATAATGTCAAGTGTGTCCGGTATTTTTGTTGAAACCATCTGGCAATCCTAGGATCAGATGTCTCCATGTTAGTGAGGTGATTATACTTACACTGTCGGTAAAGCATTTGAGGGACTATTTCCTGCCTTCAAAAGTTATCCTCCTTTTAGTTAATACCTAAAGAAATACTGAGAGGGAAAAATCAAATGGATGGGTTCCTTGTATACTAAAAATCATCCATTTGGTATGTAGCACAAACTTGCCAATTCATAATCAGTACTTATCATATGATTTCAAAGCACTGTACAAGAAAGTTCCTATATTTACAGGCTGTTTGTATTCAAGTGCATCAAACATCAGCTAATTTACCCTGCCAAATCCCTTGTGATGGAGGGATGTATTATCTTCATTTAACATCGAAGGAACTGAAGCAGAGAGAAAGTAAGAATTTGCTTCTGCATCATGGAAATCAAAGTGAATTTTCCTATTAATTTCAACATGAACATCATCTGGTTCTGTGTCTTGCTCATGATCACATTGCAAGTCTGTCGCAAAGCCAGAGATGCAATTTAGATTTTTGAGTTACTGTCTTAAAATCTCAACCATACCCTCCCCCCTTTGCTCTTCTCTATATTCTCAGCTTTCCTTTTGAGATGGTATCAATGCCAACTGAAGACAGAAAAACCAGAACACAGAGAAATTACATGAACTTGCTCAAATCACTGGCAAAGGCAGAAACACAATCTAGAAATCCAGATGGACAGTCCCATGGCCTCTAACCCCTAGTCCAGACATTCTACTTTCTCCCCTTGTCTTCCAAGTCCCTCCTCAAAACACACTTTTCTCCAAAGATATGGGTCACGGGTCATTTGCAAACAAACAGTTATTACTAACTGCAAACCAAAAGGAACAGAAAATGCTTTCTAAGATATAAATCAATTTCTAAGCTAACCAGGAGTCTCTCTGATCCAAGCAGAGAATAGCTGGTAAATTCCTTTGCCATCAGCTTTCTTTCATGCTATCTAAAACTAAATCAATGAAATAGAGCAAAACCAGAGATCACTGCAGATGTCATTCCATTTAACGACATGTATGCCAGATTTACTGGGACTACTTCAGGCTACAGAAGTATTAAAGACCATTTATTTTAATCGTTAGCATTGTGGAGCAGGGATTGTTATTTTCGGTGTGTCTCGGCAGAACCTCACACAATGGGCATTCAACCAGTAGGCTGCAGGTGCTACTGCATATAAATACTAACAATGTTGCTCTTCTCCCGAGTGATTAGCCAACACACAGGGCCTTTCAGGATTTCTCTCAGAAGGAGCAATGGACTCCGCAAGTCAGGGTAAATGCGTTATTGCAATCTTGTTTATTTACAAAGATGTACACAAAGTCCTGTTTCCCTGAACACAGTAGAAACAACAGGAGACGGCTTCTTCTCTCTCAATGTTCGAGTGTGACCCTCCACGAGGTCTGTCCCTCAGGGACACAATCACAGTTGCCTCACTAGCAGTCTGCACACTCTCTGTTCACTTTTCTGCCCGCACACAGAATTGGCCAAACAATTTGTGTTGGCAGAGAGCAAACCAGTCAGACTGCAGAGCTTAGCTGGAAACAGTAGAAGCCACCAACCATCACACTACATAAAGGTCTTAATTGCTCCACCCGTTTCACCCAAGAGAAGGGGCTCGGCAAAACCATTAGATCAAAGACGCTTTGATAGCACCTTTCATCATAAAAAATAATAATAATTTGGTAACTGGCCAAGCATCATCTTAGCTAGATAAGCTTGAAGGCTTTTGAAGGCACTTTGCCATAATACAATTATTTTAAAAGGAAAGCAGACAGGATTCACTCAGTAGAAGGTTTTGATTTTCTATGTACATAGTGCAGTTTCAGTGAGCCGCAATTTATCTGAACACTGAGTAATTGAGAACAGCAAAGCTACATTCCTGAAAAGCATTCTGAGAAAAGGAGAGTAGGACAAACGTATCCTCAGTATAGCCCCATTTTTACCATTCCATTAGCTACACTGGAGTTACATAAAGGATTATTTTGGCCCCAAACAACTCATATTTGTTTATTCCCTTCACATATATGTTTTCAACTTCTTTTGTGTACTTCAAAGTTGTCGAAATGTGGAGAAGCCTTTATATTTATTTCATCATTACGTCAGCATGTTCATCTCCAGCACAGTGGTTTATTTTTTCCAGGATTTCCATACTACTATTAAAAGAATTTCCTGAGCTATGTATTGTTTAAAAGCAGACTTGGAAAGACAACAAATATTCTAAACAACCCATTGCTAAAAAAAGGGTCAAGTTCCTTTAGGGAGTTCAGATAATTGAAGCTGGAAGAGGCAGTTTTCCCAAAGTCTGTCTGCTCAGCAGGACTTCAGCGCTGGACCTACTATTATTTATATTACACCACCACTTAGGGGCTCTATCAAGCTTCATCTATACCTAAAATTACGGATGTAATTTTACATCAGCACAGTTCTATTGGTGAAGGATGTGAAAAATACATGCTCCTGACCAACACAGCTATGTCAATAACACACCCACCCCCCCAACATAGATGCAGCTATGTCAACAGACAAGTGTTTCTGACAGTACAGCCAATGTCATTCAGAGAAGTGGAGTTCTGCACCAACAAAGAAATTCCTCTATTGGCATAAGCTGCATCTACACTAGCTATGTTGATATTGGCTCCACATACAAATATATCCTCAATTCCGAGGCCCCATTATGCTAGGCAGTGCCAAGCACAACACAACAGACAGCCCTTGCCCCAGACAGCATAAAGCCTCACTTAGGGTGTGTCTAGACTACAGAGTTTCTCTGAAAAAAGTGGCCTTTAAAAAAAAAAAAAAAACGGCAGTTTTTTCAACTGCGGAAAACCTTGTTTTACGAGGAAGAACACCTTTTTTTGAAAGTGCTCTTTCGAAAAAAGGTGCACTGTGATGCAAACTGTGCTTTTTCAAAAGAGCATCCAGATGCCTGGGTGCTCTCTTTCCAAAAAGCGGCTTGCTTTTTCAAAAGTATTGGTTGTAGTCTAGACGTGCTTTTTCAAAGTATCTTTTGAAAAAGCCTCTTTCGCAAGAGGCTTGCAGTCTAGACATAGCCTCTAAGACAAGATGTGACAAAGGGTGTAACACACAAATGAACAGACTAGGAGAAGGTGCTTTTCACAGTACGCTTGAATGACCCCCAGAAAGCAACCCCCTACATTAGGCAGACCCTAGGGGTCCCCTCTGTCCTGCAAAATTTTCCAGTTTAGGTGCAAGGACCCCCAGTGCTCAATCACAGAGCCTGTGTATAGGAACACTTCAACCTGGCCTACACTAGAAAATTCAGTCAACTTAGGTATGACAGTCAGAGGTGTGACAAATCCACACCTCTAAACAACACAGTTAAGCCAACCTAAGCCCAGGTGTAGATAGCACGAGGTTGACAAAAGCATTCTCTTGTCGACTTGGCTAATGCTTCTGTCTACACTGAAGCACTAACACAGCTCAGCAGTTCCACTGTAGCATTTTGAGTATCGACAAATCCGTTGTCTGTGGGACGCCAGGATATGAATTACCTTGCGCTAACCTGCTGTGCACTAAATGTCTGTGGAGACTCTGCACACTCTAATGTAGTCTGCTTTAAAACAGGAGTAGATTAAAGCACACTACACAACTGAGGCACCACAAAGAGAGTTAGTGCACTGCACACTAATAAGAGGTAAAATTAAATCCCAGGTTGCTGTCAACTAAGAGTTCTCCTAGACAAGGCCATATCAAGGTCCTACATCTGTGGCACCTCTTGCAACTCTGTTATCCACAGAGATCTACAGAAAAGTCAGCACATGGGAGCAGGAACCAGCACCACCCTAATCTTATACTGTCCAAATACAGCAGGGTGGGCAGGTGAGAATCACAATGAGTAAGCCTGAGATTCTTCACTACAAGAAAGGCTGGAAAGTAATTCTACTTCTTGAAGACAAATAACTGAAGATTCTGGCATGGGAAACAATTAATGGGTGGGAGAATGGCATCAGCGTCTCATGAGCCCAGTCTTCATCTGTTTGCAGAAAGAAACATGGACTCGAGCATTTGGATGGATACAGAAGAGGGCAGAGAAAATAAATCACTGCAGCTCTATCTTCTGCTAACTTTAAAATCTGTAAAGGAAACCAGAACAAGCACAGACTGACAGGTTGGACATAACTTACTACAGGAAATCCCCAATGTCTTCATTTGAATGAAAAGACATCAGAATGCAATACAAACAACTGAACATTCTCCTGCTTTCTTCACTGTCGCAGTATACAAGGTTATATTTGCTGCTTCTTGGTATAATGGACATTTACACAAACCTGCATATTACAATACTCCATATGAAATAATATTTTTAAAATTTTACTTTGAAGTCTGCAAATGGGCCTTAATACTTAAAACCTTGACTAGCTTTCGAAATAGGACTACTGTAGCTAAGCTCCAATTCTTAATTACTAAAAGCTGAAGACTGACAGAATGGGTCAAACTTATCATTGGCATAACTCCAATAGGGAAACTGAATTTGACCTTATTATTTCTGCTAACAGTTTATTTTTCCTAAGTGTACATATATTTTTAAGCATACCAGCACTACAAAGTTTCAACAAGGAGCACAAATCGTGTAGGGCTTTGGAAGAGAAGCTAAGCACCTGCACTGGGAAATAAACAAAAGTCAGCCCTTGAAGCCAATGTATCAAAAGTTCCCAGTAATTTGATGTGCATGGCAGCACAAGAACTGTAGAAAGTTAAGCAGAAACTCTGCTGCTCTGTTCCCCATAACTCCTCCAGGAACAAGGATTTACAATTCAAGTATGAAGAATACATAGGTACTGATCACCTAAAAATCCCTGCATTTCCATGTTGTTTCTAACTAGTCTCTCTGGCTAGAAATAATTCACAGCAAAGCCTCATAGTTGGCCTTGGATTATGGAAATTATTTCATCCTTTGCCCAATGCTTATGTACACATGTGTGGGAAACTAATGCAGATTTACAACTGGCACTCTACTGAATCAGAGGTTAGAAATGGAAAAGACCAATTAGATCATCTATTCCCCGCCCACATCTCCCAGTGCCAGATTGTTCCTTATGGTGAACATAACCCCTGTGATGTGTCATTCTACTTGGCAACACCAGTTCTTTTCCTCCTCCTTTTAGCCATGAGGCTAATACCCATAACAAATGTTGCACAGCTGATTTTTTTATCTAGTTAAATGAAAAATTAATAATTAAGTGTTTCTTTGATGTTTTCCTATAGCATCTAGCACTGCAGAATCTAAGAGCTTGTCGCCACTACAGCCAGGATCAATGCCACAGCTATCAAACCACCTGGATCAATTTAGCAGGTCTAATGAAGACCTGCTGAGTCGACCACCTATCACTCTCCCCTCGACTTCAGGAAAGTTTCCCCTGTCAACCCAGCATAGTGTGGACCTCATGGTAAGAACATCTAGGCTATATCAACTTAAGTTACGCTACTAACGCAACCTTAATTGCATTGTTTAAACTGATTTTTCCTCGTCAAGTAGACCACACAAGTGCTAAAAAGATAAGCTTTTCAATTTCTTTTAACTCTACAGCGTTTATACACTTGTTACAGTTTCCACAGCCAACAATGTCCATCCTATTCTTAGCTTTGAGAGAGGACTCTTAATTAATGTCTCAATCAATTAACATAAGTCAATGAGGCTTCAAACAAGAGGCCATTGCTTAAGGTAAATGGTGTTCACAAAAACAGTCACCTTCGCTTCTTTAACAGACCCATGATTACACGATATAGATGGAAGAGCCCATCATCTACAGCAGTGGTTCTCGAACTTTCTGGCCCACGGCCCACTCCGCTCAATGCAAACCTTTCCACAGACCACAAGCCAACCACCCATGACAACAAAATGTGTGCAGGGGTGGGCTGAGGGTGGGGGGGCCTATCCAGGAGGTAGAGTGCAGGAGTGGGCTGAGGATGAGAGATCTGTCTGGGATTCCAAGCAATGGGAGCAGAGGGGAAAGTTTCCAGGTGAGCAGTTTCCTGCACTGCCATTTCCCCAGCTGGGAGAAAAGGGAGCAGCAGCATGAGCAGCCACTTCTTCCCCCCCCCCCGTGAGCTGGATCCAGCCTGTGAGGCTTAGGGCTCCTCCCAGCAATGGGAAGCCAACCTCGAGGGAGGGCTGGAGCGCCAGCACGGGCTTCCTGCTGCAGGAGGGCAGGGGCAGCCCTGAGCCCACGGCCCAAATGCAAGATAGTTGCAAGCCACTAGTGGTCCACGGAGCAAACTTTGAGACACACTGATCTACAGCAGCAGTAAAATGAATACCACTGCTGTCAAACACTTGGCATTTTAAAGGAATCTTTTTTTGAAACTCTGGCTTCCATTCCGAGTAACCAAGATAAGCAATAAGTGAGGTCAGAACTTTGTGCATGTAATTTTAAACACTCCAAAACTGAAAACAAATGCATTTTGATCGCTGGACAAACTCTGAGCAACGTTAAGAACGGAGTGTGCTTTGTCTCAGGAACTTAAAAAAGCAAAACAAAACCAGTTCAATCCCAACTGAAGCTTGTCATCCAGCCTTTTCCCAAAAGAGATTTGAAGAGTGAGCCAGTCACAGTCAAATTTCAAATACAAGCGCTGGTGCTTTGGGGAATCTGTCTTTGCAATTCATGAATTCTGACTGACATTATGAAGTTGCTTCTATAAAAATTGCTGTATCATAGAATAATATGTCTGTGTATCTAGAACTATTATCAGGACCTGCAGCAGTATACACCAAGTTACGGACTATGGGAAATACTTCACTTTAATGACTGTAGTCTAACTGGTCAATAGAGTATGGCTGAATCTAGAAGCAACTTTGTCTAGCTTGACTAGTAGGAGGACAGTGTACTGTAAAGTGGAAAGTTACCTGCAGTAAAATAAAGGAAGCAGGTGGAGATTGTGGAATATATAAGGCTATGGCTATGTCTACACTGGGAAGGTTTGGCAACAAAAGTGCTATCAACATGCAAAAACCACCAAAAGTAAAAACCAATCAAACTAGTTTTTCTGCCTCCTACTGTGGACATTTCATGGCCACATTGGTAGCTCCACTGTCGATAAACAGAGCAAAGCCACGTGGGTAAGTATCCCACAGTGCAGTGTTGTGGGAAGGCAGAGCTGATCCCTGCACTTGTTAAGACTCCTTCCTAGCTCTATGAGCTCTCCGTGCTGACAAATGTCAAAGCAGCACAGATGTCTCTCTAGCCCTCCCCCTACAGCTGCACTCTGCCTACTGCTGTGTTCCGAGCACAGCAGAACAGGAGCTTTCCAATGATTTGTTCTTTGCTCCTCAAATGGAGTAGCTCACTCAGCTGTCAGATACTTCCAGGAGCTTTGAAAAGGGCGGGACATGTACCAGTAAGGCAGCCGAGATCATAAAACACTGAGCACAGCCATCAGGGCAGGCATTGTGGGATACTGACAGAAGCCAGTTCTCTCAACAAAACAAACAGCAGAGCCATACTGGCTCTTTGTCGACAATAAAGGGAAGGGAGGGGGGGAAAAGTCTCTCTCCAGGGTGCTCTGTGTTTCAAAAAACAAACCATTTGCTGCAGCAAAGAGATCTCGGATGGACCCAGATGATCCTGGCCCCAGCCCAAAACATGCTTTGGAGTGGCTAGGAAACTGTGTGTAGTGTTCATTATTTTTGTGCAGATCAAAGTATTTATCGTGCAATTAAGAAAACAGCAATGGAATCCTGTGCCAGGTGTCTGTGTGTTTCATGTATCACATTTGTTTTGTATCTGCATCTGTATCCACAAAAATGAGCTGCAGATATCTGCATCCACACCCACGGATGCGGATACCGTGGATATAAAGCAGGGACCTGCAAACGTGCAGGGTTCTAGATACAAAATTTGTATCCACAGCTGCATCCATATCCATATATCTAAGCATGAGGTAAACTATGGGCTTAGAACACACTTTTGGCTGGAGTTCTGGGAGAGGGTGCATTTAAGCTGAGGTGATGAAGGAACATTTGAGGTGTCAGCGCTAGTTCTAGGGGCTGGACTGTGGACCACTTGATCACAACTCTCAATGAGTCTGCATCCCAAGAGTGTGCCTATGGATCCCAAGACAGTGGCAGTGCCTGAACTCTGATCAGCCTATGGAAGCTTAGAACATCCGGGGACTCAGTAGCTGGATCCCCTCTGAGCAGTTTGAGTGGCCAAGAGGGGACCCCAGTTCGTGTACTCTGCTTTTATGTTAAGCAAAGATTTATAGATCAGATTATTTACTGTAAAGACTTACGCACTCAATGTAAGCAGTTATGTGAATAAAGGTTGTCCAGGACTCCGGTCCAGCAGGACCATGGATATTGCTAGACCAGAAAGTCCCCAGACCAGAAGGCTGGGTGGTCACAGGATTAGCTGCAGCAGCCCTGGAACAGCAGAGCCACAGCAGCTCCAGCAGCCTTGGGGTAGCAGAGCTGCGGCAGCCCTGGCGGCCACAAGGAGTGTAGCCCAGCAGCTCTGGAGCAGCAGATCCATGGCAGCTCCTGCAGCCCCAGGGTAGCAGAGCCGCAGCAGCCACAGGGTAGTGGAGCCGTGGCCCCAAGGAGTGGAGCACCAGTGGCCCTGGGGAGTGGAGCTATGGCTGCTATAGCAGCCCCTATGCGCCGAGCCCTGGAGCCAGGAAGCCGCAGTAGTCCCGGGATAACAGAGTGAAGCCGCAGCAGCCCTTGCACCCTGGACCTGTCGCAACGTCAGTGCCCAAGAGCCGCAGCAGCTCTAGTGGTCCTGGGGCTGTGAAGCCACAGCAGCCATGGGACAGCGGAGTTCCAGCGGTCCCTGGGCAATGGAACCACTGCAGTCCTGGGGTGAGCACAGCCTGATGGCCTTAAGGCAGCAGAGCTGCAATGGAGAGGAGTGGTCAGTGGAGCTGGGAGCCAGCCTAGGAGCAAGGGAGCTCCATTAGGTCTGCTGACAGACCCCAGCAGAGCCCGGAGTCCTGTCAGCAGAGGGATGGAACTTACCTCCCCTGTCCCAGAAAACTCCATCATTTGGGACCAGTTAGATCCAACCTGTACATACAAGTGCACTAAAATGCACTTCTGCACCTCTCAAAATAAGGAATTTCAACCTCATCAGCAACTACATGCGCTGCAGAATCTCAAAATGCACGAAATTTGAATCCAAGCGTGGACAAAGCCAGCCTCAGAGGGCTGGCACTACAGCAGACTGCTTTGTGTTTCAGCCTTAGCAGGATATCTAAAACAAGCTACTGGTAAAATTGTCTAAGCTTTGTTGCAAGGAAAATGCCATTTGCGCTGTGCATACCCAATCAATACTGAACTGCCATGCCATTCAGGGAGCATGTACCTACAGTTCTGCAAACAGAGACGAAAAGGCTGCACAAATGGGGAATGTGGTGGAGCAGCCATCAATCAAAAACTCTTGCTGCCATTTCAAAGTACACTGCAAAAAGCTATTCCCACAGAGGTAGTCATTTGAGCAGAAATCCATTTACCTTTCCATATATTTAAGGTAAATTACTGCTAATCAACAGATACTTCTGTTTGAACAAGAGCTGTGACCTGTAAAGCCCATCTCACTTGCTTGTTTCTCCATCAAAGTCATACAATCATTACCATGGGAGCAAACGGCCATATGTGCAATATTAGAGAGTTAATACCATTTGTAGTTATAAGGAAAGGGAAGAGGGAAGCTTAATTTCTCAGATTTTTGGTTACCAATTCATTTAGCCATCTTCATTTGATTAGGAGATGAAACACGCCCAAATAAGATGTGTTCTCTTACCCCTTTGCCGCTGCTCAGGCCAGGCAAGACCCACCATGCCACAGGCGAGGGGCTGCTCTGGCCGGGCCAGGGGAACCGCACCACATCACAGGCAGGCGAAAAGTTGCTCCAGCACCAGTTAACCGATAAATATTACCCTGCTGGTTAACAGTTAACCACTGATATTCCTAGGAAGCTCTCTTCGTACTTGTCCCAGATCAGCTAGGTCACTAGTCAGGTAAGTGACATTCACTCCTCCAGGGCTGAATATAGCAGTGCTTCTACTTCCTGATAGGTCAGAGAACAGGTGACAGAGTTTAATTGTCATTAGAGTACTCATCTCTTTCTTCTTAGGGCTGTGCACAGAAAGCTACTGTTCACTAAGCAATGGAGTCAGGAGCAGCAGCAGGTGTAGGAATGAGACAAACTGTGCCAGGAGCCCTGCTTGATTGCTCTTGAAGGAGCTAAGAGGGGTTATTCAGGTTTCTCTGGCAGATGACTCCAGTCATCTGAAGAAGTGGGCTGTGCCCACGAAAGCTCATGATACCATCTATATGTTTTGTTAGTCTATAAAGTGCTACCAGACCATTTGCTGGTTTTTTGTAAAAAGAATGTAGGCGTGTTTGAAACAAAAGAGACAGCTATTCCTGGAAACTTACATGGCCCCCACTACCATAGTATCTTAGTGCCTGGAGCAGTTGTGGGCAACCTGCGGCCCACAGGCCACATGTGGCTCGTTGCAGTTCTGTGTGTGGCTCATTTTGTTTACCCTTGCCCATGCCCAGGGTTGCCAGATTCCACTGTTTCCGTCCACGTCACTTTTTCCTTAACAGTATTACCAATGCAACACACACCTAAAGCAAGGGCACGTGAAGTGAGGAGCCTGCTGACTGCACACTAGATCATCCATCTTTCCTAACCAGCACTTTCTAAAGACAGTGATGGTGGAAGCCAGCAATAAATGGCTCAATTTTTTTTTTTTTAAAGATGACCTACAAAGCAAACTGTATCATTCTTGGCCTATCTATGAATGCAACCCAAGTCAACTCTTTCTTAAAAATATATATAAGTGTTCTCTCCGTTTTCTTCCCATTATAAACAGGCATCTTCAGCCCTGGAAGTCTCTGACCCGGTGAAACAACGTCAATATCAGTGCTAAGACAGTAAAAGATCAATTGAACAGGAAATAAGTTTTCAATAGGGCTCTTTAAAATTCCAGGAGGAGGAGGGCTTGTTTCATTTAAAAAAAATTTTAGCCTCAATGACTTGAGACAAATATTTAGCCTCAATGACAAAACAGGATGGCAGTTTTCACTTATTTAAAAGGGTGTCATAAAGGAAGAGAGAAAAATTGTTCTCCTTAGCCTCTGAGGATAAGACAAGAAGCAATGAGCTTAAACTGCACCAAGGGAGGTTTAGATTGGACATTAGGAAAAGCTTGCTAACTGTCAGGGTGGTTAAATATTGGAATAAGTTGTCTAGGGAGGTTGTGGAATCCCCATCATTGGAGATATTTGGGAGCAGGTTAGATGGACATCTATCAGGGATGGTCTAGATCATGGGTTCTCAAACTGGGGGGGAGCGTGAAGAAATTCCAGGGGGGCGCGAGGTGACCCAGACCCCCTCACCTTATTCCTTAGCCCCCCAAGTTTTGCTTCTACTTTTGTTTTTCAGCCGCAGTCAGTTTCTTTTTTGTTTGTTTTGCTCAACAAGTTTTTGTGCGTGTGTGCGTGCGTGTATTTCTCAAAAATCAAAAAGGGGGTGTGATGCTGAAAAGTTTGGGAACCACTGGTCTTGATGGTACTGGGTCCTGCCATGAAGGCAGGGGGACTCAGCTCGATGACCTCTCGAGATCCCTTCCAGTTCTAGTGTTCTATAATTCTATGACTTATCAACATTTTGGAAAAAGAGCTCGTTTTGTTAAAATTCCACCCACACTCACAATAAGGTTGTCCAGCAGAAACCTAAGCAGAAATTGTGCATTTGTGCACCCCTGCACGTGCGCGCACACACACACACACACACACACACTTTGCTTACGTGCCATAAAGCAGAAAAAGTTGTACAGATTGCTTTTATTAAAGCCTTTAGGCTGAATGCTAATGTATTAAATACTAACCTGCTGCCTACCCACTCCCTTGAGCCATAGGTCTATCTAGATGCTTGCAGGAAACTTTTTCTTCTATTACTTGGATAGGGTTTGAACTTGTGGAGAGAACACCTTCCTAAAACACTGAAGAAATGAAAGAACATGAAGCCGCCGAAATAGAGAAAGGTGAAAGGCCCAGACCTGCTTCTCCTCTCTGACACACCAGTTTTATGCTGTCATAACACCACTCAGCTCATGAAGTTGTATCTATACTGGAGACAAGGCCTACATTTGCCTCAGTGTTCAAATCTTCATTGAGTATCATGTCATTATCAGTAGCAAGCTCAGTCAATTAAAAAAATTACCTTTGCACATCTACTACAGACTGTAGCATTAGTATAATTAGCCTGCAAAATGGGTAGATGACAGCAGTAACTTCTGTTCAACTATATTTGGCACAAAGGCAAATTATAATAGAAAATTTTTTCAGACTAAAATGACTTCATGGGATTCAGAAGAGAAGGGCCGATCCGTCCTTTGATTACAATTCTTTAGAAAACCGTATCAGCTCTTTATCGGAATTAGTCCTAGAACTGACTAATTCTAGGGAGCACATCCAAGCAATGAGAATCTGAAGAGTTCTTTCCAGCCATGGCCCAGCAACCAGAATCACCTACCAAATAAAGCCAACAGCCCAAAAGACCAAACCAAAAAAGGATCAAATAAAGCCTTAGACTTAAAAGCATAATTATCAGTGAGCAAATGAATCAACTAGGACAGGTCAGCCAACATTTTGAATAATGATGATAAAAATCAACAAACAAAGCACGGAAAGTCTTCCTTGTAGTTTGCAAATTCATAAAAGCTAACTAGACTAGTAAGAAGATGGAAACATTAAGGCCAGGTCTACACTAGACCCAGCAGCTTGGCTTAAGGTACACAACCCCAGCTACATAGAGTATGTAGCGGGAGTTGTCTTATCATAAACTGAACTTGGTGCCATTCCCATGGCAGGAGACCAATGGAAGCAAATGCTCCCATCAGCTTTCCTTACCCTTCACAAAAGGAGAAGTACCGGACACCAGCAGCGGTGTCTTCTGAGTTCAATTTAGTGAGTTTTAATTCAACTCGCTAAATCGGATTCTGGAAGACCAACTGCAGCAGCAGTGATCTTCCTTTTAGAAGAAAAGGCCTCCACAAATCCAGAGTAGACGGGGCTGGATTCCCCTCTGTTGTAAATGAGCAGCAGAAATATATCCTTTTGTAGGACACCAGAGAGAGAAATGATCTCAAAGTCTGCATGACTTTCAGAGGACCACTAAAATGGATACAGCTGAAGATACTTCTTTCCATTTTCTAACATGTTTGTTCAGAAGCAGGCAAGTTTATTTGTTGTTATACCTCATATGTTAGAACAGTTACAAAACCAGAGGGAACACATTCTTACCTAAATAAAAACAGCATTCAGGGAAGTTGGAGTATGAATAAAGGGGTTACCTATAGACTCCCTGTTTAATCTGAATTAGTCTTTGAGCACCATGACCTTCTCTGGCTAGAGTACACGGTGTGCCTCAAAGCAAGCTTTCCTCTCCCTCTGCTAACATAAAGAGATTTGCTAGACTGTTCCACTCGGAGACAAGGTGAGGTAATATCTTTTATTGGACCCTCTACTGTGAATGGAACTGAAGATATCGAATTTTGCTATCTGAAATGGAAACTCGACATCATGAAGAAAATGAAGCAAACTTAACAGCGACATCTATTTCCTATGAAAATGCAAGAAACAAAACATCTCCCCCAGGGGTCTCACCCACCATCGCCCTCTAACCACTAACCAGCTGGGACCCATATGGTTACTACAACGCCCGTCCTAACTCAACCAGCCTACTGTTGGCTATCAAGTTTCAGCTACTGGATTTCTGCTTTAAAAAGTGAGCTTTGTTTTTAAACTCAGCACATCTAAAGGTATGTCTACACTACAGCACTAATTCACAGGATCTATACCAACCATTTATAAACCTCAACTACCCACCCGGAAAAATAAAAAAGCAAATTGAAAGAGCCAAACGAATACCTAGAAACCATCTACTACAAGACAGACCCAAGAAAACCAACAATAGAACACCACTTGTCATCACCTACAGCTCCCAACTTAAACCTGTCCAACACATTATCAATAAATTACAGCCTATACTGGAACAGGAGACTAAACTCCAAGAAGCTCTGGGAGACAGACCCATAGTCTCCTATAGACAACCACCTAACCTCAAGATGATTCTTACCAACAACCACAAGACATACCACACTAATACCAACCCTGGTACTTTCCCTTGCAACAAACCCCGTTGCCAGCTTTCTCCACATATTCACTCTGCTGACACCATTATTGGGTCTAACCAAGTGAGTTATAAGATCAAGAACACATATTCCTGCGCATCCAGAAATATAATCTATGCTATATGTGCCGAAAGTGTCCGTCTGCTATGTACATTGGACAAACGTCTCAGACACTTTGCCAAAGAATCAATGCCCACAAAACAGACATTAGACAGGATCACAAAGAAAAAAAGTTTCTTGCCATTTCAACCAGAAAGGACATTGTCTTAATGACCTAATCACATACATCCTACTTCAGAAGACTTTCAATTCTGCACTTGAAAGGGAATCCTCTGAACTGGCATTCATGCTAAAATTCGACACTCTCCGCAGGGGGCTGAACTAAGACCCCAACTACCTTACCCATTACAAAGATAGCTTCCCCAATTATCACCTCTAATACCATTAACTCACAGACATCTACCCTTCCCCACCTCTAATATCATTAACTCACAGGCATTCACCTTCCTTCCCCCCCCCCCCCCCCCCCCCCCGCCGGATCACCCTTCTGTTCTAGAATGTGATTTGTCCTTTTCATATGTGTTCATTTTTTTTAATTGTATCCTTTGGTATATATGGTTGTGACTATTTTCTTCCACTATTTGATCTGAGGAAGTGGGTCTGGCCCACGAAAGCTCATCATCTAATAAACCATCTTGTTAGTCTTTAAAGTGCTACATAGTCCTGTATTTTGTTTCAGCTACACTAGACTAACACAGCTACATTTCTATCACTAGGCTAGCCGAGGGCTGTGCTTAAAGGGACTCGACCCCCACCCCGGACAGACAGTTCTCAGGGGTTCCCCGCTTGCAAAGCAGTCCTGGCTTTGAGTGCCCTGAGTGCCCACACTCGGCACATCACAGCACTCGGCCATCAGCCCGGCTGCACTTGCCGCAGGCTGCCATCCGGGGGGGGGCAATCGGGGGGCTGCAGGAGAGCTTCCACCCCGAGGAGCCCGCAGAGCCAGCCCAGTCCTCCCCATAGGGGGCTCGTACCCCATTCCTCCCTCACCTCCTTCCACTTACTCCTCCCTAGCCCCCCCTTCCTGATGTACAAAATAAAGGACACGTGTGTTCAAAAATAGAAACTCTCTTTATTGAACAAAACTCGGGGAGACTGAGAAAAGTAGGTGGGAGAGGGGAAGAGAGAGGGTGGGAGAGGGGAGGGCAACTAAAATGATCAGGGGTTTGGAACAGGTCACATATGAAGAGAGCTAAAGAGACTAGGACTTCTCAGCTTAGAAAAGAGGAGACTGAGGGGGGATATGATAGAGGTCTATAAAAGCATGAGTGGTGTGGAAAGGGTGCATAAAGAAAAGTTCTTCATTAGTTCCCATAATAGAAGGACTAGAGGACACGAAATGAAATGAATGGGCTTCAAACTAATATCAGAAAGTTCTTCTTCACAAAGCAAATAGTCAACCTGTGGAACTCCTTGCTGCAGGAGGCTGTGAAGGCTAGAACTAGAACAGAGTTTAAAGAGAAGTGAGATCAAGTCATGGAGGTTGGGTCCATGGAGTGGTATTAGCCAGGGGGTAGAAATGGTGTCCCTGCCCAAAGTTTGTGGAAGGCTGGAGAGGGATGGCACGAGACAAATGGCTTGGTCACTGTCTTCGGTCCATCCCCTCCAGGGTCCCTAGTGTTGGCCGCTGTCGGCAGACAGGCTACTGGGCTAGATGGACCTTTGGTCTGACCCAGTACGGCCATTGTAAGCTCAGGGTCGGGGGTCTCAGTGGACCACCTTGATTTTCATGCACACCTGCTCCTGGGTGGCCAGGCTGGCAGCTCTCCTGCCCTAGATGGCCACTTTCCTGTGCCTAGTGCGGAGGTCGTGGATGAGGTCCACGATCTCCGCACTAGACCAGGTGGGCGCCCGCCTCTTGCGGACGTGGGCAGGCTCCCGGGAGCCGCCAGCCTGGTCCCGGGAAGAGGCGGAGGGCTGGGTGGCAGCGGGTGGCTGGCTCGTGCCGTGCCAGGTGCAGGGTCTGCTGGCTGGGTGCTGGCAGGCTTGCACCTGGCACGGGCACCGTAGCCAGTCCAAGCCCCTTTAAGGGCTCCGGGGCTGGGAGGGGGGCAATAGAGTTTCCCTGGTGGTGCCCAGAGTGGCCACCAGGGAAAGCTGGGGAGGGCTAGCCTCCCACTAGTTCGAATTAAGTGGCTACACAGCCCTTAATTCGAACTAGTTAATTCGAACTAGGCATTAGTCCTCATGGAATGAGGTTTACCTAGTTCGAATTAAGCGCCGCTAGTTCGAATTAAGTTCGAACTAGCAGTTCGCGTGTGTAGCGCCTATGAAAGTTAATTCTAACTAACATCTGTTAGTTCGAATTAACTTTGTAGTGTAGACATACCCTAATAGGGCTGAGACTCAAAATCTCATCAGTGAAGGAATCTAGAAACAGACAAACTGCAAGATTTCACTCTTTTCTTCCTCCTTCCTTTCCCCCCAGAGTAATGCAAGTTCAGATTGACCAACAGGTTACAGCATATTCTCGCTCAGTCTTGGAAAAAGCTGTGTTTTCAGAAATCTAACTCTGGTTTGCTGCTTCTCCACAGTTCTGAGTAAAAATGTAGGAGGGTTACCTTGGTAAAGTCAACAGTCCAATCCCAGTTGACAGTCACAGAACACAAAATCCTGCTTGTTGGGGTTTCTTCACAAAAGGAGGCAGCTGTGAGATGTACAAACTAAGGATGTAAGGGAATAGTCACTAGCTGATAAGCCTTAGCTTATTGGGTATTCAAGTCAACTACTCGCGTTCCTGCCCCTTGCTCCCTCTGCAGCAGAGGCAGCAAGGGGGAGGAGGAAGCAGGAACCAGTTCTGCATTTAAAATGTAGCAGGAGCTGGGCGGGCAGGCAGCCCGGCTCAGTCCCTGCTCACAGTGGGGTTTGGTTTTAGACCCAGCACGAGCAGGGACTGAGCCGCCTGCCTATCGACTCATCAAGTAGTCGATAAAAATTCTATCAGCTACTCGATTAGTAAAATTAACCTAATTTTCATATCCCTAATACAAACCTCCTTATCTCCATACAGTTCTAGGGTCTTCCCCATACTAGGGCTCTGTCCAAAGGCCAGGAGCAAGTGCCTCCATGACAAACAGTGATTTAATCTATCTAGAGGAGGAAGGATGGTCCAGGGATTAGGGCACTAGCCAGAGACTTGGATTCTAGTCCCTGTTGAGCCATGGACTTCCTATGTGACCTTCCCAAATGGGGATAATACTACACTCAGATACAACAGGACTAGGGGCCTGAAGGTACACAAGAGAGACAAAACGCAGCCAATAGTAGGGAGCAGCACCACAGCAGCTTCATTGATGACTTGCTACCAGTGCCAAAGGTGGGGTAATCTCCCATGCAGTCAAAACCTAGGAATGCTGTCCCTGACTGGGGCAAGATATTCCTTTTTGCCTGCAGTCAGGGGTGCAACAAGTATACTAAGGACAAAAATAATTTGATCAGTCTGCTCTTTTTACTGAGGGAGTGGTTGTTTCAAAGTTCCTTTTGGCACTAAACAAATACCAGAGAACTGCAGACACGTGCAAGTTACCCATTTACAGTCTTAAGACAGGGAAGTTCGGTTTTGTATCTAGGGCAACCACCTTCTAACGCTGATTTGAGAGGCAAATACTTTTAGTACAGACTGGCATGTAAAGAAACATGCTTTAGGAGCAATGTTTAACATGTATTGCTGCCTATTTTCCTCAGAAACGGAGCAAGACTCACATGACAAAAGATTCCTAATTGCAACTAAAGAGTTGGACTGAAACATCCCTTACCAAAGAGATATGGCAGTTTTGTTAAATGATTTCAGTTCTACTCTCAATATTTAATTGAGTGTGGATAGACACTCCTATTGTTCTTTATCTTTTTTATAAAGATATTGGCTAACAGGTAGCAAAAAGGCTGATAGCCCAATGCTAGAAAGCAACAGACAATGTCAGGGTGCAGGCTTCTAGCAATATTCAATGTTAGGGTGAAGCCCTCCCTCGAGACACCCCCCCCCCCCTTGAACGAGTGCTATGCTTTCTTACTGCAGTGTCACAGGGAATAGAAAAGCATCTCAGACATTTCACCTTGTTAGGCTGGGTGGCTGAAAATAGCCACAAGATGAAAAACAAGCCAGCTGGACAACTTAGTCCAGCTGTAATGCAAAATCAAACAGCAGCAGGCTGGAGGCAGGTTATACAACAAGGAATGAACTGTCTACTGATTGAGTGCTAGTGTTCCCATGTAGCTTCAGGGTGGTTTAGCAGAAAATGTCACCTGTTGTCACTTCTGGACTAAGGCATACAGAGCCATTACCTCCCCCACTCCTGGACAAGGGAGAAAGAGATACCATCTCTCACAGATCAAGCCAATTCTAATGACACCTTTTACAGATTCCACCACACTCAGTCATCTTGGCACTGGTCCCAACCCAGATTTCACCAACTGCTAACACAATCTTCAGAAGACTGGGGTTACACCTACACTTGCAATTGACCAACAAAACTTTTGTCTTTCATAGGTGCTAATACTTCTCCTTCCCTGCCTTGCAAACTATGAAAGCTTTGCCATGGCAATCACAGGTGCAAATGCCGCTTTGCTCCTGTAGAAAACTGAAAGCCACTTGTGGGGGCTAGAAGCATTTTGTAGGCAAAAGTGCTGACAAACAGCATTTATATGGCACCGACTTTTACCCTTGCTGCTAAAAGCTGCGCAGTGTAAACACAGCCTGAGTAATGCAGCATAAGCCACAAGGACAGCATGGTCTTTCACCACCTGTAGCACTCTACAGATCAGCCTCTCTAGGGGTAAATACTGCATAGCTACCTGACTCAGTGAGGCTGCACCTCTCACCAAAGCTTGCCTCTCTTGAAATCAACAAATGGAACCATTCTATTTGCAGTTCCACAAGAATGCAATGAGATCTGCAACTAACCAACTACATCCTGGATCATGATTACTGGTAACCGGTTAACCTGCGCCCAGCTCATCCAGCTAGGCCCACTACACCATTGGCCAGCAGCTCCACAAGGCCAAGAGCAGGCATCCCCGTGGTTAACCGTGTAACCGACATTTTGATTGGTTACATGGTTAATATTTTTATACATTTTTTACATCCTTAGACTAAATCAGTCCACTCTGATAGTGAGGGAACCACCTAAATGTAATACCATCAAAGGCAAAACAGAGAAACAATTGGGCAGAAAGAAGTTTCACTATAGCATAGTTCCATGATCCCTCCTGGTGCTCAGCTCTTTGACACCATTTCCAAGTTTAGCAAGGCCAAAAACATTCCTCGTGTTTCTACCACAACTGTGAGGAAAAATACTTCCAACTGTCCATGTTTTTACTTTGGGCTCCACCATCAGCTCAGAAATTCCTTTATCTGTGGGGACAGTTGTATTGCTAACCACTGTGGCCTCAGGAACACCTTGGTTTAGTTTATATACATTAATTCGTTAGGCTCAAGGCTTTCATGCAATTTTAAATCCGCACTTTCTGTGTCAAGCCGAGAATCTCCACATTCTCTCCTGCCATCCACATCTCCTCCTCTACCATATTCTTTGAGGATGTAGAGCGCAGCCCCAGATAATTTACTGTATTTCCTGGGAGAGACTAAACTATTCAAAGTGGATAAATCAAAGACAACACACTAAACACAATGAGGCTGCATCCCCTGCTGGAAAGCACAAAGCTAAAAACAAAACAAAAAACCCAAAAATTGTACCACAAGCTGAGAAGCAAAACTGGGAAAGTATTTGATAATCACCATCTGCTGACAGGAGGACATAACCCATAAGTCCTAGAAACGCATGAGACTATTAGTGAAGTGATTGTTTTCCACAGACCAAAAAAAAGATCACTATGTATTGGGGGCTTATGGAAGCATCAGTATTTGGGAGTTTCACTCCAGCAGGTCCAGGCCCCTTCACTGAAATTGAACAGAAGACTAAAATATGGACACATGCTAAATATTTTTGATCATAGTGATGACCCTCAACAAATCTTACATGATTTATTCTACTGTGAGGGGAAGAAGCTAATTTAGCCCTCTTACTAAACCGGCTGCAGACAATATTACATTGCACTGTGGTCCTATCAGATTTTTACAAAATAAGCCAGGGCAGCCTAGGTCAGTACATTGGACAGGAAACCTCCAAGGAACATTGAGTATTTAAATACTACACAAGTGATGCTGGTGGGCTTTCACTCCGACTCTGGCTATACAGGCAGTCCCCGGGTTACGTACAAGATACGGACTGTAGGTTTGTTCTTAAGTTGAATTTGTAAGTAAGTCGGAACTGGTACATATTGTAGGGGAAACTCTAGCCAAACATTTCTCCAGAGCTCAGTTTTATGCTCCCACACCTCACTTCCCTCAGTCCTTTATTGTCAAGCTGAGGTGTCTGCTGAGAAAAGCCGCTCCTCATCTCCCTGATCTGCTGAGGGGGGCGCTAGCTTCGCGTCTCCCTGGTCTGCTGGAGGGAAGCAGCTAGTGCGGGGTTGCCTCACCCCGTTTGTAAGTAGGGATCCGATGTAAGTCGGATCATGTAACCCGGGGACTGCCTGTAATATTTTTTACTTTCTGTCCTACATTGCAATGCATTGTTTAAATCTGCTATATCCATCTGAGGGATAGCTGTATTTTAGTGACTGGTGAAGTGACGCATAGAAAGTCCTGTGGGAGACATGAGGTTTAATAATGTTCTCAAAATGCTTAGATTATAGGCCTGGGGATACAACCACATTCACTTCAGACTCTCACTACTTTTGTTTTGAAGTGCTCACAATGTAGACGCATTTTCAATCTATAATTTCATCACAAAAGAAAATAAAAACTCGTGACATTTCAATGCTATCTTCTGATCAGCTGGGCCAGGGTGAACTTGAATCAATGTCTCACAAATCCCTAAACCATTAATGGACTCTTATAAGTTAATGTCACAACTTCTCAGTTTCTGAAAGCTATCCAATACATAACTGTTCAAAGAAACAGGAGCACACAGAAGAGAGAAGATGCTCCCTGTGATTTTCTCCCCTGTGATTTTCTCAGATGCTAGGGCCAAACAGGCCAAACTATGATGCTTAGCTGAGTGGAACTGCTTAGAAGACAAAAGAAGGGAAAGTTACTCATCTTGTGCAGTAACTGGAGTTCTTTGAGATGTGTCCCTGTGGGTGCTCCACTTAGGTGCTTCGGCCGTGTGCATAGCGGGGCTGAAGCACCTAAGTGGCGCGCCCCTGGGGACCCTCGAAGATGATGATTACCATTTGACTCAATTATAATGCATCTATAAAAGAAAGACAGCTACTTATTTGCACTAAAACCTTCCTTCCCTATGATTGCATCAGTATAAATTTGGACAGACTAGCAACTAAATAGCAAGGTGAAGAAACTACTCCAAGAACTTATTTAGAAAGGGAGATAACCCATGGAAGACTAAATCAGTTTCTCATGCCCATTTCTAAGGTTTTATCAAAAAGATATTTCTATTCTAAATTTGTATCCAGAAAGATATCATGAAGCTGACAAAAGAAATGTGCAGCTAAAATTGATTCTCTGTTTAAAAGTAATTAAAACCTTTTGAATGGAATAGCAGGAGCAAGCGGGAAGAGAATGTCATGGTTCTCTTCCTAGTTCCACCCATTTAGAAGCACCACTCAGAGTAGACAGTAGACTGAGCAGATCTTCATGACTGCCTTCTTTGTGGCATGCTTGGATCAGCAGTGAAATAGGTAAAAATCAGGATCATTTGTTATTGTTGGGATTTAGAGTTAACACGTCATTTAGATGAATGAGATGAATAAATATAAATAACATACTATCAGTTAGTAACTGATATTCATATCTTGAAGGGTGTCTTCAGATGGTAAAGACTAAAAAGTTTTTAATATCAAGATGCCCCCCCAGGGGGAAAATAAAGCACCAAGCCTCTGTGAGGCAGCGCAGTCTGAACCGTGTTTCAAATGGTTAAGCAAGTAGGATGACCGGTGGTGAAGGGGTCAATCCGGTTAACTGGATAATCATATTTTGAGGGAACTATTTCCTGCCCCCAGCAATTAGGTCACATGTTGCACCTAACCCCATTCCTGGAGAAAGTACAATTTTTCACTGACAGACCAGCAGTGCACTGGCACTGCTACAACCCTAAACATACCCATTGCTTAGCAGCTTTAATCCTGAATTATTTCCCCATTCTTGCAGCACAAAGCTGAGCTTGACGAGAAAACGAGCAAAGTGTACAAAGAAGCAGGCAGCTCATTTATAATTTGAATGTTGAACATTCTTAAAGTTTTCATGTTTATTATGTTATTAACCGCAGAGAATCTCAGCATTTCAGGCACTGAAACGCAAACCCTGAAATAGTGAATTCAACAGATGTTTTTAACACTCTTCTCTGTCAAGAAAAAAAAAAGAGGTGGGAGATATTTAAAAGACTGTGGTTTCTCCATTTATTACCATACACGGCGTGCAGAGGTATATTTGTTAACAATCAGCACTATTTCCTATCAGATTATCACCCATTTGTTTCCACATAGAGCCAGCTGGCTGGAATCAGTGCAACCTTGCTAAAATTTCAGCGCTCCCCACCAAAGATGAGGGGATAGCAGAGCCAGGAGCATGTAAAACTAGCGGGATCAGACATCCCAATATTATTGGTGCCTTCCTGATATTAATGGCTTTGTCTTAATAAGCTCCTATTACACTCCAATCTCTACCACATCCTAAATTTTCATACATGCTACCTGGTCACCCTATATAAAACTATCTGCTTGCGGAAACTGTTCTTTGAAAGGGGTATTAGGCTTACATAAGTGGTTCACACGAAGTAGTTCTGGAAAAGCTGGTTTTAGAAGATGCTAGTTCTGGAAAACTAACATGCAGCAGCAATGGTCAACTACATAAAATTTGATAATGTTAAGAGACTTATATGCTCAGAAGTCTCAGAGGGGTAGCCATGTTAGTTTGTAATTTTAAAAACTAGTAGTCCTATGGCACTGTAGAAACTAGCAAAACTACACACACACACACACACCCCTACTGTCACCAAAAGCTAAGTATCTGACATTTCCAACCAGTCAATTAGTCTCATTAACACTAGGACTATAATTGACAGATAATTTTTTTCTCCCTCTCCATTCTTGTTCTGAGGGTACCCCTTTTTTTCCACCACACAATGTCATCTGAAGAAGTGGGTTTTGCCAGTGAAAGCTCAGAATATTTATAATGTAATAAAATTTAAAATCCCTGTGGTGGGAAAAACACTCAGCAGCCCAATACCGTGTAATTTAATTTTAGAAAGGGGAACTACATGAAAATGAGGAGGCTAGTTAAACAGAAATTAAAAGGTACAGTGACAAAAATAAAATCTCTGCAAGCTGCATGGAAACTTTTCAAAGACACTATAATAGGGGCCCAACTAAGTGTCTACCCCAAATTAAAAAAATACAGTAAGAGAACCAAAAAAGTGCCACCATGGCTTAACAATCAAGTAAAAGAAGCAGTGAGAGATAAAAAGACATCTTTTAACAAGAGGAAATCAAATCCTAGTGAGGAAAATAGAAAGGAGCATATACTTTGTCAAATTAACTGTAAAAACATAAGAAGAAAAGCCAAAGAGGAGTTTGGAGAACAGGTAGCCAAAAACTCAAAAAGTAATAGTAAAATGTTTTTTAAGTACGTCAGAAGCAGGAAGCTGGCTAAACAACCACTGGGGCCCTTGGACGACTGAGATGCTAAAGGAGCACTCAAAAATGACAAAGTCATTACAGAGAAGCTAAATGAATTCTTTGCTTCAGTCTTCGTGGCTGAGAATATTGATATTGGGGAGATTCCCAAACCTGAGCCATTCTTTTTAGGTGACAAATCTGAGAAATTGTCCTAGATGGAGGTGTCATTAAGGATGTTAAATTGCAGTTAACTGACTAGCCAAGTAGTCGATAGGCACTTCTACATTCCTCCTTTGAAATGTACAAGAGACCCCGGAGGGGCTCTTGTACACTTCAAAGGAAGAATGCGGAACTCCGTAAGAAGCTGGGGCATGCCTGTTTTGAAATGTACAAGAGTCCCCAGTGGGAGCTCTTGTGAATTTCAAAGCCATGGAGCCCTGGATCAGCGGGGGACCCCTGCTCAGCTGTGTGGTACTGTCACTTTGAAGTACCCCTTCTCCCCCCAACCTTTGCTACCTCTATCTGATAGAGGCAGCAAGGGGGGGGGATCGACTAGTTGACTGTCTATCTGATAAGTATCAGAGGGGTAGCTGTGTTAGTCTGAATCTGCAAACGCGGCAAGGAGTCCTGTGGCACCTTACAGACTCTCTGTCTGAGGGGTTGGAGCATATGTGATTGTACCTCAGTGCTTGGCTGTAAACAATGGATCGTGTGGTGTATCCGGGATGGAAGCTGGAGGCATGCAGGTATGGACACAAATCAGATATTAGGAATGGCAACATACAAAAACCTGTAGGGGAAAACTTCAATCTCCCTGGACACACAATTGCAGATCAAAAGGTAGCCATCCTGCAGCAAAAAAACTTCAGGACCAGACTTCAAAGAGAAACTGCTGAGCTACAGTTCATCTTCAAGTTCGACACAATCAACTCAGGATTAAACAAAGACTGTGAATGGCTAGCTAACTACAAAAGCAGCTTCTCCTCTCTTGGTATTCACACCTCCAGATCAGCTACTAGAAGTGGGCCTCATCCTCACTGATTGGATCCACATCATCTCTAGCCTGATTCTGGCCTGCACATTTATACCTGCCTCTGGAAATTTCCACTACATGCATCTGACGAAGTGGGTCTTTGCCCATGAAAGCTTATGCTCCAACACTTCAGTTAGTCTATAAGGTGCCACAGGACTCCTCGTGACTTTTATCCGATAAGACGAGTCCTTAACATCTTTAGTCCAGGACCAAACACCATTTCTACCCCAGGGATCATGATTCAGCTCCTATAGGAAGCATAACAATAACCATGGTACATCATGTTCCACAAAAGACCCTGCGTTTTGAAGCTAGAGCACTCTCAGTGTTCACACCAGTAACAAATGGAGCAGTGTTCCAAAAAAATATAAATATATAATTTTTTTTATTTATTATATATATATATATATATATATATATATATATATATATATATATATATATATATATAAAATAACTGAGATGCCCAAGGTATGACAGAATGGGCAGAAGAAACACATGAATGAAAACATCAGAGAAGAATGCAGGGGCTGATTAAAATTAATATATAAAACTTCTTTCTAAACCCTTAAACCTTGCCAAATATCACATAATGTCTTACACATACTCTCTGGCTGTTCGAACAGCCAAGCAAGTATTCAAATAAGTTAAAATAGAAGATAACTTGCCTTAACATCTTGACCATGAGATGGGACTGTAACAGCTCAGCCTAACAATCTGATCTTACCAGAGAAAGGAGAAAAACCCAAAATTAACTCTATCGAACTGGGGTTCATTCCAGGATTGCTGCAAGAAATAACCTTATCCCATACAGACTAGCTCAAGCTTCAAGTTTGTTCCAAAGTACATGGGACTTTATTTCTCCAGCATCTAGTTTTATTTTTACAATATAGCTGACTAGTAAAGCAATTCAGCAGGTTTTCAGTGCAAATAAACATGTGGTGCAATTTTAGAAACTCTATTTTAAAAAAAGGTTTGCACCAGCTGCAATCAAGTAGCAAAAACCTCACCACTAGATCTGGGCTGTAAGAGCTATAAAGAGGATATGTGCTACTGCCGTCATTTAATTAGTCCAGCCTCAGAGTTTAATAACCAGGAGAGAGACTGCAAGAGGCATAGACAGCCTCAAGGGAAATGTCCTTATTTAAAAAAAAAAAAGACAGATGGAATGATGTTGTAATGCTGTGCCCTTTTGCAATGAAATGTACATCAAACAGCTCTTGAAACAGAATAGTAGTCCACGTCATCACCTGAAATCACGACTCTGCTGCCCCCTAAACCCTTGCCCAAGCACTAACATGTCCAGAGGCAGATCTGTCTTTTACTCAGAAATGTAATCGTGGCCACTTAGCAAGGAATGAAGGCATTGTACTCAGTGATTTTACTCAGCCTTCCACATAAACCCAAACCAAAACCAGGCAAGAGTGGTGCACAGAATAATGACAAAGGAGCCTATATTTTCCATATGCACCACTTCACTAGTTGGCCACATAACTTTCACGCTAACCATGTGGTATACTTTATTTTATACAGGTTCTTGTCCTGTTTTCATCTCCAAAAGCACCTTCCAGTAATGCACCTAGTGCCATGAGTAACATCCGTCACATGCTCATTTTCTCATCCTCTTCCCAAGGGAAGGCATGTGCAGAGTGTATTTTGGTTTGGATTTGTTTAATATAGAACATGGAGACTCCAAGAGCAACCCAGTGCCAGAGGGCAAGGGGCTCAATGGAATCAGGTAATGCGTTTCAGCTGGCCCGACCAATTCAGCATACCACAATTCACTATGGTTATAATCTGCATCTAAAATAAATACATGTATTCATTTATTTAAGAATAAATGTATTCTCAAAACGTGTTTGGCAAGTAAAGTGTAAGTACAATCTGCCCTAGATAAACGAATGTTATTTGCTTTTCTAACCAGCCCAGTCATCAAGCAGAGACAACAAAGATCTATTTACATATTAAGTAAACAAAGCTATCAAGCTAAGAGAAAGAGACAAGCAGGAGAGAGAAGCTGGATCTGGGTTTTACTCTTCAAAAAATATACTGCAAAGCGGGCGAGCCAACAGACCTCCAGACCTCTGGACAAGGGGGGCTGGCTCCATGCTTCTGGGAGGGCGGAGCCTCAATGGGAAGGGGCAGGGACAGGGCAGCCAGAGCCAATCCTCCACACTGCCCAGCATGTAACACAACCTGCCCCGATCACGCCACATGGTGCTCCAGCAACAATTTAAAGGGCCCAGGACTCTGGCTGCTACCTGCTCTTATAGTAGTGGCAACGAGGAGACCCAGACCCTTTTGAACCTCTGGGGCCCAGGACAACTGCCCCCTTGGCTCCCTGCTTCCCCCCCCCCCCCACACAGGCCTGTTGCAAAGTTTTATTGATCTTTGAATACATCAGGGCTGAACCTCAAGTGATAAGCAACTGAATCAGCTGACTGTACACTGTGTTTTACAATGCTGTATTAAGGGAGGCCTTTTCTGAACACTGTGATACGCTGGTGATTAATATCACTGTGAATTGTATGTGTTAACACTACATAAGGAATTATGGATACTTAATATAATGCTTTACAGTCTGTGACCAAAAGGGAGAAACCTGTTTCAGAAGAGAACATCACAGCTCCTACCTTTCTCCAATGACATTAAGCAAAACCAAAAACAATGGAAGCCCCATTTAAAGTCAAATCAGCAGGGCTAAGTATCCCATAGGAAAGAAAGCAACAGTATGTGGTTATCCTGCCACTTGAAACAAAATCACTGAACTTTGGAAGATATAAGCAGGGACAGAAACCATCTCTGGCATCCATCTAAAGACAGATGTGAAGGAACAATTCTCTTGCAAGCAGAAAAGGATGGTTCCTTCAGATAAGGCCAAACAGAGATGTCGAAGTCTCTAGTAACAGAGCATAGGTGAAAGGTAGGCAAAGTTTTTTCACCTAGGAAGAAAAGGGAAACCAGCTCCTTGTACTTTTGTGGAAGGTCCTGACTGAAGCAACATCAACTGTGGCTGGGAATGTATCAGATTGGTGAGAGAAACCATCTTGAACAAAGCCCATACCTTGCTAGATCAAGATTTAGACTTTTAGACAAGCGTGTGCACGTTTTATTTGCTTGTTCCCATCTCTACTTTTATTTGGCATCGCTTGAACTCTATAGCGGAGTAACAAACCTTGTTGTTTTTCTCCGCCAGCCAAGAGAAGCCAGGGTGTCCATTTGGGGAAACTTGGGACTTTGTCTACAGGTGGCCTTAGAAACTGCCTCTCTCACCTTAAGAGGATACTTGACAGAGAAGAACCCTGAAAAGCTGTAGACCCAGGCCAGAGTAAAGATAAACTCTAAAGTTCTTTACCTGAGATAAGAATAGCTGTATAGGGTAAGATTTTGCATATCACAAAAATTTCTTAGTGGGTTAGACCTAGCTAAGCATTTTTTGTTCATTTTAATGAAGTAACTTACTTTGATCCGACTGTTATTACTTGCAACCACTGAAATCCTATTTTTATACTTTAAAAACATTTTTGCTTATCAAGGCCAGTGTAAATAATTATTACTTGGGCAGAGCATCCACTATGCATGTCTCTCATTGATAAAGGGAGCAGCTCTTATGAGCTTTCACTATGTAAAATCTTTACACAGAGTCAGATGGATTTGTTTGGGGGTTTTGGACCCTTTTGGTGGTTGGTTTCCTGGGTGCTGAGCCCTCCCAGAGCGGAACTGACTCTGTGACCGTATCACTCTGCAGAGGAACATTGTGCACTCCACAACATTGTGCTTTGGCTGGGCAGACCAAAGGACCTAGCCCAGCAAGACAGGGTGGTGGACAGCCCCAGAGAGCAAGACAACAGGTGTCAGTGGCATGATCAGTTTAATTTGCTTGTTCCCATCTCTACTTTTATTTCTTTTATTAGGCATCGCTTGAACTCTATAGCGCCCCAGACAAGTGCTCTAGCCACCAGGCTAGAAAGTGAGTCAGTCTTTCACTCACTCTCGGTGACTGTTATAATATTTTATACAAATTGTAACAGAGGCAGCAGTAAAGACAGGAATCCTTTGCTTACATTAAAAAAAAAGAGATTTAAAAAGGGTGTCCTGAAAATAAACATTTCACTTGATCCAAATCAACATTTTTTTTAATCGACTCTGATTTGCCAAAAATTCAGAACAGTCTGAGTTTTAATTCAGGCCTTTTTTATTTATTCATCACAACTTCCAACAAACTGAAAAATCCATTACACACCCTGCCTTAGCCAGAAGTACCCAAGATAGATATATCTAACTTCCCTGCTCACAAGAGTTTTGTGAGGGTAAATCCGTCAATACTTGAAGGGCTCAGACACTATGATGATGGGGACTACATAGAAACGAGCTGGAATCCATTTTTACAGTTCTCAAAACATCATTGGCCTCATCATTGGATAAAACTTTTTGAATTTCCGAACAAGCCACAGATGGCGCTGTCCGTTCAAGTTTCCATGCAAGACTTGGACCAGGACTCCTCACCTTTTCACACAGGATTTTTGAAAAGGCTCTAAGGAAGTAGTAAGGGTCTCTCCAGAAATGTGTTCAGCAGACATTGCCAAAACTGTAATGACAGTATAAATTCTACAGAGGGTTAAGTACACATTAAATATGTGACAATGAAAGTATTTTAGCAGCCAGGTCACCTGATTTAATCTTGAAGCACTGGCAATGGGCATTACCCCATACTGTCAGCACTTTGGCCTTGGCTAACAGACTAAGGGTCAAACAATGGAGAAGCTTTCCTGACTTCTCATTCCACCTTTCACTTTACTCAATCAAATCTCATTATTGACCATGACTTTCAGAGTTAGAGTTCCACACCCTGTAAATATGGCCTACATTCTTTGTTCCTAGATGTACATATTTACATTTAGCAGTATTAAAACACACCGTTTGCTTGCAGCCAGTTTATGGGAACCATATATTCCCAAGACTTGCCATAACCTTTTCTTCCAAACGCTATCAAAAGCCTGGCTGAAGTCTATAAAATTGTTTAGCAGGTTCAGTTGTGTTTTATGTACCTATCTGATTCCTGTCTTACCACAAATAACTGATATATTTTACTTCATCCTGGTCTAAATCCAGCCTGTCCCTCTGCAATACCACTTCCAAGTACAGTAAAACTCCATTGGTCCAGCATCTGATAGTCTGGCACTCCTGATGGTCCGGCACCATCAGGAACCCGGAAGTGCTCCGGGCACCCGGACCATTGGAGCTACTCTGCCCCCGGCTTCCCCAATTCAGCCGCTGCTGAAACTGACCAGCGGCTGAATCGGGGAAGCCGGGAGCAGAGCAGCTGGGGTGCTGCCTGGTAGGTCCCGTAGCACTGCCCCTCGGGGCTGCGGGACCAACGCGGCAGCACCCCAGCTGTGCCCATTAAGCAGCTGCTAAAATTGACCAGTGGCTGACTTCGGGAAGCCTGAGGCAGAGCAGCTCTGCCTTGGGCTTCCTGGAATCAGCCGCTGATCAGTTTCAGCAGCAGCTGACTTGGAAACACCTGGAGCAGAGCAGCTGGGGTGCTGCTGAGGGGCAGCGTTACAGGACCAACCAGGCAGCACCCCAGATGCTCTGTCCCAGCTGTCCCCAATTCAGCCGTTGCCCCAGGCGTCCCCAAGAGCAGCTGGGGTCCTGCCAGGTTGGTCTTGCAGCGCCAAGGAGCGGCGCTACCAGACCAACCCAGCAGCACCCCAGCTGCTCTGCCGCAGGCGTCCCCGATTCAGCTGCTGCTGAAACTGACCAGCAGCGGCTGAATTGGGGATGCCTGGGGCAGAGCCAGACTATCGGAAGGGGGGGGCTATGAGGGGTCTGTGGTGGCATCCCCCCCCACACCACCCCAGACCCCTCATAGCCCCCTCTTCCGATAGTCCGGCATATCTGATAATCCGGCACCCCCTGGGTCCTAAAGGTGCCGGATTATGGGAAGTTTACTGTACTTCTTCCTTCTCCTCTGCAATATCTTGGGGAATACATTTCCTGGAACACTCAATGAGCTGATTCCTCTGTAGCTACTGCATTTACTCTTAACCCCTTTTTAATATATTGGTACTAGTACAGCTTTCTGTCAGTTGCTCAACACTCACTCTTCCTTGTAAATCTTAAAACAGGCTATGTATCATCTTTACTGTGTGTACCTTGCCTGTGCAACAGCTGTGCAGTTACGTTGTCACCGAGTCCTGGCACATTTCCCTATTTCAAGTTTTCTATCCAGATTTTTACTATTTCTAAGAATTCCAACATCTGCTCTCCGTTGTTTGTATTGGAAAGCTTCTCCCAGAACACTTCACCTTCTGTCTTCTGCACACTGTATTCTTTCCATTTTCTTTGCTTGCTCACTGGCAATTATGTACCTGTTCTGGTCTTTCACTGTGGATATCTTCAACTCACATGTCCCATTCAGTTGTTTTATCTTGCAATACATACTGTGCCACTTCTCGGGGCATACTCCTCTGCTTCTTTACATTGTTCATTTATCTAGATGTTAGTCTCTCTCCACTTTCTACTTTATCTCAATGACCTGTGCACTCTATAGCAAATAAACCTTAATTCCTGGATTTTGTGGCATGAGATTAAATTAAGCACCAGCTTCATTTAGAGAGTTAATTACATATAAAAATGAACCAGTTTTCAACATGCCAAAGATTTTTCTACTGACAATTCATAACAGCATCTTGCAAGCTACCAATGAGAAACTAGGACTGGAATATTAGGAAAACTAGAATACTAGGACTGGAAGGGACCTCGAGAGGTCATCGAGTCCAGTCCCCTGCCCTCATGGCAGGACCAAGCACCATCTAGACCAGTGGTCCCCAACCTTTTGAGGTTGTCGGGCGCCAGGGGGCGTGGCCATTCACCCGCCGGGCGCCAGGGGGCGGGGACACTTGCGCGCCCGGGGGCAGCCCCCCCCCATAGCTGCGCGCCCGGGGCCGAGGCCCCCACCCTCAAGCGCCGCGCGCCCGGGGCCGGCACTCCCTCCCCCCCCCCCGCAAGTGCCGCGTGCCCGGGGCCGGCGCTCCTCCCCCCGCCCTCCCTGCAAGCACCACGCGCTCCCCCCGCCAAGCGCCGCGCGCCTGGGGCCGGTGCTACCCCCGCCAAGCACCGCGCGCCCGGGGCCGGCGCTCACCGTGCGCCATGTGCCCGGGGCCAGGCCAGCCCCGAGCACCTGGCAGGCGCATGCAAATGCCCCCGCGAGTGCCATGGCGCCCGCGGGCACCGTGTTGGGGACCACGGATCTAGACCATCCCTGACAGGTGTCTATCTAACCTGCTCTTAAGTATCTCCAGTGATGGAGATTCCACAACCTCCCTAGGCAACTTATTTCAGTGCTTAACCACCCTGACAGTTAGGAACTTTTTCCTAATGTCCAACCTAAACCTCCCTTGCTACAGTTTAAGCTCATTGCTTCTTGTTCTATCCTCAGAAGCCAGGAAGAACAATATTTCTCCCTCCTCCTTGTGACATCCTTTTAGATACCTGAAAACCGCTATCATGTCCCCTCTCAATCTTCTCTTTTCCAAACTAACCAAGCCCAATTCTTTCAGTCTTCTTTCATTGGTCATGTTCTCTAGACCTTTAATCATTTTCGTTGTTCTTCTCTGGACCTTCTCCAATTTCT
The DNA here is from genome assembly GCF_052426305.1 of Pelodiscus sinensis. Classification (NCBI taxonomy): domain Eukaryota; kingdom Metazoa; phylum Chordata; order Testudines; family Trionychidae; genus Pelodiscus; species Pelodiscus sinensis. Next base: position 348,802,912 of record NC_143052.1, on the reverse strand, counting down.
CCATATCTTTCTTGAAATGTGGTGCCCAGAACTGGACACAATACCCCAACTGAAGCCTAATCAGCGCAGAGTAGAGTAGAAGAATGACTTCTCGTGTCTTGCTCACAACACACCTGCTGTTCATGCATCCTAGAATCAAGTTTGCTTTTCTTGCAACAGTGTCACACTGTTGACTCATTTAGCTTGTGGTCTACTATAACCCCTAGATCCCTTTTGCTTCCCATTCTGTATGTGTAAAACTGATTGTTCCTTCATATGTGGAGCACTCTGCATTTGTCCTTATTAATCTTCATCCCGTTTACCTCAGACCATTTCTCCAATTTGTCCAGATCATTTTGAATTATGATCCTGTCCTCCAAAGCAGTTGCAACTCCTCCCAGCTTGGTATCATCTGCAAACTTAATAAGCGTACTCTCTATGCTGATATCTAAATCGTTGATGAAGATACTGAACAGAACTGGTCCCAAAACAGACCCCTGCGGAACCCTACTTGTTATACCTTTCCAACAGGATTATGAACCATTAATACCTACTATCTGAGAATTGTTATCCAGCCAGTTATGCACCCATCTTATAGTAGCCCCATCTAAGTTTTATTTGCCTAGTTTATTGGTAAGAATATCATGTGAGTCCGTATCAAATGCCTTACTAAAGTCTAGGTATACCACGTCCACCGCCTCTCCCCTATCCAAAATACTCGTTATCCTATGAAAGAAAGCTATCAGAATAGTTTGACATGATTTGTTCTTTACAAATCCATGCTGGCTGTTCCCTATCACCTTATTATCTTCCAAATGTTTGCAGATGATTTCTTTAGTTACTTGCTCCATTATCTTTCCTGGCACAGAACTTAAACTAACTAGTCTGTAGTTTCCTGGGTTGTTCTTATTTCCCTTTTTACAGATGGACACTATACTTGCCCTTTTCCAGTCTTCTGGAATCTCTCCTGTCTTCCACGATTTTCCAAAGATGATAGCTAAAGGCTCAGATACCTCCTCTAACAGCTCCTTGAGAATTCTAGGATGCATTTCATCAGGCCCTGGTGACTTGCAGACATCTAACTTTTCTAAGTGATTTTTAACTTGTTCTTTTTTTAATTTTATCTTCTAAACCTACCCCCTTCCCAGTAGCATTCACTATGTTAGGCATTCCTTCATCAGACTGCTCGGTGAAGACCGAAACAAAGAAGTCATTAAGCATCTCTGCCATTTCCAAGTTTCCTGTTACTGTTTCTCCCTCCTCACTGAGCAATGGGCCTACCCTGTCCTTGGTCTTCCTCTTGCTTCTAATATATTATAGAATGTCTTCTTGTTTCCCTTTATGCCTGTAGCTAGTTTGAGCTCGTTTTGTGCCTTTGCCTTTCTAATCTTGCCCCTGCATTCCTGTATTGTTTGCCTATACTCATCCTTCATAATTTCTCCTAGTTTTCATTTTTATATGACTCCTTTTTATTTTTAGATCATGCAAGATCTCCTGGTTTAGCCAAGGTGGTCTTTTGCCATATTTTCTATTTTTCCTACGCAGCGCAATAGCTTGATTTTGGGCCTTTAATAATGTCCTCTTGAAAAACTGCCAACTGTTTTCAAGGCTTTCTTTGCAACTATGAGAGGGCAAGAAACAATTTTAAAAAAATATTAAGGATTCTCGAGCACAATTAATCAATGGCAGATGGATTCACCGGAAAACTCAGCATCACAAAATTCACAGGGAGCTGATTATGATGCTTTTCGTAAAACATGCAAATGTCAAGGATCAATTTTTTTTTCTTTTATTGTATTCATACATTTCCTTCTGTTCCCTGTGAACAAAGGTAATAGTTATTGTATTATATACTGATACTTATGAATTTTACGTAGCACTTAGGCTCCAAGGAAAAAGAAACCTTCAACATATCTAGGACAAACAGTTCTGGACCATGCGTTAGAAACATGTCATGGCGCTGATAACATACTTTCAAGCTGCTCTTCTGGCATTCTGTTTTTATTGTGCGTATTCTAGTAGAACATGGGAGCTCCAGTCAAGGATCAAGGCCTTATCACGTTAAGTCCTGTACAGACAAGCAATAAAGATTACTGTCCCTACCCCAAAAAGCTTATGGCCAAGTGACAGGAGGCAACAGGTGGACAGAGAGAGAGAGAGACAAATGGGATGAGAGAATAAGATAATAAAAAATGCAGCAGAAAAACAGAAGTCTCAGCTCACTATTTGCCTGAAATCAATAGCTTGAGCAGCAAACTGTTCCAACAGCTTGAAAGCAACAGTTCAGTGGAACCCCACAAAAGAGCTTAAGCTCTTGAGTAGAACCCTGAAAACGAGCAGTTATTGCTTTAGAGGGGCTCCTTTCTAGCCCATTCCTAGGGAAGGGGGGGTGCTTTTAAAGTATTTTCATCCATTTTCCTTCCAATGCAATGGAGTGCACCTCATGCTGGGGACACACATTAAGTAACTGCTTTGGCATGGACGCCATCAAGAAGGCACACCTCCTAGCCCATCTCAAAAGCACTCCTCCTACCACAACTTAATCAAGACTCTGAATGTTCCCTTAATCACATCCTTACCAAAGGAAGAGTAAAGGTAAAGGGATTTCCAAGCCACTGCCAACAATAGTTTTCAAGGAAATGTAGAGAAAATGAGGAAGCATAAATTATAAGTCACCAACTGAAGTTTAGTTACTCAGTGCAAGAACTTCAATAGTAGGTAGGAGCGGTACTTTCTGAATGCTAGCCACCACAGCTGTTATCCAAGGAGTATCACAACAATGTTAACAGAAGCAAGGATCTCTACTTCATCTGGACCATGGCACAAAGAGGAACAAATTGATTCCCTTCATATCAGGCGTTTTCTCATACTGACTTCATGGGCAAAAGAGTCAGCCTGATCTGACCCGAGCTTGAGAAAGTCTGGTTCTTTTTCAACCCACCCCAAATCCAACACTGTATTCAGGACCCATTCAAGTTCAGGTCAGGTTGCAGAGCTCTCATTTAAACAAAAGCATTTCAATATCACTGAATATAAAGTCATATATCTAGTAGGGACAGGTAAGGCTTACTCATTACGATTAACCGGTGGGGGCTGGAGCAGCCCCCCAGCCCACATTGTGCAAGGGATACTCCAGCTCCGCCAGAGCAGCCCCAGTCCATGGTGGGGTTGCCCCCCTCCAGCCTGGCCACGGCAGACACACAGGGGCACTCCAACCTAAGGATGTTAAACTGCTGTTAACTGACTAGCCAAGCCCTACTGGGGCTCTTGTACGTTTCAAAGGAGGAATGTGGAACTCCATGCACAGCCTGGGGCCAGCAGGAAGTCCAGCTGACTCCAGGCTGCATGCAGGCGTGCCTGTTTTGAAATGTACAAGAATCCCCAGCGGGGGGCTTTTGTACATTTCAAAGCCATGGAGCCCAGGGTCAGCGGGGGACTCTGCAGCTGATCCCGATTCCACACGACACTTCCCCGGAACCCGGGGTCAGCTGAGGACTCCCAGGTTCTAGGGAAATGCCGCACGGAGCATAGGATCAGCTGGGGAGTCCCAACTGACCCTGGGCTCCACAGCTGCCCCTTTGAAACGTGTAGGCAGCGTTTCAAAGGGGCAGCCACAGAACAGCTGACCCCTAGCTCAGCTGACCCCGGGTTCTGGGGAAATGCTACGCAGAACCCAGGATTAGCTGGGAAGTCCTCAGCTGCCCCCAGACTCCACGGCGCTTTGATATTTTAACGGGGCAGCACCGCACAGCTGAGCCGGGGATCAACTGTGCCATGGCTGCCCCTTTGAAGTACCTCTTCCCCCTCCCCCCCTTTGCTGCCTCTATCTTATAGAGGCAGCAAGGAGGGAGGAATTGACTAGTTGACTAGTCCTTAACATCCTTACTCCAGCCCAGACCCTCTGATTAACCAGTTAACTAATTAAGTGGGATTTTACACCCCTATTGTCTAGGGACAAAGAACATAGGTCACACTCATGAGATGGGGGACTCTATCCTGAAATGCAGGAATGCTGAAAGAACTTAGGGATAAAGGCACATAACCAATTAAACATGAGTTCCCAGTACAATGTTGTAACTAAGAAGGTTAAATGCAATTTTTGAATGTGTAAGTAGGGGAATATCAAGTAGGAGCAAGGAGACGGTATTACCTCTTTATACTGTGTTATAGGAATACTGTGTTCAGGTCTCGTTTCCACACTTCATTACGTTAAAAATTAGGAAGTGTTCAGGGAAGAGCTACAAGAATGATATGAAGTCTGGAAAACATGCCTTACAGTGAAAGGTTTAAGAAGCTATATCTATTCAGTTTATCCAAGAGAATTACAAGAGACTAGATCGTGTTCTGAAGTAGGAGGAAGAATTTCTGATAGCAGAGCACTCTAAAATCAAGCAGATAAAGGTTTAACAAAATCCAATGGCAGGAAGCTGAAGCAAGATAATTCAGATAATTTAACGATTAATTACTCTTGTAGTTAAATTATGTATTAGAACAATTTAACCTAGGGATGTTTGAAGCCTTTAAATCAAGAATGGATGTCCTACTAAAACTTCCGTACCAGCTCCAACAGAAATTAGGGACTTGGTGCAGAGATTACCAGGGGACGGTGTTTGGCCTTTGTTATGTGGGAAATCTGACTGGAGATTATCATAATATTCCCTTCTTGCCTTAAAAATCTATCACCACCAAACACCACCAACTCATTTCTCATACATGACCAGACAACTGGCCAGCACTATCACCCTGTATTGCATTATCACAATTCTTGATTTTCCCCCAAAGAGAACAGAAGCCGAGGAAAATAGCTGTTTACAAGATGAAGTTGCTGAACACAGCCTGAAGTGCAATTTTCCTAGAGACCGAGTTACACTTCATACACATACACCTATCAGTTCTAAAATCAGAGCTGTACTGCTGAGAAATCACAATCATATACCCATATCCAGTATAAAGCATTGCATTTAACTGGGCATGCACATTAATCTAGACCTCAAAGCAAGAAGAGCCTCATCAGCAACCACTCTCCACACACCTCTGCTTTCTGAGTAAACTGCTTTTCTGGTGTTTCTGAGAATTATCTTCACAGAATAGATAGGTAACCACTATACCATCACTTTTTTTTTTTTTAAAGTATCGGTTGAACTTCTCCAGTCCAGCATTCTCTGGTCCAGCAACTTCCGTGGGCCAGCATGATTTTAGTTAGCTGGATGGCCACTTATGGGTGTGGCCAAGCTTCCCATGGTCCCATAAAGTTTGTTTACAGCCACCAGTCCTGGCTGTGTGCTCTGTACTGTTGTTTAGCTCTAATTTACCCCTAAATGTCCTCTAAGAGCCCAGTAAGGGGAAGGGTCGGTAATGCTACTAGATAATATTGACCTCCCATGGTTTGGCAAATTCTCTGCTTCAGCACCTGATCAGGCCCTGAGGGTGACTAGAGAGGTTCAACCTGTATACCAATCAGGCCAACTTAAAGAAAACCCATTTCAAAACATAGTAGTCCTAGACTGTCTGCATGTATTTAATGATATTGGGAATATACAGTCATGCCTCCACCTAACAAGTTTCATACTGTTCCTAGAGTATGCATAAGGCAGAAAGTAATATGTTATGTATTGAGGGCTTTCTGCTCTTAAATACTGGTAACTATGGCTGTTTTTAATGTTTGCTTTTTAATTACAGTATCTTAAAACAGCCCTTTAGACATGGGCCTTGTGTGGTATGCACCATAAAATCTTCAACAATTATTCAATAAAAGACACACACACAAAGTAGTTAAATTCTTTGAATTACTGGCCCCGGGAGTGAATACCTTCCTCATGCCTCAATACATGTTTATGCAGTCCAGTCAGACCTCATTTATCTATCTTCTGATTTCTGACCTGTAATTACTATTGTGCCGTTGTAGGTGACGTGTGCTCATCCAAAGTTATTTTTAATCTAAAAACTGGAATCCGCATACTGACTAGGAATGAACAGATGGGTGTATGTACAGTGAACAGGAGCCCTTTAGAAGGGAAACCTTGCCTGCAGGTAATCTACACCAGAGACTGGGACTCACACAGTTCTCCTCTACCTCACTGCACTTAATTGCTTCTCATTTAGGCTATGTCTAGACTACATGACGGAGCCATGTAAAATAGTTTATTCAGCATCATCAAAGAAGCGGGGATTTAAATAATCCCCGCTTCATTAAAATAAAAATGTCCGCCACGCTGTGCCAACAATCAGCTGATCTGGCACAGCGCGGCAGTCTAGACACCGCGCGGTCGACAAAGGAAGCCTTTGTCAACCGCTCCGGTATGCCTCGTGAAACGGCTTCCTTTGTCGACCGCACCGCGTCTAGACTGCCACACTGTGTCGGATCAGCTGATCGTCGGCACAGCACGGAGGCCATTTTTATTGTAATGAAGTGGGGATTATTTAAATCCTCGCTTCTTTGCCTATGCCGAATAAACTAATTTACATGGCTCTGTTAACGGAGCCATGTAGTCTAGGCATAGCCTTAGAGATGAAAACAAGTCAGAAACTAAATCAGTGTCAGGGCTGCCACATTTCTGTAGGGCCTTCAAAAATTACACCACTTAAAGGCTCCTTGGAAGCACAAACTCTTTCTTTCAAAAGAACAGAAAAAATCCAGTTTTCTTATCAGGCCAAGCTGGATGTGAAGTTGTTCTCAAACCTAAAACAATGCCATTATCTCATACACAGAACCCAAGAATGAGAGCTAGTTTTTAAAAAAGATTTGGAAAATATCCAATAGCTATGCCACTAACTTTTGTAAGGGAAAAATTCATGTGAATCAGCATTATACTGTTAATGTGGGGCTCAGGCTAAATCTACATTGGCACTTTACAGTGCTGTAATCCTGTCCTATCCCTCCTCCCCACGCAATCACAGGAAATTACAGTGCTATAAAACACCAGTGAGAACCAGGCTACAGCGCTGTGAGCCAAGATCGCTGAGAGGACGCGGTCTACATAGGAGCACTGGGAGAGCTTTCCCCCAATGCCCGTGCCGTGGCCACACCTTCAGTGTGCAGAGCTGCACTTAAAACTCTTAAATGTAGACAAACCCTCAGTATTATCACTGCTCAGAGATCAAGCACCAGGTTTATGTCCTTTGTCTGACTTCAGGACTCAGGAGACCCAAGAGCTTGCCAATTTTAGGTTTTAGCTACACTTGCAATTGATAGACTAATCTTGAGGTTCACAGGTGCTTAAAAAACACCCTCCCCCTCCACAATGACAAAAGTTTTGCTGCAGCAAGTGTGAAGCAAAAGCTACTAGTGGGGACCGGAATATTTTGTGCAAAATCTCCAACAAAGTGCATTCACAGGTGCTGACTTGTCGGGGCAGGGCTATGTTGACACAGCCTTGTCAACTAAAAGCTGTGTAGTGTGGACCTAGCTATACTAACGTCCAGTTTTAAAGCCAAAAAGATATAAATCCATGGTACGCCCACATTTTGAATACTGCATACAAATGTGGTCTACTCATCCCAAAAAAGATATACTGGCATTAGAAAAGATCCAGAGAAGGGCAACTAAAATGATTAGGGATTTGGAACAGGTCCCATATGAGGCGAGATTAAAGAGACTGGGACTTTCAGCTTGGAAAAGAGGAGACTAAGGGGGGATAGGATAGAGGTCTATAAAATCATGAGTGGTGTGGAGAAAGGGAATAAGGAAAAGTTATTTATTTGTTCCCATAATATAAGAACTAGGGAACACCAAATGAAACTAACGGGCAGCAGATTTAAAACAAATAAAAGGAAGTTCTTCTTCACACAGCGCATAGTCAATCTGTGGAACTCCTTGCCTGAGGAGGTTGTGAAGGCTAGGACTGTAACAGGGTTTAAAAGAGAACTAGATGAATTCATGGAGGTTAAGTCCATAAATGGCTATTAGCCAGTATGGGTAAGGAATGGCGTCCCTAGACTGTTTTTCAGAGGGTGAAGATGGATGGCAGGAGAGAGGTCGCTTGATTATTACCTGTTTGATTCACTCCCTCTGAGGCACCTGGCATTGGCCACTGTCGGCAGACAGGGTACTGGGCTGGATGGACCTTTGGTCTGACCCAGTATGGCCGTTCTTATGTTAAGTAAAATTTTTGGTAGAAATGTTGCCGTGTAGGAGTGTTAGTCTGGTGCTGCTGAAACAAAAAACAGGACTGTGTAGCACTTTAAAGACTAACAAGATGGTTTAATAGGTGATGAGCTTTCGTGGGCCTGAGGAAGTGGGTCTGACCCACAAAAGCTCATCACCTATTAAACCATCTTGGTAGTCTTTAAAGTGCTACACAGTCCTGTTTTTTAAAATTATTGGTTACTCCTCATACAATTGAAATTTACCTTAAAAGTATTACAGTCCTGATAAATCAGCCACTCATCCATTTAGTCCAGGAGCCCTTATTTTCACTCTTTGACTGATGAAGTATTTCTTATTTGGAAACCTGCATTCACAAGTTTTCTGATCAGATACAAACGATTTCTGAATGCTTTCGGATACCTCCCATATGCTGATGACACAGCTGGATGTGATGTTTTTAAGAGGAAAGTTATGTTTGGGCTGTTAAAAGCTGGCCTGCACCCAACCTGAGAGATTTTTGCAACAACTTTTTCTGCTATGTAAATCAACTGCATTTTTGTCTCCCTTCTAGTTTCTTATGCGCAGATGTGAAGTTAGTGCCAGTGAAAGGTGCATGATGGGCAGCCTTGAATCCTGAAGACTGCTGTTTATCCTCTGATAGAAGCAGCAACAGCACAAATTTCTCTAACATGCCTCAATCCTGACATATGGGGACCATCATTAGGAGTGGAAGTATACAAGTCCAAAAAATAGCATATTCAAATCTTGACCCCTCTGCTGAGACATTCAAGCTGTCAGCAAAGGTGTAAAACGCTCATGCAAGGCCAACATTTGTCTGCTGGGAACCAGACTAAAGCTAAGTCTATGCTGGCACTTTACAGCACTGTAACTTTCTGGTTCGGATGTGGAAAAAGACCCTCCAAGTGTAAAACACCACTGTGAACCAGGCTACCGTGCTGTTAGCTACTCATCTTGGGGAGCATGGAGGTGGTTTATACTGAGAGGCTTCTCTCTAAGCCTTTGTGCTATGGCCACACTTAGGCTGTGTCTAGACTGGCAAGTTTTTCCGCAAAATCAGCCACTTTTCTGGAAAAGCTTGCCAGCTGTCTAAACTGGCCGCTTGAATTTCCACAAAAGCACTGACAATCTCATGTAAGATTATCAGTGTTTTTGAGGAAATACTATGCTGCTCCCATTCAGGCAAAAGTCCTTTTGCGCAAAACGTTTGCGCAAAAGGGCCAGTGTAGACAGCTGAGTTTTGTTTTCCGCAAAAAAGCCCCGATCGCGAAAATGGCGATCGGGGCTTTTTTGCGGAAAAGCGCGTCTAGATTGGCACGTACGCTTTTCCGCAAAAAGTGCTTTTGCGGAAAAGCATCCGTGTCAATCTAGATGCTCTTTTCCGCAAATGCTTTTAACGGAAAACTTTTCCATTAAAAGCATTTCCGGAAAATCATGCCAGTCTAGATGTAGCCTTACAGTTTAAAGCGCTACCATAGCTGCACTTTGTACTTTTTAAGTGTAGACTAAGAGGAGGAAAAGAAGTGACTAGAGAGCAAGGCATTCAACTGTCATACTTTCACACTCTCTCTTTTTGCCAAGACATGATGAAATAGTTCTCTCTCCAAGAATGTGTCACTTCTCAAAACAGTTTTGTCACTATAGTTATTTTTCTATATAAAAGATAAATTTATAAAAGCAATTTTTCCTTTTCATCTTTCCTCCTTATATTTTGGGACAGCGCCGCTTGCATTGGAGAGGTAGCTTGAAAAAAAACAAATCTAAAAGGCTGTCCTGTCACAAACCAAATACACAAAGAGGCGTTGGAATTACAATTCATCCACAAATTCAGTTCCTCCACTGAACACGTTCTCAATCGAAATAATGAATGGCTGGGACATTATCAACCTAACATTCAATGAAGATGCCAACAGCTCTTTCTCTGTGTAGATTCTTGCGTTAGTACCCTTCATATCTAATTGCTATCCTTTGATCCTTATCTGCTTCTTTTTAACTATCCAATCTACAAGTGCTTATAGATTACCAGTTCTGCCTACTTGTTTTTCCTTTTGATATTTTCATATCCTCTGCTCCTGGTTTCCTACCCCCTTCTTTTTTTTTCCCCCCCTTCCTCTGCCCCCCCCCCCCCCCCCCCCAGTCGCCTTCTCCCCTATTTATTTCGCGTCTGCACAACCTAAACTCAAAACTCCAGTCTGAAGAAGCAGGCTGTGCCCATGAAAGCACATGATACCATCTACATGCTTTGTTAGTCTATAAAGTGCTACCAGACCATTTGTTGTTTTTTAAATTCATCCTGTACAGACTAAGTCGGCTACCCTCTGAAGCTTCTAAATTAAATCTGAAATTTCCCAAACAGACTAAGTCAGTATCCAAAATAAACAATGAAATAATCCCCAGGTGGTGAATAGTTGGCATTTGTTTTGAAATAAACGGAGGATTGAGATGGCCATACAATCATCTCTGAAAGCAATGGGTTCCAGAGTAAGTTCCATGTGCCATCCTCACACATCAATTCAATGTAACCCACAAGTAAGATTCTCAAAATTGATGAGCATTTTTCTCCTAAAGGTGCTGGAAACTTCTAAGTGTTATAGTTTATAAACGCATGTTATAATTCAGGGGTAGTCATTTTATTTGTGTCAGACTCCACCGAAGATAAATTTTAAAAATAATGATATGTAATAAAAAAGAATCCAGGGTCCATTCAAAAGCATTTGGTAGTCCAGATTTGGCCCATCTGCCTATTGACTAGCCCTGGCACAATGACTGAAGATCTACCATGCGACAAACTGTTCACATGCAACGTATGTGAAATTTAAAGCATCATGAACTAAAATGGGGTCAAAATGACTAATCAAAGCCAACAGATTATAGGCCCTACCTGTGCCTTCCAAAAGATTTTGCAGGGTGGTAAGTTTGCTGTAATGCTTTCTTTGCTTCTGGGAAGGAGGGGGAACAAAACCAGACCATTTCAGCTTTGCCTTACCTGCAATTGCAGCTTCATCCAGATGGGAACCTGGGGGCCTCTCCCCCTGCCCTTGGTGCAGAAGAAAACCACACAGGATCCACACTGCTACTCTTGACCACACATCCATTTCAGTGCAGTATTAAGGCCTTTGTCCCTTTGTATGTCAGCTCTTCCTCAGCATCAGTCTCCAATGGATATGTTCAAGTTTCTTAGTTCACTCTGAACCAGATTTTCTCTTTGCACCTTTATATCCCAAAATGGTGTAGGAAGTAAAGTGTCTGATATCCGATGAGTGGTGCCAGATTAATTCCAAAGGCTACAGAAGTAAAGGATGGAGATACTTTGAGGTTCTTTTCCCCCACCCAGCATACATTGAAATTTTGCCCTAGGTCTATAGTGTCTCCCCAAAACAGCTTCACAATTAAATTTATTTCCAAATAAAGCAGATTTTAATTAGCCTCTCTAGCCCTAAAGAAAGTTCTCTCAAGTCTTAAAACTAGCTAAGATAAAAAAATTACTAAAATGTTTGGTATTAAAAAGTTAAAAAAAAATCATGAATGATTTACCAGCAGAGTCTCTGTGGCTCAAAATGCTGCAGCATCCAAGTTTTAACTATTCAGTAAAGCACAGCCTCAATTCACTTGCAGATTCTGAACCGTTTAGAAAGACTAAAATAAACCAAACTTGTTTAAAAGGAATTTTTTTGGTCAGCTAAATATGCATGTGGCAACTTAAAGCTTTAATTTAAATTTCATAAAACATGCATTTTAATCCAATACCTTTAAAGAGCAAGATATTTGCTAAGACACTAATGCACACTCTTTTAGAGATGTAGAGAAGAAACCTTAAAAAGCTTCCATGCCACAGTTTTTTTAGAACAGAAGAAAAAATAAAAACATGCCAAAACAATGACACCTTATTCAGCTGGAGGCTAACAGAGGTGGAGACCTGCCAGCTACCAGGTAAACTATCCCTTTCTTTGCTAGCACTCCCTTATAAAAAAAAAAAAAAAAAAAAAAAAGGGGTCAATCGCCCACAACGGGTTCCTCTGCTCCCACCTCAGCAGCACGAAACTGCAGTAGTTTTAAACCTGTTTCAGGGGTGTCTTATCTGTGGTCTCTCCGGGTTAGTATCTCTACCCAGGGCAGATTTCTCAATTCAATCCAAAAGGCATCTGAACCATTTAATCCAAACTTTGGTTTTCACTCAGTTTTGACCAAGCTTTCTTTACGAACGCCAGCAAATCTCAGTTTATCTTTGGGATTTCCAGGTCACTGTATTTTATCAGCAGCTCTTCTCCAACTCAACAATTTGCTGGAATCTCTCTTCGTTTGGCCCAGTTTATTTCCAGCACAGCTCTCTTTCTAGAGTTGTGTGATGATCTAGCCTAGGCCTCTTAGCTATGATAGGCTATTTTAGGCTATTTTTCCTTTTATCCCCATTTAAATCAAGGCAACTGTTCAATCACGGATTTTCCTAGGAAAGTCTTTTCGAGGATAAGGTAAGAAATCCCAATAGTTCCCAGGCCAGCTCTCACTCGTCAGACCTAGAGCCTATCAGGAGAGTTCAACTCCAGTCTTCTCCCGGAACAGCGGCTGATCCAGTAGGCCTGCCTTCTCCCTGGATTAGCCCCCCTTGCTCCTGGGGCTGCTCTCACTTGGCAGGCCTGGAATGTCTGGGACAGATCCAGATCATTAATGCTGGTTCCAGTCCCTCTGACCAGAACCTTCCCCCCCTTCCACAATTCTTCCCTTCCCCCACAGACCCTCAGCAATGGTCTCAGCCACACTAACCCTTAACCTCCCCCCTACCCCGTTAAAACTGTCTCACTAACCCTCATCCTTCCCCTACCCTGCTAGCAATGGTGTCACCTGCACTAACCCTTAACCTCTCCCCTCAGTCCATAAGCAATGGTCTCACCCACCCTAACCCTTAACCTCCCCCCTCAGCAATGGTCTCACCCACACTAACCCCTAACCTCCCCCTGTTCCCCTCAGCAATGGTCTCACCCACACTAACTTAGGCTCTCCCCATAACCCCTCAGTAATAGTCTCACCTGCACTAACCCTTAACCTCCCCCTGCGCCCCTCAGCAATGGTCTCACCCGCACTAACCCTTAACCTCCCCCTGTGCCCCTCAGCAATGGTCTCACCCACACTAACCCTTAACCTCCCCCTGCGCCCCTCAGCAATGGTCTCACCCGCACTAACCCTTAACCTCCCCCTGCGCCCCTCAGCAATGGTCTCACCCGCACTAACCCTTAACCTCCCCCAGCAATGGTCTCTCCCGGGCAGCCCTCCGCAATGGTCTCTCCCGGGCAGTCCAGTCAGCAGCAGGCTCGCCGTCGCCCCGCTCCCTGCGCCCGGTGGTCTCTCCCGCCCCCCCCCCGCGGGCGGACCCCCGCCCCGGCGGCCGGTTACCCCGCTGTCGCCACCCAGCTCCGGAGCGGGCTCCAGCGCCGCCGCTGCCGCCGCACGCTCGGACACTGACAGCGGAGGCGCCAACCGCCGCGCCGCCAAACGGGGCGGGGCAGGAACCAGGGGAGGTCCCGCCCCGTCCCTCATGCAGCCAATAGGCGACGGCCCTATGGCCCCGCCCCCTGGCGGGCTCCGCGCTGCCCCGCAGCGGCCTCTGGCGGGGAAAGTCAGGGGCTGCAGGCGGTGGCGACTCACGGACCAGGGCGGCAAAGTCTATGAGCTAAGCAGAGCCCGGCGGGGGCGGGGGCGGCGGCCGGAAGGGAGACGGCGGCGGTGGCTGTTCTGCTGCGCGCCTGGAGGGGCTGGGTGGTACTGGGAGGAGGGGCTGGCTTGGTGACTGGCTGTGTATCTTGGAGCGCCCCATGCTCCTGCTCTGGCTGCAGTGAGCACGGGGGAGCTTAGTGCAGGCAGGACTTAACATAAGAACGTCCGTACTGGGTCAGACCAAAGGTCCATCTAGCCCAGTATCCTGTCTGCCGACACTGGCCAGCACCAGGTGCCCCAGACAGGGTGGACCGAAGACAATGACCAAGCGATTTGTCTCCTGCCATCCCTCCCCAGCCTCTGACAAACAAAGGCCAAGGACACCATTTTATCCCCTGGCTAATAGCCTTTTATGGACCTAACCTCCATGAAATTATCTAGCTTCTCTTTAAACTCTATCATAGTCCTAGCCTTCACAGCCTCCTCTGGCGAGGAGTTCCACAGGTTGACTACACGCTGTGTGAAGAAGAACTTTCTTTTATTGGTTTTAAACCTGCTATCCGTGCTGCCACCCCACTGGAAATGTGCCCTAGCAGAAAGCTCCCGCAGACTTTTGGCCAGTCTCCTGCGGGCAGGGCTGTAATTCCTACTGCTCAAACACTAGGCAACATCCTGGGGGGACCTGCCACCGCTCCCCCATCTTTGGCTGAAAGGGGCCCGGTGCAGTAACTCCTCGCTTCAAGTGGTAGTTCTGTTCCTCAAGGCTGCTACTTTAAGCCACACGATGTTAAGTGAATCCAATTCCTCTGTGAGAATTAATGTAAATGGGGGGATTTTTTTAATTGACAGATAAGTTGTTTAAGTTTTAAATAATTTGAAACAATGTAACCCTCTACTCACCAATGATGAGTGTGAAGCATGGGTGAGGCAGGGGGTGTAGTGGGGTCAGGGCACAGGAGACAGCCCTCCTCTGCCTACTGGCGTTCCAGCTGGGGTGCAGGGTTAGCTCTGGGGGCTTGCCCCATTCTGCCCACTCAGGGCTTCTGCCAGAGAGTGGAGCGCCTGCTCCCCACCTGAAATGCTGGGCAGGCGGAGGGGGGGTAAGCCCCTTCATCCCAACCCTGCTCCCCAACTGGAACACTGGGCAGGCAGAGCAGCGCAAGCCAGACAACCTTATAACAGAACATTGCCTGATTTTAAACAGGTATGTTCTCTACTAGATCACCAAACAATGCTAACTGGGATAACTTTAAGTGCTAGAAATGTAGCCGTGTTAGTCTGGTGCAGCTGAAACAAAAAACAGGACTGTGTAGCACTTTAAAGACTAACAAGATGGTTTATTAGGTGATGAGCTTTCGTGGGCCAGACCCACTTCCTCAGATCAAATAGTGGAAGAAAATTGTCACAACCATATATACCAAAGGATACAAATAAAAAAAATGAACACATATGAAAAGGACAAATCAAATTTCAGAACAGAAGGGGGATGGAGGAGGGGAAAAGGGGGAAGGTAGATGTCTGTGAGCTAATGATATTAGAGGTGATAACTGGGGAAGCTATCTTTGTAATGGGTAAGATAATTAGCGTCTTTATTCAAATTTGAGTGTAAAGTGTCGAATTTAAGCATGAATGACAGTTCACAGGATTCTCTTTGAAGTGAAGTCTTAAAAGGTCTTTGAAGCAGGATGCAGGTAATCAAGTCATTGACTTTAAGTGCGGCATAATTGTATCTCTACATCGGTGGTTGGGAACCTTTTTGGGGTCAGGGAGCCACTGTCCCACAGAAAAATCAGTCAGGGGTCACACACATGTGAGAAGCTAAAAAACCAAAACCCCTCACTGATGTGGCACCCGACTGAAAAGGAGAAGGACACTCCCCTCCACACCTGAGTCTGGGGGGGCCCAGGCTAATAGATTTTGTGTGCTCTAGCCCCATGGTGGGATGCCAGGGGGGCTGGAGTGCCAACGCGACGTCCCCAGTGCTTGGGGTGACCTTGAGCCTCAGGGGCCAAATCCAGGCAAGTCGGAGGCCACATCCAGCCCCCAGATTCTCCACCCCTGCTCTACATACTCTAAGGCTACATCTACACTGGCAGCTTCTTGAGCAAGAACAGCCGTTCTTCCGCAAAAACTTGCCGGCTGTCTACACTGCACGAGCATTCTTCCAGAAGTAAATTTACAGTAAAGCGTTGTAAAACAGGGCTTCTTCCGGAAGAGTTATTCCTCTCCCCATGAGGAATAAGCCCTCTTGCGCAAGAGCTCTTCCAGAAGAGGCCAGTGTAGACAGGCAGCATGAATTTCTTGCGCAAGAAGCCCCTATGGTTATAACGGCCATCAGAGCTTTCTCGCACAAGAGTGCGTCTACACTGCCATGGATGCTCTTGTGCAAAAGCACTTTTTTTGCGCAAAAACACATGGCAGTGTAGCTGCTCTCTCGTGGAAGAATTTTCGCACAAGAACTCTTCCGCAAAAGAGTTCTTGCGCAAGAAGCTGCCAGTGTAGACGTAATCTTAGTGTAGAGAAGTCACAAAAACTAACTGCAGGTTCCTTGGGCCCGGCTATGTGATTGCTAGGTAGAAAGGTGCTAGTCGGAGATGACAATATTTTCCAAAAGGCATTGAGCAGGACACACTGACTCGAAAGTGCTGCAAGTCTTCCAGTCTCCTGGGATGGGCTAACCCCCCCCCCCCCCCAAAAAACAAAAAAGAACCAATCAGAGACATGCCCTTGCGGTAGGGAGCTTGCCTGACATTGCCTCCTGGCCAGAAGGAGCAGTACTAATGAGGAGCCATTAGTCACCCAGGCCTTATGAGCAGCCTGAGGGAACTTGGGGGGAAGTGAGAGGGTGAAGCGGACGGGAAGCTCCTGCAGGGGAAAGCCCAGCAGTTTGGAGCTCGCAGAGTCACCTAAGTAGCGCTGACTCCTGTTGTGAGCTCCTGGAAAGGGGACTAGGTGTTGGGACTGGATGAGAGATCCACACGGAGGAGGGCAGGCTCCGGGGGTGGGGTGGGGGAGCTTGGGCTATGGCCTACAGGGAGCAGAGAAATCCCTAACGGCAGCTGCCAGAGCTCCTGGGGAAAGGAGGCAATGGGGGAATCCTGCTGGGGAAAAACAAGATGTGGGAGGGAGCGGGACCAAAAAATTCAGTGCCCCCCCCCCCTTCCCAAGAGGGGTAGGAGAACCTCTAGAGTGAATATCTGAGTTGGGCTTTCACTTAGACCTTGTGTTACCATGAAGGGGCTTGAACTTTCTGATGACTTGGCTAGAGGGCCGGGCCACACACTAGTCCATCACGTTTGTGCAACAAGAAGACAGAATTGTGGCTTTGATGATGAAAGCATGGCATTTGCCAGTCTTAGGGCCCAACCTAATCAAGTATTTCAGGTGTGGAGGCCATCACCAACTCATACCATGTTGGCTGCAGCTGTCGTTTTAACAACACTGCCGTACTTGGCAAATGACGTTCTTCTACAGTTGGACGTGTGTGGGTTGTATTCTTGGTTTTGCTCCACCGTGACCATAAAATTGGTGTACAAACATATTTTGTACTAACTTTGATTCTCAGTAGGCCCTTCACAGAATTTAATAACATTCCTCTCTCTTTTTTTTTTAGCTGCTACTGTACTTGTGTGAAAGCTGCTTGGTGATTAGTGACAATATTAATGGTTTGCAGGAGCAAAAGATATTAGATTACTATTGGCTATTACTGGTGAGCAAATGTGTCAAAAAGATACAAGCGTCTTCGAGAGACCGGTTCACAGCCCATCCCTCTACTGACTGAAGTGGGCGTATGCTTTGACAGGAAAACAAATGCGGGGAGCTAACTAATCCAACAGTGCCAATGACTCTTTGTCTGTATAGTATCTGATGTTAGTACTCTTCTTCTCTGTTGCCTTAATGGTTCTTATCTGCCTCTTTTGACTATCCAGTCTTTAGCTGTTTATAGACTATGGCTGTGTCTAGACTGGCAAGTTTTTCTGCAAAAGCAGCTGCTTTTGCGGAAAAACTTCCCAGCTGTCTACACTGACCGCCTGAATTTCCGCAAGAACACTGACTTCCTACTGTCTGAAATCAGTGCTTCTTGTGGAAATACTATGCTGCTCCTGTTCAGGCAAAAGTCCTTTTGCGCAAAGCTTTTGCGCAAAAGGGCCAGTGTAGACAGCTCAGATTTGTTTTGCGCAAAAAAGCCCCGATCGCGAAAATGGCAATCGGGGCTTTTTTGCGGAAAAGTGCGTCTAGGTTGGCACGGACGCTTTTCCGCAAAAAGTGCTTTTGCGGAAAAGCATCCGTGTCAATCTAGATGCTCTTTTGTGCAAATGCTTTTAACGGAAAACTTTTCCGTTAAAAGCATTTGCGGAAAATCATGCCAGTCTAGACGTAGCCCATATGTTTTTCCTGTTACATTCCAGCTCAGCTTTCCCCTTGATATTTTTATGCCCACTACCTCTTCTTCCCCCCTTCCCATTGTTTTCCTTCCCCCCCCCCTCCTCTATTTATTTTAGTTCTGGACATCCAACACTCCGGTCATCTGAAGAAGTGGCCTGTGCCCACGAAAGCTCATGATACCATCTGCAGGTTTTGTGTGTCTTTAAAATGCTGCCAGACTATTTGTTGTTTTTTAAGTTTATCGTGTTAGAGGTGGCTGTCAAACTCCAGCAGTTTAATAGGCCTGTGAAAGGACTCATTAGTCTGGTCCTTGAGGGTACGTCTAAACTACATGGCTCCGTCAACGGAGCCATGTAGATTAGTTTACTCGACAAAGGGAAATTAAGCTGCGATTTAAATCATCACGGCTTCATTTAAATCAAAATAGCCACAGCGCTGTGCCAATCAGCTGATTGTCGGCACAGCGCAGCAGTCTAGACGGGGATCTGCCGACCCCAGAATCCTTGGTCGGCAGATCCTGTAAGCCTCATTTCAAGTCCGCGGTCTCTCGCACCCTGGACCTTTCCTGTCCTAATCTCTCTTCAACTCCTTCTTCCTTTCTCTGTCTATTCTCCTCCTCTCCCCCCACGTCTTTGTCCTTCCCTTGTGTCTCCTCTAGCCTCCATTTTATTCTCCCGGCCTCTGCCCCGGTTCGCCCTTTGGCATCCCGCTCACGTCACCCCTCCCACGGCCCACAGGGGACATACCACGCTGCCCGGCCACACACCCCCGGTCAGCCCCAAGCGCGTCAGCTCTGTCAGCTGGGCTGGCGTGTGGTCACCCGGCAACACCGGGTGCGGCGCCGCCGGTTTATGTGCCAGACCTCACCTCTCGGGATTCCCCAGCCCCATTTGGTGGGACCAGCGTTGAGCCGTTCTGCTGCCCCGGCTCAGCCACACGGGGTGACGGTTTCCATCCCACATTGCTCTGTTGCCTGTCCCCCGTAAGGAGGACAGCAACCAGACTGAAAGAGCAAAGTGTCAGGCAAGCAGTGTGGTATCTCTCTTCTACAATGACAGGGAGAAGAGAACTGAGCAAAGCAACATAAGACAAGATAAGATGTTGCACGGGATTGCCTTTGCTGATCTGATAGCATTGCGGAGACAAAACTCAAAGACTTGGAGCCATGTCTTCATTCAAATTAGCAGACCTCACCAAGCTCTGTCCAGCAAAACTAGAACGGGGGGGTGACATCAGCACTGAACTGCAATTCCACATCCTTTCAACACTCTCCGGCTCTCCAAGCACACGAAGAAGGACGTGATGTGTTCTTTGCCTTCAGCCAGGACCCTGGCGTGCATCTGAAAAACATGTAAGGAAGAAGCACTTCCTGAGTCCCAAAAAGTCAAAAGTATTCAAAGGGATGTGTGTCAAATGAAAACACAGTTGATGGCTCATCTGACCGAGGAGGCCAAGCAAAATCTGTGCCTGACGCACAACTGGTTCTGATGTCCACGATCTAAACATTACAACTCACTCAGAATAAGTTTCTGTTCATCCCGCTACTCTTATTTTGGCACAATACTGTTGCAATGCAATAGCAACATCCGTTGCCATGAAAGAGCAGAAAGTTTGCACCACAACAAAGCTTGAGAAATGCCTTCTCCAGTCTACACTGGTTTGAGACATGCACAGGCATGAAAAGTGAGCCAGTAGCTACCGTTTTTACATTTGGATAGCCCATCTCCTACAACAGTGTTGGCCAACACTTTGAGGATGAGAATATATCTGTCCTCGAAAGCTTCCTGGCAGTCTGTTCACTGCTGTGGCCCTAGACCACAATTCCAGGTCCACGACGACAGCAACAGACTTCTTCCCCAGAACAGGGGTATCACAGCACCAGGACTGGGAGAGAGATCTCCTGCCGCTTTTAGGTAAACCACCTCCACGAGGGGAATTGCGAACAGTGCTGGGAGCGGGCAGCTGTTCACACTGGTGCTTTACAGCACTGTAACTTGCTGCGCTTGGGACCGGGGGAGATTTTTTTACACCCCTTGAGTGAGAAAGTTACAGCACAGTAAAGTCCCATCCACACCCCCGCCTCCCAACCCACAGCCCTCTACAGCTCTTTGAGCCTTGTACATCACTCCACATTCCCTGTGGTATGGCACCCTCTGGCCTCTGGGTGGCAGCAGCCTCCCTTTGCTGGGGAGGCCTGTTGGGTGTAAAGAAACCTGGGCAACTGGAGTTACTCCCAGGATGAATTTGGCCCCGAGCTGACAGCTGTTTGCAAGGCTGCAGCTGAGGAGCATGGTGCAGGGGTGTGTCTGCCACAGGAGAGCTGAGCATTTATATAATAACATCCGGACACCGCACGTGACGCCGCCCCTCTGCTGGGGGGTTGGTAACCCTTTCTCCAAGCTCTGCGCACAGCTTGCCAGCTCTCCTGACCTCAGGCCACATGCCTGTCCCCCACCCTCTCCTCCTGCCCAGTGAGTGACACCCTCCGCCATGTGCCTCGGTGCTTCGAAGGCCGTGGTGTTGAACCTGGGCAGACGGTGTCAGGCGATTTCCAAAGGGCTCCTCAGACTCTGTTTGAAAAGTGTTAGGGAGCCGCTCAGGAAGGAAGGCTGGAGAAGGGGCCTAAGCCAGGCAGAGTGGGCTGAGAGACTAGAGAGACAGGCAGAGAAACTTGGGCCGAAGCGGGGGCAGACAAGAGCCATGCGGGGCAGTGAGATGCCACCACTGGCACCTCTCGAGGCTTTGACGGATGCCCCGTTGGCTCCCTGGGGATGTCACGGCATCGTGTTATCCCACCATAACACCGTACTTGTTGAGACCAGGTCACAAACACAAGCTGGCTGCCCAGCTGGCCGCCTTACGCCCGTCTCCACACCCATCCGTGTCTGGGCGCTTCCTTCCCCTGGGTGTGACCTCCCCAGGTCCCGCTGCGGGTCGGAGAGCCCCTCTGGCTGGCACATCCCAGGGCATAGCCCCCTGGAGACTGGGGGTCCCTCTGTGTGGGTGTGGCCCCAGCTGCCCAGGCTGAGTGTGGGGCAGGGCTGGGGGCTGGGCCGGGCCATGGCGCGCACCCAGCGGGAGGACTGGAGGAAAGTTGCTCTCTGCAGAGGCTCAGGGCGAGAGGAGGGGAAGGTAGCTCCGGGGAGCAGAAACTTCCTTGTTCACGCTCGCTGTTGCCTTGCTCTGCAGACTTCCTCTGGCCTCACTCACTTCCTTCTGCCCCGCAGCGAGCAGCAGCCGCAGCCGAGAGACGCCCGGGGCCCGGCGCACCCCCGCCGCCCTGAGCTATGAGCCACGGTGAGTCCTGCCGGCCCGCAGCGCCCCCCGGCCCTCGGGAGAGAGGGGCCGGGCGCGCCCCCTTAGCCCGGCGGTCGCTGCACCCGCAGCTGTGCCGGGCGCCTCTAGGGGGTCCCCGCATCGGGGGGTGCAGCTGTGCCGGGCGCCTCTGGGGGTCCCCGCATCGGGGGGGGGGGTGCAGCTGTGCCGGGCGCCTCTGGGGGTCCCCGCATTGGGGGGTGCAGCTGTGCCGGGCGCCTCTAGGGGGTCCCCGCATCGGGGGGTGCAGCTGTGCCGGGCGCCTCTGGGGGTCCCCGCATCGGGGGGGGGGGTGCAGCTGTGCCGGGCGCCTCTAGGGAGTCCCCGCATCTGGAGGTGCAGCTGTGCCGGGCGCCCCTGGGGGGTCCCCGCATCGGGGGGTGCAGCTGTGCCGAACGCCTCTGGGGGTCCCCGCATGGGGGGGGTGCAGCTGTGCCGGGCGCCTCTAGGGGGTCCCCGCATCGGGGGGGGGGGTGCAGCTGTGCCGGGCGCCTCTGGGGGTCCCCGCATCTGGGGGGTGCAGCTGTGCCGGGTGCCTCTGGGGGTCCCCGCATCGGGGGGTGCGGCTGTGCCTGGCGCCCCTGGGGGTCCCCGCATCGGGGGGGGTGCAGCTGTGCCGGGCGCCTCTAGGGGGTCCCCGCATCGGGGGGTGCAACTGTGCCGGGCGCCCCTGGGGGTCCCCGCATAGGAAGGGTGCGGCTGTGCCGGGAGCCTCTGGGGGTCCCCGGATATGGGGGTGCAGCTGTGCCGGGCGCCCCTGGGGGTCCCCGGATCGGGGGGTGCAGCTGTGCCGGGTGCCTCTGGGGGTCCCTGCATCGGGGGGGTGCAGCTGTGCCGGGCGCCTCTGGGGGTCCCCGCATCGGGGGGTGCAGCTGTGCCGGGTGCCTCTGGGGTTCCCCGGATCGGGGGGTGCAGCTGTGCCGGGTGCCTCTGGGGGGTCCCCAGATCAGGGGGATGTATCTGTGCCGGGCACCTCTGTGGAGGTCCCCGAATCAGGGGGGTGTAACTGTGCCAAGTGCCTCTGGGTGGGTCCCCGGATCATGGGGGTGTATCTGTGCCGGGCGCCTCTGCGGGGGTCCCTGGATGGGGGGGGGGGTGCCGCTGTGTCAGTCGCCTCTGGGGGCTCCCCCAGAGTGGGGTGGGTGCCACTGCACAGTGTGGTGCACGTTGGGTAGAAAGGGGGCCAGGACCCTTCAGGCTTCAGAAAAGCAGGGGCAGGCGAGAGCTGGGGGGGGCAGGAGGAGGGGTGGGGCTGTGGGGCTGGTGTGACCGTTATGGAGGAGGGCGGGTTTTCACCAAAGACACCTGCATCTGACGAGCTGCTGGGAGGCCTGTGAACTGAGAGGGAGGCTGGGCTGGGCTGTGCCAGGCAAGAATGAGCGAAGCTGAGCCGAGCCGCCTCTGAATCGCTGCAGCTCCTGGAGGAAAATGGTGAAGCCGTCAACTTGGGGTGCTCCCAGCTGTGCCTCTGCCTCCTCCAGGGGGGCCGGGTGGATGCAGCCAGGGCAGGCAGGCTGGCTTTGTTTTTTCTGGGCGGGAAGGTCTGTCCTGAGAACGCAGCCTGCCCTGTGCCCTCCCCCACAGCCTGGCACTCCCCTCCCTCCCCAGCCCTCTGCTCCTTTTCCCCAGCCCTCCTCTGAGCGAGGCTTGGCTCTGACCCAGGACAAGTAGGAGTTTCCCTCGCATCCGCTGTTGTTATTAGTGTTCCTAGGCCAGTCGGAGCTGGGCCGACTCGTTCTGGGCCAGGCCAAACGGAGCCCAGCACTGGGTTCCGCATCGGACCGCACTGAGCCATTCTGGGCCAGGCTTGGCCGAGCTGCCCTGTGCCAGGCTCAGTGGGGGCCAGCCGTTCCATGCCAAGCTCAACGAGGACGGGCCATTCCATGCCAAGCTCATGGGCCCGGCAGCAGGTCACGCGCGGGAAACGGCCACAGCAGAGCGTGTTCTGTTTCATCGGAAAGCTGCGGGGCTCCTCTTTGGTGTCTCATTGTCTCGGGGGCGGGGGTGTGCCCGTCTGGATTACAGCCTGCTTTCTGCTCAGAGTGGGAGAGGAGAAGGGAAGAGTCCCTCCCGGGGCTGGGAGTGGATTTTGTTCTGCATTTTCGAAGAGATCCGCTCGAGGCATGAATTAGGGCGGGGATGTTCGCTGGCCGGTGCTATCCAGGAGGTCGGGCTAACTTGCCTCGTGGGGCGGGAACCGATGACGCTGTGTCTTTGCCCACCCTCCCGCGCATGCCTGTGCCCTCACAGTCCCACGGCAAGACTCCAGGCACTGCTGCCTTTTCATTAGGCCAGATCCTTTGGTGTGTGACTAAAAGGCACAGAGTGAATGTTTGCAGCCTCCCATTTTATTAGGGGTATCAAGCCTCAGACAGCAGTGACTCCAGCCTGTGCTAGGATGGATGGGGCTGTGAGCAAACATAAGAACGGTCATACAGGGTCAGACCAAAAGTCCATCTAGCCTGGTATCCTGTCTGCCGACAGAGGTCAATACCAGATGCCCCAGAGTGAGGTAATCCTCACATGATCCCTCTCCTGTCACCCATTCACAGACACACAGAGGCTAGGGACACCATTCCTACCCATCCTGGCCAATTGCTATTGATGGACCTAACCTCCACAAATCTAGGGTTGCCCGGTGTCTGGTTTTGAACCGGACTGTCCAGTATTTGAGCTTTGTTTGGGAAACAAATTGAGAAAATATAAACGAGAAAACAGAAATATCTGGTATTTTCGAACTAAGATGTGATGTCGATTGTGATGTAATGTCAAGTGTGTCCAGTGTTTTTGTTGAAACCATTTGGCAATCCTACAGGAATCTATCTAGTTCTTTTTTGAACTCTGTTAAAGTCCTAGCCTTCACTGCATCCTCTGGCAAGGAGTTCCCCAAGTTGTGCACTGAGTGAGAAAAACTTGCTTTACTTAGTTTTAAACCTGCAGCCTAGTAATTTCATTTGGTGACCTCTAGTTCTTATATTGTGGGAATAAGTAAATAACATTTCCTTATTCACTTTTTCTACACCAGTCATGATTTTATAGCCCTCTATCGTATCCCCCCTTAGTCTCCTCTTTTCTAAATTGAAAAGTCCCCATCTTTTTAATCTCTCTTCATATGGGAGTTTGACCAGAGACAGTTCCCAGATTATGCCTAAGTGGATGCACCGCAGGGCAGGGCTGAATTCCCCCGGCTGATATCACCAGTGGCCTGGGCTACCAGTGGTGGTGAGATTAAGTCAGGGAGGAGGAAGCCAGAGAGCTGAGCTCATCAGGATGCTGTGGGGGAGACAGCCCTGCCTAGAGAGCACAGAACCCCTTAGAATGAGAAACAGCCTTTCAAATAGTGTAACAAAGCCAGAGCCATTCCTATGTCATGGTTGGCACTGTGCTATTTGGCATGGCTGCTTCGAACTTTGTGACACACCAGCATGGATAGACCTCAGGATCTCCTGCTTCCAAAGCATAGTCCCCTGCCTTGTTAACTAAAGGAGAATCTCCGTTAACCGTTTGCAGTAGAGGGCACAGGACATGCAGTTTAGAAGTTCTTATTCTGTACAGCTGAGAATGGTGGTGTATCTGTTGGTATGCATAACACTATTGCATCCTGGTGTTTTTAAGGCCCGTGGTTTATTTTTTTTCTAGCAATTAAGGCCTAATGTGTATTTTTTCCAGACACACTAAACCGGGCAGATTTGAACTTGGGACCGCCAGAGCTTAGTATAGAACTCTCTATCCTTTGAGCTAAAAGCCAGTTGCCTCTCAGTCTAAGCTGTAGAGGGCTCTTGTTGTTATCTGTTGCTGTAGTCTAGGTGCCACTGCATGGGACAGTGAACCACACTAGGAGTATGGGTTACATTTGCACAATGCATTTTAAGATGTTGATGCTGCAGAAGAACCGGCCCAATTCCTGAGGATGTGGTGGTGTAACTGCCTTTTGACCATGCCACTGGGGATCAGGTGGGATGGGGGAGAGCGGAGGGGTGTGGGTGAATGGGAGGAGTGCTGGTTGCAGGCAGGAGGGAACAGATGGGAGTCCATGATCCACCTGGCCCGATGGCCTCTGACAGTGGCCTATGCTAGAGCGTACCGAACAGGGTAATTCAGCGATGATCCCTTCCTGGATTTCTGGAGTCAGCAGTTTCCGGTCGTCTTACTCCGAGGGAGCCTGGAATAAGGTGGAGGCAGCTAAAGGAAAAAGTGAGACCTGCCCGTCCCCCCCAAACGTGATCATGTGTTACAAACCCCAGTGCAATCCCCCTTTGGAGCAGGGCTGTTTGTTGCCCTGACTGTTTGGTTGTTAAGGAAATCGCTCCCTAGCCAAGTGTCTGTGCAGTGCTGTGGAATGAGGCTTCCCCTGGGTTCTCCTTGTTATTGTACGGTTTATGATTATTTCATCGCTTTGGGGGGGGGGGGGCACTGGGGCCCTCTCCCTTCCCTCCTCAGGCAGCCAGGAGCCAGTGTCATAAGTAGAGGAGTTTCGATGTCTGCCCGGCCTTTATTAGCAAACAAGCCCTTCACACCCCCAGGCTGCTCTCTGCGTTCAAAGCCGGGTGCGCTCACCAGCAAATCTCAGAATTAGTAGCAGCAGCTTCTCTTCTCAGCAGGGCTGGTGCATGGAATGACTGTCCCACCTTGCAGCAAAGGAGCTGACAAACCCGAATGAATCACACCTCCCAGTCCCCAGGGTGAGGAAGGGAACTTTTCCCCCTACCGTCTTTACACAGGCAGAGTGTCTAGCGTTGGGGTCAGGATCCCGGCCTGTAAAGACACAGATTCTGTCAACACTGAAGATCATGCTTAACTTGAAACACGTAATTCCCATGTGACTACATGTGTTAGTAACCTTAAGCCTGTGGATAACTATTTGCAGGACTGGGCCTATTAATCTTAAAATAATGACTTAATGTTTGAAACATTTCCAGTTGCCTTTATTTCTCTTTGTGTACACACATACAATTTCCTGCTTTGTGCATCATTAACACTAGAATTTTGCGGGGGTTTATACCCTTGACTTTGTGTCTCTTTCATGACATTCAAGCTCAGCCATCTTTCTATTGTCTTATTTTTAAGCCTCATCTTTCTTTTTTAGTCTCAGAGGGGTAGCTGTGCTAGTCTGTAACTTTAAAAACAACTTTTAAACGTGAGTCGTCCTGTGGCACCTTAAACTAACAAAATACATACAGATATAACATGAGCTTTCATGGGCAAAACCCACTTCTTTAACTTTTTCTTCCTCGGCCTTTTCAGTTTCTTTCTCCCTTTGCTTAATTTTGAACGCTGGCTGTGTCACTTTCTTTTTTTAGATTAATTCTAGCCTTACCAAAGTTTGTCTCGCCTTTCTCTAAGCTGAATCCTTTGCCTTGTGCTACTTTTTTAGCTCACCCCTTGTCTCTTTTGAACACAAAGAATATTTCCCTCATGCTCGTTGGATAACTACAGTGATAGGCACTATACAAGACCCGAGAGCAAAGACACAGCTGAGGGCAGATGGGATGTTAGTTCGCAGATCTGTAGATTTTTAAGGCCAGAAGGAAACATTCTGATCAGCGAGTCTGACTTCCTGCGTATGACACGCTCCCTTCATTCCTGCTGTGCGCTAGGGATGTTAGATATAGTGTCGTTGAATAATCATGTGACCGCATGAAAACTTAGCGGTTGCATGACTATTTGATAGTCCCCAGGGCCTCTGCATCAGAGGCAGCAGCACGGGGTGGGAGGCGGTTTAAAAACCGGTTCCCTCCCCATGGACAGAGGCTGCTTTGTGGGGAGCTCGGACCCTCCCTCGGATAGAGACAGCACGGGAGGGGGGAAGCAGGTGGCACTGAGGAGCTGGTGCTGAGGGGAACCGGCTTTTAAGCTGGCTCCCCCCAGCACTGGTGTCTGCCTGCCCCCCTCGCACCTCTGTAGGAGGCAGCAGGGGGGGGGGGGCAGGTGGGTTGTGGAGCTGGCATGCGCAGGCAGCTGGCTTGAAAGCCTGCTCTCCACATGTATTAGCTCCAGCCTGCCCCCTCACCCTCCACGCTGCTGCCTCTCTATCAGAGGCAGCAGTGGGGGGGGGGGGGCAGTAGGGGCAGGTGGATCCGATGCTTATGGGGAGCTGGCTTTTAAGCCAGATCCTCACAGGCGCTGGCTACCATTCCCCACCTTGCTGCCTCTGATACTGAGGCAGCAAGTGTGTGGGGGGTGGAAATGCGTGTAGTCGACAAGATTAACCAGCAAGCCTAGATTTATCAGTTCGTTGTGTCGTCATCTACCCAGTGACATCCCGACTTTGCAGGGGAGGGAGCGTGGCTCTTTTAGAAAGACGTCCAGTTGTCCAGGAGTTGTTTGGAGTCCAGGTGAACTTGAGGACTCAGTGCTGCAGAAGTTGCCATCTGATTCTGTGACGTGATCAAAGCACAGAAGACCCCCATGATGGCGTGTGGAGCTGGGAGGCAGGAGGGCTGCAGAGATGGTGGATTTGATCAGAAATATTCGGGGACATGGTGACCCGAACACTTCAGAGGCATGGCTCGTGGGTCCGTGTGTACGGAGCTCAGGAGACCTCTACGGGGGCTTCTGGCCGGTGGCAGGAGTAGCCTGCGGTACCAGGGACATAAGGGGATGTAGAGGTCCCGGAGGCTAACGGTAGATTGCTGGGAAGAGCGGTGGGTCTAGGGCAGGCATGCTAGCTATGGAGGAAAGGTAACAGACGGGAGCCGCTGGTTAGAGCGAAGTGAAGAAATTAGTCAAGAGCCTAGGTGTTCTAAGCCACGAGGGCACCTTTCCCAGCGTGGAACTCTCCGTGGGCTGCAGGTGGCCTGTCAGATGGGGGCTGGGAGGGTGAAGGTGGCATTTGGGGAGCCCCCGGCCGACGACACCACAAGTCCCAAGGCGTTCTTGGAATGTCTCAGAAGCAGGAGGCCTGGGAGAGACGCGTCGCTCTGCGGGTCCTTTTTCACCTCCCCCTTCGAGGCAGTGGCGGTATCCAGATCCCTAGTGGGTGTCCTGGTGGTGCTGGTGTGTCCCCCTTTCTGGGCAGTTGAGTGCCGCTTGGCCAGGGGTTTGGGCGTGGTGGGCAGGCCTCGGGGCTCAGCCTGGCGGCTGTTGACAGAGGGGCTTTGCCACGGAGGAAGACGGTTGGGCAGGGTCTCCTGAAGACACTCAGTCTGGGTTCTTCTGAGTTCCTCTGCACAGCTGCTGCCCGGGCAGACGCCCTGGCCTGAGACTGTTCGACCCCAGCGCTTGGGCCCGTCGGGATCTCTTCCTTGTCCCAGAGGAGCCCGGCGGCCGTGCGGGATCGCAGCTCCCAATTCAGTCGTGGGTGGAGCTGGGCAGCTCGAGCGAATGCTTGACGTGAGGGCCACGGCCTGACCCTGGCCTCCGAAGCCGTGTGGGAGGGACCCGAGCCTGGGTCTGACGTGCAGGCTTGAGCCACGATGAAGGTGGGCAGCTGCAATGTGGCCCCGTTTCCGTTACCGTCACCGAGCCGGGAGGTGACCTGTGGTCCAGGAGGAAGGGGCAGGGTTTCCTGGGGGGCGTTTTTGGAGCCTGAGGCCCCCTGGCTTAGTGACGGTGAAGGGTCTGCAGGCCTTCGACGGAAAACGGCGGCCACCTCTCTTGGGCAGTCCTTCCCTTTTCCAGCCAGCAGCACTTCAGCTCCCTGAGCACAGCTGGGGAGGAAGGACAAGAGCTACTGCAGGGCGGGGCCGTGGAGACCTGACCTGTGTCCTAGCCACAGGGAATGTCAAATCTCCTTTCATTGGTTAACCGGTTGCATGCAGTGTTAAACACTACCATTAACCGACTAAAGGGGGGCCATTCCAGCCTGGGGGAGCAGGCAGGTGGGGGGGTGGATTCTGGCCCCATGCAGGGCGTCTGCTTCCAGGTACCAGGTAACTAGTTACCCGTTCACATCTCTAATAGCCGCAGGATGGTCACCTTTTCGTGCCCCTAGATCCCTCGGTGCTCTACCCCATGGCGAGGCATCCAGGAGGCTGCCTGACGTCGCCTGTTGGTGGAACGGGGCGGTTCCTACTCTTTCCATGAGCTCGCCCGTGGCAGGCAGGTTGGAGAGGGGATGGCCCTCATAGGGTGGCACGGCAAGTCCTATGTTCCTTTTAGGGCAGAAGAGAACCTAAAAGTCCCGCCTCCCCACCCTCTGCACTAGCCACTAGCCCACACTTCCTCCCAAAACCTCTAGCCGTCCTCGCGGCCAGACCCCTTCCCCAGCCCTGCCCTTGGAGAGACAAGCGGCTTCCTGTGGGCGCAGGAACTTTGCTGCCTGCAGAGAGGGAGGAGGGGCGTGTAGTTGAGTTCCTGCTCCCCCCTCTCCTCCCAGGCCTGCTCAGCACCTAGCGCTACGGGCCCCGGGCCCCGCTGGGAACAGCAAGATGCCAGAGCAGGACGGGCATTTCCTACAGCCCCGGCGGAGAGAGCCAAGCTGCCCCCTCCTCCCGCGGTGGCGGCAGGCAGCTCTGGCCGATTGGCACTGCCCTTTGGAAAAGCCAAGAGCTGGGCCCCTGGCAGAGCTGCTAAGCAAAGCCGAGTTGTCCCTGTTCGCCCAGGGGGTGCGGGCGGAGTCCCCGGACACCCGAGTTATGAGGGCAGGCACCTGGGGCTGACCACCCCAGGCCTCTGCCAAGGCCGGGGCACTGCTCTTGCAGGGGTTAATGGAAGGACTCTGGCCAGGGGGGCGTAGTGAGGCAGGCCCCGTTCAGGAAGGCACCAGGCTCCGTTGGCGAGGCCGCAGCACTTTGTAGCTGGCACCTCTGTGTGGAAACTCCCTCGCCCCGGTGGAGTTCTCGGCAGGGGCTGGGGGCCGCTTGGGCGTCTGACAAGCTGAGCGAGGGTTTTGCTTCCCTTTTCTGCTGAGTGCGAGATGAGTCGTTTTCCCTTCCTCTGGAGGGAGAGGTCGGTATGAATCACCCGCCCGGCGGCCGAGGACGCCTGGCCCCAGCTTCCCCTTGCTGAGGCAGAATCGGATGCGGATCATTGCTGGGCAGAGGGAGGTGCCTGGGGGGGTGGTATTACCCTCCCCCCCATGCAATCCTGCTGCCCCATGGGGTGGAGTGGGCAGCGGAGTGGGCTCCTCTGGGCCTGGCAGTGGGCGAGGGCCGGGATGGACCTGGGGGATTGGGGTAACCGGGGTGGGGCAACAGGGGAGGGGGCAGCGCCAGGGGTTGTGGCCAGGGTGGGGCTGGGGTGTGTATGTCTGCTGGGCTTCTGGGATCGTACTCTGGGAGGGGAGACTGTGGTGGGGCGGGCGGGCAGGCTGTGTACAGAAGGGCAGGGGGCGATGTGTGGGCAGTGTGTGGGGTGGGGGTGGGCAGAATGTGGGAGTCTGAGGCTTTGTGTGGGTGTACAGGAGGGCTGTGCGGGCTGCAGGTGTGGGAGCAGGAGCAGGTGGGGAGTGTGGGGGGGTGTACAGGAGGGCTGTGCGGGCTGCAGGTGTGGGAGCGTGGGGGGGTGTACAGGAGGGCTGTGCGGGCTGCAGGTGTGGGAGCGTGGGGGGGTGTACAGCAGGGCTGAGGGGACAGTGTATGGAGTGTACTGGTGGGCAGTGTGCGCAGGGTGTGGGAAAATGGGGGGTATACAGGAGAACTGTGGGGGTGCACAGGAGGGTGGTGTGACACTGTGGGTGTACAGGAGAACTGTGTGTGAGAGACAGTATGTGGGGTGGGGATGTGGGATAGTTTGTGGGGTGTACAGGAGGGCTTTGGGGAGCAGTGTGTGTGGGTGGGCATGCACAGGAGGGCTGAGGGGAGGGGGCAGTGTGGGGGCGGGGTGCAGGAGGGGGGCTGAGGGGGGGGGGCAGGGGGGAGGGGGGCAGTGTGTGGGGCGGGGTGCACAGGAGGGCTGAGGGGGGCAGTGTGTGGGGCGGGGTGCACAGGAGGGCTGAGGGGGGGGGGGCAGTGTGTGGAGCGGGGTGCACAGGAGGGCTGAGGGGGGCAGTGTGTGGGGCGGGGTGCACAGGAGGGCTGAGGGGGCAGGGCTGGGGGGTGGGTGGGGCGGGGTGCACAGGAGGGCTGAGGGGGCAGTGTGTGCGGCGGGGTGCACAGGAGGGCTGAGGGGGCAGTGTGTGCGGCGGGGTGCACAGGAGGGCTGAGGGGGCAGTGTGTGGGGCGGGGTGCACAGGAGGGCTGAGGGGGGCAGTGTGTGGGGCGGGGTGCACAGGAGGGGCTGAGGGGGCAGTGTGTGGGGCGGGGTGCACAGGAGGGCTGAGGGGGGCAGTGTGTGGGGCGGGGTGCACAGGAGGGCTGAGGGGGGCAGTGGATGGGGCGGGGTGCACAGGAGGGCTGAGGGGGGCAGTGTGTGGGGCGGGGTGCACAGGAGGGCTGAGGGGGGCAGTGTGTGCGGCGGGGTGCACAGGAGGGCTGAGGGGGGCAGTGTGTGGGGCGGGGTGCACAGGAGGGCTGAGGGGGCAGTGTGTGGGGCGGGGTGCACAGGAGGGCTGAGGGGGGCAGTGTGTGGGGCGGGGTGCACAGGAGGGCTGAGGGGGCAGTGTGTGGGGCGGGGTGCACAGGAGGGCTGAGGGGGCAGTGTGTGGGGCGGGGTGCACAGGAGGGCTGAGGGGGCAGTGTGTGGGGCGGGGTGCACAGGAGGGCTGAGGGGGGCAGTGTGTGGGGCGGGGTGCACAGGAGGGCTGAGGGGGCAGTGTGTGGGGCGGGGTGCACAGGAGGGCTGAGGGGGGCAGTGTGTGGGGCGGGGTGCACAGGAGGGCTGAGGGGGCAGTGTGTGGGGCGGGGTGCACAGGAGGGCTGAGGGGGCAGTGTGTGGGGCGGGGTGCACAGGAGGGCTGAGGGGGCAGTGTGTGGGGCGGGGTGCACAGGAGGGCAGCGGCAGGCTGGTATTTCAGCCGCCAGCGGGCGCGTGGGGAGGGGCGCTGGGTTCCTGGGGCGAGGTTTGTTTCCTTCCTGTCACTAGCTCAGGCCTGCGGATGTCGTTTGCGTCAGGCTCAGGGGCGCTTGTCCCCCCCCCCCCCCCGCCCCTTCCAGGGGCTGTGACAGGAAGGATCTTTCTAAAGGCTGCAGGGAGCAGGCAGCTGCAGATCCCCCCACCCCTGGGTCCGTCTCCAGCGGGCTCCATCCCCGCACCCCTAGGCCGCCTTGCTCCCTGGCAGGCTGGGCTGGCGCGAGGCAGAGGAGCGGGGCCGTGGTGCTCCTGTAGGACGCAGCCCCATAGGCTGTGGGGGCTGGTCGCTCTCCCGCACCTCAAGAAGCCAAGCTCAATACCGTGGGCAGTGCAGCCCTGGCGTATCGCCCCTGCCCAGACTCGTCACACTGCCCCCTAACGCCCCGTAGCGTGTAGCCCCTCCCTGCTGTCCTCCTCCAGGCCGCCCTCTGAGGAAACAGCCAGGCGTCCGGTGGCCCCTTACAGACTAACATCTGTATTAGGGCACGAGCGTCCGTGGGTAAAACCCACTTCGTCAGATGTGTCGGAGTGGGGGTGACAGAGGCAGGGACACAGCGAGGCGCGAGTGTAGCAAGAGCGGGGAGTTACTTATGGAGTGTCGGACCAGCGTTAATGAGGCCAATTCGTCAGGGCGGAGATGGCTCCCTCCCAGCCGCTGACAGGGGGTGTGACTAACAGGAGAGGGGAAACGGCTTTTGTAGGGAGAGAACCATTCTCCAGCCGTACTCCGTCCTAATTTGATCATGTGAATGTTGCAAATGGATTGCAGCTCCCGCCTGACTCCTTCCTGAGCAGCACGGAGCACCGCATTCCGGAGACAGTCGTCCCAGGGACCCTCCCGCTCCCCCCGGCTCACAGAGACCAATCTCTTCTGCATGGGCCCAGGGGACTGGACTCGGCCCCGTCATCCCCCCTCCCCCAGCCCCTGGATCCTGCTGCATCATCAGCACATGACTAGTCTGGCGTGCGAGGCATCACCCGAAGTGGAGAAATTTCCCTCAGGACGTGCAGAGCGCAGGGATTTCGCTGACCCCGGCCTGGCAGCAGAGGAGACTCGCAATCTGTGCTGTGTTTAGCCTCGCTCCATCCCAGAGGTGGGGCTTGTCCGGAAGGGAAACTGAGGCACAGCTCAGTTACGTGACTTACCCAGGGACATTCATGAAGTCAGTGGCAGGTCTCCCCAATCCCAGGCTGGTGCCCTCTGCGCCGGACCATTCTCTGGGCTGCTGTACAGCAGGCTCTCGATTTCGGAGCACCCGTGGGTCTCTCCGCTGCCCGTCACGCCGGCGATGCTCCTGCTGGTTAGCCGGTCACTGTTGGCCTGGGCTCCGGGCTGAGGCGTGCCAGGTGGGATCCTGGTGCCGAGAAGAGAGGGAGGCGGGTGGAAGAGGAAACGGCGGCCGTCAGGTTGAAAAGATGAGTGAATTCTTGAGGGTCCCATCCTGAGTGGCCCTCACCGCCTCATGCTGAGATGCGCCCGCCCTCCGCTAGCTGGACGGGCTCGGCTTCAGGGCAGCAGTAAAGGGCCCGCCGCCAGGGTCAGGAAGGTGCAGTCCCGCCGGGCGTGCTGTGGAAGCTGTGTCCACTGGCTCTGTGTCCGGTCCCAGCCCCTGCCAGGGACAGCACAGCAGCCCCATGGAAGTCGCTCTGCACCCCCGGGGGGATCCGTCCTGAGCCAGGGGCAGGAGGAGCCGAGGGAATGGGCGGAGGCCGAGTGGAACAGAGGCTGCCTGGCTCTGGGATCTCAGCTGCGGTTTGGCCTCCAGGGGACGGGATGGACGCCTGGAGGCGAGAGGCATTCGGAGCTGGGTTGGGGTGAGCGCCGGAGAACGTCCCTGCGCCGGGATCGTTCCCGGGCCCTGCAGAAGGGGCGTGGCCGCGATGGCTTAGGGGGACTTTTCCAGCCCCGCGGCCTGGGGCGGGGGATCCGACCGACAGAAGCCAGCAGGGCTGCAGGGAGGTTCGAGTACGTCTTAGAGCATCCAGGCGCCCGCGTTTCTTTGCCAGGCTCAGGCGTGAACGGGCCCAGGCCGGGCCTTGGGAAAGGGCAGTGGAATCTGCCCTGTTGCTCTTTCCAGGGTCAGGCAGGGAGAACAGAACCCTCCATTCTCATACAGGCCGGGTGCATCTCTGTGCTCACTTCTTCCTGCAGTGGAGGCGCTGGGCGGGGGGCAGGGAGAGGGGGCCTGGCCGGGGGGTACTCCAGAACAGTTGTGGTTTTGCATTCAGAACTTATGCAGAAACCCTGGAGGTGCCAGGGGGCTCAGAGGTGCTGGAGGGGTACACTGCTGGGGGGGGGGCGTGCTGGTGCCAGGGGGCCCAGAGATGCTGGGGGGGTGCACTGCTGGGGGAGGGGGCCATGCTGGTACCAGGGAGCCCAGAGATGCTGGGGGGTGCAGTGCTGGGAGGCCGCGCTTCCAGGCCTGGAGATGCTAGGGGGCCCAGAGGTGCCGGGGGGGTGCACTGCTGGGGGGTCGCACTTCCAGGCCTGGAGGTGCCAGGGAACCCAGAGGTGCCGGGGGGGTGCCCTTTTGGGGGGGCCATGCTGCCAGGCCCGGAGGTGCGGGGGCTTATCCTTAGCACAGATGGTGCCTTGCAGCACAGGGACCGTTCTCAGCCTTGCCCTGTGTGTGGATGGTGGGCAGGACTCTCCTGCCCGATGGGAGGCTGGGTGGCAGTGTGGGGGGGTACCCAGCTCTGTTCCCGTGGCACGCCAAGGCTGGTGGCTCTGGCAGGAGGACGAGGTTTTCGCAGCCCCAAAGCAGCTCCCACCAGGAAGCGCTGGTTTATCTCTGGCTCCGGGAGACCACGTCCACACTGGGCTCTCTGAGCAGCCCAGCGCCCCGGCTCCTGTCCGTGATTGGGCACTAGGGCCTGCCAGATGGGCGGTGCCAGGGAAAGCGCCTTGCAGGCAGGGTGGCCGGGGACCGGCAGAGCTGCCAACCTGGGCAGCCTTCGAGAAGCCCCTGCGCCCTAGAACGGCCGGCTGGGCCTCCGGCTCCCTGCCTGGGCTTTGATCGGTCGGCAGCAGCCCCTCCAGGCCTCTGGAGCGGAGCCACGATTTGAATACACGTGTCCCCAGGAGGAAGAGCCGCCCTGGGACACGCAATGGGCGGTGGCCCCGTGGCCGCTGCCTGGAAGGCGTTTGGTGGTGGCCGAGTGGGGGGCTCTGGGCAGGAGGGAACGGCGGGAAGGAGCCTGCCAGGGCCCCGCTGCCAGCTGAGCAGGTAGCCGGGCCCCGGGCCCCGCCAGGGAGCTGTAGTCTCCAGGAAGTAGTTGTGTAATCTCTCCGGTGCCGTGTCTCACCAGGACCACACCACCGCCGCGCTGGGGGGAGGGGATATCGAATCCCAGCTTCAATCCGGGCACCAGCTCGCTCCCCTTTGGGGCCCGGCGCGACTGGCCGGATCTGGAGCCCGTGCAGTCCGTGGGGGTCTGTGTCGCTTTGGAACAGGCCCTGAATCTCTTCCGGGCCTCCGCTCCCGCTCTGTAAAACCGTGACAGCAACACGGGCCTCCTGCCCTCACAGCAGGCGGGCGGGGAGTCCACCGTCTGCCCGCGGACAAGGCAGTGGTGCTCAGCACAGCTCCGATACCACGGGGATGGGCACCGCTCTAGGTGGGGAAACTGAGGCACGGTGGGAAGCAGCTGCAGTTTGCACATTTTCACAGTGACTCACAGCCCCCCTCTCCCGCAGGTCATATTATCCGTCCTCTTTCCCCTCTCTCCCCCCCCCCCCCCTCGCTCCCACTGCTTCCCTCAGGGCTCCTGCAGCCGCCCGCTGATCAGAGGAGGGTCTCTGGCCAAGTCTGGCCCAGCACCCCCTCCAGATCAGCTGTCTCCCTCCGTGGCAGGGCAGCAAGTGGCCGGCGGGGCATTCTGGAAGCAGGAGGGGGCGGCGCAGAGAGGAACCCAAACGGTTGGTTTCCACAGGAAGCCGGCTGGTATTGCAGCTGGGAGGGGAAGGTGCAGGGTGACTGGGGTTGCTCGCAGCTCTCCCGTGGGGCCCGGAGCCCCTTTGGGTGCAGTTCTCTGGCTCTCCGCACCCCAAGTGGCACGACTCCTACAGCCGCTGGAATCGGTTCGAACCGGGCTCCCAGTCCCTCCGCATGAGCCCGCTCGCGCCGTGGAACCGGCTTTGGCCCGGTCACAGCTGCACGGCAGGGGTGTCCCCGGGCCAGCTTCTGGCCCCTGCAGCTCTGCCTGCCCCACGGCCTGGGTAGCACTTGGGACGGATGCTCTGGGGAAGAGTTTTCACTTCCCAGGCGTGTACTGGATGGTGGAGGGGCCGGCGGCACCTGGTTTTGCAGAATCGCAGCACTGACACCTTCGCCCTCAGCATTGCAAAGGCTCCTGGGGCCTGCTCCGTTCAGCTCCGATTCCTGCCCGGGGGGATTTTCCTTGTGCCCTTAAACTCCTGATCTGGTCCCATTCCTCCCCTTACGTATCCCTCCGATGAATATTCCAGCACGGCAGCCAACAGCACAGTGACCTTCAGAAGGATTCATAGCAGGGGTGGGGAACCTCAGGCTGGGGGGTTGGATCTGCCCCCTGAGGCTCGGGGCCCCCCCTTAGCTGGCGCTCCAGCTCCCCCGCTGTCCCTCCGTGGGGCTGGAGCTCACCGAATCTACTAGCCTGGGCCCCCCTCGGCTCCAGTGTGCAGGGGAATGTGGGAGGGTCTTTCTCGTTCGGGGGCCACCTCGGTGAGGGGTTTTTTGCTTCTCACTTGTGTGCAGCCCCCGACTGATTTTTTTTTCTGTGGGTCAGCAGCCCCCCGGCCCAAAAACGGTTCCCCGCCCCGATTGACAAGCTTCCCAGACAAAGGGGTGTTTTGCTCTGCTTAGTTGGTTCATGGGGGGGTGTCAGGGACGGCACCTGCCTCCCTTATCTCCCTTAACCCTGGCTGCATTAGTTACTTCTAGCCTGCTAGTCCCTTCCAGAGGGGATCTGTTCCCGCCAGCGGACACTCCTCCCCCCTGGCTGGCTCCGCTTTAGAAGCCTTGTCTCCTGGCCAAGGCCTCCTCTTCCCCCAGAGATCAGCTTGTTCTGACCGTGGGCAGGTCAGCTGGCCCTTCCATTCCGTGGCATTAATCCCCCACCCCCATGGGAGTGCCCCCAGCTCCGCCCACATTCCATGGGGGGGGGCACCGTGCCCCCGAGCGTCACCTGCAGAGGAAGTGAGCGTTGGGCAGGGAGCTGGGCTGGAACCGGGTTTCACTCGGCTGGGCTTGGATTCCATTTGCGGGAGGGCCAGCTGCTCCCGGCCAGCCAGCTGCTTGCTCCTCTGGCCCTGCATTGCCAGCACCCCCCCAGTCCGGGCTGCCAGGGGCTGGGCAGGACAGAACCCAGCCCTCCCTACCTTGTGCCATTGGCCTCATAAGGCCTCCTGGGTGAGAGGAGCTGAGCCGACTGGGCAGGAGCCTGGGGAACGCTCCTCTGGGTTGGGATGTGCCGTGTCGTGGGAGAGAGCGTCCCCTTCTCTGCCCGAGGCGAGGCCTGGCGCTCTGGACGCAATGGGGCTGAAGGAGCCGCTCCAAGCCCTCGCTGCTCCCGGCCCAGGGCTGGAATCCCGGGTGCTGTTGATGTAGTGAGAGGACCGGTCAGGGAATGTCTCCTCCTCGGTTCTGATCCCAGCTCTGACACTGACTCACAGGATGGCCTTGGGCAAGTCACTTCCCCCCAGCTCCGTCACACAGGGAACAGGACTGTTGTGAACTTTGCTTGTGAGTGTGCACCGCTGCCCTCTGCTGGATGGAAATAGGGCGGCACAGCTGTGTCCTGGCCCCGCCACTGCTACCAGACTCTCCTTTAGCTCAGGCGATAGAAACCTTTGGGTGTGGAACAAGAGGGTCTGAAATGCCTCTGTTGAATTTATCTCTCCCACAGCAGGCCCTTGTGTCTCACATCTGTCGGCCCCTCCCCCCCAGCTGTTTCTCCCACAGGCTGCGAAGGAGGAGGGAGGGTTGGTTTTATTTCCGCTTGCCAACAACGGGGAGATGCTGGGACGTTACTGAGCAGGGGGGCTGTACAGGCACCAAACAGACCAATTCCCCCAGCCCCGGGAAGCAGCCATAGTGTGTCAAGACGGATATTTGCTTAGCAGGAGAGTACCTGGGGCGCTTGTGCTGCCAGAGCGCTAGGGCTGCTCCGGTGGGGACGTCCGGGGAGTTCTACCAGTGATCAGGGATTTGAAATCCCTCTCGCCTTTTCGCGACCGTTCCCAGGCTGGGGGCTCATGCTGAGCCAGCCATCTCCTCTCCCCCCCCTTGTGCAATGGAGGCACTGCTGGCTGCAGCCTCACATCCATAGGATGGTTCAGGGCGGCCGCCCCAGGCCCTGCATTTTGGGGGGCCCCACGGTGGCACCTCAGCTATTCTCTGGACGGGCCTGCCATGGGGTGGAAGTAGGGGCTGTCTCCCCATGCCCACCCCAGCTGGCTGGAGCTGGCGCACCCGGCAGCCTGCTCCACTCTGCCCTGCTGCGTTCTCCCGCCTGCCGCGCTCAGCTCCCCCCTGCTCCCCCCACCGCAGAGAAGCTAAGGGCAGAAGGCTGGGAGGGTGGGGTGGCGGGACGGAGCAGGTTGCTGGCCCATCCCAGATTCTGGCACCTGCTGTCACCCTGTGCCTGCCCGCTTGAGTGGTGCGGGGCATGGGGCAAGAGGGCAGAGCAGGGGTGAGAAGCGGCTTGGGGGAAGGGGGGGCGGTGCAACAGAGGCCAGGTAGGGCCACTGGAGGGAGGGGAGTTGCCCCAGGTCTGGCACCGTCCTAGAGACAGCCACGGCTGTCCCACACCTAAGGGGGACTTGTGGGGGGGAAGCGGGGGGAGTTTTATCCCGAGAGAGAGGAAGTCCACGCAAGACACTAAGCACGGACACACAAGGCTGCCTTGCTAGGGATACAGCAAGGCCAAGCAGGTGGCCCGGAGGAACGAGGCACAGGCCAGGTGTGAGCAACGCCCACCAGGTTGCTGCTGGGTTCAGGCTGCCTGCGGGGGAGCGGCGACTGGCAGCAGGATACCTCGAGGGACTGTGGGACAGACCTTTGCGGGGGGGGGGGGGGGGGGCGGGATAGCGAAGGTGAGGCAGGGGAAAGTCACGATGCAAATCGCTAGTGTTATGCAAATCCGTGTCATGCAAATCGCCCGGGCGTTGGTGAAAGGCGGCGGGTTGCACGTTACGCAGCACTCGGCACCTGCCGCGCCTTCCCAGTTCTGGGACTTCCGACAGGCACGCACCAGCCAGCTCCTGGGTAGCCTTCTGGCCGCTCCCATGCAAAGCGACCCCCATCGGAGTCAGTGGAACAGCCCCAGTGAGGGGAGCTGACTGCGGTGCACACGAAGCCACAGACCTGCCCAGCACCGTCCCGTGGGTCCCAGCGTAGGAAGCAGGCCCGCCACTTCCTACTTGCCCCGGGTCTTTCCCTCCCCTTCAACTCCTGGTCCTCAGTGGCTCCGGGGGCATCCCGCAAAGCGCAGAGAGGGGTGTTACAAGGAGAAGAGAGAAGAATTGTTCTTGTTAGCGTCTAAGGACAGGACAAGAAGCAAGGGGCTTAAACTGCAGCAAGGGAGGTTTAGGTTGGACATTAGGAAAAACTTCCTACTTGTCAGGGTGGTTAAATACTGGAATAAATTGCCCAGGGAGGTTGTGGAATCTCCATCTCTGGAGATATTTAAGAGCAGGCTGGACAGACACCTGTCAGGGATGGTACTTAGGGTCTATCACACTAAACCCACCAACGTGTATTAGATCGACTCACAGCCACATGCAGCCATCCCTGTGATGGTGCATGTCCATGCTC
This sequence comes from Pelodiscus sinensis, assembly GCF_052426305.1. Classification (NCBI taxonomy): domain Eukaryota; kingdom Metazoa; phylum Chordata; order Testudines; family Trionychidae; genus Pelodiscus; species Pelodiscus sinensis. The sequence goes on along the minus strand of NC_143052.1, from coordinate 348,762,793 downwards.
CCCTCCAGGAGCACGTCCTCCGGATTAAGGGGGCAGTGTGGGTAGCAGAGGGCAGCTCCCTGCCCACAGGCTCCCAGTGGGCTGCCCCCCGTCTCAGTTCCCCATTCCCCACCTGGAGCAGGGGAAGCAGCCCGGGCGCCTCTCTTCCTTCTTCACTGCTGGGAGGCAGCTGCCTCAGACTTCCCACCCCTGGGGAATGGAGTCTCAGCCCCTTTCCCTCCAGGGCCTGCTCGCTCCAGTAGCGACACAGGCAGCCTTGTCGGTTGCATATCTCTGGCATGGAGCTGTGAAACAGACAAGTCAGCCAACATTCCCAGGTGGGAGCAGGGCAGGAAGGAAGCTGCCCAGAATTCCTCATTCCCCTCTGCCAGTTCCTAGCTGGGAGCAGAGTAGGGTTGCCAGATGGTTTCAACAAAAATACCGAACACACTTGCCATGACATCACAATCTGCATTCCATCTTATTGAGAAAATACCGGACAGTTCTATTTTCTCAATTTGTTTCCTGAACAGAAAGCTCAAATACTGGACTGTTCCGGTTCAAAACCAGACACCTGGCAACCCTAGAGCAGAGCTCACACTCCCAGTTCTCTCCGGCAGCTGGGTTGTAACTTCCTGGCTTCCTTGTCAGTTTCATGGCAGGAGCTATGAAACTGACAAACACTTGCCAGTTGGCTAGAAGGGAGGGTTACACAGACACTGTGTAACCAGCAGACCTCGGGCATCTGCGGGGCCCAGTCGAACCTAGGACCTCTGGAGCTTCCTGCATGAGCTAAAAGCCAGCTGGCTCTCAGCAGCCTCATTGTTCTCTCCCTAAGTGGTCTAGATGGGACAGTGCACCACACCCAGCAGGTGTGTGGGTTACAGCTGCATCACCCTGCCTAGGTCAACATATGTCCCGCCTCTCTGGGGGTGGAGCTATTACAGCCTGTCGGTGTGGGAGGGCACTTCTCTTAGCAGGTGGAAGGCTGGAGTGCAGACACGGACATAGTTAAGTTGACAAAAGCTTCCTTCCCCCAACCTAACTGCAGTGGCGACCAGCTGTTAGCCCTCCAGCACGCAGGCCAACAGCCTCACCGGGCCCCAGAGCAAGGCAGGGGAGCCCCCCCTACCATGTGTGCCCCAGAAGGGGCAGTGCCTGAGGTGGTAGGGACAGGGCTGGGAGCAGCCAGTCCTGTGCACCACCTAGATCAGGGGCGGCCAACCCATTAAACAAAGAGCCGAAACAGTGGTGGAAAAAATGCGCAGAGACGCACCAGAATGGTTTTTTTTGAGCAATTTTTGTTGAGCAAAAAAAAGGGGGGGGGGAAGAGCTCCCTAAACACCCCCCCCCCCCAGAGTTGTTGAGCAAAAAAAAAAAAAACCACAATGCAACAGGTGGCTCCCCTGCCCCGGTGAGCACAGGGAGCCGGGGGCCAGGGACCGTTTCTAGGGGTGCAGGGGTAGCTTCTCGAGCCATGGGGGAGACTTCGCGAGCTGCACTTTAAGGCAGGAAGAGCTGCACGGGGGTTAACCATCCCTGACCTAGATCAGGGCACGTCCCACCTCCCCAGCCCTCCGTACTGCCCAGAGCGTGCCATGTTGTGTGGCACCCCCGCCCCTAGGCAGCCCTAAGAGCTGCCCGGAGCGTGCCATGTGGTGCTCTGGCAGCAATTTAAAGGGCTGGGCCTCTGGCTGCAGAAGCTCCAGGCCCTTTGGTACGGCCAGGCACTGGGGCAGCTTCCTCCTTTGCCCCCCCGCCATCGGCAGGCCTGCCACGAGGGCGGGGGACTGGACTAGATGACCTCTCAAGCTCCCTGCAGACCCTATGATCCTGCCTTGTCTTCTCCGCCTGCCCAGGGGCCTTGACTGCAGTTTCCACTGGGACCTGTGTCCGTTCCCAGGAGGGATCCGGCGTGAGTGGTGCAGGCAGCCCCTGAACCCGGTTCTCCTGTCTGGGAGCTTCTTGAGCAGCCAGCCCCCGGGGTCCATCCAGGCCTGGCCGGGCTGCGCCGCCGGCTGAGCTGCCTCTCCGGCGGGAGTGTATTTTTAAACCCGCTCTGTGTGTGGAGGGAAGCTGGCCTTCCCCTCCCCCCACCCCGCCCGCCTCACTCAGCCCCCGCCAGGTCGCCCGCCGCGCCTCCCACGAGTGCACGCCGCCTTCCCGCCGCCGGCCCTGCCGCGCCGCTTCCTGCCGCCAATCACCCAGGCGGCACACGCTTCCCCAAAGGCCACGCCACGCTGCTCTGCTGCACGGGAGGTTCCCTCTGCCCCTGCCCGAGCTGGGTGAACAGTCCCTGGTCCGGACGGTGGCAGAGGCTGGAGCAAGCACCTGCCAGGCTGGGAGGTGGGGCTGGGCTGGGCTCTGCCTAGGGGGAACAGCCTGCTGTGCATTTCCTGCTTGCACTGTACACCGGGGTTTTGGCTTGCCGAGCTCCTGCGGATGTGCCTGTGTCACCGCGCCCTGTGCTGCGTTCACCTCCGGTCGCCCCTTCTCCGAGATTTGCAGATGGGCGGCTAGAATCAGGAGCCCTCTAGGGAGAGCCGTGGCCTCCTCATACTGCCCCCTTCTGCTTACACGGGGCACTGCTGGCGCGCTCTGCCTCAGTTTCTCTCCCCCGAGGACCGGGGCGGCCCATCCATATTGGCCTCGGGCGCCAAGATAAATGGGGCGCCACATGGTGAGGCAATATCATTGAGGGGGTTGGAGGTGGGGTGCCGATTGCACGGTTCGCTTTGGGCGCCAGTTGCTGGCAGCTGATCTAGGGCCGCCCCTGTCCGAGGTGGGTCTCAGCTAGCCACACACAAGACTGTGCTGGAGAGGTGGCTTAGCCCTCAAGCCAAGTCACAGATGGATTTAGCCTTCGGGGGGGGGGGGGGGGGGAGAGGCCAGATAAACACCTTCTGCCCTTCCCTGGCTTCTCTTCGCTCCCAACTCTGGGTCCCTTTCAGGCTACCTCTGAGTGTTTCCCATGCTCCGGTAGAAAGAACAGGGCCCTGGGCGGGTCCCTCGAGTATTTGGCCTCCTGCAAATCCTTGTGGCCTTCCACAGGAACGAGCCAACAACCTCCTCTGGTTCCATACCCCAACGGAAATATTTCAGCCCTTAAGGGATGTCTAGGGGCCCCTTGGTACCCCACCCCCACCCCCAGGCTGAGAAGCAGCTATGACGTAGGTGGGGCTCACTCATCTCCCTTAAAAGGGGCAGACACGGTGCTGTATGAAGAGGCTGCAAACGGTAGGGCTGTTTAGTTAAGTGAGAAAACCAAATTAGAGCTGGTCAGAAAAAATACCACAGGAAGTGCCACAAAATTCTCCCCTCCCCCAAGCTTCCCACTAGAGGATCTCAGTCTGGCCATGAAAAAAATCAAACCTCCTCAGTACAAAATGTAGAGTTTTGGAAACCAATGCTGCCATTTTACTACCACGATCCAAAAGGTTACTGGGTTTGGAGAGGGAAGGGAGAAAAAAAGGAAAGAAGTCACCACCCCATGTACCCACCCCCTGCAGAGAAAATTTCAGCCAAAAGGAAAATTTTCCAAAGATCTCATTGGCCAATCCGCCATTTTGAATCCAAAGGCATTGAGATGCAAACATTTGGAACAGCCATCGCTAGAAAGAAGGAATACAAAATTATAACTTGAGGGGAAGGGAGATAAGAGGCTGAACAGAGGTTCCCAGCCTAACGAGAGAAGGGGGCAGTCAATGAAACAGAAAAGGGACAAAATGAAGGTTGAGAAAAGGACAGTGCACGAATAGCCTGTGGAACTCACTGCCACAAGATATCTCCAAGGCCCAGAGGTTGGCAGGGTTCAAAAGAAGATGGGCCCACTGCGGATTAAAAGGAGGGCTGTTGTACCCCACCTCTGCCTGCTGCAGGGTTTCTTGAAGCAGGTGGGGGATGCATGATACTGGATTAGGTGGACTCCTGGTCTGTACCAGCTCTTGACCCACACTCCAGTAGGTAGGATCCAGGACTTGACGCTCGCCCCAGGTCCGAGCTAGAAAAGGGCAGCGCTTGAAAGGAACTTCCCACCACTAAATGCTTCCCCAAAGTGCTGCAACCTAGAAATGTTGCAAGTGCAGGCTTTCACGGGGGACTTCCTGATCTCAAGGTGCCCTGATGACGGGGCTGCTCAGGGTATTCTGAAGCACCCGTTCCCGAAAGGGGCCGGGGCGGGCAGCAATCGAGAGAGACTCCGCGAGCCTTTTGGCAGGTGGGGGCAGGAACTCTCATTTGTAGTTTTGCATTTGTACAGCACCTTGCGCACCGGGCCGGGGTTCCCAGTGCCCTTGCAATACATGCAATCAGTGGAATGAGAAACAAGGGGGCTGTTTAAAGGCCTGATCTCGCAGAGAGTCCAGTTCCCCTACAGACCACAGCAGTGGGGCAAGGGGGCACAGAGGTAAAGCCATGAGGTAAAAGCCAGGAGAGTCACCAGACCGACCACACAGTAACTTCCACAGAGCTCAGGGTGCCAGAATCTTGCCCCACCAATACATTTTTGCCCAAGCAGCCCTACTCACCGCCTTTCCATGGGCTTTCGTTCCCAGGCGCCCTGAGGCAGTATCCCAAGTGGCACTGGAACCTGCCTTATAAAGGCCCCTGACTCCGCCCCTTCCCAGCATGCTTTGCTCAGAGCAGCTTGATATCCGTGGTCCCTAGTGGCTCTAGAGCTACACCACATCTTGGCTCCGTGCTCCAGGTCAGAACGAACCATCCAGCATCCCTTCCTGAGCAATTTCGCACAAACCCGACCCCCCCAGCCTGGTAACAGTCGGGGAGCAAGGCACAAGGAGCCGTCGCTGTCTCCCAAGATCCCTCACAGAGGGAGAAGCCAGGTTGGGTTTGCTGGAAAGCAGGGTCTTTTCTCCCTTGATGCTCCTTTCTAAGCCCGCGGGACGGTTGGTTTTGTGGCAGCTCGAGGCGATGGCCAGGAGGGAAGGGAAGAAGGAAGCCCTGGTGCCTGGCTTAAACTATTCTCTGCTGCCCTCAGGGGTTCCCATGGTGGCTTGTTTCTCTACCAGTCCCGCTGTCTCTCGGAGCCACGGGGGTGCCCGGGGGATGGGCTGGGGTCAGGGCTGTGCCCAGCTGGGAATTTTGTTTGGCCCGTTAGAGAGATCGGCTCCGTTGACCAAACAGGGGGCTGGCTCCAGGGTTATCTGCTGAATCCCTGCAGGGTTTGGGGCCTGGGGTTTTAATCTGATTCACAGGGAGTTTGGGGGAGACCAGCGAGACTGTGGGTCGGATGGAAACCCCGGCCACCCACCCGGACATACCGCTGTTCTTGTCCCTCCCTGTGAGAACACAGGCCTTTGTCCCAGTAAGAAGTTAAGAGCCTACTACCGCTACCAGCGACTTCTTTGGCTCAGTCGGAGAACTCTGCCCTCTGTCCCATGGTCCTGGATTCGCACCTTTCTGATGGCCTTAGTGCCAGCTCCTTCCAATCCCATGCCTGGTGTATTGCCGACCCCGAGAGGCTGGTCCCCTCTCAGCTGTCCCTTTGCTGGGCAGTGCAGTAGGAGTGGAAGTTCACTGGGGCAGCGACCCCCTGGATCTTACCAGGCTCCCTGCTGGCACCCCCCGTCACTCGTCCCTCAGCAGACCTGCTTAGCCTCCCCCATCCTGTTCTGCTCTGCAGATCAGCTGCCAACCTTTGGCTCTGCTCTCGAACAGTTAGAGGTTAGGAAGGGGCCTGCACACCGGGGAGGGGGTGAGGCAGCTGATCAGCCCACATCTTCCTGCTGCAGGGACGGGTTCTTGCACCCAGCCCCGAAGCCGCTGCTGCTGGATCTGCAATAGAAGAACTAGAGGTCACCAAATGAAATGAATAGGCAGCAGGTTTAAAACAAACCAAAGGAAGCTTTTCTTCACTCGGCGTACAATCAACCTGTGGAACTCCTTGCCAGAGGATGCGGTGAGGCTAGGACTTTAACAGGGTTCAAAAGAAGAGCTAGATAGATTCATGGAGGATGAATTAGCCGGAATGGGTAGGAATGGTGATCCTAGCCTCTGTTTGTTTGTCTGATCCTGGGTTCCAGGGGCCCGGAGCCATCTGGCAATCCCTCAGACCGGTCCTGAGCTCCCTGGGGGGAAATGGGAAGTCACCGAGAGGAAATAACACTTCCCTGCCCAGGGCCAAGGAGCCACCACCCTGCAGAGGCAGCTACAAACCTGTTTCCTTAAAAGGGGTGGGGGTGGGGCAGATTGGGTTGCCCAAGCCCCAGCTGGTGTCTTCTCAGGGGGCAGCTGAGCCCAGCTGGGCTGGGCCTGGAGGTAAAGGAAGACAACCCCCCCCCCCCCGGGAACGTGAGGGCGTAGCTGGGAGTGTGCTGTGTGCAGCGGTGATACCCCATTGCGCTGGTAGGGGGCGCTCCGCTGCCCTGGCTGCCTTAGGATACCGCCACACAACTGGGGTTCTGCCCTCTCCCCCCCCCCCCGTCACTAAACAGCCCAAGGAGCTGTCCCCACCAGCAGGGGCGTGAGCCAAGGCGGCAGGCCAGGATGCTGCGGCTGTCACCTGCCCAGAGGGGAACATTCACCAGCCGCCCCAGGGGAGGGCGTTCCCATCACTGGAGGCCCGGGCGGGTCCCGGCTCATGGGGCGGGGTTGTGTATGACGCCAGCCCGCGGCTGCAGGAAACCCCTTCCTCCGGCTCCTGGATTTGTCTCAGCACAAGGCCTGGGCGGGGAGCTTGATGGCACCGGGCGTGGTCACAGCCGGGTCCCGGGCGGAGAGGGGGTGAGAACAGGCAGCTACCCCCTGCTTCTAGCTCAGCTGCCTGCTCTGCCCAGGGGTGTGATTGCAGCGTGACCGCGTGTGCAGACCGGCCTGAGCTTGCTTCGACGGAGCCAGCTCTCTAAATAGAGCAGTGATAGAGGGGCTAGCCCCCTGAGGGTGTACCTGGGGGCCCGGCAGGATTCTGCTACTGCGCCTTCGCTCCTGGTGGCTCACTGTGGGGGCTGGGAACAGAGCCCAGGGACTGGCACAGCCCACACTCCAGGCCACATTTTCATCTGCGAGCTGGCAGTAAACATCCCAGCCAATGACATCGGCAGCGAGCAGAGCAAAGAAATGCCCCTATGGCTAATCAGAGGGTAAAGGAGGCAGCTAGAGAGAACAAGCCAGCCCGGGCAAATAGAACTGGGCAGGTCTCAAAAGTCTCTGGAGGGAGAAAGGGACAAGACTTGACGGCCAACAACAACATGGAAGAACCCCAGAAGGAAGCACCTGCCCTACAACAGGAGAAGTCACGAGGCAGTTGTGAAGTCACGAGGCTGTTGTGAAGAAGCTACCTGAGGATGTGTCTACACTGCAGAGTTTTTTTCGGAAAACCTTCAATCACGTCCACACTGCAATCACCTTCTTTCAAAAGGAAATCGAAAGAGCCGAGGGGTTTTTCCGACAGATGAGCTGGCTGGGAAATCGAGCGAGCGCTGGCCAGGCTTGGTCACTGGTGTCTCGTGACTTTACTCTTGTGATTGAACCTCCTTAGCATCCTGCTCAGGACGCCGGAGGGGGGGGGGGAGGGATGACCTGCACATGGGAAGGGACCTTTGGGAGCAGAAGTGACTTTCAATACAGGCTGAACCTCTCTAGTCCGGCACCCTGGAATGATTCGGGGGCTGGAGCCCTTGACCTACGAGGAGAGGCTGAGGGACTTGGGTCTGTTTAGTCTGCAGAAGCGAAGAGTGAGGGGGGATTTGATAGCAGCCTTCAACTTCCTGAAGGGGGTTCCGAAGAGGATGGAGAGAGGCTGATCTCAGAAGTGACAGATGGCAGAACAAGGAGCAACGGTCTCAAGTTGTGGTGGGAGAGGTCCAGGTTGGATATTAGGAAAAACTATTTCCCTAGGAGGGTGGTGAAGCGCTGGAATGGGTTCCCTAGGGAAGTAGTGGAGTCTCCATCCCTAGAGGTGTTTAAGTCTCGGCTTGACAAAGCCCTGGCCGGGTTGATTGAGTTGGGATTGGTCCTGCCTAGAGCAGGGGGCTGGACTTGATGACTCCTGAGGTCTCCTCCAGCTCTGTGGGTCTGTGATTCTCTGATAATTAGTTCAGCGCTGAAGACCGGCTGTTCTCAGGGGGCCAGGGCTTTGCCACAAGTCCTTTCCGGGGCGGTAAATGGCAGTTACCTACGTCGCGCCAGGTGGGATCGTGGAAGGGGCAGAGGGAAGTAATTGGGGGAGGGGCGCCCGCTGCTCCTCAGCACCAACCTGCTGCCCCCTCCTACCCAGAGATCCCTCAGCATGTTTGCCATGAATGAGTCAAACCTCACGCCCCTTGTGAGGCACCTACAGGATCACGCCCCTTGGGGGGAAACTGAGGCAGCGCCTGGGGAATTGACTTGCCCCGTTTACACATGAGTCTGTTCCGTGGGGTCTCTCTGGCCCTGTCACACCACTGGGAGGCCAGGCCGTGCTGTTACCCCATCGTGCCGGCTGGGATGTGGACACGGGGGTGATTGAGTGACTTGCCCACGTCACAGAGTCCACAGCAGAGCCAGGAGTTGACCCCAGCTCTCCTCAGTCCCAGGCCCTACCCAGTGGGCCCCATCCGCTGGTGACTCAGGCTCCCCGCTCCCCAGCCCGGTGAATTCTCCCCGAGACCACCCAGCTCCGCCTGAGTCCGCTCTAGCTGAGCACGGATGCGCACGGCTCTAGTGGTCCGGGCCCGGAGGAGCCAGCCTGCAAAGAGCAGCTCCCGTTGAGTGACTGCACTGGCACAGGCTGGAAGCGTCGCTCCTGGCTCCCCCGCCTCTCCCCACACAGCAGCCGGCCTGAGCCCTCTTCCTCCATAGCCCTATGCAGCAGTTCAGCCTCACTTCCCCGAGGGGAAACTGAGGCCCAGGGAAGGGGGGACTTGCTGGGGCCACACAGCCAGGTGGGGACAGAACCCGGGAGTTCCTGGACTCCTACTCGTGGGGTGAGGTCCCCTCTGCAGGCTGGCCCCAGGTGGGCATCCTCCCCCATGGCCGTGCGGGGTGGGTGGTCCCCTCACAGAGACCCCCTCCATGCCTGGCAGCGGGGGAATGCCGGATGGGGGGGAGGGGAAGGAAGCAGAGGCACGGAGGAACCTGGCCAGGCTGGGGAACAGCTGGGGGGCAGCGCAGAGGGGAACAGAGGCCAGCCGGCTTATGGGGCTAGGCTAGAGGGCAGCTTGCCAGTGCCTTGCAGGGAGTGGATGCCTCTGAGCCGCGCCGTGCTGCCAGTAGCTGCGATAGGCCTCCAAGGACAGAAACCTGTGGGGGGGGGGACACTGAGTATGCCCAGCTGGCTGCTTTCCCCTTTGCCAGGGGGATGCCTGTGTCAGAGGCATGTGCAGGGCAGGATAAGGGGCCTGGACCGGGCAGGGGAGTTGGGGTGTCCTGTATCCCAAGATGTGCTGTGGGGAGGGACCCCCCGGGCTCCCATTGCTGCTGGGCAGAGGCAGGGCTGGGACTGGCTGCCCACACCATGCAGCACGCTGGGCCCTGTGCAGCTGTGTAGGGCAGGGAGGTCACATGGGAACACTGGTCACTGCGAGCCTCGTGCCCCTAAGCCCCCGGGCGCTTCCCAAGGGAAGGCAGGAAGCGGGGGGGCCGGGCGGGCTGGGTGCGCGGCGGCAGGAGCAGGAGGAGGGTGTCGGGGGCCTGGGGCATGCGAAGGGTGGCGTGATGGGACAGCAACGCCTGCATTGCTGGGGGCATGTTCCCCTGGCGTTTGGATGGGGTACAGCCCCGCGAGTTACTGTCCTCACAAGCTACCCCCTTCCGCGCAGCCTGGCCTCTCGCCCCCACCCCGCAGAGCCATCCCACCGCCTAGCCCCCTGCACAGCGGGGGGGCTGATGGGCAGGGGAAAGCATTTGGGACGTGGTGACCCCAGTGAGAGGTTCCCAGCCGCACACAGCCAGCTGTGAGCAGTCAGCACGCTCAGGGTGAGGGGGCCACTTAACACCTCTGCAGTCACAGGACTGGGCGAGGAGGCTTGTGGGTCACAGGTGGTTGTAATGAGGCAGGGAGTGCGGTTGTTTGCTGGTTCTGGCTGGCTGCCGGCCATGTGCGGGTGTTGGGGGTGCCCCCCGCCCCCGCTGCAGGTTTTCTGGTTGGTTTGGTGGCAGGGGGCTGGGAGTGGACAGTGCTCACCATAAAGGGAAATGGCGTCTTTGGGGCTGGTTTGTTGTGGGGGGGGTGTCGCCGAGCCAAAGTGGAGGGGGCTTGCTTTGGGCGTGTGAAGAAACGGGATTGGTTGGACTGGGGGGCTTGTTTTGCTTTTTTAATCTCGTGAACGCTGGCACCTCTCATGCAGCCACCTCTGGGGTGGAACGGGGCAGCTGTGTAACAGTGGGCGGCCCCGGAGCCAGCTCTTCAGGGTGGGCGGGGAAGCAGGTCCTGTATTGAAATGGGACGGCGCGGAGACTGGAGGGGGGGCAGGGCCGAACGTAACCACAAGCATCAGGATGTGGCCCGGTAACCAGACCGAGCAAGGCTCCGACGGGGGAAAGACAGTCCCGTTCTCCGTGAGCTCACAGGGCATCTGGCGTTGCCCCTTTGTTACCTTCTGCTCTTCCCAGCTCTTTGTTGTGGTCCCACCAATTGTCATAGAGCAGGGTGGGCACAACGTGGCCCATGGGCTGGATCCAGCCAGCCAAACTGCCAGGCCTGGCCCCGCCACCGCCAGCCCATGGCCCAGCGGAGGCCTCAGGCAGGCTCCCCGCCTTCCACGCCCCACACACTGCTCAAAGCAGCTGGCTGCAGGGTTGTGTGCTCCGCACACTGCGGGCCCCGGGGCGGGGCCTTTGCATGCTGTCCCTGCCCCCAGCACGATCTCCTAGCGCCCATTGGTCAGAAACCGGCCAATGGGAGATGCCGGGGCCATGCTTGCGGCATAGACAGCATGCAGTGCCCCTGCTCGCAGTGCTCAGTGAACACATGGCCTCTGCAGCCGGCTGCTTTGAGTGGGGGTGGGGCAGGGCAGGCAGGGAGCTTGTCTGAAGATCCTGCTGGGCTGCTGGCTGGGAGCAGCCTAGGTACGTGCCTCCTGACCAGAGCCTGCAGCTTGTACCCCAGCCCCTTCCTCCCACCACCCTTCTGCTCCTGCCCCATGTAATCCAAACCCTCTGCACCCTGCTCCTGCACCCACACCCCCTCTCAGCCCCTGCACCCCAATCCCCTGTCCCAGGTCACAACCCCAACCGCTGCACCCAACCTCCACCCCGCACCCTGCACCTCTTCCATTAACGGTGCACCATGGAAGAGTGCGGCCCTTGGCCACTTACCACGTTCTTGGAGTGTGCCCCCCCTCAAACATTCTGTTTTCTCCAAATTTCAGTTGTGTTGACGTACCCCCCAGACTTCTCTCGAGTGCCCCTACGGCACCCGCACCACTGGTTGAGAAACACTGCGCTAGACCATCCCTGGCAGGTGTCTGTCTAAGCTGCTCTTCAATATCTCCAGAGATGGGGATTCCACAACCCCCCTAGGCAACTTATTCCAGTGTTTCACCACCCTGACAGGCAGGAAGTTTTTTCTACCATCCAATTTAAACCTCCCTTGCTGCACTTTAAGCCCATTGCTTCTTGTCCTATCCTCAGACGTTAAGAATCATTTTTTCCCTCCTCCTTGTAACACCCTTCTAGGCACCTGAAAGCTGCTATTGTGTCCCCCCTCAGTCTTCTCTTTTCCAGACTACACAAACAGGCTCTCTGGGGGGAAGGCCATCTGTCTGTATAGCGCCTCGCACGATGGGCACGCCTGCGACACAAATCCATGACTTCAGCTAGGTGTCCCTTCTCACTGAAGCCGCAGTGTGTCTCTGTGTGCCCCTCACCCTGGCCTCAGTGTACTATAACATTTGGTTCCATCCCATGCTGGTCCGGAACTGACCCTGACACCAGCATGACTTTCTGTAGCACCTTCCCAGGAGGCCTCCTGTCCTAGTGCCCGCGTGGGCGCAGGAGACGCCGGCTGCTGGTGTACGTAGGACCCAAGATGGCCCTGGTGCAAACGGGCTGAGGTTCAAGCTTGTCAGAACCCTTTGGGAAGGACCTTGGGGTGCGGGAGCGGAGGCTGTGGAAGAAGGGGTGGGCGGTGGGCAGGACCTTGGGGTGCAGGAGTGGAGGCTGTGGAAGAAGGGGTGGGCAGGACCTTGGGGTGCAGGAGTGGAGGCTGTGGAAGAAGGGGTGGGCAGGACCTTGGGGTGCAGGAGTGGAGGCTGTGGAAGAAGGGGTGGGCGGTGGGCAGGACCTTGGGGTGCAGGAGTGGAGGCTGTGGAAGAAGGGGTGGGCAGGACCTCGGGGTGTGGGAGTGGAGGCTGTGGAAGAAGGGGTGGGCTGGACCTCGGGGTGCGGGAGTGGAGGCTGTGGAAGAAGGGGTGGGCAGGACCTTGGGGTGCGGGAGCGGAGACTGTGGAAGGAGGGGTGGGCGGTGGGCAGGACCTCGGGATGCGGGAGCGGAGACTGTGGAAGGAGGGGTGGGCGGTGGGCAGGACCTTGGGGTGCGGGAGCGGAGGCTGTGGAAGAAGGGGTGGGCAGGACCTCGGGGTGTGGGAGTGGAGGCTGTGGAAGAAGGGGTGGGCTGGACCTCGGGGTGCGGGAGTGGAGGCTGTGGAAGAAGGGGTGGGCAGGACCTCGGGGTGCGGGAGCGGAGGCTGTGGAAGAAGGGGTGGGCAGGACCTCGGGGTGTGGGAGCGGAGGCTGTGGAAGAAGGGGTGGGCAGGACCTTGGGGTGCGGGAGCGGAGGCTGTGGAAGAAGGGGTGGGCGGTGGGCAGGACCTCGGGGTGCGGGAGTGGAGGCTGTGGAAGAAGGGGTGGGCAGGACCTCGGGGTGCGGGAGTGGAGGCTGTGGAAGAAGGGGTGGGCAGGACCTCGGGGTGTGGGAGTGGAGGCTGTGGAAGAAGGGGTGGGCAGGACCTCGGGGTGAGGGAGTGGAGGCTGTGGAAGAAGGGGTGGGCAGGACCTTGGGGTGCGGGAGTAGAGGCTGTGGAAGAAGGGGTGGGCAGGACCTCGGGGTGCGGGAGTGGAGGCTGTGGAAGAAGGGGTGGGCAGGACCTCGGGGTGCGGGAGTAGAGGCTGTGGAAGAAGGGGTGGGCAGGACCTCGGGGTGCGGGAGTGGAGGCTGTGGAAGAAGGGGTGGGCAGGACCTCGGGGTGTGGGAGTGGAGGCTGTGGAAGAAGGGGTGGGCAGGACCTCGGGGTGAGGGAGTGGAGGCTGTGGAAGAAGGGGTGGGCAGGACCTTGGGGTGTGGGAGCGGAGGCTGTGGAAGAAGGGGTGGGCAGGACCTTGGGGTGTGGGAGCGGAGGCTGTGGAAGAAGGGGTGGGCAGGACCTTGGGGTGTGGGAGCGGAGGCTGTGGAAGAAGGGGTGGGCAGGACCTTGGGGTGTGGGAGCGGAGGCTGTGGAAGGAGGGGTGGGCGGTGGGCAGGACCTTGGGGTGCGGGAGCGGAGGCTGTGGAAGAAGGGGTGGGCGGTGGGCAGGACCTTGGGGTGTGGGAGCGGAGGCTGTGGAAGGAGGGGTGGGCGGTGGGCAGGACCTTGGGGTGCGGGAGCGGAGGCTGTGGAAGGAGGGGTGGGCGGTGGGCAGGACCTTGGGGTGCGGGAGCGGAGGCTGTGGAAGGAGGGGTGGGCGGTGGGCAGGACCTTGGGGTGCGGGAGCGGAGGCTGTGGAAGAAGGGGTGGGCGGTGGGCAGGACCTTGGGGTGCGGGAGCGGAGGCTGTGGAAGAAGGGGTGGCATGGGGAGCAGGGACAGCATGCAGGGTGCGGAGTCACCTTTCAGGCTCCAGTAGCCCCCATGCTTTTAGGAGCTTCCATCACCCCGACTTGGGCCTACTTCTGTGCCATAAAGTTCCCCACCCTCCAGCCCTACATTTCGGTGACTCTAGGTCTCAACGGAGGAGCCTGGGTGGGAGCAGGAGGCGGGTCACGTGGCAGCTGCGCTCACTTGCCTCGCTCCCCTCCCAGACCCTTACGGCTGGACGGTGCCCTTGTGACCCCCTCCCCCAAGGCCCTGCCCCTCTTCCGTGCACCCTGCCCTGAGCCTGCTCCCTGACTCTCTCTCTCCTCCCCCCACCAGGTTGCTGAAGCGGAGCCCAGGGAAGGTGCGCCGGGATGCAGAGCATAAAGTGCGTGGTGGTGGGTGACGGGGCGGTGGGCAAGACCTGCCTCTTGATCTGCTACACCACCAACGCCTTCCCCAAGGAGTACATCCCCACGGTCTTCGACAACTACAGCGCCCAGAACACGGTGGACGGCAGGACTATTAACTTAAATCTGTGGGACACGGCAGGCCAGGAGGAGTACGACCGGCTCCGGACGCTTTCCTACCCCCAGACTAACGTCTTCATCATCTGCTTCTCCATCGCCAGCCCGCCCTCCTACGAGAATGTGAAACACAAGTGGTACCCGGAGGTCTGCCACCACTGCCCCAACGTGCCCATCCTACTGGTGGGCACCAAGAAAGATCTGAGAAACAACCCCGAGGCCACCAAGAAGCTAAAGGAGCAGAACCAGGTGCCCGTCACCACCCAGCAGGGAATCACCCTCTCCAAGCAGATCCACGCCGTCAAGTACATGGAATGCTCTGCCCTCAACCAGGACGGCATCAAGGAGGTCTTCACGGAGGCCGTGCGGGCCGTCCTCAACCCTCCCCCGGTGAAAGCTAAAAAGTCCTGCATCCTTTTGTGAGGAAGACTCTGGAAACCCAAGCATGCCTCTGGGCAGGGTGGCTGCTTGGGGCTGGGGAGGGTGCCTTAGGACTCGGAGATGGTTCTGCCCTTGTCCAAACCTTGCCTGGTCCCTCTGCTCCCAGTGATGCTAGTATGTAAGGCCCTTTTCTCTCCAGACGCTTCTCTGCCCCACAGCAGGGGACGTCCTGCCTCCATTGTATCCAGCGTGTCCCACCCCCCTGCCCCAAGCCTGGCCTTCGTCCAGTGACGGTGCAACTGTTGACCTGGGTGTCACCAAACCAAGGCTGTTTGCAATAATAATAAACCTTGTTTGCACTAATGCGTAGATTGTCTTGGATCACATGGGGGGGGGGGGGTCATTGGACAGTTTCCCCTCCCCTTTGATGTGTAACTCAGAGCTGAACGGCTTCCATATCTTGGCAAGCCCTCTCCTGAGAAGCGAGAGCTTCGACAGCCTCTGCAACCTCATACGCCAGCTCCTCGGCCTTCGGTCCCCCAAAACCCCCTGTTACAGGGATGGAAGGAAACCAAAAACCGTGCTCGGTGCTGAGTCAGGCTCGGGGGTTGCTCGGTTTGGCTGACGGGCCGGCGGAACGGAAGCGATTGCTGAATTGCAGGTTGCAAAGCTCCGCCCCCAAAGACACACGTCGGGCTCGCTTTTGTCCCGTTGAAGACCTGTCAGGGCCTCCACTGGGTTGACTTCTGATTTGTCAGAAGACCTTTTTGTCTCCTGCTGGCCTCCTCAACGTTCCTTCTCCTCTGAGACCACCCGGCCGCACGGCGTGTTTGGAAAAGCTACCCCTGTGTGAAGATGCTGTCGCTGTGTCCCGCCTGGTTCCGAAGAGAAGGCGTTTGTGCTCACGGGGTGGGGGAGCTGGTACTTCTGTTTTGTTTTTTTCCCAAAGGAGTTTTTGTTTTCTTCTGACACGGCCCCATTTCCAGAGACACGTTTACAGAGCCGGAGGCTCCAGCCACGCTGGCTACACGCCCCCTCTTCCACAGCTAGAACAGGCGGCCCAGCCCGCCCTCTGGGGTCACCTCTTTTCAAAGAGCACCACGCTTTGCTGCTGGCATTGAGATCCTGGGCTGGTTCCTCCTGTGCCCAGCCACCTCTCTCTGAGACCACGTGTCTTCCTCCTGGGAACCAGACCTGTCCTGAGAACTTCCAAAGCCACCTGCCCCTTTGCCTCCTGCTTAGTGAGCGGCAGCCGTCAAGTGTTTATTTGAAGTGGGGAGCGCTGCGAACACCATGTGCCTAGACAGGGGGTCTTGAAGACACCAGTGTAGGCGATCAGTGAGAGTCTCTCCTCCTCCCGCCGTCTTCCCGCAGCTGCCCTTTGAATTCTGCTACAGCAAAGGCCAATTGCCCCAGCCAAAACCTTTGCACAAAACCGTACCACTGTGCATGGCCCTGCCTGGCGTGCAGGGGACTGGACGCGCTGACCCCTCGGAGTCCCTCTGGTTCTGTGATCTCCTCACTGCTCCACGTTTCAATCCAAGCGTCAGACCTGACCCGTTGATCCAGCAGATGCAAAGATGAAGCAGGCTCTGTCTCCCCTCCCGCCTCCCGCCGCCTCTTTCGTGCCCATGCGACACTCCCAGCGGACTGCCTTCCCTGTGGATGCTCCCCCGGGGCGGGAGGAGGGGGCAGTGCAGCCTGGAGGCCAAAGAGAGATGCAGGAAACTACGGCGCTGCAGCGTGTCCTGGGAGGTCCTGGCAAGGAGACCTGGCCCCTTTCGTTGAGTGAGCTCAGATATGGAGGCTGAGGCCAAGGGGAACGACCTGCGGTGGCTGGGAAACAAGATGCATTCTCTCTCCTCCCCAGCACAGCTGTAATGCAAGCAACCGGCTCCCTCTTGCACCCAGGGTCAGGCAGCCACCAGGAACCAAGGGCCAGGGAGTCTCTGCCCTGTCCGGACAGGCTCAGTTGAATGTGGAGGGGACATTCGGGTGGGAGGAGTTCTTGTGCCACGGCAGAGAGTTCCAGTGGTGCTGGTGGCGGGTTTCCACTCACTCTCCGCCCACGTCCATAGCGCAAAGTAGCAAATCATGAGCCCTGTCCAGCTAATGCAGAGAATCCAGTAGGTGGGACCAACCCGGCCATCGATGGCAGCTGGAGGCCACGAAGGTTGCTGGCACTCTGGGCCGTTCGCCGTCCCTTCCCATAGCAGAGCGGCAGCCTCCAGAGCTTCACATCCCTGGCTAGGGGCTTCCTGACACCAGCGTTGGCCATCTTGGGAAACGTCTCCCATGAACAGCGAGACGAGGCCACCGGAGCCTCCACCTGTCTCGCCAGGCCGACGGCGGGTGGCCACCCTCAGCTTTGCCTGTGTCCGGGATGAGCGCAGAAACTCGCGAGGGTCAGCGCACCGCCCGCTGCCTTGACAAGAGAAGCCTCCGCCAGCGCGTCACAAGAACCCAGGTGAGCGGGACGAGCGTCGGCGTGCAAGCGAGAGCTACAGGCTGCAGCCTCTAGTGGGCGACATGGCCAACGTCGCAGGCCACCCGCCAGGATGGGCGAGGCACTGCAGGGTGTATGTACAGCCGACGGGACCTTGGGAATTAGCACAACGCGGACATGGCCTCTGTGGTAGCTGCCTTGGCTGGCTAGCGTACCGGGTGAAAGGCAGCTCAGAGGTCTGCGCTGGGGCAGCCGGCGGCCCAGCGTGAGGGGCAGAGGAAAGGAACTGCCTGTATAACAGGATGTATACGGCACGGCTGGCCGGGATTTCTGAGCGGAGCCCCGTTCCAGCCCGCTCTGGTTTTCCTGCCGGCTCCAGCGCCCTCTCTTGATTTCGGCTTGAAGGGCAATTCTGCCCCTGCGTTTAATACGTTTGTGACGCCGGAGCCCAGATTGCAAACGAACCCCGGGGACCCCGGAGAGGTGAGCTCGCTCCCGAGGGACCCGCGGAGGGAAAAGCCAAGAGAAACAATCGGGTCTGGCTGCAAGGAGCGCCTCGCGGTGTTGCTTTAATAAATAGAATATGTCAAGGCTGCCTGTGTCTGCCGGGCTCTGCTTTGAAACCCTCCGGGGGGGCGCCCTCAGCAGCTGGGGCCGGGCTGGGCCTGGTGTGACGGCGAGTCGGGGTCCCCCCGATCCTGCAGCCCCGTAGCAGCAAGAACAGACTCCACCAGCCGGTAGAACAGGGAGGGTTTATTGCTCCTCTCAGATACAGCACCGCACAGATGTGATGTGGTTACAGGAGCCTGGGCCAGGATGCCTCAGCCCCCTTGAGATGCCTCAGCCCCCCAGGGCCCTCAGATTCCAGCCCCCTCCTTAGACTTTCTCCTTCATGGTTCCAGCCCAAGACTGCTCGCTCCCAGACCCTGCCCCCAAGCCAGCTGTTCGCCTCCGCCTCCCTCCTTTTGTCTCTCCCCTGGGGACAGAGCCTTGTTATCAGATGTCTGGGCTAATCCACATGTGGGTGCATCAGTGGGAATCACACATCACAGCGCAGGGGGACACCGGGTTACAGAGCAGACAGCCCCCCCACTACGTCACACCTGGCCGAAGCACAAGTGGAATGTCTTTTGATCTCTGTGCTCCCCTTCCCGGGCATCGGTCCCCCATTGAGATGACTGTGATGGTCTCTTCGGACCGTAAAGTCCATGAATTGCCCCCAGGGAGGCCTCTCCCCATGTGTGGCTGCAGCAGTGATGCCCTGGCCCACGGGCCCTAGATCTGACCAGCCGGGTCCAGGGGGTTCTAGGTGGAAACCTCCCACCAGTGTTCCCGGCAAGCGGAGCGCTTGGGCAGCCACCTGGGAGAGATGGAAATGCTGCCCAGCTGCTTGGCAGACTGCCTGCCCTCTCGGTTTCTCTGCACCTGCCTCAGTGCACACAACAATGTTTATTCCGCACATGGATGGGAAAAAAATTAGAGGGTACATTGGCTCCCAGCCCTGGGATGTGCAGTCCCCTCTGAGCTGATAGCCAAGTCCAGTAGCCCAGCCACCTTCTCCGGCCCCTGCCTGTGTCGATTCATTGTCAGCTGGGCCCTCGAGCCTCAACTGGGCACAATGTTCATGCTGACCGAGCCGCTGTCTGTGGGGGTCTCGGTGCTGTACGGGCCTCCTGGTGCCTTGCTGCAAACCAGCCTCCGACACGTAGAATGGGCCCGGGTCCCCGCCCCTCTGGGGCACTGAGCACCTGTCCAAGTGCAAAGTAATTGTGCTCACAGGGTGCTGCAGCAGACACCCTGGGGTTCCTTGTCCCATGGAGGCCCCCCGAGCCGATCCACAGCTGTCTTCCCCACGGGGCAGTGCCAGCGGAGCCCAAAGGAGCCGCCCGAGAGTGGGATTCCAATCGAGGCCAGATTCGAAATTGGCACAACTGCCACTGCCGGGCGGAGTGGCCTTGGTCAAGTCCCTTAGCCCCTGTGCATCCCTGTCAGTAATTCCTCTGCCAGTGCAGGGTGTGGGAGAGTTAATTCCTGTCAGAAAGTGCTGCAAGGGGTGCCATGGTTACGGCTGGGGGTCCCCTGCCATCCCTAGAGCTGCTCTCTGCCTCTCCCCTGCAGGATGGAGCAGCCTGGGCTGGCTGTTTTCACACACAAGAATTTAATCTGTCCCAGCATCGCTTGGAATGCCTGGCTCAGCCTTGGCGCCTCTCCCCCCTGCCCTCTCCCCTCTCTGCTAGCATCCTGGAGCTGCTGGGCAGGGGAGAGGGCCCCTCGGGGGATGACCGAGGCTGGAGGGTGAGGGGCCCCCCCCCAGACGGCGGAGGCTGAGGGAGAGATCCAGGAGCCCCGGGGCTGAAGCTGAGAAGCAAAGAGCAGGGGCTGCCCGAGCTGACTGGAAGCTTTCCCCACCTCAGCCCCATTGAACTGGCCCCGAGTTGGGCGGCTAACTCCCAGGCAGGATACAGTGTGGTCCAGCCCCCCGCCCCGAGCCTGGTGAAGGGAGCAGGGCTGCCTGGGGAGGCCCTGCTGTCTCCCAGCCCCGCTCAGCCAGTCCAAGCTGAGTTCACACCACAGAGCCCGCTGTGCGAGGGGCGGGACGGGACCCCCCAGGAAAACGTCCCTGGGCATCTGTCCCTGACTCTCCATGTGGTCTGGGAGGGGGGATGACCGTGCCTCAGTTTCCCCCTTTGCATAAGAATGGGTAGGCCGCTTTTCTCCCAAGCCCTGCGGGGTGCTCACAACATGCCTGCCGAGAGGGACCCAGCAGCCTCATGTACCCGGTGGGAAATGGAGGCCCAGCGAGAGGAAGGCTCAGCATTCGCAGCCGTGACCTTCCATTCGGGGGGCAGCGTTCGACACCTTGGCGCTGTGTCTCTACGGCGCCGAGCACCCCGGCTCTCCCAGAGTCTGTGTGTTGGAGGCTGGAAATCCAGCACCACCGGCTGGAGCTGAGCGCCCAAGTCAGAGCTCGCTGTGGTGATAGGCCCCGGGGGGAATGCAGGAGTGGCGTTCGACCTGCCGTTTTGTTCCGTCCACAACCGCTTCCTGCCCTGAGCTGCCCTATGGCCGACCTATTTCCCAGGGCCTCGGCGGGGGGTGGGGCGCTGCACTAGCCAACGGTGCCGGGGCACTAGAGCGATAACTGGGCATTGTCCTCGCTGCATCCTGTTCAAAACAGCTCTGCTCCTCCCCAGAGGTGGCTGCAGGGATGCATTCAAGGCATTCCTCGGTGGGATCAAAGGCGCAGTGTAAGCACAGTGGATACAGTGACAGGGTCCTCCCAGCACAGCTGGAAGGAGGGTGAGCCATCCTGGGCAACCAACTTCAGTAGCCATGGACAGCCCCGGCAAGGGAGTCAGCCCCCCAGTTCTGTCCCAGCAGCCCCTGGGGCGTGGTCCTGAGCTTCTGGCAGTGTCCAGGGGCAGTTCCCTGCTCCCCGGCCGGCCGCGGCCCCTCAGAGAGCACGGCCCACCCCTGCAGCTGTGCAGAGTGTAGTTAGCGCCCTCAGCAGAGGTGGCTACAGGCTGGGGGGGCCCGCACCAGGCAGCAGCCCGCAGGGCAGGAGAGCGGGAACAGGCAGGGCACAGCGGCTGGGACACAACGGACCATAAGGTGCCCCCATGGGCTAGTGCCCGAGCTCAGGGTGAGAGGCCAGGACTCCTGAGGTCCATTCGCAGGCTAAGGCGACTCGGTCTCTCTCCCTGGTAACTGGAACCGCTGAGGGCCAGGTGCTGCCAGCTCTGAGGCCATCACCGCCAGCTCTGGCCGCTGGCCCAGGAGGGGGTGCCGGAGAGCGGTGCTCAGGCGCAGTAGGGACCCCTGGGACTCCCCCTCCCCACACACACCCCTACCTGTCCCAGGGACTCTTCCCACTCCCCCCGTCTACCTGACCCATTAATGCAGCCCCCAGCATCTGTCTGCCCCAGGGTAACCTTTCCCCCAGCCCAGGGCACCTCCCCCTCCATGTATGCCTGAGGCAGGGCAACTTCCCCCCCACATCTGCTTGCCCCAGAGAACCCACCCGTCTGACTGCCCCCCACACCTTCCTCTGCTGGGCCCAAGGACCCTCCCCCCCCCCGCATCTGCCTGCCCCAGCCCCTCCCCCACATCTGCCTGCCCCCATGTCTCCCGCCTTCGTCTACCTGCTCCAAGGATCCCCCGTCTGCACCTGCCTAAGTAACCCTTCCCCCAGGAGACTCCCCCAGTTTCTGCCTGCTCCAGGGACCTCCCCCCCCCCCGGTGTTCGTCTGCCCCGGGGACCCCGCCCCCTGCAGCTGCCCGACCCAGGACCATGTTACCATCCAGGAAGACTGCAGACCTACAGCTGAGACATACGTCAATGACGCGCCCAGGAGCGTGCAGCCGCTGGGAGTGGGGTGGGGGGCGTAGGGGCCTGACTTGCCCGGCTTCGCTGTGAGTCCCCTGAATGCGGTGCTGGGCCATCCCTGCCCCTTCGCACAGTCAGCGGGGAACTGAGCTAGGAATGCGCCCCCCCGACTAAACAAAGCAGCGCACGGCCGAGACGGGGCTCAGTTCACACGGCCGGCCAGGCCCCAGGCATGGGCCCGCTCCCTCCCTCCAACTCACAGCTTTGCTGGGCCCCAGGGGAACCTTCTGCCCTACGTGCCCCCCGGCTAACAGGAGCACACTATGGGCAGAAGGCCGAGACCCTCCCTGTCGCCAGGCACACCCCCGACATCTCCTCTTGTGCCTGGGGTTAGCAGCACCCGCACGGCCCCAGGGCAGGCGGTACAGAGAGTCCCGCCCCACAGAAACAGCTCCTGCAGAGCCAGAGCCTGAGGTGGGGGGGCTGGAGGGGTCTGCTGGGCCCCACGCCCGGAGGGACCGTATCAAGGGCCCCCGAGCCAGCGTGAGGCTGCAGGGCAGATGCGGGGTCAGGCAGGAATGGCTGCCCCCTGTCCAGCACTTACTCTGACGCTCGCCGAGTCGGAGCCAGACCGGTCCCCGGGCTCGGGGGCCTGCTCCGCTCTGGGCCAGCCCCGTTGCAGTGCAGAGGGCTGCGGTAACGTGCCCCCTCGGCCCAGACCCCTCAGGGCCTGTCTCCGGCCTCGGCTAGGGGCGCCTTGGCGTCCCTCAGGCGGGGGGGAGGGCAGGCGGCCTGTGGCGGGAGGCACGTGCTGGCCCGCAGCCGGGCATGGCCTAGAGCCAGCTGCCCCTCTTATCAGGGCTGCTTGGCAGTGCCTCTCCCTCCCACCTCCACAGGGATGCAAATAAGGCCTTTGTTTGCCCAGGGCGCCGAGGCCTGACTTCCTGGTGGGGGGACAGCCCGGGAGCCGGAGGAGCAGCCCCCGCCCGGCCCGGCAACAGAACCTCATTGTTCCCCCGCGGCCGCTTCATTTCACTAGCAAAGCCGCCGGGGTGGACGGGGCGGGGGAGCGCGGCAAAGGGCACCCCGCTGGCTGGAGAGTGAGCCCCGGCTGCTGTGAACGCTGATGCCGGCCTCCCTTGGAGAGGGCCCGTCGCTGGGGGCTGGGGAGACCCCGGGCCCTGCACCCCCATCCACAGCCAGATGCGACCCTCAGCCGGCAGGCAGGGCAGAAGGTTTAGTAGTGCACAGGGACACAGCGCAGAGCAGACTTGTCAGCACAGGGTCCAGAAGCAGCCGGGACAACCCATCTTGGGGAGAGGGGGCCCAAAGGGAAGGGCCCCCCAATCCAGCAAGACTCACTCACACACCCAGCAACCCCACCCAGCAATCCCAGGCAAAAGAACACAAGAACGGGCATACTGAGTCAGGCCAAAGGTCCATGTAATCCAGTATCCTATCTGCCCACAGTGGCCAATGCCAGGTGACCAAGCGAGAATGAACAGAAACAGGTAATCATCAAGTGAGCCCTCTCCTGTTTCCCATTTCCAGTCATTCCTACTCATCCCTGCAAATAAGAATTGCAAGGGCTTCATCTCCATGAATGTATCTGGGTCTTTTTTGAACCCTGTTAAAGTGCTGCTCCTCACAGCATCCTCTAGCAAGGAGTTCCACAGGTTGCTTCTGTTATGTGAAGAAAAACTTCCTTTTATTTGTTTTAAATCTGCTACCTATTAATTTCATTTCGTGACCTCTAGTTCTTGTGTTATGGGAACAAGTAAATAATTTTTCCTTTTTCACTTTCTTCACACCAGTCATGATTTTATAGACTTCTATCATATCCCCCCTTAGCCTCCTCTTTGCTAAGCTGAAAAGGCTTTTAAATCTCTCCTCATAAGGCCGCTTTTCTGACCCCCTAAACAATTTTATTGCTCTTTTCTGATTTTTTTCCAATGTCAAGATTTTTTTTTTTTTGAGATGAGACAAGCACACCTGTACGCAGTATTCAAGATGTGGGTGTACCATGGATTTATACAGAGGCAGTAAGATATTCTCTGTCTAATTCTCTAGCCTTTTAAAAATTATTTCTAACATTTTATTTGCTTTTCTGACGGCTGCTGCACATTGAGTGGTTTTCATAGAACTGACCACAATGATTCCAAGATCTCTCTTGAGTGCTTCTAGCTAATTTAGTCCACATCATTTTGTAGGTTTGGAAATTATTTTTCCAATGTGCATTACTTTGCATTTATCGCCATTAACATTCATTTGCCATTTTGTTGCCCAATCACCTAGTTTTGTGAGCTCCTTTTGAAGCTCTTCACAATCTGCCCTGTCATCCAATTGTGTGAGATCCCTCTGTAATTCTTCTCAGGCTGCATTAGACTTAACTATCTTGCGTCGTTTTTTTATCATCTGTGAATTTTACCACCTCATCATTCATGCCATTTCTGAATACGTGGAACAGCACTGGTCCCAGTACAGACTCCAGGAGGACACCCCTAGTCACCTCTCTCTACTGTGAAAACTGACCATTTATTCCTGCCCTTTGTTTTCTATCTTTTTACCAGTTACTGATCCATGACAGGACCTTCCCTCATGACACCTTACTTTTGCTTAAGGGCCTTTGGTGAGGGACCTTGTCAAAGGCTTTCTGGAAATCTAAGTACACTCTACACGTTGCATCCCCTCCTGTCATGTTTGGACTGTGCCTCAGTTTCCCCTTCCACACAGCGGGGATAATAACACGGATGGGGCAGTTTGTAAAGCCCTTTCGCCTCCTATGAGGGACAATGCTCTAGGTGGGGAAAGGATTAGAGTCCTCATTAGGAGAGAAAGGGATTTTCCCACTCAGACAAATCTACGGTTGGAGCTGTGTCCACATGGCCTAAGGCCAGGGCTCGGCCCAGAGGCTCAGCAGGGCTCAGGCTCTGACCTCCTAGGACCCGGCTCTGCTGGCGGGCTGGAGTCAGGCCGAGGGGTGTGTGGATAGAAGCAGGGCTTGTGCTCCCACTGGAGTCAGCCCTGAGGCTGTGTGTGCCGTGTGGACTTACACACTGGCCAGCTGCCCAGAGCTTTGGGTGCAGGAGCTCTCTGGCTGGCTCGTTTGTTCCTACCTCAGAGGGAGAGCCCCAGGCGTGGCCCAGATGGGGCTCAGCTTGCAGGCCTGGTGGGGGCTGGAAGAGCTGTGCCCCACTGGGGCTGAGGGGGTTCCCGAGCGAGGCCTGTCTCTGGGCTGGCTGACCACGCCGCTCTCGGCCCCACACGCCCGGCCCTGCCTGGCAGAGGGGCTGGCGGGAGCTGCGCCCTGTGGAGAAGTGGCTTTGGCCGAGGCCTCCCGGTTCTGCTGGGCATCTGCCAAGGTCCCAGCCGAGGAAGCCCAGCCAAGCAGTCAGGACAATGGGGGTTTGAGGAGGGCCCGGGATGCCGCGGGATAGAGACGCCTTTGTTCAGACAGCAGCTCTCTGCCAGCCCGGGGCATGCCAGGCTCAGCAAGCATGGGGAGGTGCTGAGGGCAGGCGTTGACTGCCTCTGCAATGGTAGGGGTGGGCCAACAGGCCGGGGGGAGACATGAAGGGAAGGGACACAGGAACCAACTGGGGATGCAGGGTCTGTCTGGGCCAGGAAGTGCTGGGGGAAGCAGCGGCTGTCTGGGAGAGGAGGGGGCAGAGTTGGGTCAGAGGCTGTCTGGGATAGGAGGGAACGGGCATGGGGCAGCAGAGGCTGTCTGGGATAGGAGGGGGCAGGAGTGGGGCCAGGGATTTCCCTACACACCCCCATGGATGTGTATACCTCCCCTGAATTTCCCCCACGCCCCCCAGTTTTGTGAAACAGCCCACCCTCACCCTCACAGTCTCACCCCATCAGCCCTGACACCCCCTCTTGTAAATTCGAACACACCCCCAAATTTCAATTCCTGGGGAGGCTACTGGGGGGAGCAGAGTCTGTCTGGCCCAGCAAGGGAAGAGGCACCCATCTGGTCCTGCTGGCTCCCACTGCTCCCCTGCCCTGCGCTCCCCGCTGCCGTTCAGCTCCATGGGAAGGGTCCATCCTGCAGCCCAGTCCCCGCCCCCAAGAGACATGTCCACTAGGGTTACCAGGTGGCCTAAAAAAAAATACTGGACACACTTGATCTCAGATGGGGGGGGGGGAGAGAACCATCCGGGAGGGGAGCAGGGCTGGCGGGAAGCGGGGGAGTGGAACCGGCCAGTGGGAAGCAGGCCTGGCTGGGAGAGGGTTGGGGGGAGCAGGGCTGGCCGGAGGGAGATCGGGGGAGGGGACCGGCCAGCGGGAAGCAGGGCTGGCTGGAAGTGGGGTCGGGGACAGTGAGGCTGGCCGGAGGAGATCGGGGGGGGGGGGACCAACTGGCGGGAAGCAGGGCTGGCTGGGAGGGGGTCAGGGGGAGCGGGGCTGGCTGGGGGGATATCGGGGGGGGACCGGCCGGCGGGAAGCAGGGCTGGCTGGGAGGGGGTTGGGGGGAGCGGGGCTGGCTGGGAGGGGGTCAGGGGGAGCGGGGCTGGCTGGGAGGGGGTTGGGGGGAGCGGGGGTGGCTGGGAGGGGGTTGGGGGGAGAGGGGCTGGCTGGGGGGATATCGGGGGGGGACCGGCCGGCGGGAAGCAGGGCTGGCTGGGAGGAGGTCGGGGAGAGCGGGGCTGGCTGGGGGGATATCGGGGGGGGACCGGCCGGCGGGAAGCAGGGCTGGCTGGGAGGGGGTTGGGGGGAGAGGGGCTGGCTGGGGGGATATCGGGGGGGGACCGGCCGGCGGGAAGCAGGGCTGGCTGGGAGGAGGTCGGGGAGAGCGGGGCTGGCTGGGGGGATATCGGGGGGGGACCGGCCGGCGGGAAGCAGGGCTGGCTGGGAGGGGGTCGGGGAGAGCGGGGCTGGCCAGGAGGGAAGTGCGGGAAGAGAATCAGCCAGTGGAGAATGGGACTGACCCGGACACACACAGATCCCAGGGTGCTGCCCGTCCCATGCAAAAGCGACTCCAGCCCCAGGGATTCCATCCCGGCCCGGCCCAGCCCCCCTTAGTTGCGTACTGCTTGGCTGGCAGACACACTGACGCAGCGTGAGCATGTCTACCAGCCAGCCAGGCAGTTCTCAACTACGTACGGATAATCCTAATAATAATAATAAAACTTACTGCATTAGAAAATACCGGAGATTTCTACGTCCAGTATTCTCTCCATTTGTTTCCCAGACAGAATCCTCAAATACCGACTGTCGGGTACAATCCCGGACGCCTGGCCACCCTAATGTCCACGTGCTGTGGATGAGGCTTCGCATCCTGCCCAGTGCCACCGGGATCCAGCCGCCCCATCCCCCCAGCAGGCAGTCCTGTTCTCGGCCTGGCCGAATGGGGAAAGGAGAGCCTGGGGATGAAGTCCAGCCCTGCAAGCAAACCAGCCCAAACCCCTTCCTCTGCCCACCGCACCCCTCCTAAGCACCATCCTAGTGCAGCGGCCCAGCTGCGTGCGGGGGCTTGGCTCTGCTCCGGGGAGGGTGCTGGAAGGGGCAGCTGGAGTCAGCCAGAAGGAATTTACTGAGGCTGCTCGAAATGCTCCCGGCAGGCGCTTCCCAGCCCCCAGAAAGCCGGTTTTGTTCAAAGCAGATCGGTTCCTGGAAAACGGCAAAGCCAAGGAGGAACCTGTTTTCCCAAACGGCGCGACGGGGCGGCGTTTCGCTTCTGCCCGTGTCCCTCGCACAGGGGAACGTTGGTTTGTGCCCCGCTCCTGCCTGCGGGGACCAGGCGTTCTCAGCCAGCCCCCCGTCATTTGGAAATGTCGCCTGGGAGAATGCTGGCTGCTCACGTGTCTGTAGGACTGGCCCCCCCAGGTCATCCGCACTCAGGTGCTGGAGCAAAGCCCTCATCCCACGGGTGTAACCCCGCTCTGCCCATGAGTACCCCGTTCCCAGCTGTGAATTCTTTCCCCTCCCGCCGCTGCAGCGCTACGGCCCCAGGTCCTCTGTGTCTGTGCCCCCAGCTGTCGTCTCATCTTATCCTTAGCCCAGATCCTCCGCCTCCTCAATTCCCCCGATGGCCACTGATGCCTCTGTTTTCTTAGCTCCTCCTGGGGGGTTGAAAAACCCAGGAATGCCAGCTCTGGATTCCCCCCTTCGTTGGCCCGGCCTCGGCGCTCACAGCCGCCCAGCTGAACGCATGGGGCTCTACATCTTTCCCAAGGGTCGGCCGAGTCAGCACGCTGTCCTATTGGGAACGGCGCTCCCCTGGGAACTGTGGGCAGAGCGGGACAAACTCCTGTTTGCCTCTGAGCCCCCCACCCACTGAGCCAGGCCTGGGAGAGTCTAGCTAGGTTGCTGTGGCCAAGAAGAAAGCCATTGTAAGTGCCTTTCCGGCGCCCTCCCAGCATGTGGTCCTGCTGCTGGTGGGGGCGGGTGGATTGCAATGGACGTGAGCAGCCAAAATACCTTTGAGGGCTGGTGCTGTTTTCTTTGTACAGCTCCTGACGCAATGGGGGCTCGGGCTGTGGGGGGAGGCCACCAACACACCGTGGTCATGCAAATAAAGAGCAGTGGAGGAAAGGCCTTTAGGCTCCAGAGCCTCTGAGCACAGAGGACTTGAGGCACCGGTTCAGTGAACAGACCGATTCCCCCGTCGATTTGGTAGCTTGGAGACAGGTGGGAACATTTCCCTGGTGTGACGGCGAGTCCGGGTTCCGGCCCCGTAGCAGCAAGAACAGACTCCGCCAGCCAGTAGAATAGAGAGGGTTTATTGCTTCTCCAGGATACAGCACCGCACAGACGTGATGTGGCTACAGGAGTTTGGGCCAGGATGCCTCAGACCCCTTGAGATGGGGTGCCTGGGCCCTTAGATGCCTGCCCCCCTCCTTAGTCTGTCTCCTTCATGATCCCAGCCAGAAACTGCCTCGCCTTCCTCCCTTTGTCTCTCCCCTGGGGAAAGAGCCTTGTTATCTGCCCAGGCTGGGACTAGGTGTCTGGGCCAATAAAATGTTGTGAGTGGGAATCACACATCACAGCACAGAGGGACCCCAGATTGCAGAGCAGACAGCCCCCCCCCCCTCACTACGCCACACCTGGCAAGTAGAAACCACAGCACCACGTCTCAGAGCCTGAGTCGGGCCCATGCAAACGCGCTTCGAACAGCCATGGAGGTGCTGGGGCTGGCGCCCACATGATAAACCTGGGATGGCTTCACGGCCCCACTGCAACATGAGCCAGACACACCAGATGCCGAGGAGCCAGGCTCAGACACTGCCGCGGGTGTTGCTGCTTGCTATGGAGATGTACCCCCCCAGACCATATGTATCTCCCGAAATAGTGCATAGTGGGAGGACACAGACATGTCCGGGAAGGAACCACCCAGACCCACAACCAGGCGAGTGATTTGGGTGCTTTCTAATGGACGGTAACTCCCTACTGCAGCAGTCTTCAAACTTTTCGCATCTGCGGACCCCTAATGCATTTCGAATGGAGGAGCTCGCCCCTTTTGGAATCGTAGGCACAGTCGGTAGCCCCGTGCTCAGGGATGTCCACAAGGCTGTAGATACCATGAATGCCTGTGCAGGCTCGGGCCAGACAGAGCTGGCTGGGAACGTTTTCCCACCCCATGGCAACGTTCAAGAAACATTTTTCCCACTTTGAATCAGGAGAGACTCTGGAAAGCGTCCCCAAGCTGGAAACCCCAAGTGCTCCCTTGTGATTGGAAATAGCTGTTTACTAGAACTAGCTTAGCTGTCAAAAAAAGCCATTTGGAAGCCGAAAGCTGCAATTTTATCATTTCAAGACTGTTGAAATGCAACGTTTTGACAATTTCAAAACCTGGGTTTTTTCCAAGCTGAAAACGTAATCGCAGCTGAGGCAACACAGCAAACAAGCTTTGTTTCAGATGAAATGGCATTTCCCCCTTCCCCCCAAAAACGTTTCCTCCTGAGCTAGTGGGGGAGGGGAGGATGGGTAGGGTCTCCCAGATCTAGATTTTAACCAGGATTTCCAGAAGTGACTCGTGGCTCCGAGTGTCGGACTGGAGACACCGCAGGGGGGATTATCATCTCTAATACCATTAGCTCACAGACATTTACCTCCCCCCCCCCATCCTCCTTCTGTTCTGCAATGTGATTTGTCCTTTTCATGTGTGTTCATTTTTTTAATTGTATCCTTTGGTATATATGGTTGTGACAATTTTCTTCCACTATTTGATCTGAGGAAGTGGGTCTGGCCCACGAAAGCTCATCACCTAATAAACCATCTTGTTAGTCTTTAAAGTGCTACATAGTCCTGGTTTTTTTTTCACAAGGGGGATGGCTCCCAAAGGGTCACTTTTGACAGTGCCTGGGACCCTGAGTGGATCGCCCCAGTGCACAGACAGGCCTGGGAGAATATTCCTTGGATGCACTGAGAGCTGCAGAGCTGGGTGTGTCAGAGCCAGGGACCAGGCTGAGAGAGGGGGATGTTCCATAGGAACAGACCCTAGTCTTGGCTACATCCACGCTAGGAGGGTGGCAGGAGAAACCCGCTGATTCTCTGCCAGCCTGGGGAGCGGAAGGCGCTCAGTCAAACAAACCCGCGAGCGGTCTCAGGACGATGCTGCTACACTGGGCCCAGCCAAGCAGACAACGTATCAAGTAGAAACTGGGCAATTCCTGCAACATTTCTCACACCTTAGGGCAGTGAGGTCTAGTAGTGAGAACCGGAGTCCCTAAGGAACTCTGGGGCAAACCCCCGAAACTCGCGGTGCCTCCATCCCCTGGAATGCAAAACTGGGATCGAGCTTGTGTGTCGCGCCTGTCACCATAGTACCTAGGGCTTTGATTTTACAAGTCATGGGCCGTACCGACTCCTGGTGGGACCCACTATGCCACTGATGTAACAACTGGGATGCATTTGGCCTCACCGAGAGATTTATGGTGGTAAAGCACTTGGAGCTAACTAATCCACCAGGGGCAATACCCCTGCATGCCCCCAGAGAAAGACAAGATCTCCTGCGCCCAAGGTGGGTGGGAGAACCAAAACCATTGACGTAAATTGACAAAAATACTCAGCATTTTATTTCATCTCCAAGCCAATGAAAATATACATCTGGCAGTACCAATGGCAGAGAAACATGTGCAGCAGTGGGGGTAGGGGGAGTCGGGAACCCTTCCCCAGTAGCTTACAGTAGGACTGCACACAGTAAGGGATGGGACACACGGCAGACTCCACTGGGCAGCAGCAGCAGCTGGGTAGGGGGAGGGGACGACAAGCAGCTTTAGAGCGCCCAGGAAAATCCAGGGGAGAGATCGCCACTATTAAAGCTGAAAAACGGAGCAGACTTTAGCCCACTCCCCCACTGACGGCCCAAGGCAGGTTTGCTCCTGGGATATTCTTGTGCTGGCTGCTCTCAAACACTGCACAGGTCGGAACACACTCCTCTCCCAAGCAGGGCTGGGAAAGGGCACTGCAGAGGGCAGGTTCCCCTGAGCCCAGCGTGGCCTCCCGCGCAGACCTGCGACGTGGTGTGCTGGACCGGCGCTGCGCCCACCCGTGCGAAGAGCAGAAAAGCGCCAGCTGAAGGCACCCAGCACCTGGCCTCTGCTTGGTTTCAGACACATCCCACAGCTTTCTGCCCTATTTCGGGTGCCCTGTCGCCCTGCCACGTGGCCTGCTGTCTGTACTCCACTCCCCCACACACCAAAGCAAACGGCAAAGCAAGGGGAGTGTTTCTAGAGCTTCCCGGCCGCCGTGTCCCGTCCCTGACCTCCAACGAGGCGGCTCCCTCTGAGCTGGCTTTGGCCAAAGGGCCTCAGCGCGGTGACTGAGAACATGGCGCCCGACGCAGAGCCGGGTTAGCTCTGGTCAGCCAGCTGGGCAGGGTTCACACCCCCCCGGGGCAGGCGCCTGTCACCTTTGTGAGTCTGCCTGCCAGGCTCACCCTTCACCCCCCTCCATGCCACACGCTGCCCTGCTGGTTACCTGGCAGCCACCCCCCCCCCCCCCCGGCAACCCCATGCTGTCCCCCTCAGGCCAGTCCTCCGCCCTCTCCTGCCCCCAGCACATTTCTTCCCCAAGGACATTGGCGCTCCAGGCTTTGCCGCAGCGGGAGGGCCTGGCCAGCCGTGGTTCTGATTGCCAAGCACAGGCTGTGCCTAGGCTGGATGCAGAGTCTTTGTTTCAGACAGCACCAGGCCGTCCCAAGAAGCCGACCAGTGGCCTTGGCCTGCTGGCCTCTACTCCAGCACGGGGCAATGGCTGGCATAAAGGGCCAGGCGACGGGGCGCAGGCCTGTGGGTGCAGCAGGGGCCCTTATATCATTCAGAACAGGGCTGGGTCCTTGGTGTGGGCCAGGCCCGGTCGGTCAGGACTGAACATCCCGGGTACCCAATAGCTCTTTGGTGGGGCTCAGCGCAGGCCCCCAAGGGCAGGACTTCACACTGCAAAGCCCACCCCAAGGCGCCCTGGGTCAGAGCCCACAGACTGGGCACAGAGACTGAACCTCCTCGGGGGTCACCTGCTGCTCCGGGCTGATGCCGGTTGGCACAGCAAGGGAGGGAGCAGGCCTGGTCTGCTTGGCTTGGCCCCCAGCCCAGGAAAGTGGAAGCACCAGGTCTCTGGGGTGCTCACACGCCAAAGGAGCCTGCGTGCTGCTCCTCAGCCTTTGCTGCTGGCTGGCGCTGAGCCTGGACCCCGGCCCGAATCTCCCAGCTCCAGCAGCGAAATGGACATGACAAGGGGTCATCTGGGCCTGGCCCCACTCCCGAAGCTCTTTGGTGGGGACGGTAAAACTGGCCTGGCAGCAGCCCCGCGAGAAGCCGACGTGCATGGAGGCAGGCGCGCTAGAGGAGGGGGAGCTCAGCCCCGCTCGACCCACCCGGAGAGGCTTTTGGGTGGCCCCAGAAGACATAGGCTTGCCTCCACGGGTGGCCTCTTGGAGCCGGGGAACGATGCGCTGAACTTCTCACCCGCCTCAAAATCCAGAAAAAACTGCCCTTCCGGTTCCCCCTTTGGCCTGCTACCACGGTAACCAGGAGCCGTTCCACCGAACCCACTGCAGCTGCCCCAGTGGAGCAGGGAGACCCTGGCCCCTGTACCCCGGGCTGAGAGCTCCTCTCCCAAGCAGCCAGGGAGCCAGCCGAGGCTGGGACAGAGCAGGGCGCAAGGCTTCCCGGGGGGACTAGTGATTTGGGGAGACAGTTTAATTGGTTGGGTGCTCAACCGGAGAGTCCTTCAAGGGCCCAGCTCTCAGTAGGCAGGCGCTCTGCTCTCCACTTGGGGCACTGAAGCTGCCCCCCAAGTCACTAGTCACTTGTGACGGGTCCCCCCCATCCCTGGCCACCTAGGGACTGCTCAGTCTCTCTTTATTTAGTGGCCACGCTGCATAATTCATTCAAGTCCCCTCCCCCAACACCTAGACAGAGCAACATGCAAGTCCTATGCCCTACAACCGTCTTGCCTTTGGCCCCGGCTCAGTAGGGTCCTGGGAGGACACAAGATCGCTCTTCCTTGGGCTCGCCTTCAAGGGAGGCACAGCTACCCCGTCTCCTGTACCCTGACACAGCCTTCCTGCCTCGTCTCCGAGCAAACCCAGAACATACCTGGCCACCCCCCCGATTAGCTCCAGTTAGATCAAGACTATGGGGCTTTATCCAAAAAAGCTCCGCATAGTGCGGAGCTTTTTCCGATCGCTTTTGCGGAAGGGGCTTTGCCACCATTTGGCCCCGTCTAGATGGGGCCAAGTGGTAGAAAAGCCTCCTCTTAAGCCTTGTGAAACGAGGAATACAGGGCTCCCCGAAAGAGTGCGTTTGCTCTTCTGTGAAAAAAAGGGGATGAGCAAACACGTTCCCTGGACGCGGCGGGGTTTTTGCGGGATACCTCATTCCACCCCACCGTCCCAAGCAGCCGACACCCGGGAAACATGGAGGCTGGCCCGTCCGTCGGGCCTCCGGGCTCGGTCACAGCACCTCTGGAGACCTGGGCCAAGGATTCTGCAGGCAGAACAAAGCCACCGTGCTGGACGGGAACGTGGAGAAACACACGGAGGATCAGCCAGCCCGAGGCAGCGCAGAAAGGGGGCCGGGTGCTGATTCAGCGACCCCCTCGAGGAGGCGGCCGAGGGAAGGGGCACTGGGAGCTACGTCCTGGCTCCTGCTGTCAGGGTGAGCGCCGAATGCCTCGCGAGGGGTTTTCACCTATATTCTCACCCTTTCTGTCCACCACATTCCCGAGAAAGGCAACCCCAGAAAGCAGAAGGGGGGGTCAGAGCTCACTGGAGAGCATCCCTATGAAGAATAGGGACGTAAGGGTATGTCTACACTGCCACCCTAGTTCGAACTAGGGTGGTTAATGTAGGCATTCGAACTTGCAAATGAAGTCCGGGATTTGAATTTCCCAGGCTTCATTTGCATGTTGCCGGGCGCCGCCATTTTTAAATGTCCACTAGTTCGGACTCCGTGCCCGCGGCTACACGCGGCACGAATTAGGTAGTTCGGATTAGGCTTCCTGCTGGAAAGGGATAACAAGTGGAGTTCCGCAAGGGTCTGTTTTGGGACCCGTACTGTTCAATATCTTCATCAATGATGTAGATATTGGGATAGAGAGTACGCTTATTAAGTTTGCAGATGACACCAAACTGGGTGGGGTTGCGACTTCTTTGGAGGATAGGGACATAATTCAAAATGACCTTAGCAAGTTAGAGAAATTGTCAGAGGTAAACAGGATGAGGTTTAATAAAGAGAAATGCAAAGTGCTCCACTTAGGAAGGAACAATCAGTTCCATACATACAAGATGGGAAGCGACTGTCTAGCAAGGAGCATGGCGGAAAGGGATCTAGGGGTCATAGTGGACCACACGTTGAATATGAGTCAACAGTGTGATGCTGTTGCAAAAAAAGCAAATATGATTCTAGGTTGTATCAACAGGTGTGTTGTAAGCAAAACTCGTGAAGTCATTCTGCCGCTCTACTCTGCACTAGTTAGGCCTCAGCTGGAGTACTGTGTCCAGTTCTGGGCACCAGCATTTCAAGAAAGATGTGGAGAAATTGGAAAGGGTACAGAGAAGAGCGACAAGAATAATTAAAGGTTTAGAGAACATGACCTATGAAGCCAGGCTTCATGAACTGGGCTTGTTTAGTTTGGAAAAAAGAAGATTAAGGGGGGACATGATAGCGGTTTTCAAATATCTAAAAGGGTGTCACAAGGAGGAAGGAGAAAAATTGTTCCTCTTGGTTTCTAAGGACAGGACAAGGAGTAATGGGCTTAAAGTGCAGCAGGGGAGGTTTAGATTGGACATTAGGAAAAAATTCCTAACTGTCAGGGTGGTCAAATATTGGAATAAATTGCCAAGGGAGGTGGTGGAATCTCCCTCTCTGGAGATATTTAAGAACAGGTTAGATAGACATCTGTCAGGGATGGTGTAGATGGAGCTTGGTCCTGCCTTGAGGGCGGGGGGCTGGACTCGATGACCTCTCGAGGTCCCTTCCAGTCCTATTATTCTATGATTCCTATTCTGAACTACCGTTACTCCTCGTGGAATGAGGCGTACAGATAGTTCGGAATAGGAAGCCTAATCCGAACTACCTAGTTCGTGCCGCGTGTAGCCGCGGGCACGGAGTCTGAACTAGCGGACATTTAAAAATGGCAGCACCTGGCAACATGCAAATGAAGCACAGGAAATTCAAATGTCTACATTAACCACCCTAGTTCGAACTAGGGTGGTAGTGTAGACATACCCTAAGTGACTAATCGAATAGCAAAAGCTTATCGGAGAGTTGGCACACTAGTTGACTAGTCGCTTTCCCACCCCCTTGCTGCCTCTATCACAAAGAGGCAGCGGGTGAGGAGGGGAGGCAGAGGAAGGGGCTGGGGGGAACTGGCTTAGAAGCCGGTTCCCCCCAGCTCCAAGGGAGGGGGCAGGGGCGCAGCGGAGGCATTCCAACTGTGAAATGTACAAAAGTCCCCGCTGGGGCTCTTGTACATTCCAAAGTGGAAGCACCGCATGGACTCAGAGAGTCTCCCGCTGGCCCCAGGCTCCACGTCACCCGCGCTGGGGCTCTTGCACATTCCAAAGGCGGATCGCCGCCCGGCACTTCCGCCTCTGGAACACAGCAACTGCCCAGTGGGCTCTTGCTGCATTTCCAAGCGGAAGCGCCCTTCTCGACTAATTGACTAGTCGATGGAAATCTCATCGACTAGTTGATTAGTTGATTCATCTACTTTTAACATCCCTAATGGAGAACTCTTGTTCAAATCCCAGGGCCCGGCAGGGAACCTCCCTTGTAAATCAGCCCATGGCCGTTATCCGTGCTGGTTCCTGCAGAGAGCCGGGTGCCGCGGTCAGAGCAGGGCGAGGCAGCAGGGCGGGAAAGGTGCGTTGCCTGGGCGGGGAAGTAAAGAAGGTCCCATCCCTTGTAGAACAAGGCTTCCTAGCTCCCCCAGAATCAGCCCCACCGACAAATCACCGCACCGACTCGCTGGGGTCCTGCCCCTCGGCTCCCACTCCCTGCTCCTCTCCTGGCACTGACAGATCCATGGCGAGGTTGCTGTATTACCTGCGCAAAACTAGCCCATCCCCCTACAAGCCCCACCCTCCTGTCTCGGTGGAGGTGTTGTGAACAGTTGCCACAGCCCGACAGGGTCCCGGCCGCTCCCGTGGTAGCCCCGGGAGGTCCTGGCGACATCTCCCTGAAGAATGCTTTTGGTTTCCTCTCGAGGCACATCAATGCGCCCCCTACCCAGCCTCGCTCCTGGAGGCTCTTTGGCCCCAACGCTCGCGCCAGCCGCAGGACTCCTGAGGCAGCGCGGGCAACACGCTCGTCCGGCCCGGGGCCGCCCTAGAAACGTTTTTCTTCCAGCTGCGAGCTGATCACCAGCTCCTTGTTGCCGAAGTCCCACCAGGCGGTCATGTGGAAAGCCATGTTGGAAAGCACCACCAGGTACTCCAGGAAAGCAAAGAGGGTGTAGGCTAGGAGAGAAGGGAGGACACGCCGCGGGTTAAAGGAAGGGGCCACACAAGAGCCAGGAGGGTCTCCCAGTCCCAGTGTGAAGCCCTCCCCAAGGAAGTGAGGCCGAGGCAAGGAAAGAACTGAATGCGTGTGAGACCACGCCTCTCTCAGCGCATGACCAACCCTCCGGCACTAAGGGGCTCAGAAGCTTGGTGTCAAGATGCTCTAGAGCCGTGTTTCTTAAACTGTTCTGCAGCACACCGGTGTGCCGCGAGGCAGTCGGAGCTGTGCCGCGGACAACAACAGAGTTCAAAATGGCCACCCTTAAAGAGGCAGGCAACTTTTTTTTTCTTTTTTTTCTTTTGCTCAATAACTTTCCCTCGACCTTCTTTTTTTTTGCTCAACAAAAAATCCTTGGTGTTCCTCATAAAAAAAATTATTGTTTGGTGTTCCCGAGTCTTCAAACGTTTAAGAAACATTGCTCTAGAGGAGCCAGCCCAGCAGGGTGGGACAGGAAGCTGTTGGCTGCTGATGGCCATTCTCTCTTCATAATCTCACAGGTGTGTCTCCGCCGCCACACCTGCTGCAAAACCCAGCAACGCTGGTAGCCTTCCCAGCATGGCCAGGGCCGAATGGGAGCTGGAAACAGGTCCTATCCAGAAGGGGTCAGCAGGAGGGGGCAGACACACGCTGGCAGGGCAGCAAAGAGGAACCGGCCCCTGCTGCGTCTGCTCGAAGGCTGGGCCAGGGGGCCTGGCTAGGCCTTACCTCCAGCCACGCAATACCAGTTGTGGTGGATGTAAACGCACACGGCCAAGAGGAACGTGAGGAGGTTAAAGAGGAAGAGCAGCTGCTTCCATCTGTAGGACTTGCGCTCCTGGAAGAGACCGAGGGAACAAGGTTTGAGCCCCAAAAGCCAGGGGAGCGGAGTAGCCCCCTTCACGGCACTCACCCCCCTTTCCATATCTCCCCTGGGCGTCTCGGCTCCAGCAGGCTGAGACCACTTGTGCACCTCCCCCTCTCCCCTCACGAGGCCTCAGCCTGGACCCCCCCAGCCCTGAGCCTGCAAAGGCCAGGTTCCTCCCCCTGGAAATGGTCCTCGCCGTGCAGTCCACACTACACCCCGCCTCTGGCTGAACGGTCACAGCAGAGCTCCTCAGATGCAGGAGCACTGTCAGACAAGTGCTGCTCGTCCCTTGCCGGGCCGCCCGATCACAACAGGCTGGCCGAGCCTGAGGCTCTCCCAGAAGCCAACAGCTCGCCTACCAGCACAGAGCCAATCCTCACAACTTCAAAGGCACGAAGCAAGGCATTCCTAAGGGCTGAGCCTGGCTCTGGCACCGGCTCATTCCGGAGCCTTGGGCAAGTCACTTAAACGTCCCCCTCAGGCAGGGATAGTCCTAGGTTACTCGAAGGGCGTGTGCATGTCTATGTGCAAGTCACTGGTCTTGCAGGAAGGAATCAGGCCACTCTGCCCTCTGCTACCAGCAGCTAAAACAGCCTCTCCGTTGGCTCAAGCGTTCGGAACGTGGGTTCGAGCGCCGCGGCGGGCGCCAGGACGCAGTGGCGTGACTGCAGCACGCCTGGCAGCGAGGAGTGGAATCCTGCCACGGCTGCCCACGGACGTCACAACCCTCGCCTCCGGCTCCCGCCTGCGCTCCCCCTCCGCAGGCGGCCCGGTTCCTGCTGCGTTCTGAGCGGAGGGTTGGCTGGAACAAAGCAGGCTGGCAGCTGCTCCTCCCCCAGGGCCGTGCCCCCCTTGCTCGCCCCTGGCTGGGGAGGAGGAGGAAACCACACCAAGGAGCAAAGCTGAGGCGGATGCAGAGCCGAAGGCATTTCACAAGCAGCGCAGAGCAGGGGCGGGCTCCTCCTTCCCAGCCTGGAGCACGGCCCAGACGAGCTGAGCCAAACAGGGTCTGAGTCCCCTTGGCACAAGCATGCAGCATTGCCAGGGATTTCTGCAGCCTGACTGCTCTGGGGCCCTCTAGCTCCCCTGCAGACCCCAGTACCTGGCCAGCACACAGGGGTCCGGCCAGCCAGGCACTGAAAGGTGCGGCCACGGGACACACGGCATGGCTAGTCCTTCCCAGCCTCCTGGCTCTCAACACCCAAGAGGTGGCAGGGAGCTGAAGTCCAGAAGCAGCCAGGTCAGACAGGGCATGGGGGAGGGGGAACGCTGTCTTTCCTTGGGCAGTGAGAACTCCCCCCCCCCCCCCCAATTTCCTGTCTTCCTCCCAATACAGCTCCCTCCTCCCCCGAGATCCAGCTGCTCTCTCCTGCTCACGCTGCCCAACTATGGGGACGCAGCCCCACGGTGGCGGGCAAAGGAAAGAGGAGTCGACGCGTTATCTTGCCCGACAGCAGCAGCTCAGCTTTTCCGGCTCAGCCTGGCTGAAGGACGAAGACACGCCAGCAGCACGTGCCGGGGGGGGGGGGGGGGGGGGGAGCTGGGCGCTGGGGAGGGGCCCTGTGGCTGCACGGACCCCGGGTCTGCCAAGAAGCCTGTGCCAGGGCCATTGGATGGGGACACGCACCAGAGTCACGGACGCGCCTGATTCCTGCTTCTCCGCGGTGGGAGGGGATTTTCCTCTTTGCTGTGCTATCCAGCCCTGCAGAAACTCCGAGTCATGGGGCCTAGGAACATTCAAATCACAGCCTCAGAGTTTCCATGACCCCACCGAAAGCGCGCGCGCGTAGGTGCTGCCTGCCGCGCTCAGCACACAAACAGGTGACGCTGGGCAGGAAAACCCGCAGAGGAAGGACGGGTTTGTGGTTAATGCACCGGCTGGGGACTCAGGGGACTGGTGCTCAGCACCTTGCCCTGCCACAGACTTCCCGCATGACCTTTGGCTTGTCACAGTCTCCGTGATCTTTCCTGACCTCTCCCTTCTACTCACCCTGCCAGAGCTGAGTCGGGCTTAACTGTCCATACGACAGCGACCCCCTTGCTCCTGGGAGACAATGAGGTAACTCGTTTCTGCATCAACCTCCCCCCCCCAGCATGCATCGTCCAGGTTTAACTAGACAAGAGAGTCACGTGAAAGACACGGGGCAGAACCAGGCTCACTGCTTCTATAGCCCTCCTGTGAGCCCTTCCAAGAAAGGCAGATGGCAGAAATCCAGGTTGGCCCCCTCTGGCTGGTGCCTAGGCCTAACCATTAGGCCACACTACTTCCCACCCCTACACTCCACATGAGCTAGGCCTCCACACGCCTGTTATTTGAGGGGTGACAAATGCTCTGAAATGGGACTCATTCTGGGAAGGGGCGCGTTTCCCTCCCCCCCCCATTCCAGGCTTACTGCAGGACTCCTACCCATAGTAGCAGGGAGTTCATTGGAATGTAACCGTTGCAGAACGAGGGGGCGGGGCCAGGAGCTTCGAGTGACGGGGAAGCGTGTGAAATACCCGCGAGCAATACCGACAGCAATCTATTATGTAAAATGTCACACAGGAAAAAGCGGGTCACCAACCACCTTGTTTTCATACAGACCCTCTGGCAGCGGAAATGTGACTTTGCTGTAAGTTAACAGGAAGAACAAACAAGTGAGAGCTCATCCCTGCGCTCGTTAACTGCGCGCTCGTTAACTCGGCAGCAGCTCGCAGGTTTCCCATGGCAAACCCTGCAACCACTGCACCGCGCTTCCCCCAGCAGCACCCCAATCTTTCCCTAGCCACGGGCGGCTCTTCGGAAGATTTCAGGAGCTGTATTTAGCCTCCTGGGGGGGGTTTCTGCTTCCCAAGATGTGACACAGCCAAGCTCTGAGGGTGTGTCTACACTACATGGCTCTGGCGACAGAGCCATGTAGATTAGTTTACTAGACATACCCAAATGAAGCGGCAATGTAAATAATCGCCACTTCATTTAAATTAAAATGGCTGCCGCACTTAGCCGATCAGCTGTTTGTCGGCTCAGCGTGCTAGTCTGGACGCTCCGCGGTCAACATCAAAGGTATTTGTCGACTGCCCCGTTATGCCTCGTGGGATGAGGTTTACCAGGGCGGTCGACAAAGGGCTTTGATGTCGACCGCAGAGCGTCCAGACTAGCGCGCTGAGCCGACAAACAGCTGATCGGCTCAGCGCGGCAGCCATTTTAATTTAAATGAAGCGGCGATTATTTAAATCGCCGCTTCATTTGGGTATGTCTAGTAAACTAATCTACATGGCTCTGGTGACAGAGCCATGTAGTCTAGACACACCCTCAGAGCCAGAGCCTTAGCGCTAACGCCACTTGCCCTGCATCAAAGAAAAGATTCGTTTTAACTCCTGAGCGCTCACCCGTCAGAGAAAGGAACACCAGCTAGAATTTTCTCCAGCCAGCAGAAGTTTCTACCACCGGGACTTTAGCTGGGAGACTTTGCTAGCTTGGCAGGGTCAAGTCTGATCAGCACGGGGATGAGGGGCCATGAAGAAATGTTCGAAGGCAGCAGGAAACGGTGCCAATGACCCAAGGTCTCTCCAAGGAACAAGCCAGGCCTGCTCAGCGCAGGAGGAAAGCCGAGTCGGCGGGAGGGGCCATTTTCCCAGACGAGATGCACACCCAAAATCCCACCCGCCTGTGGTCATTAAAGCTCCCTGCTCATACAGCCCCAGGCGTTGTGAGGCCACATGGGTTAACACTCGTGAGGCGCGCCGAGAGCAGGGCCGGCACGATCCAGCCCTGCGCTGTGCGGCTCTCTCGCTCCTGTTCGCCTGATCTTCGGCACCCTCGGTCCCGGCCAAAGCGTTCGCTGATGAGCGGCGCGAGACCCTGCGTACAACGACCAGGCACGTGGAGCTGGTCTGTGACAGGGGCTTTGATTGCTCTGGAGATGCTCATCCTGCTCCAAACTCCCCCCTGGCTGCACTGAGGATCAGCAACCGACCCCATCCCCCAACATGGGCAGCTTCAGCACCCAGTTCCCCACGCTTCCCAAAGGCCCCCCACTCCTCTCGGTGGACTCCTGACCCCAGCTGGCTTCAGCCTCCCCAAGAGGCTCAGGCCAGCGCGGGAGCCGTCAGGGCACACGCTCCAAATGGCAGGAAGCGAACTTGCTCGGTCAGTCACTTCTGCTTCCCTTTCCTCCTGGCGAGACAGCAGAGAGACGTCGGGCACTTGCGCCACCGAGGTGGCTCAGGGTCCCCGAGCCGCTGTCCTCGTGCAGTGGCAGCAGGTACCGAACGCACGTCTGGCCCAGGAAACCACAGCCCAAGTATATTTAGTCCAGCAGTTTGCACGCCTTGAGCGGAGGCGCATTTCCCATGCGCTCCGGAGTTAGTCAGCAGCAAGAGAGCAGACAGCTTCCTCCCGCCCTCCCTGCAAACCGCAGCCCCTCAGCAAGCCGGCTCCCTTCCTGCGAGCACCAAGCCCCTGGGTGGGCGGGACAAGGGGAAGCCCGGCACCCTGTCGCTTTAACCTCCCAGGCTGGGGTCTTGCTCCCCTTTTCCCCCCAGTCCCCAGCTGCTGTTGCCATGGTAAAGCAGTGGGCCTTTAAGCCTCCAGACACAGTACCCTCAAGGCCTGCTCCCTTCTCACTTCCTGGCCGTTCAGGTGCTCCCCCGCCAGCCTGGGGCCTGAGGGACACACCAGCCCAAGCGACCTTGGGCCTCGGGGAACTTGCATATAAATGGGTGGTGACCCCGCCTGAGCAGATAACCAGAGAAGGGCCACACCATGAGACCACTGCTAACAACAGTATGGTTTACTCCCCCCCCCACCGCAGAGGGGGAGCAAGGTCCCGCTGCAGCACCGGCCGCCACCCTCCTCCCCACCGTGGACGGGGATATGGCCGAGGGAACTGAAATTCAGTGGTTATACTCCTGCACTAACAGCCAAACTCTTCAAGGGACCTTCTTGGAGACCCTCACCCCAGATCTCCACCTGGAAAGGTCCCTCTCATGGGAACTGTAGGGTCCTAGAAGCACTTGTCTGAAAGCTACACGGTTCAGCTCCATTTGGGTCTGCACCTCTTTCCGGTCCCCATGCGGTGATGGGGACAAAAACAGCTCCTGTGCTGAGAATTTCTGGGGGGATATTTATAGCTGGCTCGTCTCCGTGACCTGCAGCAACGCTGAAGGCTGCACTTGCTGTGTGCTGGCTGAAGGTGCAAAGCAGACCCACCCATGGGTCTGACAGATTCACAGTGCTGGCGGGCAATCCTGGAGTGCGCGTTGTGACCCTCGGTTTGCTAAATCCTTTGGGACGGGTACTATCAAAACGCCGGAGGAAGATTAACCCCGTGCATCTTGCCCCGGTCTAGTGAACTCAGAGGGCCCCTGAGAAATGCATTGTAAGCACTATAAATAATCCATCTCGCAGACATTTCTCTGCTTCTAGATCTGTACAGGTGGAGCAGCTTTCATCGAGGCCCTCTGCAAACAGGCCTTTTAGGAACTGCTTCCCCTGCTACTGAAATGCAGCCACCTCTGGGGCTGAGCTTGGCGGCTGTTGCACAGCTGCACAGTCACCCTGCCGAAGAGTCAATGAATAAAACGATCAAGAGAAAAAGCAGGAGGAAGTTGAGCTCGCCAGATGTCACTGCCGTTGGGCCAGGACGCCAGGGTTAACACATAGCAACTCTTGTGAAAAGCTTGTGCGTTTTGCTTTGGGCCTGACGCAAGGTGCCACCCCCCTTTGCAATAGATCCAATTTGAGGGGCTCCCGGGGAGGGGACAACACAGTCTGGGAGAGCTGCTGGCTTGGGTGGAGCGGCCGCAGGGCAGAGAACAATGCATAGCGGAGCTGTCTACCATCTCCCATTTATGCTGCACATGACCTTGGCCCGCAGTCCGGCTAACGGTGTCCGACTCAGTTGAAGCTGCTCAAAAAGTGCAGAGCGCGGGGACGCCAGCTGCCGGGGAAGAGGGGAAATGTGTCTGCACCGGCAGCGACAAACACCACATGCGGCTAGCAGGGCTGGCTGCGTTGCTTGTTCGTGCCTTTAGGCAGAGCCGGCCTGGGCAGGGAGGCTGCAGAGGGCGCCCAAGGCGGAACTCGGGAAAGGCAGAGGCTGGAACAGAGCCCCAGGCAGGGCTCCACAACTGGTCACTCCCCTGATCTCTCCTTTATTCAGCCCCGGCTGTCTGCACTGGCCCATGCCAGGCCTGCTCTGGCTTTTTCTGCCGGCTGTGGCGCTTTCCTTGCCAGTTGGCTCGTTACTGGCAGCCCCGTCACTGGAAACTGAACTCCAGTGGTTGGAGCCTCTACTTCCCCATTGCAAAGCCGCTCCCCAGCGCCTTCCTGCCCTTGCTCAAAGAGGGTTGCAACACGAGCCGTGAGGAGTGCAACGCTTTTGCAAGACTTCAGATTCCTGCTGGTGACATACACACACGCACCCAGCCAGCATGCAAACCCCTGCAGAACCAGGGCTGTTGTACATCACCCCCCGCACCCAGCCAGCGTGCAAACCCGCGCAGAACCAGGGGTAGTTGTATACTGCCCCTGCACCCAGCGTGCAAACCCCACAGAACCAGGGGTAGTTGTATACTGCCCCTGCACCCAGCGTGCAAACCCCACAGAACCAGGGGTAGTTGTATACTGCCCCTGCACCCAGCGTGCAAACCCCACAGAACCAGGGGTAGTTGTATACTGCCCCTGCACCCAGCGTGCAAACCCCGCAGAACCAGGGCTGCTGTACATCGTCCCCCGCACCCAGCCAGCGTGCAAACCCCCGCAGAACCAGGGGAAGTTGTATATCGTCCCCTGCACCCAGCATGCAAACCCCCGCAGAACCAGGGGTAGTTGTATATTGTCCCCTGCACCAAGCGTGCAAACCCCGCAGAACCAGGGGTAGTTGTATACTGCCCCTGCACCCAACGTGCAAACCCCCACAGAACCAGGGGTAGTTGTATACTGCCCCTGCACCCAGCGTGCAAACCCCCGCAGAACCAGGGGTAGTTGTATACTGCCCCTGCACCCAGCGTGCAAACCCCCGCAGAACCAGGGGTAGTTGTATATCGTCCCCTGCACCAAGTGTGCAAACCCCCGCAGAACCAGGGGTAGTTGTATATTGTCCCCTGCACCAAGCGTGCAAACCCCGCAGAACCGGGGTAGTTGTATACTGCCCCTGCACCCAGCGTGCAAACCCCCACAGAACCAGGGGTAGTTGTATACTGCCCCTGCACCCAGCGTGCAAACCCCCACAGAACCAGGGGTAGTTGTATACTGCCCCTGCAC
Source organism: Pelodiscus sinensis (assembly GCF_052426305.1). Lineage (NCBI taxonomy): Eukaryota > Metazoa > Chordata > Testudines > Trionychidae > Pelodiscus > Pelodiscus sinensis. The sequence goes on along the minus strand of NC_143052.1, from coordinate 348,718,384 downwards.
CCAGCGTGCAAACCCCCACAGAACCAGGGGTAGTTGTATACTGCCCCTGCACCCAGCGTGCAAACCCCCACAGAACCAGGGGTAGTTGTATACTGCCCCTGCACCCAGCGTGCAAACCCCCGCAGAACCAGGGGTAGTTGTATATCGTCCCCTGCACTAAGTGTGCAAACCCCCGCAGAACCAGGGGTAGTTGTATATCGTCCCCTGCACCAAGCGTGCAAACCCCTGCAGAACCAGGGGTGTTGTACATCTTCCCCCGCACCCAGCCAGCGTGCAAACCCGTGCAGAACCAGGGGTAGTTGTATAATGTCCCCTGCACCCAGCGTGCAACCCCCCGCAGAACCTGGGGTGTTGTACATTGTCCCCCACACCCACTCAGGGTGCAGACACTCACACCCTCCCAGCGTGCAACCCCCCGCAGAACCAGGGGTGTTGTACATCGCCCCCTGCACCCAGCGTGCGAACCCCCAGCTTGTACCAGTGGCTTGTCTCCACATTCACCATGTGGGAACCCCCTTACAGCAGGGCTGAAACTGGCCCCAGCACACGATGTGGAAGAGACCTGACTGGCCATTCCTAACCCTGCTCCATCCAGGCTGCCCGCCCCGCTGCCCCAAGCACCCATGCATAGCACCAAGGAAATGGCTTCATTTGCTGCCGGGTCTCTCTTGCCCTTCCTTCCACCTGCCTGGAGGGGAATCTCCGCCCATCTCCCAGCCCCGAGAAGCACTGTGCTGGCTTAGCAACGCCTGGCAAAGGGGGCAGGTTCCAGGTGCTGCCCCAGTAACTCGGGGCTTGCTGGGGCCTTTGCTGCCTTCTGCACGTCTCTGCTCCGTTAGCTTCTCCTCAGAAGCGCCTTCGTGGCCTGCCCTGCGCGGGGAGATGCTTCACGAACGACAGGCCCCTTCAGGGCTCTTGCCGGCGTGAAGGGAAGCGCCCCAAGAGCCAGGTCCGGACGAGAAGGTCAGGCACATCCAAATCCCAAACAAGGCACCGACATCCCCTGGGGCGGGGCGAAGCCTCCATCTCACGCCAGCTGCCTCTCCGGACGGTGCGGGAGTCAGACCCACGGGTGACGGGGGGAGAGTGTGCAGCGGGGGGCAGAGCGTAACCCAGCAGATACCAGAGGGAGCGGGGCGATCGCTCGAGCGCCTTTGGGTCGCTGCGCCGGGAAGGAGGGGTTCTAAGTGCCAGGGAAGGCTGGGCTGGGATTCTTCCTTGGAGTCCCAAATGGGCCTGCTGTGGGCACATCCAGCTCCCTCCTGTGGGGCGCGCCACATCCTTCCCTCCCACACACTGCTGCTAACTGGGTCTGCTTCCCCTCCTGGCGCCAGCCTGCTGGGTCCTACCTGCTCCTCTGGCCCAAATCATTGGCTCTGGCCCAGAAACTGGCCTCTGCAGGCCCTTGGGGTGGGGAAGCCCGACTGTGGCCCCCAGTGTGCCCGGAGAGGCAGCTCTAGATGCCTGGGTTTTCCCCCCAGAGCCTCCCACGGTCTGAATTTCCTACCAGATCAGCAGTTGCCGCCCCAACTTCTCTCTAATCAGTGCTGAGACTGGCAGTTCCAGACTGCGAACCGCTCGCTCGGCTCAGCCGGGAACGGGGGAGGATGTGGCAACACCGACTGGCTCTCCGGCCACCCTGAGCCCTCCCACCCCTGCCAAGTATCCTGCAAGAGACGGGCCAAGTCCCAGGTTCTAAGCCTTGGGCTGGCTCCGTGCGGTCAGCCGAGATTGGCAGAGAGACCCCAGCGTGCACCCCACCCGCAGTCTAGGCCGCGCCGAACCGAGCACCTTGCTCCGGGGAGCCAGGCAAAGGAAGTGCCGGACGGTCGCCCAGTCCAGCATGGGCCATGGAGCGGATTCCTGCCCCAGGACATCATGGGGTGCCCAAGCATAAGATGCCACCTGCTGGCAAACTTGTAGAGCATCCAGCTCAGGCTCGGGAGATCTGGAGAGCCAGGAACTTATTTAGGGTCCCGTTGGCAAAGGCTGGAGTAGGGGGTCGTGGTTCTGTCAAAAATCAGGGTCATCCCAGGAAAACACACCAGGCAGAACCCCGCCCCAAGATTCGCAGTGCTCATGCCAGCTGAGAGACTATGACTGGGCTCACTGGTGCGACAGCACCCCCTGATGCTCTTGGGTGGTGCTGCAATGCCTGTCCTCAGTTTTCCTTCTCCCCAGAGCTCCTCAATACACGATCAAGGCCTGTCAGGGGACTAGATTGTTCCTATGGAGCAATCAAAAAACAACCTCTCTCTGCTCAGCTCAACACAGCCTCTGAGGCTGCTCCCTTGCTTGCCCACCCCCAAAAATCTGCCAGGCTGATCCTTGAAGGCTCATCAGCCTGCTTCTCTCGAAGCCTGGCCAGCCCTCCCTCTTGGGCTGAGTTCTCAACTCTGCTTCCTAGCTGCCTCCTTCCCAGTTGAGACCAATGAGGATCCCTAAATCTCCTGCCCTTGTCACTAGCCCCGGGCAGGGCTGAGCCCCGCTTGCCTCCAGGGGCCAGCCAGCCAGGGCCAAGGCCGTCTCGTAGCCAGAGCGCAAACAGATCAGCCTGGTGCCGATTATGCCCAGTTCTGCACCGGCGGGAGGGTCCTGCACAGCTGCCAGCAGTTCCCACCGCTACGCGGGAACTACAACCTTGCCCGGTTCATTTCAGACCCACAGGACGGGAGAGAAAGACCCAGGTGCGAACATGCTGCCTCGCTCTCCGAGTGACAGCGCCACCTCCTGACACGCAGCGTGACCAGCAGCCAGCTGCTCTCGGGGAGAGGAGATATGCGGGCGAGGCTGGTGCTTAACGCAGGAGATCCACATTCAAACTCCGGCTCGAGGGGACTTTGAGCAAGCTGCTTAGCCTCCCCGAGCCATCAGCTGGGCTGCGAAAAGGAGACTTTTCTACCTCTGCAGGGAGCAGTGAGGCTGAACCGGCAGCCTCTGCAAAGTGCCCTGAGATGCTGGAGTGAGACAGGACAGGAGAGCCCTCTCTGCAAACTGTGCAGCCACCCCCTGGGCATCCCACCCAACCCCGAAGGGTGACGCCAGCTCCCCTAGGCCGCAGAACTGCTTCCCAGAGAGGAAGAGGAAGTCGCGTCCGTGAGAGCGAGTCCCTGCTCGCAGGCTGGCAGCGTGCTCAGCCCTCCCTCCCTGTGTCTGACGGACACGCTAGGAGCAGGCCTAGGCAGCCAAGTGCCCAAAGCACCCGGGCGCTCTGCCAAAGGGGGACAAAGGGAAAGACGACGAGACGGCGGGACGGGGTGGGAATCCCAGGGGCTGATGCTTTTACTCTTGCTCTGCTTTCCGCAGCAATTCATTGCTCCCCAAGCCGCCATGGGCAACCCCCGGGGCACCGGGGATACACCCCAGGGTTTGGTTCATGCCCCCTTCCCAGAACACGCTCCTGCCCCGCTTGGGCTGCAGAAGGCAGTTTGACTGAGCACAGCTCCGGCGGCGCCGAGTCAAAGATCACAGGCCTTTCCCCTCCTCTCTACCTGCCACTGGGGCTTCCCCTGGGGAACCAAGGCAAGAGAGTCTCCAGTCTTTGAGTTAAGGAGCCCTGGGACTGGGTTGGGAGACAATTCCACCCCGGCCACCTCCCTCTCTTCCCGCACCCAGCCCTGCCTGTGCAAAGTCCCTGCCTTCCCTGGGAAGTCCCCACAGGAGAGAACTGCAGGATCCTCACCCGCTTTAGAGCGACCTCCCCCCCCTTCTGGACCTGGCGGCATCTGAGACAGCCAGAAGGCTCCCAACAGGGCGCCTTGCCCACCGTGGGGCACCTTTGCCGAGGCCGGTGTGGGTCCGGGAGTGCGTGAGCTAGACCGGCAGAGGCTCTGGCCTGACCTGCCTTCCCCACCTGGAAACGGGCCCCCAAGAAATCCCCAACCACAATTGGAGAAGCCCAGGGCTGGCAGGGACTCGGGAGCTCTTCCCCTCCAGTGGTTCCCAACCTCGGGGGGCTCAGGACCCCTCGCCACCCACTCAACAGCCGCCCCGCAAAGAGCATCTGGCTCACGGAGCACTTCGTTCCCATGCCAGGGAACATACCCACAGAGTCTGTCCAGTGTGCAGGGAAGTGGACTGAGTTACGTGTCCTGTGTTTAATTGCTGTACGACCCCCGTGCCTCAGTTTCCTGGCTTAGAAAATGGGACTAGCCCCCCTTGCAGGGTGCTGAGCGGATTACTCCCAGCTCTTGGGAACCGCAGTGCTAAGTATGATTAGGTAGAAAATCCAATCTGGCTAATACTGCCCTCTGCTGGTGAGTGTTAATAACAAATTCCCTTCCAGTTTGCTGCAAGACCAGAGGTCTTCCTTCACTCTTCCACAACACAGGAGCACAAGGCACCCAGGAAACCAGAGTCCAGATTCCAAGGCAGGCACACCGCAGGCCCAGCAGGTAAGGTCGGGGAAAGCCATGTCACAGAAAGGCCTTAGCCAGCTACTGTTTTCAGTTCCCAATCTAACCCTGGAACATGTCTCAGGGGAAGCAAACCGGAAATCTAAGTCTTCAGACCGGCCCACGTTTGCATTAACGCCCAGTTTGTTTCCATGTTTTCCTGGGAACATCTTTCTTTGTGGTCGGGTCACCTCCTACAGTGGCTCCGACGTGCTGGCTGGCTGTGGCACGTTCATGCGCATGAGAGACAGACACAAAGCCCTTCACCTCCAGCGCCGCACCCCCAGCCCACCGAAGCGAAGAACAGTGACAGTAGAGAAAGGAAGCTTACTGTACCTCGGGACTTACTGTGTGTTTCTTAGTCATACGCCACAGAACGCAGGTCAGGAGCATGTGAAGCAGGGCCGAGGTGATAAAGAGAATGAAGGCGTTTTCGTGGATTGCTGCATCGACAAAACAGGTTTCCCGTTAATGCTGAGCATGGAAATAAGCCAAAGGGAGCTGCCCGAGGGATGCTGGGGAGGCCACGGAAAGGTGAAGCCCGCATGCATTACAAGGGCCAGGCCACTGCGGGAAGGCTTGGAGGAGCTGGGTCAGTATTAGGGATGTTAAAAAGCAGGTAACTGGGTTACCATGTAACCATTGAAAATTTCAGCAGTTACAGATGGGGAAACTGAGGCACAGAGAAGTTTGGTCACTTCTCCAGTAAGCCGTGGATGGAACTAGGCAGAGAACCCTGGACTCTGCGCACCCAGCTCCTTGAGCTAACCGCCAGGCAGCAGACAGCAAGCAGTCATGACTCTTGCGAATCAAAGCGAGGATCTCTCTGGGTCACTGTCAGCACATGGATTCCGAGGCAGGATGGAAACATAACCCTGACTGACCCCTTTCAGAAACGCTGCCGGTTCGAGCAGCGGCACTGCAGGCGTTTTCACACACCCTCCTCAGCAAAGCCCCGGGGATTTAATAACATAAGTGGTTCAAATTAAGACAAAAAAAACCCAATCCTTTCCCTAGGGATGTCAATGGGTAGTTGAGTACACGATTAACCGATAAGCCTGGGTTTTTCCGTTAATCTTACTGACTATTCGCACCCCCCTCCTTGCTGCCTCTGTATCAGGAGCACCAGATCTGCAGAGCTGCCTGCCCCTCCCACGCCACGCTGCTGCCTCTGATAGAGAGGCAGCAATGTGGAGGGTGAGGGAGGTGGGGAGGAGATGGTACATGTAGGAAGCCGGCTTTCAGGTCAGCTCCCCGTGCATATTGGCTCACGCAAGCTGCTTGCCCCATCCCCTGAGCTGCTGCCTTTCTATCACAGGCAGCAGTGTGGGGGGGTGGGGAGTCAATGCGCGTGGAGAACCGTCTTTTAAGATACAGAAGCAGCAGGGCGGAGTGGCAGGGGCCTCCCCAGGAATGGGGCCAGGAGCGCACTGGCAGCCGGCCCTGCCCCTGGGGATTATTGAATAGTCGTGTATCTGATAATATTGTATGTGGTTATACGACTATTCCCTACCTTTCCTCACAAACCCACCAAGCAGCACCCGCAGGCTTGCACGTACAACCCTGCAACACCAGAGGCATGTGGCTGTCTCATTCCAGGATAAAAGAAGCCCGGCCGGGCCTGGGGTGCGTGTTTATAAACTGCAAATTCATGGTGAAAAATAACCTTGGAGATCCCTTGCCGGACACGATCCAACAACACCTGCTTTCATTTCAGTAGGAACCAGGGAGCCGGTGAATGCTAAGGACAGCCCATCATGACGGGGGCTGGGAGAACTAGTAAGAAGTTCAGTTTGTGCTGGGAACACAGAGGCCAAGACGCCCCCAGGTCTCCCAGGCCCATACTCACAGTGCCCTCTGGGGAAAGCCACAGCGGCATAAGATTTGCGGGGAATGTGTGGCCCAGGGCTCTGCAGCACACAGAGACAGGCCGCCCTCGAGGGACGCTCGAGCCTGCTGGGAAGGTTGCTGGTGGCATGTGCAGCCGCACGGAAGCTTCAACGAAGCAAACCATCACTGCACTTCGAGGCCCCAGAACCCCACCTCGGAGTCACTGTCACGTCCGCCAGCCCCAGGGCCGCGAGGTCTAGACTCTCGCACACTCGGCCACACCTTTATGTGGCTAGTCACTTCTGCGCCCGCTTGCCCCAGGAGAAGGGCACATTGGAGAAGAGCAGGGAGAGGAACATGCTGACTCGCTCTCGCTCCTTTATCCTTTCTCAGCCCCTTTTTCCCAAACTTGGCACATCCCTACTCCCTGTTTCAGGAACATGCCAGCTTTGCAGGGCTTCAGGGCTGTAACATCTCGGTTACTCGGTGAACTGGTTAAATGTCAGGCTAGCCAACCTTTAACCAGTTAGCTGACTAAAAGCGAGATGCGGCTCTAACTGGAGCAGCGCCCAGTCTTCGGGGCTCCCACCCCAGCCCTGTTCTGGGGCTGACTGCTGGCTCCCGGCTCCCGCGCTGGAGCTGCACCAGCTCCTAGCTATTGCCAGAGTGCCCGGGCTCCCCACAGACATTGGAGCAACCCTTACCTGCTGGACACTTAGGCCCACTGCAGACAGTGGCTGCTCCAGATGAGAGCAGCCCCTGGCTGTAGTGGGCCCCCTTCACACAGCAGGCGGGGAGCTGCCTCAACCCCCACCGCTTAACCAGTTAACCCTAAAAAGCTTCCCCCTGCCCTTGGAAGAGCGGCACAGTGAACAGGGCTAGCTTGACAAGCCCTTTTGTGATGGACCGGGCCAGGTCTGGGCACCGCTGAGGGTGAATTGCTCAAAACCAGGGCTGCTTACAGCCCCTGACTGGAGACCTTTCCCAAACAGGCCACAAACCAGTGACTCAGAGCGCGTCAGCAGGAAGCCTCACAAGCAAAATGCAACCAGTCAGGGCATAATGGCTGCCAGCATTTGAAACACAGATAGGTCACTTGACCATGTGACCCGCTCTGGCTTGGGAGATACCAGGGAGATATAAAAATGCCATGAGGTGGTTTCCATCTGGTCTTCAATTCTGCTGCTGATCCCAGATGCAGCCTTGTGAGGGACAGAGCCGGGGAAGGATTGCTGACCCATCCTGACAAAGGATGCACACCAGAGACTTTTAAGATAGCAGTTTGTAACATCTCTGCTGAGAACCTGCATCAAGAACTGGGTGATTGGTGCATCTAATGTATTCTCCTTAATAACCTTACTCTCAATCTTTTCTTTCTTGTATTAATAAACTTTTAGATTTTAGATTCCAAAGGACTGGCCCAGCGTGCTCTTGTGGGTAAGATCCAAAGTGTAAATTGACCGGGGATCTGTGGCTGGTTCTTTTGGACCAGGAGAACCCGTTCGGGGTAGGTGAGATCGGGTTCTATAACCCCTCACCTGTGTGTTAGGCCCAGGACTGATTGTGGCACAGGGAGAGCTGGGGTGTGTGATGGGTTTTGCTCGTGAGGCTTCCTGCTGGCTGGATTGGCAGCTGGAACGCTCGGTGTGACTGGTTGGTGACCTGTTTGGGAAAGGTCGCCTATTTAGGGCTGTAAGCAGCCCTGGTTTTGAGCAATTCGCCCTGAGCAGACGCCCTTAGCGGTGCCCAGACCTGGCCCGGTCTGTCACACCTTTCTCCAGAGACCAGGAGCTGCAGCCATGCAAGCTTTCTCCTTCTCCTGGAGGCAACCCGGCCTGGGCGGGATGCCTGCCGGCTTGAGAGGGAGGTTAGTTCGGGACTTGGCTCTCTGCAAGAGGCTTCCAGCAACAGGGCTACCTGGGCTAGATTCAGACTCATGAGCTAGAGAGGCCATAAATGGGGTCACTGCAATACTTCAGCAGTTGGCTCGCAAATGGCAGCACAAATCTAGCTCCAATGTCCTTCCCCAGACCTGCGCAGCTCTGTGTAGCTCCAACGCTTGCATCTTCCACCAGCAAGAGTTGGTCCAGTAAAAGCTATTACCTCACCCACTCTGCGTCTCTCGTCTCCGCGACCAACCCGCTGCAACACTGCAAACAATCTGCCGGTGCGACAGAGGGCCATCTCCTGCAATGCCCTGGCCAAACCGCACTGAATGAAGTTTCAGTGGCTTAGCAGTTCGTTGTATTAAAAACGGGCAAATATTTGTGTCGTATTGTGAGAGTAAGTAACGTCTCTAGGGAGGAGACCTGACAATGTATCCTGGGACGCTTCAGAGGAAAAACTGAAAAGATGTGAGGCTTGAAATTGGGAGCTGAGACCCTCCATGGACAGGGGCTACTGCTGGAGCAGCCTCTGTTCCTGGCCAGCCCAGCCTGCCATGGACAGGGGCTACTGAGCAGTCCTGGCTCACGCTGGGTCTCGGACCACTGAGGCTCTGCATTTTAAATGTATTAAGAAGCAGGGCAGCTCTTACTACATTTAAAATGCTGAACTGCAGGGGGGGTAGCTCCTGGACCTGGCATGAGCCAGGACAGAGCACCTTCTCTTACCGATTAATTGTGTAGTCGATACAAATTGTGTCGACTACACAATTAGCCAATTACCCACCTCTTAACATCCTTATTTAGGAGCTTAAAGGGCACTAACGCTCCCATTCTGCTGACCTGTTTCTCCTGAACAACAACAGAGGGTGGCATAATAAGAAGTTGTCTTTGCACACAACTCCTCAACACCAAGCCAGGGCCCAGTTGCCCTGTTCTACCACCTGAACCTGCTGGGAAAAACCGGCACCACTGAAACCCCTAAGGAACATCCCATTGAGTTTGGTGAGCGTGGGTTGCCTCTCCAACATGTATTACCACCGTATTACTCCCCATTGCACCGGCTGTTACGGCCAAGTGCCAACCCCTCACCCAGCCTTCCTGACAATTGCGCCAGCCACCAAGGATGGGCCCTCGTCACCATCATCAAGTCACGCTCCATCCCGATCTGACTTCCAGAAGGACAGCTGCTCTCTGCCTCCACGGCTCTGCTCACCTCGCTGAGAGCCACTGCACCATCCGAGGATTTTATTTGGAAATGTGCCTGTACAGAAACGACTCCTTCTTCCCATCTGCACTCGGTGAAACCCGCCTTCTCGTCCACCTGCTTCCCCTGCTGTATGCAGGCAGCCGGCCACAGCACCTCTCATTCCAGACTGGGTTCCCCGCCACCTTCCCACACCTAGCCACTTGCACCTGTTGGCCCAGTTGGAAACAGTGGGCTGTTTTCATTCCGGGCGGAACTCCACTGAAGTCAACAGCATTACACCGGGGATGAACAGGGCCCACTGGGTTATCACAGGAGTAACCGAGGCCTGAATTTGACTTGCAGAATCTTTATTACTGGTGCAGAACAAGCAAGTCAGAAAGAACTCAGATCCCAGGCTGGCTGTCAGAAAAATTGACACAAACACTAGACACAAAGGCTAAAGCTGCCAGCCCTCTAGGACTGGACTGGCGTTTCCAGGAATTAAAGATTAAGCATGAATTAAAAACTGTGTCATGCGTTCAAATCTCCAGGAATACACCCAACCAAAACTGGCAACTCTAATAAAGAGCCATTGTGCCATTCTTACAGGGCTGTTGACTACACTAGTCGGTCTCTGCACCTTAAAATTAAACCATGGCTAACCACGGTGAGTTAGACCAACATTTTCACACGTGGAAAGAGATGGGAGAAGCGCAGCTCCAAGCCTTCCATGTACGCATAGACACACATACACACATACCCACGCACATGCACACACACAGGCTGCAGGTGGCTTTAACATAAAACAAAACACAACTTCATGAGACAACACACAGGAAATTATCAGAGAGAAAGCTATAAGCAAGTAGAGAAGGAATCAGCATAGAAGACAGAATCTACCTGAACTGAGGTGAGAATGGGTCATTTTACTTTCAAAAGTTTCTTATTGTAATGGGGCAAAGTGGCAAAAATGGGGAACAAGATCTGAGCGCACACTTGTGACTGAAGAAATCCTAAATTCTAATCTCATCTTAACTCCCTGTGCGATCTTGGCCATGTCGCACCCTTACCATGATGATCAACTAGTTAACTTACAAGTCCCTGGTATTTTCATTAATACAGGGGGGCTCTAATTTTCACAGAACATGTGCATTTTTATTTACTCCTCGACGCGCGATCTCAAAAATAAGCACTTAAAAAAAATGGGACCCAAGACTGCAGAACCCCAACTGTTACAACCCAGAGAATCAGAACAGCACGCAGTAGCAACCTACCATAGTTTTCTGAGGAAGACACGTAGGTCAGCAAAAGGAGAGCAACGTTTTCGAGCACATTGAGGATGAAGTTGATGTGGCACAGCCGCGGGTAGCGAGGGTGCGGGCAGTGGCAGCTGTGGTAGTGGTTCCAGTATGCAATGGCCACCAGGAAGCGAGGCGCCGAGTGGAGGCCAATGCAGAAACGCCAGACGTAGCGCTGAGGTGTCTCGCCGCCGATTGCGGCACTGACAGAGGGCAGGTAATTGGGGACCTGGGAGGAAAATGACAGTTTGGGGAAGAGGCACTGGGACTGTGTATTAGAATCGCATTTCCAGCTTTCTACGATGCCGGAGTGCTTAACAAGGGCAAAGTCTTTTTCTAGCTCACAGATCAGGAAACTGAGGCTACATGTACACTACAGCGGGGATCAATGCGGTGAGATCAACCCACTAGTAGTTGATTTAGTGGGTCTAGTGGAGACCCGCCAAATCGACTGCAGATTGCTCTGCAGTCAACCCCTGTATTCTACCTACTATGAGAAAAGTAAGGCAGGTCGATGGGAGTGTTTCTTCCATTAACCCCCTGCAATGTAGACCATGCAGTAATTTGACCTAAGGTACAGTGACTCCAGACACGTTATTCACATAGCTGCAATTGCATGCCTTAGGTCAAATTTTTGCGGTATTGGAGACATAGGCTGAGGAACAGAGGAGAGTAATTGGTTCAAATTTAAACAGCAAATGAACAGAGAAGCCAGGAATAAAACACAATACTTCTGATGCTCCGGTCTCCTACTCTACTCACTAGATAACACTGCCCTTCTCTGAGAAATCACATATTTAACAGATTTTGCTTTTGGGGTCTAGTGAGTCTCTTTAAGGTCTCCACCAAGCTGCAGACACATACACCGCAGTGAGTGGCTGTCGTTTCCATGAAGTGGAACAGCAGAGACCAGATCACGCAGAAAAGGAATCCAAACAGCGGGCAACACACGGTCCCAATAGCCAGGGTGGTAAAGCGGAGCTGGAAGAGGATCCCATCTCGATCCAGAGGCAACGGCACCTGAAACATGTTGCTGGACCTGAAAGCAAGAAGCAACTATTTGAAGACTGTCCCTCCTCTTACTGCAACATTCACCTCCAAGAGCACTTCAGCAGGTAAAATGCATATAACTGCAACAGGTTGTTAGCCAATACATATGGGTTATGTACTGGGACACTGAGCCAGTGACGATTAAACTACCATACTAAAGTGATCCAGATCAGCCTTTAAGAAAATATTAGAGATGTAATGAAAGTGTAAAGATGACCATTTCCTGTAGATAATGATCAAATTATTCAGTCCACTTATAAGTGGACTGAATAATTTGAAATGCAAACCATACGGTCAGGAAATAAAAAGTAAACACTAATTGTATTTGTGCTTACCTATATGTTAGGAGTTCAACAGTGTGATCTAATCAGCACACAGATGCTAGGAGTCAGTTCCTGTCTGTAATATTTCATTATTATATACTATTGGTTCAGAGATCAAAAGGGAATATTAGCAAGTAGATGAAATAGGTGGTGTAACAATATCGTGGTCTGTATTTCAATATTAACTTTGTAGTATATCACCTGTGAATCTATGAACTGCCTAATACTAATTAATGTGTATACATAAGAAATAGGAATTGACTTCAAAGCAACAATGTATATTATCTATTCTTCATCCAAGAAAGGCATCCAAGAGGTTATTATAGCCTGCCAGAGATCTATACAATAATTCTATGTCCTGATCTTTTTGTCTCACATTGGCTTAAATGTTGTCAGAAGTTCAAGCTGGAAGACTGAGATCTCCAGGTACCCTGGACTATCCCCCGCAAATTCTTATGGAAAGAATTGAACAAATTCTATTCATGGACTGTTGATTGGGCCATAATCTATGGAACTGATTCTGGAAGAACTTTCTACAGATCAATTGCTCAACTATGAAACTGACTTAGGAAAGTTACTCATAGCTGTATGTATAACGGTCTTTAACCACATCTTCATTTAACTAATAAGAATTGTCAGTAAGTGTTGTATTTAGGTTAAAATCTGAAATAGTCACAGACCTGGTGAGTGATGTGTGCAATCTCTTGGGACTGGTAGAGCTTTATCTGTGGTGAAAAAGTTTTGAAGTGATCCTCACCACGTTCGACTTGGCTGCCTGGGTAGTAGCCCAGAGCTGAATTGCTTAAGGGAGATTGCATTTTGGGGCTTATTGGTAACTAGTAAGGAAGTAGAGAAGCTGTTTTGTTACCGGTGAGGCAAAACTGAAAAGGACCACCAGTTTTGGGGAATACCTGTCTCATTCTTTGCAGTTCGCCCTGATGAAGCATTCTCAGTAAGGCCTCTCCAGTCACTACAGTCTCTTATACACACACTTTCCCCGCCCTCCCAATATGAATAGGTATCATATGCATGGTATTAATCTAATAAATATGAGCTGGGTAATCATGCTAAATTGTACTATGCCTATTCTTGCTTGCTTTTGCAAAAGGAAAGGGTTCTCACACTTCATTGCATCCCTCTTCTGACAACAAAAACTACATTACCCACGGGATGGGGAGAGCATGAGCTCACCTGAGCCCCACTGCCCCAGGTGTGGGGGGCCTGTAACCTGAGCCCCACCATCAAAGGTTGAAGCGACTGGACTTTGGCTAGGGGCCCCAGCAAGTCTAACACCAGCCCAAGCAAGCCCATGAAAACAGTGCTGCGACCCACTCTGGGGTTCCCAGCCATAGTCTGAGAATTGCTGTGTCACGCTGTCTCTTTCCCAATGCCCCAGGACAAACAGGCTGGCTGCGTCTAGACCGGCAAGTTTTTCCGCAAAAGCAGCCACTTTTGCGGAAAAACTTGCCAGCTGTCTACGCTGGCCGCTTGAATTTGCGCAAGAACACTGACGATCTAATGTAAGATTGTCAGTGTTCTTGCGCAAATACTATGCTGCTCCCGTTCAGGAAAAAGCCCTCTTGAGCAAATGTATTTGTGCAAGAGGGCCAGTGTAGACAGCTAAAAACTGTTTTGCGCAAAAAAGCCCTGATGGCGAAAATGGCGATCGGGGCTTTCTTGAGCAAAACCGCGTCTAGATTGGCACAGATGCTTTTCCGCAAAAAGTGCTTTTTTGCAAAAGCATCTGTGCCAATCTAGATGCTCTTTTCCGCAAAAGCTTTTAACGGAAAAACTTTTCCGTTAAAAGCATTTGCGGAAAATCATGCCAGTCTAGACGCAGCCGCTATGTCTACACGGGTGCTCTCTTGCGCAAGAAAGCTCTGATGGCCATTTTAACCATAGGGCTTTCTTGCACGAGAAATTCATGCTGCCTGTCTACACTGGCCTCTTGTGCAAGAACAGTTGCACAAAAGGGCTTATTCCTGAGATGGGGGAAGGGGCTAAAGGGCTTGAGTCAGCCTGTGGCATACGTGCTAGGTGTGAGCTCTAAGACTGGCCAAACCTGCCCCTTTTCTCCTGGCTATGTCTACACTGGGGCTGCATCTACATTGGCGCGATCTCGCGCAAAAGCAGCCGCTCTTGCGCAAAAACTTGCTGCCTGTCTACACTGGCCACGTGTTCTTGCGCAAGTCAACTGACGTTCTAATGTATGAAATCAGTGCTTCTTGCGCCCGAACTCTGACGCTCCCACTCAGGAAGAAGCCCTCTTGCGCAACTGTTCTTGCGCAAGAGGCCAGTGTAGACAAGCAACATGAATTTCTTGCGCAAGAAAGCCCTATGGTTAAAATGGCCATCAGAGCTTTCTTGGCAAGAGAGCATCTACACTGGCATGGATGCTCTTGCACAAAAGCACATCTCTTGCACAGAGGCACATGCCAGTGTAGATGCTCTCTTCTGAAAGAGTTTTTGCATAAGAACTCTTCCGCAAAAGAGTTCTTGCGCAAGGTCATGTCAGTGCAGACATAGCCACAGAGTGTGGCACTGGGCTTTGACAAATACAAAAACTGCCCAAAGTTAGATTGCTACGTACCATAGGAGCCGAACAAGGAAACTGTCAGAAATGTGAATGCTTTGCAGTAGGGACTGTCTTCATGCCCCTTGACATTTTGAATTGAATATTCAAAACAAAAGATGGGAAAATACAGGGAGGCACCAAAGGCAACACTGGAGAATTAAATGTGTGACATGAACAACCTGGTAACCATGTAAACAGTAATGCTATTGAAGATGGCTTGTTGAGAGGGATATTTGGGCCCCCGCCGTCTGTAGAAGGGGAATGGACCATGCCACGAGAATCTGCTTCCTGGGAAGGATTTGTGTGGTATTAACACCTTCTCTCCTCTACTGCGCTGCTCTCTCTTTAGACAATAAAGCTGTGTGAACTTGTTTTTTTGACTCTCAGTGTTGACATGCGGATATAGTCAGTCAGCAGGCTATGCTGGGAATCAATAAGGTATCAGTGACGGTTTAACTAATGGATTCTGGCAGCCCAAATAGTTAGCCAATGTTAGCATATGGGTTATGTACTGGGACACTGAGCCAGTGACGATTAAACTACCATACTAAAGTGATCCAGATCAGCCTTTAAGAAAATATTAGAGACGTAATGAAAGTGTAAAGATGACCATTTCCTGTAGATAACGATCAAATTATTCAGTCCACTTGTAAGTGGACTGAATAATTTGAAATGCAAACCATACGGTCAGGAAATAAAAAGTAAACACTAATTGTATTTGTGCTTACCTATATGTTAGGAGTTCAACAGTGTGATCTGATCAGCACACAGATGCTAGGAGTCAGTAGGCAGGTAAGGTCATACAGGGGTAGGCAGGTAAGGTCATACAGGGGTCAGCATATGAGCCTTTTATCTCTAAAAAAACATGCAGATGTTATCATGAGCTTTTGTGGGCGCAACCCACTTCTTCAGATGACTGGAATATTAGAACTCTGGTTCCAAGAATAAATAAGGGAAGGGAGGGGGAGGAGAGAGAAAAAAAGGGAGAAGGAAAAAGAAAAACGAGAGAGAGTGAGTAAAGGAAGATGTCTGTTGGGATCTGTGCGAGTTTCTTTGTGCGGTTGACGGATTTCCACTCCACATGGCCGAATGCAGCGTCTTGCATGTTTAAAAGCTTCAGAGGGGTAGCTGAATTAGTCCGTAACTGGAAAAACTTAAAAAACAATGAATATTCTAGTAGCACCTTAAAGACCAACAAAACATGTAGATGGTATCATGAGCGCAACCCACTTCTTCAGACCGGACTTCTAATATTCCGATTATCTGAAGAAGCGGGTTGCGCCCACGTAAGCTCATGATACCATCTACATGTTTTGTTAGTCTCTAAGGTGCTACTAGAATATTCATTGTTTCTGAAGTTTTTCCTGTTACAGACTCGCTCGGCTACCCCTCTGAACCTTTTATCTCTGGAATCCTGTGCTCAAATTCTGCAGATCCAGGGCTGGTCTTTAAATACAAACAACAGGAACAATTTCTTGGCTCTCCAGGCTCAGCTAGTCACAGTTTAAGGTTCCCCTATGGCAGATGGGGTGAAAAAGCTACACCAAGCTAGCTACAACTTCTCTCCTCTGGCAAGGAACAGATTAGAAATAGATCATGCAAGCATATGGCCTAACTCCAAAGAGTTGTGCTGCCATCCCACTTAAGACAATGAGAGTTACAAGCGCTCGGCAATTCTCGGGATTCAGTCTCAAAATTGCCAATATGGGTCCCTGAAAATAGTAAGGCTGTCCCTGCCCTCTGCCATGTAAAATCGTGATAAACCCGTAAGGAGGCTAATTACCACACAGTGCAAGTCAGGGTGGGATTTAGCAGCTGGGACCTGAGCTGTGCTTCTCTCTGTCAGTTTCCACTTCAGGTCATAAGTTCTTTGGGTCTGGAACCCACCTCCTCAACTGACCGCACTAAACACATGGCTGTGGTTCTGCTCACGAAATACTGTTTATTTATTTGTGCAACAATCTCATGGATGTCGCAGCTAGGGATGTAATAGAGTAGTCGATTAACTGATAAGCAAAAACAAAAGCTTATCGGTTAATGCTGTCAACTACACACATTTAAATGCAGAGCCGCCCAGCTCTTATTACATTGAAACTGCAGAGCCGTGGAGGGGTAGCTCCTGGACCTAAAGTGAGCTTTAACTTCTCTTACCCACTAATCATGTAATTGATAAAAAGTCTATTGACTACACGAATTAGCAAATTACCTGCTTCTTAACATCCCTAGTCGCAGCTGTATTCAAAGAATGACACTTCTATAGCTCAGCCTTCATGAGCGATGGAGCAATAGCCTCATAAACAATGGGGCAATAGTTAGTTTGGGACACAAAGGCATTACCTAAACTTGCTACGGTACATAGGATATAGGGAGCCACCAATGTTCCCTCTAATTTTTTCTGTCCATGTGTAAACTAATTTTGTTATATGCACTGAGGCATGTGCACATGCGCACCACCAACAGAAACACATGCTGCTGGTTGTGTGCGCTCTACTCATCAGATGGGTGGCCTTTGAATCTCTCCTGGGTAGCTGCCCAAGTACAGGGAACACCGGTAGCCATGTTCCACAGTGAAAGAGAGGCTGTGTCCATGCTACAGCTAGTAACTACACTCAGCAGTGAAAGATTCTGGTGGGTGGGGAGGGGATAACAGGAACATCAAGCGGCTAAAAATAGCAGTATAGAACTGGAAGGCTCTTTTATAGCATGTAGATCATATACCCAAAGGTGGGCGTGTCTCTGCCCACCTAAGCTATTCACATCCATGCTAGCTTCACATCACTGCGCCTGTAGGCCTATCCTTAGAGAGGAGCAACTCACAACAATACATTCACATACATTCATAACATGACAATACATGCACAGAAGAGAGAACAACTAATCTAGTCTATCCTAGCCACCCTGGTGAATGCAGGATTGTTCTCCCCTGTCTATTCTATTCATGGCTTTGTCCAGTCCAGAAATCTCCACACTGACCAAAGCCTGTAGAAACTTAAAAAACAACGAATAGTCTAGCAGCATCTTAAAGACTAACAAAACATGTAGATGGAATCATGAGCGTTTGTGGGCACAACCCACGTCTTCCGATGAATGGAGCATTAAAAGTCCAGTTCCAAAAATAAATAAGGGATCGAGGGGGGGAGGCAGAGAAGGGGAAAAATAGTGAATTAGAGTATTCAAGTTATAAGAAGCTGACAGAGAAGGTGCAGAGGTGAGGGAAAGCGCAGAGCAGCCCTTTCCTACTCAGGCACAGAGGCCAAAGATGACAGAGCCCTTCATATTAAAGATCAGGGCAGCTCGCAGTCTGGATTTTAAGCAAATGCCCCCAGTGACTGGGAAGGAAGGATACATATGTACATCTGTGGGGAGGGGGGGGGGGGGAGAGCCTTTCTCTGAGCTCCTGGGTGGTGGGACTGGCCTGCAGAACTGGAAGTGTCACAGCCTTTGCATGAGCCTCTGGTTTTCAGATGCTGGGGGCCCAGCCCCAAAACTCATGAGTGAAACACAGACACACACACCCCTCCTTGCGCAAGACGTTTGAGCACAAACACTCACAAGCAGTTTTGGGGAGCTGGGCCCTTTGGAAACCCACTGCACAAGTGTTCTCACCTCTGGGGGGGTGGCAAAACAAAAACCCCAGGGAGCTCCTCACCCCATACCCCGGCTCCTCTCCCCCAAACCTCCCCAGTTTTTTGCCTCCCAATACTGCCCCACTTGCTTCTCCTCCTGTCTGCCCCACCTCTCCCCATCTCCCCCCCACCCTATTCCAGCCCACCCCTCCCCCTGCCTTCCCCGGCCACCCCCACCCTATTCCAGCCCCCCCCTCCCCCTGCCTTCCCCGGTCCCCCCCTCCACCCTATTCCAGCCCCCCCTCTCCCCCTGCCTTCCCCGCCCCCCCCACCCTATTCCAGCCCCCCCTCTCCCCTGCCTTCCCCGGCCCCCCCATTCCAGCCCCCCCTCTCCCTCTGCCTTCCCCGCCCCCCCCTCCACCCTATTCCAGCCCCCCCTCTCCTGCTGCCTTCCCCGGCCCCCCCCCCTCCACCCTATTCCAGCCCCCCCTCTTCCCCTGCCTTCCCCGGCCCCCCCCTCCACCCTATTTCAGCCCCCTCTCCCCCTGCCTTCCCCGGCCCCCCCCACCCTATTCCAGCCCCCCCTCTTCCCCTGCCTTCCCCGGCCCCCCCACCCCATTCCAGCCCCCCCTCTTCCCCTGCCTTCCCCGGCCCCCACCCCATTCCAGCCCCCCCTCTCCCGCTGCCTTCCCCGGCCCCCCCTATTCCAGCCCCCCCTCTCCCCCTGCCTTCCCCGGCCCCCCCCACCCTATTCCAGCCCCCCCTCTTCCCCTGCCTTCCCCGGCCCCCCCCACCCCATTCCAGCCCCCCCTCTCCCGCTGCCTTCCCCGGCCCCCCCTCCACCCTATTCCAGCCCCCCCTCTTCCCCTGCCTTCCCCGGCCCCCCCACCCTATTCCAGCCCCCCCTCTCCCCTGCCTTCCCCGGCCCCCCCCACCCTATTCCAGCCCCCCCTCCCCCTGCCTTCCCCGGCCCCCCCCCCACCCTATTCCAGCCCCCCCTCTTCCCCTGCCTTCCCCGGCCCCCCCCTCCACCCTATTCCAGCCCCCCCTCTTCCCCTGCCTTCCCCGGCCCCCCCCTCCACCCTATTCCAGCCCCCCCTCTCCCGCTGCCTTCCCCGGCCCCCCCCTCCACCCTATTCCAGCCCCCCCTCTCCCCTGCCTTCCCCGGCCCCCCCCCCACCCTATTCCAGCCCCCCCTCTTCCCCTGCCTTCCCCGGCCCCCCCACCCTATTCCAGCCCCCCCTCTTCCCCTGCCTTCCCCGGCCCCCCCCACCCTATTCCAGCCCCCCCTCTTCCCCTGCCTTCCCCGGCCCCCCCCTCCACCCTATTCCAGCCCCCCCTCTCCCGCTGCCTTCCCCGGCCCCCCCCTCCACCCTATTCCAGCCCCCCCTCTTCCCCTGCCTTCCCCGGCCCCCCCCTCCACCCTATTCCAGCCCCCCCTCTTCCCCTGCCTTCCCCCGGCCCCCGCCGCTCCCCTCCCGCAGGCTCCCGGCCCCGGGCTGCGCTGAGCCTCGGCCGCGCTCACCTGCCGGCGCTTCCCCTTCCGGCCGCTGCTGCTTCGCCCGCCCCTCGCTCAGTCCCCGCCCGGCCCGGCCGCGCCGCTTCGCTGCTGCCCGGCTGCCCGCAGCCCACGCCGGGCCTGCCCCCCACTGGCCCAGCCCTGCCCCCACTGCCCCCCACTGCCCCCCACGGGCCTAGCCCTGCCCCCACTGCCCCCTGGCCCTGCCCCCACTGCCCCCCACTGCCCCCTGGCCCTGCCCCCACTGCCCCCCACTGGCCCACTGGCCCAGCCCTGCCCCCACTGCCCCCCACTACCCCCTGGCCCTGCCCCCACTGCCCCCCACTGGCCCCACTGGCCCAGCCCTGCCCCCACTGCCCCCTGGCCCTGCCCCCCGGCCTTCAGCCCACTGCCCCCCACTGGCCCAGCCCTGCCCCCACTGCCCCCCACTGCCCCCTGGCCCTGCCCCCACTGCCCCCTGGCCCTGCCCCCACTGGCCCCCACTGGCCCAGCCCTGCCCCCACTGCCCCCCACTGCCCCCTGGCCCTGCCCCCACTGCCCCCCACTGGCCCAGCCCTGCCCCCACTGCCCCCCACTGCCCCCTGGCCCTGCCCCCACTGCCCCCCACTGCCCCCTGGCCCTGCCCCCACTGGCCTAGCCCTGCCCCCACTGCCCCCCACTGGCCTAGCCCTGCCCCCACTGCCCCCTGGCCCTGCCCCCACTGCCCCCCACTGCCCCCTGGCCCTGCCCCCACTGCCCCCCACTGGCCCCACTGGCCCAGCCCTGCCCCCACTGCCCCCCACTGCCCCCCACGGGCCTAGCCCTGCCCCCACTGCCCCCCACTGGCCTAGCCCTGCCCCCACTGCCCCCTGGCCCTGCCCCCACTGCTCCCCACTGCCCCCTGGCCCTGCCCCCACTGCCCCCCACTGGCCCACTGGCCCAGCCCTGCCCCCACTGCCCCCCACTGCCCCCTGGCCCTGCCCCCACTGCCCCCCACTGGCCCCACTGGCCCAGCCCTGCCCCCACTGCCCCCTGGCCCTGCCCCCACTGCCCCCTGGCCCTGCCCCCGGCCTTCAGCCCACTGCCCCCCACTGGCCCAGCCCTGCCCCACTGCCCCCCACTGCCCCCTGGCCCTGCCCCCACTGCCCCCTGGCCCTGCCCCCACTGGCCCCCACTGGCCCAGCCCTGCCCCCACTGCCCCCCACTGCCCCCTGGCCCTGCCCCCACTGCCCCCCACTGCCCCCTGGCCCTGCCCCCACTGGCCTAGCCCTGCCCCCACTGCCCCCCACTGGCCTAGCCCTGCCCCCACTGCCCCCTGGCCCTGCCCCCACTGCCCCCCACTGCCCCCTGGCCCTGCCCCCACTGCCCCCCACTGGCCCCACTGGCCCAGCCCTGCCCCCACTGCCCCCCACTGCCCCCCACGGGCCTAGCCCTGCCCCCACTGCCCCCCACTGGCCTAGCCCTGCCCCCACTGCCCCCTGGCCCTGCCCCCACTGCCCCCACTGCCCCCCACTGGCCCCACTGGCCCAGCCCTGCCCCCACTGCCCCCCACTGCCCCCTGGCCCTGCCCCCACTGCCCCCCACTGGCCCCACTGGCCCAGCCCTGCCCCCACTGCCCCCCACTGCCCCCTGGCCCTGCCCCCACTGCCCCCCACTACCCCCTGGCCCTGCCCCCACTGCCCCCCACTGCCCCCTGGCCCTGCCCCCACTGCCCCCCACTGGCCCAGCCCTGCCCCCCACTGCCCTCTGGCCCTGCCCCCCGGCCTTCAGCCCACTGCCCCCCACTGGCCCAGCCCTGCCCCCACTGCCCCCTGGCCCTGCCCCCACTGCCCCCTGGCCCTGCCCCCACTGGCCCCCACTGGCCCAGCCCTGCCCCCACTGCCCCCCACTGCCCCCTGGCCCTGCCCCCACTGCCCCCCACTGGCCCAGCCCTGCCCCCACTGCCCCCCACTGCCCCCCACTGCCCCCTGGCCCTGCCCCCCGGCCTTCAGCCCACTGCCCCCCACTGGCCCAGCCCTGCCCCCACTGCCCCCCACTGGCCCCACTGGCCCAGCCCTGCCCCCACTGCCCCCTGGCCCTGCCCCCACTGCCCCCCACTGGCCCAGCCCTGCCCCCACTGCCCCCCACTGCCCCCTGGCCCTGCCCCCCGGCCTTCAGCCCACTGCCCCCCACTGGCCCAGCCCTGCCCCCACTGCCCCCTGGCCCTGCCCCCACTGCCCCCCACTGGCCCCCACTGGCCCAGCCCTGCCCCCACTGCCCCCCGGCCCTGCCCCCACTGCCCCCCACTGGCCCAGCCCTGCCCCCACTGCCCCCCACTGCCCCCTGGCCCTGCCCCCCGGCCTTCAGCCCACTGCCCCCCACTGGCCCAGCCCTGCCCCCACTGCCCCCCACTGCCCCCTGGCCCTGCCCCCACTGGCCTAGCCCTGCCCCCACTGCCCCCCACTGGCGTAGCCCTGCCCCCACTGCCCCCTGACCCTGCCCCCACTGCCCCCCACTGCCCCCTGGCCCTGCCCCCACTGCCCCCCACTGGCCCCACTGGCCCAGCCCTGCCCCCACTGCCCCCCACTGCCCCCCACGGGCCTAGCCCTGCCCCCACTGCCCCCCACTGGCCTAGCCCTGCCCCCACTGCCCCCTGGCCCTGCCCCCACTGCCCCCCACTGCCCCCTGGCCCTGCCCCCACTGCCCCCCACTGGCCCACTGGCCCAGCCCTGCCCCCACTGCCCCCCACTGCCCCCTGGCCCTGCCCCCACTGCCCCCCACTGGCCCCACTGGCCCAGCCCTGCCCCCACTGCCCCCTGGCCCTGCCCCCACTGCCCCCTGGCCCTGCCCCCCGGCCTTCAGCCCACTGCCCCCCACTGGCCCAGCCCTGCCCCCACTGCCCCCCACTGCCCCCTGGCCCTGCCCCCACTGCCCCCTGGCCCTGCCCCCACTGGCCCCCACTGGCCCAGCCCTGCCCCCACTGCCCCCCACTGCCCCCTGGCCCTGCCCCCACTGCCCCCCACTGGCCCAGCCCTGCCCCCACTGCCCCCCACTGCCCCCTGGCCCTGCCCCCACTGCCCCCCACTGCCCCCTGGCCCTGCCCCCACTGGCCTAGCCCTGCCCCCACTGCCCCCCACTGGCCTAGCCCTGCCCCCACTGCCCCCTGGCCCTGCCCCCACTGCCCCCCACTGCCCCCTGGCCCTGCCCCCACTGCCCCCCACTGGCCCCACTGGCCCAGCCCTGCCCCCACTGCCCCCCACTGCCCCCCACGGGCCTAGCCCTGCCCCCACTGCCCCCCACTGGCCTAGCCCTGCCCCCACTGCCCCCTGGCCCTGCCCCCACTGCCCCCCACTGCCCCCTGGCCCTGCCCCCACTGCCCCCCACTGGCCCACTGGCCCAGCCCTGCCCCCACTGCCCCCCACTGCCCCCTGGCCCTGCCCCCACTGCCCCCCACTGGCCCCACTGGCCCAGCCCTGCCCCCACTGCCCCCTGGCCCTGCCCCCACTGCCCCCTGGCCCTGCCCCCGGCCTTCAGCCCACTGCCCCCCACTGGCCCAGCCCTGCCCCCACTGCCCCCCACTGCCCCCTGGCCCTGCCCCCACTGCCCCCTGGCCCTGCCCCCACTGGCCCCCACTGGCCCAGCCCTGCCCCCACTGCCCCCCACTGCCCCCTGGCCCTGCCCCCACTGCCCCCCACTGCCCCCTGGCCCTGCCCCCACTGGCCTAGCCCTGCCCCCACTGCCCCCCACTGGCCTAGCCCTGCCCCCACTGCCCCCTGGCCCTGCCCCCACTGCCCCCCACTGCCCCCTGGCCCTGCCCCCACTGCCCCCCACTGGCCCCACTGGCCCAGCCCTGCCCCCACTGCCCCCCACTGCCCCCCACGGGCCTAGCCCTGCCCCCACTGCCCCCCACTGGCCTAGCCCTGCCCCCACTGCCCCCTGGCCCTGCCCCCACTGCCCCCCACTGCCCCCTGGCCCTGCCCCCACTGCCCCCCACTGGCCCCACTGGCCCAGCCCTGCCCCCACTGCCCCCCACTGCCCCCTGGCCCTGCCCCCACTGCCCCCCACTGGCCCCACTGGCCCAGCCCTGCCCCCACTGCCCCCTGGCCCTGCCCCCACTGCCCCCCACTACCCCCTGGCCCTGCCCCCACTGCCCCCCACTGCCCCCTGGCCCTGCCCCCACTGCCCCCCACTGGCCCAGCCCTGCCCCCCACTGCCCCCTGGCCCTGCCCCCCGGCCTTCAGCCCACTGCCCCCCACTGGCCCAGCCCTGCCCCCACTGCCCCCTGGCCCTGCCCCCACTGCCCCCTGGCCCTGCCCCCACTGGCCCCCACTGGCCCAGCCCTGCCCCCACTGCCCCCCACTGCCCCCTGGCCCTGCCCCCACTGCCCCCCACTGGCCCAGCCCTGCCCCCACTGCCCCCCACTGCCCCCCACTGCCCCCTGGCCCTGCCCCCCGGCCTTCAGCCCACTGCCCCCCACTGGCCCAGCCCTGCCCCCACTGCCCCCCACTGGCCCCACTGGCCCAGCCCTGCCCCCACTGCCCCCTGGCCCTGCCCCCACTGCCCCCCACTGGCCCAGCCCTGCCCCCACTGCCCCCCACTGCCCCCTGGCCCTGCCCCCCGGCCTTCAGCCCACTGCCCCCCACTGGCCCAGCCCTGCCCCCACTGCCCCCTGGCCCTGCCCCCACTGCCCCCCACTGGCCCCCACTGGCCCAGCCCTGCCCCCACTGCCCCCCGGCCCTGCCCCCACTGCCCCCCACTGGCCCAGCCCTGCCCCCACTGCCCCCCACTGCCCCCTGGCCCTGCCCCCCGGCCTTCAGCCCACTGCCCCCCACTGGCCCAGCCCTGCCCCCACTGCCCCCCACTGCCCCCTGGCCCTGCCCCCACTGGCCTAGCCCTGCCCCCACTGCCCCCCACTGGCCTAGCCCTGCCCCCACTGCCCCCTGGCCCTGCCCCCACTGCCCCCCACTGCCCCCTGGCCCTGCCCCCACTGCCCCCCACTGGCCCCACTGGCCCAGCCCTGCCCCCACTGCCCCCCACTGCCCCCCACGGGCCTAGCCCTGCCCCCACTGCCCCCCACTGGCCTAGCCCTGCCCCCACTGCCCCCTGGCCCCTGCCCCCACTGCCCCCCACTGCCCCCTGGCCCTGCCCCCACTGCCCCCCACTGGCCCACTGGCCCAGCCCTGCCCCCACTGCCCCCCACTGCCCCCTGGCCCTGCCCCCACTGCCCCCCACTGGCCCCACTGGCCCAGCCCTGCCCCCACTGCCCCCTGGCCCTGCCCCCACTGCCCCCTGGCCCTGCCCCCCGGCCTTCAGCCCACTGCCCCCCACTGGCCCAGCCCTGCCCCCACTGCCCCCCACTGCCCCCTGGCCCTGCCCCCACTGCCCCCTGGCCCTGCCCCCACTGGCCCCCACTGGCCCAGCCCTGCCCCCACTGCCCCCCACTGCCCCCTGGCCCTGCCCCCACTGCCCCCCACTGGCCCAGCCCTGCCCCCACTGCCCCCCACTGCCCCCTGGCCCTGCCCCCACTGCCCCCCACTGCCCCCTGGCCCTGCCCCCACTGGCCTAGCCCTGCCCCCACTGCCCCCCACTGGCCTAGCCCTGCCCCCACTGCCCCCTGGCCCTGCCCCCACTGCCCCCCACTGCCCCCTGGCCCTGCCCCCACTGCCCCCCACTGGCCCCACTGGCCCAGCCCTGCCCCCACTGCCCCCCACTGCCCCCCACGGGCCTAGCCCTGCCCCCACTGCCCCCCACTGGCCTAGCCCTGCCCCCACTGCCCCCTGGCCCTGCCCCCCACTGCCCCCTGGCCCTGCCCCCACTGCCCCCCACTGGCCCCACTGGCCCAGCCCTGCCCCCACTGCCCCCTGGCCCTGCCCCCACTGCCCCCCACTGGCCCCACTGGCCCAGCCCTGCCCCCACTGCCCCCCACTGCCCCCTGGCCCTGCCCCCACTGCCCCCCACTGCCCCCTGGCCCTGCCCCCACTGCCCCCCACTGGCCCAGCCCTGCCCCCCACTGCCCCCTGGCCCTGCCCCCCGGCCTTCAGCCCACTGCCCCCCACTGGCCCAGCCCTGCCCCCACTGCCCCCCACTGCCCCCTGGCCCTGCCCCCACTGCCCCCTGGCCCTGCCCCCACTGGCCCCCACTGGCCCAGCCCTGCCCCCACTGCCCCCCACTGCCCCCTGGCCCTGCCCCCACTGCCCCCCACTGGCCCAGCCCTGCCCCCACTGCCCCCCACTGCCCCCCACTGCCCCCTGGCCCTGCCCCCCGGCCTTCAGCCCACTGCCCCCCACTGGCCCAGCCCTGCCCCCACTGCCCCCTGGCCCTGCCCCCACTGCCCCCCACTGGCCCAGCCCTGCCCCCACTGCCCCCCACTGCCCCCTGGCCCTGCCCCCCGGCCTTCAGCCCACTGCCCCCCACTGGCCCAGCCCTGCCCCCACTGCCCCCTGGCCCTGCCCCCACTGCCCCCCACTGGCCCCCACTGGCCCAGCCCTGCCCCCACTGCCCCCCACTGCCCCCTGGCCCTGCCCCCACTGCCCCCCACTGGCCCAGCCCTGCCCCCACTGCCCCCCACTGCCCCCTGGCCCTGCCCCCCGGCCTTCAGCCCACTGCCCCCACTGGCCCAGCCCTGCCCCCACTGCCCCCCACTGCCCCCTGGCCCTGCCCCCACTGCCCCCCACTGGCCCCCACTGGCCCAGCCCTGCCCCCACTGCCCCCCACTGCCCCCTGGCCCTGCCCCCACTGCCCCCCACTGGCCCAGCCCTGCCCCCACTGCCCCCCACTGCCCCCTGGTCCTGCCCCCCGGCCTTCAGCCCACTGCCCCCCACTGGCCCAGCCCTGCCCCCACTGCCCCCCACTGCCCCCTGGCCCTGCCCCCACTGCCCCCCACTGGCCCCACTGGCCCAGCCCTGCCCCCACTGCCCCCCACTGCCCCCTGGCCCTGCCCCCACTGCCCCCCACTGGCCCAGCCCTGCCCCCACTGCCCCCCACTGCCCCCTGGCCCTGCCCCCCGGCCTTCAGCCCACTGCCCCCCACTGGCCCAGCCCTGCCCCCACTGCCCCCCACTGCCCCCTGGCCCTGCCCCCACTGCCCCCCACTGCCCCCTGGCCCTGCCCCCCCGGCCTTCAGCCCACTGCCCCCCACTGGCCCAGCCCTGCCCCCACTGCCCCCCACTGCCCCCTGGCCCTGCCCCCACTGCCCCCCACTGGCCCAGCCCTGCCCCCACTGCCCCCCACTGCCCCCTGGCCCTGCCCCCACTGGCCCAGCCCTGCCCCCACTGCCCCCCACTGCCCCCTGGCCCTGCCCCCACTGCCCCCCACTGGCCCAGCCCTGCCCCCACTGCCCCCCACTGCCCCCTGGCCCTGCCCCCCGGCCTTCAGCCCACTGCCCCCCACTGGCCCAGCCCTGCCCCCACTGCCCCCTGGCCTTCAGCCCACTGCCCCCCACTGGCCCCCGGCCTTCAGCCCACTGCCCCCCACTGGCCCAGCCCTGCCCCCCCTGCCCCAGCCCTGCCCCCACTGCCCCCTGGCCTTCAGCCCACTGCCCCCCACTGGCCCAGCCCTGCCCCCTGCCCCAGCCCTGCCCCCACTGCCCCCTGGCCTTCAGCCCACTGCCCCCCACTGGCCCAGCCCTGCCCCCCCTGCCCCAGCCCTGCCCCCACTGCCCCCTGGCCTTCAGCCCACTGCCCCCACTGGCCCAGCCCTGCCCCCCCTGCCCCAGCCCTGCCCCCACTGCCTCCTGGCCTTCAGCCCACTGACCCCCACTGGCCCAGCCCTGCCCCCACTGCCCCCTGGCCTTCAGCCCACTGCCCCCCACTGGCCCAGCCCTGCCCCCCCTGCCCCAGCCCTGCCCCCACTGCCTCCTGGCCTTCAGCCCACTGCCACCCACTGCCCCCTGGCCTTCAGCCCACTGCCCTCCACTGGCCTAGCCCTGCCCCCACTGCCCCCCACTGGCCCAGCCCTGGCCCTGCCCCCCACTGGCCCAGCCCTGCCCCTGGCCCTGCCCCCCACTGGCCCAGCCCTGCCCCCACTGCCCCCCACTGGCCCAGCCCTGCCCCCACTGCCCCCTGGCCTTCAGCCCCCTGCCCCCCACTGCCCCCACTGGCCCAGCCCTGCCCCCCAGTACCCCCCACTGGCCTAGCCCTGCCCCCCACTGCCCCCTGGCCTTCAGCCCACGGCCCCCACATTCTGTCTGGCCCCCACTGCCGTGGACCTGCCCCCCCTCAGCCCACTGCCCCACGCTGGGCCTGTCCCACCAATTGCCCCTGCCCCTCAGCCCACTGCCCCTGCCCCTCAGCCCACTGCCCCATACTGGGCCTGCCCCCCTTCCACTGCCCCTGCCCCTCAGCTCACTGCCCCATGCTGGGCCTGCCCCCCTTCCACTGCCCCTGCCCCTCAGCCCACTGCCCCATGCTGGGCCTTCCCCCCTTCCACTGACCCTGCCCCTCAGCCCACTGCCCCACACTGGGTCTGTCCCACCAATTGCCCCTGCCCCTCAGCCCACTGCCCCATGCTGGGCCTGCCCCCCCCAATTGCCCCTGCCCTTCAGCCCACTGCCCCATGCTGGGCCTGCCCCCCCCTTCCACTGCCCCTGAGCCCACTGCCCCACATTGGGCCTGCCCCCCCCCATTGCCCCTGCCCTTCAGCCCACTGCCCCCCTCTGGGCCTGCCCCCCCCCACTCCCTCTGGCCTTCAGCCCCTGCCCCCCACTGTCCTGAGCCTGCCCCCCACTGCCCCTACTCTCCACTGTTCCTGCCCCTCAGCTCACTGCCCCATGCTGTGCCTGCCCCCCTTCCACTGCCCCTGCCCCACAGCCCACTGCCCCATGCTGGGCCTGCCCCCCTTCCACTGACCCTGCCCCTCAGCCCACTGCCCCACACTGGGTCTGTCCCACCAATTGCCCCTGCCCCTCAGCCCACTGCCCCATGCTGGGCCTGCCCCCCCCAATTGCCCCTGCCCTTCAGCCCACTGCCCCATGCTGGGCCTTTCCCCCCCAATTGCCCCTGCCCTTCAGCCCACTGCCCCATGCTGGGCCTGCCCCCCCCCCAATTGCCCCTGCCCTTCAGCCCACTGTCCCCCTCTGGGCCTGCCCCCCCACTCTCTCTGGCCTTCAGCCCCTGCCCCCCACTGTCCTGAGCCTGCCCCCCACTGCCCCTACTCCCCACTGTTCCTGCCCCTCAGCCCTCTGCCCCATCTGGGCCTGCCCCCCACTGCCCTGGGCCTGCCTGACGCTGGGCCTGCCACCACTCCCCATTGCCCCTTGCTGCCCCATCCCATGCTGGGCCTATGTGGCTTTGAGGCATTGCCCCACCCTGTCCTGGGCACATACCCACTGCTGATGTAGCTGTGGCCCTGCCTACCTACTGAGGCCGCTCTGGCCAGTGTCTCATCTGCCTACCGGGGCCACTCCGGCCTGCCCGCTGGGACTGCTCCACCGGGGCCAGAGTTCTGCCTGCCTGTTGGGGCTAATCCAGTGTGGCTGGAGTCATGCCTGTCTGTTATGCAGGGTCTGCTTGCCTGCCAGGGCTGCATAAGTCAGCTGTGGACAGGGTCAGTTGTCCCAGTGTCTAATCCACCACTGCTTTCATCACAGTTATGCTGCTATGAAGGTGCCTTATGCAAGATCAGTATAGCTTATTCCTAGAAGGAAATACACAGACATATCTGTGGTCGAATACATGTACAGCTCTCATAATCCTTCAGAATAGACTGGACATAAGGCACAGTGTGAAACACTTCCCCCACCCCCTTCCCTGCAATCCATCACATGATAATACCTAGCTCTTAATGGGGCTTTTCTTCCAAAAGAGGTGGATATTCTCTCCATTTTACAGGTGGGAAAATTGAGGCATAGAGATGGTCACCCAGCAGGACAGTTGAAGAGCTAGGAATTGAGCCCATGCTTCCTGAGTCCTGTGGTTCATCCATTAGGCTTCACTGCTTCATGGAGAGCTACTGTACATAGGTACCTAACAAGTTGTTAGTAAAAGGCCTGATGAAGAATAAAAACCATCCATTTTATGCTAATAAAAATATTATCCAAGAGGATATAAAATCTATTTTTAGTGCAACACCTGTGAATACAATGGGGGTGGATTTTCAGTTAGTGATTACCTTCAGGTAATGGTTGCTTGGTGGTAGTTATGTGTAATGAGGTCATATTTGCAAAACTATACTGGATCTTGTAATAGTCAGGATTCATGATTCAGTGGGGTGGTGTCCTGACAGGGCTCTTGCTCCATCACAGATGATAACCTTTCAGCTGCATGAGTGTGTGCTTGATTCTGTGTGTTGTGTTGATTTGTGCAAGTCGTCAATACAGCAGACGCCAGAAGAGCCCCCAAAGACCACAAAGATAAGGATCAAAGGTGTCCTGTCAGGTTTATTGTCAAAGGAAGTACAGTTATAACCAAACCACTATGCATATATACCCTCTGACAATGGATATGACTCAGTCAGTGATGTGGGAATTCATCACTGTGTGATAGGTCAGACAAATACAACCCCTCAAAGACACAACTTTATATATAGATACAAACAAGTTACACATCACTCCTGGGCTATGTCTACACTGGCCACCAGTATTTGCGCAAGAACACTGACTTTGTACTGTACAAAATCAGTGCTTCTTGTGCAAATACTCCGACGCTCCCGCTCAGGGATAAGCCCTCTTGCGCAAGTGGGTCAGTGTAGACAGCCATGTTAATTTCTTGCACAAGAAAGCCTGATGGCTAAAATGGCCATAGGAGCTTTCTTGCGCAAGAGAGCGTCTACGCTGGCACGGATGCTTTTGCGCAAAAGATGTTTTTTGCGCAAAAGCATCCGTGCCAGTGTAGATGCTTTTTTACGCAAATACTTTTAAGGGAAAAACTTTTCCATTAAAAGTATTTGTGCAAAATCATGCCTGTCTAGATGCAGCCCAATTGTTTAGCTCTGCAAGATAATTAACTGTTAACTGCTGCTATGTAAATACAGCTCATGCCAGGAGGGGGAAGGAATCCGAGGTGTGGCTATGTGAATCCCATTTAGCCAGGGCTGATGGAGGATCAGCGTTGGAATGGAATGTGGTGTATTGTAAATAATTTGGGGCTGTTGTGGGATCAAAAATCATGTTACCCCTAAATGTGGGAACTGTAAAACACGACACCAGTGCTTGCAGGAGGGACACCATCATTGAAAGAGGTCTCCAAGGAACAAGCCTCTCCCCTTCCAGAGTTGAGTGAACTGAGCTTGGGGTGGGGTGGGCCGGGCCGGGCCGGGCCGGGCCGGGCCGGGCCAGGCCTAGCCTAGCCTAGCCTAGAGTCAGACTGTGGTACACCTGCTAGGTGTGAGCTGTAAGACTGGGTCAACCTGCCCCTTTCCTTCTGGCTATGTCTACACTGGGGCTGCGTCTATACTGGCGCGATCTAGCGCAAAAGCGGCCTCTCTTGCGCAAAAATATGCTGCCTGTCTACACTGGCCGAGAGTACTTGCGCAAGAACACTGACATTCTAATGTATAAAATCAGTGCTTCTTGCGCAAATACTCTGACGCTCCCGCTCAGGGATAAGCCCTTTTGCGGAACTGTTCTTGCGCAAGAAAGCCCGATGGCTAAAATGGCCATCGGAGCTTTCTTGCGCAAGAGAGCGTCTACACTGGCACGGATGCTTTTGCGCAAAAGCACATCTCTTGCGCAAAAGCACATGTCAGTGTAGATGCTCTCTTGCGCAAATACTTTAACACAAAAACTTTTGCATTAAAAGTATTTGCGCAAAATCATGCCAGTGTAGACTGTGACGTAGTAGGGGGTACCTTGCTGATTGCTATGCTGGGCAGTGGGTTGTGAGTGACCTCCACTGGCTGCTGGCTGCAGCACAGCCCAGCAGGGCAGGGGATGAGTCATTATGCAAGGCGGCTTCGAACCTGTCTGACCAGTTATCTCCCAGGGAGTGGAACAATGGGAAGAAGGAGAGTGGAGCCCTGGCTGGGGGCAGGGCTGGAAGTGAGTTAGTTGGGTTTCTGGCTGGTATCATGGAGGAAGCAGCCTAGGCAACGGGCTGGGATTTAGGGGCCTAGGCTCCCCCATCTCAAGGGGGGGCTGAGGCATCCTAGGTCTGCCCTGTAACCAGATTACATATGTGCTGTGCTGTATCCTGGAGAAGCAATAAACTCTCTCTATTCTACTGGCTGGTGGAGTCTGTCTGTGCCATTACGGGGGTGCAGGAGACGGGAAAACCCCGACACACCGTCACACTAATACTTTAACGCAAAAACTTTTGCGTTAAAAGTATTTGTGCAAAATCATGCCAGTGTAGACGTAGCCCAAAAGTATAAAATTAGTGCTTTTTATGCCAGATCTCTGATGCTCCCGCTCAGGAAGAAGCCCTTTTGTGCAATAGCTCTTCTAGAAGGCTGTGTCTACACTGATGCGATCTTGCACAAAAGCAGCCGCTTTCGCGCCAAAACATGCTGCCTGTCTACACTAGCCGCATGTTCTTGCGCAAGAACACTGACATTCTAAAGTATGAAATCAGTGCTTCTTGCACAAGAACTATGATGCTCCTGCTCAGGAATAAGCCCTTTTGCGCAATTGTTCTTGCGCAAGAGGCCAGTGTAGACAGGCAACATGAATTTCTTGCGCAAGAAAGCCCTGTGGTTAAAATGGCCATTGGAGCTTTCTTGGCAAGAGAGCGTCTACACTGGCATGGATGCTCTTGGGCAAAAGCACATCTCTTGCGCAAAAGCACATGCCAGTGTAGACCCTCTCTTCTGGAAAGAGTTTTTGCACAAGAACTCTTCCGCAAAAGAGTTCTTGCGCAAGAAGCTGCCAGTGTAGACATAGCCTGGCAGCTTCTTGCGCAAGAACTCTTTTGCGGAAGAGTTCTTGTGCAAAAACTCTTGCACAAGAGAGCGTCTACACTGGCATGTGCTTTTGCGCAAGAGCATCCATGGCAGTGTAGACGCTCTCTTGCGCAAGAAAGATCTGATGGCCATTTGAACCATAGGGCTTTCTTGCACAAGGAATTCATGTGGCCTGTCTACACTGGCCTCTTCTGGAAGAGCTCTTGCGCAAGAGGGCTTCTTCCAGAGAGGGAGCGTCAGAGTTCTCGCGCAAGAAGCCCTGATTTTCTACAGTACAATGTCAGTTTACTTGCACAAGAACACGTGGCCAGTGTAGACAGGTGGCATATTTTTGTGCAAGAGCGGCCATTTTCATGCAAGTATGCGCCAGTGTAGACACAGCCCTTTGTTTTAAGGACAGACTTAAAGCAGACTCCATGACGACTCTTTTTGCTAATCCAATGGAAGCTGGAATCCTTTGCCAGTCGAGGTGGTGGCTAAAGAGTTGAAATCACTAAGAGCTGAAATCACTGGTTTGGCTGGGAGCCAGACCCATTGCAGCCAGTGAAGCAGTGGGCGGCTAGTAGGACCTGAAGCGGCCAGCGGAGTGGCTGGTGGAAACGACTGGCAGGCGGCCGGTAGGAACAGCGGCAGGCGACCAGCGGAGCGTCCGGTGGAGTGGAACGAGACAGCTGGTGGAGCGGCTCGCGTTAAAGACTGCAGCAGAACCCTACGGAGAGGTGGGGCCGTTAGCTTCGGACCATGTAAGATGCCACTATCTATCTCCTTGCCCCCATTTCCACCCAGGTTGGGAGGTAAAACCCTGCAGGTGACCTTTTGGACTCTACGTGGCACCGACCAGGGACAGAGACTTTTGGGGTGTCAGACTTTGGGACTTCGGGTGATTCTTGGCTGGAGTGGGGCTTAGCTCACGTTTGGGCTGTGAACTCTGTTTGTGGTATTTTTCCAAGTTAATGCCGTATGACTTCTCTCTCTCTTTCATTAAATGTTTCTTTCCTACACTCAGACTCTATGCTTGCGAGTGGGGAAGCATTGTCTCTCAGAGGTGCCCAGGGGTGTGTGAATTTCCCAGGTTACTGAGTGGGGGCTCGAGCTGGTTCTGTGTGAGATGGACCCCTAGATATTGAACCCGGCCCCGGTTGTTGCCGGGTCTACCTGGCAGAAGGGTTACACATGCATCACCCTGCACCTCATGGTTCAATTAGAATATCTCTATCCGTTATGCTGTCATTTTAGCCCATTTCCTGAACCTGAGTTGGTATCTGTCGGGAGTGTGTGGGTACAAAGATCCTTTTTAAGGAGGTGTTGTTACCATCCTTCCTGAATGTGCTTTCAACTTATGTCTAGTACCAATTACTGTTTTACATCTTGTACCTAGTGCCAATTACTGTTCTACACCTGTGCTTATTACTAATTAGTTTTTTACACTCTTGGCCTTGTTGTTGCCAAGTTCTGTGAGCAGGGGCCTGCCTCTTGCTCACAACTTCGCTTTGCTTAATATTAGCAAGGTCTTAACCATTGTTACTCAGGTCTCAAACAGTCCTTAATTAATAGACCTGCTTACGGAGGCTCTGATGTTACCAACATTTCCAGCCATGTACACAGATTGAATCAGGACCGCAGCATATTTTTGGGGGGCCCAGTACAAACTTGTAACATGGGCCCTCTCCCACACAAATACCACAATTTGTAGCCTGAGCTAGGCCCCTCTTGGCCTCCAGACCCTAGTTAAGTATATCTTTCCCCTCCCGTCCCCATGTGAGGGTGAATTCTTCCCTCTTGCAAACCACAATCCTCCTTCCAAGTTCCATGCAGATTACTATATATTTCAAACAAAAGATTGGGGGTTGGGACTGGGTGTTCCCAGGCTGTGCCACTGACTCACTATGTGAGACCTTGAGTAGGTAACTTCTCTGCACCATGTCTCAGTGTCCCCAGCTCTGAAATAAGATTAGTAATACCAAAGAAAACAGTATAAAATCTGGTGGTGCACATATGCACATGCCTCAGTGCACATAACATTTATTCCACATACAGATGGGAAAAATCTACCCATGGATGGAAAAGATTAGAGGGGACGTTAGTGAGGTAGTATCTTTTATTGGACCAAGCTGGTCTGACCTTGCCTTCTAATATCTTGGGATCAATATGACTATCACAACACTTGCATTAGTTCACAAACACCATTATTTTGCTCAGCACACAGTGAAAAGCAGGTGGGGCCCCTGTTCCAAGAAGCTGAGAACATAAAGAACTCCCTCCTGCAAGCTTTTATGCACAGTTAACTTTACCAGGTGTAGCCCCATTGAAATCAAACCTGTTTAGCCACTTTTGCGGTTGAGGCTTATTTGTTTTTGCAAAAATAGCTCTGGCAGGGGCATTGCATTACAGGGCTTCCTTGGAAAGGCAGCACAAGTCAGTGACTAGATGTGGTAGTGTGCTGAGGCTATGGGAAGGCAGCACAGGCTGAGGTTGCAATGGGGAAGGTAATGAAGGCCAGAGGCTAGGGTGTGGGTTTGGCTGAGTGGGAAGCAGTAGGAGGGGTTCTCCTTATCCATATGCAGAATACACGGCCGTGAAGGGCACCTGAAAATTTGGGGCACCACTTGGTCTTAATGTTCACCCACTCGTCTCTTCCCATCCTCGTTCTGTGGCTCTGCTTTCTCAGGAGAGGATCTAGTTGACTTAAAAGTGAAAAAGCCTGCCAGAGCGATTAGCACAACACGGAGCCTATCCAAGTGGTAATGAAGACATTGAACAGGCATTTGCCAACCCCAGTTGTGTTAGTCTGCAGGAGCTTAGTTTAAAATCTGTGTTAAAAGTATTTCACGAGAGAGTTGCTGGAGATTATAAAATCACATCTCTACAAAAATCGTCATCCCCGCTGCAGAGGGGCACCAGTGTAATAGTACTGCCCAGGGGCCTATGACTCCTAAGGGAGAGTCTGGTAGCAGGGCTGGGGCAGTGACCACTGTGGGGCAGGCCAGGGACAGGGGCACACAAGGGGAGCTGCTGGCTGGTTACTTTGGAAGGCACCCGGACCACGTGGCCCATGTCTTTTCCCCAAGAAAACACAGGCCCAGCCCCGGTTGCCATGGTAACGTGGTGCTGCCGTGTGATTGGCGGGCGCAGGATTAAGCCCCTCCTCTTTCCCCGCCCTTTAGAGAGGTGACTCAATGACCCGGATGTGGGGAAGAGCGCCGCTGGAAGAGGACGGAGTCTGGGCCAACCGCTCTCATGTTGACCAATGAGAACTCGTGTCGCTCGTGACGTTCGAAACGTCCCCTTCGCCAATCAGCAGAGGCAGCCAGGCGGAGGCGGGACCTGCCTCGGTTTCAAACGGCGGCAGCCAATAGGCGGACGGAACGGCGGGCTACGCGGGCCAATAGGGCGCGCGGGGAGGCGGGGC
Organism: Pelodiscus sinensis; assembly: GCF_052426305.1. Lineage (NCBI taxonomy): Eukaryota > Metazoa > Chordata > Testudines > Trionychidae > Pelodiscus > Pelodiscus sinensis. Next base: position 348,682,557 of record NC_143052.1, on the reverse strand, counting down.
GCGGCGGCGGGAGGTGGGAGCGCGAGCGGAGTGTGACGCAGTTTCCCCTCCTGTGAGGCGACGGCGGACGGGTGGGCGTCGTGGCGGTGCCGTTCGCTGTCGGCGCGGTCGAGTCGCTCCCGTCGCGGGGCCCGGGTCCTCGGTAAGGCGCGGGCGGGGCCGCGCGGCCTCTCCAGCGGAGCCCGGCGCTTTTCTGCCGCTCGCGGCTCGCCCCAGGCCGCCGCGCAGGCCGCGCGCCTCGCTTCCTCCCGCCCGGGGCTGGTCTCCAGGGGGGCGCGAGGCCTCCCCGCGCGCTCCTCGCTGGCGCGTGGGGGCTGCCCAGGTTGCTGCGTGCCCGAGTGCGCGCGCGCGCGCTGCTGAGCCCGGGGGGGGGCTCCCTGGGGGCACAGGATAGGCGCGTGGGGGAGGGATGGTGGCAGGGCTGTCTCCTCTCCCCCCCCCCCACAGAGCGCGGCGGGGGTTGGCGGTGACCCCCTTAGGGCGGCCCGGGGTTTGTCTTTGGGGTGCCCCATGGTCGGGATGCGCCTGGTGATGGGCACCCTCCCGAAGTGGGGGGGCGTTACTTGGGGGGGGGGGTCGAGGCGGGCGACTCCCCAGAGTGAGGTGTGTGGATTGTGCAGTGATGTATTATTAATAGTCTCGTGGCAGGCAGTGTGTCCGGTGAAAACAGCTTGAGTTTCACCGACTGCTGACATAGTCAATGGGAGGGCAGCGCTAGGACTTCTCTCTCTGAACTCTGAATTCTCTTCCCTTCCCACCCCCCAGTCAGCCAGGATGGTTTGGAGACTATTAATTATCCCTTTGTGTTGGGCTCTGTTGGGGAGACTAGCCTCATATTTCAGATGCTATTGTGTTTTTTGGATGTTCCAGAGGTAAGAGTATAGTAGACTTCTGATAATCCAGAACCTATGGGACCTAGGTGGTGCCAGATTATTGGATATGCTGGACTATCAGGAGGTACTATAAGATGGTTGTGTGTGTGTGTATATACACACACACACACACACACATACACACATAGTATACATTATATACTGTATATAAAGTGTTCTTAACCCTTTTTATTGTACAGACTGTATACTGTAATGTTTTAGTTTTTTTAAGCCTTTTTTTACCCTTTTTGCTCAGTTCAGCTGCTGCTGCTGTTACCTTGTGACTCATTTTTTGCCGAAGCTCATTCATTAGGCTCTTGCCATTTTGATGCCGGACTATCAGGAGTACCGGACTATTGGATGCTGGACTGTTGGAGTTTTACTGTAATTTTGTAGCACGAGTGAGATGGGGAACTTCCAGCAAGGCCCTGGAAATCATTTAAGATTTAATGTGCTTGGTGTCATAAAAGATACAAAAATAAACTCTTAGCCAATAGTGACTTGTGTAGTAAAGCTACAGATGGGATGCGGTGGGAGATAGGGAAGGAATACAACTTTTTCTTCTCTTTAGCTGCTCACTAGTTAAGAATGGTACTATAACTTTTAAACAAGGAAGAAGAATTACATGGAAGGGTGGATTAATGTTCATCTAAGAGAAGATTTAGTTAGGTTTAGATACAAGAATACTTTTAAGGGAGGATGGGGAAAGTCGGTTATCTCCAACTCCTGCTGAAGGGAGCCCGGTTTAAAAATGAAAATTGATAGATTACAGGCAGTCCCCGAGTTAGGTGGATCCGACTTACATTGGATCCGCAGTTACGAACGGGGTTTGCTGCCCGTCTCCCTGGTCTCCTCTGCCTCGGGCTTCCTGTAGTCAGCGCTGGTCAGTTTCAGCAGCGGCTGAATCAGGACGCCTGGGGCAGAGCAGCTTGGGTGCTGCTGGGTTGGTCCAGTAGTGCCGAGGAGCGGCGCTACTGGAGCAACCCAGCAGCACCCAAACAGCTCTGCCCCAGGCGTCCCCAAGTCAGCCGCTGCTGAAACTGACCAGCGCTGACTACAGGAAGCCCGAGGCAGAGTTGCTCTGCCCCGGGCTTCCTGGAATCAGCCGCTGATCAGTTTCAGCAGCAGCTGACTTGGGGACGCCTGGGGTTCTTAAGTTGAATCTGTATGTAAGAACTGGTGTCCAGATTCAGCCTGTTGAAACTGATCAGCTGGCTGATTCCAGGAAGCCCGGGGCAGAGCAACTCTGCCTCGGGCTTCCTGTAGTCAGCGCAGGTCAGTTTCAGCAGCGGCTGAATCTGGATGCCAGTTCCGACTTACATACAGATTCAACTTAAGAACAAACCTACAGTCCCTATCTTGTACGTAACCCGGGGACTGCCTGTAGTTGTATGTTAGCAGAAGCTGAGAAGCCCTTCGGTTAGATAAACTGAAGGTATCTTAGTAGTAGAGGAAGCTACTGCATTCGGTGCAAGGGAGAATTGGAAAGACAAGTGTCAAGAGACCTCAGATGGCAATGGTCTCTTGACAATGGTAGCAGTCACCTGTAAGCCATACGGGGAAAGAGAAATTAAATCATAGAAGCGGATGCAGCACTTTTGATTGTCAGTGTATGGGAACTATGGCAAAACTTAACTATCAGGTCAATAGAAAGTAAACATATTTTTCCTCATTATACATTGAAAATAAAGTAACAAGGATATACAGGTTGAACCTGTGGTCCGGGACACTCTGGCTCGGCAGAATCCATAGACTACGGTTTGAGGTGGCTAGGGAAGGGGGAGTGGGTCTCAGGGCACCTGCTGGAGCCCCTTGGGCCGGGGCAGCAGTGGCAGGTAGCTTGTGTGCCTCCTGCCTTCTTCCTTCACTGGTCTGGAAAACCCTTGTCTGAGACGGGTCAGCTGTACCAGGGAGGTCCAATCTGTACTACTAGCCTTTGTCTCTAGCCTAGTTGGAACAAGGCAAAAATCTGCTAACAGTAATTGATTTCAACTAAATTCAGAGAAATTGGTTGTGATGTAGTGGGGGTACTTGCTGGGCTGTGGTGACCCCTGCTGTCTGGAGCAAGACCCAGCAGGGAAAACCTCGCTAGGCAGAGGTAATGCCAAACTTGTTGAACCAGTGGCCAGACACCCCCCATGGAGAGGAACAAAGGAAGGTGGAATGCTGCCCTGACTGGGGGGCAGGGCTGGAAGGGAATTTAGTTAGACTGTCTGGGAGCATGGAGGAGAGCCTAGGGAAAGAGGCTGGAGTTTAGGGGCCCAGTCTCCCCCATCTCAAGGGGGCCTGAGGCATCCTAGCCCAGCTCTGTGACCAGACTACATCGGTGCTGTGCTGTATCCTGGAGAGGCAATAAACTTCCTCTAGTCCACCGGCTGGTGCAGTCTGTTTGTGCCATTTCGGGGTGCAGGAGACGGGGGACCCCAACGCGCCGTCACATTGGTTGACTGACTCAGGAACATGGTTGGAAGCTGCAGGTTTGTTTTGTTTTTTCAAACTAGAAAAGATAATTGGCAGGGCTCGACAAATGCGCTCGCCCGTGGTGAGTAGATTTTGCCAGCTGGCGAGTGCAGGGGCGGACTGGCCTGGTGAGCGGTTGTGACGGGCTGGCCGAAGCCCACACTATGGGTGGCGCGGCCCCATCCAAGTCGGCCAGTGGAGGAACAGAGCGCTGCCTGGGAGGGGGAACTGCAGTGATTCTCAGCGCCGGGCTGCCTGTGTGCAGCTGCGGTGCAAGGAGGCGGAGCGCCGGCAGACACCAGGCTGACTTTAAAGGGCCGCGGCAACTCGACCCTGGCTGCGTGTCCCCGGGAGCTGGCTGCGGAGCCTGGCCCCAGTCCTGCCATGGCCCCAGCCCCTCGCTGGCGAGAGACCCTCCCTGCTGACCGCCTGGCTCGCTGCGCCCGTCCCGCGCCCCATCTGGCTCCCGCTGCCCATTCCCCACGCCGTGCCTGCACCCCGGATCCCCTGCCCCCCCACTCTGCGCTGCCATTGCACCCTGCTCCCCCCGATCCCTACTCCCTCCCCCCAGCTCTGTGCTCCCTGTTCCCTGCACTGTCCCTAGACCCCGATCCCTCTGCCCCTCCCATTCCCCACGTCCCATTCCCCATGCCTCCATTGCACACTGCTCCCCCCGATCCCTGCGTCCCTCTGCGCCTCCTGTTCCCTGTGCCACCCCTCTCCCTCGTCCCTCCCCCCACTGTTCCCTGCACCCCTCTGGCTCTGTGCTGTCCCTGCACCCTGTTTCCCCTGTGGGTTGGGAGTGAGGGGTGCTTGCCCATAGGGAGGGGCTGGACAGGGCAGGGAAAAGGCTGCTGTGACCCAGCAGCAAGTGAAAGGGGGAGTTTACTTGAAGTGCTTTTGGCTTTATGGAAAAAAATGAATGAAAATGCTATTTGCTATTTATAGGGCTAAAATGCCGGACAAAAATAATTAAAAAAAAAACCTCATTGCAAAATGCAAACATGTAAAAGACAACAAAAAGGGAGGAATGTTTTGCGTGGCCCTGGGGGAGGGGAAGCGGCTGGGCTGGGCTGTGGGGAGGGGAGGGGAAAAATATGGGGAAGAGGCTTGTGTGGAGAGGACGGGAGGAGGTCAGGAGGAGAAGAAGAAGAAAGGGGAAGGCACTAAGGGACAGGGGTGCAGGAGAGACAAATCCCAGGGGGCCAAGTTCAGACAATGAGGAAAAGGGCAGGAGGGGAGGTGTCAGTGGAGGGGGAGGGTAAGGTCACTGGGGGCTAGAGGGTGGAGGGGGAGGTGCTGAGAGAAGGATTGAAAAAAGAGATGGTCATGAGGAAGGTGGGGATGGAGCAAGGCATGTGTGAGGGTACAGGGGCATGAGGGGAATGGGGGCAGAGGGCGCTGAGGGGGTGGGTATCAGGGAAAAAGGGGGCGGGGCAGGGGCAGTGGCAGTGAGGTAAGGGGGAGGAACCAGGAGGGTGCAGGTGCCAGGAGATTCTGGGGGTGAAGCAGAAGGGCAGACACCAGCATCAGAGGAGAGAGGTAGGGCAGGTGTGTAGAGGGAGGTGTTAGGAGAGGGAATGAGAAGGGGTAGCTCACTTGATCAGAATGGGGCTACTGGAGGAGTGGGCACAGGGGGGAGAGAAGGGCTGGTGGAGGGGGGCAGGTCTCAGGAAGGCTGAGGGCAGCGAGAAGGGCAGGAGTCAGGACAGCAGAGGGTGAGGAGTTGGGGAGCAGCAGGCACCAGAGGAGCTGATGGAGCAAGGGGAGGAGACATGGCAGCAGAGGGAAAAGGTAGAAGTTTATAAGATATTTATTAATAACTTGGGTGATATTTATTGAGAATGTATTAGTAATTACTGTTCTTATTCTTATTAGGAATTTATGCCATTTTAAAAAAAACTGCTTTTTTGGGGGGGGAGGATGGCGAGTCCCTTTTTTGTCTGGCGAGTAGGGTTTTCCATAATTTGTTGAGCCCTGATAATTGATACAGATTTTTCTCGAGCAAAGGAATAGCTGTTACTTCAATCTTGGGAGTGGGTGTGTTGTGTATATGTAAGGAGAATTTTTTGAAATACATCCCATACTAACACCAGTTCCATTTCATCAGTATTAATGGCTGTTAACTCCCAGTGGATAGGCAATTAGTTGCTGCCATTCTCCTGTTCTTGAGTATCAAACTGTTTGGAACAGGTCCGTTTTAGGGTAGTGATTGAAATAGTGGCAGGACACTATCTTCTATACTGAGTTGCTGATGCACGAGTTGGTCATTAAGAACATTTTCTTAGTGCATAGGTAGCTTTAGTAACTCTATCATTCTTGTGGGACCATACCAAGCAATATTACTGGCGCACTAAGCTTCAGGAAAGCAAGGAAGGTCCAAGGCTAAAGGGAAAAGTTAGGAAGTTAAAATGGAATTATCTTAATGACTGTTTAGGAGCAATTTAATCAGAGAAGAAATCTTAGGAAGTAAAGGTAACAAAAATTAGTACATACAGGAAGGTATAAAAGGTGGGCCTAGTGTATTTGTGGCTATTGGAAATCCAGAATGTATTGCTTCTGGAAACTCTAGATTAAGTACCTAGAAAGCACTGCAGTTGAAATGGTTTTTAACTGAGGCCTCCTCACCAGTGCTGAATAGAGTTGAATAGTTACTTCCAGAAGTCAGTTGTTGGGTTTTTTTGTGCGTGCGTGCGCGCGTGCGCCATGCTGGTTGGCAGACCTCAGGCAAGCTTCCTAAAAAGACCTTGTGTCTTTGCCCAAGTTTATTGTCAACAAAGCATGGTCTTATTTCCCCAGATTCACATCTGCATTTACATTAGCACCATGTATTCCCATTAAATGGATGTGGCTCAGTAAATGGCAGCATTTTCCATTTCCCCCCCCTCAGTTGACAGATACATCCCTGTGACATGTTGCTCCTCTGATGTTAGTTACCACTCCATATCTTGCACATGTTGATCTGATTAAAACATCTCTGTCACCCTGACTTTATCTTTAAAAAGGGACAGCTTGTCCTTGCATCATCTTCAAGGAGTATGTTTACACTAGGGATTAGGGATGTAAGCAACTAGTCCAGTCAACTAGTCACTTCCCCCTTCCTCGCTACCTCTATCAAAGAGAGGCAGCAAGGGGGGGAAGTAGAAGCCGGTGCTGGGAGGAGCTGTCTAAAGCCAGTTTCCCCCAGCCATGTCGCCATGGAGGGAGGTAGGGGTGCAGCTGGCAGTGCTTTTGCTTTTGAAATGTAGCAAGAACGGGGCTTTTGCTACATTGCAAAAGCAGAAGCACTGTGAGAGCAGGGGGCGAGTGGGGGACTCAAGCAGCCCCTGTTCTCCCTGCTTTTGAAGGGCTGTTGTGCTTTTTAAAAGCAAAGCACGCTTGGGGAGCATGGGGCCAATGGAGGACTCAAGTAGTTGAGTCCTTCGATGAGTTGATTAATCTAAGTTTAACTTCCTTACTAGAGATGTAAGAGTGTAGCCACTTAAATAGATAACCAATGCTTAGTTACCCAAATGGTTACATGTGGCTCTTGAGGAACCAGCTGCTGCCCTGCGCTGTCACCTCTGTACCTGAGGCAGTAATGCTGGGCGGGAGCTGGTACTTGCCGGGAGCTGGCTGCTGTCCTGCACATAGAGGCAGCAGGGTGTAGGAGTGGTGTGTGCTGGGAGTAGGGCTGTAAAGTGAGTAGTTGACAACCCGATAAGCTGGAGGAAGGGGAGTGAGCTGGTGCTGGGGGAAGTAACTTAAAAGCCAGTTCCCCCCCAGTACGCTGTCTGTGTATTGGCCAGTGAGCCTGCAAGAAGGCATCTGCTTTGTAACAGAACAGGGCCTGATTTGACCTGATTCTTGCTCACTGTTTTCTCAGCAAGACTTGACCTTACTTCAGGCCTAAAATATTAATCCCCTCCCTTTTTTTTGTAACTGCATCATAGCTGTGTCAGAACAGTTCAATTTAGTGTAGGTATGGCTTTTTATCACAAGGGTGTAAAGGAAACAAGCAGAGGATAAGGAGACTACAGAGAAGCTAATACTGCTTTGTATGTCTTCATCATGCAGGATAATAGGAGGAGTGGGGGAAAGCATGTCATCTGCAAAGAGTAACCAGGGATAGGCTAAGGTGAGACTTACAGAGTTTATTTAAAAATTTGGGAAATAGCTTGAGAACTTGCCTGGCTATAAATTGCAAAGACTGAATGTTCTTCATAGGAGAACTTTGGAAAAAAATAACACAGGAAAAATTGTTGAGCTGCTAACAGTTAAACATTAAGTCATAGCTGACACTTGGCGCTCCAGCAGCATGCTAACTGTAAATTGTAAGACACCTGAGATAATAGACAACTTTGAGGCGTGATTGCACTAGGAGATGTAAGAGACAAGGTAGATAAAGTAATGTCTTCTATTGGAACAACTTTTGTTGAAGTGAGACAGCTTTTGAGCTTACATAGAGCTAATTTTCAAATTTTGTATAAGCTCAAAAGCTCTCATTAACAGAAGTTGGTCTAATAAAAGATATCTTGCCTGCCTTGTCTCTTGATACCTTGGGACCCACATGACTACAATAACACAGCTTATCTTTCCTAGTCTGCATGCAGTGCTTGAAGGGCTTTGATTGCTTTCTGTCAGCTTGTAGCTAATCAGGGTCTCTTTTGGGGGGAGAAGGGGAACTTGAGAAAGATTGCTCCTATCCTACCTCCTCAATAACAGTGCCTGCCTCTGTTGCTGATGGTTTTCCCAAGAAAGAATATGATTTTTTCAATTGTACTGTTGCCCAGAGAAATCTAAGTAGCACCAGCAAAACTGACCATGGTGTCATTAATTCAATGTTTTGTGCACCTGAAACACAAGATATTTTTGTCTTTGGACCAAGGAAAATGTTGTATTAGCCATTCTTGTTTCACATGTAGAAGGTCTTGGTAATCAGACTAACTCTTACATTTGACAAACTGATACTGTAGATCCCTGGATGAAGCTACTTGGCTCATACTGTTTGCAAATGTAATGAACAGAAGCAGGTCTATTAAGGTTTAAGTGGAACTTTGTCATTCATGACCAGTGTAATCCAGTAACATTTTAACCAAATTATCCTCTTTACTGACTTTCTGAATACTGAAACTTCCCATTATGTTGCTCAGGTTTTGTCATCATTACTTGATTCCGACCTCCTTAATTGAATTTGAGTCTCCGGAAGAATGATTCTTGCTTAAAGATAATGTAGGATTTCATCTTGGGTTGATGTATTTTGGAACTTAGGTACTTGGGTGTTGTGAAGTTTAGTGCCACTGACAATGGATGTACAGAAGCTGAAAAGTTGCGTCTCAAAATTGGGTTTAGGTGATTAATTGGATTAATTTCTTTCCAGGTTTATGAAAACCTGATACACCTTGAAAATGTTCAACAAATCATTTGGAACCCCATTTGGAGGCACTGCTGGTGGCTTTGGAACTACTTCAACCTTTGGACAAAGTAAGTAATAGAGCTACCATTGTGGGGTTTTTTTCAATGAAAAAAACTATTGGTAGTGGATTTGGTCATTGGAAGTAATCTACAAATTAGAAATTACAGAAAGAGAAATGAATGGGAGTGGGAATTGGACGCGACAGAATTTTTATTTTTTAATAAAATAAAATGTTAAGCATGTTAAACTGAAATGTATTTGCAAACAAATTAAGTGGAGGATATACTAGTTCTGTAATTCTTTGTGCATTCAGCAAGGTGATCACTGGGCAGCTACAGTAACAATTCAAATAGTGGGGTAAGTCCAGTTTTCAAAGGCACTTCCTTCATTTTGGGGTTGAGGTAAGTTAGAAAGACAGTAAAGGAGAAATTGCCCATGGTGAAGAATCTATGGAATCTGTTGGGGCTGCAAAAAAGTGCTATCGTAAACAGGGTGCACATCCATTTATGGATTTCTAATGTTCTTGTATTGGCTTAATGACTGAAAATTCATTGCAGTGTTTCTGAATTTCCATTAATAAGCTTTATGCCTGTCAAATCTAGCTGTTCAGTTAGAGTGAAAGTAATGCCAAAAATTAAAGTAAACAATGGGAATCTCAACCTTTTGGTATGGAACGGAAATCCTTGCATTCCAACATTGATGATGGACACACAACTCTCTTATAGTACTTCATTTTTTCCAGAGTGCTGTAAAAATATTAAATTGCATCACTCAGGTGGAAAGCTGAGGCTGTGATTTGTTCCATGACTATGAATAAATAACTAGGGAAAGCTGGGAATACAGCTGGAGTACATGGTTTCTGTGTGTATATGCCTGTCTCATATCCAAGTTGTTCTGTTATACAGATGCAGGCTTTGGTACCACCAGTGGAGGAGCCTTTGGAACATCAGCCTTTGGGTCAAACAATAACACAGGAAGTCTCTTTGGGAACACACAAACTAAACCAGGTATTGCTGAAGTTGCTGTATCACTGAGTCCTCAGTAATCAGAATACCTCATTCTAACTTATTCACAGTGCTGTTGAAAATAGTTGATTTAGTTTTAATCCTGTTGTGTATTCTGGTTTCAGGAGGATTGTTTGGTTCAAGTACATTTAGCCAACCAGCCACCTCCTCCACAAGCACTGGCTTTGGTTTTGGAACATCAACTGGAACTTCCAACAGCTTGTTTGGGACTTCCAGCACTGGCGGAGGTCTCTTCTCATCTCAGAATAATGCCTTTGCCCAGAATAAACCAGCTGGGTTTGGAAGTAAGTAGAAACTACTGCATGTTTTCCAGCTCTGAGTAAATGTTGAAGGATGGTGGTTAAAGTAGCATGAAACACATAGTGGTTGATGAAATGGTGCAAATCCATTATTACTACTGTGCCTTCACTACCTTTTCCTTGAAGGTTTGCCAACAGTAGAATTTACTGAGATCCACAATACTTGTCAGTGAACTGGCCTGCTCGTTGTATCCTAAAGTCTGTAGCTAGGACTTTGGGACATGTATCTCAAATACATTGGCTGATACTACTGTTTGTAGCTTGTCCAGTTACCGGACTTGATCTTCCTGTTGGATCAGTTTCATTTTAGCTTTTAATCTCCACACTAGTATTTTTTAGGACAGGAATAAGATTGCTAGTGTCAGAGGACTGAATAGTATATTAGAAACATATTGCAATAGGCTCCTTTTGCAGCACAATGCAGCCCTTGCAGTTGCTGCCTTAAACTGTTCTGAGCAGAGGAGTTACTCTTAGCCTCTGCTTCCCCCCAAGGAACCAAGAGACCAAGCTCATTTCTGAACTGTCTCTAAGTCACTCCCTTTACCTCTTGAATTAATCTTCTAGCACAAGATCTGTGCACGTAGCGCACAACTTCACTAGTGGTGGTGGTAGGAACAGTGTGAAACTAGCTAAATCATTGCTCTTATGTTCTCCATTGCTTGGTTGATCGCATGAATACTGTGTCAGGGGAATGTAGACATGGGTCCCTGCATTGGTATAAATCCCCAGTAGCAATACTTTTATTTATTCCACTGATGCGCCTTTGATGCCTTTAAGAAAAGCTTTCAGAGAATGTCTTGAAGGTTTTAGAGCAGTGGTCCCCAACCTTTTTGGGTGGCAGGCGACACACGGGGCTGCCTGGGCGCTGTGCGGGGCTGCCGGGCCGCCTGGGGGCGGAGGCCGTGCATACACCGCGTACCTGGGGGTAGCGTCAGGCGGGTGCACATAAATGCCCCAGCAGGCGCCATAGCGCCCATGGGCACCGCATTGGGGACCACTGTTTTAGAGGATCAAGGTGCTTTTGGAAGATAGGTAGTTTTAAACCAGGAACTTGGGGAGCCTTCCAAACTGGAGATGGTTGTTAAAGAAGCAAGGTGAAATGGGTACCAGACAAAGTTATATTTGAGACCTCTAGTCTTAATCTTGTGATGGTATGTAGTTTTACATGGTCTTGAATTAGTTTGTGACAGGTACTTGATTTCTACCTGTATTGATTCAGTCTGGTCATTATTTTCATATCCCTTAAGGCAGCTGTATTAGTAGCCTTTGTTGTTCTCAGTGATAATGTAGTCTCCCACAAATATACATTCTGTTTGACAGTCAATATAGTCTCTTGCCCAACAGGTTAACCTAAGTTTAGATCTAACATGAGGAAATAGCACAATAATGGTTAGGGAAGGAATAATCTAAATAGCTTGACAAGATCATACGATTGTCATGGTCTGTTTTTATATATTTAACAATTGTTGACCTGTAGGTTTCATGACAGATTATATACATGATTATCTCAAGTTTATCCTTCGCCAATAAATTGTGATCAATTTGAAAGAATGAGCCAGAAGGAAAGCCTTTAAGTTTAAATGCATGATATGGAAACTTAACTCTGCCTCAAATCTCTGTACTTGAGTGTGGTTTGAATAAAATTGGTTTGTAGCTCTTAAAAAAAAAAAAAAAAAAGGGCGGGGGAAAAATCTTAATGATTTTTTTTTTCTTCTTTATAGATTTTGGGACAAGTACCAGTAGCGGAGGTCTCTTTGGAACCACTAACACTACCTCCAACCCTTTTGGGGGTACATCTGGCTCTCTGTTTGGCCCAACTAGCTTTGCTGCTGCTCCAACTGGGACTACCATTAAATTTAATGTGAGTTCTATTCTGCTGATGATCTAACTTCTGTTTACTCTAGGGAGCTGTACTTTCTGCTATTCTTTACTTAACAGTTGGCTTGCTAGGACCTTTAGAATATAATAACTGATTCATAGGCAATTGTAGAAGGTGCAACACTGCTTTTTTGTCATGTGGACGCCCGTAGAACTATTGCAGTTGTGGCAGCTTATGCAAGCAGCTTGTCCAGAAATAATTCATCCACTTAAACTTTGGTTTTGGAAAGTCTTGAATTATTGTGTGGGAGATGTATACTAATTTATCATCTAGACTTTTTAGAGATGCATAGATCTAGAACTTGTGTCTGAATTCTTTCCACACAGACTGTTTCTAGCTTATGTTTACAATAGAATTTTCAGAGTGCTGACAAAAGTAAAAATTCTATTGCATCTCTTTTATAATCAAGACTAAATTCTTACTAGTACTGATGAAGGGTAAGCTTTATTGGTATGTTAGTGGTATATTGCCAGGTTGAGTCCGTGGAGATCTAGAAAGATATATAGAAACACTAAGAACCTTTTTAGGTGACTCTTTAGGTTGAGGCCCCTTTAAGAGGTGTCTGGAATAAACAGCCTTGAAGATTCTGTGGCAGTTGAGAAGTGAATGATGGTCCGAAAGAGGAGAAACTGCAAAAATGGGGTAATGGTGAAAGTTTCAACTTCCGTGTCTGCCCTGGAGAGCAGCTGTGGGTGTAGAGTACTCTGCCAGACATCCCTGTGATTGATCTTCAGAAACGAGAGGGCTGAGGCTTCCGCATGCTATGTGCACTGTCCTAAGACAAGGAGACTTTTCACTGAAACTGTCTTTTAGGACATGAGCTTCATAGGAATGCAAGGACGAGTGAAGACAAACTTGATCACAAGTGATGGGGGTCACACAATGTAATTCTCTGTAGGATAGAGAGAGGTTATTAGGGATAACTCTCAAAGGTTTAGAGAACTAATATCAGAAGTCAGGGGATGTGTTGCCTTTAAACTTTCAAAGTAAAAGGGCAAATTGCATTGAACTCTCAGGCTTACTGTGGGGCGTTTATTGTGTTGTTTGCTGATAAAGGCTGCGCAGCTACGCATAGGACTATGCTACTACATTCTGGTTCGTGTACTAAATTTAGACTTCAGCATTATGCATCTGAAAAGTAGACATGTACACCTGTAAAAACATAGTTGGACATAAAACAAATTAAATATCTATTTCCTTACAGCCACCAACCGGCACAGACACTATGGTAAAATCTGGAGTTAGCACTAACATCAGTACTAAGCACCAGTGTATTACTGCTATGAAGGAATATGAAAGCAAATCCCTGGAGGTTAGTCAAATCAAAGATCTAAACTTTCTTGCTGCTTCCCTCAGTAAGCTTTGGTCTTATACTTTGATATATGAACATCCTGATATTGGGTCCATACAATACATTAATATTTAATCATCAGTATTGGCATCATTTTAGTGTTCTTTGAAGGCTGTTAACTTTCTAAAATTATAAACCTGTGGCAGGATGATTTGTTATCCTGTAGTAGAGCAGTTCGCTATTTGTTTTCTTCAGCTGTGCTTTTTAAATGTTTAACATGGCACCCTACAGATCTGAAATTAACTTTTAGACTCTCTTGGAATGGAAGAGAGAAACATACTGTAAAGAACAATTCTTCATTATAGAGGAAATGAGAGGATGACTAGCAGTTGGGGCTGCTATGAAGTGCTCTGATGTAAATTCTCTTCAGGGTCTTAATTCTAGAAGCTCTTCACTTAAAAAGCAAATTGTTTGTAAAACTTAGTTCTAGTCAAAAGGCCCTGTTAACTTTACAGGTAGGTCATTGTTTATTTAAAAATACAACTTTCAAAAGTTTAAGATGAACTAATGGGTATACATGTAAGTTAATTCAAGTTCTGACAGTGTTTCCTTTTAAGTGTAGAATATTAGTGAAACCTGTAACACTTCTAAAGTGTCAGACTTTAAATGCATCCTCTGTAAAATACTGGGATTTTTTTGATGTGGGGAGGAGAGTGGCAGCAGCTGTCCATTTTCTGAGCTTTTGGCTCTGAGGCACTAGCACAATTGCTCAAACTTAACTTGTCCCACATGGAATGACTGAGTAAAGAGAACTAATATTGGGTTTTTTTTTGGTTTGTTTTTTGGGTTAGGAACTCCGCTTGGAAGATTACCAGGCAAACAGGAAAGGGCCCTCAAACCCAGCGGGAGCAGCTGCAGGGTTATTTGGCTCCTCCACAGCTACTTCCAGCGCAGCTACTGGACTCTTTGGATCCTCCACCACTAATGCAGGTTTTTCTTATGGCCCGAATAAAACAGCCTTTGGAACAAGTAAGTATTGCCATACCTGCTAGCTTGTCTAACTGGTACTTAAGAATTCAAGGCTACTTACCGTTTCCCATTTTGCTGTTAGGACAATTTTATTTTGGGGTGGTAAACTCTCACTTTATGTAACTAGATTATAATTATCAAATTTTGGAAACCTTTAATCAGTTCCTGCACTGATGTATGTCTTTTGACAAATATTGAGAGGGGATCTGGCATTACAAGAAAGCCTTACAGTCCTTGTGTGCCATTAACAAAAATCACTGATTAATATAATGTATTCATGATACTGGTAGTGAATTTGGTCCCATCAACCACATGGGAGTGATGGTCTAGAGTTCAGTTCTGCCAACTAAATCAGGACAGAACCCCGATAGAAAATGTACTTAACACTTGCAGGAACTTGCTTCCTTCATTAGAGCAGAATCTGGATAACTTCTACTTCATTATATTTGAAAACTTCTACTTCATTATCTTTGGAAACATTAGACTCCTGCTGCCATCTTAGCACAAGCAGTTTATATGTACTCGGGATGTTAAATTTTGCTTAGTCAGCCAATTGAGTAAGTTGATGGAATTTCCGACTACTCATGTATTCTATAAGAGGGTGCTTGCTATCCCGCTGTGCTTCTGTCTTTGAAATGGACAGGAGCTGCAGGCGGCTCTTGTACATTTGAAAGGGAGAGGAGCAGCAGTCGGACCTGTTTCAGTTGCTGCTCACGCCATTTGTCCCTGCTGCCCTCTGCTTTTCCTACCCCCATGCGGAGATGGTGCTGGGGGAACCGGCTTCTAAGCCAGCTCCCACCAGCCCTGCTCCTGCCCCGCCCCCTTGCTGCCCCTCTCTTATTGAGGCAGCAAGTGGGGAAGGGGGAGCAACTAGCTGAGTTCCTACTCGACTACCAGATAAGTATTTGCTTATCAGGTAGTCAACTAGTCGCTTACATCCTTAATGTGTGCCTGTATTCTAGTGTTTCTTGACACAAAATAACTGATACCAGTGAATGCAGTTTACTTTTGTGGTGATATTTCCATGTGTTTTAACTAGGCCTATGGAAGAACCTCTCTCAATGCTAGCTGAAAACTGAAATGTGTTAATGGGAAGAACAGTTCAAAAATAGATTAGATGGCTAACTTTTGCAATACAGAAATTCTGCTAAAACTGCACATCTCAACGTAGGGAAGTGTTATCAAGATAGACTTGTATAATTATTAAATCAGTGAATGTGTATCCCATCAAGGAGTAAGATTTTCTTTGGGTACGTTTTATGATTCTTATAGATTGTATTGAACCTGCCATGGTAGTGTGTGGTTTTTGTGCACATTTCAAAGGGTATGTCTACACAGCAACGTTATTTCAAAATAACAGCCCTTATTTCAAAATAACTTTCCTAACATCTACACAGCCAAACTGATATTTCAAATTAAATTTGAAATAGCAGGGTGCTTACTTCGAATTTGGTAAACCTCATTCTAGGAGGAATAATTCCAAATTCGAATAGCTATTTAGAAATAAGTGCTGTGTAGACACTTATTTCAAAATGGAGGGCCTCCAGCCTTCCCAGGGTGCCCTGGTGGACACTCCAGCCTCAACCAAGAACACTTCTCTCCCTGCCCCCTTCTCTGGAGCCCTTAAAGGGGTGACTCTGGCCACGGTGCTTGTGCCAGCCCAGAGCCAGCAGTCACTGCCTTTGACCCAGTGGCCCCAAAACATGAGCCAGCAAGCCACTGGCAGCCAGCCCTCCACTGCTTCCCAGGAGCAGTCTGTCAGCTCCCAGGAGCCTGCCAGGACCCGGAGAAGGCGGGCACCTTCCTGGTCCAGGGTAGAGATCATGGACCTTGTTCAGGTTTGGGGGGGGGATGCCCCCAATGTCCATGATCTCTGCACTAGATAGAGGAACGCAGCTGTCTGTGGCAGGATAGCTGCCAGCCTGGCCACGAACGGCCACATGCGAACCCAGGAGCAGGTTTGCATGACAATCAAGTTGGTCCAGTGAGACCCCCAACTCTGAGCCCTGAGCTTCCCCTTCCCCTTGCTTCCCCCTTCCAGCTCCCTCCTCACAGGTTTTCCCCCTCCCCTCTCCTGCCTCCTTTCCCCAGTCTCACCAGAGTTTCTTTCCCTCCCCCCAGTTTTATTAAATAAAGAGAGTTTGTGTTCATGAAAATGTGTATTTTATTTGACATCAGGAAGGGGGGTTAGGGAGGGGTAAGTGGAAGGATGTGAGGGAGGAATGAGGCACAAGCCCCCAGAGGGGCAGACCAGGGAGGGTCTTAGTGCTCCTCAGGGTGGACGTTCTCCCACAGGGCCTCCTGGATACTGACAACCCCCCCCCCCCGATGGTCCTCCCAAATGGCAGCCTTCAGAAAGTGCACGGGGCAGCTCTGGCTCCATGTTGCAGAGTGCTGTGGTGTCCCAAGTGAGGGCAACCAGAACACGCAGAGACAAAATTCTTTGCTGTCCCTCATCAAGCTAGACAAGCAAGCAGGGAAACCTGAGAACTGGCTGTTCTGGGGGGGTCCCTTTAAACACAGACCTCAGCCTCAGGCAGCAGCCCCACGCAGTAAGTCCTGACCTGGTGCCCTGCTGGAACTGGTTCCAGCCAGCCTTAAATGTGATTCAGAGTCCACTCAGTGTGGAGGCGCTATTTTGAAATGCATTTTGTGTGTAGATGCATTATTTCAAAATAACACTGCAGTGTAGACATACCCAAAGGCTCCTGTGAGAATGCGCTAATGTGACTTTTATCTGCAACCATGAAGTACAGTGGCAGTTTTGTTCCTATGGAGCAACCAGTTGGGAAAGACAAGAGTTCTGTGCTCAAGACACAGACCTTTTATAGTAGTTAGGTATTCAAGAATTTCTAGAGTCTAATAATGACCATGAACTTTGTCACTTCATTTGGAAAGCTATTTGGATGTGGCTCTAAGTTTTTTTTAATGTTTATACTTTTCGCACTTCTTGTCAGTCACATGCAAACAAACTAGTCAAGCTGTTTCTTCTAGAGGCTGAAAAAACAAAATTAAAAATTAGTTTGGCAGGAATTTTAGAGTTCTATGTATTGGTAGCTGTAGAAGTTGTTGTAGACTTGGAATTTGATGTTGGGTATCTCTTCTAAGAATTGTTCCTTTTGTTAAACTTTTCTTGGTTGCCTTCCTTTCTTCTATGCAATCAGACTAGTCAGATGTTCTAACTACAGTCCAGTTGGTACAATATAGGACCAGCTAGCCATGTAAAATCAGTCATTGGTCAGTTGTATTTATTTGAGAATATTTAGCAAACTTGGAAGCTGTCTCTTTAGAATAAATCCAATTATTTTGTGAAAACTAGCACTGATCACAGGCAGGTTGGAAAAAACACATCTAACAAGGTACATGAACCTTTAAGTTTTTTTGAATTTTGGATACAGTATTAATTTACATGTGACATTGTGTTACTCAATTTTCAGTTCAAGCATCTATTTTAGGTTACTGCTGTGTGCATTTGGCTTACTCAATTCAATGCATGAATTTGACTCACGAGTTGTAATTCTATAGCCTGTCCTCTCATTTCCTACCCATCACAGGTACAACTGGCTTTGGAACAGGAACAGCAGGAAGCCTTTTTGGTCAGCAGCCTCAGCAGACTACCAGTCTGTTTAGCAAACCATTTGGCCAGGCCACCACAACACCGAACACTGGCTTTTCTTTTGGGAACACCAGCACTCTTGGACAACCAAATACAAACACAATGGTAGGAAAGTGAATTCCTTCTGTAATATAGATATAATGAAAATGTTTCATTTAATATCATAGGGCTTATTTCTTCTGATTATAGACTCTGATCTTCAGAATTATTTCTTTTCAATAGTCCAACAAAACTGCTATAACTGTTTAGTAGAGTAGTTACTGGTCTTTTTCAAACAAGATTAATGTTTGCAGGGTTTATTTGGGGCAACGCAAGTCTCACAGCCTGGAAGCCTTTTCGGAACAGCTGCCAACACAAATGCTGCCACTGGATTTGGAACAGGAACTGGAACTGGTCTGTTTGGACAAGCCAACACGGGATTCGGTGTTGGCGGTTCGGTATGTCTGTATCTTAATGAAATTTGACTAAGGATGTAAAAACTTCATTATTTTTAGAGGCCTGTAGTAGGCTTCTTTTCAGTAATGTTCTCCTGCAGAGGGGAGTAATCTGAATTGTCAAGGTGTTTCTACTGACTTATAGTCTCAGAACTAGAGCCTTAACTGTTATACTAAGGGTACATTATAAAATGTATCATGTGGGATTAGTGTTAATGGAGGTGCCGATCCTGTGTTACAGGATCTGCCAGGCAAATGACTGGAACTATTCAGACATGCTCAAGATGCTGGAGTATAGTGTCAAAAGCACAAATGATAGAGGTGCCTGAGTAACCGATATAATTATTGATATTGAGCGTACACTTAGACAAGACAAATTAGAAGAGCTGTACTACTTCACTTTGTCTGAATATTATTGTACTACATACGACCCAAGAAAAGCTACTCTTCTAAAATATCCTAAATCCCTTTTAAAATCACTAGTTCACATATGAATTTAGTTGTATACATTTTAGTAGATTGGTAATAAAATTTGCTCTAGCATTTACATACTAAAAGAACCGTAGCAGGAATAATACAAAATCTTGAGTACTGTAGTGCTACACTTTAGAGCATTTGTATCTGCTCATAATTCTGTGATGGATACACTATTTAAATAAAAGCTAATTCAACTTTGGCATTCTGTTGGTGAGTTGGATTTCAAACATGATGCTGACTTGAGACTCGTTAAATGTGTTGAGCAATAGAATTGACTTGAATTCCATCTCATTGTAGCTGTATCCGTGTTTTCCTAACAGCCAGCTAAACCAGTGCCCAAGTTTTATACATGAGAGATAATGGTCCAGTGCTAATTCTGAATTAGGAGATTAAAGTTCCCTAGTAGCCTTCTACTACCCAGTGTCTGGGTTTTAAAAGCATGTTGCTCTCCTTTCAGACCCTGTTCGGTAAGCCTGCTGGATTTGGAACCACCACGACCAGCGCGCCTTCGTTTGGTACAACCACTGGCAGCGGGCTCTTCGGTAACAAACCAACCCTGACTTTAGGAACCAATACAAACACTTCCAATTTTGGTACATATAAGAGAGTGGAATTCAGTCTCTTAAAGTTACACTGAGTATACCACACTCCAGCCTACTGAATCTTATGCTAACTAATTGTGAATCTTAAAATTCTCAGGTAAGCTGTGCTTGATGCATATTGCTGAAGGGGAAAGCTGGAAGTCTTGGTCATTGACTTGTTTCTCCTTTGCTTGTAAACTGATATTGCATGCTATTTGTATGAGATTGTCAGATTCAGTATGCTATCATCTTCTTGCAGACATTGTAGACAGTACTCTGAATCGTTTTAGAAGTAGATGGTTGAGTTTTCAAAAAATGCATCATTACTTAATAGCAAACATTAGGCGGTGCATATTTATTCAAACAATATAAAATTTGCAGGTATGGAATGGAATGTGTTATACAAATTCTCCAAGATTCTGTAAGGGTCAGGGTAAAACATAGTATTTGTTGCAGTATTCTCCTACTTCATTTGTAGCTGAGCTAGTAACTTGTTAAGTACTGGGCACTTAATTAATGTTGGCTCCATAAGCAGGCAATGTTGAGCGTATAAGAGTGTTATGTAAGATACCAAGACAGTGGTAGTGTTCTTTTAAGATGAAAATCCCATGAAATCTGTTCTTTTGGCTTTACAGAGCTGAGACCAAAGAAGCTGCACCCTAAAATTGGGAGAAATAGTGGGCTTTAGAACCACTGAAATGCAGATTTGTGTTGGCATAAAATCACAGCTTGTCTTTGCTATGTGGCAGATATTTGTGCAGTTGAAGTGGCATAGGTTAGATTGGTGGGGAGAGGGAAGGATAGCATAGACAAGGCCTCAGTGTGTGAAGTGTAATACACTCATCTGTCCCAAAAGATAGATTCAGGTCACTATCAAATGACCTTTGACTAGACTGCCTAGCAGACATGGGATAGATTTGTGCTGGTCAAGCCTAAATGACAGATCTTTGTTTTGATAAAAGGTCAGTGGTTAAGTCCTGTGTTTCAAAATTGTGGAAGAGTAACTGGCTATCATTTTGGACTGCTGACTTGATGTTGAAGTACTTGTGTCTCTGAAGGTGGTAATTTCAGTAACAATGTTGGCTGTAGCAAACTTGATTCTTAACTAATCTAATCCGTGACACTTGTAAGAGGTTGGTAGTTTTTCTGATGTTAGTGCTGTTGGTCTGACTTTGTTTCCCTTGCATGTACTAACCACTCACTTTTTTAATTGGATAGCTTCACAATCTTCAATTTAACCACTAATCTCTCTCTCGTTAGATTTGGATTGTTTCTCTTAAATTAGACAAATAGCATTGAACTGTGCACTCCTTTGTACTCGAGTTATGAACTGTATCCTCAGTAACAATCAGGGGTGTGTGTGTGTGGTATAAACAGTGTAAAATGGGACTTGTTTTGTCCAGCAGGGTTAAAAAAAGTAAACATCTTGTTCTGCTGCCATACCTTAGTCCTTTCTGACTTTTAGTTAAATCTGAAGTCTTAATACCTGCGGTTGAAACAGACTTGGAAGACAATCCTTTTCTGTAATGTTTTCAGGTGGAGAATAAGCAAGTGGAATTGCTTACTAACCTTTATGCAGTTGCTGGTTTATTGGGAGGGGGGTGGAGGGTGCATCGGCAAGAGATTGGAGAGGAAAAGAAATAGACACCCATGTGCAGAACTCTAAATATTTAATGGTTGAGTCATCAGTTAATAAATCCAAGAATTGCCTCTCTTCAGATAGGCAGATTAGGTTCAGGTAGGCAGGTTAGTTCTCTACCATCCCATCTTTTGTTGAGAGGAGTGTGCTAATACAGAAAAATCTTCTTCTTGTGGTACTCTTCCAAGTTACCCATTAAAAATAAATGGCCAGAAACTTATTCTTAAGTTTAAAAAATTGAGTTCTTAATGGCTGCTTAAAGGTATTTAAGTGCATGTCTAAACTCTATACCTTTTTTGAAAGAGGAATGTAAATTATGCAGATCAAAAGTGCAAATGAAGCAGGGATTTAAATATCCCGTGCTTCATTTGCATAATCGCATCACCGCGTTCTTTCGAAAGGGTATTTCAAAAGTGAAACTGCTGTCTAGATGCTGTTTTTTCGGGGAAAAAAAACACTTTTTCAAAAGATCGTGTATGCCCCAGGGCTTTACAAAAAGGTTTTTCGAAAGAACCACGTCTAGACAGTGGTTTCACTTTCGAAATACCCTTTTTTGAAAGAACGCTGTGACATTATGCAAATGAAGTGCAGGATATTTAAATCCCCCCACTCCATTTGTACTTTTGATTTGCTTAATTTACACCCCCCTTTCGAAAGAGGGATGTAGTTTATATATAGCCTAATTGTGAAGATGTGTTCTCACTAGAGAGCACACTTGTCTTGCTATTGTATTCTAGTTTGATTCTTTACTTAGGGATGTCTTGCTGATGTGCTGTCAAAGCGGCTTTTTTTAATTGGTGATCCGTAATGACACTCCAGTCCAAATTTAACCCCATTTATATGCCACAAAATAGGGATGTAAAATCAGTCCAGTCAGAGAAGCCCCTGCTTGCAGCAAACTGAGGCCTGCCATTGACAGGGGCTGCTCTGGATGGCTGGAGCAGTCCCTCCCTTCAGTGGGCCCCTGGGGGGGCTGAGAGCTGCTTCAGTCCCCACCAGTTAACCAGAACCAGTAAGCATCACCCATGAAGGGTGATGTTTACTGATTAACCTTTTACATCTCTACTACAAAGATGCTTTTAAACTCCAGTGTGTTTAAAAACATCATTTCACCCTCTGAAGGTCTTAAATTCTATTGGAACTTCAAAACGTGAAGTTTTTTGGGTTCACAAATGATGGCATAACTATCATTAACCAGGTGATGCTTGTTCGTGTAGAATCCTTTGCAGAGGAAGTTTAAATGTTACCTTAAAAGTAGTGCACTGATTCTTTGTAATCCTAGGTTTTGGTGCGAGCACTGCTGGGAATAGTATCTTTGGAAACAAGCCTGCAGCTGGAACTCTGGGCACTGGACTTGGAACAGGATTTGGAACAGGTTAAAAAAAAAAGCCCCCAGGGGATGGTGTGTGATACTGTGGCAACCATAATTGGGATTTCTTGCTAACTGTAGTATCAGTCCAGGATCTGTAGTGGCAGGTATTGGGGGAAATCCAGAGACTTGTCTGCCTCAGCAGAATGAAATTGAGTTTGCATTCTTGGAAATGTCTTTACCATGTCCACCCCTCCCTTGCCCTAATTTGTACAAGACCATGTGCAATAGAGGTTTTTAATAGGCGTTGAGGGTTCACACAGGAATATTATGTTATCTAGTAAACTGCAGTTTTAAGAAATGGCCAAATCTTTGTGGTATCTAGTCCTGTTAACTTTTAGCGCTCTGGTTAGTGATCTTTTATTTATTCTGTTTAAACCTGATCTGTATTGAAATTCGGTCTTCCTAATGTAAAGCGTTTGGTAGGAGCACTAAAAGCTCTATGGTTCAGAGACTGTATAGTATTGGATTAATTTGTTTTGATAGTGATGAGAATAGGAGAGCCTTCCCCTGACTTGTAAGACTGAATGGATAGCTTACATGGGTGCAATAAAACTTTCAGTTTAAAAATTGGTAGATGAGGGAATTCTTAAATGTATGGAATAAATTTAATTTGTCTTCAAGCTCACTAAATAGTCTGTAAACTGCTGCTGTCCTCTCTTTAGCTCTTAGTGCAGGGCAGACATCACTATTTGGAAACACCCAGCCTAAATTAGGCGGAACACTGGGAACAGGAGCATTTGGAGCCCCTGGATTCAATACATCAACAGCCACCCTGGGTTTTGGCGCTCCCCAGCCTGCTGTCGGTAAGTGTACAATTTACCAAGCTTCACTACTTAGTCTCACTACCTTGGATTCATTGTTGCAGATCCTGAGCCAGAATGGAATAGTGGATACAGGATTCTATTTAGTAAAGAATTCAAAGAGGGGAATATAATTAATGCCAATCAACATGGGTTTAGGGAAGAGAGATTCTGTCAAATTGACTTGATTTTTTTTTTTAATGACACATTTGCTCGATAAGGTAATAGTGTTGGTGTAATAGACTTACCCTTTTGTAGGGTATTTGATTTGGTATTGCGTGATATTAAAAAAATAACCTAGAAGAGTGTGAAATTAACATGGCTGACATAAGCTGAATAAAAACTATTTGATAGCTCAGTGTAAATGGGGAATCTGAGAGGCTGTATTTTAGTGTCATTCTGAAAGGATTGTTTCTTGGCCCTATGCTAATTAATCAAATACCTGGAAAATCATCACTGAATAAGTTTGCAGATGGCCCAAATTTTGGGAGTGGTAGTTAATGAAGTGGTTGCTAACATAGAACCATCTGGATTTTTTTGGTAAGCTAGGAGCAAGCAAATAGTGCTTGTAATGTGGGTAAATGTACTTGTCTAGGAACAAAAAACATAGGCCATGCATAGGGTGACTCTGTCCCAGGAAGCAGTGACTCTCTAAAAGATTTGTGTGTCACGGTGAATAATCAGCTGAACAAGGGAATTTCAAGGTAGTCAAACCAATAGAGAAGTTTCTTAGACCAAAATTAATTAGACTTTGAAGGGACACACAAATCTGGTGTTGAAACTAACAAGTATAGATAAGTTATAAGGTTGTGCCAGGCCAAATTAGGCTCCTGGCTAATCTGCAGTTCCCTTTGCTTAGCTTTGTACAAGTGAAACTAATTCAGATTTGGTAGATTATTTTCTTGTGTATCAGAATAATTCAACTTGCTGGTTTTATAGGGCTGGTAGTAGTAAAACAGTAAATACTTACTGTCACTGAAGTCAGCAGATGAAACTGGGAAAACCCACAATGAATAGATCTGATAAAGGGACCACTTCTGAATGCCCTGTTTGTGAGAGTGGAACAGTCCTGAGATGAGTCTGAGTGCTAAATACATGGTTAGAAAAGATTTAACATCTCCAACTTTATGTAGCATTGACAGACCCAAATTCTTCAGCTGCCCAGCAGGCAGTCCTCCAGCAGCACCTCAACAGCTTGACCTACTCACCCTTCGGAGATTCTCCTCTCTTCAGAAACCCTATGTCAGACCCAAAGAAGAAAGAAGAGGTGAGGTCTCAAATACTTCAGAACACATTCTTATGGATCAGTTTGTGGTTGTTGTAACTTCTCTATATGGATTAGTTTCAAAAAAGGGGTGCCGGATTATAAAATATTCCGGAGTACCAGAAGGGGGGCTATGAAGAGTCTGGGTGGGGGGGTCGGCGGGGAACTGTGCAACATGGGAGATGGCAGTGCTGCAGGACCAACCCGGCAGCACCCCAGCTGCTCTGCCTCCCCGGCTTCCTCAAGTCAGCCACTGGTGAAACTGACTGGCAGTGGACTTGGGGAAGCCAGGGGCAGAGCAGCTCCAATTGTCCGGCTGGCGGGAGCACTTCCGGGTTCTAGTTGGTGCCAGACTATCAGGAGTACCAGATCACTGGATGCCAGACAATTGGAGTTGTACTATAGTTTGAAAATCTGGTTTTGGGTGTGGTGTGTGTGGGATTTTTTTTTTTTTTGGCTTACATGAAAGTTTTCTTTGTTTCAGAGACTGAAACCAACTAATCCAGCAGCCCAGAAGGCTTTGACTACACCAACCCATTACAAACTGACCCCACGTCCAGCGACCCGAGTGCGACCAAAAGCCTTGCAGACAGCAGGATCTGCCAAATCTCACCTCTTTGATGGGCTGGATGATGATGAGCCAGCTCTATCAAATGGTGCATTCATGCCCAAGTAAGTCTTCTCTTCTCCTGTGGAGTTCAGTTTATTCAGAAAAATGCTTGTTTTAATCTTCCCCCTCTTTCCATATTGCTCAAGCTCTTATGAATCAATTATGTAAGTAGATTTACTCTCCTATTTGTATAGTGGTTCTGGTTTTTAATGAAGAAAGCTTATAGCTTTGGTGGTAATGTTTCCTATGTCATGTGTAGGATGCTTCCCAACGTATCTCTCAGACCCAAACTTTCCAGTGGGGTCAGTAAATGGTCCTCTGTGCTGTGTCTTCATATTGGGTAACTATGTAGGCTCTGTAGCTTGGTTGATATGGAAAGACCTGCACATAAGTCCGTCATAAAATATATTCTAGTGAAGATGAAAATGGTATAACTTGAATAATTGTCAAGTACTCTTAGAATAGTTTGTCAAACACAATGATCATCTGATTTAATTGTTACTTGGATGGGCAACTAGATTCTAATGTTACTTGTGACTGTAAAAGTGTTGCTTATTTCAATTAAGTGACACTATCCAAATCATTATCTCTGACCAAAATATATATTTTGGCTTGTATTAAAAATCTATTCTCTTTTACAAGCAGCTACCCTCAGAGTCTAATTGGTATCTTCCCAACCGATTGCATGAATTTTTAAAATGTCCTACAGGATCAGTTACATAATGTTAAGTCTTACCCCTCAGTTTAGATTGTGTCTTTTGGGGTTGTAGTAGGAAATCAGTTTCCTGTGTCTTCCACTCATTTAAGCCTTTCTGACACACTAGTATTTTGCGTTTTTACGTTCTACTTGAGTGGCATACCAGGTAAAAAGGGTTTGGATAAAAATATCCGAGGCCTTTTAGAAGTGACCTGTTTTCAGTAATAAAACAATTCATATATTTTAAGAATAGGACTTGGCGATAGATTTGTTTGAGACTCAAGTGCAGTGGTTAGGTCATTGGTATGACAGAAATCTCGCTAATATGTGGCAAGTCCAGAGGATCCAGAGAAGAGCAACAAATATGATTAAAGGTCTTAGAAAACATGACGCATGAGGGGAGACTGAAAGAATTGGGTTTGTTTAGTTTTTGAAAAAGAGAAGACAGAGAGGGGGACACACTAGCAGTTTTCAAGTACCTAAAAGGGTGTTACAAGGAAGAGGGAGAAACATTATTCTCCTTGTCCTATCTTCAGAGGTCAACAAGCAATGCGCTTAAATTGCAACAAGGGAGGTTTAGGTTGGACATTAGGAAAAACTTACTGCCTGTCAGGATGGTTAAACACTGGAATAAATTCCCTAGGGAGGCTGTGGAATCTCTAGCATTGGAGATACTTAAGAGCAGGTTAGACAAACATCTATCATGGATGATCTAGATCGGTGTTTCTCAACCTTTTTTTATAAAGTACCCCTTTAAAAAATAAGTACCTACAGTTTTCAGACACAATTTTTTTCTACCATTGCAACAGTTTTCAGACACAATTTTTTTCTACCATTGCAACACGTTTTTTTAAACTACTTAATTGTAGCTGGGCAGGCGATGAAATTTTTGGGTGTAAAAAGTACAAAAATAATAAAGCGCTGTAAAACTTAAAACAAAAATTCAGTTTTCTTCAAATTTCAGTTGTTGTGTTACCCCTCAGACTTCTCTCGAGTACCCTTAAGGGCACTCATACCACTGATTGAGAAACACTAATCTAGATGGTGCTTGATCCTGCCATGAGGGCAGGGAACTGGACTTGATGGCCTCTTGATGTCCCTTCCATTTCTAGTGTTCTATTTTAAATTTCTGAAATTTTCCCATCCGTGGAACTCTTGGGTCAAAAGTATGGATTTCATATGCTGCACATCGCTGACAACTGTGCTTTGGTATATTTTAGGAAGAGCATCAAGAAACTGGTTTTGAAAAATCTGAACAACAGCAATTTGTTTTCTCCTGTCAGTCGTGAATCTGAAGATCTGGCCTCTCCATCAGAGTATCCGGAGAATGGAGAGCGGTATGTTTGAGAGACAGCTGATTATGCTTCTACGAAATATGATTTCGTTATTACTTTCTTTTGAACAAATAAACCTATTGAACAAATTCTAGAATCTACATAGCCATGAGCTTACTTCTAAGCAAGTGGTTATTTGTGGGATCCACTGAATCTTCTACGAGAGCTGTTTTATAGACTATCTTTGCAACGTTGGAGTATGGACAGAACTTGGAGAGCATCTCTTCCCTCCCTAAAGAGTTTGAGACAACTGACTCATTTTAATAATAAAATAGGTTAACCTTGTAGGGACCATCTTTCACAAACAGTAGTACTGAAAAGCAAGCTTTTTTGGTTATCTGCTGTACTAATAATGGTAACAACAATGCTGCTGCTTTATTTTTGTAGAAGTGACTTTTTTCCCCTCCCCATCTAGTTGAGACTAAAATTCTTAATCGCAAAGCAAGCTGTTTTGGAGTAGGACTTCAGTTTCTAGACCTACAAATTCTAAACCAAGCAGTATAAAAAACAAAGATAATCAAGGCTGTGGAGTGGCTTCTTTATTAGGCAAGACTTAAAAAAAAAAAAAAAAAATTAGGGTTGTCTGGCTTAGGAAGGAGTGGTATAGACCTATGAGAGTGGCCTATAAAATGATTGATGTGGAAAAAGTGAATGTTTACCCTTTCAATAAATAAAAAGCGGTCACTCATTGAAATTAAGAGGCAGGATATTTAATATTAATGGAAAATACTTTTTCACACAGCTTGCAGTTGTCCTGTCAAATGTATTGTCACAGGATGATGTGATGCCCAAAAGTATAACTGAATTTAAAAAAAACCTAGATAAGTTCATGAAGGATAGGTTCATCAGTTGCTATTGGCCACACTCCAGGCAACCCGAAACTTCGGAAGGCGGGTGAATTGCTTTTTCTGTATGCACTCTCTGAATCTCTGGGTTTGGTCACTGTTGGAAGACAGGATGCTGGGCTAGGTGGGCCACTTATCTGACCCAGTATGGCCAGTCTCATGTTTGGTACAGGCTTTATCACCTGTGTATCAATTAAAACTGGACAGGAAACTTTTTTCCCCATCCTTTGAAAATTTCAAAGCTTTTCGGGGTGGGAATTTCCTATCCAGGCTTGTGAAGAGACCATTCAAAACCTTTGGTTCACGTCATGTATAAATATCCCATTCTAGCAATTTCAAAATAGTTTTTTCCAAATCTTTTGAAATAAACTTGGCAAAACTGACCTATTTTCATAAGTTTCCACAAATTATTAATTAGAAAATGCCAGACATTCTGTTTAATTACTGACTAGCTCTAATCTCAGTCCTGACCTGGAATTACCAACTAGTAAAGATAAAGGAAATACAAAAACTTTGTGTCCGTTAGCTCTGTACTGCTGAGGTTGCCAGTTGTGAATTAGGCATATCTACCTTAAGGTTGCCTTGATCCTTTGGGCAACAAAACATAGTCAGTTCTAAACCCATTTTCCCAAAACAAGGTAATCTATGTCCAGGTTCTAATGTTACATATGGCAGTGTCTTTGTGTGGAGGTAATTGGTGTGCCCTGTTATGAGGTGAGAAACAATTACGTATTGTAAGGTTAACACAAGATGTCTTTAGCAATGATTGTTTGAATGGCTTCATTCTTTTTTTAGGTTCAACTTTTTATCCAGATCTATTGACGAGAACCACAGACAGGAGGGAGAGCGAGAGGACGAGGACAATCACCACGAAGTGACTAGATTTTACACTAACCCCATTGCCAAACCCATCCCACAGACTCCAGAGAATGCAGTGCACAAACACCAGAATAATGTTGATGATACCATTGTGGCTTTAAATATGCGAGTTGCTTTGCGAAATGGTCTGGAAGGCAGCAGTGAAGATGCCTCGTTCCATGATGAGTCATTGCAGGATGACCGTGAAGAGGAGACTGAGAATGTATATAGTCTGCACCCAGCAGGTCAGTTTTGCACTGCTGTGTGGTGCTGCTCTTTAGTCTTTCTTCTTCCAGATCTTCCTCCTGCTTATCATTTTACCCCATCCTTTGCTTCATTTTTAATCTAATCTATAGTGCCCTTTAGTTTTGAACAGTTTCCAGCTTTCTCTCCATCAGATGTCATTCCTTGAAACACAAATTGTCTTACCATCTTCTCTCCCTCTTACCCAGGATAATTCCATGTGTTCATCCTATTTTGGATGACATACAGTTCCTGGAATGTCTCACTCTAATATAAACTTGACAGCGTTAATACGAGGTCTGGATATTTGAAGAATAGGCCCATCTGTGCTCTGGCTTTGCTGTTAGTTTAGTTGCATTGTACTCATTCTCAACTTCTGTTTAGGGCCCCTCAGCTCTCCTTCAGAATTTTCTTAATCATTTGCCAAGAAAACTAAAGTTAATTTTGTCGTCCTCTTTGTGCTAAATTTATTTTCTCTTGTAGGAATTGTTCTAACAAGAGTTGGCTACTATACCATCCCATCTATGGAGGATCTAGCTAAGCTTACCACTGACAAAGGAGAGTGTGTTGTGACTGATTTCACTATAGGTCGTAAAGGTGAGTGTAGAATCGTTTTTGCTCTGTGTACTTGCTTTGTATTGATGTGTGTCTTGTATTGATGTGTATTTGCTTGGTATTCCTTCAGCATGAATGTAAAATAGCTATCTTTTGTGTGGAAAATGTATCAGCCATAAGTGGGGAAAAAATCTTTAAATAACTTGCAAATTGGCTGCACTCTTAAGCTGTGTGAATTGGGTTACACAGTGAAACTAACATCATAGCTTGTAGAATTCCAACACTTGGCATCTGAAAAGAACAAACATTTTTGTAGTTGTTAGGTACTTGCAGGTAGCTTCAGTCCAAAGCTTGGACTCAGTATTTTCCATAAAATTGTTCTAGCTCAGCTTTATTGACCAAGCTGAGTGTTGCTTATTACTACTTGCATTTCACATTGGATTTTTACAGGATCAGTTATAATATGATTTTTTGGAAAATGGAAATAGACGAATACTTACCGTATATTCCGGCGTACAAGACGACCTCTGATGTTAAAAAAATCCCCCAAAAATCGGGGGTCGTCTTGTACGCCGGATGCCCCGCCGCCGGAGCCCCTCCGCGGCTTTGAAAGCCTCGGGGGAAGCCGGCGGGGGGGCAGCCCATGCGCGCCTGGGATGCCCCCCCGCTGGCTTCCCCCGAGGCTTTCAAAGCCGCGGAGGGGCTCCGGCAGGGGGGCAGCCCATGCGCGCCTGGGATGCCCCCCCGCCGGCTTCCCCCGAGGCTTTCAAAGCCGCGGAGGGGCTCCGGCGGGGGGGCAGCCCATGCGCGCCTGGGATGCCCCGCCGCCGGCTTCCCCCGAGGCTTTCAAAGCCGCGGAGGGCTCCGGCGGGGGGGCAGCCCATGCGCGCCTGGGATGCCCCCCCGCCGGCTTCCCCCGAGGCTTTCAAAGCTGCGGAGGGGCTCCGGCGGGGGGGGGGGGGGGGCAGCCCAGGCGCTCCTGGCGGCTTTGCTCCCGGTGCCTCTGGTCTGCTGGGGACCATCTCCAGCAGACCAGGGACACCGGGAGCAAAGGAGGCGGAGGGGCGCTGGGGTATAAGATGAAACCCTATCTTTTAATTAAAAAGATAGGGGGTCGTCTTATACACCCAGTCGCCCTATACGCCGGAAAATACGGTAATCTGAAGTTTATTTCTTGAACTCTGGACAAAACAATTGCTTTGTAATTTTCAGTGAGTGCTTGGGAAAAGATAGGCACTGATCAAGGATGCCGGATGAGCTGCCGGGGCAGTTCTTCTGTCAAAAGCCTTATGACTATATTAAGAAATTGAATGTAAAACTAGTTTGGTTATACAACAGCAAGACTTTCCCCAAGTACAGTAAACTTCCGATAATCCGGCACCTTTAGGACCCAGGTGGTGCCGGATTATCAGATTTGCCGGACTATCGGAAGGGGTCTGCGGTGGGGGGCGATGCCACCCCAGACCCCTCATAGCCCCCCCTTCCGATAGTCTGGCTCTGCCCCAGGTGTCCCTGATTCAGCTGGTGGTGAGTTTCAGCAGTGGCTGAATCAGGGACACCTGCAGCAGAGCAGCTGTAGTGCTGCCTGGTTGGTCTGGTAGCACCGACCCTTGGCGTGGCGAGACCAACCCGGCAGCACCCCAGCTGCTCTTGAGGACGCCTGGGGCAGAGCAGCTGGGGTGCTGCTGGGTTGGTCCCGCAGCACCGCTCCTCAGAGCTACTGGACCAACCTGGCAGCACCCCAGCTTCTCTGCCCCAGGTGTACCCAAGTCAGCCACTGCTGAATCTGATTAGGGGCTGATTCCAGGAAGCCCGGAGCAGAGCAGCTTTGCCTCCGGCTTCCTGGAGTCAGTTGCTGGTCGTTTCAGCAGCGGCTGAATCGGGGAAGCTGGGGGCAGAGCAGCTCCAATGGTCCGGCTGCCCGGAGCACTTCTGGGTTCCTGTTGGTGCCGGACCATCAGGAGTGCCGGACCATCGGAGTTTTACTGTAGTTGTATTGGCATCTAGAATATTGTGTGTAGTTCTAGTACTTTGAATTCAGCAAGGAGACAAATGATTTTTTTTTTAATCAGCCCTTTATAATTGAAGATAGGACCACTCAGGACAAGTGACCAACTTAAGTATCTTTTCCAGGCCACTTAGGAACCAGTATTTATTACTGAGAGGTAGCAATGGCCAGCAGACAAACTATTGCCCTTTTACAATGCTAAAAGGAAATAAACTGCTCAATTATTTGTTGAGTTAGTGGAATAGAAATGAAGTGTTTGAATAGCAATTTTAAAGATAGTCCAGGTAAGATGCATACAACGTGAATATTTACCTTGCAGAGATTGTCAATGCATTTCCCGAAGGTGGTATTCTAGCATTGGCTATGGGAACAAAAATACAGATTGGCTTTGTTTTGCTTTCCAGGTTATGGGTCCATTTACTTTGAAGGAGAGGTAAATCTAACTAACTTAAATCTGGATGAGATTGTGCATATCCGCAGGAAAGAAGTTATCGTCTATCCTGATGATGATCAAAAGCCACCAGTTGGTGAAGGTTTAAATAGGTAATGCAGACTTTGTGTTCTCTTTGGTTGGGGTGTGGGTAGCCTGCTAAATGGATTTTTTGTAAACCGATCACTGAAACGGGACTGTAATCCTTGTCATAAGGGCCTCTTTCTATTTTAGCTATCCCAGCATCCCACAAATCTAAAAAACCCTTTTTCAGGCATACAGTTGTATTATTCATCTTGGACAAAACCTTCTAGACAGTGGCTGTAGTGTTTCTGAACCTAAGTGTGTGGTATGTGGCTTGTTCATTGTCTGAGCCGGGGTCACTTGTGAGGGGGTGATACGGAAGACCACTAGCCACGTGACCCTACTTCCCAGCCTGTGTTCCCTCCAAGGTGCGCTTCTGTGCGGCCGTGCACAAAAAATTTGAAGCCCGCCCACCTTCTTCCCAGAGCCTCACAGTGGCACTCACCTTCCTGCTGGACCTGGAAGTAAGCAGCATGACTGCTCTCAGGACCTGGGCCATGTGACTGGCAGGGGCCGGGCAGCATTGGGGGGTGGCTGCTGCTACTGGGGGCTGAAGTCTCAGCCGTGTGGTGGGCTAACCGGGTGGTTTCCACGGGCCGAATTTGCGGACACATGGGAAGCTCAGGGGCAGCTGCTGCTGAGAGCTTAGGCTGCCGGGGATTTTCTAATGCCATTATCATTAATTCTCCTGGCTCAACAATTGTAAACTACATTATTAGCTCTTCTTTGATACTTAATTTTAAAATAATAATGACCAGGGCTCGCCAAGCAGTGGCGCGCCCCGCTCGTCAGCTGTGCGGTTCGGCACGCTGTGCATGTGCCGATCGTGCTGCGTGGCTGTGCCAGCTTGTAATCGACTTGCCACAGGCGAGTAGATTACACTAATTGTCGAGCCCTGATAATGACTATGTGATTATCATATAAAGAATAAGAAAAGGAACCTTAAGGCTCTTTTCTGTACTGAGTTCTGCTTGGCAGAAGTGTTGGGAAGCCAGTTACATTCTCCTGATCCTCTGAACTGAACTTCATCATTGCAGCACAGATTAGAACAGCTAGCACTAGAAGTTTCAGTGCAAACCCATGTGCAAGCCACTTGTCTTCTCTACTCTTTCTCACCCCTTGAATACTGCTCCTACAAGGCCATACAAGCATGTGACCAAAAAAAGGACAGTTACATCAGTTGAAAGCACCCCTATGGAAATGGAATTTTCAACTGGCCAGAACTAGCTGCTTTCTAGGCCCCACTTTGCACAGGAATGGCAATATGTAAAAATCTGACCCAGTGCATTAATATTAAGCTTACCAGATGTTGATGCAGGGCCTCGGACAGCAGAATTTCTGCCCTCGAATTGAGGTGTCAACCTCTCTTCTGTGGAGTGTCTTCGTGCAGTGAAACTATCTAATCCTGCCCCAAAAGTAGGTAGCATATTCTCCAAGGCAACTTCTCTGGATGGAGTTCCTATGCAGTCCACAGCGCTTATTTAAGTTGCCTCTGCCAAAAGAAACTTTTAATGAGGACACAGTGATAACAAAAGAAGCGGAGCTGGAACACTGAGTTATAGTTTGCCTATGTCATCAAGGTTGAATCTGTTTTCTTGTTTTGAAGAGAGACAAGAAAACCCTGTAAGTTAGAAATGGGACTATAGAAGTCCCAGACTCGGACATGGATAACCAATGCTGTGAAACACTTTGTAAAAAGATAAAATGTAGGATTTGAGAAGTCAGTTAAAAAAACCCAACTCAACACAAAACTGCTTTATAGAGTTTTTCTTTAACACAAAAGAAGAATTTTTAACACCCCAAACTATCAGAACAAAAGTGCTTTCAGTAATCAATTTAGAACAAAATAGCTTTGTAATTTGTTAGCAAAGGTGAAACAGAGGAAATATAACATGTCATTTAAAAAACAAGATGATCTGAAGGGAGGAAAGAGACATTCTACAAGGTACATAGCTGAATGATAGCCATGCTGTAATTTGTTGTTTCCCAAGTTCCAGCTATTACAGATTTTGAAAAAAAGATATCCATCTAGGTATTGGAGAGGAGAACAAAAATGAACTTTATCTTGCTACTTAAACACCCTTTTCTTTAGTTCTGTAGTTTAAAAACCATTTTATTTTGTTTTTTTCCAGTTCCAAGATGTTAGTCTTAAATGTGGATTAATCCCTGTATTTTTAGAGACAATGCTTTCACTGGTCTACACATGTAATTTGAAGTCTGAATCTCCCCTATATCATAACATCTTTGAAGAAATTGTATCCTGTTAGACCCATAGTAGTGAATAATTGTTATGAAACCAGTTTATTAAAAATTGAGTTATCTTGATTGTATCTATGATACTGGTGGTCTGTCATTTTCATGCAGTGTCAAAATCTGTTGAAGGTAATGTTTATGTTCTTACTGATAAGAATGAGAGACTCTGAATTTTTATTTAGGCTTGCCACTTCGGAGGCTAGCGTTCTTTTGCTAGAGCTCCTCCAATGATTCCCTTCAAAAGCTTTCAGATCCAAGAAATATTTTTGTATACTTTCCCAAACAGCAAACTGACTTCCAGGTCATTAGACTCAAGAAAAACATGATTTCAATAGTTTGTCCTTCTACAGTAAGTTCTCAAACAATATTCTGCTTTTATAGTCTGACATACAAACATGGCTTAATGGGCACTTATACATAGGGTTGATCAGGGAACAAAAATTGCCTATAATGCAGGATTTGAACACTGAATGTTTGCAATGCATTTGTCAATGATCTGATAGAGAAATATTTGTTTATAAAATACATGATAAATCGTGAACATAACTTGAGTGGTGAAATTTGTTTGCATATAATTCTGAACAGAAAAGCAAATATAACTGAATATAGTGTGAAAGATTAAACAAGCTCTGAAAATGAATTTTTCAGTGTTAAGGTATATCTGGTACAGTCAGCAGTTTGGAGGGTGCATTCCACAAGGATGTATATGGAACAATCAGCAAATGTCAAATAAATAAAAATGCAGAGGAACTCTGTCATTTTATCTTACACCACTCTCCTGCTTCCACCTTCTGTCCTACATCTACTATATGAAACATTGTAACAAATTCTAACTAGGCACAAAAATTCCCTTTTTGTCACCAAGGTCATAAATATTAGAAGGCTCTGTGCAGCCTTTTGCTGACCATTTGTCTGTCAGGTTTTGAGAGGCTCAGCCCTCCAGCTAAGTCACACAGTTCAGTCCCCTGCCTGGGTAACAAACAGCCTAACTGAAAGTGACAGCAGAATAAGAAAAGTAGAATATTGTTTGAGAACTTACTGTAGGAGGACAAACCACTGAAATCATGTTGTTTTTCTTGAGTTTATAATGAGCTGGAAGTAAGAGGAGGAACTCTGCAGGAGCAGGTTAGGCTCCTGTAAGGGAGGCGAGTAAGAACACTTCAGTGGAGCCTGAGTGGAATAGAAAAATGAGGTTAATCTAACATACTGAAAACTTTGCAGTATTAATTTTTTTGATTTGACTTTATTAAATAAACATTTGAAGTCATGTACCTTGTTAATGATCCCTTGTTTTAGCATTCTTTCTTCCATTTTTTTATGCACACGCACGTTAGTTAATATCTTGGGTGCCATGGTGGCACACATCTGAACAAGCGTACATGACCTCAATATTGGTGCACAAGACACAACTCACTCCACTCACGGACAGAAAATCTTACAGGGAACTTTGCTCCCAGCCCAAGGAAGAGGTAGAACAACCCTCTTCAGCTTCATTCTCTGCCCTCGCCCTGCTCTCCCACTCAGTCTGTTCCCCAAGCGATGTGGTCCAGGGCGCTAGCTGGGCCAGGGGTCAGGGTCCAGCACTCACTGTCAGTAGCAGAGGAAGCTGAGCAACATGGTCCCGGCTTTTTCTGCTTTCCCAGTCATATCATTCCACTTCCCACGAGTGATATGGGGGATTGTCCTGTGCACTCCCCTGGAGTGATGCTCCAGGAGAGCAGAGCAAGCTGAGGTCATGATTTTTTCTGTTTTTCCCCTACTGGTGAATGCAGGGTTGGGGGTGGAATCATGCTGCCTGGTGCCAGGGTGCCCTTCTCCCCTTCCCTCCCTCGTTTCCTCAGGCCTCCCAGAGGTTCTGGCCCTGTCAGCTGCTGGTTAGCCCATTGCTCCTCCTGCCCATAGTGTGTGCAAGGCATGTGCCTGTTCGTGCGCCCACACATTGCTCTTGATTTGAACCAGTGCTTACAGTTTGTTCCAAACTTGATGTAAGTGTTTTTTGAATGCCTCATGCCAAATTCAGTAATCTCATGCCCTTCTATTGTCTATTTAACAGACGAGCTGAAGTTACATTGGATGGAGTTTGGCCAACAGATAAAACATCTCGCTGCTTGATAAAGAGCCCAGAACGGCTAGCAGATATCAATTATGAAGGCAGACTGGAGGCAGTATCTCGGAAGCAGGGAGCCCAATTCAAAGAGTACCGTCAAGAGACTGGTTCTTGGGTGTTCAAGGTAATGTTCAAGGTTACTCATCACTGACTGCTTGTAAATTGTGTATTATAGAAGGATCTGGCTGGAACAGAAGTCAGAATCCTGGTTAACCTAGTAGCAGTCAGTGCTGTAATTCCTGTGCCTTTAAACAAATGTAATAAACAGTTGAATAAAGTGTTCTTCCTGATCCATGTAACTCATTATAAATTGTAGTACTAAAATTTTTCAGGTAGTGTACAGATCATTCTCATTATAATTATCACAAAGTGCAAACTGTCCAAAAAAGCTCCCAGGTGCCTTAAGAACTGGCTCGCTCACTCGCGCGTGCTCTCTCTCACATACAATGGGCTCGTCTACACTGGCCCCTTTTCCGAAAGAGGCATGGTAATTTCAGAGATCGTAATAGGGAAATCCGCGGGGGATTTAAATATCCCCCGCGGCATTTAAATAAAAATGTCCGCCGCTTTTTTCCGGCTTTTAGAAAAGCCGGAAAAGAGCGTCTACACTGGCCCCGGTCCTCCGGAAAAAGCGCCCTTTCCGGAGGATCTTATTCCTACTTCGAAGTAGGAATAAGATCCTCCAGAAAAGGGCGCTTTTTCCGGAGGACCGGGGCCAGTGTAGACGCTCTTTTCCGGCTTTTCTAAAAGCCGGAAAAAAGCGGCGGACATTTTTATTTAAATGCCGCGGGGGATATTTAAATCCCCCGCGGATTTCCCTATTACGATCTCTGAAATTACCATGCCCCTTTCGGAAAAGGGGCCAGTGTAGACGTAGCCCACATGTCTTATATAAAGAGTGAAGTTCCACAGAGTTCAGGTATGTTTCAGTACCCAGTTACTCATTAGAATATTTAAGAGCGGGGACTTTCAGACAAGGGACAATTAAGCACCCAACTCCATATGGAGTCTGTGGCACCATCTTCCCCATGTTTGTGTTCCCTTAGCAACACTCTGGCTTTTCTCATTGTACAGGTGGCTCACTTCTCTAAATATGGCTTGCAAGATTCTGATGAGGAAGAGGAAGAGCACCCTTCAAAAGTGGATGCAAAGAAGTTAAAAACTGCTCAAGTTCCACCCCAGGGGCAGCTGGTGCCCCAACAAATGGCGCTAAATGGCAAGCGAACGCCTCTATCACAGGTAGAAAAACAGTGCCTTGAAGTTGATCCTAAAAAGCAAGTTTAAAGTATAGCCACTTACCCTAAGACAGAGCCATTACTATTGTAAATGTCTCGGAGACAGAAGAATACAAAGCTTTTTAGAACTGAATTTACTCAAAATGGGATGGTGTTTCTGGTCTCCTACAAGATATTTGTGAGCTCTTTGTATACTTGATGTGCCCTCCCTTGTCCTTGGCATTTTTTGTTTGAAATTAGGGTTTTTATTGGTGGAATCTTGTTTTAATGCCATATTTGTAGGATATGGTATATTTTCCACTAACTGTGGAAGAAAACACAGCTTTGTTGTTACCTGAATTGCGCACATTGAGATTATCTCCAGTGCCTGAAAACAAATTGCTTTGTGCTCTAGTTTTTCAGATTGTATCTTCAGACTTCGTTCTGCATGCAAACTTATATTCTGGTATTTTAAGAATGTATTCAATTAAAATAAGCTCTAAAGTTTTTACACGTTTGGCTATGTAATTAATTTTAGTGTATATTGAGGTGGGGAGCAGTGCAATAGTTGCATTCTGAAGCTTTTTGTAGTAGTACATTATTGAGTCATAGTATGTTTATATACTTGCCTTAAAGGAAGCTGTCATTTTATCCAATTCCTGGCATTAGCCTATGTAGTTATATCCTTAAAATTGAATGTTGAATGGTTATAAGCAATTGTCAGATTTAAATAAAAATGGAACACTTTTCCTATCTAATATTGGGGAAAAAACCTAAACAGAATATCTCTGGCTAGCGTGACTACTGCAGACCGTATCAATCTAAACTAGGTCTTGTTAAAGGAGTGGAAAAGCATTTTATAATAGAAGTGTTTGTGGTAATTAGACAATCAAGCACTTGTGTCAAATGATAATCGCCTATATCCTGAGGTGAACTTGTAAATAAAAGTAGGACTGAAGTTGAATGCTAAAGGACATGAGTAGGATTCTTCTTGGTGTCCAGTCCTGCAATCAGTCCTTGTTATGCAATCCTCTTGCTGATTGGGTCTACATAGAAGACTCAGTTACTGTGTGCAGGAGAGCAGAATAAAAGGATGCCAGTCCCTAGCAACTGAATTACATTTTTGTTTTGGATCATATGCAATCTCTCTAGTCCACTCATAGTGAAGGCTGATCTCCAAGCTTTGCAGTTCACTCAGGCGTGAACAATGAACTTGTCCTTGGCATGAAGCATAGTTTCCTTTTTGCAGGTCAGGGACGAATCATTAGCTTTGTCGGCCTTTAGATATGGCTATTTACTATATCTTTTTGCCCTGGTTCCCTTCCTGTAATTCTGTGGGTGATTGAGGAGGAGTGACCTTGCACAGCCCAGAGAAGGAATAGAATGAGCTCTTTAGTAAGAAGATGCTGTTATTACATAGGCTGTATGTGAGGAAGCCTTTTAAAGGCACACTTACCTTCTGCTGATAGACCTTCCAATCTAGTCATACTACTTTTGTGCTGGAGATTCTCAAACTGAATTGGGAATGCCTTTCTGCCTAGGGAAAGTTAATATCAGACAGTGGCCCTGGAGAACTGAAGCATCCAGGCTGTGATTGCTTTGTCCACATGCAAGGCACCAGAAGTCTCTTCACATCAGTTTCCCTCAGCATTTCCTGTTATAACTATCACTGATGGCTTTCAGGAGCCAGATGACAAACCCAAACCCATTTGTCATACAGCAAGTGAGACCTCAGAGGTAGGAGATTAACAGAGATACATTACTATTGATAGTTTGGACACAGCACCGTATTCTAGCCATCGATGGCATATCTCGTGGGATTATTGTCTTTAGGCAGCCATGCTAAGTTTTTGTACTCTGCCCCAGTAAAAAGGACCCTGAAGTACTGAAGGATGTATTTTCATGTTCTATCTTGGTCACTAATGCAGTTTGTTCTGGTAAATCTAACTCCTGAATACTTACATTTCGGGAGATGTCCTACAGGTCGCTCGGAGGAAGGGAGGGGAGAGGAGTTTTTTTTTCCTAATTCCTTCCTCTCTCAGTCCTCAACAAAAACCCTCAAATAGTGGGAAACTAAATGGTTTTTGATTTACTGAATGTTCACTAACAGTTGCAGGCCTTTCACGGGAATAACGTAACTGTTAATTGTGGGCTTCCCCTTTTTGTTGGGAGTCGAGATAGCTCTTTGTATTTTGCCTGTTGTCATAGGTTTAGATATGGTAAGAGACAAAGATTAATTCTTCAGTGTTTGTCGACTGCATTAAAGTCCACATATGGAAAGTGCTATGAATGATAGAAGGTCACTTTAATCCCCAGCTTTCAAATGAGTCAGTGAAACTTGTGCTTGATGTTAAACTTAGTTTTGCAAATCTTATTAGCATACTCTAAAACATGATCATGATTGCTGCAAGGAACTTCCTATAAAATACTTTTGATTTAAGGATGTTAACAGCTATCCAGCTAACTGATGTGTGATTGCTGTTAACAGCAACAAATCTTCCCCCTCCCCCTCCCCCCCAAAAAAGTGCTCTGCATTTAAAACACAGGCTGGCTTATTCCCATCCCACCCGTCCCAGTTTTAAATCAACTGCACGCAGGGAAGTTGCCTGACACCTGGTGCTGCTGTCTCTGTATCAGAGGTAGCAGCACAGAGTGGCAGCAGCCCCTATCTGGGAGGAGCCCCAAGCTCTCCATGACCGAGGCTGCTCCGTGGCATGCTGGAGCAGCCTCTGTCTGCGGGACACTTGAGCCACCTGTGGACAGGGTCTGCTGCCTTTGTATCAGAGGCAGCCATGTGGAGCAGCAGGTGGGAGCCGGTCTGTGCAGGGAACTGAATTTTTTTTGGACTGGCTCCTGCCTGCCACCTCCACACTGCTGCCTCTGATACAGAGGCAGCAGCAGGGTGTGGCAGGGAGCCCAATGGCTGCCAGCCCTGCCTCCGGGGGCATTGAATAACCATGAAACCACTAAGCATTGTTGCACTTACATGATTACTAAAATAAATGATTTCTGACTTAAAACAGTAACAAAACTGAAATGGTATTGCACATTTTCTTGATACAAAATACTTAATCTGAGTTGTCATAAGTATAAGTGGCTCTTCAGATCTGTTTCAGGGAGTCTATCTTAAAAGGAAACCTGCACTGGAAGAAAAATGGGGTTTAGTTTTATGTATGTTGGCTTCATATTTTGTTTGAGGTGTGCTTGTTTTATCTTAAACTCGGGAACATGAATTCTTGTCTTTCACTTTGCTGTTCTCATGTAGAAAGATTTGGCACTTGGTTGTAAATTAAAGATTTGTTGTGAGTTATGAATGGCTTTTATTTGAATTGATGACACATCAAACAGATGCATGAATAAAATTTTTTTTGTCAGATTTCATTTGCATGGTATTGCTACCTTAAAGTACAGTACATCTAGCCCTATAGCCTTATGGACATGTTCCATGCATAAAATTCATGTGGCTATGGCATTATTTTTTTTATATGGAGTAGTAAAGAGGTGGGTTTAGCTGTCTTAACAGCTAGGAAAAAGGAGCCAGTACTCTTGAGAAGTTAATCATCTACAGACTTACAGAGGATCACAGTT
This sequence comes from Pelodiscus sinensis, assembly GCF_052426305.1. Lineage (NCBI taxonomy): Eukaryota > Metazoa > Chordata > Testudines > Trionychidae > Pelodiscus > Pelodiscus sinensis. The sequence continues at coordinate 348,641,298 of NC_143052.1, read as the reverse complement.
TGGGAACTGGCATAATCCGAGTTCCTCAATCATTGAGTGTTCTAGAATAAAATGTAGATGAGCCTTGACTTTACACTTTACAGCTATCCGAACTCTTCTGGAGGAAAAACATAGTGCATTAATCTGCTTTTCTTTTAGCACCATGGTTACCAACCAGTAGATTGGGATCTACTGGTAGATCGTAGAGCCTCTGACAAGTGATTCTGACTGGTCTGGCCAGGAAGCTATCAAGTGCTAGCACTTCAGTTGCCCATCCACCCACTGTCATGCTGCTCCTGCCCTCTACCTTGGAGCTGCCCTCCTGGGAGCTTCCTGTTAGCTGTACAGGATGCGGGAAAGAGAAGAGGAGGGGGCACTGATGTCAGTGTCTCTTCTCCCCCCACTTCTGTACCCTGTCTCCACACAGACAAGGGGATGGAGGGAGCTTGGCAGTGCAAATCTGTCACTCATGCTGTGTGTGTCTCTGTCATTCTCACAAACACCAGCTGTCCTACACTCTTATCTCCTGACCCAATACACATGTGGGGGGTGGTTGTTACTACTTTTACTGCTGGCAAGTGTAAAAGTATTTTTTGGTTTTTGACTGGTCTGTGCATTTCATAATTTTCATTTCTCTCATGCTTAAATGTAATTCTTTAGTAGTGAGTTTAAAAATGCCTAACCTGTCGTGGCTGGAGTAATTATCCCTATGGTAACTGCTGCTCCTGGAAGTGGCTGGCGTGTCCCTGCAGCCCCTGAGAGGCAGAGCAGGGGGTCTCCACATGCTGTCTTTGCCTGCAGACACCACTCCTGCAGCTCCCATTGATCAGTAAGAGGGAACCATGGCCAGTAGAAGCTGTGGGTTCAGTGCCTGTAGATGAGGGGCAGGACACGGAGCCCTAGAGCCATTGCTGTATATGCCAGCTACTTTCAGGAGTAGTGCAGGGCCAGGGTAGGAGTAAGTCTGCATTAACTCCACTGCTCTACCACCTGGAAGCCATCTCAGTTAAACAGTGCCCAACCAGTGTCTGCATCCTGAACCCCTGTCCTAGCCCTGAACCCCCTCCTACATCCATCCGCCTGCCCCAGACATGAATCCCCCTGCACCCAACCTCCTTCCCAGAGTTTGCACCCTGAAACTCCTCCTGGACCCCAATCCTCCACCTTGGGAAAGCCTGGAGCTCCTCCCGCACGCCAAACCTTTTGGCCCAAGACCAGAGCCTGCACCCCAATTCCCTACCTCCAGCCTGGTGAAAGTGAGTGAGGATGGGGGATGGAGTGAGCAGGGTGAGCTCTCGGAGAAGGGGCGGGAAGGAAGTGGGGCAATGCAATTTAGGTTTGAGGTAGATCTTACATTGCTCTTAAATTCAAAAAGTGATGTGGTTAAAAAGGCTGAAGATCACTGTTTTGGCAGGTCACATTTACAAGAAAGAACTGATCTAATCATGGGTGGGAGGGATTTGGAAGACTTAAAGGAACGTACCCATAGAATGTTCCCCAAAGTGAAGGGGAAAGTTAATTTGCATTAAGCCATGCTTTTGAAAATAGATGGTTACTGCCTTATTGTGACTCTAGGGAAAACAGGACTAGATAATGACGATTTCTAAATGTAGAATCTAACTTGGAACCCAGAAATGACCAGTGAATACTTCACTTGCAGTTGACTGTTGAAGCCATTGAATATGCTTGCTTTTCCTCTCTGCTTGCTACGTCTCTCTACATGACCCAGAATGTGCCATCATCTAACACAGTTTCCATCTCTTTGTCTGCAGAGCCCAGAAGTCGAGCAACTGGGAAGGGTTGTGGAACTAGACAGTGATATGGCTGACATCACCCAGGAACCAGCTCAAGATTCAGTAGTAGAAGATAGCATTACAGAAGAGCCGGAACTGGTGCCTGCTTCAACGCACATTGCATCTTCGCTTGGTATAAACCCTCATGTCTTACAGGTGAGCAACTTACTGTTATAAATCTAAATGGTAGGTCCCACTCTTGCTTTATCAAACAGTCCACTTTCTACCCAATTTCCTGGACTTGACTGCAGAACTGAGTATAACGTATACAACTTTGAATGCAGTAGATATTACATTTGTCGTACCCAAGAATCTCCGTATTTTACTGTATTAATTATTGGTAAAGTGCTTTATGTATGGAAATAAAATTGCTCTAATTTAAAACGAAAAATGTAAGTGCTGTGATGACTTGCATTGGTTTCCAGCCAGGACAGACTATCACTGGACAGACACTGGACAGCTCTAGTGAAAATCTGCATAATGTGACTATTTGCTATCTCAGCTGAAAAATAGTGTTCAAGGTGCTATATATGGGTGACTTAGTTTTCCTCTGACCCAGTATTAAAATGCTAATACAGCTTCCACACCTGCAGTACTGCTTGGTTTTCCATTCAAGTACTGACAACCTAAATAAGGTTTGAGAACACAAGATCAGCACCTGAGGTCATATTGATCAGTATTGGATATTAAATAGTATACCACTATTGTAGTTTAGCAGAGACTTGTGTAGACTTAAATCACTGGTTCCTCATCAGTTACTTTTAGTTCTCATTTTATAGCTATCCCATCAATCACTCCTGATCGAATTTGAAATGTAAATTTCAGCATGAATGGATCAGTAATGGTTCATATTTCACTTTTAAAGATGGCTTGTTTTGGGGAGACACTAGTTAGACCTGCTAGCTAAGGTTCCTCCAAGCTGTGCATCCAGCTGCCTAGCAAGCCCCATGCAGAGACTCACTGTTGCCTCTGCCTCAGCATAGAGCACTGCAGCTGTTCTGTGCTGGAGCTTGGGGAGCGGCTCCTCTCCCCCGGCCTTAGCACCCAACCTGGAATTGCCTCAGATTTGCTGCAGCTAAGGGACAGGTGCCCTCCCACCTGGAGGTGCCCTGGCTGGGGGAACAGATGGCTCTCCACTGGCTGCACTCACTGGAGATGCAGGAGCTGTGGAGAGCCACCTCTCTACTGGCCCTAAGTTGCTTCATGTGAGAGGGATGGGATATTCCCGTCCCCCTGGGGGCAGCCTGCACCACAGCCCCTCACCCTACCCCCACAATGCACTGTTCATATGTGGAATTACTTCTGTTATGTGATGCATCACCTTCATATTGGTGCACATAATGAAAGTCGTTTCCCAAATGGACATAAAGTGGAGGAGGGAACACTGCCTGCTAGCCACTGCTAATTTGTATCAAGTGTTGAAGGTTGTGCTAGCATGCAAACTTGCTTTTTGGTTACTTTAGATCATGAAAGCTTCTTTGCTCGCTGATGAAGAGGATGTAGATTTGATCCTGGATCATCGCTTTGGTAAAAAGCCTACAAAAATGGATACTTCTCAAGAGATCTGCTCTCCCAGGCTTCCAATTTCAGCATTGCAAGGACAGAAAAGACACTCCTCAGGTACTGTAAGGATACGTATATATGCATCAGGAGATGTCCATAGGTGTTAGTTTTCCCTGGGAAAAGCCATTTTAAAGTTAACATTTACAACTTGTTTTGGGCAGCTGGTGTCTCTTGTGAATATCCTTATTTTCTAGATACTGGTTCTCTTTCTGGTCTGACCAACAGTGTTAAAACTGGGTCATTATTTAAATATGCATTTGAGAGCATTGGGATGGTATAAAGAGATGGTATAAGTTTAATACCAATTAACTGCCTGTAAGGATGTTCTGCCGTTAATTACATATACAGCTCACTTTGATACCAGAAGGAATTGTGTGTGTAACCAACAGCTGTTGACCATAAGCGAATGCATAGCTTTTATATTTAAGAAAGTTGCAATGCTGTCAACAGTAGCACTGCATGGCTCACAAAAGTGAAGTGTGCTTAACTGGGGTGTCTCCAAAAGGAGCCAGTTTAAGCCCAGTGATGCTTAGTAGTAATGCTTGCAGGTGTCCTAGGAAACAGTAAGTAACTAAAGCAACGCCTTTTCTAAATCTAAGGCCACACACATTTGTCTGGCAAAGAGGAGCATCTGTTTTTTTCTCTGAGGTACTCAAAGGCCCTTGTTGTGTAGTGTTCAGACTGTCTAGTATGTTGACTGTTTATGATCATACTTGCCCCATTTATGCTACAGTCAGCTGCATTTACAACTGACCTGCCTAACTGTATAGAAAATGTTATTGACTATTAGCTGCTCTGAAGTTTTGGTGACATTTCAGAACTTCTTAAATGACCTGTTAAAAAAAAATCTCAAGGCCTTTGCATTTAAGTTCCTCAATCTTCCTTTCAGTTGGAGGGCTGCTGCAATCAAAATTTGCAAGTATATCTTTCCTCTCAAGTGCTTCTCTGCAAGATTTTCATGGACCAAGAGCAGCTTCTTTAGGCAATCCTCCATCTGCAGCCTCTTGGTCTGGCCTTCCTACACTAGCCTCTGCATTCTCCATGCCCAGCGCAGCTCCAGAGGTACAGCTGAAAACAGTGGGAGCCTGTAGGCAGCAAGGTCTCATACCTCTGGAAAAATCAGTCACTCATGGAAAAGGAAAACTGCTAATGGATATGGCACTCTTCATGGGGCGCTCATTTCGTGTTGGTTGGGGACCCAATTGGACTGTTATCAATAGTGGAGATAAACTGAGTGGATTGAGTGAGCCAGAGGATCTTCGCAATGACTCCGTGGAATATGGATTCTTGCCAACTCCTGTTGCTCCTAAATCGTGAGTGGTGATTCATAAGACTAGTTCTCCCTTACAGATATTAAGGATATTAATGGGTAGCTGGCTAATCCCAGTTAACCACAACATCAGTCCCCCCCTCTTATCCCGCCCACGTGCTCTGCATTTGAAACTTGGACTGGCAGGCTAGCTCAGTCCCAGCCTGTTGGCCCAAGTTGTCAGTGAGCACCATGCAGGAATGCTGCCTGCTGCCCCACACTGCTGCCTCTGTATTAAGGATGCTAAATTGCATTTAATCAGCTAATAGAGTAGTCGATGGCATTTCCATCGACTTCTCGATTAGTCTATAAGGGGGGAAACTGCAGAGCCGCATGCTGTGTCTGCCTTTTTAAATATAGCCCCGGACGGCTGTTACTACATTTAAAAGGCAGAGGCGCAGCAGGGGACTGGACATGAGCCAGGACTTCAGCTGCTGTGCCTCTGCGCCTCCCCTGTCCCTGCCCCCTTTGTGGAGACAGTGCTGGGGGGAACTGGCTTTTAAGTCCTTCCAGCTCCTGCTCTCCGGGGGGGAAGGGCGGAGAGGAGTGAGGTGTCTACACACATAGCAAGTCTAACAGATGTGTAAATTAATTTGTAAGTATTGGACTCTTTTCAATGCTATTGTCATTATCTTCCACAGACTTTCAGAATCTCCCTTTAAGATTCATATAGAAAAACTGACCTTAGAACAAAGGAAGACAGATGGAGACCAACAGTTGTACCTCACCCCTCTGGACATAAAGCTCAAACACTGTACTGTCCACATGGATGAACGTTGTCCTCTGTTAGCAGCCAACCCGGGAGTGTCTGCCATACATGACTATGCTGACTGGGTTAGAGACTTGTGTGGAGACTCAGCTGAAATAGAATGTGAGTGCCAGGTTATACACTTCGGGGCAGCTAGCATCTTAGTGAGAGAGCAGTTTAGAACAAGTTCTCATTTTAAAGTGCAGCAAAACCAGAATAAAGTGAAAGAAGAATTGGCAATAAAAAGACACAAAAAGGAGCAATGTTTTTTCCAGAACAATGTTTAATTGACATGAAGCAAACTCTCCACAATCTATTTTTATTCTTGTATTGACAGACATTATTTTAAATGTACTGGTTATGCCCACCTCCTTTTCATTTTTTTTACTGTAAAATGGCTGGATCAGGTTCGCTCTGGGCTTATGCTAATCAGTTGAAATAAATTTGAGTCCATCTATTCCCCTATGAATGTAGGCTAAATATAGTACTGATACAGCCCTCACTACAGCATTGTTCCAAATTCCTACTATATACCTCACTCTTTTGTCACCAGTTAATTTTTTTTCTTTTCCAGCTGTAGTAAAGCAGTGGTGTTTAACATGGATGTTGTGTGAGGCAATCTGGGGCCACCTGAAGGAGTTGGAAGCCAGCTTGGAGGAGCCCAGTGAATACATTGTGACCTTAGAGCGCAGGAAAGCCTTTTCCCGCTGGCTGTCGCAGACTGCAGCAGCACGGATTGAAGAGGAAGTGTCGTCCCAGTACGAGAATCACATAGAAGCTGTGTTTAGCTATCTTACTGGGAAGAGGATCAGTGAGGCTTGTAAGGTGGCACAGCAATCAGGTAATAATCTTATAACTCACAGCTGACTTTGGAAAAAATGCTGCAGTCCTTATATATCCCGTTGTTAGGTTCAGCCTTGCTACAGAATTGCATGCTTATTGAAGAAAGCATACGAAAGGGAGCAAATGGGATGTTTCTACTACAAATATCTTTTGGTGGACTAGAGAAGAAACCTCTCTCGGGATGGAAGCTGTTAGAGGGCATTTTACAGTTCAGATGCTAATCTCTAGGCTGAGGCTTTAGTGATTTCCTACTGATAAGAACTGACTGCTCAGTGTATTGATTTTTACTTGCTTATGACAGTGAGAGGAATAGTTGTAGCCATTTTGTGTTTTATCTATCTGGGCGACCTTACAGTTGTTACTTGTAATGACTATTCCAGTATTAGTGTATATCTGCTGTGTTCAGAGCTTTATAGTCCAGTAAATGTGTCTTGAATATTTCAATTTCAAAGCAGCTGTAATTGGACCAGTTATTAGTTCTTAGATTGGAGTTTCAACAATGTAAGAGAGCACATCCTCTGCAAGCCATTTATTTCAAGGGCTTTAATCTGTGTGAGTTGCACACCAGAAATTCTTTCCCTTTGAGTGCAAACCTAATTAGTCTAATTTCTGTGCTGCTGACTTGAGCGTATGAGTTACCGCCATTTTTTTTTTAAAATCTCCTTGTTCATTTGTGGCTGATAGTGTCCCCCATTCTACTGTGCTCACAACAGTTGTTACATAGGGAACTAACTAGTAAGCAGCCTGATTTTCCTGGCCCAACCATACTGCATGTTGTAGGGTTGTGGTCTGGGACGTCCCAGAGGACTCTGCTGATATGCTGTCTGATTTCCTTTAGGCGATCACAGGCTTGCTCTACTCCTTTCCCAGTTGGTAGGCAGCCAGCAGGTTCGGGAGCTTCTCACAATGCAATTAGTGGACTGGCATGGATTGCAGGCAGACTGCTTCATCCAGGAGGAGAGACTGCGCATCTTTGCTTTGCTGGCTGGGAAGCCCGTAAGTCTTGCTCACAACCTGTGTGATGTGTGTATTGAAAGTTAACTACTGCTAGAGAAGAAAAATAAACAAGTATGTCTTTTAGATCAGGGCGCTCAACCTTTTCTTCGAGGCCAACCCCAGGATGCTATTATAAACTCGCTGGCTTGCCTGTGCCATCGTTGTCTTTCTGCATATTCAGTAGGTTAGAAGCTAGGACTGGTGGTAGGGGTAGCAAGCAGAGCAATTACCTGGGGCCCTGTGAAACTAAGTTGCTCAAGCTTTGGCTTCAGATCCATGGAGCGGGGTTTGGGCTTCAGTTCCAGCTCTGTGTGGCATGGCTCAGGCTTTGGCTTTCTGCCTCAAACCTCCGAGGCTCTTACCCTGACCCTGCTCTCTGGCATATTTTGGCAGACACTCCTGAAACTTGCTTATGGGCCCCCTGAGTGGGGAGGCCCCGATTGAAAATGGCTGTTGTAGACTAGCTCTTGTTAAGTGAGGATCTTATATGTTCTGGAGTTGCTATTACGAGTATTACACTAACTTCCCAATACATGCAGTACAATGGTTTGTGTCCAGTCTCAAAACTATTAAATACAAAGGGAATCACTTGACCTGTTCCTAATGCTTCCTTTCAATGGTAAATGTTGCTCTCTTATAATCTTGTCAGAGGCTACAAAATTAGGCATTGCACATTATCAGCACATAAGAATGGCCGTACTGGGTCAGACCAAAGGTCCATCTAGCCCAGTAGCCTGTCTGCCGACAGTGGCCAGTGCCAAGTGCCCAGGAGGGGGTGGACCGAAGACAATGATCAAGTGATTTTGTCTTGTGCCATCCATCTCCAGCCTCTGACAAACAAAGGCCAGGGACACCATTCCTGCCTCCTGGCTAATAGCCGTTTATGGACCTAACATCCATGAATTTATCTAGCTTCTCTTTAAACTCTGTTATAGTTCTAGCCTTCACTGCCTCCTCTGGCAAGGAGTTCCACAGGTTGACTATATGCTGTGTGAAGAAAATTTCGCTTATTAGTTTTCCTTCACAGTGTAATATTGTAATATAATTGTAATTTTGACTGCAAACCTGGTTTAACTCTTGCAATCTGTTCAGGTGTGGCAGTTATCTGAGAGAAAAAGCATTAATGTGTGCTCGCAGCTGGACTGGAAGCGTACTATTGCCATCCACCTCTGGTATCTGCTTCCACCAACAGCTTCTATTTCGAAGGCACTCAACATGTATGAGGCAGCATTCCAGGTATGTCATCACATGCATGTAATCACACGCCTTTAAAAATGGGAAACACTTCTCTTTTTTGGGTTCCTGTCCAAGCATTGTAGCAGAAGTTGGTGTTCTTAAGAATTCACAGAACACGTTTTTCAAATAAACAATAGAAACCAGCTTCCATTTCACACTCGGGTTAATCAGCAAACTCTGACTCATTCCTATCTGGAGCAGAAATGGGTTAGCAGTTACAGCTAATTCCACAACCTCTTCGCTTTTGCACGAAGTGATTTAGTTCAATCGAAATTGAACTTCACGATTTTCCATCTGAACATTTAATGCCAGCCTTTCAAACTCATGGCAAACTTCTTGTTGCGTTTTGAATATTTTGTACTTAATTGTACATGGTTCATGTAGCAAGGTTTGGTACAACGCTTTCAGCTATAAGACTGTTTTCAAGCCCTGCTTATAATTTTGCTAAACTTTAACTCTTTAGGCAGAAATTTTGTTGGGTGTCTGTATTAGGCTGAATTTTTTAGAAAACTAAGCAAAATCAGTCCAGCTGTTTCTCAGAATGAGATTTGGGGGAAAATACATTGATCACTAAATTGTTGTAATTTTCATTGTAGGCTCTTCCATAGTTTTGAGCAAGTACTTGACATTTGGATCAGGGTTGCTCTACTGTAAGGAATATGTCTTGTGCCATACTTGTAAAAATCTGTCCACATTTGGCCTCTGAAAATCCATGTAGTTTTTCCCAAAAGTTGGAAGATATGGGACTGTGTGGAGAGGCGCTCTCTTTCCAGTGTGCTCAGTGCTCCAACTGACTTGGTAGCAAAATGCAGAGGGCATGCAAGGATGTGGAGGGCTGGCAGGTGGGAGACTAGAATGGGGAACCAATGAATAGGAGATGGATGAGAGGTTCCAAAGGATGCAGTAGGCCAGCCACAAGCTGGAGGGGCTGAGGAACAAGAATCTTATTGCTGGAGTGTTCTCCCTAGGAAATCACAACACAAGCACAATAAAAGAAAGGTGGTAAGTCTGCAGACTTACTAGGGTCAAACAAAGATTTTTTTTATTTTTTCTATTTACTTTATAATTAATTTTCCATTTAAATCAATTAACTATTTTTATTCTTTTAAGACAATATAACATACAAAGAAAAAGTAGAGAAACAGTACAGTTAAGAGTTTTTCTGACCACACAGGCAATATTCCCACTGCTTCCTGATCCCCAAAAAGAAAAGTAGCCTTTGTCCTGGCTTAGGTTTAAGAAAGATTGGTACATTGTCCTTGACTTGTTGGGGAGCTCAGACCCCCATGGACAGGAGCTGTTGCTACCCTGCGCCACTGCCTCTGTGCAGCGGAGGCAGCAGCGCAGAGTGGCAGATGGCTCCCTGGGAGTGGACCAGGAGTGCACTGGCTGCCGGCCCTGCCCATTTAATATTGTTTCTTCATCTCTAAAATGGGGATAGTCAACTCAAAGGGATGCAGTGAAGCTAAATCCCTCGTTGTTCGACATGCTTGTATGTTACAATAAGTGCCATAGAAAAGCTCTTGAGGAAATCATCTCTGAATTCGTAGAATGGTTTTCAGTTGTGTTCAGCTAATAAGGCCCAGAGCAATACTTTGGCTGGTGAAAGTAAAACTCACTGAGTAGCATTCCATAGTTTGTATCCTGCAGTGTGTGCTCTACTTCGGGGGTGGGGAAGAGGAGAGGCATGATCACATCACTTCTGTATTCTAAGGCTTCTGCTGTGCAACCTTAATTCTGGCACTTCCTATCTTTGATGTAACTGACTGCAGCCTTAAAAAATATGTATCTTGTGTATGTAATGTAGTAAGTTGAGGGTCAGTAACATGGAGTCAGCAGGCCTGAATAGAGGCCTGTAACATGAAAACAGCAACAGGCCTGGACTCTAGTGAGCAAAACTTTGGTTCAGGAACAGAGCAATACAGGAGCCAAGAAAGATACCCTAGTGAAAACTGCATGATTGGATAAGTTAGGACATAGAGAGGCACCAGGTACAGACTGTGTACAGGTAAACCCTGACCAGACTGCACTGAACACTGACAGTACGACACTGGCAGTACGACATGTAACTTCCTATCTTTTTAAAACAAGCTGAAAAAATCCCATTACTACTTAAAATAGCTGCTGTGGTATTTTAAAAGGTAGACTCTAGCTACTAGAGGTGGCTATTACAGGGAAGCTAGTGGTCACTACATTGACTTTTGGGTGTACTTTCTGCAGCAGAAAGTATGTCACTCATAATACAACAGGTTTGTGAGACTCTGGATGTGTGCTGTATGCAGCAGTGCTCTTCAATTTGATTTTGCTGTCATTAAGTATTGTCTGTGGTACAATCCTCTACAGAACACCCCAGAAAGTGAAAAATATGCCTGCTGTCCCCTGCCTCCCTACCTAGAGGATTCTGGCTGTGTAGTTGAAGACGACGACAGTACAAAGAGACCTCTCAGAGATGTCTGCTTTCACTTGTTAAAACTCTACAGTGACAGGTAAATGGAAATCTGAACACTCTAGAAGCTATTTATTGGGTCCATCATACTTGTTGTCTTGCAAATATAAAATTAATTAGTCATAGATGTTTCATCTCATATGATCTGTCCCTAAAGGTGTTTGAGGAAAACTGTGAAGACTTGCCCTCCAGTCTGTGGGGTTATGCAATTCTCTAGTTACTCGACTATTCTATAGTCCCGGGGGTGAGGCTGGCAGCAAGTGTGCTCCAGCCCCACTCCTGAGGAGCTCCCTGCCCCTCCATGCTGCTGCCTCAGTATCAGAGGTAGCAGTGCAGGGTGCCAGGCAGGAGCTGGTTCGCATGGGGAGCCAATTTAAAAAACAGCTCATCTGGGCCAGTGGAAACTGAGCAGGGCTCCCTGCCTGCTTGGCTCCTAATGCACTTTAAATGCAGAGCTATAGCAGGGGTTTGTCCCAGACCTGGCAAAAGCCAGGACTGAGACAGGCTGTTGGCCAGCCTGCTAAAAAATGTACTTGGAAGGGCGAGGGGGAAATGCATGTAGTCTATAGCATTGCTTATCGGTTAATCAACTACACTACTACATCCCTGTCACAAACTAACAACCCGGTATAAGTAATGTCTATAACTAGGGCTCGACAATCCGCGGCAAAATCCACTTGCCAGCCCCGCACCGCACATGCGCCAGACCCACACTGCGCATGCACGCACTGCCGGTAAACGTGGTGACCAGTTGAAATCTACTTGCCATGGGCGAGTAGATAAATGGATTTGTCGAGCCTTGTCTATATAACTATACTTGTTCCCCTGTAACTTAACCATTACTCAGAACACAAACTGAAGTACTCTTGTCTTCTAATGTTCATTTGTCTGTTTCTAAGCTGCTGATAAAATAAAGCAGCACCTGCATATTCCCAAGAGGAAAAATGATGCTCTGGATGTAAACTCAAGAAGCTTGGTAGAATATTGGCTATTAAGCTAATATTTAAAGTTATTTATATAGGGTACTAACTTACTTCTGCAGGCATTCAGTAAAGAAAATAAAGGGATTGTCAGGAATTAACTATCAGTAATTGGATTCATTATGTGGACACGAGAGGCTCACTTGCTTTTTGTAACCTGTTCTAAATCTATCTCCTTGTAGATGTTATGATCTCAATCAGCTGCTTGATCCTAGAAGTATAACTTCTGACCCATTGGATTACCGTCTTAGTTGGCATCTGTGGGAAGTGCTTAGAGCCTTGAATTACACTCATCTATCGGAGCAGTGTCAAGGAGTGCTGAATGCTAGCTATGCTGCCCAGCTCGAAAGTGAAGGACTCTGGGAGTGGGCCATCTTTATACTACTGCATACATCCAACACACAGTAAGTACAAGGCAGTAAAAGTGCAAGACTTCTCTCGCTCTTCGCTTTGGAAGGAGTAATTTTTGTTGTATACAGTGCCCTTACCTATGGACACTGGTGGTTGACCTTAGAGCATCATTTTTGAACATAGAACGGCCATACTGGGTCATCTCCGTGTGGTGCTGCTGCTTTGAAGTACCCTCTCTTCCCCTCCTCCTCCTTTGCTGCCCCTGTCTGATAGAGGCAGGAAGGGGGGGGGGGGGGCGCAACTAGTCCAGTGTTTCTCAACCTCTTTTTATAAAGTAGTCCCTTAAACAGTACCCCCAGTACCTACAGTTTTCACACACATTTTTTTTTTCCCTACCATTGCAACACATTCGTTTAAACAACTTAATCTTAACTAGGCAGGTGACAATTTTTGGCGTAAAAATTACAAAAATAATAAAGTGCTGTAAAACTTAAAACAAAAATTCAATTTCCTCCAAATTTCAATTGTGTTGATGTACCCCCCCAGACGTGTATCAAGTACCCCTATGGGTACTCGTACCACTGGTTGAGAAACACTGAGCTAGTTGACTCGACTATCCGATAAGCATTTTCTTAACATCCATACTCAAAATGAAATTGTCGGGGGAAGGGGCTCCGATTTTAGGGGGTAACCATATTGCCACCCTTATTCCTGCACTGCTTTCAGAGCCGGCAACTAGAGTGAGAGCAATTGGCCACCCATCCAGTTCTAAAGGCAGCATCACCACCAGCTGCAGGACAAAAGTAAGAGTGGCAGTACCACAACCACTCATACAATAAACCTGTGACCCATCCAGTTCCTTCTTGGGTCAAGGATCCCTACAATTGCAACACTGAAATTTCAATTTAAATAGTCGAAATCATGAAATTTACAATTTTTAGGATTCCATGACCATGAAATTTACCAAAATGGACCATGACATTGATAGGCCATACAAATAAATCAGAACTAAGAGTATTAACATGCTACAAAGCAGTGGCATTGCCTGTGGCCATCGGAAAACCTAGTTTCAACACACAATAGGAACAATCATTAGCTCTAACAATGTGCTCAGCACAACATAAAATAAAAAAAAAAACCCAAGCAAAGAACTTAGTCTAAAAGGGAGGAAAAAAAAAGCAAGGCTGCACTAGGAAATCTGAAATCTGAGCGAATGAAATTGTTAACTTGTGAGCACCACAGCTGTAATCATAAGGGCATCATATAAGATTATAAATGCTATGCTGCTAAATGCTTAACAGTGACCACATCTTACATTAGGAAGTTTCATGGCACTTGGTATTCCTCATAGGATGGATAGAAATGATATCCCTCACCCCTGTCTGTCGGATGCTGAGAATGGGTAATAGGTACAGTACTCACTTGATTACCTGTTCTGTTTGTTCCCTCTGGAGCATCTGGCATTGGCCACTGTCTGAAGACACTGGCATTTCAAAAACAAAGTAAAATTGAAGTTTTTAAAATGATATATTTTAATGGTGCCTTTCATACCACTTAAATATAATTAGCATTTCAAGGTGCTGAATCTCTAATATTTGAGTCCTAAAATGAGTTTACCCTTTATCCAAATTGTTTAACTTCTGTGACTTATGTAACTTCATAATATGGAAGACTTCTGTTTCAGGAGGCAATTTAGCAATCAGTTACCCAAAAGAGCCACAGTAGATTGAATTCTCTGTTTCCTGTACTACTTTATATTTTCGTAGTAAAATGCCTGACTAAGTATTCCATGGTTGATTATTGACATAGTAAAAATGTTCTGATTGGCCAACTTAAGTTGGTTAATAATTAAATCAATATTTTAATATCATATGCTGTAAAGAGCTCCAGGAGATGCATTCAAGAACTATTTGCAGCTTCTGAGCCTCAGTATCACTGTTGTAGAGCCAATCCGGTTATGGCCAAGTCAGATTAGAACACTGTTTGATACTCTTCCATGAGGTCTCTTCTTGCTTTGTTGGAATCTAAGCTTGTTGGCATTTCTTGAGAGCTACCAAAATTGCTTGGCATCCTCTAACTGATTTGTATTTTATACTACTATAAATGGATTAATTTTCTAAAAGTGGCCCCCAAACTTTTTACCTTGTGCCTCCCTGGGGGGGGAGGAGGAGGGGACATGAAGAGGGCTGAGGCTGGGACCCCAGTCGGGGGCAGGGCTTGGTGTGGAGTGTTGGCTGGGGCCTGAGGTCTTCCTCCCTCCCTCACTGCTTCCTGACTTTGTGTAGACCACAGAACAGAATCATTTGCCCTCAAAAGGCTTTGGTGTTCAGAACAGATGTGCAGGGCTAACATGGATTTTTTTTTTCTTTTGACTTTGGGAGTTATTCTTTGCATCACTGCTATAAACCTCTTAACGCTAAGTAGATACTTCAAGTAACCACTCAGAAAATATGCTTGTTCTTAGAGCTCTAATCTTTGAGTGTATAAAATGAAATGAACTGTTTGAATAGCTAGCTGCTGTCTGTTCTCATTAGCATACGTGAGAAAGCAGTGCGTGAACTCTTACACCGCCATTGCGTGCTGTCAGAAACACCAGAATCCTGGGCAAAGGAAACTTTCCTGACGCAAAAGCTCTGCATTCCACCAGAATGGATTCATGAAGCTAAGGCAGTTCGGGCAAGGATGGAGGGAGATAAACATAAAGAGGCCCTCTACTTGATCAAAGCTGGACACTGGAACCAATGTCACAAACTAGTCATCAGGCACCTAGCCTCAGGTGAGATTTTTGTCTCTAGCTTTGTCATGATGGCTTCTGAACATGAAAGATGCCAAAAAAGGTCGTAGAATTACCCTGGCATCGTTCTGCAGAACAATGGTGGTCAGTAACTGTGTGTCTGTTAGCTGTCTCAAAGTAAATCTGTTGGTTGGTATGCTGATAGGAAGTTCTCCATATAAAACACAGCAGGGGTGGTGCATACGTAACCTAATATTTCCCAGTCCTGATTTGCTGGCTGCCGTTACAGCCTCAGCCCCAGTGCCGTTGTGGCTGCTTTTGCTGGCATGCGCAGAGTGCAGAGCCCTGACTGGCTGCTATTACCAAGGGGTGCGGGAAGTGTACCATTTCAGAGCAAGAGTTTTCTTATCCAGTTGTCTTCTTCAGATGCTATTATTAATGAAAACTACAACTACCTAAAAGGATTCTTGGAAGATTTGTCCCTTCCAGAGCGAAGTACACTTATCCAGGACTGGGACACGGCAGGGCTGGTTTATTTAGATTACATCCGGGTCAATGAGATGCTTGACAGGATTCAACAGGTAACTGTAAAACCTTCCTCCTTTCATTAACGTTCTGGTTCATACCAGCAGTGTCTTTGTTTTTAAAATAGCTATGTTCCCTGTTTGGTAAATCCTTATATGCTCACTTCTGCAGGAGTGTTTGTCAGCTGTGTTGCATAAACACTTAGAAATAGGCTAGGGTTTTCACAGAGTAAGTGGTCTCCGCCCTTAACAAGTCTACATTCAACATAACATAATTGTGTGAGGGGAAAGAAAGAAGGGTAATGTATTTACCAAGGTACCCACACATCTCAAGGTAAAACAGCAGCACTATTTACTTGCAAGGAACACAGGGAGGCGGACTACAGAAGTTAGTTTTTAGCTGTCATTTAACTATTCCTTACAAACATGCCATGAAACTAAAACTACTTGGCATTGATGGGTTCTTTGGCTTGGATTGCCATTCAAGAACTTCAGACTTTATATCCTCTGTCTAGAATGTTAAGCTGCAACAAAGTTTACCTTGCTTTGTTCTACCTGTGGTAGGGGACTTCAGAGAGTCCACACGTTATTCTTGTTAATTGAATCTATTCTACTGTGTAATTGACTGTCTTGGGGTTTGCTTTCAGCTGGATTGTTCTGCATATGAGTTGGAGAGGTTACATACCAAAGTGACGTCGCTATGCAATAGGATAGAACAGATACAATGCCACAATGCCAAGGACCGATTGGCTCAGTCTGGTAAGGCTGTTTATAGTGTCACAGATGTGCATGGTAATGTACTCAGGGGAATAGCCAAGCCTCTCAAGGCAGGGATCTTACAACCTGAAAGTCTAATATGGTCTTCACTCCATTAAATCAGAATTTATGACTGTTGCTTTGGCTTTCATTTCCTGCTGTAGGGCAGGCAGCTTTGACTGGTGCAGGTGATAAATGTTGCTGTAGTGGCTGCTTTACATGTGTTTGACAGTTTAGTTCACTCTTTGAGTTTACTATTCATCTGCTGTGAATTCGATAGGTGTGCTGTTCCTGTAGAGCTCTCGACACCGATTACTTATTAGAAAAAAAGTTGATAATTCTCAGTAGCACTGTGAATGTATCCGCTTCTAGCTGCCAGGTTGTGGTAAATGACTGACTGCCTTCTGTGTCTTTAGTTAGAGGCACTGCAGCACCCTGCATGCTACTTGCCACTTTTCTCCTGTTTGCTTGTGGAGATTTGTCTTTGCACTAATTTCACGAGGTGCTTAGCTGCCCATAGTAGCTTTCTCCAGTGTTGGGAGCCTATCCTCTTGCAAGTGTAGCTTAAGCAGCCATCTAGAGCCATAAGTTATAGTCACAAATTCAGGCCAGAAGGGGACAACCAGATCTGACCATCGCCTCTTGCACATTGCACAGTTGAAATGAGACCAAAGCATTGCAGCCCCTAGGAAAGCAGACTCTTGTGGGCCACGGGAGAATAAGAGGTGCCCAGGTGCATTAGTGAGTGATGGCTGGACAATTCTCATTGTAAACCTACTGAGGTTGAATGCCACCTCTCTGTCCAAAGGTGCAGCAGTGTGCTGAGCACCCCAGAATAGATATAGGCTTTGTCTTCACTGAAGACAAGTGTTATCCTGGGATAACTAATGCATATTAGCTCTCCCACTATAAAAACATAATGCAGGCAGGGCACTTGATCTCATTATAAAACTAAAGTAGTAGAGATCCCCTACAGCCTGAGGTGCAGGGCTGACCTAGCTATCTTGTGGTAAACGCTACAAGTGCCTTGTTTCTCCACTCCAGATTTTGCAGTGAGCTAATTATCCAGTAATAGTTATCTTGCTGTAAAAGAACAATGAAACCCCAATCACCTTTGGGTCCGTGAAGACAAAGCCGAGGTACACTGATAAGAGCAGGCAGTATTGAAGAGATCAGCAATCAGAGTAGTGGAAGGCTAGAAGCAGTATTTGATTGGTTACAGAAACTGCCTGACTCAAGATTTGACCTTTGAGTTGCTGTTTTTTATAAAACCACTCCTGGTGGAAGAGGTTTTCAGATACCCAGCTTGTTAGGCCCCTTGTACCATCAAGCTGCAGGGTGGTGTGTGACAAGTGGATAAATACTCATGGATTCTCTGCTCATTTGCAGATATGGCCAAACGTGTCGCTAACCTGCTGCGCGTGGTGCTGAGCCTACAGCACTCTCCTGAACCTGCCTCTGACTCCACGCCTGACATTCAGCGAGTCCCGCTTCGCCTGCTGGCTCCCCACATTGGCCGGCTGCCTATGCCAGAGGACTATGCCTTGGAGGAGCTGCGCAGTCTCACGCAGTCCTATCTACGAGAACTGACCGTGGTGACTCAGTGAGGCCAGCTTGCTTCTACAGAGGGACTCTTTTTTATCATTTGTTAACCTTTACCCTTGTTTTAGGGGTAAACCTCCCCTTGGCAACAACCTCTGTAGCCACATAGAGCTTTTCGGTAGAAGCGTAAAGTGGCTCCATGCGTGGGCTAATGCAGGAATTTTTGTAACCTGTGGGAGCAGAGTAAGATTTGGACCTCTTTGGCTGGCATCCTCAATGACATGACGGCTTTTCTAGAGCTAATAAAGCACTGCTTGCAGAACCCATCTGCAAGCCAGATTGTACCTGTGGAGGAAAGGTGGAGGTTTGTGCATTCGGTCTCTTGGCAGATATTTACTGATGTCATTAGTGACAGCACAGTGGACAGTGGAGCAAGCTTCAGGACGATGATTTGGCATGGACAGACACGATCTATACCAGTTAAGCCAACGAACTGTTGATATCGGATCCCACTGGATAGCTTTTTAAACTGAGCTTTGTGTAAAGGGTATGTTCTGTGGGTGGGGGAGTAGAGAATTGTAACTTTTATAAAGCTAAGGTACAGAGAGTGGTGTTCTCCCTCTGTAGTAGGGAGGATGGAAATCTGCATAAGCATAAATCCCCTTTTTTTAAAAGGCAAGAAAGGAAGCTTCTCTGAATCAGGCCAGAGGGAGCTGACACAGGAGTGCATGTGCCTTACGGGGTCTGTTCAGGCCTCTGAGGGAAGCAGGCCCAATGTAAAATTGTGTGTAGTTCATTGCAAGTCTTCGGTAAAACAAAGGAACCTTGTCTTGAAACAGCGGGTTTCATGAATCCAGGCCAGGTGCTTCTAATTGAGAGCAAACTGTGCTAGAATTCTAGCTCCATCAAGGAAGTTGGCTCACCTGAAAAGCCAATAGCTTGGTCAGTGAAGGCTTTGGCATTTTAAACTGGCTCAAGTTTTTTTTAAAAACAGCGGCATGCGAGGTGGCTCCCTGTGCAGATATAAGCAATAGCATGTACTGCACTCGCACACCTTGCGTCAAGCATGGGAGAGACCTGTTTTGCACTAAAGGAAGCAGCTGCTCAAATCAATCCATGTGACAAATTGTTTTTAGCCTAGAACATGCTGTTTTGTTTGTATCTGCTGTGTAGCTGGATTACATCATTGAACAGAACTGTCATCAAGCATAAGCACCTCCTGCAAGTGAACAGCTGGTAACATCCAGTTTATTATAGTTTTGTACAGTCTTCACTTTTACTGTGTTTAGAAACTGATTATTTTTGGAAAAATAAAGCTTGTCTATTGGTCTACTCTGATTTTTGGGGTCACTGTAATACTGTCTGTCCACAACCAGCCAATCATTGAAAACTCGGGCAGACAATGAGGTTTAACCTGTTAGGTGCTTCTACAGATTGGCTCATCAAGGGTCTTTATGCATGAGGATTATGTAAAGGTTTTTATTAAAATTATAAATAAATGATCTAGATTATTTTCCTGTCTGTTTTCCTGAAAATACTTTCTTAAAAAAATAAAAAAATGTTTATAGCATTCCAAGGTTTTCTTTGCTTTTTAAAGATAGATTCATTTTCAGCCAGAGATCCGAAACCAGTGCCTCTAGTTTAAAAATGGGATCATGGGAAATATTTTGGGGTAGCAATCCTAAAGGCAGACTGATGAAGAAAACTGACTGCCTTTCTGGTGTGTTTCAGAGCACTTACAAAGCCGTGGTGTATAGGCAACTTAAATATATTTTTCTTCATATCCTTAGGTTCCCTTGTTAAATTTTGTTCATGACATCTCAATTTTGTGCTGTTAATCTTTCTTCTTTTATTAGATTATTGCCTTCCTTCCTAGTCTAATCTTTAACTCTAACAGACTTTCATGTCCTTCATTTTCCTCTAGATCTTCCTTGTTTCTGCTATATCCTTGGATATGACTAAAAAAACGACACCATAGTGAAAGTTTATGGAATGATATTGATGTAGTAAGATAAAGGCCTAAAACAAAAGCCATGTAGCATAGGCCTGAGGCCTAGCTCACAATGGACAAAACATGGCTAGCATAAAGCAAAGCTAAGATGTGAGCAAGAGGCAGGCCCCTGCTCACAGGGTGGAGAGTACAAAACACTAATTGGTAATAGGCCCAGGTGTAGAATGAGTTGTCCTGTGGCACCTTGGAGACTAACAAATATATCCAGTATCATGAGCTTGCGTGGGCAAAACCCACTTCTTCAGATATGTGCTTGAATGCATGGGCATAGGAGATGAACTATCCTCCCAAAGGGGTGCTTCTATCTTCTAGGCTGAGCTAGCAAGGCAGTTTGAGGAAGTCTTGCACAGATCTTATCCCATCCTGTCCTGTTTAGGCAACAAGCCAGGATTCTGGTTTCAGGCTTTTCCCGAGACCTCTTATAGAAGCAATAACTCCTTGAAAGGGAAGGTCTTTTGTGATTTTTTCCTTTGGAAGATTGAACCTTGTAGTACCATGCCAGTATCCCATTCACTCCCTGGGAGAGTAGATCTGTTTGTGTAATGGATCGTTAAACGTGACACCTGTAATGGTTCCAAAGACAACCAGAAAGTTAGGTCACTTTGTGACTTATCTTTTTTTTCATTATCTTAATTGACTTCATGCAAATCCACCTGCTGCTCTGGCTCTTGAGTTGTGCAAAGGAGAGAAGTTACAGGGCCTTCAGGCTCTGGGATGAATAATTCACCACCTGTAAATAAAACCCAAACTAATCCACAGGAGTGCTCATCTGCTGCTGCCTTGGATTAGCATATGAATGATGCCAAAGATGTCAAGGGAGCCACTCCGGATGTTTGGAAACGGCCCCCTGGGCGAGACAGGGAGCTGCCCCTGGTTACCGAAGGAGATTCTATTTGAGCTGTTGAGCCCACTCGACCTCCTGGAGAGCCTCTTCAAACAGCTCTAGGATCCCAGACTTACAAAGGCTGGGACGCTCTGCTACACCGGATGAGGTGCAAGTGCCTAGTGCCATACAATATTCCTTAGACTATTCTCTAAGGCTCCACCCATCCACATGTAAGCCCACCTTGCTGCTGCTTCTGCTATCCACCAGCAGTGGAGAGAAGAAATTTGCTCCTGATGGCTCCTTCCCTAGAGTGTCTCTTTGATGGCTGGCTTTTAGAGGCAGGTGCTGATACGTGCGGAGTGGAGCACCATTGTGGCCCTGAGGTTATGTACAAGTACTCAGCTACTGCAAACGTGCCCGCTCTTTTCTGCACCACCTTGTGATGAAGACAGTAGCATGGGATTCTGTAGATGTGTCTTCAATTCCTGGCTCAGCTGCACACTCCCTGTGGCTCTTTGGCAAGTAATTTCATTTCTCTGGGCCTCAGGTTCCCATTCAGTGACATGGCAATGCTATTTGTCAATCACTTTATGCCGTTTATAAGTCTGGATGCTATTTGGCTAGGACTGCCTTGCTGTGTACACACAGCACCTAGCACAATGGGGCTTTGATCTCAGACCATCCCAGAAGAGACTGTGTAGTTCCTGATCCCTAGGCATTTTTAAATCCACAAGTCATTCTAACTTACATCTAAGAGTTTTAAAAGAGCTGGCTGAGGAGCTCGCTGGCCCACTTACGCCAACTTTCAGTAAGTCTTGGGGTATGAGAAGGAATGTTTACACAATCGTGAGAAGTAAAGACTGAAAAAAGTTTTGGGCAGTGTGATGGATAAATGATCTGAACATGACTTCCCAGTGCCATGCTGTGGCCAAAAGAGCTAGTGTGATCTTGGGGTAGGTCAACAGGGCAATCTGTGGGAGGAACAGAGGTTATTTCACCTCTGTATTTGGCACGGGTGTGACCAGGGCTCGAGTCCTGTGTCCTGCTGTGAATCCCACAACCGGACAATGACAAAGTGGAGGGGGTTCTGAGAAAAGCCAGGAGAACGATGAAGGGATTAGAAAACCTGTCTTAGAGCGATTGACTCAAGGAGCTCCTTCTGTTCAGCTTCACAAAGCCTTGGCTAAAGGGTGACTTGATAAGTTGATAAGTTCCTGCTTGGGGACCAAATATTTAATGAGCTTTTCAGCCCAGCAGAGAAAGGTCTAACACTATGGTCACCAACCTGTTGATCGGGATCGACTGGTCAATCTCGAGACGTTATGGCCCCCCATTTCTCCCCACACACAAGAAGCCCCACTACCTACCTCCAGTGACACTGGAAGTAGTGCCGTCTTCCTGCGGGGTGGAAGGAAGTCTGGCAGCTGCGCACCACTTCTCGGGTTTCAGGAAGAGTGTTGGCTGCTCCCCCTCCCTCAAACAGCTAGCGTAGTACCAGACCAAGGTCTGTGGCATGCTGGGGACTTGCTGCACAGAGGGGGGAAGAGGGGTAGGATTCCCCAGAGGAGGCATGTGCCAGGGCTTTCCTTCTCTGGAGGAGTTGTCCTGGGAGGAGGCGGCATGTGCTGGGGCTTCCCTCCTCTGCTGCAGAAGGTGGAGGGGGGAGGAGTCCCCGGAGGAGGCCAACCTCCCATCTGGCCGCAGCATCATGACACTCCTGCACCACCCTAGATTCGAGCCTAACACACTGGAACCCGCTGTCCTGAGCCTTTCACATTCCCAAACTCCTGCACCCCCACGTCCTCAGTTTTCTGCCTTAACACTTCTGCTCCAGCTACACACTGTAAATCTGTCTTGAGCCCATCATACTCCAAACCTCCCTGCCCTGATCCCCTCACGTACCCCAAACCAAACTCCTGCACCCTCCTCTACAAGCCTGTGGCTTTCTCAGTACCCCCATCGTCCACCTGACCTCAACACTCCACAGTCTGAAGCCCCCTCCCCGAGCCAGCGTCCCCTTCACCTCCTCCTGCATCCAAATTCCCCCTCAGAGCTTGCACCTCACCCCTTCCCACACCCAAATCCCTCATTCCCACCCCAGAGCCTACACATCCTGTCTCATCCCAGTGAGGGCATGGCTAGACTACAGGAATTTTTCCGGGATTCCAGAGGTATCCCAGAAAAACTCTTCCGCATCCAGGGACGCATTTGTTCTGCTTTTTTTTTAGCGGAAGAGCAAACCTGCTCTTTTGGTAATCCACCTGTATTCCTTGTTCCACGAGGAACAAGGGGGCTTCTGAAAGAAGAGATTTTTCTGACATTTGGCCCAGTCTAGACAGGCCAAATGTTGGAAAAACCTCTTTCTACAGAAGAATAGAAACAAAAGTGGCAGTGTAGTGTCCTCTTGTGGGTTTTCCAGGGCTGGCTGCTCCACGAAGCCGACGTTAACGGTGTCTAGAAATCCCATTTTCACATCCCGCCCTGAAGTTCCATGAACCAGTCAAACATGGCTATGTCTAGACTGCAGGCTTCTTTCAGAAGAAGCTTTTCCAGAAAAGATCTTCTGAAAAAACTTCTGAAAGAGAGCATCCACACTGTGAAAGCGCATCGAAAAAACGATCTGCTTTTTTTGACAGCATCTATTCAGTGTGGATGGTGATCTCGCATGTAAGCTGAGCTTACTATGGGCGGAGTGGCCATCGGGGCATCTGTGCTATTTGCTCTTTCCTCTTCTTCCGAAAGAACTCCCTCTTCCCCATCCATATGTGCCTTTTCTGAAAGATCTTTTCCAAAAAGGTTTCTTCCTCATAGAAAGAGGTTTACCAATGTCGGAAAAACTACTCTGTTCTTTTGATTTTTTTTTTCAAAAACATAGTTGCAGTGTGGACATAAATGCTGTTTTCTGAAAAAACTCTGTACTGTACACATACCCATGCAG
Source organism: Pelodiscus sinensis (assembly GCF_052426305.1). Taxonomy (NCBI): domain Eukaryota; kingdom Metazoa; phylum Chordata; order Testudines; family Trionychidae; genus Pelodiscus; species Pelodiscus sinensis. Next base: position 348,617,723 of record NC_143052.1, on the reverse strand, counting down.
TTGAAATCCCACGTAATTGCTTCATTTTCTGCCTTTGTAGCATTTGTGATTTACAGTCATCTTCACCATCCTGTTCTGGTGCTCATTAGTATTAGCTGTACTCTTAGCAAAGCGTGGAATTTCTATCCATAGAGAAGTCTATGGCAAAGTTTGATTTTTTTTTTTTTAATATTTTTATTCTGTCATGCATACTGCTCTTCTGCCACCAGCATGACCATCACTGGCATTCCTACATGTAACCTTTCTGCCAGGTGGCGTTAGCCAAGTTCAATAGCTAGGGCTTTTGTCTTCACAATACAAAACAGACCGGCTGTGTCTAGACTGGCAAGTTCTTCTGCAAAATCATCTGCTTTTGCAGAAAAACTTGCCAGTTGTCTACACTGGCCGCTTGAATTTCTGCAAAAGCACTGACGATCTCATGTAAGATTGTCAGTGCTTTTGCGGAAATGCTATGCTGCTCCTGTTCAGGCAAAAGTCTTTTTCCGAAAGACTTTTGCGCAAAAGGGCCACTGTAGACAGCAGAGATTTCTTTTCTGCAAAAAAGCCCCGAACCCGAAAATGGCGATCGGGGCTTTTTTGCGGAAAAGCGCGTCTAGATTGTCCACGGATGCTTTTCCGCAAAAAGTGCTTTTGCGGAAAAGCATCCTGCCAATCTAGACGCTCTTTTCCGAAAATGCTTTTAATGGAAAACTTTTCCATTAAAAGCATTTCCGGAAAATCATGCCAGTGTAGACGTAGCCACCCTGCTCAAGCCCCCCATGCTGTAATGGGGGGAAAACCTAACACTGCGCTGGGGGCAGCTAAGAGGCAATTTTGCCCACTTGCAAGCAGAGTCTGTGGGTAACAAGAGCGCTTCTATTCAAGGGAACAGGAACGCCATGCTAATCTGGGGCACCTCACCTGTGTTCCAAAAGTATGCGCTGGGCAGGCTTCCGTGCCTCAGTTTCCTACCTTGTGTGTGAAAGTCCTGTAACATGCCCTCTCCAGCCCCTGCATCCCACTCCCAGCTGATTGTCCTTGATTAGCGGAGACCCAGCCTTCAGAGGTGTGTTGGCAGAGGCTCACTTCCCACCCTAGAAAAGGGGCAGGGGGCCTCCAGTAATATTTCTGGTCGCTGTGCACCTCTGCCATTTGCTGCTGGATGCTCTTTGGTGCGTCCAAGGTTCAACAGCTTAACCCAGGTCTTCGGGGATTTCACCAGGTGACAGGGACCCTCACATTCATTTCACCACAGTCCTTATAGCAGGTATCAGGCCTAGCCCCTAGCCTGGCTCACGGGCAATTCAGCCCTGGTAAAGAGACACAGGGACTCAACTGGGTCGAATCAGTTCTGCCTTCAGACGGAGGAGCAGGGAAGATCAAATGTCTCCAGGACTCTTTAGCAAAAGCCACCCCCACTCTGTAGGAACAACTCTCTCCCCACTCCCATCTCTACTCGTATAGGATGCCCCTCCCCTTTGCTTAGCATGTGAGTCAGTGGAGAGGGGACCCCCACAATCAGGGCAGGGGAAGCACAGGTCTGGGTCTGTGAGGCTACCTTTTCATCACCCTCGTGGTCTGCAAGCCAATCCCGACCACAACTGATCCGCTCACTTGGCAGAGGAGCTCCCTTTGCTGGGACCTTGCAGCAGAGTAGAGGTGTGGGTGCATATATGTACGCTCTGTTCCTGAAGTCTTTTCCCTGCAGGGCTCAGGGGGGAGCTCATTCAGAGCTGCTATTTGTACCTTGCTGTTCCCATGTCCCATTGAGGCTCCTTGATGCCTGTTACATCAGCGTCCTCCTTTAAAGCCAGGCACTCGGGCGCACCCATCTCAGTGCTTAGACCTCTAGCGCCCAGCATCTTCATTACTTAGACCTCGAGCGACTGCTCAGAAGGGCTACCTCTAGACTGTTGACAGAGGGATGCAGTCTAGACGTAGGGTGTGTCTAGACTACAGGGTTTTGTCAACAAGGGTGTGTCTAGACTACATGCCTCCTTCGACGGAGGCATGTAGATTAGCCAGATCGGAAGAGGGAAATGAAGCCGCGATTAAAATAATCGCGGCTTCATTTAAATTTAAATGGCTGCCCCGATCTGCCGATCAGCTGTTTGTCGGCAGATCGGGGGAGTCTGGACGCGATGCCCCGACAAAGAAGCCTTTCTTCATCGACACAGGTAAGCCTCGTGAAACCAGGTTTACCTGTGTCGATGAAGAAAGGCTTCTTTGTCGGGGCATCGCGTCCAGACTCCCCCGATCTGCCGACAAACAGCTGATCGACAGATCGGGGCAGCCATTTAAATTTAAATGAAGCCGCGATTATTTTAATCGCGGCTTCATTTCCCTCTTCCGATCTGGCTAATCTACATGCCTCCGTCGAAGGAGGCATGTAGTCTAGACACACCCCAAAAGTGAACTTTTGTCAACAAAACTATACCTGCGTCTACACTACTGCCAAATTCTGTCGACAGAACCTCGACAGAACTCGGCCGTTTTGTTGACGATGGTAAACCTCATTCTACGAGGAATAGCGCCTTCTGTCGACAGAAAGTGTTATTGCATCTACACTGTCCCTTGCCTCTACACTTTCATGTCAACAAAGCAACTTGCTTTGTCGACAGAACTGGATGTAGTCTAGACGCTCTTTGTGGACAGAAGCTTTGTCGACAGTATAGGGTATGTACGACAGCAGAGGCATGTAAACTAGGCGACCTGACATAATCAGAGAGGCTGGGATTTAAATATCCCCGGTTTCATTAAAATAAACATGGCCCCGCACTGTGCCTGCTCAGCTGATGGTCCGCACAGCCCATGAGTCAAGACATAGATTGGTGGACAAGGGCACCCTTTGACCACTGCTCCTGTAAACCTCCTTTCATGAGGCATAAGGGAGCGGTGGACAAAGGCTTCCCTTGTCGTCAGTCTTGACTGGTGTGCTGTGCAGACGATCAGCTGAGCCAGTGGTTGCCATGTTTATTTTAATGAAGCGGGGATATTTAAATCCCGGCCTCTTTGACTATGCCGGGTAGCTTAGTTTACCTGCCTCTGTCTGCAGAGACATGTAGGGTAGGTCTAGACTGGTGACAGAGGCATGTTTATTAGACTACCTGGCATAGGAAAATGAAGCGGCGATTTAAATAATGGTGGCTTCATTTAAATTTACATGGCTGCCAGGCTGAGCCGATCAGCTGTTTGTCGGCTCAGCGCCGTAGTCTGGACTTCCGAGGTTGACCTCCCAGGTATGCCTCATCCCAGGACATATGTCTAGACATACATCTGTCGACAAAAGCCAGTTGTCAGCAGATGTACCCAAGCCAAGTACTGGGGCATTTGGTCAAGCCTGAGTTGCTTCCCTTCCTGTGTTATGGTTCAATGGCCCCGCTCACCAGCGGGGTGGGTTCCAAAAGTGCACTTGGGAGTCGGTTGTGGGGCACTCGGCACCCAGTGGTGGCTGGGGGTCAGGCTCCCAGTCTAGCCCTCCCACAGCCTGTTTGACCCCCTGTATGTTTGCAATGAGAAAGAGCAGAGCCCGGTTGTGTTTATCCTTGGACGCCGGTGCCTGAGGACAGGCAGGTTTAACTGGAGGAGGAGGAGGTAGGTGGAGATTCTGCAGGGCCCGTCCGGGGGCGGGGGGCTAGTGGCCTGAGCCGTGGCACAGCCTGGCCGAGCGGTTACCCCGACCCATTCGAGCGGCGATGGAGCCGTTCCAGGGGCATGTGCCGACCCAGGGGTGCGCTGCCGGCTGCTGAATCCCGTTACGCGCGGGAGCGGAGCGCGACGCGGTGCTTTGAAAGCACCTTGCAGAGCGGTGCGGGGGCGGAGGAGCTCGCAGCCCCTCCTCCCCTCTGCCAGGCTGCCTGGGGCGCCGTGGGGCAGCACCGCCGAGGGCCCATGGACCTGCCGGAGGCTGCGGATGCGCTGCTGTTGTCAGTGGGCTGTGCGTAACGCGGGGAGCGCCTGTATTTCACCGGCTGTTTCCCCGGGCGAGAGTGTCCCTCCTCCCCAGATTCCTCCCTGAGGGCTGGCTCCGTCCACACCCGCCCCTGTCCACACCTGCCCCGGCTTGGCTTCCCGGGGCTGTAAGCTCCCTCGCGTGTCCACGTCACTCGTCAGGCGAGCTGCCCACAGCCCGGGCCAGGCGCAGAGGCCACCTCGGTGATTCTCGAGGAGAAGCGCGGATGGCATTACAGCCAGACCCGCCCCCCCCGGAGCTTGGAGCCGGCTGCCAGCACCTGCCTGGGTTCTGCATTCACCGCGCTAGCCGCGAAGCTGCTCTCCCGTTTCCTTCCCCCGCCCCGGCACAGCCACGAATGAAGCCAGCGTCTGACCCGGCCCCCTGATCCGCCGCACGGGCGGGCAGTTCCGCGAGGATGGGGCGCTTCGGATCCTGCCTGCTGTCCCTGGGCTTGCTGGGCACCTGCGTGTGGCCAGGTGAGAATTCCTGCGCTCGGGAACGCGTCTAGGGGAAAACTCTCCCCTTCGGGAATCCGGCTCTCCCCTGGCTCCGTCCGGCGCGCCAGCCTGTGCCGCTAGCCGCTGGGAAGCTGCAGCTGCTGCCTGGCCAGGAGGTGAGGTCGGTGCATCAAGTAAATCACGTCCATGTCCCTGCAACCTGTGTTGGACGCTTTGCTGCCTGGCTGAGAGCCCCTCTCCGAAAACTAGCTCCTCTGAGCAACCGTGCTCTGCGCTTCCCCGGAGGGGTTGGGCTGGTTCTGTGGATCACCGCAGTATCCTATGTGCTAAGTTTCACGCTCTTGGTTTTGCCAGGAACTGCAGTCCCTCCAACAGGCCTGAGTCAGGGGCAACTGCCCGGCTCCACCTCCCTTCCCACGCTGCCGGGCAGGATGGGAAAACATGGACCATGGGGAGGTACTGAGGTTAGACGCCTTTTGCATCACAGATCTCTGGGCACTGGGGAAGGGGGAAGCTCAGCTCTTCCCCCCTTCCCCAGAAGGGGCAAGGCTGGGTCAGCCAGCAGTCAGCAGCACCCGGACCGTGCCACGCCTCTCCTGGCCAGCTCTGCCCTTTTTGCCCCACCTGCCACTTGGCCTAGCCCTGTGCCTCAGTTTCCCAGCTGTAAAAAGGGGTCATAGAACTTCCCTGCCTCCCAGGGATGTTGGGGTTCTCGGATCCATGTGTGGAGAACTGTTAAGAGATGACAGGTCAGGTGGGGCTGAGCCATGATTTCATTTGTTTAATGAGCTAATTATACGAGTGCCTACCTGCGTTGCACCCATGCACCGTGCCTTGGGGCTTGGCTGTTCCGGGCTCTGGAGTCACACTTTGGACCAGCTGCCTTGGGCACCTTACCTTGAAGTCAGACTGCAAAGCCCGGAATTGCCATCAGCTAAATTGCAATTGCGTGACAAGCACCTCGCTTCGGAAAGGCACCTGGCCAGGAACTGGAAATGGGGCGTCTTGATCGGTAAGCGAACCTTGCGAGATGTCAATAGTCGCGCCTGCCGAGGAAACGAGATCCCGGTCATTAAACTTTCAAACCCCAGCCAGGCCGGAGCTCTGAGCAGAGTCCTCCCTGCAGGAGCTGAAGCCAAGAGGCAGAAGGAAAAGGCACCGAATCCGCTGAGGACTGGCTGCAAAGTTGCGCCCTGGATCGGGGTGAAACCCCCCCCCCCCACTTCGCCCTGGCACATTATCATTCAACCCCCCCTCCCCGGACGTCACTGGGATCTGCTCCTCTGACATGCAGCCTCACCCCCATGCAGCTCTCCTCCTCGTGGGCATGGGGTTGCTCCCTTCTTTAAAATTCCCCCGGGCCACCAGTGGTGGCATTGGCACAATGCTTCCGCCAGCGTTCATCTCCCTCGCCCTGGGAGAGGAGACTCCTCCCTTGCGGGAGGCAGGGGAGGCCCGTCCATACAGGCGAACTAGACGGTCACCTAGGGCGCCAAGTTAAATGGGGTGCCAAATGGTGGCGCAATATCGTTGTGGGGTTTGGAGGTGGGGGGGCCGATTGCATGGTTCGCCTAGGGCGCCAGTGGCTGGCAGCTAGTTGCTGCTCCCCTGGCGGGAGGGGCACGGGAATCCTAGAATCCTCTTGCCTCGGGAATCCTAGAATCCCAGAACTGGAAGGGACCTCGAGAGCAGGGACGCTACCTCGTTCAATAGGGTAACCAGGGGAACTCTTCAGGGTTACACGCGCTGCGGGCTCTACAGTATAAACACGCCTCATGCTAGGGAGGTGAACGTGGAACCGGTTAACCCGCGAGTCCAGGTGTTTGTGGTTACGCGCAGGCTCCCTCCCTGCTCCTAGGGGGCAGCTGCTACCCCATGCTGCTGTTCCTCCCCACCCCCCAGGAGAATTCTCCAATCTGCCCCTGTCCTGGGAAATGCAGACTCCCCAGAACTGTCCTGTGGGGCGGAGCTGGCTCCGGGGCCAAGACACAGGGACTCCTCAGCTCCACGGGTGGCTTTTTTACTGGCATCGAAGTGTTTTTATGGATTTTATGGCCAGGTCCAGTTTTACAGCCTTCTTTATGGCCTGTCTGTGAATTTACTGAGGGTTGACAACCACCCTGGGCATCTGGTGGGCAGGATCTCCACCGAAGTGCTCAGTTCCTTTGCCATCTCCGATCCCTTGGGGGCTCTGTGCCCCTCTCTTGGGTAGGCCCACACACTTCTGAAATGTTCCCTTCTCCATGTTCCTTGCCCCTGCGGTGAGGAAAGGTGCAGGGGCATCTGCTGGAGAAGATTCCAGGCCAGTTTCCTCGTTGGTGGTGCTTTCTACGATGCAAACACCTGGACCCTTGCTTATGATTGCCAGTTGTCTGGGACTGCACCTGGAGGGAGCCATTGGCTTTTCCTTTGGAAAATCCCGTTTCTCTGCACCCCAGATATTTCTGGTTCCAGCACATCCTGGTGCCATGTTTCCTTCCCACTTGGCAAGCCCTCTGGGTGTTTACCTGTGCACAGACCATGCAGGAATAGTAATCATCAGTGCATTGCGGGTTTTCCAATGACGCCTTACATGATGCCCATAGTATATAGATGGGTATTAGACGGCAACTGACTCCCTCTTAACTAGTGAGCCCCTGGGAAGGTGATGCTCTTAGGGTCATTCATTGCTCCTTCCCCCCAGATATACCCTCGTGCACAGTAGCTGTGTGTTTGTTCGCTCAGGGCTTTGCATGCACGCTTTTCGGTGCTGGGCTCTAGGGAGACCTGCTGCCCTTTGCTTCCGGGTTTCCCTCCAGTGTTCTTTACATCTATTTTAGGCAGCTCCGGGGCTCAGGGAAAATTCGCCTACAAGCTGCTCAAAGACTTGTTTGCCAACTACTCCAACGCGCTGCGACCGGTGGAGGACACGGACCTGGCGCTGAACGTCACCCTCCAGATCACCCTCTCCCAGATCATCGACATGGTATGTCCGGGAAGGGCTGGCTGTGCCATAGCGGCACCAAACCCCCCAACTGGAATTGAGACGGGCTCTCCGATGGGTCTGTGGGTGTTTTGCACCCTTTGGCCCAGGGTCTGGTCCGTGGTTTGTCTCCGATAGAGGGAGGCAATGACCCTCACCACTAGCACTGCTATGGGGTCCTAACCCCAAAGCCACGGCGAGCAGGAATCATCCTAGAATCCTAGAACACTAGAACTGGAAGGGACCTCGAGAGGTCATTGAGTCCAGTCCCCTGAACTCACGGCACGACCAAGCACCAGCTAGATCATCCCTGATAGACGTCTATCTAACCTGCTCTTAAATATCTCCAGAGATGGAGATTCCACAACCTCCCTAGGCAATTTATTCCAGTGTTTAACCACCCTGACAGTTAGGAACTTTTTCCTAATGTCCAACCTAAACCTCCCTTGCTGCAGTTTAAGCCCATTGCTTCTTGTTCTATCCTCAGAGGCCAAAGAGAACAATTTTCTTCCTTCCTCCCTGTGATACCCTTTTCGATACCTGAAAATCGCTATCATGTCCCACCTCAGTTTTTTCTTTTCCAAACTGAACAAGTCCAATTCCTTCAGTCTTCCCTCACAGCTCATGTTCTCTAGACCTTTAATCATTTTTGTTGCTCTTCTCTGGGCCTTCTCCAATTTCTCCACAGCTTTCTTGAAATGTGGTGCCCAGAACTGGACACAATGCTCGGATTGAGGCTAATCAGAGCAGAGTGGAGCGGAGGAATGACTTCTCATGTCTTGCTCACAACACTCCTGTTTAATGCATCCTAGAATCACGTTTGCCTTTTCTGCAACTGTATCACACTGTTGACTCATATTTAGCTTGTGGTCCACTATGACCCCTAGATCCCTTTCTGCCGTACTCCTTCCTGGACAGTCGCTTCCCATTCTGTATGTGTGAAACTGATTGTTCCTTCCTAAGTGGAGCACTTTACGTTTGTCCTTATTGAACTTCATCCTATTTACCTCCCCAACAACTGTGGAAGAGGTAGTCAAAGCAGCTGACTTTTGTGTATGTGTGCAGGCGCTCTCTCGCTCTTTCTCTCTCACACACGCACGCACGCACGCACGCACGCACACGCAGTCTCTTTCATTTCTCTAGTTTGTCCAGATCATTTAGAATTTTGACCCTATCCTCCAAAGCACGTGAACCCCTCTCAGCTTGGTAGCATCTGCAAACTTAATAATCAGGGTTTGCCACCCGCGTGCTGCGCATGCATTGACCGCGCTGTGCGGCCGCGCCGGGCTAAAATCTACTCGCCACGGGCAAGTAGATTATGTTAATTGTCAAGCCCTGTTAATAATCATACTCTCTGTGCCATCATCTAAATCGTTGATGAAGATATTGAACAGAACTGGTCCCAAAACAGACCCCTGTGGAACCCCACTTGTTATGCCTTTCCAGCATGACTGTGAACCATTAATAACTACTCTCTGGGAACGGTTATCCAGCCAGTTGTGCACTCACCTTACAGTAGCCCCATCTAAGTTGTATTTCCCAAGTTTATTGATAAGAAGGTCACGCAAGACCGTGTCAAATGCCTCACTGAAGTCTAGCTTCAGCATGGTCTAGGTCCCATCTCAACGAGCAAAACCAGCGAGGCCCTGACCTGTGATCCCTGGGTGCAGAAGGTTTTTTAGAGCAGTCTGACTCCACACCCCTGATCCCGCACACTTTAAACAGCCCCTTGGATTTCCCTGGGATTATTCTCATGCTGAAAGTGACGCATGGGTAAGATCAGGGTCTGAGTCGCTTGTGAGGGTGGCTTCACACTGGCAAATTGCATGGCAAATGCACTGCCTTGTACAGTGGGGGCCCTGCATATCCATGTAAAACCAGCTGTTGTTCACCTCCCCCCGCCACCCCAGAGGTGGCTGCATTTCACATGCACCCACAATCTCGCTGACCTCTCGTCATCTCTCCTCGTGGCAGGATGAGCGGAACCAGATCCTGACGGCCTACCTGTGGATCCGGCAGGTGTGGGTGGACGCCTACCTGAGCTGGGACAAGGGTGATTATGATGGGATTGACACCATCCGCATACCCAGTAGTTACGTATGGAGACCCGACATTGTCCTGTATAACAAGTAGGTTAGCGGGATATTGAACTGCACCGCTTCTGGGAACAGGCATCCTGGGGGAATAGAACCAGGGACCCTCCAGCTCCGTAAACACAGAGGTGGCTTTCAGCTGGCGGGAGGGGAGGTTACTCACCTTCCTCTTTGCCAGCGAGAGCCCCTAGAGGGCGACAGGTCACAGGCTGTATCGGGAAGAGGGGCTCCCATACTCATGCTAACAGAGGAAGTGCTTAGGTGTTCTGGAGCACAGTGTGCATAGGATCCCCACAAAGGCTGCACGATGTAGCGGGCAAAGACCTTCCTTCCTGGCATGTTCTGCCACTTGTTCCCCTCATCTGCTCTGCTCTGATCCCGCCTCCACCCTGGTACGGCCCTGGGAGCAGCCGGGCAAGAGGGATCAGCTCGCTGAGGCCAGCCAGATGAGAGCAGCCAGCGTGCCGTGTGGTGTCTGAGGCTGAGCTCTGACTGGGAGGAAGGACAGAAGCCCTGGGAAGGCAGTTGTGTTGCTGCTTACAGATGGGTGATGGGCACTGATAACTGGGAGACCTAGAACTTGGCCTTGCTTTTTCTTACATCTTTTTGTAGTCCCACTCTGGGGTGGGGTGGGCAGTAATGTCTGATGTGGGGGGGGGGGATGCCAAGAATTTGGAAAGTGGTTAAGGGCCACACTCTTTCAGGATACTCATGGAGGTTGGGTGCAGAAGGGAGCTTGTGGCAAGGGGTGGAGGAGCGGGAGGGTGTTTGGTTCAGGGTTGTAGGCTGAGGGTTTGGATTCATGGGTTAGAGGTACAGGAACAATGGGAAGGCTGGGGTGCCTGAGGCAGGCTCTGTGTGGGAGACTTACCCCAGTAGCCTTCTTAGGCCTGCCCTGCTCCCTGGGACATAATATATAGAGATACACCTATCTCATAGAACTGGAAGGGACCTCAAGAGGTCATCAAGTCCAGTCCCCTGCCCTCATGGAAGGACCAAGTACCATTCCTGACAGATTTTCCCCAGATCCCTAAATGGCCCCTTCAAAGATTGAACTCACAACCCTGGGTTTAGCAGGCTAATGCTCAAACCACTGAGCTAGTCCTCCCCTCCGTGTGGGTCTGAATAGGAGGGAGCCTGAGAGGAGGGGAAGAATGGTGATTCGCGCGCTGCCTGTTCTTCAAACAGGCAATGCCCATTGGTTGGAAATTGGCCAATGGGATTGTACTGGGGGCGGGGACAGCACATGAAGCTCTCCCCACCTCCCCTGGGCTCACAGCTGTTCAAAGACAAACAGGGCCTCACAGTTGCTTTTCTGAGTGGCGTGCGGGGGCTGGGGGGCAGGAAGGGAGCTTGGTGAGCTGGATCCAGCCCCTGGGTGGTATCTTGCCCAGACCTGGTCCAAGTGAAGGTCTTGTCGGGGGAGGGGATGGACATCCTCAGCGCAAAAGTGTCATGATTCATTTGTTTAAAAGCAATATCAAGGCCCCCAGGCACCTGTCCCCGTGAGTGACCCAGAGACCCTACAAAAACACACCTGTGTTGGCAGCCTTCTGCTGCTGAGGGACCCTACAGTAATGGCCCTGCGAGCTCTGCCTAACATTCGTGAGCAGCCCTACGAGAACAAGCCCCTGAGTACTGCAGAGGGGGAAGAGGTTAAGCTATGGAAGGACCCCTCCCCCACATCTGTGTTCCCTGTCTCCCTCCCCCTCAGTGCCGATGACCAGTTCACGGGCTCCATGGAGACCAACGTGGTGATCCGCTACGACGGGCAGGTGATGTGGGACTCCCCGGCCATCACAAAGAGCTCCTGCAAGGTGGACGTCTCTTACTTTCCCTTCGACGGGCAGCAGTGCCGGCTGACCTTCGGCTCGTGGACCTACAACGGCAACCAGATCGACCTCCTCAACGGGCTGGCCACGGGCGACCTGACGGACTTCGTGGAGAACGTGGAGTGGGAGGTGCTGGGCATGCCGGCCAAGAGGAACGTCATCATCTACGGCTGCTGCTCGGAGCCCTACCCCGATGTCACCTACACGCTGCTCCTCAAGAGACGCGCCTCCTTCTACATCTTCAACCTGCTCCTGCCCTGCGTCATGATCTCCTTCCTAGCGCCGCTGGGCTTCTACCTCCCTGCCGACTCCGGGGAGAAGGTCTCCTTGGGGGTGACAGTCCTGCTGGCACTCACCGTCTTCCAGCTGCTGGTGGCAGAGAGCATGCCGCCCTCCGAGAACGTGCCGCTGATCGGTGAGTCTCTGCTTGCAGTGGGAGGGGCACCGGCGGAAGTTCTCTCTCCACACGGCAGGTGCAGCCTGCCATGCGGAACAGGGAAGCGTTAAGCCGTGTGCTTCAGTCCCGAGAGGCAGGGTCCACTCCGAACCTCAGCCTCTTCGCTAAAACTCTCTGCCAGTGGCACATTGCAGCTGGGGTTGAATCTAGCTCCCCTTTTCCAAGGCTTGTGGGCTCACCTGACCGAGGGACACAGAGCACTCCCCATCACTCACAGTCTGAAAGGCAAGACTAGAGGTCTCCCTAGCAGACAGGCTGTAGCTCAATAGGAAGTCGTGGGCAAAAAACAGAAATGGCGTGAGATTGCTGGCTGGTGTTCTGTAGATCATACTGGATCATCTCCATGGTCCCTTCTGGCCATGGGATCATAGAACACTAGCACTGGAAGGGACCTCGAGAGGTCGAGTCCAGTCCCTTGCCCTTAGGGCAGGACCAAGCACCATCTAGACCATCCCTGGCAGGTGTCTGTCTAACCTGCTCTTAAGTATCTCCAGTGATGGAGATTCCACAACCTCCCTAGGCAATTTATTCCAGTATTTAACCACCCTGACAGTTAGGAAGTTTTTCCTAATGTCCAACCTAAACCTCCCTTGCTGCAGTTTAAGCCCATTGCTTCTTCAAGAACAATTTTTCTCACTCCTCCTTGTAACACCCTTTTAGATACTTGAAAACTGCTATCATGTCGCCTCTCAGTCGTCTGTTTTCTAAACTAAACAAGCCCAATTCCTTCAGCCTTGCCTCATAGCTCATGTTTTCTAATCCAGTGTTTTTCAACCTTTTTTTTATAAAGTACCCCTTTAAAAAAATTGTAAGTACCCCCAGTACCTACAGTTTTCAGACAGACAATTTTTTTTCTACCATTGCAACACATTTGTTTAAACAACTTAATCATAGCTGGGCAGGCAATGAAATTTTTGAGTGTAAAAAGTACAAAAATTATAAAACACTGTAACACTTAAAACAAAAATTCAGTTTTCTCCAAGTTTCAGTTGTGTTGATGTACCCCCAGACTTCTCTCGAGTACCCCTAAGGGTACTTGTACCACTGGCTGAGAAACACTGTCCTAGATCTTTAATCATTTTTGTTGCTCTTCTCTGGACCTTCTCCAATTTCTCCACTTCTTTCTTGCGTTGAATCAGTGAGTTGAACCAAACACCTCCCTTTCCAAAGTATCTTTCCCATGCTTGGTCTCACCCCAAAGTTACCCTCTTTGTTTTGATGCCTGAGCTAGCTCTGTTCAGTTTTTTTTAGGGTTTCATTTGAGCAGGTGAAGAAGGGCTGTTCTCCTCTCGCAACCTCCATGTTTCATTTAGAAATCTTGTGCTCAGAATTCCTACATTAAAGCCACATGAAATTCAAAGTTTCAAACTTAGCTTGGTGGATGAATCTCCTTGAAATCAAAGACTCAGCCCAAGTTTGAGGCTCATGCGTTGGAGCCTGCTTGATAGTAGACGGATTCTTGACTCTGCAATGATATTTTTCAATATGCGATGATGCTTTAGAGGCTATAGTTTTGCACAGAGCTTTTGACAAGGTTATTGCCATTCTGGCTGCAGTTACCACTTTGAAATTCCTGTAACCTTACAAATTCTGCCTCTTTATTGTGATTTTTTAAAAAAAATCTTCATCTCCAAAGAGTTTTGCTGTGGGTTTAAGGTCCTCTTGCTGCTGGCACATGCATCCTGAACTGGGATGATCCAGCCACCTGAAGATTTAAGGAGAGCTTTGTCATTTTATAAGGAGTAAGGGTAATTTCGAAAGAAGGGGGTTCTTTCGAAATCACAGCATCTAGACAGCGTTTCTTTTTTCAAAATAGGGTATTTCGAAACAGCGCCTGGACGCGATTATGCAAATGAAGCACGGGACATTCAAATCCGTGCTTCATTTGCGATTTCGTTCACCTGCATTTTCATTCCTCTCTCGAAAGAGGAATGCAGTGTAGACACACCCTTGAGACACGTGGGCAGCCTCCATCCAGCTGGGCCAGCCTCAGGCGGGGATGGTCCAGCTGGGCTTCACATGGGAGATCTTAGCCAAAGCTTGGCTGTATTCTGTACAGTTCAGGAACTCCTTAAAAAAGAAAATAACCCCAAGTCGGAAGGCTGCAGGCCAGATTCTCAGGTGCAGCGTGGTTGCTTTGCACCACACTGACCCCCTCTTCTGGCTCTAAAGCTGATGTACCCAACCATGGAATAGTCCCAGCTGCCTCATCCCAGTGTGAGAGGTTCCCTGATGGCCTAGAACAGGGGTCACCAACCAGTCGATCGGGATCTTCTGGTCGATCTTGGAGCCTCTGACAGGTGATTCTGACTGGTTTGGCCAGGAGGCTGTCAAGGGCTGGACCTTCATCTGCCCCTGCTCCTGCCCTTTGCCTTGGAGCTGCCCCCCACCCCTGGGAGCCTCTTGCTTGCTGTGCAGGGCAAGGGAAGATGAGGAGGGGGGGCTGATGGCAGGGTGACCCTCCACCCGCCCTGTATCCCATCTCCACAGAGCGGGGGGGCAGGAATGGAGGGAGTTTGCTGGCTGCTTTTGGGAGCAGGGGTGAGCCTGCCTTTGTCCCCTGCACCACCACCCAGAAGCCACTTGTGGTAAGCGGTGTCCAGCTGGCGCCCACATCCTGAAACCATACCTCAGTCCTGAACCCCTCCTGCACCCCAAACCCCTGCCCTAGCCCTGAGTCCCTCGCCCCCAAACTCCCTCCCAGAGCCTGCCCCCTGAACCCCTCCTGCACCCCAAACCCCTGCCCTAGCCCTGAGTCCCCTGCCCCCAAACTCCTCCCAGAGCCTGCCCCCTGAACCCCTCCTGCACCTCAAACCCCTGCCCTAGCCCTGAGTCCCCTGCCCCCAAACTCCCTCCCAGAGCCTGCCCCCTGAACCCCTCCTGCACCCCAAACCCCTGCCCTAGCCCTGAGTCCCCCCCTCCAAACTCCCTCCCAGAGCCTGCCCCCTGAACCCCTCCTGCACCCCAAACCCCTTCCCTAGCCCTGAGTCCCCCGCCCCCAAACTCCTCCCAGAGCCTGCCCCCTGAACCCCTCCTGCACCCCAAACCCCTGCCCTAGCCCTGAGTCCCCCCCTCCAAACTCCCTCCCAGAGCCTGCCCCCTGAACCCCTCCTGCACCCCAAACCCCTTCCCTAGCCCTGAGTCCCCCGCCCCCAAACTCCTCCCAGAGCCTGCCCCCTGAACCCCTCCTGCACCCCAAATCCCTGCCCTAGCCCTGAGCCCCCCACCCCAAACTCCTCCCAGAGCCTGCCCCCTGAACCCCTCCTGCACCCCAAACCCCTGCCCTAGCCCTGACTCCCCCGCCCCCAAACTCCCTCCCAGAGCCTGCCCCCTGAACCCCTCCTGCACCCCAAACACCTGCCCTAGCCCTGAGTCCCCCGCCTCCAAACTCCCTCCCAGAGCCTGCCCCTGAACCCCTCCTGCACCCCAAACCCCTGCCCTAGCCCTGAGTCCCCCACCCCCAAACTCCCTCCCAGAGCCTGCCCCCTGAACCCCTCCTGCACCCCAAACCCCTTCCCTAGCCCTGAGTCCCCCACCCCCAAACTCCTCCCAGAGCCTGCCCCTGAACCCCTCCTGCATCCCAAACCCCTGCCCTAGCCCTGAGTCCCCCACCCCAAACTCCTCCCAGAGCCTGCCCCCTGAACCCCTCCTGCACCCCAAACCCCTGCCCTAGCCCTGAGTCCCCCCCTCCAAACTCCCTCCCAGAGCCTGCCCCCTGAACCCCTCCTGCACCCCAAACCCGTGCCCTAGCCCTGACTCCCCCACCCCCAAACTCCTCCCAGAGCCTGCTCCCTGAATCCCCTGCTGCTCAACTACCTTAGCCCAGAACCCCACCCATACCCCAGATCCTTTAGCCCAAGATCAGAGTCCCCATTCCCCTCCCCCGCATCCTAGACCCCTGCCCCCAGCCTGATGAAATTGAGTGAGGATGCGGGAGGGAGGATGGAGTGAACAGGGGGCGGGGCCTCGGAGAAGGGGCGGGAAGGAGGCGGGGCCAGGGAGTTTGGGTTTCAGGTAGATCCTGGATGGGTCTCAAATTCAAAAAGTGATCTCATGCTTAAAAATTTGGAGACCCCTGGCCTAGGGGGTCTTCCAGCAGCCTCTGGTCTGCTGCTGCTGGTGGCGGGGACCCAGCTGGAGGAACGAGGCCCTTCCTAGGTGTAGAACAACCCGCTGCTTCCTCGGCGCGAGGGGAGTTGTTCTTCAGCATACGCGGTAGAGGCTTGTGCTTTGGGTGTGGCATCCTCCAAGGGGAGCAGCCGTGCCCGCAGCCACGCGCTCCCCACTTCCCGGGGGAGTCACAGCCCGTCCTCCCGTCTTGCCTTCCAGGGAAGTATTACATCGCCACCATGACCATGATCACGGCCTCCACCGCGCTCACCATCTTCATCATGAACGTCCACCACTGCGGCCCCGGAGCCAAGCCCGTGCCCAGGTGGGCCAAGAAGTTCATCTTGCAGTACATGGCCCGGCTCTTCTTTGTCTACGAGGTGGGGGAGAGCTGCACGAGTCCCAGGAGGCAGCTGGACCCCCTGCCCACGGGACAGGGGGTGAATGGCAGGGCCGCCCAGGCGGAGCAGAAAGCCCAGTTCCAGGAGGAGGACTCAGACCTGACGTGCTGGGAGAAGTCTCCGCAGCCGGAGTCGCTGCCGCAGAGGCTCGGCAGCCCCTCTGATCAGCCGGACTGGAAAGAGACCGGGACGTGTCCCAGCCTAGCGTACGGCCCTGCCCGGCGCAAGGCAGAGGAGGGGCGGCAGCACCCGCTCTGTGCGAGGAGCCCGTGCCTCTGCCACCACGCCAGCCTCCTGAGGAACGTCGAGTACATCGCCAGCTCGTTCCGGGGCCAACGGGCGGCCCAGAAGCGGACCGGCGAGTGGAAGAAAGTGGCCAAGGTCATGGATCGCATCTTCATGTGGATCTTCTTCATTATGGTCTTCTTCATGAGCATGCTCGTCATGGGCAAAGCCACGTGAGGGGCCCCCGGCAGGCAGCGCCCGAGCTGCGGGAGGGCGGGCAGGTGCACATGGAGTCAGGGCAGCCCGGATGGGCCCTCTCGTAGCATCTTCTCCTTGTTCCATAGAGATCCGCTCTTGGGCCCCCCTCTCGCCCGTCTGCCCCCATCAGGCTGCACCTGTTCCTCCTGCAGCTACGCTGCTGGCCTGGAGCGATCACCACCATGGGGAGTGTGTGCGTGCAGGGGGGTAGCAAGGAAGGGCAGCCGGGGCGGGGAGGGGGACTTGGGACTTTTGGGTTCTGTTCCCGACTCTGGGAGGTGACTGGGGTCTAGCGGGTGACAACGGGATGGGGGAGGGGTTGGGAGCCAGGACTGCTGGGTTCTATGCAGCTCGGGGAAAGGGTGGCAGGTGTAGCCTGCACCCCAGTGCAGCGTGTCCAGTTGGATCTGGGCAGGAGGGGGCCTGGCCTAGAGACGAGAATAAAATCTCTGGACTGTCTTCTCCTGGCTCCTGTTCCGGATAGCGTCCTGGGGCCAGACAGGGACCGGACCTCGCAGCCCCCCAGGCAGCACACGGGACCCTGCGCCTTCCTCAAATGCACGTGGGCAGCCAGCCTGGGCAGAGCAAATACCCCACGCTCCCAGGAGGGCAGGGAGGGAGAGTCTGGCCCCATCCCTCCGCAACCCTGCCCTGTCTAGCCCAGCTCGCTCCCGGCTGCAGAGGTGGCTGCTGATTCGGCGGCTGTCCCCATCGCAGCGCACACAGGGCCTGCGGGCATCTGCCAGTGTGCTTCCCCCACAGCCCCCTCTCCTTACGAGACGCCGGCAGCCCCCAGCCGCATCCACGCAGCTGGCTGTGCCTTCCTCCATCCCTGCCCTCCTGGGAGAGTCTGGCCCCATCTCATCCCTCCCCACCCTGTCTGGCCCAAGGCTATCCTGGCCCCTGTCCATCTCCAGCCCCCGCAACGAGCCCGAGCGTGTTCCCGTCAGTCCCTGCCTGGGGGGTGTCTTTGAACTCAACGTGCCACCTGGGTTCAATGGCTGGAACGTTCCCCCCGGAGGCCTTAGGGTTCGGTTAGTTACAGCGGGGCCATCCCCCGGGTACCTTCTGGCCTGATGGACAGTGATGCCCCCTCAGTTCTCCAACCCAATTACTCTGCTCCCCTGGGAGCCACTTCTCCTTATCTCTGCCCACCCAGCCTCCCCCAGGGCAGTTGCACCACCTGGCGGCTCTGGCTGGTCACTCCTGGTCACTCTGGCTGGTTTACACTGCAGGGTGCCCCTAGAGAAAGTCCATCCCCCGCTGTTCCCCCAGAGACGTGTCCTCTCCTGCCCCGCGCCCACGTGGGCTGTGCCAGCTCCGGCGCAGTCTGTCATTTTAGGAATGGAAAATGAGCGGCACCAAACCCTGTCGGCGCCCGGAGAGTTCTAGCGAAACCAGTAAAACACACGTCCGAGCGCTGGGGAGGGGCGTGTTCCGCGGCCGCAGGTCACGAGGCACGAAGGGCAGAATGGGCTACAAAGGCATCCAGGGGAAAAAGGAACGAACGCGAAGTGAATTCGCAGCCCAGCCGCTCTCCCCACTTGTCCCCAGCTCAGTCTGTCTGGCAGGGTCTCTCCACCGCCCAGCGCTGCCCCTGTGTTCCCTAGGGCTGGAGATGCCCTGCGCAGAGAGCAAGGGAAAGAACATGTGAGATGCCTTCTGTCTCTCTTCCAGTCCTTTCCCTCGCACAAGAACCACGTACAGCTGACGTTTGGGAAACAGTGTGGGGGGAGGACACAGAAAATATGGGGGGGGGCTGCAGTACCCCCAGATTTGCACCTGGCTTACCTGTACCTGGGAGTCAGCCCCACTGCTGGCTCCTCTATCCTAGGGTCCTAGCCTCCGGGCAGCCCACTGGGGTCCCATCAGCCCTGCCACCCGCCTGCCTTGCTGTGGGCTCCACTGGCTCCCCTGGGGTCCTGCCACCTGCCAACCCTTTGCGGGCTCTGCTGGCCGCCAGCCCCAAGATCCTGCTGCTGGCCCAGGGCTCTGCCACAGCCCCCAGCTGTAGCCCCATCCGTGGGGCGGTGAGAGTTGCCAACTCTCCAGGACTGGATCGACCAGGCGCCATTTGCAGCAAAGGCGTCTGGTCTGGGAGAGTTGGCAGCCTGATCTCAACAGCTGTAAAGGGGAGGTGCCGCTCGGCACCCCCACTCCAAAAATATTTCCAAAGTCACTGGCGGGGGGAGGGAGGAGACAGTACCCTCCAGTTAACTTACAAGTGGCAAAGCCTGCCCCAGCGATGAGCAAACACCGAACCTGTGAACGAGCCGTTTGCGTGGGAATGGAGCCATGTCACAGGCATGTGCCGACCCCAGGTGTGTGCTGCCAGTTTCTGAATTTACTGTGTTAGTCGCAGGACCTTAGTTGAAAGTCTGGCTTAGAAGTATTTCATTAGAGTGTTGCTTAAAGGTTATAAAAATCACACTCAAAAACCTCCTCCAGCCCCCAGCTGATGTGGGGCTCAGGGCACTAGTTTACTAGCACTGCCTGCGGCCCCATCGATCCAAACGATGGCCGTGAATAGGAGTGACTCCATGTCAAGGCTGTCCCCCACTCTGGCATGACAAATGCAGAAGTGTAGGCCTGTAAAAGCACCCCAAAACCTTATCTTTACAGGCTTTGGTACAAAAGCTTCCCCCCAAAATCCTAATACTCAGATTTTGGAGCATATCCGCTGCCACCACCCAAGAATTCCAAGAAAAAAACCCTGGAAGAGATCACTTGGAAACCTCCTCCCTAAAACCACAGGGATACCTCAAGCTCTTTTCCCCCAAAGAGCTTGAAAAAGAAAAGAGAAAATAAGCTGCAGTCTGTGGTAGCTACCCCGTAGTCAGAGGCCGGCAGACACTCACAGACAGATTTTCCAGGACACAGAAATGAACCAATACCAGGTTAATTAGAAAAAGAAAACAAACATTTATTATCAAAACAATACTACAGTTGCAAGCATAGTGACTAGATGAAAAGGAAGCCCCAATTAATCTAGATACTCAGGGAGACCCCCTGGGCTCAAGACTTTAAGTACAAAGGAAAAAAAATACACTTTGAACAGCTCAGACATCAATTCCAAATTCCCAAACCAGAAAACAATAAAACCTGATGGGCTAACTAAGCTTTGCCCTACTTGCATATTGTGAGGAGACTTTTCTTGGAGAGAGAGACGGCCTCCCATCTCCCTGTTACCTAGAAGAAACTGCGCTGACTCGGACAAAGGAGGGAAAGTTAAAAATTTCTTTGTCCCAGTTTGAAATCCCTACCTGCATTGTTATTGGCTGATCAGATACCTGGCTAGAGACAGGAGCCACAGTTAACCCTTTAGCCACCAGGCACTGGACCTCACTCATGGTTATGACACTCCACTGGTGTCATGGCGAAGGGTTACTATAGAAAATAAAGTATAATGGCCTAATCCAAAGCCTGCCAAGGCAGATGGGCCTTATCTCACATCTACATCACGTGCTGATCGCTGCGCTGGGGGAGTTCACCCCCGTCAATTTTGAGCAGGCAACCACTCAACCTAATTTAGCTCTGAGCCTTTAACGTTTCATTCCTTCCCCACTTGTCTGAGGCCTGAAGCACCAGCCGATGGGCTCCGGGGTTTTGTTCTTCTTCCTGTCCTTTCCCTTGAAGCAGTGTCTACAGAGATTTAACAGAAGCCCAGGGAGCAAGAGCAAGTAGGATGTCAAAGGAAGCCAGGTGCTCCCAACGCACTGGCCACCAGAAGGACTCCACCGAGGAGGTACAGGTGCTGTGGGCTGGAGGAGAAACTGCTCATTCCTGCAGAGGCCGAGAAAGAGGGAAAAACAGTTTAAGTAGGGAAGGTAAGGGGAGGGGATTCATCGGTAAAATCATAACTGGTGCGGAGAAAACGAATAAGGAAGAATTATTTACTTGTTCCCATTACACAAGAACTAGGGGTCACCAAATGAAATGACTAGGTAGCAGGTTTAAAACAAACAAAAGTTTAAATTTTTCTTCATGCAACACACAGTCAACCTGTGGAACTCCTTGCTAGAGGTCATGGTGAAGACCAGGACTTTAACAGGGTTCAAAAAAGAACTAGATAAATTCATGGAGGTTAGGTCCATCAATAATTATTACAGGATGGGCATGAATGGTGTCCTTAGCCTCTGTTTGCCAGGCTGGGAATGGGTGACAGATTCCCTTTTCTGTTCACTTTCTCCTTCTAGGGCATGGGTTCCCAAACTGGGGAGGGGGGCATGAAGAAATTCCAGGGGGGCATGAAGAAATTCCAGGGGGGGCATGAGGCGACACAGCCCCCCATCAATCCCTCCTCAAGAAAGAGCCTGGTCCGTCTGTCTGCTTGGGCATCCGCTGGAATATGCGCAACTCAGGCTGGGCCAGACTTAAAAATGGCTGCCTTAAAAGGGCAATCTTTTTTTTTTTTTTTTTTTTGCTCAACAAGTTTTGCTGCTATTTTTTTGGGTATGTGTGTGAGGGTTTCTCAAAAATAAAAAAGGGGGCGTGATGACAAAAAGTTTGGGAACCACTGCTCTAGGGAATCTGGCATTGGCCATTGTTGGGAGACAGGAGACTGGGCTAGATGGACCTTTGGTCTGACCTACTACAGCTATTTTTATGTCTCAGAGTATGTGTGGGGGATACTGGGGTGTTATCTCTTTGCTGTCTCCCTAGAAGAATCCGATTAGCTTCCAGGTTCTTACCAGAGTTGAAAACGCATCTTCGGGTCTTGCATCTTTTCTCTGCCAAAGAAACCAACAACATTTCCATAACAAGAACCAAGCAGCCCACTATGCCACTTTCACCCCCGTCTCCCAAGTCCAGGTTACTCAGATATCGGGGCCGCATGCGGGAATGGAGCCAGGCCACTGACATCCAGAGGGCCACAGAGGAGCAGGACTGGGTGGTCAACCAGCGGCAGTCAGGAAAGGAAGGGACCATTCTACTGGCGGCAGACCCCTTTCCCCTCCGTACTGGGCACAGCAGTGTGGGGAGCTGTTTCACAGGGAGGCCTTTGGTTTTGCCAGGGTTACCTGGGCCCTGCCCCTCTCTGCTTGGCTGCAGAGCTCCCGCCACCTGGGTGGCATGGTGGAAGATGCTGTTTCCATCCCTTGCTCTGGGCCGTCACTTCACCGTTCTCCTGGAGCGCCGCAGGAGGTACGAAATCAGGACCCACAAGGTGATGGGGGTCTGGGAATTTCTCGTCCAAGACGTACATTATTATCTGACGCCCCAGCCAAGATCAGGGCCCCCTGGGGTTGGGCTGGGCTCAGAGGCGTCCCTGGGCTCAGAGGCGTCCCTGGGGTTGGGCTGGGCTCAGAGCAGTAGGCCAGGAGAGGGAGAAAGGAATTGCTCATCCCTTAGTACAGGCAGGGAGCGGCTCAGAGAGAGACACTCGCTTCCCCAGGGATGTCCAGGACATGAGCTCAAGTCTTCAGAGTCCTGCTCAGGACCTTGCCTGCCAGCCTCTCCGTCCCTACCTCAGCTCCAGGCTGGGATACCAAGGCTCTGGAATAGGACCACCCCCAATCAGCGATCTCGGAGGCAGCTGCCCCCCAGTGCCTCCCGCCAGCTGGTGGCTAGAACGGGGCATGGGAAGGGGGTCAGCCAGGCATCTGATCACATCCCCCCACTCACAGGCGCCTCCAGGGCTTCGTTCTCCCTGCTCAGAAGCAAAACGGAGCCCGCAGCATCCTGCATGAGGCCCAGTCACAGAACCAGAGCTGGCCTGGCCCTGGAGGTCAGGGCTGGAGAGCTGGCCCTGTTTCCACCCTCAGACTTGTCTCTGACCCTCCTTCCCCAGACTGGATCCCCAGCTCCAAACAGCTCTGACGCCGAGGGAGCCTGGGGCGTCCCCTTGGGCCAAGCGTCCCCCGCGGTTCTCGGTGCCCTGCAGGCCGGAGGGAAGCTCAGAAGAGGCCACCAGGAGCTCTCCCTGGGAGCGGACATTACCTTTCACATACTCGCAGTTGTGGTTGCTGGAGCTTTCCAGGGACTGCAGCTGGATCATGGTCCTGCCCTGAGCCTGGGTGAAGTTGGTGACCTTGAATTTCTCGAAGGGGGGGATCAGCACTTCGTCCTCGTCGGGGAAGAAGGAGAAGTTCTTGATGTTGGCCCCGAAGCAGGTCTTGATGGAGAAGAAGGTGTCCTGCCCGAACCGCAGGGCGCTCTCGTTCTTCAGCGACGTGGAGGTGAAGTGGCCGAACCGGACGGGCTTGCGGATTTCGGCTTTGAAGCGGATGCCCCGGACGCCGCGGTACACCTGGTGGCACCGCGCGGGCTCGGCGGCCTTCAGGACGTGAAGGGCTCTGGTCAGGAGGAAGTGCAGGGTCTTGAAGTTGAAGTGGCTGAGGTAGGAGTCCCGGGTGCGGCCGGCCTCCCTCACGGCGGCGTTGAACTCCTGGTGAAGGGGCTGCATGTGCAGGGGCCCCTGGCTGCTGTAGGCCAAGACGGCCATGGCGTACTCGGGCTTGAAGTTCTGCGGCACGTTGCTAGTGTCCTTCCTCTCCTTCCAGTAGGAGGCTGCCTCCAGCCAGGTCTCGGCGTAGTTCTCATTGCTGGCGAACTCGGTGCGGTTCAGCTCCCCCAGCTCGGCCTCCATCATGCCGGCGCAGTCCTTGTACTGGTCGTCGAAGGCCCTGGGGGCCAAGTCCAGCACGGCCTCTGTGACGGGGAAGAGGTCTCTCTTGCCGAGGGGGAATCCCTGGCCCTGCAGGCAGAAGGAGAACACGGTGATGGAGCCGGACATAGATGGCGGAGCAGGCCTTAGCTAGGCTCCAGGGACAGCAAGAGCCAAATGGCAGAGCTAAGGCACGAGGGGTAGGATGGTCCAGAGATTAGGATGGGATGATACTTACTCTGCCACTGACTTCCTGTATGACCTTGGTCAAGTCCCTTGATCTGCCTTGGCCTCAGGTACAAAGGGCGTATAGCTCTGCCCTGTTTGCCAGGGGTGTGCATGGGTCAGAAGCTCCGGAGGTGTCAATCCGCCAAGAATTAATGGAGCTAAGCTGATTTACAGCAGCTGGGGATCTAGCCTATAGACTCTGCCCTTCTGGCGCCAGCCAGTGTGCCCTGCCTCCTGCCACATGGGTCCCAAGGGAACACTGCAGAAAGATCCCGCTGGTTCGGCTCACCCCATGCGGGAGCTGGTCGGAGCAGAACTCCTACGGCTGGGCCATTTCTACCCACACACCAGCTAAACCTCAGATGAATGAACTTGGGGATAAAACCACTGGATGCCAACAGAGCCTTATCTAGACTATGATTCCTATTGGTTCAGCTGATTCAGAGGCGGCCTATAGGGGCCGAGCTCAGATCCCCATAACCAATACCCCTAAGCCTCATTCATCCCAATGGAGTGTTAATGCTGAACCCTGATGATGATGTCATCGTTAAGTGTTTTTACTGCTGCTTATTTTTAGCAGAGCCTCCTCCGCCCCCTCCCCCCCCCGTGTGTACCTGTTGGCTTTCCATGAAGACCCCAACCACCAAGAGGACAAAAACTGGTCTGAGACGCTCCATCGTCGCCATCCACATCTGGAAGAATATAAACACACTCAGACCTCAGTATTTAGGCTGATCAGTACTTGATTTATTCATACCTAGCTCTAGTCTGTTAAAGAGACAGAGCACCTGGGAGATGGTGGGAAGACAGGACGTCTGTCTGTCTGTCTGTCAAGGCCATTGTTTTCCCCCACAGACTACAGATTTCTGGCCCTTTTTACAGGGACACTTGAGCATTCTAAAATCCATTACCATGAGCCCCCTAGCATAGTGGCAGCTTCCATGTGCTAGGGCAGTGGTTCCCAAACTTTTCAGCTGGAGCTTTTCAACCCACCCCCACCCACCAAAAAAAGCAGCAAAACTTGCTGAGCAAAAAAAAAAAAAAAAAAAGGAACTGACCGGGGCCGAAAAACAAAAATAGCAGCAAAACTTGTTGAGCAAAAAGGTTGCCCTTTTAAGAGCAGGCATTGCCCTTTTAAGGTGACCATTTTGAAGCCCGAGCGGAAAACTCCCGTGGAAGCTCGAGCCAGGAAAAACGGAAAATACCGGACATTTCACATGATATTTTCTGATTTTTTTACTGGATGGATAGGGCTCTTTCATGGGAGGGGGATTGACTGAGGGGGACTGGAGGAGACTGGGGGGGACTCCTCCCCCCCCCGGAATTTCATCATGCCGCCCCCCAGAGGGGCGCTTCCCTCAGTTTGGAAACCTATGAGCTAGGGGCTGCACACAGACACCCAGCCACAGAGAGTCACTGCCCTCTTGGATTTCCAGTATAAAGAGACAAGGCCAGGGGAGTGGAAGTATTTTCATCTTCAACTACACTCAGAGAGAGGCCATGTGAAAATCCCACATGAAGCCTCCTTCCCCACATGCCTTAGCCCGGGGCCTACAGTGGCTGTCAGCCCTGCTGGCCTTCAGTAGCAGTACCAGCGGCTCTGAGAACTCTCCACTGCCTTCATCCCTCGACAAGGGGATTAGCCTAGTTCAGTGGCTCTCAGCCTTCCCAGACTGCTGTCCCCCTTTTGGGAGTCCGGTTTGGCTGGGATAACCCAAGTTTCACCTCACTTAAAAGCTTCTCGCTTGACAGATCAGACCTAAAAGTACAGGTGTCCCAGCAGACGGTTACTGAAATATGGCTGATTTTCTCATTTTTGCCATCGAGTTACAAATTAAACCAACTGGATTCGAACGATTACATGTCAGTGGATCACCTAGAGAGCAGTATATATAAATCGTTGTCTGTATGAAATTTTGGGGTGTACTGACCTTGTTAGAGCTTTTTATGTAGCCTGTCATAACAGTAGGCAAATCTCTAGAAGAGCTGATGTATCCCCTGGACCTTGGCGTATCCCGGGGGACACGTCCTCTGGCTGAGACTTTCCAGACTAGAGGACCCTTTCAGTCCCTTCTAACGCTGTGGTTCTATGATTTTAAGATATAGTGACTCACTGGGGGAAAGGACTAGGAGCATAAACCATATTTGCTTAGCTACGCCTCCTTCCTTTTGTTTGTTTTAAACCCGCCGCCTGTTCATTTCATTGGTTATGGGAAGGAGTAAATCACACTGCACTATTCACTCTCTCCACACCAGTCATGATTTTATAAACCTGCAGCATATCTAGGGCCCTATCCAATTCATGGCCATGAAAAACATATCACAGACTGAAATCTGGTGTCCCACCATGAAATTGGGTCTTTTATGTACTTTTACTTTATACTACACAGATCTCACAGGGGACACCCATGTTTCTCACACTGGGGGTCCTGATCCAAAAGGGAATGGTGGGTCATAAGGTTATTTTAGGGGTGTCGTGGTATTGTGCCCCTTACTTCTGCGCCGCCTTCAGAGCTGGGTGGCTGGAGAGCAGTGGCTGTAAGTAAGGGTAGGCCCCCCGACAATAACTCTCTGACCCCTCCACAAATTGTTTTTTGGGTCAGGACCCTTACAGTTACACCACCGTGCCATCTGAGATTTAAATCGCTGCCATCATCACGGAATTTAGGATGTTTGAAATCCCTGGCCATGAAATTGACCAAAACGGACTGTGAATTTGGTAGAGCCCTAATCCTATCCCCCCCTCGGTTGTCTCTTTTGCAAGCTGAAAAGCCCCAGGCTTTTAAATCTCTCCTTGTGGGGAGAGTCAGCAAGTTGATACACAAATATTCAACTTGTGGATAGCGACAGAGGCAGCGGCCGCACGTTCGGAGGGACTCTCAGGAGAGCTGAAAACCCTCGTCCCTCTACACTCCCTTGTGACACTAAATAGCACCCGGCAGGTACGGAACAGAGGGCAGTGTGTTCAGAGCAATCCACAGATGGATTCCTGTCTTAGCTGGCCCGGGAAAGACTTAGAACCATTTCTTGGACAAAGCGGCGTCATAAAATTCAAGCCCTGATTTCACACGCCCCCTCCCTGGCCATTAAAAAAGTCACTTTTGGCTGGACGCTGCCGTCTGCTGGGGTTACTGAAATTGACAAGCTTTCTCCGGCTGAGCTGGAAGAAGTGAGAACTTTTACCTGGGTTCTTCTTGCCCCAGAGGCAGGTGGGGAATGGCTGGGGCGTCTCTGCTTCCCCTAGCTCCTGTGGCGTGGCGGCTGCTCTCTGCTCTGGGCCTTGTGGACATGACAGCTGAGAAGCAGCTGCTATTTCTTTTTATGGCAAATGCCTTCACCCAGGTCTGGAGCTGATCCATTTGTTGTGCTTGGCTATTTATAGCCCGGCTTCGCATGGCCCTCAGGAATAAGTCTTTCACTGAGCTGTGAAAATGCCCCTGGCCACGCCCTTGCACCAACTGAGTAGCCAACATGTAATATTTTAGTATGGATACAAGAATATAAATAGGATGTACAATGACTAGCTGAGAAGTTCTGAATGCTTCTGTTTCACCCTGTGTCTCATGATTAGACAATGTTTGCTGTCAGGTCTTGCTTCCTGTTAACTTTACAAATGACGTTGTACCTCTTGTCTCCATCACCAACTAAGCTGAGCAAGGTTCCTTTTTCGTACTTCCTTCAGTAACTGTAGAATCCCTTCTAAATGGGAAACTTGCCTGGAATGTTCTGCAAAACTGCCTGGCGTGAGTGGAGGAAGTGTGTGCATGTGAATAAATTAGCAAAATTGACAGACCCCCAGGAGACAGGCGGCCTCCAAGAAAGTGACACAAACAGGCGATAACAGTGGGAACCCTGACAATCGCCATCAGCGGATAACCATGGAACACCCGGGGATTAACACCAGTGAAGGATGGATGATTGTAGCATGCCACTGTAGTACCTGTAGACTCCAATAGGAACTTACATGTATAAAATGGGGGAGGGGATGTTAGCCATTAGACCAGGGGTAGGCAATAGTTTTTGTAGTGGGCCCCCCCACTACAAAAAGGATTCAGACGCATTGGAAAGGGTCCAGTGGAGGGCAACCAAAATGATGAGGGGGCTGGAGCATATGACTTATGAGGAGAGGCTGAGGGACTTGGGCCTGTTTAGCCTGCAGAAGCGAAGAGTGAGGGGAGATTTGATAGCAGCCTTCAACTTCCTGAAGGGAGGTTCCAAAGAGGATGGAGAGAGGCTGT
Source organism: Pelodiscus sinensis (assembly GCF_052426305.1). Taxonomy (NCBI): domain Eukaryota; kingdom Metazoa; phylum Chordata; order Testudines; family Trionychidae; genus Pelodiscus; species Pelodiscus sinensis. Next base: position 348,589,920 of record NC_143052.1, on the reverse strand, counting down.
TCTCAGTAGTGACGGATGGCAGAACAAGGAGCAATGGTCTCAAGTTGCGGTGGGAGAGGTCCAGGTTGGATATTAGGAAAAACTATTTCACTAGGAGGGTGGTGAAGCACTGGAATGGGTTCCCTAGGGAAGTAGTGGAGTCTCCATCCCTAGAGGTGTTTAAGTCTCGGCTTGACAAAGCCCTGGCCGGGTTGATTTAGTTGGGATTGGTCCTGCCTAGAGCAGGGGGCTGGACTTGACGACCTTCTGAGGTCTCTTCCAGCTCTATGATTCTATGATTTTGCTGGAGGCCACTTGGGATATTTTTGAATTGGCCCCGGGTGGCACAGGAAGGGGCGGGGCCTCAAGCAGAAAGGGTGGGGCACCAAGCGGAAGGGGTGGAGCCAAGATACTTCTGAGTTCCCACCCCCAGACAATGATTGGTCTGAGGGAGAGGGAGTGCCTTTGCCCTCCCACGTTTCCCTTAGGTGCCCATGCCCCTGGCATTGGAGGAGACTTTCTGCGCTCCCCTGCCCCATGGCCGATCAGGGCCTAGGGGTGGGGGAGTGCACAAAGCCTTCTCCCGACCTGCAAGGAGCACAGGGCGGGGGCAGAGTGGAGGAGGTTTTGCATGCTCCCCCGCCCCCCAGGCCCTAATTGGCCTGGGAGTGGGGGAGAGGCAGGGACTCCGTGGGCCAGATCCGGCCAGTGGAGGCCCTTTTGCCCACCCCTGCATTAGACTCTTGGTTTGGAGCTGCAAGCCGAGCCTCAGAAGAGCCTCAAATCACCATTGACAGACCCCGGCTCCTCACTCAGTCAATCTTACCTGGGGAGTAAGACTGACTTGAGCCAGGACAGAGTGGTAGCTAGACACCGTCTGCGGGATGTGTGTGTGTGTGTGTGTGTGTGTGTGTGTTGCTTTTCACATTGTAAACATGGCATATGGCCTTTTCCCCTGGAAATGGCCCCATGTGCTGCTTACAAGCATTACAACATGTGCTCTAAGGGCCTTTCGAATTCCCAACCGCATGGCTTAGCCAGGAGATGAGCGACAGGCAGCCCCAGCTATCTCCATGAATTGGGCGGGGGGCAGCCCTCTCTTGTGCTAGGGAAGAGAGAAAATGCACCCCGCCTCCCCATTGCCACAACTGGATAATGCTACAAGGGATCCCCCATGCCAGTCGCTTGCATGTGTGTTACGGCAGCACAGACACATTGCAGGCCTGGGGTAAGAACATTCCCGGGGTCTTCATTGTGTCCAAGAATTCAAGGCCAGAAGGGATTGTTAGCTGATAAATGTTCTACTCCACCCAGAACATCATCTGGGATGGATACACCTACCTGCTTCATTCCAAATAAGCGTAATTGACTAATTGAATAGACAATGCATTTTTGCACAATGCTCAAAGGCCGTTGCTACACTTCAAAGGTGAAAGCGCCGAAGCCCAGGATCAGCTGGGGGCTCCCCCACTGACCCCAGACTCCATGCAGCGTGGCCGCTTTGAAATGCGCAAGGAGCCTCACGCCGTACTTCCTGAGGCATTCAAAGTGGCAGTGCCACATGGAGCAGCTGATCCTGGCCTCTGATAGAGGCAGCAAGGTGGGGGAGGGAGCGACTAGTCGACTATCTTGTTGACTACTAATCACCTAGTCCTTCACATCCCTAATTCCAAACACAGATCCGAAATAGCTACTGAATATTTGTCTTTTTAACCTCATCTACCATCTACAGCTAGCCTATTCTCAGGTTCCTTTTATTCCTAATATAGTTAAGAAATGCCTTCTTATTATCTTTAACTCTCCTGGCCATTGATAGTGCACTGATTTCTTTAGCTTCCCTTATCAGTCACCTACATTTTTAAAGTTTTCTTTCTTTCTTTCTTTCTTTCTTTCTTTCTTTCTTTCTTTCTTTCTTTCTTTCTTTCTTTCTTTCTTTCTTTCTTTCTTTCTTTCTTTCTCACCTTTAAATCAGGATGGTTTCTTGTCCAGCATAACTTTTTTTGTCATGTGTGGGTTTCTGGGGTATCTTTTAGAATATCTTTAAAAATGCCCAGTTTTTATCAACATTTCCCACTTTGGATTCATGTTTATTATGCCAGCAATGGCCTTAAACTTGAGAAAACTGGTCCTTCAAAAGTTGCAAATGTAGAGATGACTAGTAAGTGTCATATTCTGTTTGCACAGTGTAACTGCAACCAGATCATAATCACTGATACCTAGGCAACAGCTATTTTTTAGGGCAACAATTAACTCTTCTTGGCCAGAATGAGATCCAGTATTGAGTTACTAGTGCTGGGCACAGGGTTTTATGTGTTAAAAAATCATTATCTATTATTTTTAGCAGTTCCAAATTCTATATTAGACATGATAAATCAATCCCCACTATATCAATCACTGCTCCGTTGATCCGGCCCATAGGGAAGACATGCCCTGAGCCTGTGTATTCCTTCTTGCATGTCTCATCTCACATCCTCGAGGCGACTGTGTGCACATTCCCAGCATGCTGCATTCTGGCGATCTGCTGGAGGCTTTCTGCTGTAGATTTTCCTTGTTTTAGAATTAGTAAGTGCAGGACACAATATGCCCAGGGTCTGTGTAGACCTGAATGGTTCCAGGGCCTCTGCACAGGGGGAAACTTCACCCATAAAGCACATTCCTAGACCTGCCTTCACATGGTCAGACAAAAAGAGGCAGATTCTAAACAGACCACAGCCAGCTGTGAGCTGTTTGGGTCGTGTAATAAAAAACCAGAGTGTCATTTAGAGACACTTAATAGACTGCTTCCTACGGCACATTTTATAAAATTTTGTAACTGGTCAAATTGAAGGGGGGGGGAGGGCGTAGAATGGACCATGAACTGAATTATACCATTCAGCCACTAGATGGTGCCATATGAGACTAGCCCGCCTTGGCCGTGCATTAAAGTCGCTTAAAGGGGACATGTCTCATCTATTGCTGAGTGTAATGGAAGCTCTTAGGCTATTCCAACCCTGATACCTGGTCTGGTAGTAGCTGCCCTATTCAAGGAGTACACAGCACAGCATGCAGTAAAGGATCCCACTTGCATTTTTTTTATACGAGAACTACAGGGCATCCATATACATTGGTTCCACACTAACATCGTTGACGCTTGCAGGAACTGATGCGTTATAAGTCCTCCCAGACCCTGCTCTTAAGTTGCATAACACCCCCTTCCCCCATTTGCGCAAATGGAAGTCAGCGGCAGGAAAAAAATTCCCCCTTTGAAGTTGTTTTGCTAGACGTGCAAGTGTTTTGGAACGTATCCTAGACTTATAGCCAGGGCAGCCTGGAGCAGATTTAGCTGGTGTTGCTCGGGTCCTGAACTCAGTTCATATTTTGTTTAAATAAAAGGAAAATGTCCATGCTTTATTGAAATGATTGTGTTTTTAAAAAATACAGTGTGGTTTTATGAAATTAATTTTAGTACAGTAAAAGAATTTAAATGGGAATTCCATCAAGTCTATTTTTTTCTTCAACCCTATAAACTTGCATCGTTTACTATGTTTTAACAAAAGGGGCTATAGGCAATTTGGTTTGCAATAACTACCTTCTAATTTTCAAACTGTAAGCATTGCTTTAGCTGTGCCAGAACACAGCACTACTTCAAATGTCTGTTTTCTCTCTTTTCTGTAAGGTTTATTGAGAAGGAATGGTTCATCCTATTTTTCTGGCTCATCTTGGTTCAGTCTTTCAGCATTCCCTCAGGTGTGGATATTTTGAGGACTGTATTTACTTTGGTGATTCTGTCTGTTTTCTCTTTGGTTTTATGAGCAGCAATCCCACTCTAGGCACATCCCATCTGCCTCGCACAACCCTACCCTGATATTGCTTTAAGTTATGATCAGAAGAAGCTGCAAATCGAATTTGGTTGCCCTAGCTCAGGGGATGAGACCGTTTTGTTTTAGAAAAGAATCCTTTCCTGCTCCCTAAAAGAAAAAAAAAGGTTAAAAATTTCCATTAGCTCAGTGTTACACTCAGACCCTCCGGTGCATCTTCAGGTTCCCTTAATGCTCCACACCTTACAGCAGTGAGTTTTTTACTGCAGTGCAGATCTACCCTCAGAGCACTAAGCTATAGGTAGTATGTGTGTGTGTCTCCTTGAGCTGTAACTTATACCCGCAACTATAGTGTAGACAGGGGCGGATATAGGGCAGGGCGAACGGGGCGGCCGCCCCGGGCCCCCGCTTCAGAAAGCCCCGCGCATGCGCCGTGGCAAAGGGGGGGCCCCGCGGAATTATGCTGCCCGGGGCCCCGCAAAAGGTTGCTGACCCCTGTCCTAACTCTTGATCAAACAGACAGACACACAGACAAACGTTCTACAATATCTAGTAGATTTTATTTCTTTATAAAATGGAGATGAGTTTGAAACTGGCGAAGAGTTTCTGAGCTGCAACGTGGAGCAGGACAATTCCACCCAACAGTACTGGGCTCATGTCACTGGACACCCTGAAACTTCTTCCTGCAACTAAGGAAAGAAAAGACGGGAACTAGAGCCTTGAATAACTTTCCATGGGGGAATGGTACAGTGCATAAACCCACGGGGATGGGGTTAATCACTGGAGGCTAAGGACCCTCAGCACCTCTAAACACCAGGCTGCTTCTTCATCCAGGTGCTGCTAACCTTATCAGGCGTGAGCAAATCGCAGAAATGTGGGGCTGAGAGGGACCTCACAGCGCCCCCCATCTCCCTTCTCTAAGCCTCCCACACTCCACAACCTACTGGCCTGACTTCTGCACCCACCATATCTCCACACCTCTTGCCCTGAGACCTCCCCACGCCCCCAACACCTTATCCTGAACTCTCCCTCCAAACTCCAGCCTCTTGCCCCGACTCCCTCACATACCATCCTACATTTGAATTTCTTACAGGTCCTGTCACATCACAATCCTGTTAGAGGGCTGCCTTGTCCCTTCACCCTCCCACTTCCCTGGTCCTTCCCGCGCAAGGAAGCAACATCTTAAGTCTGGAGATGCAAACAATTCAATGTGTATTGGAGTTCTCTTCCAGCAAGCACGCATCCTGTTTCCTCCTTTCCTTTTTCCTTTGTTTTTTTTCCCGACCCCTTCCTGTTTGTTTCTAATATTTATAGTACCGGTTGAACCTCTATGGTCCAACATCCTCAGGACCTGACCAATTCCGAACGAGAGAATTTTCCGGACCACAGGAGGTCAGTATTGTCTAGCATTACCAACACTTCCACTACTTACTGGGCTGATAGAGGACATCGAGGGGTAAATTAGAGCTAAATCACAGCACAGAACTCTGAGAGCCAGGGCTGGAGGCTGTAAACAAACTTTCTGGAACTGCGGGAAACTAGGCCACACCCATGAAAAGAGGACATCCGGCTCACTCAAATCATGCCGGACCCCGGATGTTCCTGGATGAGAGAGTTCTGGACTAGAGAGGTTCAACCTGTCATATTGTCAGGTATATCTTAACTATTCATTCTACTGAAATGTAACTAACCGATCCTAACATGTTGTAACAGGATCATCTAACTAATTATATCCCACCATCTTAATTGATTTGCACCCAGCAAAATTAATTAGACAGGAGCCAGAGACAATCGAAGAACCAGACAGAGACCATACAGATAAACAATAGAGAGAGAATGACAAAACAATAAAGAAATGTGGATTTCAGATTTCACAACCCCAACTATTGATAAGTAGGTGCTTGCCAGACAGACACCTAAGGGTTTCCCAACCTATGGATCAGGACAAAAGGGTCGCCAAGTGTCTCTCCAGGTGGCTCTGTCCTCCCTCCTCCCCCTGTTTTTGAATTGCTGTGGGTCACCAAGTCTTCCTGAATTGTCAAAATGGGTCCCCATCTGGAAAAGGGTGGGAACTGCTAGGCTCTTCCCTTTATCTGGAGGCCATAGATTGGATGGCCTTTCGAACAGCCCCACATGACTGGAATGTGCCTTACTTCAATATGCTTAAGCAAAAGCCTTAGCTTAAAAGAACAAGGCCCCGGACAGACAGACTGTGGTATTAACTCTTTGGTCTTATTCCCCTGCAATTACTAAAATGGTAGGAATACACCTAAATCCTTGGGCTATGTCTAGACTGGCATGATTTTCCGGAAATGCTTTTAACGGAAAAGTTTTCCGTTAAAAGCATTTTCATAAAAGAGCGTCTAGATTGGCACGGATGCTTTTCCGCAAAAGTACTTTTTGCGGAAAAGCATCCGTGGACAATCTAGACGCGCTTTTCCGCAAAAAAGCTTCGATCGCCATTTTCGCGATCGGGGCTTTTTTGCGAAAAACAAATCTCTGCTGTCTACACTGGCCCTTTTGCGCAAAAGTTTTTCGGAAAAAGACTTCTGCCCGAACGGGAGCAGCATAGTATTTCCGCAAAAACTCTGACAATCTTACATGAGATTGTCAGTGCTTTTGTGGAAATTCAAGCGGCCAGTGTAGACAGTTGGCAAGTTTTTCCGGAAAAGCGGCTGATTTTCCGGAAAAACTGGCCAGTCTAGACACAGCCTTAAAGTATAGGCCTTCATAGGCAGGCCTGATATCTGTGTCCTATCAAACCCTCCCAACCTACCGCCCTAAGCCAACCCCCACCCCAACAGTACCTGTAAGAAATGGAAGTTACTTTCACCCCTGGGGGTTTCTAAACAGTTGATCATTTTTGTTGCTCTCCTCTCATATTCAATGTGACCCACTGTCAGATGGGTCAGCTGAGATATCAGACTAAAAGCATCCGGCCCATCCCTGGGAGGCCCAGAGATTGGAATGGAAAGGAGCTTTTTTACCTGTGTTGTCCAGGCATTCTTGGGACTTCTCTCCTACAACACAAACAAAGACGTTCATGGAACCGCTGTCTCCTCCGGGGGAGAATTTTCCCAGACTGGCGTGGACGAAGGTCAGCTTTGTCCCTTAGTGTGAACTGCTTCAAGCTCACACAACAGCCAGCTGGACCCAGCTGGGGTATGTTTGCACGTAGGGCTAAAGTTCTAAAGGTGCTGAGATGCCTACAAATGTAGTTAAATATCTTGTGCGCACTTGAAAATCCCACAAGGTGCTTAGCTGCATTTTTAGGCACCTGAAAATTTGATTCTTATGTCTGAAACCAGCTCACAATAGGTGCTAGGTCTAGAGGGGATTCTAGAGGGGTTTCAGAGGGGCTGTCGGGCTTGGCAGTGGGACCCCACGGCCAGGGTGGGACCGCCCAGCCGCAGTGGGACCCTATGGCTGTGGTGGGACCAGCAGGCCGGGCGATGGGACCAAGGTGAAAATGGTTAACTGGTTATGTGCTATCATTTAACCTGGTTAACTGTTTTAACATCCCTACCCCAAATACCAGTTTTAGTTCGCAAGTTTGTTTGAGAGGGAGAGGGCTTGGCCTGCAGAAATGCATGACCATTCATCACACCAGAAGGATCTGTAAGAGAGACACCCAGCCACGCAGAGCCTGGAGAGGTCGGAAATCAGCACTGGAGTCTCCATCCCAAGAGATTTTTAAGTCTTGGCTTGACAAAGCCCTGGCCGGGTTGATTTAGTTGGGATTGGTCCTGCCTAGAGCAGGGGGCTGGACTAGATGATCTTCTGAGGTCTCTTCCAGCCCTAGGATTCTATGACTACGATCCAGCCATCAGCTTTAGGACCATCTCAGGGCACATTTAAAAACCACATCTCATTGCAGAGCAAGCAAGAGGAAGAGAAGAGACAGATCAGGCATTAGCATGCCCCAGCTAGAGCTGCCAGACAAAACCCAAAGAAGCAAAATTATCAATCAGTGAAGCTGGTGAGGATTTTGCTGGTCCCGGACTGCACCAAAGCCTTTCCAACCTGCCCGTGCCTGGAGCCCTGCAGAACACGGAAATCCTTGTGTTCCCAGGACACTGCACCCCAGATCGGGGCAGCTGCTGCGGGATGGCAAATAACAAAGGGCAGCGAAGGAGTCAGTTTCCTTAGCTAGGCTGGGTGCTTTTCTGAACGATTGTTTAATGCTGCCGGCAGGATGCTGTGGGGCAAACTGCCTAGAGTTTGTATTAGATATTCTTAAAAACTATTTAAATCGGGGGTGGGGAAACCGTATTTGGGTTGGGGGCCGCTGACCCACAGAAAAATCAGTCAGGGGCTGCGCAGAAGTGAGAAGCAAAAAACCCAACCAAACCCTCATTGACGGGACCCTTGCCTGAGAAGGAGAAAGACCCTCCTCACATTCCCCTCATGGTTTGGTGCCGACCCACAGCCCAGGGCTGAGTGTCCCCCTGAGAGAATCCATTAGATTCGCCTCAGATGTGGGTCACCTCGGAACCGCCCATTTCACCGCCCCTGCGATTCCTTCCACCCGGTTGCCATGGGGCCGAGCCCGTTCCAGTGCGGCCCGGGACGTACCCCCGAGGTAGGCGCAGTTGTAATGGCTGCAGGTCCGGTTGGTGCTGTGCAGGAGGAAGAGGCTGCGGTTCCCCTCCCGGGTGAAGCGGGACACCTGGAACACTTCGCTGGCGGGGAGCAGCACCTCCCTCTCGGCCGGGAAGGCGGAGAAGGCCTCGACAGGGGTGCCGAAGCAGGAGCGCAAGGTGAAGAAGGTGGCCTGGCCGTACTGCTCAGCTATCGCCCGGTCCAGCGAGGAGGAGGTGAACTGTCCGAACCGGAACACGCCGGTCCCATTGGGCTCGAAGCGGATGGATCGGACGCCCCGGAACAGCTCGTGTTGGGACAGCTGGCCGCAGTCCGCCCGTAAGAGCTGCAGGGCTCGCGTCAGGTAATAATGGAGGGCTTTGAAGTGGAAATTGCTCATGTAGGTCTCCCGCGAGACCCCAGCCTCCCTCACGGCCTGGTTCAGCTCCCTGTACAGGGGCACAGAGGAATTGGTGTAGACCAGGAGGGCTATGCCATGCTCGGCCCGAAAGCCCACGGGCACAGAAAGCTGCTGCTTCTTAGTCTCCCAAACAGCCGATAGGTTTCCCCACATGGAGCCCAGCAGCCGGTGTCGGGCGTTTTCCGCCTCCAGCAGGCGAGGGGCAATTTCCGCTTCCATTTCCTCCGTGCAGCCGCGGTACTGGTCATCGAAGGAGTTGGGGGCCATCCCCAGAGGCACAGTGGGCTGGCTTCTCACCTGGTGGGAGCAGAAAGAGGTCGGTTGTGGGGGGGGGCGGCTGGGGTAGCCAGGTTTGAGCGTGTCACTGAGGGGTGGGGAGGCCCCAGGCCCTGCCCCCCCCCATCTGCAGCCAGAAATGACTTTCAGCCGGCAGGCAGAGAAGAAGGCTTTTGAGTTGACAGGGACGCAGCGCCGAGCAGACTTGTCAGCACCGGAACCAGGAGCCGTCAGTACAATCCATCGACAGGAGAGGGGGGGCTCGGAGCCAGTGGCCCTGCCCCCCATCTCTGCCCCCCAAGCCAGCAAGACTCACTCACACAGCTCATCTGGGTCTCCACCCAGCCCCGCCTCCCGCCTCTGTCCATCTTTTCGGGCAAAAGCATCACCGAGTTAAGGTTGTGGTGAGCATGGGCCATTGTGAAGGCGCTGGCCTGGGTGTCCTCCCTCAGTGAGACATACCTGGAATTCACTGCCTAGATAGTGGTGCGGTGCCCAGGGAAACTGAGGCACACACACAGGGTTACCCCAGGACAGTAGAACTCACATGCAACAGAACAAAGCGAACAGAGCGAGTACCATTCCCACGTCGTCACGGAAGATAGCTCACCCCTCAGCCGTCCGAGCGGCTCTGACGATGGGCGCGTTGCCCACAATGCTCCCTCCCTGCTCTCCTTCCATCGTTCCTGGGCATAGCTTTACCCCGTGGAAGGACCCCTTCTTCAGTGACACGGCTCAAACTAGGAAACCGAATCACTCTGCAGACAGCCCCATGGCTCGCTGGGGAGAGAACTGGACTAGGGCCTCGGGAAATGGGTGCTATATCCTACCTTTAGGAAGTCCTGCCCCCTCACTGTGCCTCAGTTTCCCCGTGTGAAGCGGGGATACCGATTTTTCTCTTGCTTTGGAGTCTGCAGCGAAAAATTCTAGTACTTCAGGTGGCGTCCTGTCTGAGGATGCTCACGAGGATCCGACTGGCTGGCAGCCACATAACGGAGGGTGATTAACAGCAAAATGTTGTCTCTGTGTGAACTCTGCCACAGCCCACAGAATATTTCCCATGTTTAACCAGCAGCGCTAATACCGACACAGGGATCAGCCGCAGCGGCAGGGCGGGTATCTACAGACGGGCCCTCCTCCCGCCTCCCACTGGCCATGCCTCTCTGAGAGGCCGTGTGCCAGAGCCCTCCCTGCCAGAGACGGGTTATGAGAACGAGGGGACGGCAGAGAGAATTCAGCTGGAGGAACTCGGTTACCTGAGGCGTTTCCAGCCAGGCGAGAGCCCAAAGAGAAGCCAAGGAGAGCGCCACCGACCTCATCATCTTCATTTCCCAGCTCAGCTGCGAGGCTGAAGGCAAATCCAGCGGGCAGGTCAGTGGCAATCAGGCAGACGCGTACATCACATGCAGCGGCGGGTGGTGCGGGAGAGGGGTTTGTGGCCTGCATCGTCCATGGGTGCACCATGCTGAACTGCTGCATAAGCACCACCCACCCGCAGCACCAACCTCCGCCCTACTGCTGGCCGGGGGTGGAGGGCAGGCCTATGCGGGCGGAAGGATGTTTCGGGGCCCCAAACTTTCGGGTGCCCTACGCAGCCGCGTATTCTGCAAATGGGTCAGGATGGCCCTACCCTGTACAATCAAATGGAGCAAGGAGCCGGGCCCGGCGCGGCAGAACAGGCGCTGTTAGTGTGGCGGTCTTGTTGTCCACACCCTTCTCCCCTTCCTAGGTCTCCTCCGCTCCCACACTGGGCTGGGGGAGGTGTACGTTTGGCTGGCTCTGTCCTCACAAACCCACCCCACCGTCACCCTTGGCCACCAGCTGTCTCCCGTCAGTCATCACAGCTCCTGCAGAGAGAACATCCCGGGCGCACAGTGCGGGGTCAGAGGCCAGAATCCCTGCAGCAGAGGAAGCCAGATCCCAAGGACACGCTACTGACAAGCTGGTCTATTTTTAGTCACTGTTTTCCTTTCACCAGAGCCAAGGCAGGACTCGGGCATAGCCCAGAGGACGGGGCTAAAAATAAGGGAACGGAGCTGCAGTTTGGATGGAGATACTATCTAGGGCTTGCGGGGCAGACTCACCAGCGGAGACTGCGGGGGATTTTTCCACAAGGATTTCGCAGCCAGCAACTGGTAGGCCTAGAACGGGGGTGGCCAATAAAACAGTGGTGATACACCAGGGTTGGTCCCTTGTGGGCCGTTGTCACTATATTTACCTGCATCTCTGCAGATATGGGCAACTGCAGCTCCCATTGGCCGGGCACAGCAATCGGCAGCCAATTGGAGCTCTGATCGCCTGTGCCTGCACAGGTAAAAGCGGAATCGTGGGGGTCCACCGGGGCGAACCCCGGTATTTGCCCACCCCAGCCTAGAATCATGCAGGGAGTGACAATTTGTGGGGAGTTTCCCGGCACGGATGTAATCCCGCAGAATGTGAAGCGTTCCGCCCCATGAACACTGCCCCTGTTTTTTATTTCAGATGGGGTCCCAGCAACCCACCACCAGACACACACAAACCCGGCGCACGGACCACGGACCAGGGTGGGAAGCTGCCTGCAAGGGTTTCCTGGGGGACAGCCTCAGAGCCCGGTTCCCAACGCACGCAAGCCGGGGCTGTACCTGATTTCCCCAGTCGGATGACTGGTCCAGGCAGGCCGAACCCCCAGCCACACGTCTTACGTCCAAGCTTCCAGCTGATGCCCGGATCCTGCTCTGGAGGAAACACGCTACAGGAGAAACATTTTGGTCTTTCCCAGCCCTTTCCCTGGAGGAAACAGCAGGCACTAAGTTACAACAGGACGCTGAGCCCCATTTGCTTTTGTTATCTCCATATATTTGGCCGGGGATCCCAGAGAGCTGAGCCCGGCCAGTGACACCAGCTGCACTCGCAGTGTCCAGGCGTCCAAAGACTGCACCCGCCCTTGTCTCTCAAGGGATCAGCTGACCCGCATTCAGTTCCTGTAAGTGGGATCCATCGGGAGAGGCTTTTGCCCTGCACAGACTGTTTACAAAGTGGAGTGAGGTTGGTTCTGAGCCACGACCTTTAGCTGGAGTTTGAGGTTTGTTTATCTCAGTCAGCAAACTGCCCAGCACGCAGCCCGACAGGGTCTCTGGCTCACAGGTCTTCTTCATTCCATGGAAAAAGAGCCTGTCAGTGTAAGCTTTCTGCCAGGGGGCGTGAACAGCCACAGGGGCTGGGTTCAGTACCTAAAGGTTCCTCTTCCCAATACAAAACAGAACCAGCTGGAGCTGCCCCCCAACAATATGAGAAAATTAACCTCCTCTCCCCCCCCCCCGCACAGCGCCTCTCAGGAGGAAATCACTGCCTTTTTAGGGACACACTGACTCACAAGCACAGAGTCTATGCAGAACACGAGAAAGCAGACAGCACTGCAAATAAGAATCAAACGCATGTAAATCACAACTACCCTCCCACCCCCAATGTGTCTACACTGGCACGATCTTGCGCCAAAGTGGCTGCTCTTGCACAAAAACTTGCTGCTTGTCTACACTGGCCGTGTGTTCTTGTGCAAGTGAACTGACGTTCTAATGTATGAAATCAGAGCTTCTTGCGCAAGAATTATGATGCTCTCACTCAGGAATAAGCCCTCTTGTGCAACTGTTCTTGCACAAGAGGCCAGTGTAGACAGGCAACATGAATTACTTGTGCAAGAAAACCCTATGGTTAAAATGGCCATCAGAGCTTTCTTGCGCAAGAGAGCGTCTACACTGGCATGGATGCTCTTGCGCAAAAGCACATGCCAGTGCAGACGCTCTCTTCTGGAAGAGGTTTTGCACAAGAAGCTGCCAGTGTAGACTTAGCCCCAGAGTACATTGGGCAGTGTCCGTTGCCCCAGTTTCCCATCTTGCAGAGAAAATCCAAAGGATAAATGTCCTTTGAAGGCACCACTTTCCTTTCTGTCTCCTGCTGGCTACCCAAGTCAGGGAAGTCCCAGAATTCAGAGGGGTTCACATCTCCTACCTCGAAAAGGAGGTAACAATGTCTCTGTTAACTCCCTAACTCTGCCACGATTACTTTAGCCAACGCTTGGCACTGCCATGCTGTGTCCTAAACATCCTGCCGCTGCCTCCCCCTGGCCTTTTCCTACAACATTGGCCCACCCCGGGCCTAAGATCCAGGCTCTAAACCTGCTTACCAACAACAGCAACAAATCTTCTAACTGCTGAAGAGAAGCAAAAATTCTGAAGGGAGTTTAACCAGCCCTGGAAATAGAAAAAGGCTCAAATGCTATTTCACAACAGAAACTTGCTTCTCATTCCCTTTAATTTCCATTTGCCAGTGGACACATGACCCTCTGCTTGGTGGGTTCCCTTTAAATTTAGGGTGACCCTTCATTCACTTCCACTGCCCTTTTCTCATTCTCATGCAACAGGCATAACACCCTTTCTTGACTCCTATACTCAATATTCCTGTGAATTGTAATCCAACAGGATCACTTTGGCAATGCAGGTCTGGCTATTGCTCACCTAGGCACATGAGGTACGTCTATGCAAATATGCCTAGGCACGGGAGGCGTGTCTATGCAAATACACCTAGGTACAGGAGGTATGTCTATGCAAATATGGTCAACTCCTGAAATCTATTCAGTTCATCACAAGGTGTTGTGGTGGGAGCAGCTCATTCAGAACTTGCTTGCATCTGCCTCGGTCTAGCCCATCAATGACCAGGGAGAGAGGTGTGTGATTCCCGTACCCCACAGCATCTTGGCCCTGCACCATGCGGCCAGGATCTCCCAGTCTCACCTAGCGACACCTGGGGATGGAAGGTGGGGTTCTTATTGCAATATGGGGGGGATGGGGATAAAAGAGGGTGGCTGCCTGTCTACTCATCAGTTGAGTAGACCGGGATAATTATCTCTCCTGCCTTACCTAGGACACTCCTGTTCATACACCCTAGAGCAGTGGTTCTTAACCTGAGGTGCATGCACCCCCTGGGTGTGTGAGATGCCCTTTCTGGGGGTGCGAGACATGCCAGATTTTTAGGATGTATCTTAGGTTTAAAGAACTGACCTACTTCAACGATTTTTAATAAGGGGGGCGAGAACATATTTTGAGAACCAAAGGGGTGCAGGCTGCTGTAAGGTTAAGAACCACTGCCCTAAAGGGATATCTGAGTATGTCTACACTGGCCCCCTAGGTTGAACTAGGGAGGCTAATGTGGGTGACCGAAATTGCAAATGAAGCGCGGGATTTAAATATCCAGTGCTTCATTAGCATGTTCCCAGGCGGTCGCCATTTTGGAAATTGATTAGCCCGGAATAACTGCCTGCATCTACATGCGGCAATGAAACGGGAGTTCCAAGTAAAGCCCTTAATTCAAATTAGCTGTTAAACCTCATTCCAGGAAGAATAACAGCTAATTCGAGTTAGGGCTTTAAGATATTTAAATCCTGTGCTTCATTTGCAATTTCAGTCGCCCTCATTAGCCTCCCTAGTTCGAACTGGGGGCTAGTGTAGACATACCCTCTGTCTTTTTCACAGCTGCATCACTTTGTTGGCTCATCTCTTAGAGATTCATATCCTCCCAGGCCCAGAGCACGGTTCTCTCATTTGGTTTGACCTGCTGCATGGCACAGGTCAGAGAACTACCCCAGGCCATAACACTTAGAAGAACTTTGTGCTGAAGTAACTTCAGTGCTGAGTCTAAAGATTTTAGTTTCCTCACTTTTGGTTTTGGGGCTTTTTTTTTTTTACACGTTTCCTCATTTTTCTGCCAGGCTCCTTTCTCGGTTCATGTCACTGTGTCTGTTTTGGCTACTAGTCTGTCCTTGAACTGAATTCTGTTCTGCTCACTCTGACTTAGTGTTCTGCTAAAGTTATGTCTCGAACCCACTCATGTGCCTTACTTAGGAGGAATGGAGAACCGACCCTCCTCTCGTGGGTTATAGAACTGGCTGTTCTAACGAGAAACTGTTCACCGTTGTACAAGGATTGATTTACTGCTGCAGCGCCCCCTTATGGCTGGGCATAGGGCAGCAGCTCTTTTCCATCTAGCAGTGACTGCCGATGGTCACTCCAGTGCTGCAGTGGTTTGTCTGCTCATAATAGACAGCAGGTTTAAAACAAACAAAAGGAAGTTTTTCTTCACTCGGCACATAGTCAACCTGTGGAACTCCTTGCCAGAGGATGTGGTGAAGGCTAGAACATTAACTGAGTTCAAAAAAGAGCTAGATAGCTTCACGGAGATTAGGTCCATCACTAGCTATTAGCCAGGATGGTATCCCTAGCCTCTGTTTCTCTGGAGGTGGGTGACAGCGGAGGGATCATGTAAAGATTATCTGTTGTGATCTCTCCTTCTGGGGCATCTGGTATCGGCCACTGTCGGTAGACAGGATACTGGGCTAGATGGACCTTTGATCTGACCAGTATGGCCGTTCGTATGTTCTTATGTTCATGACTCAGTGGCCCTCTGGCCAAGTTCCATTTTAGTCCCATCCCTTGTGTGGTAGGAGAAAGTCCAACTAATTAAAGTCTAACATCATCATAAAACCTCTTTAGCCCCCACAGTAGGCTCTGTGGTTCTCGTGCCCTTCCATCAGAGTGATGAGTTGACGTATCCCCTTCTCTGGGCCTCAGGCCACCTTCCCCAATACCTGTTAGGGGAACCCAGGCCCTCCTACTGAACTGAGTTCCAGTCATGGACCATAATCAGCAGCCAAGGTTTGTTCTATCAGACTCCTTGTTGTTCCCTCTCTGGACATCTTCTTACCACAGCCTTTTCCCCGCCCATCTCCCCACAGCCTCTCCAGCATGGACCCTATTTATGTGGGGTTGGGGAGGGCAGTAGCCCCTCATCCCAAGTGTGAACCCCTGGATTTCATGCTTGAGGCCTGCTTAGAGCTGCATGCCCTGACTCCTGAGGCAGTTCTTAGATGCAACAAGAGTTTGAGCTGCTTGCAGCTTTGCCTTTGGGGCAGGGCAGAGCTGGCCCAAGGTACGGACCAACCGAGCTACCGCCTGGGGAGCCCCATTGTAGGGGGCATCGCGCGGGGCTGCTGGGCCGGGTGGGGGTGGCACCACGCAAGCTCCGTGTGCCCGGGGCGGGGCCACGCATGTGCCAGGCGCCTGGGGGCGGGGCCACGCATGCACCACGCACCCGGGGCAGGGCTGCGCATGTGCTGGGTGCCCGGGGGCGGAGCCGCGCATGCATTGCACTTCTGGAGGCGGCGCCACGCTCTCGGGGCCCTGGGGCGCATGAATGGCTCGGGCCGGCCCTGGGGCAGGGAGTTTGTTTATAAACAGAGGGAGGCAGGTGATTAAGAATAACTAAAGGCTGGTCAGTCAAGTAATTGAAGGATCCTTTAGATCATCATGAAAACATTACCAGGTACTTAAGAGAGGGGGAAGGAATGAGTGTTGTGCTGCATTTGGGATTTGCATTAGACTCACTGCTGTTAAACTAATAATGAGTGGTATTGTAGCACCTTAGGGTATGTCTACACTAGCCCCCTAGTTCGAACTAGAGAGGCTAATTTAGGCATTCGAAGTTGCAAATGAAGCCCGGGATTTTAATATCCCCGGCTTTATTTGCATCTTCCCATCCAGGCACCATTTTTAAATCCCCTTAGTCCGAACTAACTGCCCGCGGCTACATGCGGCAGTCAAACTTTAACTCGAACTAAGTCCTTAGTTCGAGTTAACTGTTACACCTTATTCCACGATATACCCTTAGAGACTAAAAAAAACTGCTCTTAAACTTGTAAACCTTCTTGAAAAAGGGACGAACAGTGACTAATTCAAAGCTGACTCCAAAGAGCTACAAAGGGATCTCTCAAAACTGGGTGATTGGGCAACACAAAGGCAGATGGAATTCAGTGTTGGTAAGCACAAAGTAATGCAGGTGGGAAAATATAATCCCAACTCTACATACACAAATGGTGGGGTTTAAAATAGCTGTTACCACTCCAGAAGGAGATCTTGGAATCATTGTGGATAGTTCTGCTCAATGGGTCCAGTCTAAAAACTAAAAAGCTCACAGAATATTGGGAATCATTAGGAAAGGAATAGATAGTAAGACAAAATACCGTTTTGCCTCTATCTAAAGTCATTGTATGCCCACTTCTTGAATACTGTGTGCAGATCTGGTCACCCCATCTAAAAAAGAGATCTATTGGATTTGGAAAAGGTACAGAAAGGGCAACAGAAATGTTTGGGGGTAAGGAACAGCTTCCATATGAGGAGAGATTAACAAGACTGGGACTTCTCAGCTTGGAAAAGAAATGACTAAGGAATGGGGGTGGGGAGAGATATGGTAGAATCTAGAAAATCATGAATAGTGCGGAAAAATAGAATAAGGAAATGTTATTCATTCCTTCGCTAACATAACACAATTAGCCAACCCAATTCAATTTATAGGCAGCAGAGTTAAAACAAAATAAATTATTTTCTTCACAGCCGACCTGTGGAACTCTTTGCCGGGAGATGGTGGAAAAGCCCAACCTATAATAGGGTTCCAATAAGAACAAAATAAGTTCAAGGAGGGTAGGTCCATCAATGACAACTAGCCAGGATGGGCAGGGATGGTGTCTCTAGCCTTTTTTGCCAAAAGCTGGGAATGGGCGACGGGATAAATCAAGATGATTGTCTCTTCTGTTTATTCCTTCTGAAGCACCTGGCATTGACCACTGTGGGAAGACAGGATACTGGACTAGAAGGACCTTTGGTCTGACCCAGTGTGGCCATTCTGATGTTCTTATATAGAGCTGAAATGTATCTGCCCCGTTGCTGTAACCCACTAGCCTCCACTCCCCTTCCAGAGCTGAGCTAGAACCCAGGAGTCCTGACAGGATCTGTCTCTCTCCACAGAGTTAGTAACAAAGTAAACATTTGTATTAAAATGTTATGGCTAACTGCTAAGTAGTCTGCCAAAAAAAAAAAAAAGAGTAGAGTTTTCCAGTGCTTTAGTAGCCCCTGGATAGAGATAATGTGTGTGAGTGGGGGGTGGGGGGGGAGGTGGATGGGATTGGTTTCCCTCCCCACATTTGGTGCTCGGCTTGTATTGAGTATGCTCAGTAATGCTGCTGAAGTCTCTGTTCTCAATCCGACCTCCCCCATTCTCTCTCACTCTCTCCCCCCATCCTGGCATGCACAGATCGCTCCCCCCTCCAAAATCTGAAATGGCCCCCCTGCTCTCCTGGCTCAGCCTTGTTTCAGGGCTGGCACTCACAGGGCTCCTCCCTGGAGTCCGGCAGCCCAATCCCCCACCAAACGTTCACATTGAAACCATGTTCTGCCCCCGTCAATAGGGGGACCGGGTGTCCCGTTTGCAAAGGGCCAGTCCTGTAATGAAGCCCTCCTGCAGATGTCCCGACTTCTTCTTAAAAACAGAAAAAAATGTCCCATATTTTATGTCCTCCCTCCCCCCCGTAAGTACTGGTGGGTCCTGCTGCTGGTCACATCCCCGCTCACCGGCCGCCCACTTAATGGGGGATCCAGTGGCCAACAGCAGCAGTAGATGTGCAAGGCTGGTTGCAGGGTGGAGATGCAGCACATGTGGCCAGTTGCACCCCCTGCTGTCCCGTTGTGTACATGCAGCGACATGCAAGCTCTCAGCCAGCACGGCTCTGCCCCCCTCCCATTTCTGGCTGGCACTGGCTGCACCTTGGAGCTGGGGCGGCTGGTGAGTGCAGGCAATCGGCGGCCAGTTACACGTCTCCTTTGCTGCCTTTTTTGTGTTCCGTCTCTTGCTGTCCTCTTCCAGTTTTCTGCCTTTGCCCCCCTCAGTCCCTCTAGTCATGGCCGGCGGGTATGCCAGGCAGGGGAAGGCATTGTTTTCCCACACCGCCAGCCTGGCCCTGCCCAGACCACCCTAGAGGTGACCATAAGCGAGTGCACAGCTCTGGCAAGAGCTGGCTGAGCTGCGGCAAAAGCCGCTATTGAAAGAGCTGGCAGGGACCCTGGCTGCCATAGGACAGGACCTGTAAGAAATGTAAGTTCCTTTCGCCCCTGCTCTGCCCCCAGAATGTCTACTGCTCTCCAAGCTCCTGCCCTTCCCGTGTTCTGAGGCCAGGCAGGCTGGGGACCATGCCCCCACGTCCCCATGGGGCTGGGAAGATTGGAGCCACATGCTGTTCCACCTCCTTGTAGTGCTGGGGGGAGGGAGACAGCTTGGCTCCTGTGTGTGGGGGAGGGACCTGGGAAGAAGGGGCAGGACTGGGGACTTGCCTCACCCAGCCTTACTTTCACCCACCACCCATGCCACTGCTCCTCCATATCCCCATTGGAGAGGCGTGTCCCACTCCCCACATGCGTGGGGTACCAGCCCCTGGTCAGAGCACTCATGGCTCCTGCTTTCCCACACTGCCTCTGAGTAGGCCAGCAGTTCAGGAAAGTCCAAGACCCTCTGGGCCAGGAGGAGCTGAGCCCTGCGTGTGCTGAAACCCCGCACAGCACTGCCACGGAGATGCCTCTCCAGCCCTCTGCTCAACTCTGGAGTGGTGGTGGGGAAAGCAATGGCCAGCCTGTTCCTGAGATTAGCACCCTCTTCACCTCTCGTCCTGACCTCAGGAAGCGCAGGGCTGCTCCATCCTCCAGGCACCCTCCCCCGCTGAGCCAGCTCTCTGGCTAGGTTCGCTGAATCCCCATCGTCAGGTTCCCAGGGGCCAGAGAGTTTTAAAAAATGTAGAAAGAAATCCCTGAGCTGATCCCACAGTTCTCACAGTGCGCTCCTCTGGTGCAGTTCCTATTCCTCTTAAATCATAGAATCATAGAATAATAGGACTGGAAGGGACCTCGAGAGGTCATCGAGTCCAGCCCCCCGCCCTCAAGGCAGGATCAAGCTCCGTCTACACCATCCCTGACAGATGTCTATCTAACCTGTTCTTAAATATCTCCAGAGAGGGAGATTCCACCACCTCCCTTGGCAATTTATTCCAATATTTGACCACCCTGACAGTTAGGAATTTTTTCCTAATGTCCAATCTAAACCTCCCCTGCTGCACTTTAAGCCCATTACTCCTTGTCCTGTCCTCAGAAACCAAGAGGAACAAATTTTCTCCTTCCTCCTTCTGACACCCTTTTAGATATTTGAAAACCGCTATCATGTCCCCCCTTAATCTTCTTTTTTCCAAACTAAACAAGCCCAGTTCATGAAGCCTGGCTTCATAGGTCATGTTCTCTAGACCTTTAATCATTCTTGTCGCTCTTCTCTGTACCCTTTCCAATTTCTCCACATCTTTCTTGAAATGTGGCGCCCAGAACTGGACACAGTACTCCAGCTGAGGCCTAACTAGTGCAGAGTAGAGCGGCAGAATGACTTCACGAGTTTTGCTTACAACACACCTGTTGATACAACCTAGAATCATATTTGCTTTTTTTGCAACAGCATCACACTGTTGACTCATATTCAACTTGTGGTCCACTATGACCCCTAGATCCCTTTCCGCCATGCTCCTTCCTAGACAAGCCTTAAAAGGGCTTATTTTCCACAAGATCCCGTCTAGACTGGCGCTTTTCTCCAGCAAAACCCCGAGCCGGAAAAAAGCGGCAGCCATGTTCATGCAAATGCCGCGGGGGATATTTAAATCCCCCGCGGCATTTGCAATTCCGAAGTGTCTCATTAGCATCCCTTTTACGGAAAAGGGTGCCAATGTAGACACAGCCCTCCTGTTTCCAGCCAGCCAAAGACTAAAGACTGTGACCTTCCTATTCTTTTAAAAGAATCCCTTTATTGCATGGGGAATCACCTGGCCACTCCCTACCAATCACTGCTAAGACTTAAGGACAAAAGGCTATTTGCATATGACTGTCCAGACACTGAGGCCTCCCTTGAGGACTTTCATTCACACATTTAAAACCCATGAAACATTCCCTCCTCCATATGTCTGATTTGATATGCAAGAACGATACCTGCACCAAAATAAGATCAACACATCCAGCGGATTAAGGCATGAAGATTGGTAAGATACATGAAGAAATTTGCTCAAAGCACCTTTGAGTTATGTATATTTGTGTCCATAAGTCCATTTCATAAAGCATGGGGGGAGGGGGGTCAGGCACAGCCATGTCTTGGGCAAGGACACTTTCTTGCTGGTGAGGCTAGTGGGTGGGTTCTCATGAATGTCTTCATGGTAAAGACTGGACAAGTGCACTTGGTAAGTTTTCAGGGTAGTTTTGCGAGGCTGCCATGCATGTTCAGGGATTCGTCCACTAGCTGCCACGACAGCTTTTTCTTCTCTCTGTCCCTTCTCTTGCAGAACAATGACTTCTAGAGGTTTTCATCTTGTCTCACTATCCATGAACATCTCCAGTCTCTCTTTGAACGCTGAGCTCTGTCCAAAGATACCTTGTGGCAGTGAGGTGTATGAAGAGGAGCTAATAGCCTTACCAGGCCTCTGGGCTGTTTCACACCCCTGTGCATGGGACAGAAACTTCCTGTATCTCAGGGCTCAGAAGAAATTGTTTAACGTCTTACACAAATTACACAGGTCTTTGCTTTCTCTCTTCCCTTCATGGGCATTGTGGTGCCTGTATTTTGTGGCTGTTATGTAGAGATATGAAAACTTTTAAGCAGTTCCTGTTCTCCTGAGAGATTCACACATTGCACGATCGTCTCCTGTTACATCTATTAGTTACACTGGGCCAGGGCTGCCAATGTGGGGAGAAGACCTTTCTGCTCAAGGCCTTTCAAGGGTCCAAAGCCAGATCCCGCCCCCCATCACCGAGGGCCCAGGGACACCTGTCACCAGCCCATCTCTGTCCTTTTTTCTCCTTTTCCTAGAGCAAACATCTCACCCTTAGCACAGAGATGTCTCCGTTCTGCAAGCTAGTTCTGTCAAAACCAGGGTGTCTCCCTGTTTGCACTGAGACCGTGTCTACATTGCAAAGTTACACTGATTTTGTGTAAATTGACACTGAGCCTCCAATTTAAGCAGGTCGATCTTGCCTGTCCACACTGTACTCACTGTGTTGGCGGAATGTGTCCTCACTAGCAGGGCTTGGGTTGCTACAGCGAGCACTGCATTGCGGGTGGTTTTCCCAAAGTGCATGCAGCCAAGCCAAATTTTGGGTTGGGCTTGCAGTGCCTTATGGGACCTGTCATATAACAGGGTTCTGGACTGGATCTGCTTTTTCAGCACAGTTCCCATACCTCCTATGTGATCTTGCCAAGAGCTAAAGAAAATCGTTTATTTAGCCATACAGGCTCCGGCAAATGTTTGGAATCCAATAAACAACCAGTTAACGTAGATATTCATGCTCTCCATAGTGTAGGAATCTTGGCATATAGCCAAGAAGGCAAAATGGTTGTGTGCCTCAGTTTCCCTTTTCCATACTGCACATTATTTCTGGAATGTTCTTTCTTGTGTGAGAAGTTCCATGACTCGTTTCAAGGCACTAGCTGTGGAATATCAGTATCACAAGGTCTTTTAACATAGTGTGCCCTTAGGTACCACTCTTAACATGGTTTCCAAAAGATCATGTACATTGTATGTCTTTACAGTTTTGGGCATCTGCAGAACATCAGCTACAAAAGTTAACATCAGCAACAAAAACAAATCCACTCAGTGTGCAGCGGCAGTCAGAAAAGCAAACATAATGTTAGGAGTCATTTAAAAAGGATAGAGAATAAGACAGAGAACATCTTATTGCCTCTATAGAAAATGATGGTACACCCATATCTTGAATGCTGCATACAGATGTGGTTGCCTCATCTCAAAAAAGATATATTGGCATTGGAAAAGGTTCAGAAAAGGGCAACAAAAATGATTAGGGGTTTCAAATGAGTCCCATATGAAGAGAAATTAAAAAGATTTGGACTTTTCATCTTAGAAGAGAGGAGACTAAGGAGGGGATATGATAGAGGTTTATAAAATCATGACAGGTGTGGAAAAAGTGAATAAGGAAAAGTTATTTACTTATTCCCACAATATAAGAACTAGGGATCACCAAATGAAATTCATAGGCAGCAGGTTTAAAACAAACAAAAGTTTTTTCACTCAGTGCACTGAAACGCCTTGCCAGAAACCTGTGGAACTCTTTGCCAGAGGATGTGGTGAAGACTAGGATTTTAATAAGGTTCAAAAAAGAGCTAGATAGATTCATGGAGGTTAGGTTCATCAATGGCTATTAAGCAGGGTGGCTAGGAATGGTGACCCTAGCCTCTGTTTTTCTGGAGGTGGCTGATAGAGGAGGGATCACGTGAAGATTAACTGTTTCGTTCCCTCCCTCTGGGGCATCTGGCATTGGCCACTGTTGGCAGACAAGATACTGGTCTAGATGGACCGTTGGTCTGATCCAGTATGGCCCTTCTTATGTAAATCCACTGCACGCCCACATTTACAATTTTTTTTGACATGCCTTGTTTTTGGGTCAATACCATTGGTGTTTGGTGTTTCAGGGTTCACCTGTGGCTTCTCTCTGGATAATGAAGTAGTATCCTTCCTCTTTGCCCTGTGGGTTCAAATACTGAAGTCTGTTGCTTAACAGGAGTCAATTGTGTCCTCTCTGCTCACATCCAGATACTGAACAAAGACACGATGGGCCATGATATCCAACACCCAAAGAACATCAAAAGCTATGTATGGGACACTCACAGCCCACTCGGTTAACCTTGTTTAGCACAGGCACTATATTTGCATCAGACGAAGTGGGTCTTTGCCGACGAAAGCTTATGCTCCAATACATCTGTTAGTCTATACGGTGCCACAGGACTTCTCATCGCTTATATTTGACAGAGTTTTTTCCTCCCCTCTCCCTTCTTTTTCTGCTTTAAATTTGGACCACTGTAGCTCAATAAGGCTCTAGGAGGGGTTCCTCCACACCCCCCAGGACTGTGGGCAGCCCCTCTGCTTCCTGTGAGTAGAACACTGCCCACCAATGAGTCTTAGGGAGAGTTTCCTCTTCCAGGTGAGCGGGAGGCCAGGCTGACTCACTACAGGAAACCCCCGATGGTCTGAGTTGCGACCCCTGCACTTACAACCATTTTTGTAAGTGTGGAAGGGGCCAAAAAAACCCAGTTTAGGTCCTCGGTCCGCATTTATGATAGTGCATGGCGCCTGTCATAAATGAGGGTCTGAGTTACGAGGCCCCTGATGTGTGGTGCTCCCCCAGGAACTGATCATGCTGCAAGTTGGGGGCTGCCTGTACATTGTTTTTTATTTTTTTTTAAAGTGGCAGACTAACACTAGGGGGGAGGGATAGCTCAGTGGTTTGAGCATTGGCCTGCTAAATCCATGGGTGTGAGTTCAATCCTTGCAGAGGCCATTTGGGGCAAAAATCTGTCAGGGATGGTACTTGGTCTTGCTGTGAAGGCAGGGGACTGGACTCAATGACCTTTCAAGGTCCCTTCCAGATCTAGGAGATAGGCAATCTCTGTTAATTTAATCTAACACTGCTACCCCTCTGAGGCCCTAAAATAGAAGTGTTTGTGGTCCCGCACCTCCTCAAGGCTGACAGAGGCTGTCCAGTAAGACACAGCTACCGTGATCAATGACACGTGATTGGCGTTACAAGGCAGCATGCTGGTTGGATCCCAGGGTGCAAAGAACTGCCCCAATCGCATGTTCCCTGGGATGTGCTCCAGGAGATGAGGGCAGCCTTGTGTCCCATTTCTACTCATTTTCTGCCAACAGAGTTCAAACTGTGATTTCATCAGATAAATAGGAACAGGCCTGAGTAGTGTTTGGAAGGGAGACTCCCAAGGCAGTCGGCTACTCACTTAAATGCCACATTGACTAATCTCCTGTCAACGCCCAGCTATAGCTAAAAGGGGCGCCCAGTGCTAATAGAATCATACAACACTAGAACTGGAAGGGACCTCGAGAGGTCATTGAGTCCTGTCCCCTGCCTGCACGGCAGGATCAAGCACTGTCTTCAGCTACCTGAAGGGGGGTTCCAAAGAGGATGGAGAGAGGCTGTTCTTATGGTGGCAGATGATGGACCAAGGAGCAAAGATCTCAAGCTGCAGAGGGAGAGGTCTAGGTTGGATATTAGGAAAAACTATTTCCCTAGGAGGGTGGTGAAGCACTGGGATGGGTTCCCTAGGGAGGAGGTGGAATCTCCATCCCCAGAGGTTTTTAAGTCCTGGAATGATTTATTTGGGGTTGGTCCTGCTTTTAGTAGAGGGTTGGACTCAATGACTTCTGAGGTCTCTTCCCACTATAGCATAGGTTCCATGCCCTGGGGGGGACGCAAGGTGACCCAGCCACCCCCCTCCTCCCCCCGCATCAATTCCCCTTCCTTAAGTTTTGCTGCTATTTTTGTTTTTCTGCCATGGTCAGTTTCTTTTTTTTTTTTGCTGCTATTGGGCGTGGTGGGGGTTGGCGTGAGGGTTTCTCAAATCAAAAAGGGGGCGTGATGCCAAAAAGTTTGGGAACCACTGTACTATAGGATTCTGTCAAATTTTCAGGCTCTTCATTCACCATGATGAATCTGGTATTTTGGTCCATTTGTTGTATTTGGAAAATATAAATATTTTTTAGGTTCTTCATTAATCACGGAGCCCTAAAAAGCCAGTACGAATTGCTGTGAATTTGGGGGCATTCCCCTGCTGCAGGATGCTGTCCTTCACTAGTGGCTAGGTCAGTGTCTCACGGAGCCAGACATCGCTGCTAGGTGGGATGCACTTTTCTGGCATCATGAGCCAAAGCACAGTCCAACCTGTTGCCTGGGGCGAAGGCAACACAAGGACCTGCAATGAGGTTAATGAAAAGCAAGACTAGAAAGAGGTTACTATACCTGCCTTCCCAAGTGGCTGTGGTGCCCTGGCAGGCTGCTGACCCAAGCAAGAACAGGCTGCAGACTAAATACTACAGCCACAAGTATTTATACCGCAGGAATGGCCCGCCTCTGGTTAAGAAACCTCCCCGTTCTCTTTCACTTTCAAAATGAATGGGATTTTCTTTAGCTGTAAGGGCTTGATCTAAATCCCACTGAAGCTGGTGGAAAGACTCAATGGGTTGTGGATCAGGCCTGCACTGAGATACAAAGTTAATACGACCTACGGCCAGAGCACCTGAGTATTTCCAGTGTCTCCTGCAAAAGGTCCCAGAACTCAGACTAGCCTGAACCAGAACATCTACATTGTAATTTGATAGCTCTCCCAGACTGGAGAGACTGGACACCGTTGCTGCAATGGGTGTCCCGTCCATCCAGTCTGGGAGAGCTAACGAGCCTAAACAGCCAATTGCAGGACAGCCTGTATGTGTTCTTCAGGATCCCTCTTCACTGACATCCACAAAGATCTGGTGGCCGCACACACTGCAGACACAGTGGGGAAGGTGCTTTGTTGTCATTCCAGGTGCACTGTAGAAAGGAACAGGATGCAGGGTGGGGGAAGAGCACAAGCCAACTAGTCAGAATGAAGGCGCATCCCCTAACAAAGCCTTTCTCCCCTGCAGTGCAGGCTACAGGATTTTGCTACAAGCCAGGCTGGATTAAACTTTATGTGCCCCTAGCACAGCATCTTTGATGTCCATATGGCCCTGCCTACAGCTGCCTGCTCCATGAGTCCTGCCTGGAGCCCCGGAAGCCCTGTTTGGCCCACCCTGCCGCCTGGCCTGGTTCCAAGGAGGCTGCTGTGACTTTTGAGGAAAACATGCTCCCGCCAGCCAGCTGTTTGCTGCCACCCAGACCAGTCAGCCTCCAGCTGTTCTTGTGCCACAGTGGCCTCTGGTGGGAGAAAGGCAGAACTGCAATTTTGGGTTTTCATTTCAAATGGGGACAAAATGAAATGTGGCCATATCAAAATTGTCCACAAAACACCCATCCTGGCTCAGTGAGGAAATGCAAGCAGCCATTAGAAACAGAACAGTATATAAGAAGTGGGGAAAGTGGAAATAGATAATCAAAATATATTAAAAGTTATGAAGTCTAGATAATAAATAAGGGAAGCTAAAGAGATCAAGGAAAACCTTGTATTTGTCAGAGCTAAGGATAATAAGCTTTTAAAAGATAATAGGAACAAAAAAGTGCATTGGGAGGAGGGTGGGGCGCTGCAAGAGCAAGCTGCGGGGAGGATGATCTGGGAGGAGCTGGTCCCTTTCCTGCATGTTTTGAACAGCTGGAGGCTCCCTCTATGCGCCATGTGCCCCTGGCGGGGGGGGGGGGGGGGGAGAGGACACTTTGTGTGTTTATACACCCCAATGCCTATCAGGACCAATCAGGACCAGAGGAAACAGCCCATAGTGTGATTACTTGGATCATCGGTGCCGACTACATGGGAGCTCCAGGCCTGGAGCAAGCATAGAAAAGCAGCACATGCTTAGCACCTACCAGCAATGGTGCTGCAACCCCAGCCAGGGATCAATTGTCCTTGGGCATCTCTGTCCCCACCAAGCAGCTTGCAGAGGGTGACGTGAATCACCCTGGAGCTGTTCACCTTTTGTAGCCCCTGGGCCTGCTGCTGCAGAGGCTAATCCAGACCTGCGCCTCTTGGAGCTGCTTCACTGCCCCAGCCAGGGTTAGAGGTGGGCAACAGGGTGGAGGAGGAGGGGGAGGGCAGGACTCCCTCTGCCAATTACCTGTTCATGGCTTGAATAGGCTAATCTAGAGGCAAGCGTGTGATTTAAGCAGATTGATCTTGTGTGTCCACACTATGCTCATTGCATTGGCGGAATGCATCCTCACTAGCAGGGATTGCGTTACTATACGGAGCACTGCACTGCGGGTCACTGTTCCCCACTGCATGCAGCCAAGTTGAATTTTGGGTTGGGCTTGCAGTGCCTAATGGGACCTGTAATGCAACAGGGTTCTGGACTGGATCTGCAGCACAGTTGCCATAGGTCCTGTGTGATCTTGCCAAGGGCTAAAGAAAATCATTTATTTAGCCATACAGGCTCCGGCAAATGTTTGGAATCCAATAAACAAGCAGTTAATGTAAATATTCATGCTCTCCATAATGTAGGAATCTTGGCATTTAGCCAAGAAGGCAATATGGTTGCGTGCCTCAGTTTCCCTTTTCCATACAGCACATTATTTCTGGACTATCCTTTTTCATGGGAGAAGTTCCAAGACTAGTTTAGAGGCACTAACTGTGGAATATCAGCGACAAGGAGTTCTGTAGCACCTTATAGACTAACAGATGTATTGGGGCATAAGCTTGCATGGGCAAAGACCCATTTCGTCAGATGCATGTAGTGGAAATATCCAGAGGCAGGTATAAATATGCAGGCCAGAATCAGGCTAGAGATAACGAGGTTAATTTGATCAGGGAGAATGGGGCCCACTTCTAGCAGCTGATCTGGAGGTGTGAATACCAAGAGAAGAGAAGCTGCTTTTGTAGTTAATTAGCCTTTCACAGTCTTTGTTTAATCCTGAGCTGATGGTGTCAAACTTACAGATGAACTGTAGCTCAGCAGCTTCTCAAGAAGGATGTGGAGAAATTGGAGAGGGGCCAGAGAAGAGCAACAAGAATGATTAAAGGTCTAGAGAACATGACCTATGAAGGAAGGCTGAAAGAATCGGGTTTGTTTAGTTTAGAAAAGAGAAGACTAAGGGGGGACATGATAGCCATTTTCAGGTATCTAAAAGGGTGTCGTAAGGAGGAGGGAGAAAACTTGTTCATCTTGGCCTCTGAGGATAGAACAAGAAGCAATGGGCTTAAACTGCAGCAAGGGAGGTTTAGGTTGGACATTAGGAAAAAGTTCCTAACTGTTGGGTTAGTCAAACACTGGAATAAATTGCCCAGGGAGGTTGTGGAATCCCCATCTCTGGAGATATTTAAGAGTAGGTTAGATAAATGTCTATCAGGGATGGTCTAGACAGTATTTGGTCCTGCCATGAGGGCAGGGGACTGGACTCAATGACCTCTCGAGGTCCCTTCCAGTCCTAGTATTCTATGATTCTAAGGTGCGACACGACTCCTTGTCACTTTTGCAGATCCAGATTAACATGGCTACCCCCCTGATACTTGTGGAATATCAGTATCACAGGGTGTTTTAACATACAGGGTGTCCTTAGGTGCCACTCTTAACGTAGTTTCCAAAAATCATGCACACTGTGCGTCTTTACAGCTTTTGGCATCAGCAGCACATCGGTTACAAAAGCTAACATCAGCAATAAGAACCAATCCACTGCACACCGGCATCATTTTCTTTACATGCCACGTCTTTGGCTCAATTCCATTAGAGTTCTGGCATTTCAGGGTTAACCTGTGGCTTCCCTCTGCAAAATGAAATGAAAATGTCCTTCCTCCTTGCCCTGTGGGTTCAAATCCTGATGTCTGTTGCTTAACAGAGTCAATTGGCTGGCTGGGTGTGTCCTCTTTGCTCACAACTGCCAGGCATAAAAGTCTCAGAGTGGGAGTCATGTGAGCGTGTAACTTTAAAAACAATGCGTAGTCCAGTAGCACCTTGGAGACTAATATATATATATATGTACTAGGGGGCTGTGTCCCCTGCTCTCTGCACCTCCCAACCCCCTGTCTCTGGGAATAGGCAGGCCCGGCTCTTCCCACAGCCACTGAGGAGGAAAGTCTAGGCCTCTGGGTATGCCTCCCTAGCCAGTCCACACCTCTGGGGCTTCCCCTGCACTTCTCCCCCACAGTCACCCCAGGCCTCTCGGCCCCCTCCAGCCCACGGAGAAGGACTGGGGTGGTGCAGGCCGCATTTGGTTCTAGACCCATTTTCCCACAGGATTTGCAGCATAAAACGGGGGCAGTTTTGTAGCTACATTGGCAACAAGGAGGCGCTGGAAATACTGGGTCATATCAATTTTTTGACTCCGTATGGGCCTAATGCAAAGCCCATTGAAATTAATGGGATCTTTCCATCAGCTTCAGCAAGTTTTAGACCAATCCCTTACTGCTAAAGAAAATGAATTGTGAAAGTGAAAGAGAACCGGAAAGTTTCTTCGGTAGGGTGGGGAAAGGGTGGATGTCTGTTTCCTGTTCTGTACACATTTGCAGTAGTAGTTGCAGCCATTTCTTGCTTGGGTCAGCAGCCTGCCAGGATATCACAGCCACTTGGGAAGGCAGGTATAGTAACCTCTTTCTGGTCTTACCCTTCATTAACCTCATTGCAGGCCCTTGTGTTGCCTTCACCCCGGCAGCAGGCTGGACTGTGCTTTGGTTCTTGATCCAAATCTGCTTTGGGGACTAAAACTTTCATCTTGCAACATCAGAAAAGTGCATCCCACCAACCAGCAATGCCTGGCTCCCTGAGATGCCGACCTAGCAGCTAGTGAATGACAGCATCCCGCAGCAGGGAATGCCCCCAAATTCACAGCATTTTGCACTGGCTTCTTAGAGCTCCATGATTAATGAAGAGCCTGAAAAATATTTAAATTTTCCAAATACTAGGGGGGCGATGCCCCCTGCTTCCTCTCTCTGGGAGTAGGTAAACCCAGCTCTCCCCCGGGTCACTAGGGTGGACCAGACCGAGGCTGTGACCCCCTTCCATTCCTACCCCTATCCCCATGCCTCCATTCCTATACCCCCTTCCTGCTCCCCACACTGCCTGTCCCTACCTCCACCTCCTTCCTCCATTCCTACAACCCCCTTCCTGCTCCCCACACTGCCTGTCCCTACCCCTACCTCCTTCCTCCATTCCTAACCCCCCTCCTGCTCCCCACACTGCCTGTCCCTACCCCCACCTCCTTCCTCCATTCCTACAACCCCCTCCTGCTCCCCACACTGCCTGTCCCTACCCCCACCTCCTTCCTCCATTCCTAACCCCCCTCCTGCTCCCCACACTGCCTGTCCCTACCCCCACCTCCTTCCTCCATTCCTAACCCCCCTCCTGCTCCCCACACTGCCTGTCCCTACCCCCACCTCCTTCCTCCATTCCTAACCCCCCTCCTGCTCCCCACACTGCCTGTCCCTACCTCCACCTCCTTCCTCCATTCCTAACCCCCATCCTGCTCCCCACACTGCCTGTCCCTACCCCCACCTCCTTCCTCCATTCCTATACCCCCTTCCTGCTCCCCACACTGCCTGTCCCTACCCCCACCTCCTTCCTCCATTCCTAACCCCCATCCTGCTCCCCACACTGCCTGTCCCTACCCCCACCTCCTTCCTCCATTCCTATACCCCCTTCCTGCTCCCCACACTGCCTGTCCCTACCTCCACCTTCTTCCTCCATTCCTAACCCCCATTCTGCTCCCCACACTGCCTGTCCCTACCTCCACCTCCTTCCTCCATTCCTATACCCCCTTCCTGCTCCCCACACTGCCTGTCCCTACCCCCACCTCCTTCCTCCATTCCTAACCCCCCTCCTGCTTCCCACACTGCCTGTCCCTACCCCCACCTCCTTCCTCCATTCCTAACCCCCCTCCTGCTCCCCACACTGCCTGTCCCTACCTCCACCTCCTTCCTCCATTCCTAACCCCCATCCTGCTCCCCACACTGCCTGTCCCTACCCCCACCTCCTTCCTCCATTCCTATACCCCCTTCCTGCTCCCCACACTGCCTGTCCCTACCCCCACCTCCTTCCTCCATTCCTAACCCCCATCCTGCTCCCCACACTGCCTGTCCCTACCCCCACCTCCTTCCTCCATTCCTATACCCTCTTCCTGCTCCCCACACTGCCTGTCCCTACCTCCACCTCCTTCCTCCATTCCTAACCCCCATTCTGCTCCCCACACTGCCTGTCCCTACCTCCACCTCCTTCCTCCATTCCTATACCCCCTTCCTGCTCCCCACACTGCCTGTCCCTACCCCCACCTCCTTCCTCCATTCCTAACCCCCATCCTGCTCCCCACACTGCCTGTCCCTACCCCCACCTCCTTCCTCCATTCCTATACCCCCTTCCTGCTCCCCACACTGCCTGTCCCTACCTCCACCTCCTTCCTCCATTCCTACACCCCATTCTTCCCTAATCCCTCCCTCTCCTCAGCTAACCCCTCCCCCTCTGCACCCCCACACTGCCCATTCCCCTGCCTCTATTTCTATATGACCCTCACCCCCACCATCCTTCTATTCTGCACGGCCCATCCCCACATACACTCTATCCCCCGTCCTCCCTCCCCACACACACCCTGCCCCCTCCCAAACGTGGGCAATCTAAGCAGCAAGGAAACAGCTTGAGAAGGGGTTGAGAAGGGGGGATGGGAGTCTGTGAGGGGGCAGGGGAGAGGCTGAGAACATGGAGGATAGAAAGGGGGCTGGGGGGCCATGCAATGAGGGGGAATCTTCAGGTGTCATCATGCAGAGGCAGTGCCCTGTCCCCAGCTATCCCACCCCCGCTCAGCTGTGTTGGCAACCTAGCCAAAACTGCTCCTGCGAGGGCGGAAGGCACATATTTCTTGCTCCCCTCCCCCCCAGAAAGAGGGAGGCCTCGGAGCTCTACCCCCCCCCCCCATCCCGCCCCAACAAAGAGAAGGGTGTGTGGCTCCCAGCCCCGGAAAGGGCTCACCTGGGTATGGGCAGGGAGAGCGGAAGGATGGGCAATAGGATGCAGAGTGATGTGATGGCATCACTCTCTTGTCACACAGGAACTGTTTTTAATATTTATTTATATATATATTTATATATATAGAGAGAGGACAAATTGACCTAAATCCCAGATTCATCACGGTGGATGAAGAGCCTCAAAATTTCATAGAATCATCGGGTTGGACGAGACTTCAGGAGGTCACTGAGTCCAACGCCCTGCCCCAAGTAGGACCAACCCCAACTCAATCATCCCAGCCAGAGCTTTGTCACGATGGGACTTAAAAACCTCTCGGGTGGAGATTCCACCCCCTCCCTAGGGAACCCATCCCAGTGCTTCCCCACAAAAGGAACAGTGAGACAAAGCTCTCCACAGTGACAGTGCAAATGTGTCAGGGAGGTGCTGGGTCCTGAATATAAGGAGCTGAGGTAAGAGCCGGGTGATCTACGCTCTCATCTCTGCTCTGTCACTGGCCACCTCATTGAGCAATTCGCTTTGCTTTCCCTCCCAGCCATTCTTTATCTGAAAACAAACTCCTCAGAGGAGGGATGGACTCCTGAGTCCCAAGCACCATGTGCCCACACTCCAGGTGGGGATCCCGGGGTGCTTCTGTACCACACATTACAGTCTGAGAGGGCAGAATTTGGTGCGTAGAAGCCCAATGGTTTCCACTGAGTAGATTTTAGATCTCTGGTTTGTTACAAGGTGAGAAAGGCTTCCAGGACAGGGACAGCTACAGAAATATTACAACCCACAGGGTCGGCCCACAACATTTTGGCACCTGAGGCAGGGAGCTCAAATGGCGCTCCCATACCCCCTTGCTTTGGCCAAAACTTTGAAAAGTCTCAATTCTGCCTTCTTCCTGTTCTACTCCTCTCATGGTACTGCTCCATCTCTGTGCATCTAGAGCAGAGAGAATATATCTGCACCAGCAGCAGACACAATTTTCTACACTCTGGGTCCTAGTGGCAACTGCCTCAGTCTACCTCATGGTAAGGCCAGCCCTGGCAACCCTAGGGAGTGAAAACAAAGAATCCACTTAGTCTGTCCACAGCTACATCCTAAAAAAATATTGCTCTAGAGGGCAAACGTCCCTGGTTGTTCATTGTACAGGTCTGTCCTGCACTGATACAGCCACGAAGATGATCCATTTCTAACATCTGGTGCACCTTGCAGGCAGCAGGCCATGCATCTTCTCCCAGCGACTGCCTGGGCAGCTGACACCTATCCATCCTTCGCCGCCACGTTAGCCTCTTAAATCCCAGAATCAGGCCCCCAGTGGGATTCCCTAGATCCCAGCCAGTAGGAGTATAGAGCCAGTGCTTGGGGCAAAAGCAGAGCACAGAGCCCTGTGGCCCCCTTCCTAGGAGCTGGGCTTGCTCCTGGCTGCTGCTGGGGTGCAGGGAGGTGGAAGAATGGGTAGGAACGAGGGGCTTTTAAAGTGCGGGTCACAATCCAGCTTTAGGCAGCCATCCCCTTGGGTCCCTGAGCGCTGAGCAAGGCTGCCCAATATTCATACCACAGTGCTGAGACACCCGAAATTTGAAACCCACTGCCCTATGGCGAACAGACCTCCCTAGCCGCTGGGGTCTGTGCATTGTGCAGTCTTAGTGCGCTGACGAGTATCCCCAGCAAACCTGTGGATCGTATTTACATCCCCCAGAGCCCATTTGATAAATGTGATCCCCATGGAGTGACAGCAGGATTCCCACCGACGGCTCCCCACCCCTTCAGCTGAGAACTGTACTCCAGGATCACCCCCCACCTTGGTGTAGTTGGGCTGTGATCAGTGAGAGCAACTCCTCCCTAGGAAACCCCCGTTCCTGAGCGTGGCTCAGCGGATCACAGGACACAAGCAGGACGATGTTTAGTTTTACGATGTTCTTTCCCCCCAAATCTCCACTGACTCTCCTGGTGGATTCTCCCACAGCCGCACGGGGGAGTTGGAACCACCATGAGGTCTCTGCTGATCCCCTTGACGTACTTTTGCCTGCAAACCCGGCTGGGAACTGCTCAGGTAAGTGCCTGAGCCTTGCCAGGGGAGCTCTCTGGGTTTTCTTTGCTCAAGGCTGTGTTGGGTGCCAGGTTGCCTTAGACCCACCGACGTGCAGGGCTGGAAGGGACCTCGCAAGGTCGTCTGGTGCAGCCCTCTGGGCTGAGGCAGGGCCTAGCTCACTGAGACCAGCTTTGATGGATTTTGTCTAATCAGGGCCCCTCGACACTTTCCCCAGTGCCTGGTCGGGGGACGCAGCCTCTCACTGAACTGGGCGCCAGGGCACGGCTCCATCAGACTCCTTGCTGCTGCCTTCCTGGACATCTTCCTACCACAGCCTGTTCCCTGCCTGTCTCCCCTCAGCCTCTCCAGGCTCAGCCTTCTGTCAGGGCTGGACCCGCAGGGCTTCCCCCGGAACTCCCCAGCGTGATCCCACAGGAACAGAGCAATTTCTGTAAACCAAGCTCTGCCCCGCTCAGGCTCCCTCCTCACCCTGCAGGAGCCTTCCTGTTCTCCTCAGGTCTCTGAACGTTTTACTGCCCAGGGAGGGACTGCAGACGTCTCCCTGTCTCCCCTCCGTCCCCCACGCTCCACTACAAAGGCCTCTTGGGCTTTCCCATCACTGGGGCCCTATCAAAGTCACAGTCCACTGTGGTCTGTTTCACAGCCATTGGGTTTAAAAAAGGATAAATTTCACCATTTTAGCTTTTTAAATCTGAATTTCATGATGTAGTTGTCGGGGTCCTGACTCAAAAATGTATGTACAGGGAGAAAAGCACAGAAAAGACCAGATTTCACGGGGGGAGACCAGGTTTCATGGTCTGTGACACATTTTTCATGGCCATGAATTTGGCAGGGCCCTAATCACCAGAGCCTCTGGCTTCTCCTGGCCCGAGCCCACCCACCCCTGGCCCAGGCATCACTGCCCCTCGCCTGCTCCTGCCCAGACCCTCCAGTTCTGGCGCCAGGCCTCTCTCTGCCATTATCCCCAGAGGGGACATTCCCTGCAACTGCATTTGTGCCTAACACCCCTCCAGGTGTCACCCAGCAGCCTAATGGGGTGCAGGCTCCTATTATTTCCTGAGTCCATCATACACCCAACCCTCCTTCACTGAGCCCCCATGTCTCCAGTCCAGATTCCTACACCCCCACATTCCCAGCCTCCTGCCATTACATTCCTGCACCCACACCTCAACCCTATGCTTTGAACCCCCCATGCACCCAACCCCTCTGCCCCAATCTAGACTCCTGCACCCCCACATCTCCAACCCCTCTTAACCCCTGGTTTACCAGGGTAGTATTCGTACAACCCACCACAGAGTGTTGAGAAATTGCTTCTCTAAGCTTTGTCCCAATGTGACACACAACAGACTGACCCGTCCTTTTCTAGCACAATTGGAGATGAAGCACCTTGTGCGACTGGGCACTGTAGGTCATGCATAGAGTATAAGAAAATCACGGCGTGGAAACAGTGTGCTGCAGACCTGGGGTGAGAGGCAGTAGCAGAAGCTGGATTTTAGAGAGTCGAATAGGGTAACAGTGCGCAGCCATGTGTGCTGGCTGCTGTAAAGAACAGCGAGGAAACGTCACCTTGAATTACCTGTAGCCACACCTCTATTCACGATAGTTCGTGAAAACATTTTGGTCCCGATCCAGCAAAGCACATAAGCATGTGCTTAACCTTAAGCACATGAGGAGTTACACAGACATCAGTGGGGGCTACTCCCCTATTTCAAGTTAGACAGATGGTCAAATACCCTGCTGAACTGGGCCCTACCTTGTAACATAGCCCCCCATTCCCACACGTGCTGTCTCACGCCTGCCTGTAATGTGACATTTGCTGCACATGGACCGTGGGGGCGCCCAGAGCGGTGTAATGCATAAGAACATAAGAACATAAGAACGGCCATACTGGGTCAGACCAAAGGTCCATCTAGCCCAGTAGCCTGTCTGCCGACAGTGGCCAGCACCAGGTGCCCCAGAGAGGGTGGACCGACGACAACGATCAAGCGATTTGTCTCCTGCCATCCCTCTCCAGCCTCTGACAAACAGAGGCCAAGGACACCATTTTATCCCCTGGCTAACAGCCTTTTATGGACCTAACCTCCATGAAATGATCTAGCTTCTCTTTAAACTCTATTATAGTCCTAGCCTTCACAACCTCCTCTGGCAAGGAGTTCCACAGGTTGACTACACGCTGTGTGAAGAAGAACTTTCTTTTATTAGTTTTAAACCTGCTACCCATTCATTTCATTTGGTGTCCTCTAGTTCTTCTATTTACGGAATTAATAAATAACTTTTCTTTATCGGCCCTCTCCACACCACTCATGATTTTATAGACCTCTATCATATCCCCCCTCAGTTTCCTCTTTTCTAAACTGAAAAGTCCCAATCGTTTTAACCTCTCCTCATATGGGACCCGTTCCAAACCCCTAATCATTTTAGTTGCCCTTTTCTGAACCCTTTCCAAGGCCAAAATATCTTTTTTGAGGCGAGGAGACCACATCTGTACACGGATTCAAGGTGTGGGCATACCATAGTTTTATACAGGGGCAGTAAGATATTCTGTGTCTTATTTTCTATCCCTTTCCTAATAATTCCTAGCATCCTATTTGCCTTTTTGACCGCCGCTGCGTGGAAGTTTTCAGAGAACTGTCCACGATAACTCCAAGATCCCTTTCCTGATTTGTCGTAGCCAAATTAGCCCCCATCATACTGTACATATAGTTGGGGTTATTTTTCCCGATGTGCATTACTTTACACTTATCCACATTAAATTTCATTTGCCATTTTGTTGCCCAATCACTCAGTTTGGTGAGATCTTCTTGGAGTCCCTCACAGTCTGCTTCTGTCTTGACTATCCTAAACAGTTTTGTATCATCTGCAAACTTTACTACCTCACTGCTTACCCCTTTCTCCAGATCATTTATGAATAAGTTGAAAAGGACTGGTCCCAGGACTGACCCTTGGGGTACACCACTAGTTACCCCTCTCCAATCTGAAAATTTACCATTTATTCCTACCCTTTGTTTCCTGTCTTTTAACCAGTTCTCAATCCAAGAAAGGACCTTCCCTCTTATCCCATGGCCATGTAATTTACACAAGAGCCTGTGGTGAGGGACTTTGTCAAAGGCTTTCTGAAAATCCAAGTATAGTATATCTACTGGATCCCCCTTATCCGCATGTTTGTTAACCCCTTCAAAGAACTCTAAGGGTATGTCTACACTACCCCGCATTTGCATAAGCCGGGCGCCGCCATTTTTAAATCCCGGCTAGTTCGAACCCCGTGCCGCGCGGCAACACGCGGCACGGAGTAGCTAGTTCGGATTAGGCTTCCTAATCCGAACTAGCTGTACTCCTCATTCCACGAGGAGTACAGCTAGTTCGGATTAGAAGCCTAATCCGAACTAGCTACTCCGTGCCGCATTTAGCCGCGCGGCACTGGGTTCGAAGTAGCCGGGATTTAAAAATGGCGGCGCCCGGCTTATGCAAAGGAAGCCCGGGAAATTCAAATCCCGGGCTTCATTTGCAAGTGCGGTATGCCTACATTACCCCGCTAGTTCGAATTAGGAGGGTAGTGTAGACGTACCCTAATAGATTAGTAAGACAGGATTTCCCATTACAGAAACCATGTTGACTTTTGTCCAACAAATTAGGTTCTTCTACATGCTTCGCAATTTTATTCTTTACTATTGTTTCGACTAATTTGCCCGGTACTGACTGCTAATTTCTTATTATTGGAGCATGGAATTACTATCCATAGCGATTCTATGGAACATGTTGATTCACTTAATATTTTTATTTCGTTTGATTCTACATTATCTTTCACATACAGTGCCACTCCGCCACCCACCCGGCCTGCTCTATCCTTTCTATATATTTTATATCCCGGTATGATTGTGTCCCACAAATTTTCCTCATTCCACCAGGTTTCAGTGATGCCTATTATGTCATTCTCCTCATTTAATATGAGGTACTCCAGTTCACCCATCTTATTAGTCAGACTCCTGGCATTTGTGTACAAGCACTTTAAAAATTTGCTTATTTGTCTGCCCTTCCCTGATGCATTGGATTCCTTTGTCTGAAGTTGTTTGTCTGCTCTGGTCCATGGTTTGTCCTCTCCCCTCCTCTCTTTCTGACTACAGCCTAGAGAATCTCTATCAATAGATTCTCCTCTAAGAGAAGTCTCCCTCCGATTTACGTGCATCTCCACACCAATCGGCTTTCCCCCATCTCTCAGTTTAAAAACTGCTCTACGGCCTTTTTTAATGTTTAGTGCCAGCAGTCTGGTTCCATCCTGGTTTAGGTGGAGCCCATCCTTCCTGTATAGGCTCCCCCTCTCCCAAAAGTGTCTCCAGTTCCTAATAAATCTAAACCCCTTTTCCCTACACCATCGTCTCATCTACGCATTGAGACTCTGAAGCTCTGCCTGCCTAGCTGGCCCAGCGCGTGAAACTGGAAGCATTTCCGAGAATGCCACCATAGAGGTCCTGGATTTCAGTCTCTTTCCTAGAAGCCTAAATTTGGCCTCCAGGACATCTCTCCTACCCTTCCCTACTTCGTTGGTACCTACGTGTACCACGACCACTGGCTCCTCCCGAGCACTACACATAAGTCTATCTAGATGCCTCGAGAGATCCGCAACCTTCGCACCAGGCAGGCAAGTGACCATACGGTTCTCCCGGTCATCACAAACCCAACTATCTATGTTTCTAACGATCGAATCACCCACTACTAACACCTGCCTCTTCCTAACTGGCATTCCCTCCCCATCAGAGGTATCCTCAGTGCGAGAGGATACCGCAACATCCTCTGGGAGGAGGGTCCCAAGTACTGGATTATTTCCCTCTGCTCCCATTGAATGCTCTGTTCCCTTGAGACTTTCATCCTCCTTAAGAGCACTGGGGCTCTCAGACTGGAGGTGGGACAGTACTACAGTGTCCCGGAAAGTCTCATCAACATAGCTCTCTGCCTCCCTTAGCTCCTCCAGTTCAGCCACCCTGAACTCCAAAGCCCGAACTCGGTCACTGAGGGTCAGGAGCTCCTTGCAACGGGTGCACACATACGCCACCCGCCCACAGGGCAGGTAATCATACGTTACACTCGACGCAATAAACAGGATAGCCCCCACTCTGCTGCTGGGCTTCTGTCTGCATTTTTCTAATGAATAAGTTTAAGTGTAAACTGGAATTCTTTTTAAACCTCTGGAATATAGATTATTCTAAAAGTTATGTTTCAAAGGTCCGAAGTCACTAGTGCCCTCTAACTTCCCTCTCCAAACTCTCCTGTTAGCTGTTCCTGTTCGCAAGCTCCCTGGTCGCTGAGTCACAGGCTTATATAGCTCTGGTAGCCCCTCCCCCTGACTGAGGCTCAGCCAATTAACAGAGGCTTCTAGCCTCCTTCTCCTTTCTAATTGGCTGTGTGTGTCAGTCACCCCCAGCTCTTCCCTCCTCTTCCAGGCTCACTCTCCCACCTTCTCCTGACCTTCCATGTGCCTTTGGGGGTTGGATGGAACCTTCCCACGGGCTCTGCCAGCCCTGGAGCATGCAATGCTTACATAGGTGGTCTCCCACTGAGGTAAACAGGGGGGCTACGTCTACACTGGCATGAATTTCCGAAAATTCTTTTAATAATTTTCAGAAAAGTGCATCTAGATTGGCAGGATGCTTTTCCGCAAAAGCACTTTTTGCGGAAAAGCGTCCGTGGCCAATCTAGACGCACTTTTCCGCAAAAAAGCCCCGATTGCCTTTTTCACGATCGGGGCGTTTTTGCGGAAAACAGTACTATGCTGTCTACATTGGCCCTTTTGCGCAAAAGTCTTTTGGAAAAAGACTTTTGCCCAAACGGGAGCAGCATAGTTTTTCCGGAAAAGCACTGATGATTTTACATGAGATCATCAGTGCTTTTCCGGAAATTCAAGCGGCCAGTGTAGACAGCTGGCAAGTTATTCCGGAAAAGCAGATGATTATCCGGAAATACTTGCCAGTCTAGACACAACCGGGTGGTTTCTAGATATTCCGGTGGGAATTGGATTGGGATCTGAGTCCCTCCTGGCTCCATCCCTTCTACAGCCCTTGTTCCCCCTGCTACAACAGCCCTCTTAATGTGTCCCTTCCTGCCTTTCTTCCTACCCCCCTCTCCCACCTGCACACATGGCAGCCGTCACTCTAACAGAGTTCTCCAGGATCCCAAATCTCCAAAGTTACTAGTCCTGCCATTGTCCCCTAACAGCCCTGAAGTGTTTGCTGAGAAGCAGCTTGTCCTGAGAGCTCGGCTTGTTTTCCCAACAGACGTTATTAAACCAAGTCAGATGTTCAGTTAATGCCTCAGTAGCTGAGGCTGCAGACAGCACTGATCAGTTATTACAGGGAAACTATAAATCTCCTGCATCCCTAACCCCAAAGTCATGGAACCTATTGCCTTGCAATACCTAGAGGAGTCTTTTTATGTGTCCTGTCCCTTTCTCCCACTTTCCATCTGTCTTGTCTGTTTAGAGCTCAGCTCCTAGGGAGCAGAAGTCATCTCCAAGTGTGTTTGGCCAGGGCTGAGCACAAAGGGACCTTGTCCTAGGGGGTGACCTTTCGGTGCTATTATAACACCAGTGCTGACCATATGTCCCATTATTCTCCCTGGCTCCAACACAGGTGGCACTAAACATGATGCTCAATGCTTTTGATGACCAATACATAGGATGTGCTGAAAAAATGGAAAGAACTGCATCTGCACTGCTAGCAGAAGAAAAGTCGAAATCCTCACATCTTGATGATGTGTGGGGAAAAGCAACAGTCAAATGGGAAGAAGTGAAAAGAAATATTCCTCTCCCCAGAAACTTTCGGGATGAGTATGGAATAGCCATAGTCGCCTATACTTACAGCTCCGGTTTCTACAACAAATATTTTTCAACTGAATTTAATCTGGCAGTGAAAGAGAACGGGAAATCTCGAGATGATTACATGAACAATTTCCAGTTCAAAGCCTTTCATTATTATTTGACAAGAGCCTTACAGCTGTTACGCGGGAAATGCGATGTAATGTACAAAACGACAGTGTACCGGGGGGTTAAAGACACATTCCAACACTCAGGTTCAGATCCTATCAGGTTTGGACATTTTGCCTCTTCCTCGGTTAATAAAGAAGTGGCGAAGGGGTTTGGCACGGACACATTATTCACCATCCACACGTGCTTCGGCGTTGATATCAAGAAATTCTCATTCATACCAGTCCAAGAAGAAGTGTTAATCCCAGTCCATGAGAAGTTCCGTGTGACCCCAGATGGGAGTAACAGATTTGTCCTCTGGAGCACAAACAAGACCTGCAGCCACTTTAACTGCGCGCACGAGGGCCGTGAGTACTGGGCTGAACAGGAGAACTGTTGGGGGTTGGGGGGAACGACTGTTTGCTCTGGGGAATTTGAAATGCCCTGGGGGAGCTGACGAGAGGGACGCTGACATGGGGACTTGCCACCAAGGCTGGGGGAGACGGGCTGCCATGACTCTTGCAGCTAGCGAGGGCTCAGGCTTGGATGGGCAGACACTGGGCCCCAAGTGCTCTCTGAGGACAGAGAAGGTGCCTAGACACCATGGCGAGGGGCTCACTAAAGAGACAAGGAAAGTCCCCAAACAGTTGCAAGTTTTACATACACACACATGCTCCCTACAGGGCCTGGCAGAGCAGCTGTGTCTCCTCAGACAGGGCCCAGCCAAGCAGTAGGCTGCAGGCAGGTGGCCTAGTGTGTGGCTGGCACATTATTTAGGGCAGGCAGGGCTAGGGACGATGGTGAGGAACTTCAGAGAGATGTGACCAAGCTGGGTGAATGGGCAACACCACATCAGGTGAAATTCACTGACAGGCAATCAAGGTATCACGCGTTGGGAGAAACAGCATCACTGGGTTGTTAAGGAGCTGGGCTGACTCAGACAGAGACCAGGCCATCATTGTGGGGAGTTCGGTGGAAATCCCAGTGAAACCTCTGCTCAGCGTGCTGCTAGGTCTGTAAAGCAAACAACATGTTAGCCAGCCTAAGGAACAATGGGATGGAGAAGTATGTGAAATGTCACAGCACTATTATTAGAATCAATGGGGCAACCTTTCTTGGGATACTAGATTTGGACCTGACCACACTAGCTCTAAAACTGTTTAATTTATGAGAGTTGTGGAGACACTTCTAAAGGTGAGCCTGAAATGGTTTAATTAGCAGAACCAACACCCATAAGAAATACAAGATGGAAACATACAAAATAATAAATGAGACAGTGGCAGATCAGAGAGTGCCATTTTCCCTTTTCTCAGAAAACAAAAAATAAACTGAAGGCAACATATTGTAACCAGTAAATGGGAATGTCCTGTTAGATAATGCAGGGTACACTCGTGGAACTCATTGCCACATGATTTCCATAAGGACATGTGTTTAGTAGAATTAAAAAAAAAGTATTTATTTATACAGACATAATTTCACCAGTTATGTTACATAGGATAAAACAATTGTTTTTAAAGGGACTATAATCCCCTCGGCCTGAGGACATATAGCAGTTACTAGGTGCCAGGGTTGCAAAATAACTTTTCCTTTGTGTCGGTAATTCCAGAATTGTTTGTGAGGGGATTTCTTGCAGCTTGCCATGATGCAGTTGGGCCTGCAGGATTTCTGACTAGATGCAGCCTGTTGGTGGGCTCCAATCTGACAATTACCAGGTTTCTATGGAAACAGTAGAACGAAGTTGAAAATTCTGCCTGGACAGATCCTACATCACTGACCCTCTGTTTGTGCCATAGGAGAGAAGAACAACACGTGTGTTGATAACTCGGGTAAGAAAGAAACTTTTCCTTTGCATTGTTCTGACAATGACTTGCCCTCTGTGCTGAAGTGCAGACCCAGGAGCAGCCCCAACAGGCAAACATGTCACATGAAACCAGTTGAGAATTACATGGGTTTAACTATAGATTCTATTTAACCAATTTCCCTCATGACTAGTCTCTAAGCAGCTTCAGGTCCCAGTGAATTCTGTGTGCTGTTGATTTCAGAAAAGAAAATGTAGGGAGAATGGCCCCTTAGAGCACTAGTGTTTTGATATCCAACTAGTTCTGAAGCTGTAGCCACTATAGTGGCTACTGTTATAGTGAACGAGCCACATTATTCTGAAATAATGATGAATTGTTCAAATCAACTAGCCACACTCAACTGGCCAAATAGCCACATGTGGCTAGTGGCGAGTGTGCTAAGCACCATGGCACTAAAAATTCATCTTCAGTCTTCTCAACTATAATCTGAACACCCCCCGCCACAACCCTACAATCCTCCTAAGAACTAGGCCCATTCTATCCCCAGGGGAAGTACACCTATCCCCTCAAAAGACCAATCAGCTGTTTTTCCAGTTTAGGTCGGGAAAATCTCAATGAAACATTTCTCATTGGAATTTTTCAATAGCAATGCCTAGGAGTTATGGACCTCAAGATTTCCTGCACCTTTGACTCTGGGATAGCCTGCGTGGTGCACTGCCCCAGGGCCATGGGTGAAGAATTTCAATTTTTTTTGTTTTCAAATTGGGACAAAGCAAAATGTTGCAATATCGGAATCGTCCACAAAAGGGAACGGCCCCTCCCTGCCCAGCTCTAAATCTTCCCCTAAAGCCAATAAAATACCATCAGAAATAGCACTCCTGGGGTCTGCAGCCAGGGATCCACACACTCGTGTCCTTATTGCTCATGACGGGAATGCACTTACGTGTAGACAAGAAACTTTAACCGGAGCCTCTCGGGCTGGCTTGGGTGAAATGGGCTCCTCAATGATACTTGCAAGGAAACAAGTAGGCTAGGGAGGGAGGAAGCAGGGGAAATATGTTGCCAATGAGGTGAATGTCCCAGGTAGAGCCCAGGCTGGGGTGTCCTGTGGAGGGGAAATGGAGTAACGTTGTCCCTTTGGCATAAACAAGTTCCACTAGCTGTTTCCAGCTGTAGGATCTCTGTCTGGTTGGAATTATTTCCTATCCATTGTCTGATCCGCTTTTTCTTTTTAACAAGCTACCAGAGGAGGCGTCGCCTTCCCCGGCGGGATGATCCCTTCTCTGTTTGGAGGATCCATTATCCTGATCCATGCTGCTGCTCTGAAGCTGACGGCCGGTTTCTAAATTTTCCTATTTGCGTTGCTCTTTTTTTCTCTCTAACACAAATCACAGGGATGGGGCTTGCCAGAGCCAAAGCCGCTCTGCTCTCCTGCCAGCGTTTGAAGGGAAACCGATGGAGTGTCGCTGGTACCTGCTTGGGCAGCTTTGATTAGACGCGCCGCATTAGTAGATCACAATGAAAGCTCATGGATCTGTTCCAAATGCAGTAGGATTTGTGTTACTATGCTAGAGCTATAAACGGGTGCTTGTTATAGATATCGTTTCTTATTAGTCAAGTTAGCATTTTCTACCAGCTTTTGATGACTTCAGTAAAAGTGTCGTGATCTGCCCACAGCAAATATGTTCTTTTCACACATGTGGATTACACTCCCACCTGAAAGATAAAATCAGATGTGCCCTCGGATGTGAGCTGAGTCAGGAGCCACCCAGCAGACTCTCATAGAAGATGTTAAACTTTGAGTAGTTGAACTTTCTTTTCCCCACTTAACCTGGGG
The DNA here is from genome assembly GCF_052426305.1 of Pelodiscus sinensis. Classification (NCBI taxonomy): domain Eukaryota; kingdom Metazoa; phylum Chordata; order Testudines; family Trionychidae; genus Pelodiscus; species Pelodiscus sinensis. The sequence goes on along the minus strand of NC_143052.1, from coordinate 348,544,932 downwards.
TGGGTCTTTTGCTCATGGTGTAAGTTTATGAACAATGTGATTATTTCCCACCTTAATTCACAGTTACTGCCTTCCTTTTGTTAAAAGTTTCTTTGCTACACTCAGACTCTGTGCTTGTAAAAGGGGAAGCATTGCCTCCTAGGGTTGGCTAGTAGGTGGTGTGTAATTGTCCCAGATCACTTGGCAGGGGTTACATCTGTTTATTGTTGTGTTGTTGAAAAGAAACCCCTGGACAGCGAGCTCGGCTCTTGTTGCTTGTTTCCCAAAGCTGAAGAAAGTAAGTGAGATTAATTGGGAGAAAAAGTGTAGACAAAAAATTCTGAATGAACATTGATAGTTTTTTAAGAAGAAAGTAAGAGGATAATTTTCGCTCAAAACCCATCGTGACTCATTGAGGGAATGAAAGCAGCCATTAGAAATAGAACAGTACTGTATATTAGAAATGGGGAAAGTGGAAATAGATAATAATGAAAATAAATTAAAATGTATGAAGTACAGACAATAGATAAGGGAAGCTAAAGACATAAAGGAAAACCTTATTTTTGTCAGAGCTAAGGATAATAAGTTTTTAAAAGATAATAGGAACAAAAAAGTGCTAACACTGGTATAGGCCCTGTGATGGATGCGAGGGATGCTGCCCTTTTCTAAACATCTCAGCATTCAGTAACTAAAAGGTTATACCCAGGCTATTTCAGAGGAGGCTTTTCCAAAATTTGGTCTGTCTACACTGGGCCAAATTTTGGAAAGGCTGTCTCTTTCAAAAGAGCCCTTCTTCTTGGGAAAAGGAAGAGTGAGTCTAAATAAATTAAAGGAGATTGCCTATCTCCTAGAACTGGAAGGTACCTTGAAGGGTCATCAAGTCCAGTCCCCTGCCTTCACAGCAGCACCAAGTACCATCCCTGACAATTTTTGCCCCAAATGGCCTCCTTGAGGATTGAACTTACAACCCTGGATTTAGCAGGCCAATGTTCAAACCACTGAGCTATCCCCCCCCTTAAGTCTACTCTTCCTTAAAAAAAACCTCCAAAATAAAAACAAAACAAAAAACCAGACGAACAGACGTGTTCCCTGGATGCAGCGGAGTTTTTCTGGGATACTGTCCTGGAAAACCCCCGTAGTGTAGACATAGCCCCAGGGTAGCCAGAAAACGTTGGCAGGGAGCCAGTAGAACTAATGGGAAGACATGTTGAGATTTGAATTGAAAGGGAATCTGCCTGCTGCAGTTCTTTTGTGGGAGTTCAAACCAGGACCTAGGGGGAAAGATGAATTGAATCCAGCAGGAATATTCATGCCTAGAATAGGAATGCCCATGCCTTGAAATGGACTGGACCTTGAAGCTTGACGCTATCAACATGCAAGTACAGTAAAACTCCAGTGGTCCGGCATCCAATGGTCCAGGACTTCTGATGGTCCGGCACCATCTGGAACCCAGAAGTGCTCCGGGCAGCTGGATAATTGGGGCTACTCTGCCCCGGGCTTCCCCGAGTCAGCCGCTGGTGAATTTCAGCAGCGGCTGACTTGGGGAAGTCTAGGGCAGAGCAGCTGGGGTGCTGCTGGGTTGGTCCCACAGCGCCCCTCCCACTCCACCCCAGACCCCTCATAGCCCTCCCCTTCCGATAATCCAGCTTATCTGATAATCTGACACCCCCTGGGTCCTAAAGGTGCCGGATTATTGGAAGTTTACTGTAATAGGGAACGTTTAATTAGACGCAATCAGATTCTTTTCTTTGTTTTGTAGTTTGGTTAAATTCCTCTGTGCTAAGACCATGTGCCACCCTCCTCCCCCCCCCCACACACACTATGGCTACGTCTACACTGGCCCCTTTTCCGTAAGGGGCATGTAAATTTCACCTATCGTCGTAGGGAAATCCGCGGGGGATTTAAATATCCCCCGCGGCATTTAAATAAAAATGGCCGCCGCTTTTTTCCGGCTTTTAAAAAAGCCGGAAAAGAGCGTCTACACTGGCCCCGATCCTCCGGAAAAAGCGCCCTTTTCCGGAGGGTCTTATTCTTACTTCAAAGTAAGAATAAGACCCTCCGGAAAAGGGCGCTTTTTCCGGAGGATCGGGGCCAGTGTAGACGCTCTTTTCCGGCTTTTTTAAAAGCCGGAAAAAAGCGGCGGCCATTTTTATTTAAATGCCGCGGGGGATATTTAAATCCCCCGCGGATTTCCCTACGACGATAGGTGAAATTTACATGCCCCTTACGGAAAAGGGGCCAGTGTAGACGTAGCCTATGTGTGCATGCCTAAGATGGGGAGGTCAGCTATCAGAGATCACAGATTTTTTTCAAGCTCTCTTGTGATAAAAGAGCTAGGGGTACCCCTCTGGAAGAAGTTCCCAAGTGAGTTTTCCTGGGTTCAAAAAGGTTGTTTTTTTCATTTGGGTGGTGGCAGCATACTACCCAAATGTCAGGGAATTTTAAAGCAGAAAACCCTGGCGAGTTTTTAAGCAGAAGCCTGTCAAGACAAGGTATTTTTAAAGTCTCTTGCGGGTCCCCACCATCTGCACTCGAAGTGCCAGAGTGGGGAACAGCCCTGACAGGCCCATTATTAAATGGAGAGCATGCAACTCATAATGATGCAGATGAGGCAGAAATCATCATTTCTGTCCTGAATAAGGAAAGAAGCAATCTGATGTATTTGTATCACATGAGGGTAATGAAGTACTTTTCAGTCCATTAGTAACAAAGAAAGATATTAAACAACATCTGCTAGGGATACACATTTTTAAATCAGCAGCCCCAGATAACTTGTATCTGAGAGTCCCAACAGAGTTAGCTGAGCAGATCTCTGTCATTGCTGAGGTTAATTTTTAATAAATCTTGGAACACTGTGCTGTGATGGCTAGGAGTGCTGGCTAGCACCTGATGACTAAAGGGTTAAACTCAGGTAGCTGAGGGTATGTCTACACTACCACCCTAGTTCGAACTAGGGAGGTTAATGTAGTCAAACAAACTTGCAAATGAAGCCCGGGATTTGAATTTCCCGGGCTTCATTTGCATGTTGCTGGGCACCGCCATTTTTAAATGTCCGCTAGTGCGGACTCCGTGCCTGCGGCTACACGCGGCACAAACTAGATAGTTCGAACTAGGGTGATAGTGTAGACATACCCTAAGAGTGTTGGCAGGGGGCCAGAAAAACCAATGGGATACCGTGCTGAAATTTAAGTCCTGCTTCCCTTTCTCTTTGTGTGAGTTCTAAGTTAAGGGATGGAGGGAGCAAGATGGAGTAATCAGAATTACCATTCACCTGCAAGGAATATTGGCATGGGAGTGAACTGGGCCTTGAAGTATGGATCAGCATGGATCGTGAGTAGAGAGAGGAATGTGTATTTAGTCGCGATCAGGATATTTTTCTTTGTTTAGGTTGTTTGGTTAAGTATTTCTGTGTAAAATCCATGTCCCCTCCCCCCATTCATTATCTAAGCTGTACCCAGAGATACTGTTTCTCTGTGGTTTAATTTGTTTTTCTCAGTTGCTCTGTAACACCTACCAACCAAATATGCTTTATGAAGGATACCTTTTTGTTTTTTGTTAATAAAATCATCTTTTTTAAGGCAATGATTTGATTCTTGTGCGTGGAAGGTAACAGATCTCTGTGTGTGTCTGCCTAACCTTGGAGGTCAGCTATAAAAGACCCAGTTTGTTTTCTGTGTTTTCTTTTGTTTCTTTTTTCAAGCTCTCTTGTGCTATCCGTGGGGAAGGAATTCAGATGTTCCTTTTTGGTTTTTCAGGGTTCCTTAAAATCACTTGATGGTGGCAACCTGTCTTCTAGTGCCAGTGCATCTGTGACTCTGGGGAGGTTTTTTTAAATTTGTAAGGAGATCCTATAGAGCAGTGTTCCTCAAACTTTTTGGCCCATGGACCACCTGGCTTAATGTAATCTTTCCGTGGACCACCAATTGCTACTAGAAGCTCACTGTTAATTGCACAACTACAGTGCAGTTACAGCACAGCACATTTTGCTAAGGCTGCAGCTGGGGAGAATGGTTTAACTGAAATTATTAAACAGAATAAGCATTTTAACTTTCTCATGTTAGTTTCTCAAAATTCATCTTATAAATATTTCTGAAAGTGTGTGTGTGTGTGTGTGTGTTTGTCCCAAAAGATCTCTGAAACAGTAAGAGCTAGTAACACCAGATTTTACTCGAATACTACTGATTTCCTAACTTAAATAACTGGATTGGTTATATCTCAAAATCGGTTCCCTCAGTTCCCAGAGCCCCAGTTGGGCCCACTGATAATTAGATTCATAGACTCTAAGGTCAGAAGGGACCACTATGATCATCTAGTCTGACCCCCTGCACAGTGCAGGCCACAGAATCTCACCCACCCACTCCTGGAATAATCCTCTCCCCTATATCTCAGATACTGAAGTCCTCAAACGATGGTTTAAAGACCCCAAAATGCAGAGAATCCTCCCACAGGTGACCCGTGCCCCATGCTACAGAGGAAGGCGAAAAACCTCCAGGGCCTCAGCCAATCTACCCTTGGAGGAAAATTCCTTCCCGACCCCAAATATGGCTGTGACGGGGTGAGGCAACCCCACAATAAGGGTGCCCCCCCCAGCGAGGCAGGGAGAAGCGGCGCGGCTTTTCTTGCCACCGCCAAGGACGCGGTCGGCAGGGCAGCCGGGACATGCCGCTCGGCAGGCGGCTTGATTGGCAGCCCCGAGCACCGCGGGGGAAGTGCTCCCCGCGCAGGGAGAGACGGTGGCAACGGGGGAGGAACGCCACTCCACTAGCCTCGGAGCGGGCGGCCCCGCAGACGCCCCCGGGCAGCCCTCTTCCTCACTGATGCCGGCGGCAAGGAGGACGCCGGGGGTGAGTGACGACAGCTGGGGAGGAGAGGGTGGAGCCGTGGGCGAATGCAGGTGCAGGCATTCTGGAAGGGAGGGGGCGGCACCCTCCCCAGGTATAAAAACCGCAGAGTCAGGAGGGGAAGGGAAGGCGAGGAGGAGGATGCCGGATGAAGGGGCTGAGAGGCACGAGGAAGCAGCGGGACAAGCCGACTGGTAAGCAGACGAGCGAGGGCGTGAGGAAGCAGCCCAGGGCGTGAGGAAGCAGCCGCGGGCTGATGTGTTGAGGCTCCGTGCCCCATCAGCCAGGTCGGGGGAGAGAGGTTAGTCTCCCCCGCCTTAGGGCCCTGGGCTGGGGTCTGGAGAGAGGGAGGGCCCGGACCCCCCTCACCTCCTCGCTCGAGGGATCGTCTGGGTGGCTGAAGGGAGGGTGACTGGGCACCGTTTAATGAAGACCGGGAGTGACTGCGACAGCGAACGGGGCGGCGGGACTGCCTGGGACGGGGTGAGCCCCTGTACCCTGTAACAATGGCCATCAGCTAAACCCTGAGCATGTGGGCAAGACTCACCGACCAGACACCCAGGAAAAAGTTCTCTATAGTAACTCCTATCATCCCTCCATTGGCCTATTTACCACTGATCGTGAAAGGTCAATTAATTGCCAAGATCATGTTATCCCATCAAAGCATCCCCTTCATAAATCCATCTAGCTTAATCTTGAAGCTTTTAGTAGCGCCTGATCATAGGCATTTGCTGGATTCTTCTGTTAAGCATGTCACATAAACTGCAACTACGAGATCCTAGGGGATAAAGCATGTGGGCACCTGCAGCACCATCAAGGGAAAGCCCATGGGGGAGAGGCTGCAGTGGGGCAGAAAATCAGCAACCTCCACTACACTAGGGCACCAGCAGGTCTCCAGGAGAGGCCCAAATGTGGCTGATGCTGGCTGGGGTCTAGCCTTGCTAATTGTGGCTGGGAGAAGCCTCCAGCTGTCACAGCCTCTCAACATCTTCATGCAGCCAAGCTCCGACTGAACCCCTTCTGGAAATTAAAGTTTCTTCCCTCCCCCCACGCCCAAATAAGCCATCCCACCACTCGTCCTCCTTTGGGCTGCCTGCGTTCTCCTGGCAGGGCTGTGTGCGTTATCTGCAAGTGCCACTGGCATTATGCACTTTGCAGGATTCAGCTCACAGTACAAAGTGCAGGTGGTAGGAGGACAAGGTTTTGAGCACTGTGGAGCCTGAGGAGGACACGGTACACTCAGAACAGCCTATTCTCATTAGAACAGGTATGTTCAGGTGCTGCATGTTCTGATCATCTAGATATTGTTGGGGTCACTGGGCATGATCCTAGGTAACTCGGGGGAGTGGAAGATCACAAGGATCGATGAAGCCCCCCCGCTCTAGGCCCAAGCACCCTAGAATCCCCTTCCGCCCCTTCCCCCCCCCCCGACATAACTTTTCTCTAGCTCGCTAACAGCTGGGAACAGCAAGACCTTGAAGTTGCCTAGTTACTATCAGGGGTATAGAAGAAGAATTCAGATGTGTTTCTGTAGAGGGGGAGGAGGAGGAGCATGTCCCAGCGTGGGAATCTTGCTACAGTTCACTATATTCCTGCAAGTAAACAACCTGGGTATATAAGGAGGGAAAACTGCTTACGTTGGGGTGCTTGATTTGAGATGTCTAGTCTCCTGGCACCTATTTGAGCGTTCAAATAAACTTTTTTTTTGCTTCTCCACACCGGTGTGTTTATTGGAGCGCGCACACCAGGCAACGAACCCAGCTGTTGCCCCCCCTCGGGCACTGTGTGCCGGCAACAATATCACTAATTGCACCTGGTCTGAAGGTCTTTTGCTTTGTCTGATCAATGCAATCGGTCCAGCTGCCACTAGGAAGTCCATTCAGGTTGCCCCATGGAGCGTGCAGTGAAGACACTTGGGGAGGGGCTACTTGGGGAGCAGTGATTTGCTGCTGCTGCAGAGCCCAGGAGACATCCCCTCCATTTCTCAGGGCTTCTGGCAAGGAGGCTGTAGGCATTGGTTTGCATAGCGACTTTAAGGGAAGATGGGCCTTCCTGATTGGTAGGGATTGAGAAAAGAGACCCTATGGGATTTGTCATTTTGTAAGCACATCCCTAGGTATGTTAATTTCTTAAAGTACTATCTCACAGAAAAGTATTTCCAATACAATATACTATGTTAATGTCATTGACGTAGTTCATTCATCACACCTTTTACTATATTTTCCCCAGGCGACACTGGGTATTTCTGCTGTGCACGGGGCCTATTGAAGCGTGGGGCCCAGAGCAGCCGCCCCGCTCGCCTTGCCCTATATTTGCTACTGATGTCTTGTCTCCCACCCTGGGCTAGGTGTGCGCTGGGGGGGCGGCGGGGAGGGCGGGAGGTAACCATCATGTACTGTGTTTGTATGCCAGTCTCAGACTCCAAATTTAGAATAGGGGTTCTTAACAGAATATCATAGCCTGACTCAGAACATTTTATCCTACAGGGATAAACACGGATCCACCGCTGAATAGAATTGGGATTGCGCTAGCGCACTGTGTGAGCTGTGGGATCAGCTCAGGAATTCCTTTGTCCTTGTTCTAAATCTCTCTGGCCCCAGGGAACCTGACGACGGGGCTTCAGCGAACCTGGCCAGAGAGCTGGCTCAGCGGGGGAGGGTGCCTAGGGGATGGAGCAGCCCTGCGTTCCCAGGACGAGAGGCGAAGAGGGTGCTAATCTCTGGAACAGGCTGGCCATTGCTCCCTCCACCCCACCACCACCACTCCAGAGCTGAGCTGAGGACCGGAGAGGCGTCTCCGTGCCAGTGCTGTGCAGGGCTTTGGCACACGCAGGGCTCAGCTCCTCCTGGCCAACACTCCGGCCCAGAGGGACTTGGGCTTTCCCGAGCAGCTGGCCTAGTCAGAGGCAGTGTGGGAAGGAAGGAGCTGTGAGTGCTCTGACCAGGGGCGGGTTGCCCACACATGGAGACGCCGGTGCCAGCCAGAAATGGGAGGGGGGGCAGAGCCGTGCTGGCCGAGAGCTTGCATGCAGCTGCAGCTACACAATGGACCAGCAGGGGGCGCAACTGGCCGCATGTGCTGCATCTCCACCCTGTTACCAGCCTTGCACATCTACTGCTGCTGTTGGCCACTGGATCCCTTCATTCACCAATGGCAGGGGCGGATTTTCAATGAAAGATATGGTGTCCCACCACTGATATGGGGGGAGGGGGTCAGTCCCTCTGCACAGAGGGCTGTGGGTGGGGGCAGGAGAACAGGGAGGCTCACCTGCAGGCTGCAGCCTCAGGAGAGCTGGCAGGAGGTGGCGAGCAGCGTGATCTTGGGCTGGAAGGCTTCAGAGGAGAACAGGGCAGCCACACAGCCGGCTGGAGAAAATCGGCGCTTCCCTCCAGCCACCGACTGTGTGGCTACCCAGTGCTCCTCTGAAGCCTTCCAGCCTGTGTTCGTGCTGCTGGTCATCACCTGGTGAGTGGTGGCTGTCTGCAGGGTGGGGTGGGCAGCCAGCCATGGACATTAGGAGTACTTGACAATGGCACATTTGTTTCCTAGCACCATTGAATGTGTCATGTCCTGCAGGGGTGGATGAGAGTTTTGCGGGGCCCACGGCGTGGGCCTATTGAAGTGCGGGACCCGGGGCAGCACAATTTCACGCATGCGCCATTCCCACTAGCATTCACTATGTTAGACATTCCTTCATCATCCAGGACCTCTATGGTAGCATTATCTGAAATGCTTCCAGTTCCACGCGCAGGGCCAGGTAGGCAGACAGAGCTTCAGAGTCTCAATGTATGGATGAGACAATGGTGTAGGGAGGAAGGGTTTAGATTTATTAGGAACTGAGGAAACTTTTGGGAGAGTGGGAGCCTATACAGGAAGGATGGGCTCCACCTAAACCAGGATGGATCTAGACTGCTGGCACTAAACATTAAAAAGGTCATAGAGCAGTTTTTAAACTAGGAGATGGGGGAAAGCTGATTGGTGCGGAGGAGCACGTGGATCGGACAGAAACTTCTCTTAGAGGAGCGTCCATTGATGGAGATTCTCTAGGTTTTAGTCAGAAAGAGAGGAGGGGAGATGATAAAGTATGGGCCAGATCAGACAAGAAACAATCACATATACAAGAATCTAATATATCAGAGAAGGGCAGACAATAAACACTGGCAATTTTTTAAAGTGCTTCTACACAAATGCTAGAAGTCTAAATAATAAGATGGATTAATTAGAATACTTTGTATTAAAGGAGGAAATTGACATAATAGACATCACAGAAACCTGGTGGAATGAGGACAATCAGTAGGACACAATCATACTGGGATATAAAATATATCGGAAGGACAGAATAGGTCATGCGGATGGTAGAGTGGCACTATATGTGAAAGATAAGGTAGAATCAAATGAAGTAAACATCTTAAATGAACCAACGTGTTCCATAGAATCACTATGGATAGTAATTCCATGCTCTAATAAGAATATAGCAGTAGGGATATATTATCGACCACCTGGCCAGGTCAGTGATAGTGACGTTGAAATGCTAAGGGAGGTTAGAGAGGCTACCAAAATGAAAAACTCAATAAAAATGGGGGATTTCAATTATCCCCATATTGACTGGGTACATCTCACCTCAGGACGAGATGCAGATATAAACTTTCTTGATGCCTTAAATGACTGCTTCTTGGAGCAGCTGGTACAGGAATCCACAAGGGGAGAGGCAATTCTCCATTTAATACTGAGTGGAGTGCAGGATCTGGTCCAGGAGGTAACTATTACAGGACCACTTGGGAATAGTGACCATAATATAATAACATTTAACATTCCTGTGGTAGGAAGAACACCTTAGCAGTCCAACACTCTGGCATTTAATTTCCAAAAGGGGAATTATGAAAAAATGAGGAAGTTAGTTAAACAGAAATTAAAAGATACAGTAACTAGAGTAAAATCCCTGCAAGCTGAATGGAAGCTTTTCAAAGACATCGTAATAGAGGCCCAACTTAAATGTATACCCCAAATTGGAAGTAAAAGACCTAAAAAAGAGCCACTGTGGTTTAACAACCATGTAAAAGAAACAGTGAGAGATAAAAAGGCATCTTTTAAAAAGTGGAAGTCCAGTCCTAGTGAGGTTAATAGAAAGGAACATAAACACTGCCAAATTAAGTGTAAAATCTCCTGGTTAAGCCCAAGTGGTCTCTTACCTTACTTTCTATCTTTCCTATGCAGTGGAATAGTTTGCTTTTCGGCCCTTAATAATGTTCCTTTGAAAAATTGCCAGCTCTCTTCAGTTGTTATCCTATCTAATTGTCTATTTATATCTTCAGTCTCTCTCTGAACAGCTGAGCGCTGTCTAAAGATACCTTGTGGCAATGAAGTATATTCCGGGGAGCTGACAGCCTTGCTGGGCCCCTGGGCTGTTGCACCCTTCCCTGCCCCCCTATTCTGCAGGCCTGGTTGTATTAAATCATAGAATCATAGAATTATAGGACTGGAAGGGACCTCGAGAGATCATCGAGTCCAGCCCCCCGCCCTCAAAGCAGGACCAAGCTCCGTCTACACCATCCCTGACAGATGTCTATCTAACCTGTTCTTAAATATCTCCAGAGAGGGAGATTCCACCACCTCCCTTGGCAATTTATTCCAATATTTGACCACCCTGACAGTTAGGAATTTTTTCCTAATGTCCAATCTAAACCTCCCCTGCTGCACTTTAAGCCTGCACTCCTTGTCCTGTCCTCAGAAACCAAGAGGAACAAATTTTCTCCTTCCTCCTTGTGACACCCTTTTAGATATTTGAAAACCGCTATCACGTCCCCCCTTAATCTTCTTTTTTCCAAACTAAACAAGCCCAGTTCATGAAGCCTGGCTTCATAGGTCATGTTCTCTAGACCTTTAATCATTCTTGTCACTCTTCTCTGTACCCTTTCCAAATTCTCCACATCTTTCTTGAAATGTGGCACCCAGAACTGGACACAGTACTCCAGCTGAGGCCTAACTAGTGCAGAGTAGAGAGGCAGAATGACTTCATGAGTTTTGCTTACAACACACCTGTTGATACAACCTAGAATCATATTTGCTTTTTTTGCAACAGCTTTTTTTGCAACATCTGCCTTGGGCAGATGGAGTGGAGGTGGATCTACAGAGAGAAAGAGAGACAAAGGGAGTGTGTCAATGTGAGAGCCTGTGACAGACTGGGCCGGGTCTGGGCATAGCTGAGGGTGTCCACTCAGGGTGAATTGCTCAAATTCAGGGCTCCTTACAGCCCCAGACTGGAGACCTTCCGAAATAGGCCACAAACCAGTCACTCTGAATAAAATCCGCCAGAAACCCCAGATCTCCATGCCACAATCAGCCCCGGGCCTAACAACCGGTAGGTGAGGAGTTATAGAACCCGATCTCACCTACCCTGAACGGGTTCTTCTGGTCTCAAGAAACCAGGCACAGTTCTCAGTCAATTTACACTTTGAATCTTATCCACAAGATCACGCTGGGCCAATCTTTTAGATTCTAAAATCTGGGGCTACATCTACAGTGGCATGATTTTCTGGAAATGCTTTTAACGAAAAAGTTTTCCGTTAAAAGTATTTTCGGAAAAGTGCATCTAGATTGGCAGGACGCTTTTCCGGAAAAGCACTTTTTGCGGAAAAGCGCCCGTGGCCAGTCTAGATGCACTTTTCCGCAAAAAAGCCCCGATCGTCATTTTCGTGATCGGGGCTTTTTTGCAGAAAACACAACTATGCTGTCTACACTGGCCCTTTTCCGGAACAGTTTTCCGGAAAAAGACTTTTGCCCGAACGGGAGCAGCATAGTTTTTCCGGAAAAGCACTGATGATTTTACATTAGATCGTCAGTGCTTTTGCGGAAATTCAAGCGGCCAGTGTAGACAGCTGGCAAGTTTTTCCAGAAAAGCGGCTGATTTTCCGGAATAACTTGCCAGTGTAGACACAGCCTAAAGGTTTATTACTAAAAGAAAGAAAAGCATGAGAGTAAAGTTATTAAGGAGAATACTTTACATGCATTGAATCACCAAGTTCTCAATACAGACTCGTAGCAGAGATGTCTATCTTAAAAGTCTCTGGTGTACATCCTGTGTCAGGATGGGTCCACAATTCTTCCCAGCTCTCTGTCCTTTGCAAGACTGCATCTGGGATCAGAAGCAGAATTGCAGACCAAATGGAGATTGCCACATGGCACTTATATACCTTTCCTAGCATCTTCCTGGCCAGAGCAGGGCACATGGCCCGGTGACTTATCCCTGTGTCCTATGTCAGCAGTCATCCGATACTGGCTAGTTTGCAGGTATCCAGATTTCCAGACGCATTCCCCAGATATGTATTTGGCACCTAGCGATTCATTGTCCCTGGAGCCTTGCTAATTAGCACCATCACTGGCTGAACATTCTTTGCCCATTGCTTACTCTCAGACAGAGACTCTTCCAGCATAAGCACAGAGTACATAGTTATAATTCCACATACAGATATCAGACAAGTACATGAATAGCATGTACAGAATCAGTAAAACACAAGCTTTCATTTGACATCTCACATGGCCCCCTCCGTACAGACTTTGGGGCAAACTCCCCCCCTCCGTGGGTGCAGCAGTGATCCTTAAAATCCAATAACATGACAAAGCCACTTTGTGTGTGAGAGACGGACTTTGAGTGTCTAAGGCGCGGAGGGCCCTGAGTCTGCATTAAAGATAACCCTCGTCTTTTTACCCAGAGCATGCATGTAACCACCGTGCCAGTCTCTGCTCAGTGAGACTGCTCCAGCCCCAGTGGTGCAGTACGGGCACACCACGCCAGCCAGAGACTACACCTAGCTCAGGAGCCAATGATGCGCTGGGAGAGGCAGGCTGGTCAGGGCATTGCCCGGATGGGGGGTGGCATTGCAAGTGCAGGTTGGGGGGAGGAGGAGCTGGGAGGAGCTGGTCCCTCTTCCTGCATGCTTTGAACAGCTGGCAGCTCCCTCTAGGCACCCTGGCAGGAGACTTTGCGTGCTCCCCTCCCCCAGACCAATCAGGACCAGAGTGAATGGTCCATAGTGTGATTACTTGGCTCATCGGTGCTGAGTACTTGGGAGATCCAGCCCTGGAGCACCCACAGGAAAAGCAGCCCATGCTTAGCACCCACCAGCAACGGTGCCGCAATCCCTGCCAGGGATCAGTCATCCTTGGGCGTCCCCTTCCCCGTGAAGCAGCTTGCTGATGGAGGTGTGAATCACCCTGGAGCTGTTCACCTTTTGTAGCCCCTGGGCCTGTGTTGCAGAGGCCAACCCAGACCTGCGTCTCCTGGAGCTGCTTTACTGCCCCAGCCAGGGTTAGAAGTGGGCAATGGGGGAAGGGGAGGGGCAGGACTCCCTCTGCCAGTTACCTGTTCTGGGCTTGTATAGGCCGATCTAGAGGCGAATGTTTGCAAAATATCAGGACGTGGTGGCTCAGCCTCAGGCAAACCACAACCCTCTGGGCCCCAGAACAGACCCTGGTGGAGAGCCTCTGGTATCAACACAATTCGCATTTACCATCAGTGAGCTCAACAGGACCGACAACGCTAGTCTGGGCAAAGCCAACGCATGAGTCACAGAATCATAGATATGCGGGGTTGGAGGAGAGCTCAGGAGGTCCCCTAGCCCCAGCTTAGACAGGACCTGGATTTGTGTTATAAAAGGAGGCGACATAAAAAATCTTCCCTCCCCAAGACAAAGTGGAAGTCAGCGCCTATCACTTGGATCATCCCATGTACCTGTTTAAACCTAGCAGTCCATGGCCAAGTTCCTAGGGAAAGTGGTGGAAACTGCATCTCTTGGGCCATTTGACAATGGATGCAAAGAGCACTGGAAATAGAGGGGAAAAATAAAAATAGTTTAGGAAACAATTGTGCATAGTGCCCTGAGGATGGACTATGTGGAATATCATTACACGGTTCCACCCCCTAGCAATGATTTCATGTCAAAGGCTTCTTGCTACTACCAGGCAGCAGAACCTGGCTTAACCCTCTGCCTTCCAAAAGGACACAGTCTAGGTTCGTAGAACAGAGCAGTAGAAATCCCGTGGGAATGTGTTAGGAGAGTCATTCTCACCAGCATGCCGGCCCCACTGTGCACAAGACAGAGACGTCCTGTACCTCAGGGCTCAGAGGAAATTGGTTGACCAGGACAGCAACGTAAACAAATTGCACAGGCCTTTGGTTTCAATTCCTCCCTTCCTGTGTATTGTGGTCCACGGGGTCGGTATCTTGTGGCAGAGAAGTAGAGATGTGAAAACTTTTCAGCAGTTTCCAGTCCTTCTGAGACTCACACATCGCACGATCGTCTCCTGTTGTGTTGGTTGGTTACTCTGGGCCAGGGCTGATGATGATGGGGGAGGGGGCAGATGCCCTTGAGCTTGTCAATTTACAAGGGTCTGTGGTTCCTGGCCGCCATCGATGCTACTGGGGAAAAGAGTCCCCAGCCCGTTAAATCACCACTGGAGCCTTGTGCATCACTGTCCTTAGTCCCACTCTTTCTGCTTAAGGCCCCGCCCCTTCCAGGGGTCCCAAAACCGGACCCCCCACATTGCCAAGGGCTCAGGCACATCTGCACCAGCTATTCTCTGTCCTTTTCTCCCCTTTGCCCCAGAGCAAACACCTCACCCGTAGCACAGAGATGTCTCCATTCTGCAAGCTAGTCGAACTTGCATGTCCATACTGTGCTCATTGTGTTGGCAGAATGCACCCTCACTAGCAGGGCTTTTGTGGCTACACAGAGCACTGCATTGTGGGTAGCTGTCCCCCAGTGCATGTAGTCAAGTTGAATGTTGGGTTGGGCTTGCAGTACCTAAAGGGACCTGTAATATAACAGGGTTTCTGGATTGGATCTGCTTTTACTGCACGGTTCCCGTATGTCCTATGCACTCTTGCCAAAAGCTAAAGAAAATAATTAATTTATCCATACAGGCTCTGGCAAATATTTGAAATCCAAAAAACAACCTGTTAATACAGATATACATGCTCTCTATAGTGTAGGAATCTTGGCATTTAGCCAGGAAAGCAATATGGTTGTGTGCCTCAGTTACCCTTTTCCACACAGCACATTATTTCTGCAATGTCCTTTCTCATGTGAGAAGTGCCAAGACTAGATTAGAAGCACTAACTGTGGAATATCAGTAACACTAGGTCTTTTAACATAGAGCCTGTCTTTAGGTACCACTCTTAATCTGGTTTCCAAAAGATCATGCACATTGTACATCTTTACAGTTTTGGGCATCAGCAGCCCATCAGTTACAAAAGGTAACATCAGCAATAAGAAAAAATCTATTACAGTCTTACATTTACATTTTTTGTATATGCCACATCTTTGGTTGATAGCATTGGAGTTCTGGCTTCCCTTTGCAAAATGAATTAGTTTCTTTCCTCTTTGCCCCGTGGGCTCAAGTTGCTTAACAGTTGGCTGGCTGGGTGCATCCTCTAAGGTCACAGCTGCCATGCATAACAGTCTCTAAGAAGTAGCTGTGTTAGTCTGTAACTTTAAAAACAATGAGTAGTCCTGGCTGTAGCACCTTAGAGAATAAATATATATATATATGGTATCATAGTCTATCTATCTGGTATATATGATATATATGATATATATGGTATCATGCTCATCTAAGGAAGTGGGTTGTGCCCACGAAAGCTCATGATACCATTTATATATTTTTCTTAGTCTCTAAGGGTACGTCTACACTACAGCACTATTTCGAATTATCTTAATTCGAAATAGTTCATTCGAATTAAGCTAATTTGAATTAATGCATCTACACACACAATCTATTTTGAGATAGTGCGTCCACACTGAGTGGACCCTGAACCGAAGTTACGGCTGGCCGGAACCAGCTGTTATTTTGAATTAACTTTGCAGTGTAGGTATACCCTATGATGTTACAGGGCTACTCGTTTTTAACTGTCATGGAGTCTTTCTCCCCCCAGTCAGATAACAAGTATCGACACAGTCACAGATCTTTTAAATCAATTCTTAGGCCAGGTCTACATTGTGAGATAAAGTCGAATCTATTATGAACAATTTCCAGTCACCCGATTTTGGAAAGTCAAACGTACATGTCACCACTGCAGGGAAGAATTTAATGTTTGAATTAGCGCATCTCCATTAGGGAGACTGCTGTTGACTTTGAGAGCAATGCTCGGTGGGTAGCTGTCCTACAGTGTCTGCACCACTTTGCATTCTGGGTTATGGTCCTGGTGCACGCTGGGAACAAAACTGTGCGGTGAGTGGTTCTGGGTTCATGTTTTCAGCATCTCAGAATGCACTTGTCTGCTCCCTCCCCCCTTGCTTGAAATGAACGAGAACCTGTCTTTTCACACCTTTTTTTGCCCTGGTTATCTGTGCAGATGCCACAGAAGTGCGAGCATGGATCCCTTTGTGCATCAAACCATTGTGATGTTGAGGTCTGCCTTGGTGCGCCCAATGACGCAGTATTTCGAGAGTGGAAGAGTACGAGGAGGAGGAGGAATCTCCTCTGTCTCAGGATGCCCTGGGCCCACTGTGCAGGCCAGCCCGTGTGTTGGGCGAAATGGAACTGCAGCCGGCGTTTGTTCCTATACACTGGTTCAGTGCCGTGAGACGAGCTCAGACTGGTGGGACTGCCTAGTGCTGAGGAGATGGGAGGATCTGCAGAGGCTGCAAAAGTTCTGAATGCTCAAGGCCACTATCATGAAAGGTTGTGAATGGCTTTCCTGCCTCGCCCCCCCCCTCCAGAAGCCCAGAGACTCTGACTGTGGAGAAGCGCGTGGCAAATGCCCAGTGGAAGCTTGGAATGCCAAACAGCTACTGGCTGAGAGTGGGGAACCCTACAGCGGGGGCTGTTGTTATACAAGTAGCCAAAGCAAACGACACCATTCTGCTACGGAAATGTGAGTGCCCTAGTGCAGTGGCTCTCAAAGTGGGGTCCACGAGTCGTTCATAGAAGCCTTGCAGCTGGGCCACGGCTCGAGCTCAACCCCCTTTATTCTCCCCACAGCGGGGAACTCACACTGGTGGTCTCAGCCCTCTACCCTGTGAAGCTGGAGCACCAGCGCTGGTTTCCTGCTAATGGGAGAGGAGCCCCGAGTCTCTCTGAGCAATCTGACTCCATATGCTGCTGCTTCCCTCCGCCGCACTTTCCCTGCTACTCCCATTGGCCAGATTACAGCCAATGGGAGCAGCAGGAAGCCATGCTACATGGTGCCTGGGAGTGGTGGGGGTGTGTGTGAAAAGGCAAGTAAGTGCCCGTCTTCCTCTAGTGCCCAGACTCTGGTCCCCACCCCGCTCATGCACACCCCGACTGAGACCTGCACCCCTAGTCCACTCCTGCACCCTCCCCCGTGGACAGACACCCTATTACTACCCTGCTCCTGCACCCCACCTCCTCCCCAGATCCTGCACCCTCATCCCACTCACTGGGAGCCCTGTCCTGCACATTAAACCCCTCATTTTGACCCCACCCCAGAGCCCAGGGGGGTTCACAAAATCCACTAATCCTGGAACACCAGGAGAGTTAATTTGACCTATGGGAAGCTCTGAACCTGAGTCCTTCCTGCCCCTCCCCCATTAGTCTGGAGAGCCTGGGAAGTGAGGTGTCTCAGTTGGGGGCCACATCAGTGAGGGTTGGGGGAGACTTGGAGGGGTTTTCTTCTGCTTCTCACCTATGCTTCTCACCTATGTGGTCCTCAGCTGTTTTTTCTGTGGGTCAGTGGCCCCTGACTCACAAAAGGTTCCCCACCCCTGCTGTAAATGAAAACAATTTTGAAACCTTTTGTGCTGGGTATATTTTACTTCAAGTAAAATGAAGTTAGATAAACTAACATGAGAAAGTTAAAACAATCTGATTAACAATTTCAATTCAATTCACATTTCCTTTTTTACTGGTTAAATTAAACCGCTCTTCCTAGCTACAGCACTAGCAAAATGGCTCAGGCATAGTTATACAATAACGGCGAGTTTCCATTAGCAGCTGGTGGTCTGCGGAAAGGTTTGCGTTGAGCTGGGTGGGCCATGGGCCAAGAAGTTTGAGAGCCACCGCTCTAGTGGATGGCTTTGCCGCGATGGGGTTCCCTAACTGCGGTTGGGCGGTAGACGGAACACACAGCCCCATCTTGGCGCCCAGCCACCTTATGCTTGTATAGGCTAATCTAGAAGGAAACATTTGCAAAATATCAGGACATGGCTCAGGCAAACCACAAACCAGAACGAACATTGGCGCAGAGCATCTGATATCAACACAATTCACATTTACCATAAAGGAGCTCAAATTATAAACGGATCAAGCACACTAGTCTAGGCAAAGCCAAAGCACGAGTCCCCCAGCCCCAGCCTAGACAGGACCTGGATTTGTGTTCTAAAAGGAGGCAACATCAATGAATCTTCTCTCCCCAAAACAAAACAGAAGTCAGCGCCTACCACTTGGATCATCCCATGTGCCCATTTAAACCTAGCAGTCTACAGCCAAGTTCCTAGCGGATGTGGTGCATACCACGTCTGTGGGGCCATTTAATAATGGATGCAAAGAGCACTGCAAATAGAAAAAATAAAAATAGTTTAGGACACAATTCTGCATAGTGTCCTGAAGCTAGACTAAATGGGAAGGTCATCGCATGGTACCACCTCCTAGCAATGTCAAAGGCCTCTTGCTGACCCACAGCTAAACCTTGCCTGACCCTTTGCCTTCTTTAAGGACATAGTCTAGGTTCATAGAACAGAGCTAGAGAAATCCCGTGGGAATGTCTTAGGAGAGTCATTCTCACCAGCTTGTCGGCCCCACTGTGCACAGGACAGAGACGTCCTGTACCTCAGGGCTCAGAGGACATTGGTTGACCAGGACAGCAACTTGAACAAATTACACAGGTCTTTGGTTTCTCTTCCTCCTTTCCAGTGCATTGTGGTGCACAGGGCCTGTCTCTTGTGGCGGAGAAGTAGAGATGTGAAAACTTTTCAGTAATTTCCACTTCTCCTGAGATTCACACATCGCACGATTGTCTCCTAATACTTCAGTTAGTTACTCTGGGCCAGAGCTTCCGGTGGGGGGGGGGGTGTGTGTGTCTTAGAATCCAATCTCACCTACCCCGAACAAGTTCTGTCCGGTTCCAAGAAACCACCCACAGTTCCCAGGTCAATTTACACTCTGGATCTTACCCACAAATCACGCTGAGCCAATCCTTTAGAATCTACAATCTAAAGGTTTATTACTACAAGGAAGAAAAGCCTGAGAGTAAGGGTATGTCTACACTTGCAGCCTATTTCAGAATAGGGCTGCAAATGTAGGCATTCGGAATTGCAAATCAAGCCCGGGATTAAATATCCCACGCTTGATTTGCATCTTCCCAGCTGGGCGCCATTTTTGAAATTTACAAGCCCGGAATAACTGCCCGCGTCTACACGCGGCAGTGAAATGGGCGTTCGAAATAAAGCCCTATTTCGAACTACCTGTTAAACCTCATTGCAGGAGGAATAACAGGTAGTTCAAAACAGGGCTTTATTTCGAATGCCTGTTTCCCTGCCGTGTGTAGATGTGGGCAGTTATTCCGGGCTTGTAAATTTCAAAAAAAAAATGGCGCCCGGCCGGGAAGATGCAAATCAAGTGCAGGATATTTAAATCCCAGGTTTGATTTGCAATTCCGAATGCCTACATTTGTAACCTTATTCCGAAATAGGCTGCAAGTATAGACATATCTCAAGGTTGTTAACGTATCATACATTACATGTATCGAATCTCCCAGTTCTTGATGCAGGCTTGCAGCAGAGATGTTATAGCTGCTGGCTTAAAAGTCCTTGGTGCACATCCTATGCCAGGATGGGTCCACAGTTCTTCCCGGCTTGTGAATCCCTAAGAGGCTGCATCTGGGGTCAGAAGCAGATCTGGAGACCAAGATGGAGTTGGCCACATGGCCTACTTATACCTCCTTCCTGGTTTCTTTCAAGCTGGCTAGAGTCACATGGCCAGTGGCCAGGCATGTCTTTGGCCTCCAGAGATCCATTGTTCCCTGGAGACTTGCTCATTAGCATGTCCATAGGCAAACATTCCTGGCCCATTACTCAACCACATAGAGAGAAAATACCAGTCTCCATACAGAGTACATATTCATAACTCCACACACAGACATTATACAGATATACGAAGAGCATATACAAAACCAGTAGAAAGTAAGCTTTTGTTTGAAACCTTACATGGCCCCCTTTGTACCACTTTTGGGGCGAACACTCCCCCATGGGTGCAGCAGTGACTCGGCTGTTCCCCTCAAAATCCAATAACGTGACACCTGTCAATTTAAAAGGGCCTTTGGCTCCTGGCTGCCATCACCACTACTGGGGCACCAGCATCAGCTGGCATCTATGCAGAATTAGGAGTACCCGACATCAAGTTCAGTGGCCCTTGAGGTTGAGGTCAAGCTCTGTGACTGGTCTCACCCACAACTATTTCCAGTTTGGGGACAATTTATAACTTCAAGTCAGTGGCACAGCTGTGGGCACCTGCATAGCTCCCCAATGTGCCAACCTCTTCATGGATGACCTCGAACAACGTTTCCTCAGCTCTCGCCCCCTAGCACCATTACTCTACTTGTGCTACATTTACAACATCTTCATCATATTGACCCACAGGAAGGAGACCCTTGCAGAATTCCACAGGGTTTTCTACAACTTCCACACCACCATCAGCCTTATCCTGGACCAGCCCCCACACAGATCCACTTCCTCGAGACTAATAAGAGTGGTAGTCCATCGTGTCCAACAATGACATCTTGAGCTTTCACAGGCTCATCGGTTGTGGACTCGAATGTGGCTGAGGAGTCCAAGACTTGAATGGCATGGGCTTTCACAGTGGGGGCAAAGGAATTGTCCTGGCTCTGTTGGTGTGGCTGCTACTGTTGCTTTTCTCCTCTCATGAGCATCAATCAGGCGAATGCGTCGCTGCTCTTCGAAGCTGTTGTGCGCGTATCGTATGAGAGCATGCCAGCCTGTTCAGTCTTCGGCAAGCTGCTCTAGCTGCTTTGGCTTTAATCCAGCATGAGCAGTGTTGGCCTTTTCACAGTCTTTATACCTCTGGCGAGGCCTACCTTGATTCCTTTTGCCCTGGGAGAGTTCACCATAGAGAAGTTGCTTAGGAATTCTTGACTCTTCCATTCAAATGACGTGCCCTGTCCAACGAAGCTTGTTTTTCAGAATCATGGCTTCAATGCTTGTGGTTCCTGCTCTGTCAAGGACTTCCAAGTTCGTGCCATCGAATGTGCAGTAATGACCTTAGGCTGCGTGTGTGGAAGTGCTCGAGGGCTACGTCTACATTGGCATGATCTTGCGCAAATACTCTTTAATGCAAGAGTTCTTGCGTTAAAGTATTTGTGCAAGAGAGCGTCTACACTGGCATGTGCCTTTGTGCAAGAGATGTACTTTTGCACAAGAGCATCCGTGCCAGTGTAGACGCTTTCCTGCGCAAGAAAGCTCCGATGGCCATTTTAGCCATTGGGCTTTCTTGCACAAGAAATTCATGTTGCCTGTCTACATTGGCCTCTTGCGCAAGAACAGTTGCACAAGAGGGCTTATTCCTGAGCGGGAGCATCATAGTTCTTTCACAAGAAGCACTGATTTCACACATTAGAACATCATTGTTCTTGAGCAAGAACTCCCCGCCCATGTAGACAGGCAGCATGTTTTTGTGCAAAAGCAGTTGATTTTGCCAAAATCATGCCAATGTAGACACAGCCCCAGTAGTTTCACATGTTTTCTGTACAAGGTCCAGGCTTCCCATCCATATAGGAGGCTGGTCAAGACTACAGTCTTGTACACTTTGTACACCTCCACCTGTCACTTCGCCCCTCTCCCATCGCCGCAGGACTTGGAAGTAATTTTTTGCAAACTAAAAGAGATGAGACTATGCAAAGAACCTGTGCGGGAAAGTATTTAAAGTGAAAAAGCCGTTGCACAGGGGCAGTTCCACTCTTCTGGCCTAAGAAACCTGGTTCCAGTGGTACGAAAAGTCATCACGGCTGGAGACTTCCTAGGCTGCAGTGAATGGCCATGGCATCATCAGTGCCTTGTCATGTCCTTCGCTCTCCACAGAGCTTTGCAGAACTGCCTTCCTGGTCATTGGACCTCACTGTTGATCTCATCCGCACAGTCCGCCGGACTGACTTCGCATGCTGGGGTAGGCAAGTCCCTATCTCACTGAAGGTTTCAGACCTGTTGGCTACTCTCACCTGTCGCGAGAATCACAGGTCCGATGATAAATACCCAAGGGGGGAAGGACAGAACCAGGTGGACAGTTTTATCAAATAAAAAATATTTATTTATGACAGTGGTGAATTTATAGTATTTATTCTAAGATTTTTAATAGACCGTGTTAATAATGGATTTACAGTATTTATTATATTTATTCTATGGTTTCTAGTAAAACGTGTCAGATATAGGGATGGGAATGGCAAGGGGAATAGTCTCTAATCTGAAAATATCCAGCTACAGTAATTAAATAACAGTGATAACTACAAACTCTTATGTACTACCCAAAAACAACTACAACACTAAGCTTATACAACAAGAAAAAATCAAATCATACATACCAACTTACACAGCACACGGAACATTTCACAGATATCGGTTCAGTTGCAAAGGCCTTGGTTACGCCCGAGAGTTGGGGGAGGTGGCTGGTCGGTTGATCAGGCCGGCAGCGCTTTGAAGTATGCGAGAAGGCACGCACACGGTGGTACGTGTGTTGCGAAGACCTCCTAGAGCGAACTGTGCCATGGGTATTTATCTCCAAATCTGCACATCGCTTTCCCGCGCTTGCATATTACCATATATGGCCCAATGGTCACCAAGTGGGGGGTCTGTGTCCCAGGGGTTGGGCCGAAACTGTGCAGGTTTCATGCGACCAGGTAAGCCCCGCAGTTCTCATGCCAAGGTGACAAGTGGGAGAGTCTAAGGCTATTTTCCCCTTTTCACACCTTTCCTTTTTCTAAAGGCAATGGTATGCAGGAAGGGTGCGGCCGGTTTCTCTCAAGGAGTACTGCAGAACAAGAGCGGCCTGGCCAAACTTTTTTACTGGGGGGGCAGTTTCTTTTCTCTAACAACCTGGTTTGGCCCGCCTATCAAAGCAGTTTATTGGGGTGTGGCCACTGCACATGCTACAGCTTCTTGGAGCCACAGGGGAGAGCTGAGTGTCAGGTGGGGACCAAAGGTGCGTGAACTACCCCCAAAGAGACACGACAAGTCTCCACACCAGAGGTGCTACCCCTCCCTGGGCACCCCAGACACCCCTCCTTGAGACTACAGTACAAATAAATGACAGACACATTTCCAGCACCTTATACCGGAAACCTACTAACCGTTACAGTTACCTACATGCCTCTAGCTTCCATCTAAGACTTATCACCCAATCCGTTGTTTACAGCCAGACCCTAAGATAAAACCGGATTTGCTCCAGTCCCACAGAAAGAGATCTCTTTCAGGCATTCTTAAAACTTAAATACCCACCTGGAGAAGTGAAAAAATAGATATACAGAGCCAGACGAGTACCCAGGCATCAGCTTCTTCCATATAGGCCCAACAAAGAAAATAACAGAACACCACTAGTCATCACCTGGAACCCCCAACTTAAACTCCTTAGTGCAGGGGTAGCCAACCCATTAAATGAAGAGAGCCAAAACAGCAGCGAAAAACTGTGAAGCCTCGCCAGCCAGAGTTGTTGAGGAAGAGGGGAAAAAAAAGGATGCTGCCCCTTTAAAAACAGCTTTTTGGCCACATCGGGCTCCCATCGGCCACCAACATCTTGTGGACCCTGGCGGAAGGGGGGGAGCGGCTTCACAAGCCGCATTTTCAGGGGTGAAGAGCCACAGGTTGGCCACCCCTGCCTTAGTGTATCATTGACAATCTGCAACCTATCCTGAAAAATGATCTCTCCCCCTCACAGGCCTTGGGATAAGTCTTGGATGGAAGCTAGAGGCAGGGCACTCCTCACCTACAAGCAACCCCCCAACCTGATGCAAATTCTTTCCAGCAACCATACATCACACCTCAAACATACTCACCCAGGGACCCACCCTTGCAATAAACTCCAGTGCCAGCTCTGTCCACACATCTATACAAGTGACATCACCACGGGACCCAACCAGATAAGCCACCATATCAGGGGCTCATACACCTGCACATCCTCTAATGTGATCTATGCCATCAAGCGCCAGCAATGTCCCGCTGCCATGTAGATTGTCTCTACGACAAAGGATTAACGGACACAAATCAGATATTTGAAAGGGTAACACACAGAAACCTGCGGAGGAACATTTTAACCTGCCTGGGCACTCATTAATGGATTTAAAAGGGGCCATTCTTCTACAAAGGAATTGCTGGAACCGACTGCAGAGAAAGGCTGCAGAACTGGCCTTCATATGTAAGTTTATACCATCACCGAGGGATTGAATAAAGACACAAACTGGACGGGCCGTGATATTCAACGTCCAAATAACATCAAAAGTTAAATATCAGACACTTACAGCCGGTTCTATTAGTCTCATTTAGCATGGGCACTTTAATTTACCGGGTTTTTTTTCTCCCCCTCCCTTCTTTTTCTGCTTCGAATTTGAGGTTTCTGTGCCCTTTTGCTCTCCTCATCTGAAAAAGTGGGTTCTGCCCATGAAAGCTCATGATACTATATATATTTTTTGTTTCTAAGGGTATGTCTAGACTACATGCTTCTGGCGACAGAGGCATGTAGATTAGGCTACCCGGCATAGGAAAATGAAGCGGCGATTTAAATAATCACCACTTCATTTAAATTAAAATGGCTGCCACACTGTGCCGATCAGCTATTTGTCAGCACAGCGCGGTAGTCTGGACACTCCGCAGTCGACATCATAGGCATTTTTCAACCGCCCTGGTATGCCTTGTGGGATGAGGTTTACTGGGGGGATTGACAAATGACTTTGATGTCGACCGCGAAGCATCCAGACTACCACTCTGTGCCGACAAACAGCTAGTTGGCAAAGCGTGGCAGCCATTTTAATTTAAATTAAGCGGCGATTATTTAAATCGCCGCTTCATTTTCCTATGCTAGGTAGCCTAATCTACATGCCTCCGTCACCAGAGGCATGTAGTCTAGACATACCCTATGGTGCCAGAGGATCGCTCATTGTTTTTAATTTTTTTTTTTAAGTTATAGACTAACATGACTACCTCTCTGAGGCCCTAAAATAGTATTTCTTGTGCTGGTCTCCCACCTCCTAAAGGCCGAGAGTGGCCGTCCAGTGAGACATAGCTATCGTGATGAATGACATGTGATTGGAGTTAAAAGGCAGCATGCTGGTTGGACCCCATGGTGCTTAGCCAGCGCAAAGAACTGCCCCAATTGAATAGTCCCTGGGATGTGCTCCAGGAGTTGAGGGTAGCCTTGTGTCCCATTTCTCTTGATTTTCTGCCAATATACAGCTCCAGCTGTGATTTCATCAGATAAATAGGAGCAGGCCTGATTAATATTTGGAAGGGAGACTCCCAAGCAGGGGCGGATATAGGGCAGGGCGAACGGGGCGGCCGCCCCAGGCCCTGCACGTCAGAAAGCCCCGCGCATGCGCCGTGGCAAAGGGGGGGCCCCGCAGAATTATGCTGCCCGGGGTCCCGCAAAACAGTCATCTGCCCCTGCTCCCAAGGCAGTCATCCACTCACTCAAATGCTACAGTGATTGACCTCCTATCAACACCCAGCTATATATACAAAAGCATGTCCAGTGTTCATAGAATCATAGAACATTAGAACTGGAAGGGACCCTGAGAGGTCATTGAGTTCAGTCCCCTGCCTTCATAGAAGGACCCAGCACTGTTTAGACCATCCCTGACAGATGTCTGTCTCACCTGCTCTTAAATATCTCCAGGGATGGAGATTCCATAACCTCCTAAGACAATTTATTCCAGTGTTTAACCACCCTGACAGGAAGTTTTTCCTAATGTCCAACCTAAACCTCCCTTGCTGCAGTTTAAGCCCATTGCTTCTTCAAGAACAATTTTTCTCCCTCCTCCTTGTAACACACTTTTACGTACTTGAAAGCTGCTATCTTGTCCCTTCTCAGTCTTCTCTTTTCTAAACTAAACAAGCCCAGTTCTTTCAGTCTTCCCTTATAGCTCATGTTCTCTGGACTCTTAATCATTTTTGTTGCTCTTCTCTGGACCCTCTCCAATTTCTCCACATCTGCCTTGAAATGTGGTGCCCAGAACAGGACACAATACTCCAACTGAGGCCTAATCAGTGCAGAGTAGAGTGGAAGAATGACTTCTTGTGTTTTGCTCACAACACTTGGTGACTCAAAGGTTAAACTCAGGTAGCTAGCAGGGTGTTGGCAGGGGGCCAAAAGAACCATTGGGTATATAGTGCTGAAATCTGAATTGGCTATAGATACCTGGTCTGCTCTTCCTTTGTGTGATTCTAAGTTAAGGACTGGAGGGAAGAGATGAAGTAATCAGAATTACCATGCCTATAAAAAAATTGAATATGAGAGTGAACTGGGCCTTGAAGTATGGGTCAGCATGGATCATGAGTAGAGGGAAAGAGTGTATTTAGTTATGATCAGGGTATTTTTCTTTGTTTTGGTTGTTTGGATAAACTTCTCTATGTGTATCCTTGCCTTTCTTCCCCAATTCACTATCTAGAGCATATCTAGACTACAATTTTTTCCAAAAAAGGCTATGCAAAATTCACTCTGCATTTTGCGTAGCTTTTTCCTATCCTTTTGTTGGAAGAGGCTTTTCTGACACTTGGCCCAGACTAGGAGATACTGGAAATACTCAGGAGATACTGGAAATACTCAGGTACCCTGGCCCTAGGTCGTATTAACTTTGTATCTCAGTGCAGGCCTGATCCACAACCCATTGAGTCTTTCCATTGGTTTCAGTAGGATTTAGATCAAGCCCTTACAGCTAAAGAAAATCCCATTCATTTTGAAAATGAAAGAGAACGGGGAGGTTTCTTAACCAGAGGCGGGCCATTCCTGCGGTATAAATACTTGTGGCTGTAGTATTAGTCTGCAGACTCCTCTTGCTTGGGTCAGCAGCCTGCCAGGGCACCACAGCCACTTGGGAAGGCAGGTATAGTAACCTTTTTCTAGTCTTGCTTTTCATTAACCTCATTGCAGGCCCTTGTGTTGCCTTCGCCCCAGGCAGCAGGTTGGACTTAGAGTTGCCAGATGGCTGAAACAAAAATACCGAACACCTCCCCCTCCCAAAAAAAACCACTGGGAAAAAATGTTGTTGAAGGAAAAAAAAGGGGGGGGGGGGACCAAAGTTGTTGAGCAAAAAAAAAAGTGCAGCAGCACTGGCCAGGGGAGATCAGGAAGAGGAACAGGCTGGCGGGAAGTAGAGCTGGGGGATGCAGGAGGGGTGGCCGGGGAAGTGAGGGAGGGGAAGTGAGGGAGAACCGGCTGGGAAGGGGGGGTGAGCAAATTGGCCGGCGGGGAGCAAGACTTACCTGGGCACTTGCTGCCTGTCCCGCGCAGGGTCCCGGCGACGCTCAAGCGAGGAGGAGGCTTCCCCTCCTCCTCACACTCAACCGACTGAGGGCTCCCGGCGGCAATCGCGGCCCCACCTCCCAACCGGGACTCTCAGCCTCTCCCCCGCCCACGCCAGGCTTCCATCCGGTGCGCAGCCGGAAAAATCAGAAAATATCGGACATTGCACATGTCCGGTATTTTGTTTTTTTTTACCGGACAGAGCGCACAAATACCGGACTGTCCAGTACAATACCGGACACCTGGCAACCCTAGTTGGGCTGTGCTTTGGCTCATGATCCATATCTGCTTTGGGGACTAAAAATTTCATCTTACAAAGCCAGGAAAGTGCATCCCACCAACCAGTGATGCCTGGCTCCTTGAGACGCCGACCTAGCCACTAGTGAAGGACGGCATCCTGCAGCAGGGGAATGCCCCCAAATTCACAGCAATTTGCACTGGCTCTGTAGAGCTCCATGATTAATGAAGAGCCTAAAAAATATTTATTTTTTTCCAAATACAACAAATGGACCAAAATACCAGATTCATCATGGTGACTGAAGAGCCTGAAAATTTCATAGAATCCTATAGTGGAAAGAGACCTCAGGAGTCATCAAGTCCAACCCTCTGCTAAAAGCAGGACCAACCGCAACTCAATCGTCCCAGCCAGGGCTTTGCTAAGCCAGGATTTAGTAACCTCTACGGATGGAGATTCCACCCCCTCCCTAGGGAACCCATCCTCGTGCTTCATCACCCTCCTAGGGAAATAATTTGCCTTAATATCCAACCTAGACCTCCCCCCACTGTAACTTGGGACCATTGCTCCTTGTTCTGCCATCTGTCACCATTGAGAACAGCCTCCTCTCCATCCTCTTTGGAACCCCCCTTCAGGGAGTTGAAGAATGCTATCAGATTATTAATTTTCATTATGAGTTATTTAATTTTTCATTGTGATTAATGAAGAGCCTGAACATGTATCTTTTTTTTAAATACCACAAATAGACCAAAATACCAGCTTCATCATAACACACCCAGTAAGTAACGAGGGCTCGGCCAAAGGATGGGGGAGAACAGGGGAGAGGAAGCGACATGCTTTTGTATCCTGGTCTATTTGTTGTGTTTGGAAAAATTAATTAATTATAAATGAAACAAGAGACAAAATTACAAAGCTCACCACAGGGACAGTGTAAATGTGCCAGAGAGGTGCTGGGTGCTGAAGATAAGGCACTGGGGTCAGAGCTGGGTGATCCACGCTCTCATCCCTGCTCTGTCATTGGCCACCTCATTGGGCAACTCGCTTTGCTTTCCCTCCCAGCCTTTGTCTGAGAGTAAACTCCTCAGGGGAGGGACGGACTCCTGAGCCCCCAGAACCACATGCCCACACTCCAGGTGGGGATCCCCGTGTGCTTCTGTACCACAGATTACAGTCTGAGAGGGCAGCACTTGGTGTGTGGAAGCCCAGTGGTTTCCACTGAGTAGATGTTAGATCTCTGGTTTGTTACAAGGTTAGAAAGGCTTCCAGGGTGGGGGGAAGCTACAGAATATTGCAACCCTAGGGAGTGAAAACAAAGAATCCACTTAGTCTGTCTACACCTAGCTCATCATATACTTTGACTGGGACTAGAGAAGGCAAGCCCTAACCCTGCCCCTTCTGCCCAGGTCCCGCCTCCCATGGGATCCAAGCTGCCCTCCCTCCACTCAGCAGCATGGGGAGGGAGGAGGATGCACGGCCCCATCCTCCCCAGCCATGGAGCACATGGAGGGCGGATGCTTGGGGGGAGCAACACAATGGGTCTTCTGGGGGTGAAGTATGGTGGGGCCAGACTGACAGTTTGGGAAAGCAATTCCTTCCTCTGCCTATGATGCCCTCTGCCCATAACTGCTCCCTAGAGGGCAAACATCCCTGTTTCTTCATTGTAAAGCTCTGTCCTGCACTGGCACAGCCACCAAGATGATCCGTTCCTAACATCCAGCGACTGCCTGAGCATCTGATCTCTAGCCATCCCGCACTGCCACATTATCCTCCTAAATCCCAGAATCAGACCCCCTTGAGATTCCCTGCTCAGCTGCTCCCAAGTCCTGCAGCTGTATAAACTTGTCTGATACCTGAATGTCTCCAGGAAAGAATTCCCTAGGCTGCTGTGTGTGTGTCTCTGCCAAGCACCTTGTGCCAGGACGAGGGCACGGAAACCTTTGTGGAGCAGGGGAGGAGGGGAAAGGCCAAGGTGGTGCAGGAATTAAAATTCTACGTAAATATCCTGCAAAAAGCCCATCTGTTTCTTTTGTAAAAAAGGAGGGGGTCATGACCCCCTGGCCCCCTTACGTCTGGCAACAGGGCCCCACGGCTTGTCCGACTGGGCCCTGAGGGAGAAGCTTTCACAAAAAGCGGGGGCTGGGAGGGAATAGAAGGATTTCCCTCCTAACTTTTTGCCCAGTGGTTAGTACATTACCTGGCACAGGTAACCTCCCTCACCCAGCCTCAGAGCGGGACATGAGCTAGGACCCATCCCCTGTTGTGTGAGGGGACAGACCCGGCCTCTGCAGAACCAGTCCCACGCTCGGCTGCTTTGCTCTGCTCCACTGCTGGAGTTGTGCCATTGCGGAGATACAGACTCCCTAGCCTGGCAGAGAGATTCTGTGCCTCAGTAGCTCTGGCACCTCCCTTGTGCTGGGAGACCCAGGCTCCCCTCCCCCTCCGGCAATGCCTTTAAAAGTGATTTATCCCCCGTGCAGCAGCAGGAGAGACTGAGAATGCACCAGGTGCACAAAAGACGCTCAGAGGTAAAGACACTCAGCTGAGGGTCTGTTTGCTGGTTGTCTCCATGAGGGCTGTGAGGCTGGAGGTTGGGTCCCTGGCCAGGCCCAGTGACAGATCTGTTTGTGAGGGTGTGTGGCTGGGACCCTTACACATAGAACAGCCTCGAGTCGTTAACTGCTGCGTTAGCCATGGGGCAGAACGGAGCAGCAAGGCCCAGGCTGTACGGTAGTTACTTGCCCAGCAATCACTTGACCAGACTCTTGCATGAAACACAGAACTATCGAGCTGTGTCGCTACTTTAGCCCCATTCCTTTTGATACGATCGACAGACCTGCCTGGCCGCTGGGTTCTGTGTATTGTGCAGCCTAAGTGCGCTGAAACACTCCCTCCCCCAAGTCCTTTCAAGAAATGTGATCATGGTGGAGTGAAAACAGGATTCCCACCAACCGCTCCCCACCCCTCCTGCTGAGAACTGTGTTCCAGGGTCACCCCCCTACCATGGGATGGCTGCGATCCATGAGAGACCAGCTCCTCCCTGGGAAACCCCAGTTCCTGACCGTGGCTCAGTGGATCACAGGACACAAGCAGGACGATGTTTAGTTTTGTGATGTTCTTTCCCCCCAAACCTCCACTGACTCTCCTGGTGGATTCTCCCACAGCCACACAGGGGGAGTTGGAACCACCATGAGGTCTCTGCTGATCCCCTTGACGTACTTCTGCCTGCAAACCTGGCTGGAAATCCCTCCGGTAAGTTTGCCTGTGAACGTGTCTGTACTTCATCTTGTTTCTGCTCATGGCTGTGTTGGGTGCCAGGTTGCCTTAGACCCATAGATGTGTGGGGCTGGATAGGACCCCGCGAGGTTGTCTGGTGTGGTCCTCTGTACTGTGGCAAGCCCAAGCCCACTGAGACCAGCTTTGACAGTTTTTGTCTAATCAGAGCCCCTCATCACCTTCCCTACTGCTTAGTCAGGAACGCAGGCCTCTCCCTGGACTGGGCGCCCGTCTATGAACCCCATAACCAGCAGCTAAGCTCTGTTCCATCAGACTCCTTGGACGTCTTCCTACCACAGCCTGTTCCCTGTCTGTCTCCCCTCAGCCTCTCCAGGCTCAGCCTTCTGTCAGGGCTGGACCCGCAGGGCTTCCCCCGGATCTCCCCAGCGTGATCCCACAGGAACAGAACAATTTCTGTAAACCAATTTCTGCCCCGCTCAGGCTCCCTCCTCGCCCTGCAGGAGCCTTCCTGTTCTCCTCAGGTCTCTGAACGTTTTACTGCCCAGGGAGGGACTGCAGAGGTCTCCCCCTCACCCCCCATGCTCCAGTCCAAAGGCCTCTTGGGCTTTCCCATCACTGGGGCCCTATCAAAGTCACAGTCCCCTGTGATCTGTTTCACAGCCATTGGGTTTGAAAAACACGCACATGCCACAATTTCAGCTTTTAAAATCTGAAATGTCAGTGTTGTCATTGTGGGAGCTCTGACCCAAAAAGGAGTTGGGAGCAGAGTTGAGGGCTTGTGGTTGTGGTACCCTTACTTCTGTATTGAGCTCATTGTGGAGCTGCCTTCAGACCTGGGCAGCTGGAAAAACTCTAGGCTTTGTCTACACTGGCGCGATCTTGCGCCAGAAACATGCAAATGAGGCTAAGCATGGAATATCGCCAATCCTCATTTGCATATCTAATGAGCCGCCATTTTGTGGAAGAGGCTCTTGTGTAAGAAGGAGCGTCTACACTGCCCCTTTTTGCGCAAGGAAAACCTCTTGCTCAATGCCGGTACGTTGATTATTTTCAGGAATAATGGCATTGCGCAAGAGAGTTTTTCTTGCGCAAGAAGGGGCAGTGTAGATGCTCCTTCTTGTGCAAGAGCCTCTTCTGAAAAAAATGGTGGCTCATTAGGTATGCAAAGGAGGCTTGGCAATATTCCACGCTTAGCCTCATTTGCATATTTCTGGCGCAAGATCATGCCAGTGTAGACCTAGCCTTATAGTGTAGACATAGCAATTAAGGTAGAGGTTGTACAACCCACCACAGTGGTGCTGAGAAATTGCTTCTCTAAGCTTTGTCCCAGTGTGACACACAACAGACTGACCCGTCCTTTTCTAGCACAATTGGAGATGAAACACCTTGTATTACTGGGCACTGTAGGTCATGCAAAGGGTATATAAAAATCACTGGGTGGAAACCTGGTGTTAAGGATCCAGTGTGGCAGGCAGTAGGAGAAACTGGATTCTAGAAATATTCAAATAGGGTAACAGTGAGCAGCTGTGTTTTGCTGGTAAGGAAGCATCACCCTGAATTCTTCCTTTAACAAGATCTCTGTTAATGACACTTCATGAAAATATTTTGGCCCTGATCCAGCAAAGCATGTAAGCATGTGCTTACCTGTAAGCATGCGCGGAGTCCCACAAACATCAGTGGGGGCTACGTCCCTATTTCAAGTTAGGCACAGGATTAAATATGCTGCTGTACTGGGCTTTATCTCACACAGTAACCCCCATTCTCCACATGCACTCTCTCAGACATGCCTGTCATGTGACACGTACTGCACATGTGCTTGTACCCTGCTGGGCAGTCTTTGCCCTTTCTGATTGGCTGTGTGCGCCAGCCACCACTGGCTCTTTCCTTCTCTCCCAGCCTCACGTCCCTGCTTTCTGGATTGATCTCCATTCCTACCTCCCTCTGACCTACCTTCTCCCACATCCTTCTCTTGATCCAACTCCTACCAGTGGCAGATCAGAGGTGCAATTCTACACTTGCCTGCAAAATGGCGTCCTCCTCTTTAGAGATAAGATCCCTTGATGCTATTGTAACACAAAGTTAATGTGTTAATAATGTGTTAATAATGTTCCTTTATTTTCCCAGGCAAAAGGCCAAGTGGAGCTGGACATGGTGCTTGCTGCTTTTGATGACCAATATATAGGATGTGCCAATAAAATGGATGAAATTGTGCCTGGACTATTAGAGAAAGAAAAGTCCATGTCCTCGCGGTTTAGCATGGTGTGGGAAACCTCAGAAAAAAAATGGCAAGAAGTAAAAACAAAGCTTCCTCTCCCCACGGGCTTTAAGGATGAGCATGGAAGAGCCATAGTAGCCTATACTGACAATGACTTTCACGAGGAGTTTAATCATGCAGTAAAAAGTACTGGGACATCTCGAGATAACTACATGGAGCATTTTCAGTTCAAAGCCTTTCATTATTATTTGACAAGAGCCTTACAGCTCTTACGAGGGAAGTGTGACGAGAGGTACAAAATGGCGGTGTACCGGGGGGTTAAAGGCATTAGATTTCAGCACACAGGATCAGACCCCATTAGGTTTGGACAATTTACCTCTTCCTCAGTTAATAAAGAAGTGGCTAAGATATTTGGCACAGACACATTTTTCACCATCTACACGTGCTTCGGCGTTGACATCAGGAACTTCTCAAACTTTCAGGAGGAGGAAGAAGTGTTAATCCCAGTCCATGAGATATTCAGAGTGTTTCAAGAAGAAGGGAGTACAACTAACAGCTATGTCCTCCGGAGCACAAACCAGACCTGCAGCCACTTTAACTGCGCGTATCTGGACAGTGAGTACTGGGCTGAACGGGAGAAATGTGATGGGGGGATGTTTGCTGGGGGAATTTGAAACCCCTGGGGTGGGGGCAGGGAGAGCTGATGAAAAGGACACTGACATGGGGACTTGCCACCAGGGCTGGGGGGTGACAGGCTGCCATAAACTTTGCAGCTAGCAAGGGCTCAGGCTGGGGTGGGCAGATACTGGGCCCCAAGTGTTCCCTGAGGACAGAGAAGGTGCCTAGACACCATGACGAGGGGCTCACTAGAGATGGGTAAGGTCCCAAACCGCTGAGAGTTTTACACACACACACGCCCCCTGCAGGGCCTGGCAGAGCGGCTGTGTCTTCTCAGACAGGGTCCAGCCAAGCCGTAGGCTGGAGGCAGGGAGCAGGCCTAGTGTGCAGCTGTCACGTTATTTAGGGCAGTCAGGGCTAGGGACGATGGTGAGGAACTTCAGAGAGATGTGACCAAGCTGGGTGAATGGGCAACACCACGTCAGGTGAAAGTCACTGACAGGCATTTAAGGTGCTCCCCATTGGGAGAAACAACGTCACTGGCTTGTTAATGAGCGGGGCCAACTCAGAAGGAGACCGACTATCATTGTGGGGAGTTCAGTGCCAATCTTAGTGAAAATCTCTGCACAGCATGCTGCTAGGTCTCTAAACAAACAAAATGTTAGCCGGCCTAAGAAGCCATAGGATGGAGAATTATGTGAAAATATTACAGCACCATTATAGGAATCTGAAGGGAAGCCTTTCCTAGGGCAGCGTTTCCTGGGATATTAGATTAGCATCTGATCACACTAGCTCTAAAAATGTTGAAAATGAGGAGACGTGTGGAGATACTTCTACAGGTGAGCCTGAAATGGTTTAATTAGAAGAAGGGACACCCATAAGAGATACATGATGGAAAAACAAAAAATAATAAATGAGACAGTGGCAAATCAGAGTACCAGTTTCACTTTCTCATAAAACTAGAATAAGCTGAAGTAAAAGGGAATATCTGGTTGGATAATGAAGGGTAAACATGTGGAACTCATTGCCACATGATTTCCATAAGTTGAAGAGTACAACAGAATAAAAAAAAAGAATTAGTGTTTTCACTAACAGACAGAATCTCCAGAGTTATGTTACACAGGATAAAACAATTGTTTTTAAAGTGACTATAATCCTTAGACCTGAGGACATATAGCAATTACTAACTGCCTGTGTTGGGAAAGAAACTTTTCCTGTGTCAGTAATTCCACAATTGTCCACCAGGGGATTTCTTTTTTTCTTCCCACAATGCTGTTAGGCCTGAAATCAGTCATGGACAAGCAAGATTCCTGGCTAGATGCAGTCTGTTGGTAGGACCGAGTCTGAAAATTAACATGTTTCTTTGGAAAAAGTAGAATAGAGTTGAAAATTTTACCTGGGCCGATCACATTTCATTGAACCTCTGTTTGTACCATAGGAAACAAGGACCAAATGTGTGTTTATAACTCTGGTAAGAAAAAAACTTTTTCTTTATATTGTTTTGCCAATACCTTGGTCTCTGTATTGAAGTACAAGCCAAGAGAAACCCCAATGGGCAAACATGTCATATGAAGCCAGTTGAGAAATAAATGGGTTTAACTATATGTTCCATTTATCCAATTTCTCATACATCCATGATTAGTCTCTGAGCATCTTCAGATTTCAGGAGACTCTATGTGCTGTTGATTTCAGAAAAGAAAATATAGGGAGAATGACTCTGTAGGGAGAATGGACCCCTTTGAGCACTAAAAGATTCATCTTCAGAATTCTGAACTATAAGCTGAACAAATATCCCTTAAGCCAACAATCTTCCTTCCTTTCATAACGAGGCCCGTTCTGTCCCCAGTGGAAGTACATCTCTCTGCTCAGAAGACCAAAGAGCTATTATACCAGAACAGGTCGGAAAAATCCTGATGAAACATTTTATCTTTGGAATTTTACAATAGGAATGCTTAGGAGTCATGCACTCCAAGATTTCCCATGCCCCTGACTCTGGGACAGTCTGCGTGGTGGACTGCCCTAGGGCCATGTGCGAAAAATTCCAAAATTGTTGATTTTCCTTTCAAATAGGGACAAAACGGAATGTTGCAATGTCAGAATCGTCCACAAAAAGGAACAGCCCCTCCCTGCCCAGCTCTATGTCTTCCCCCAAACCCAATAAAATCCTATCAGAAATAATACTCCTAAGATCTGCAGTCAGTGATCCACACACTTGTGTCTTCCTCATGACGGGAATACACTTACATGGTAGATAAGAAACTCTAACCAGAGTCTCTGGGACTGGCATGGATGAAATGTGTCACCAATGATTCTTGCAAGGGAACAAGCAGGCTGCGGAGGGAGGAAACAGGGGGAATATATCACCAGTGAGGAGAATGTCCCTGGTAAATCCCAGGCTGGGGTGTGCTGTGGAGGGGAAATGGACTAGCATTAACCCTTTGGCATAAACAAGTTTCACGAGCTGTTTCCAGCTGTAGGATCTCTGTCTTGTTGGAATTATTTCCTATTCATTGTCTGATCCGCTTTTTCTTATTAACAAGCTACCAGAGGAGGCGTCGCCTTCCCCAGTAGGACGAGCCTTTCACTATTTGGAGGATCCGTCATCCTGATCCACGCTGCTGCTCTGAAGCTGACGGCCGGTGTCTAAATTTTCCTCTTTCTGTTGCTCATTTTTTCTCTCTCTAACACAAATCACAGGGATGGGGCTTGACAGAGCCAAAGCCGCTCTGCTCTCCTGCCAGTGTTTGAAATGGAAACTGATGGAGTGTCGCTGGTACCTGCTTGGGCAGCTTTGATTAGACGCGCCGCATTAGTAGATCACAATGAAAGCTTATGGATCTATAGCAAATAGTTAGAGCTATAAACGGGTGCTTGTTGTATAAATCATTGTTTATATTCCAGTCAAGTTTGCACTTTTGTACCAGCTTTTTGTGACTTCAGCAAAAGTGTCTTGATCTGCCCACGGCAAATGTGTTGTTTTCATACATGTGGATTATACTCCCACCTCAAAGATAAGATCAGAGGTGGTCTCTGATATGAGCCGAGCCCGGAGCCACCCAACAGACTCTCCCAGAAGATGTTAGACTTTTAGTAGTTGAACTTTCTGTTCCCTACTTACTTGGGGGTGAGTGTATGTTTATGAACCCTGTTTGTCATGGTTTCCCACCTCAGTGCAGAGTCGCTTCCCTCCTTTTATTAAAAGTTTCTTTGCTACACTCAGATTCTGCTTGTGAGAGAGGAAGCGTTGCCTCGTAGGGTTGCCTCTATAGCAGCCATTATTGTGTCCCGCTAGCATAGGGGTGGGCAATAATTTTTGCAGGGGGGCCACTTCACAAATTTCAGTACATAGTCGTGGTCCACTGTCCGGGGCCATAAAAGGGAAAGGCTGAAGATGCAAGGGGCGGAGCTGGGGCTATAGAGAGAGATAAAGAGCGTGTGAGAGTGGGAGCCACTTTGAGTGTGAGACACAGACTTTGTGTGTCTGAGGGTATGTCTATAGTATACTAGCCAATTAGCCCATCATAAGACGGGATTTTCAGATCTCTCCTCCACGTCAGTCTTCTCTCCTGAGCCTCCGTTCTCTCGCTCCGTCTCTCTCTCTCTCTCTCTCTCTCTTTCTTTCCTTCTCCTACTGCCTCTCCCCCCCTCTCTCTCAGCTTTCCTCCTGCCTCTCTCTGTCTCTCTCTTTCTCTTCTCCTCCCCCTCCTGCCTCTCACTCAGGGGACTGTGGAGCCCAAACGTGCTGCATGGGGAGCGCGGAGCCCAAATGGCTGCTTGCGCCACTTGCTCCCCTGCGGCGGCCTGGCTGAGCGGCGCAGAAGTCAGCCGAGCGCCACGGCAGGAAGCGAAGGGGGCGAGGTGGTGACGTACATGGCCAGGCCCCACCCCCTGGGCATGTACGTCACTGCCCCGCCTCCTTTCCCTTTCCGTCGTGGCACTCGGCTGACTTCTGCGCCGCTCAGCCGGGCCACCACGGGGGAGCAATCAGTGCAAGCAGCCATTTGGGCCCCGCGTTCCTCATGCAGCTTGGGCCGCCCAGAGGGAACAGCCAGCATTTCAGCAACAGCGCCCCCCAGAGGGAACAGGCAGCATTTCAGGCAACAGTGCCCCTCAGAGGGAACAGGCAGCATTCTGGTGTTACAGACTCACAGACACTGGGCTACTGTATATATGATGGCTGTGTCTACATTGGCAAGATTTTGCGCAAAAACAGCTGCTTTTGCGCAAAATCTTGCCACCTGTCTACACTGGCCGCGAGTATTTGCACAAGAACACTGATGTTCTACTGTACAAAATCAGTGCTTCTTGCGCAAATACTCTGATGTTCCCTCTCAGGGATAAGTCCTCTTGTGCAAGTATCCTTGCACAAGAGGCCAGTGTGGACAGCAACATTAATTTCTTGTGCAAGAAAGCCCGTTATGCCTCGTGGGATGAGGTTTACCGGGGAGGTCGACAAAGGGTTTTGATGTTGACGGGGGAGCATCTAGACTATCGTGCTGTGCCGACAAACACCTGATCATTAGCTGGTCGGCACAGTGCAGCAGCCATTTAAATTTAAATGAAGCCATGATTATTTACATCGCGGCTTCATTTTCCTATGCTGACCACCCTAATCTACATGTCTCCGTTGATGGAGCCATGTAGTATAGGCATGCCCTAAGAGTCCCTGAGTCTGTATTAAAGACAACCCTTGTCTTTTTAGCCAGAGCATGCATGTAACCAGCGTGCCAGCCTCTGCTAAGTGAGACGGCCCCAGCCCCAGTGGTGCAGGGCGGGCACACCACGCCAGCCAGAGGCCACACCTAGCTCAGGAGCCGATGATGCGCTGGGAGCAGCAGGCCAGCCAGGGCATTGCCGGGGGCGGGGGGAGGAGGGTGCTGCGAGAGCAGGCTAGGGGAAGATGAGCCGGGAGGAGCTGGTCCCTTTCCCTGTGTGTTTTGAACAGCGGCAGCTCCCTCTGGGCACCACGTGCCCCTGGCAGGGGACTTTGCGTGCTCCCCTCCCCCAGATCAATCAGGACCAGAGTGAACGGCCCATAGTGTGATTACTCAGCTCATCAGTGCTGACTACTTGGGAGATCCAGCCCTGGAGCACCCGTAGGAAAAACAGCCCATGCTTAGCACCCAGCAGCAACGGCGCCGCAACCCCTGCTGGGATTAGTCGTCCTTGGGCGTCCCCATCCCCTCCTGGGGCTGCGGCTACAGAGGCCGACCCAGACCTGCGCCTCCGGGAGCTGCTTCACTGCCCCAGCCAGGGTTAGGGGATGAGCAACAGGGTCGGGAAGGAGGGGGAGGGGCAGGACTCCCTCTGCCAGTTACCTGTTCAGGGCTTGTATAGGCTAATCTAGAGGTGAACATTTGCAAAATATTTGAACATGGTGGGTCAGCTGAGGCAAATCACAGCCCTCGAGGCTCTAGAACAGACCCCGGCGGAGAGCCTCCGATACCAGCACAATTTGCATTTACCATCAATGAGCTCAGATTATAACAGGACCAACAACGCTAGTCTAGGCAAAGCCAACGCATGAGTCATAGACTCACAGGGTTGGAAGAGACCTCAGGCGGGACCGAGTCCCCCAGCTCCAGCCTCGACAGGACCTGGATTCATGCTATGAAAGGAGGCAACACCAAAGAATCTTCCCTCCCCAAAATAAAGCAGAAGCCTATCACTTGGATCATCCCATATATTTGTTTAAACCTAGCAGTCTATGGCCAAGTTCCTAAGGAAATGGGTGGAGACCACGTCTCTGGGGCCATTTGACAATGGATGCAAAGAGCACAGCAAACAGAGGAAACAAAATAAAAATAGTTTAGGAAACAATTCTGCATAGTGCCCTGGGGATGGACTAGATGGAAGGTCATCGCATGGTTCTATCTCCTATAGCAATGATTTTATGCCAAATGCCTCTTGGTGCCCCACAGCTGAACCCTGCCTGTCTGTCTGCCTTCTGAAAGGACACAGTCTAGGTTCATACAACCTGTGTGACTGGCCAAATGTGGAAATACTGCGGAAATGTGTTACGAGAGTCACTCCTGTGTCGGCCCAACTGTCCATAGAACAGAAACTTCCTGTACCTCAGGGCTCAGAAGAACTGGTTAAGCAGGAGAGCAGCTTAAACAAATTGCACAGCTCTTTGGTTTCTCCCTTCCCTTCCTGCGCATTGTGGTGCACTAGGCCTGTCATTTGTGGCTGAGATGTAGAAACTTTTCAGCAGTTTCCAGTTCTCCTGAGGTATTCTCCCATCGCACGATCATCTCCTGTTACTACTGGGCCAGGACTGCCAATGTGGGGAGGAAGGGAGCAAAAGGGGCAATTGCCCTGGTGGCCTGTCAATTTAAAAGTGTCTGTGGCTCCTGGCTGCTGTCGCCACCACAGCAGCACCGACTACAGCTGAAGTCCCATGCCTTTTAAATCACCATCCCCAGTGTGTGCTGTCCTTAGCCCTATAGGGTTGCCACATGGTTTCAACAAAAATACCAGACACACTTGACATTACATCACAATTGACATCACGTATTAGTTAGAAAATACATTTCTATTTTCTCAATTTGTTTCCCAAACAGAAAGCTCAAATACTGGAGTGTCCAATTCAGAACCGGACACCCAGCAGCCCTAAGCCCCGCCCTTTCTGCTCAAGGCCCCTTTCCTTTCAAGGTGCCCGAAGCTGGATTCTCCACATCGCTAAGGGCCCGGGGACATCTGTTCCCAGCTACTCTCTGTCCTTTATTCCCCTTCCCCTAGAACAAACATCTCACCCTTAGCACAGAGATGTCTCAGTTCTGCAAGCTAGTTCTGCTAAAACCTGGGTCTGTTTGCACTGAGACCATGTCAACACTACAAATGTATGTTGTTAAGACCTCAAGCCTTCAATTTAAGCAAGTCGATCGTGTGTGTCCACACTATGCTCATTGAGTTGACACAATGCATCCTCACTAGCAGAGATTGCTTTACTACATGGAGCACTGCAATGTGGGTAGCTGTCCCACAGTGCATATAGCCAAGTTGAATTTTGGGTTGCTCTTGCAGTACCTAATGGGACCTGTAATATAACAGGGTTTCTGGACTGGATCTGCTTTTGCAGCATGGTTCCCATATGTCCTATGTGATGTTGCCAAGAACTAAAGAAAATAGTTTATTTAGCCATACAGGCTTTGGCAAATGTTTGGAATCCAATAAACAACCAGTTAACGTAGATATTTATGCTCTCCATAGTGTAGGAATCTTGGCATTTAGCCAGGAGGCAATATGGTTGCGTACCTCAGTTTCCTTTTTCCATACAGCACGTTATTTCATAGAATCATAGAACACTAGAGCTGGAAGAGATCTCAAGATGTCATCGAGTCCAGTCCCCTAGCCCCTTTTAGATACAGTAATTCCTCATTTAATACGTGCCCGCTTAACACGTTTTCGCGATAGCATGACTTTTTTTTTTTAGGGAACATGTTTTGAATTACATGACCGTCTCTGAAATAACACCATTTCCCCGGCCAGCCTGTTGCCAGCGGCTGTTTGGGGTTTCCCCCGCCTCCCTGCAAAGTGGCAGAGAGTTTGCTGCTCGTCACACCATTCCCCACCAATCCCACCTCGTCGGACGCAATGTGGGTCCTGGCAGACCCATCACAGGGGCATACTCCCAACCCAATCTCCCTCCCCTCTCCTCCCCTTCCTTTCCCCAGAGCCAAACACCTCCCCTTCCTGCTGTAACCCAGTCCCCTTTCTCCCCCCAACCTTATGTCCCAATCCCCAGGCAGCTGTCTGTGCTCAGTGGCTGGCTGCTAGCAAGTGCAGGCTGGAGCCCTGAGCACAAGTGCGCTTGAAATGCAACCCCCACCTTTTCCATTATTTTCAATGGGAAAATTCACCCCACATAACTTGTTTTCACTATCGTGTTAAATGAGGAATTACTGTACCTGAAAACTGCTATCATGTCCCCTCTCAGTCTTCTCCTTTCCAAAGTAAATAAGCCCAATTCTTTTAGTCTCCCTTCATCAGTCACGTTCGCTAGACCTTTAATCATTCTTGTTGCTCTTCTCTGGACTTTCTCCAATTTCTCCACTGCTTTTGTGAAATGTGGTGCCCAGAACTGGACACAATACTCTACTTGAGGCCTAATCAATGCAGAGTAGAGCGGAAGAATGACTTCTCATGTCTTGCTCACAACACTCCTGTTTAATGCATCCCAGAATCATGTTTGCTTTTTTTGCAACAGCGTCACACTATGACCCTTAGATTCCTTTCTGCAGTTCTCCTTCCTAGACAGTAGTTTCCCATTCTGTATGTGTGAAACTGATTCTTCCTTCCCAAGTGGAGCACTTTGCATTTGTCCTTAATAAACTTCATCTTATTTACCTCAGACTGTTTCTCCAGTTTGTCCAGATAATTTTGAATTAGGACCCTGTCCTCCAAAGCACTTGCGACCCCTCCCAGCTTCATATCATCTGCAAACTTAATAAGCATATTCTCTATGCCATTATCTAAATCGTTGCTATTGATATTGAACAGAAACAGTCCCAAAACAGACTCCTGTGGAACACCACTTGTTATACCCTTCCAGCAGGGTTGTGAACTCTTAATAACCACTCTCTGAGAAGTTATCCAGCCAGTTATTCACCCACCTTATAATAGCCCTATCTAAGTTATATTTGCCAAGTTTATTGATAAGAATATCATGTGACACCGTATCAAATGCCTTACTAAAGTCTAGGTATACCACGTCCACTGCTTCTCCCTTATCCACGAGACTCATTATCCTATCAAAGAAAGCTATCCGATTGGTTTGACATGATTTGTTCTTTACAAATCCATGCTGGCTGTTACCTATCACCTTATTATCTTCCAGGTTTTTGCAGATGAATTCCTTAATTAATTGCTCCAGTATCTGGCACAGAAGTTAAACTGACTGGTCTGTAGTTTCTTGGATTGTTCTTATTTCCCTTTTCATAGATGGGCACTATATTTGCCCTTTTCCAGTCTTCTGGAATCTCGCCTGTCTTGCACGATTTTTCAAAGATGATAGCTAGAGGCTCAGATACCTCCTCTATCAGCTCGAGTATTCTAGGATGCATTTAATCAGGCCCTGGTGACTTGCAGGCATCTAACTTTTCTAAATATATATTTTTTTAATCTTCTTAACCTACCCCATTTCCACTAGCATTCACTATGTCAGGCACTCCTTCATCAGACTTCTTGGTGAAGACCAAAACAAAGAAGTCATTAAGCATTTCTGGATGATCCTTTCTCATGTAAAAAGTTCTAAGACTTGTTTAGAGGCACTAACTGTGGAATATCAGTATTACAAGGTCTTTGAATATACAATGTGTCCTTAGGTACCCCTCTTAACATGGCTTCCAAAATGAAGGCACATTGTGTGTCTTCATAGTTTTTCACATCAGCAGCATATCACTTACAAAAGCTAACATCAGCAATAAGAACAAATCCACTGCACACGGACACTTATCTTTCTTTTTTTTTTTTTACATTCCATGTCTTTGGGTTAATGCCACTGGAGTTCTGGTTTTTCAGGGTTAATCTGTGTCTTCCCTTTGCAAAATGAAGTAATTTCCTTCCTGCTTGCCCTGTGCGCTGAAGTCTGTTGCTTAACAGTCAATTGGCTGGCTGGGTGCGTCTTTCCCCCTAACCACTGGGGAGGGGAGGGCAAGGCCGCACCAGCTCTGGCCTCTTGCCCCTCCCCCCCAGACACTGGGGAGGGGATCCTAGGCCTCTGGGCACACCCCCCCAGCCAGCCTAGACCTCTGCCCCCCGCACGCTGGACCTCTAGTGTCCTCCCCCCGCACACCAGGCCTCTGGGACCCCCTGCAGTCTTCCCCTTGCAGACACGCAGGCTGCTTTCTCAGCGGCATTCCAGACCCACTTGCTCTGTGTGCACATTCCCCGCCTTCTCCCCACAGCACCAGGGACAGATCTGCAGCCCCTCACCCCAGTGGAAGTCCCACCCTTTCCAATAACACCCAGTGACGGCGTGTCAGGGACCCCCCTCCCCCGATCCTGCACACCCATAGCAGCAAGAACAGACTCCGCCAGCCAGTAGAATAGAGGGGTTTATTGCTCCTCCAGGATACAGCACAGCACAGACGTGATGCGGTTACAGGAGTCAGGGCCAGGCAGCCTGGGACCCCTTGGGTTAGGGGTCCATCGCCCCCTCAGCACTCAGCTCAGTCTGTTTCCTTCATGTTTCCAGCCAGAAACTGCCTCCCTCCCAGACCCTGCCCCCAGCCAGGTGTTCGTCTCCATCTCCCTCCCTTTGTCTCTCCCCTGGGAAGAGCTTTGCTAACTGCCCAGGCTGGGACTAGGTGTCTGGGCCAATCCACATGTGGGTGAGTCAGTGGGAATTGCACATCACAGCGCAGGGGAACCCCGGGTTACAGAGCAGACAGCCCCCCCACTATGTCACATCCCCTCCCCCAACATCCCCGCCTATTGCTGTCCGCTCCTGGCCCTGGCCCTGCCCCTGCCCCTGCTTTTCCTGAGCAAGACACTGCCACCCCCTCGGTCTCATGTCACTGACTCCCCTGGCATCCAGTCTCCACATTCTAATTTCAGGATCCCTTTCCCTGGCCAGAAACATCCGCCCCCACAGACCCAACTCCCCCGCAGACCCTCTAACCAAGGAATCAGCTCAGCAGGAGAACAGGAGGGGGAATGGGGTGTTTTGGGTGGGTCTGGTGCATGGGGGTAAAGGGACTTGGGGTTTGTTTGTTTGCTGTTTGTGTCCATGTGAGCTGCAGGGCTGAGGTTTGGCCCCTCACCCCGCCAGGTGACAGAGATCTGTTCTGTGTAGCTGGGACCCTTATGGGATCAGCCCTGGTGTTTGACCCGCCGTTCCGGTCTGACAGGCAGTGATAGAAAGAGAATCTAATTCACTGCCCGGGCAGACTCCACTGTTCTTTCTGGACTCATTGGAATTCGAATTCATTTCCATTTTTACCCCCAAACCAGCCAAATCCAACTTTCTAATCCAAGTGTTAAAACTTTTTGTAAATGGTGTTTCTCTTGGGTACTAAGTAACTATGACAGAGTCTTGACTTGGCTTTACTTCTGGGTTGGGGAGGGGG
The DNA here is from genome assembly GCF_052426305.1 of Pelodiscus sinensis. NCBI lineage: Eukaryota > Metazoa > Chordata > Testudines > Trionychidae > Pelodiscus > Pelodiscus sinensis. The sequence goes on along the minus strand of NC_143052.1, from coordinate 348,500,268 downwards.
GGTGTTACATTCTCCCACAAGGTTTGCAGCATAAAACGGGGGCAGTTTTGTGGCTACATTTGGCAATAGGAAACACTGGACATACTGAGTCATATTAACTTTTTGACTCTGTATGGGCCTGATCCAAAGCCCATTGAAATCAGTGCGGTCTTTCCATCAGCTTCAGTGGGATTTAGACCAAGCCCTTATTGCTAAAGAAAATGAATTACTAAAGAGAACAGGAAAGTTTCTTAACTACGAACGGAGGAATAGGGGGGGAAGAAGGGGGGGTCTGTCTCCTGTGGTGTAAATGTTTGCAGCTGTGGTAATTGCAGTTATTCTATTTGCAGACATTGCTTGCTTGGGTCAGCAGCCTGCCAGAGCACCACAGCCACTCGGGAAGGCAGGTATAGTAACCTCTTTCTAGTCTTACTCTTCATTAACCTCATTGCAGGCCCTTGTGTTGCCTTCGCCCCAGGCAGCAGGTTGGGCTGTGCTTTGGCTCATGATAGAGATCTACTTTGGGGACTAAAACTTTCATCTGGCAAAGCCAGGAAAGTGCAGCCCACCAAATAGTGATGCCTGGCTCCCTGAGACACCAGCCTAGCAGCTAGTGAAGGACAGCATCCCGCAGCAGGGGAATGCTACTTTAGACCCATACCGTGGGATGGCTGCAATCCGGGAGAGCAACTCCTCCCTGGGAAACCCCAGTTCCTGAGCGTGGCTCAGTGGATCACAGGACACAAGCAGGATGATGTTGAGTTTTACGATGTTCTTTCCCCCCAAACCTCCACTGACTCTCCTGGTGGATTCTCCCACAGCCGCACGGGGGAGTTGGAACCACCATGAAGTCTCTGCTGATCCCCTTGATGTACGTCTGGCTGCAAACCTGGCTGGAAATCCCTCTGGTAAGTTTGCCTGTGAACGTCTCTGTATTTCATTTTGTTTCTGCTCAAGGCTGTCTTGGGTGCCAAATTGCCTTAGACTCATAGGCATGTAGGGCTGGGCAGGTCCCCATGAGTCAAGACCAGGCTTACTTCCAGGCCTACCCTGCAGAAGGGTTACATGTCTAATCAGAGCCCCACACCACCTTCCCTACTGCCTAGTCAGGGAACGCAGGCCTCTCCCTGGACTGGGCTCCCGTCTATGAACCCCATAACCAGCAGCCAAGCTCTGTTCCATCAGACTCCCTGGACGTCTTCCTTCCACAGCCTGTTCCCTGTCTGTCTCCCCACAGGAGAGGGGATCACCACACAGGAGTGTAAAGGGTGTGTTTATTCAGTTAAAACTGGGAAGGGAGGGGAAATCTCACTCATACACTCAACCACACTGACAGTCCCAGGCAGGATGATAAGGCGAGCAGAAGGCAGGTCATGTTGTTTGATCTTCCCAAGTTGACGCCTGAGCTGGTCCCCTGGCCAGGCGATCCGAGCAGAGGGCGTTCTGGGACGCTCCACTGGATGGTCAACCAACCGTGTCTCTGTCCCTCTCTCCTTTAAGGATCAGCCACATGCAGCTTCTGAGTCTCTGAGCCTCTTGGGGCCGTGTGCGCTCCCTGATGGGGCCGTGTGCACTGTTGTTTACTCCCGTTGTTTACCTCAGAGTTGTCCTGCCTCCGGTGTCCAGTGTGACAGGCAGCAGGAGAAACTAGATGGTAGAAGGATTCAAATAGGGTCACACTGAGCAGCTGTGTTTTGCTGGCAAGGAAGCATCACCCTGAGTTCTACCTTTAACAAGATCTCTGTTAATGATACTTCATGAAAATATTTTGGCCCCAATCCAGCAAAGCACACAAGCATGGGCTTAACGGAATGCATGTGAGGAGTCCCACAAATGCCAGTGAGCGGTAATCCCCTATTTCAAGTTAGGCACAGGATTAAATATGCTGCTGAATTGGGCTCTATCTCACACAGTAATCCCCATTCTCCACACGCACTCTCTCACGCTTGCCTGTGATGTGACACGTCCTGCACATGTGCTCGTACCCTGCTGGGCAGTCTTTGCCCTTTCTGATTGTCTGTGTGCGCCAGCCACCACTGGCTCTTTCCTTCTCTCCCAGCCTCAAGTCCCTGCTTTCTGGATTGGTCTCCATTCCTACCTCCCTCTGACCTACCTTTTCCCACGTCCTTTATCCTACTCCCACCAGTGGCAGATGAGAAGTGCAATTCTACACTTGCCTGCAAAATGGCGTCCTCCGTTTCATGTAAACTCACATGGACAATCTTTGTGAGGTCATGCGCAATGCAGTGCATGGACAACATATGGAGATGGCCTCTCACTGAGGTAAATGGAGGTTGGGGGTGTTTCTAGATATTCCAGTGGGAGTTGGATTGGGATCTGAGTCCCTCCTGGCTCCCTCCCTTCTATGGCCCTTGTTCCCCCTACTACATCATCCCTCTTAATGTGTCCCTTCCTGCCTTTCTTCCTACCCTCTTCCCGCTCCCACCTGCAAACATGGCAGCCACCTCTCTAACAAAGTCCCCAGTAAACTAGAAATTCCTCTGACAGGGCTCGCTGGTCTCTGAGTGCATCGCTTCGGGAGTCAGGCCCTGTGCCTTTACTGCTCCTGGGCAGGAATCCTGTGAGTCTCCCAGACTCAGACAGGCCCTGGGCTGCAGAAACCACTCACCGGTGTGTCCATCGTGCTCACCCAGCAGCGCCGGCTGAGTTCAGGCCCCTGCGGTTTGCCCATTCAGAAGCCGGTGTCCAGGGGTGCATTGTACCCAATCACCTGCTGACACCAGTCTTCTTTACTGTAGAAGCAAATTGTTTAGAGAAAAAGGATTTTTAAACAGGCCCCAGTTCAGACTCACATCAATCTGACCTAATGGGCTGCCATCCATGGGGCTAATCTAGGTAGGCTTCCTGCACCCCAATGTCTGAGCCTGGCTCCCCTGAAACAGCTTCCTCCCCCTTCTTTAGAGAGTTTTCCTTGTTCAACTTGCCACAGATCTTCTGATCACCTGCCCTTCCAGCCCTCTTCCTGCCTGGCTCAGAGCAGCTCTGCAGGTGAGTTCTAGGAACCAAAATCTCCCAAGTTACTAGTCCTGCCTGTGTCCCCTAACAGCTCTGCCGTGTTTGCTGAGAAGCGGCTTCTTCCAAGCCCTTCTCTCCAGCTCGGCTTGTTTTTCCCAACAGATGCTATTAAACCAAGTCAGATGTTCTATTAACACCTCAGTTACCAAGGTTACAGACAGCACCGATTGGTTATTACAGGGAAGCTATAAATCCATCATACACACCCCAAAAATTGTGGAACCAACATGACATGTGCCAAACAATGAACCGAGGACTCTGCTTCAGTTTCACATCCCCTTCTCCCACTTTCATCTGCCTTCTTTCTTTAGAGATAAGCTCCCTTGATGCTATTGTAACACTAATGCTAATATGACCGTATATTTCCTTTATTTTCCCAGGTAAGAGGCCAGGTAGAGCTGAACCTGGTGCCTGATGCTGTTGATGACCAATATATAGGCTGTGCCAATAAAATGGATGGAGTTGTGCCTGGACTGTTAGAGAAAGAAAAGTCCATGTCCTCGCGGTTTAGCATGGTGTGGGAAACCTCAGAAGAAAAATGGCAAGAAGTAAAAACAAAGCTTCCTCTCCCCACGGGCTTTAAGGATGAGCATGGAAGAGCCATAGTAGCCTATACTGACAATGAATTTCACGGGGAGTTTAATCATGCAGTAAAAAGTACTGGGACATCTCGAGATAACTACATGGAGCGTTTTCATTTCAAAGCCTTTCATTATTATTTGACAAGAGCCTTACAGCTCTTACGAGGGAAGTGCGATGAGACGTACAAAATGGCGGTGTACCGGGGGGTTACAGACATTAGATTTCAGCACAAAGGATCAGGCCCCATTAGGTTCGGACAATTTGCCTCTTCATCAATTCAGAAACAACGGGCTGAAGGATTTGGCACAGACACATTTTTCACCATCCACACGTGCTTCGGCGTTGACATCAGGGCCTTCTCACACAGTCCGGAGGAGGAAGAAGTGTTAATCCCAGTCCATGAGATGTTCAGCGTGGTTCCAGAAAAAGGGAGTACAATGAATAGCTATGTCCTCCGGAGCACAAACCGGACCTGCAGCTACTTTAACTGCGCGTACCTGGGCAGTGAGTACTGGGCTGAACAGGAGAAATCTTGGGTGGGGGGGACTGTTTGCTGTGGGGAATTTGAAACCCCCAGGAAGGGGGGGTTCAGGGAGAGCTGACAAGAGGGACGCTGACATGGGGACTTGCCACCCGGGCTGGGGGAGACGAACTGCCATGACCCTTGCAGCTAGCAGGGCTCAGGCCGGGGTAGGCGGACACTGGGCCCCAAGTGCTCCCTGAGGACAGAGAAGGTGCCTAGACACCATGGTGAGGGGCTCACTAGGGAGTCAGAAGAAGGCCCCAAACTGCTGTGAGTTTTACACACACACATGCCCCCTGCAGGGCCTGGCTGAGCAGCTGTGTCTCCTCAGACAGGGCCCAGCCAAGCCATAGGCAGCAGGCAGGGAGCAGAAGGCAGGTGGCCTAGTGTGCAGCTGGCACATTATTTAGGGCAAGCAGGGGTAGGGACTATGGTGAGGAACTTCAGAGAGATGTGACCAAGTTGAGTGAATGGGCAACACCACGTCAGGTGACATTCACTGACAGGCATTTAAGGTGCTCCCCATTGGGAGAAACAACGTCACTGGGTTGTTAATGAGCTGGACCAATTCAGACAGAAACTGGGCTGTCGTTATGGGGAGTTCAGTGCCAATCTTAGTGAAAATCTCTGCTCAGTGTGCTGCTAGGCTTGTGAACAAACAACATGTTAGCCAGCCTAAGGAGCAATGGGATGGAGAATTATCTGAAAATATCACAGCACCATTATAGGAACCCATGGGGCAGCCTTCCCTGGGATACAAGATTAGGATCTGATCACACTAGCTCTAAAAATGTTGAAAATGATGCAGTGTGGAGATATTTCTACATGTGAGCCTGAAATGGTTTAATTAGCAGAAGGGACGCCCTTACGAGATACATGATGGAAACATAATAATAAATGCGATAGTGGCAAATCAGAGAGTGCCATTTTCCCGTTCTCATAAAACCAGAATAAGCTGAAGACAACATATTTTAACAAGTAAAATGGAATTTCATGTTACATAATTCCGGGTAAACTGGAGGAACTCATTGACACAAGATTTCCATAAATTGAAGAGTGCAATAGAATAAAAATAAGAATTAGCACAGACATATTACACAGTTATGTTATACAGGATAAAACAATTGTTTTTGTGACTATAATCCCTTCGGCCTGAGGACATATATCAGTTATTAACTGCCTGTGTTGGGAAAGAAACGTCTCCTGTGTGTCAATAATTCCACAATTGTCCACTAGGGGATTTCTTTTTTCTTCCCACAATGCTGTTAGGCCTGACATTAGTCATGGACAAGCAAGATTCCTGGCTAGATGCAGTCTGTTGGTAGGACCCAGTCTGACAATTAACATGTTTCTTTGGAAAAAGTAGAATAGAGTTAAAAATTTTACCAGAGCAGATCACATTTCATTGAATCTCTGTTTGTACCATAGGAAACAAGGACCAAACGTGTGTTTACAACTCTGGTAAGAAAGAAACGTTTTCTTTATATTTTCACAATACCCTGCACTCTCTATTGAAGTGCAGAGCCAAGAGCAACCCCAATGGGCAAACATGTCACATGAAACCAGTTGAGAAATAAGTGGGTTTAACTATGGATTCTGTTTATTTATCCAGTTTTTCTCATGACTAGTCTCTGAGCATCTTCAGGTCTCAGTGAATTCTGTGTGCTGTTGATTTCAGAAAAGAAAATGTAGGGAGAATGATCCCTTAGAGCACTAAAAGATTCATCTTCAGAATTCTGAACTATAAGCTGAACAATGGTCTCAAGTTGTGGTGGAAGAGGTCCAGGTTGGATATTAGGAAAAATTATTTCACGAGGAGGGAGGTGAAGCCCTGGGATGGGTTCCCTGAGGAGGTGGTGGAGTCTCCATCCCTAGAGATTTTTAAGTCTCAGATTGACAAAGCCCTGGCTGGGTTGATTTAGTTGGGATTGGTCCTGCCTAGAGCAGGGGGCAGGACTTGATGGCCTTCTGAGGTCTTTTCCAGCTCTATGGTTCTATGATTCTATGATAAGCTGAACAAATATCCCCAACCCTTTCCGACCAAAGAGCCAAGATCCAGCTGGATCCAGCGCGAAGAGCCAGAGCAAAAAAATGATAGAGCAGAAAAAAAAAACCAAAAGCCCAGACTTTAAGAAGGCTTTTTGGCTTCAGCAGGCTCCTGTCTGCGGCCACCTTTTTGGATCTGCCATTTTGGATCTGGACGGCTCCCCTGCCCCAATGAGCACAAGGGAGGAGAAGAGCCACATGAGGCTTGTGAGCCATGGATTGGCCACGCCTGCCCTAAGCCAACAATGTGTTACCAATGACTCTTTCAAGAGAACAAGCAGGCTGCGGAGGGAAGAAGCAGGGGAAATATATCACCAGTGAGGTGAATGTCTCTGGTATATTCCAGGCTGGAGTATCCTGTGGAGGGGAAATGGATTAACGTTGTCACTCTGGCATAAACAAGTTCCACTAGCTGTTTCCAGATGTAGGATCTCTGTCCCTGTGGAATTATTTCCTATCTATTGTCTGATCCATCTTTTCTTATTAACAAGCTACCAGAGGAGGCGTCGTATTCCCCGGAGGGATGAGCCCTTCACTGTTTGGAGGATCCGTCATCCTGATCCACGCTGCTGTTCTGAAGCTGACGGATGGTTTCTAAATTTTCCTCTTTCTGTTGCTCATTTTTTCTTTCTCACACAAATCACAGGGGTGGGGCTTGCCAGAGCCAAACCAGTCCTGCTCTCCTGCCAGTGTTTGAAAGGGAAAGCGATGGAGTGTTGCTGGTACCTGCTTTGGCAGCTTTGATTATTTACTCTGCATTAGTAGATCACAATGATGGTTCTATTCCAAATATAATTTGTATTACAATGCTAGAGCTATAAATAGCTGCTTGTTGTATAAATCATTGCTTATATTCCAGTCAAGCTGGCACTTTTGTACCAGCTTTTGATGACTTCTGTGATCAAACATATTGTTTTCACACATGATGGATTGTGCTCTCCCTCCTTCCCCCTTAAGATAAGGTGTGCACTCTGATGTGAGCTGAGCCAGGAGTCACCCAGCAGGCTCTCACAGCGGACGTTAGACTTTTAATAGTTGAACTTTCTGTTCCCAACTTCCTTGGGGTGGGTCTGTTGCCCAGGGCGTAAGTTATGAACCCTGTTTGTCATGGTCTCCCACCTTAATGCAATGTTCCTTCCTTCCTTTTATTAAAGGTTTCTTTGCTACACTTAGCCTCTGTGCTTGTGAGAAGGGAAGCATTGCCTCCTAGGGTTGCCCAGCAGGTGGTATGTAACTGTTCCGGATCACTGGGTGGGGGCTTGATCTGTTTATTGTTGTGTTGTTGAAAAGGAGGAACCACTAGATACTGAACCGGCTCTTGTTGCTTGTTTCCCAAAGCTGAGGAAAGTGAGTGGAATTAGGTACGACAGGACAAGGAAACTCAGGCTAGTGGAACAGGCAGAACCAGGGGGACCCTAGCACATCAGGCGGTACCTTGGATGTGAGGTTCGGCCTATCCCAGAAGGAAATTCCAGATGATTGGACATGTGCTATTGTTGTGCCCACATTCTAAAGGGGTATTGGGATGACTGGGGAACTACATGCTGGTTAGTCTGACTTCGGTCCCAGGCAAATACCAGAAGAATCGATAAGGTGCGCAGCAGACAACGTGTGTCCATTAATGTGCATTTTCCAGAGCAGAAGCATAACAGAAAATGGAAACATTCTGGCACGCAGCCACAGTCTCAGTGGGTCATGGGTTGGGGTTTTTTAAGGGCAGCCTTCCCTTTTAAACATAATCCAAAATAAATAAATCGATTCTGGAGGAACTGCTGCCCTTTCACTGTAAAATGGTTTTGGGAAAAGGTGCTGCACATCCGAGGTCAAGCTTAGGTTATGAAACATTATAACTCTTGGTTGCACAAGTTCAAAACATACAGGCTGTGTCTAGACTGGCAAGTTTTTCAGCAAAATCATTTGATTTTGCGGAAAGACTTGCCAGCTGACTACACTGGCCGCTTGAATTTCCGGAAAAGCACTGATGATCTCATGTAAAATCATCATTGCTTTTCCGGAAATACTATGCTGCTCCCGTTCGGGCAAAAGTCTTTTTCCGAAAGACTTTTGCGCAAAAGGGACTTTTGCGAAAATGGCGATCGGGGCTTTTTTGCGGAAAACTGTGTCTAGATTGGCCACGGACGCTTTTCCGCAAAAAGTGCTTTTGTGGAAAAGCATCCTGCCAATCTAGATGCGATTTTTCCGAAAATGCTTTTAACGGAAAACTTTTCCGTTAAAAGCATTTCCGGAAAATAATGCCAGTGTAGACGTAGCCACAGAGAGCACATAACAAGCATTGTCCCAGACTGTGGTGTGTTGAGGGTCTGTTTAGACTACATGGCTTCGACAGAGCCATGTAGATGAATTTACTAGACATAGCAAAATGAAGCGGCGATTTAAATAATCGCCACTTCATTTACATCAAAATGGGTGCCGCGCTGTGCCGACGATCAGCTGATCGGCACAGCGGGGCAGTCTAGACGCGCCGTGGTCGACAAGGGAAGCCTTTGTCAACTGCTCCAGTATGCCTAGTTCATGTGGGGTTCAGGTTGTGTGAGATAGTATTAAATTTGTGGGTTATATTGATATCTGGCAACAGCAGGCTGTTCATTCTGCGGTGTTGGCAGGGGTGTAGCCAGGGGCCATGTGTGCAGGCAGGGTGTGGCTCAGGGCTCAGGAAGATGGTAGCTTATGGCTCAGAGAGGACATAGCTTGAGGCCGTGTGTGAACAAGGGGGTGGATAGGGGCTGTGCACCAAGAGGACTCCCCTGTGGTCACTTCTCCCCAAGGACTCTATCAGCCACAGAGAGGCCCTGAGAAACAGCCACAACCTGGGCACCAGCTGTAGACAGGGGAACACTGCTGGTGTCTGCTCCATGATTCCAGCCCGAGCAGCTCTTGCCCCACTGCCTGACTCCGGATTCCTGCCCCCAGTCTGGCCAGAGAGTCGTGCCTGGGGGTGGGGAAAGGAGGAAGTGGGTGTGTGAAGCTGATCCCTGGATTGCCCCACTCTGGCCTTGCAGTGTATAGGAGGGGAGGGGGAGCCAGTGCTCAGGGTTTCAGCCCCATGGCGGGAGAGGGGGTCACCAGGGCTCTGGCTCTAGGTTTCAGCCACAGGGTCCTGCTGCCCCCCCCTCCCAAAGGGGCTTATGCCCCTCCTGAAAGGGCTCATAGACTCATAGGAGGACCAGGAGCCAGGTTGAGACCAGATGGTCAAACCACAGCTGTTTGGGGATGAACATGACACGCGTGTCTGTAATGAAGTTAATGGGTAAGAACTGAAAGCCGTGACTATCCCTGAATTCGCAATTGGCTGTGACTCCCTGGCAGGCCCCTGACCCAAGCCAGAGCTACAGCAACAGCAGCTTACACACTGAATGATTCCCTCTCTGGACTAGGCTCAAATATCAAACCGCAATGCACGTCCAATATTTACCTTGCAAATGCTTTCTGTTATCGTTACGTGGCACAGTGGGAAAGCCGAGCCCTTTCGGTAAGAGCGCAGGGTGACACTTCCACTGTCGGCTTTTGTAAGCCAGTCATTTTAAGTGAGGTGAAACTTGGGGCAAGGAAAACAAATCAGGGTTCAGTTGTCTGGAAAGGTTTTGAGCCAGTGAGCTAGCCCAGCCCTGACAGGCATCTGTCTACCCTGCTCTTAAATATCTCCAGTGATTGTTGAAGCAAAGGCTTCCCTCTGCTTTGGCAGCTAACAACCAGCTTTATTGATCAATAAGGCAAGAGTGAGCCAAATGTGACCCCAGCAGAGCCGGGCCCAGTAAGGCTGGCTAATAACATCAGTCCTAGTATCTTTTTACCCTTAGCCAAACAGTCTGACGTCAGGGCATCCAATTACAGAAATCATCAATTAAACTTGGAAAAACAAAGCCTTATCAGCAAGACGGTGGACAGGTACGAGGGAGTACATCTCCTGTCTCAACCAGCCCAATTAACACATTCCAATAGTCCATCCTGTAGGCCTCTCTCACGGGGTGACAGAAAGTTCACTCTGGTCTACGTGCTAAAGAGAAAAGCTGAAATGGTGTCTGTTATACAAGATGGCTTCTAGCTAAATATGAAATGGTTTCCACATGATGGAGATTCAATATTCTCCCTAGGCAACTTATTCCAGTGCTTAGTCACCCTGATAGAGCCTTTTCATTTCATAGTTCCATTTTTCTCCCACCACCGCTGAACTATTTTGCCTGGAATCAGTGCCAAAGACAGCCTATATTTGGCTCATCCCATTTCCCCATTTAAAACTGGCTGCGTCTAGACTGGCGTGATTTTGCGCAAATGCTTTTAATGGAAAAGTTTTCCGTTAAAAGCATTTGCGCAAGAGAGCATCTATACTGGAAGGTGCCTTTGCACAAAAGCTGTGCTTTTGCGCAAGAGCATCCCATGCCAGTCTAGATGCTCTCTTGCGCAAGAAAGCCCAGATTGCCATTTTGCACATCGGGGCTTTCTTGCACAAGAGCTGTCTACACTGGCCTCGGGCGCAAGAACCCCTGCGCAAGAGGTGCTTATCCCTGAGCGGGAGCGTCACAGTTCTTGCCCAAGGACGCTAATGATCTTGCATGAGATCGTTAGTGTTCTAGCACAAGAACTTGCGGCCAGTTTAGACAGCTGACAAGATTTTGCACAAGCAAAATCTGGCCAGTCTAGACGTAGCCACAGTGATTAGCAGGGGTGGGCAATCATTTTTGGAAAGTTGTCAAAGACCTCACTCTTCCATGATATTAATGGAGGGACTGGGATGGAGGCTGGGTGCAGAAGGGACTTTGGGGTAAGGGATTGGGGTACAAGCGGGAAAGTGGGGTCTCGGAGGGCGTTTGGGTGAAGGAGGCAGTTGTGACCTTGATCCCCCCTGCAACCAGGGCCACTGTTCATACCTCCCTGGTAGCCTCTCATACAGAGAGTGTAACTGTGGATCACCGAGTCACAACCTCCACAGGCAGTGGTGGGTACAGAGTATTCTCAGGGTGGGATGGGAGTGGGGGTGAGGTGTTTCCTTCAGTTCCACAGATGAGGCAGTTCGTTTAGGTGCCTCAAGTCCATGACTCCCATGCTTACATGGATACAATTCATCTAGGACTGCGACTCTCCCCATGGGATCTCTAAAACCTGCCCCATCTCCTTCTCAGTCTCACCCCGGATTGACTCCTGCCCCTGGGATGGGCCCTGGTTCTTGTTTAGCCATTTATTTATAAAATCCATTACCCAGCCTGCCAGAACCCTCAACCACCATCACAAGAGTCTGCCACAGTCCCCTCCAAACAGCTGCACAGACTGTTGGGGGGGACTTATAGGCTGCCACTCACCTGTCCAATGTGATGCATCTGCGACATGGCACCAAGATGTTAGAGGGCTGATCCCTTCACCCTCCCACTTCCCAGCTCCTTCCCACATGAACAGAGAACAGCAACACCCGCAGTCCAGAGATGCAACAATTCGATGTTTATTGGGGTTCACTTCCAGCCAGACTCCAGTGTCCTTTCCTTTCTCCTTTGGTTTTTCCCATCCCCATACTGTTTGTCCCTAACGTGTATAATAATATTTTCAGCTATTCCTTAACCATTCATTCTACTTGAAATGTGACTAACCCATCCTAACATATTGCCACAGGATCATCTAACCAATTATATCCCACCACCTTCATTGGTTTACGCCCAGCAAAATTAATTGTACAGCAGACAGAAACAATAGAAACAGAGCTAATACAGATGCAATACAGATAAACAATAGGGAGATGGGGCTTGAGTACATCTACTGAAAGGGGTACTTCTCCAGGTCATTGCAGGGGCTCATGGATCACAAGGAATGCTTCACCGACATCGACATCGGATGGCCGGGAAAGGCGCACCATGCCCGCATCTTCCGGAACCCCTGCCTCTTACGAAAGATGCATGCCGGCGCGTTTTGCCCAGACTGCTCCATCACAGTCGGGGAGGTGGACATGCCCATCGTGATCCTGGGTGATGCAGCTCCCCTTTGCTCCCCTGGCTCATGAAAGCCTACACGGGCAGCCTGGACCCCACCCCAGCAAGGGGCAGTTCAACACCAGGCTGGGCAGGTCCCAGATGGTGGCAGAGTGTGCATTTGGGTGTTTAAAGGGGAGGTTCAGGAGTCTCCTCAGCTGTCTGAACCTCACCGAGTGCAACCTGTGGAACTCCTTGCCCGAGGAGGTTGTGAAGTCTAGGACAATAACAGGGTTTAAAAGAAAACTAGACAAATTCTTGGAGGTTAAGTCCATCAATGGCTATTAGCTAGGATGGGTGAGGTATGGTGGCCCTAGCCTCTGTTTGTCAGAGGGTGGAGCTGGATGGCAGGAGAGAGGTCGCTTGATCATTGCCTGTTTGATTCACTCCCTCTGGGGCACCTGGCATTCACCACTGTCAGCAGACAGAACACTAGGCTGGACATACCTTTGGTCTGACCCAGTCTGGCCGTTCTTAACATCCCCTTCGTGTGCTCTGCAATCTGTGTGAGAATAAGGGGAAGACTTTTCTGCGGTGGGGGGAGGGAGAGCAGCTGAGGCCGAGCCTGGCCAGGGATTTGAGCAACTGGACACCAGTGCCAAAAGGAGAGCACTGCAAGGGACAGTGCGAATCAGAGACGCCTTGAAAGACAATTTCAGGCAAGACCAGTTCTGAGATTCTGCCCCAGGGCTCCCTGCATGGGGCCCCTGCAGTCCATGTCTCCCTCTTCCCTCCCCTTGCCTGCAGTTCAGGCAACAAAGACACCACTTTTCAACCAATAGGAGTGTTTATTCAGGGGATAAACAACGAGGGAGGGAAAAGATTGGGAATTGGAAGGGGGGGGGCCAGGAATGACCTGGGACTGGCGCCTGCTTCCGGGTGGCCTAGAGGCTCCCACTGCCCTAAAGGTCGCCCGCCCCCCCCCATGTTCTGGGGCCCTAGTGGTCCCTGGGGACCGAGGCAATGGAAGCCAGAGGGCAGGCAGGGATGTGGCTGGTGGCACATGCACTTCGCCACATGCTTCCATCACCGCGGTGTGGGTGGAGCTCGCTGCTCCACACGGCCTCCTGCTCCTCCAGGTCAGCCCACTGCTCCTGTCTCTTGGCAACCGGCTCCAGGCGCTCTGCCTCGACTTCCTGCAGGAGGGCCTGCCGGCAAACCATTTGCTCCCTCATGAGCTCATCCCGGGTTCGTTTCACCTGCGGATCCCGGGCGGGCGGGCAGACGCCACGGTAGGTGTGGGATGCACCCAGCTCGCAGCTGGCCCCGTGGTACAGAAAAGTAAGAAGGGCAGTCGTCACAGGAGATACTTTGTACAAAGCCTACGTCTAGTCTCTGAGCGGACACAGAAGGTCTCATTCAGACAATGGTGCTGTGTTTTGAGCAAGGCCACGTTTGGCCTGTAAAACAGGCACTTTGCAGCAGGTGCCCAGACATCCCAGGGAGCATCGCAACGCACATGGCCTGGGGACAAGCAGGCATGGTAAGATGCTGGCCAGGCCAGGAGCTTGCAGGGGAGGGGGTGGAGGGAAAGGGCAGCTCTGCTTCCCTGGTGCACGTGCCAGGTCCTGCACTCCCAGCCTCCCATAGAGAGAGGATGTCTATCCCCGCCTGCCTCTGATTTTTGCTAAATATAACCATGACAGAATGGGTCCAAGGCCTGCTGTGAGAGGGGAGGTTGGGTACAGCACTGCCTGCAGCAGCTCCAAGCTGCAGGGCTGCTGGCTGGGAGCCGTAGGGGCCCCCTGCCACTTGTGGTACTTGGGCACTGTCAGCCGACGGTCAGGGCAGTGTGTGTGGGTATGTCTCCTAAGTCTTTAACTGCTAAGACACGAAGTCTCGTCGCAGCGGGCAGCCCAGAAGGCTGAAAGGAGCCCCGAGTGTTTAACGTCCGTGACTTTACTGCTAGGACCAAGGTCCCGTCGCAGAGGGTAGCCAAACAGGCTAACAGACGCCCCAGTGTGTAGGAAGAGCTTATTACACCTTAGATTTTAACTGCTAGAACACAAAAGTTCCTTCGCAGCGGGCAGCCTGGGAAAGGCTGGAAAGGTGCCCCAACGGATCTTGTCACCTGGGAGTGACACAGATCCAAACGCCCAAGCTCTCCCTATGTCTGTCCCTTTATGACCGGCTGAAGTTCTTTTAAATTGTGCTTGGTTCTATCACAGCAACTGAAGGAGTCAGGTTAAAAACTTAAACAGTTACAGGTTTATTAAAGGAACTTATAAATCATATGGTTACAATGGCTATTGCTCTATTTCTTAATTACTAGCAAATTATAGATCTTAAAATGGTTACAGGAAAAAGGTAAAGATAGAAAATAGAAAATAATGGTACCAAGTGACAGCTTAATCTTTAAAGAGCTCTAACACTATGTATATATACTTAAACAAAGGACCACATCCAGGTACAATTTTTACCCCCTTCTGTGCCTCTCGACTCCAGCGTGTCAGGCCAGGGCCGGTCTCTCAATTCCTCGGAAAGACGAATACGAGGTGGGCGTCCCCTCTGGAACCTCGGGAGGTCAAACACCAAACCCGACCAGCAGATAGATGGTAGATTGACACACAAAGCAAATGTGCTGCTGGACTCATCTTTATACCCCTGGGGGCCCGTATTCTCTTTCTTATCTTCAGAGGCCAAATTTTACTGGTCCATTTTGTGGCGCCAGTTCTTACAAGCAGGTTACAAGTTAATTTACACTTGTAAGAGAGGAAGATAACTAAATTAGGACTGCCGGATGTTCTTGTTGGGCGGGAGATTCCTTCCCCCGTGGACGGGTATGTGTTCGTATCAATATGGGTTTCAGTCAAGGGCACGATGTACAGCCTCTTGGTCAACAATTAGTTCGACCACCCTCCTATCTCTGCTTACAGTTGGTCACGGTCACTGAGCCAGCATATCTAAACCTCCTGCTCCAAGATTTTCAAAGAATATGCTGTTTTCCAGCTCTTATGTGCCCTGCATGGTTTTAAGCAGACAAAGATGGATGTTAAAATGGGGCTTTATGTCTGGCTACAGGCACTGCCGCGGCCTCCACACCCACAGTGACTGAGAGCTCCAGGTTCCCCTGCTGCACCCACTAGCTAGAGCTGTGGGCATCCCCCACTGTCTATGGTGACTGAGAGCTGTGGAGGCCCCTGCAGCCTGCAGTGACTGGAGTTGCTGGGGTCCCCTGCACTCACAGACATACGAAGCTTCAGATCTCCCTGGGGTGATTCTGGAAATCATGGAGTCTGTGACTTTCGTACCCTCTGTGCAGGGCCAGATTATCCATTAGATTACCCACAGTGCCTAGGGCCTATGAAAAATGTAGGGCTTAAAAAAGTCATAATTGACTCAAAAATAAGAAAAGAAACCTGCTAAATCATACTTCATAATTTACTATTTTTTTTATTAGAATACATGTGCACATGTTGAAGATGAATGAAATGCAGGCGTATTAACTCTTTAGTCGACAAACAGATACAACATACAATTCAATATTGACTTTGTGGCTCCTTTTGTTAGCAAAATCACAGATTTCATGATCAAATGTCATTTTTCTCAAAAGCGCGCACTCAATTGAAAGCTGCTCCAGGGAAGAGAGTCGTTTCTGTCCCACGGCAGACCTCAGAACATTCTTTATACATTATAACTTTGAAAAAGAGCACTCCTCTTCACAGTTTGATCCCAAGATGGCGAGATACATTCTGAAAACAATGTTGACGTTTGGAAAACTTGTCACCAACTTGACAGCTATTTGTGATCACCGCAGCTGGGTTTGGCTGCAATTTTATGTGTTAATGCATCAGAGAGAGCTTAGTCAAATCTATCTTCCCTTGTCTTGTTGAGACTGGAGTGAGGAGGGATTGGTATTAATTACCAACTGATTGGTGAAACAAAAAACAAAAAACTGATTGGTGACATAATTACAAGATCTTAAATATAGGGTTGCCAAATGGTTTCAGCAAAAATACCGGACACATGTGATATTACATCACAATCTAATAACATCTTATTTAGAAAATACCAGACACTTGCATTTTCTCATTTATATTTTCTCAATTTATTTCCCGAACAGAAAGCTCAAATACTGGACTGTCCGGTTCAAAACCGGACACCTGGCAACCCTACTTAAATATGCCAGGAAAATATAATGGGAGAAATAATAATGTCGCTCCCACAATTAGACTTATAGACCAAACACAAAATAGTGTCAGCAGCTCTACACCAAAACATTTTCCACCAAGTATAAAGAGGGAAAGATAAAGAGCTTTCCATTTAGCCAGGTTTCGTTTGTTATCAGGAGGCAATCTTCCTGGAGATGTCAGTCTGAGCTAAAAATTAGTTTGTTTGGAGGGAGACAAATCCAGAGCAGATAAAGAGGGTGGAGAGATTCTGCATTAGAAGATCTTAATGCAGGATCTGACTTCACTTGTATTTCTATTATAAAGCAGTTATAGATTTCTGGCCCTGATGAGAACCTGGGTAAATTGATACAATCTACTGTTAGACCCACTTATTTCTCCAGTTTATTCCTTGCATATGACTTGTTCGCATGGTGAAGTTGCTGTCGGCTCTGTACATCAATACAGAGTGCAGCTCATTGTCAAACAATGAAAATAAAATGTTTCTTTCTTACCGGAGTTGTTGAGACATTGTTGGTTCTTTTGTCCTACAGTACAAACAGAGAGGATCAATGAAACGTAATTTTATTCTACTGTTTCTGCCCATCCCAGCCTAAGCCCTTGCTGGCTATAAGGGTCATGGCAGCCCGTCTCCCCCAGCCCTGGGGGCAAGTCCTCATGTCAGCATCTCTCTCGTCAGCTCTCCCTGCCCCCCCTCTCCCTGGGGGTTTCACATTCCCCACAGCAAACAGCCCACCCCCATGTCTCCTGTTCAGTACTCACCACCCAGGTATGCGCAGTTAAAGTGGCTGCAGGTCTGGTTTGTGCTCCAGAGGACAAATCTGTTACTCCCATCTGGGGTCACATGGAACTTCTCATGGACTGGGATTAACACTTCTTCTTGTTCTGGAAAGTGTGAGAAGGCCGCTATCTTGACGCCGAAGCACGTGCGGATGGTGAACAATGTGCCCGTGCCAAATTCCTCTGCTTTTTTTCTCTTCATAGATGAAGAGGCAAAATATCCAAATCTGATGAGACCTGATCCCGTGTGCTGAGATTTAGTGCCCCGGTACACCGTTGTGTTATACGTCACCTCACACCTCCCGCGTAACAGCTGTAAGGCTCTTGTCAAATAATAATGAAAGGCTTTGAACTGGAAACACTTCATGTAATCCTCTTGAGATGTCCCAGCCCTCTTCACTGCCCCATTAAAATCACTGTAAAAGTATTTATCAGTATAGGCCACTATGGCTCTTCCGTACTCATCCTTAAAGGCAGTAGGCAGAGAGAGCTTTGTTTTCACACTTGCCCATTTTGTTCTTGATTTGTGCCACACTTTTCTCAGCAGAATGTGCCTGGACTTTTCTTCCTCTAGCAGTGCAGGTGCTTCTTTATCCATTTCATTAGCGCATCCAATATATTGGTCATCAAAAGCATTAGCTGCCATGTCCAGCACCACCTGGCATTTTACGTGGGATAATAAAGGAAACATAGTCACATTAGCAGTGGTGTTACAAAAGCACCACGAGGTCACACCTCTGGAGCGAGGTCCCAATGTGCTCAGCCCTGTATACACACTAAGGCTGCTTCTAGACTGGCCGCTTTTGCGGAAAAACTTGCCAGCTGTCTACACTGGCCGCTTGATTTTGCACAAAAGCACTGACATTCTACTGTCCAAAATCAGTGCTTCTTGCGCAAATGCTTTGATGTTCCCGTTCAGGCAAAAGCCCTTTTCCGGAAATGCATTTGCACAAAAGGGTCAATGTAGACAGCTAAAAAGTGTTTTGTGCAAAAAAGCCCCGATGGCGAAAATGGCGATTGGGGCTTTCTTGCACAAAATCGCGTCTATTTTGGCACGGACGCTTTTCCGCAAAAAGTGCTTTTGCGCAAAAGCGTCCATGCCAATCTAGACGCTCTTTTCTGCAAATACTTTTAACGGAAAAACTTTTCCGTTAAAAGAATTTGTGGAAAATCATGCCAGTCTAGACGTACCTAAGTGCAAGACGTCCTTTTGAAATAATGTCGAGCTGGAGGACTTCTTACTCTGACTCCTGTAATTCTTATGGGTATGTCTACACTACCCCGCTAGTTCGACCTAGGGGGGGTAATGTAGGCATACCACACTTGCAAATGAAGCCCGGGATTTGAATTTCCCGGGCTTCATTTGCATAAGCGGGGCTCCGCCATTTTTAAATCACCGCTCGTTCGAACCCTGTGCCGCGCGGCTACACGCGGCACGAACTAGGTAGTTCGAACTAGGCTTCCTAGTTCGAACTACCGTTACTCCTCGTGGAATGAGGAATTATTCTTTACTCCTCATAATTTTTGCTGCCCTTCTCTGTATCTCTCACAAAGACATCGTGGACACAACATGGATTTATACAGAGGCAAGATGATATTTTCCGTTTTATTATTTATTCCTTTTCTAATGATTCCACCTCCATATGCCGGCCATGCATTGCGCGCTCCAGAGCTGGCTGTGCCCTTGGGAAGATTCCATCCAACTCCCAAACTCACATGGAAGAAGCCATTTGGTAGATGCTGCCTCACAATGGGACCTCGCAGGCACCGCACATGGGAGATTGTGCTGTTTAGAGGATGCCATATTGCTGGCAAGTGCAGAATCTGTAGACTTGCACGTCTGACCTGCCACTGGAGGAGCTGAATATATGAGAAAAGATAGGTCTGGGGGAAGTATGAATGGGAAGGCGTAAAGAAGGCAGGCGGGTAAGGCTGGCAAAGAGGGGAAGAGCTGGGGGCGGTTCACACACACAGCTGAGCTACGTTATAAGTTAGGGTCCAGTTCAGCAGCATATTTAACCCTCTGCCTAACTTCCAATAGGGGAGCAGCCCCCAGTGACATCTGTGGGACTCCTCACATCTTAAGGTTACGAACATGCTGACGTGCTTTGCTGGATAGGGGCCAAAATGTTTTCACAAAGTATCACATACAGAGACGTTGCTACAGGAAATTCAGGGTGATGTTTCCTTGCTGTTATTAATAGCAGCCAGCACACACGGCTGTTTCCTGTTACCCTATTTGACTCTTTCTACCATCCAGCTTCCGTACTGCTTCTCACACCAGGTCTGCGGCACCGTGTATCAATGCGGTGATTTTAATATACTCTGCACATGACCTACAGTGCCCAGTAATACAAGGCTTCATCTCCGATTGTGCTAGAAATGGATGGGTCAGTCTGTTGTGTGTCATACTGGGACTAAGCTTAGAGAAGCAATTTCTCAACACTGCTGTGGTTGGCTGTATTAACCCCACCTTGGATAACCAGGGGTTAATATAGGGTTGGGATGTGGGGGGTGCAGAAGTCTGCAATCGGGACATGGGGGTCAGAGCACAGAGATGGGGGGTGCAGGAAAGTTATATCAGGGGGCTGGAGGTATGGGGGTGTAGGAATCTGCACTGGGTGTATGGGGGCTCAGGGCAGGGGGGGTTGGGTGTATGATGGGCTCAGAGCACAGGGTTGGGGTGTGTGGGGGATGCAGGAATGTTATGGCAGGGGGCTGGGGATGTGGGGGTGCAGGAATCTGGGCTGGGGGCACGGGGGCTTAGGGCAGGGGGGTTGCTATATGATGGGCTGAGGGGTTAATAGGCTCCTGCACCTGCCCCATTAGGCTGCTGGGTGGCACCTGGAAGGGTGTTAGTCACTAATGTGGTCACTGGGAATGTCTCCTCTGGGGCTAGCGGCAGAGAGAGGCCTGGAGCCAGAACTGGAGGGTCTGGGCAGGAGCAGGCGGGGTGCAGTGAAGCCTGGGCCGAGGGGCGGGTGGGCTCAGGCCAGGAGAAGCCAGAGGCTCTGGTGATTAGGTCCCTGCCAAATTCATGGCCATAAAAAATGTGTCACAGACCATGAAATCTAGACATCTGTGTGCTTTTAGCATGTGCCATACAGATTTCATGTGGGAGACAAGAATTTCTCATACTGACGATTGGCTGGGGCGGGATACAAGATTTTATAGCAAGGGTTGCAGTATTTCCACCCTTACGTCTGCACTGCTTCAGAGCTGGTGGCCGGAGAGCAGCAGCTGTTGACCAGGTACCCAGCTATGAAGGCAGCACCCTGCCAGCAGCAGCACAGCAGTAAGGGTATGTCTACACTACAAAGTTAGTTCGAACTAACGGACGTTAGTTCGAACTAACTTTAATAGGTGCTACACTAGCGCTCCGCTAGTTCGAATTTGAATCGAACTAGCGGAGCGCTTAGTTCGAACTAGGTAAACCTCATTTTACGAGGACTAACGCCTAGTTCGAACTAGCTAGTTCGAAGTAAGGGCTGTGTAGCCCTTTAGTTCGAACTAGTGGGAGGCTAGCCCTCCCCAGGTTTCCCTGGTGGCCACTCTGGCCAACACCAGGGAAACTCTATGCCCCCCTCCCGGCCCCGGACCCCTTAAGGGGCACGGGCTGGCTGCGGTGCCCGTGCCAGGTGCAAGCCTGCCAGCACCCAGCTAGCAGACCCTGCACCTGGCACGGCACAGAGCCACCCACCCGATGCCCCCCAGCCCACCCCCTCTTGCCGGGACCAGGCTGGCGGCTCCCGGGAGCTTGCCCTGGACCGCAAGAGGCGGGCACCTTCCTGGGCTAGTGCGGACATCGTGGACCTCGTCCACGATCTCCGCACTAGGCACAGGAAACTGGCTGTCCAGGGCAGGAGAGCTTCCAGCCTGGCCACCCAGGAGCAGGTGTGCATGAAAATCAAGGGGGTCCACTGAGACCCCCGACACTGAGCCCTGAGCTTACAATGGCCGTCCTGGGTCATACCAAAGGTCCATCTAGCCCAGTAGCCTGTCTGCCGACAGCGGCCAACCCTAGGGACCCTGGAGGGGATGGACCGAAGACAGTGACCAAGCCATTTGTCTCGTGCCATCCCTCTCCAGCCTTCTACAAACTTTGGGCAGGGACACCACTCCTACCCTCTGGCTAATAGGACTCCATGGACCCAACCTCCATCACTTTATCTCACTTCCCTTTAAACTCTGTTCTAGTTGTAACCTTCACAGCCTCCTGCAGCAAGGAGTTCCACAGGTTAACTATTTGCTTTGGGAAGAACAACAACTTTCTCTTACTAGTTTCAAGCCTGATACCCATTCCTTTCCTTTGGTGTCCTCTAGTCCTTCTTTATGGGAACTCAGGAAGAACTTTTCTGAATGCACCCTCTCCACCCAACCCCTGCTTTTAGAGACCTCTAGCCTGTCCCCCCTCCGTCTCCTCTTTTCGAAGCTGAAAAGTCCCAGTCTCTGTAGCCTTTCTTCATCTGGGACCTGTTCCCAACCCCTGATCATGTTAGTTGCCCTCCCCTCTCCCAGCCTTTCTCTTCCCCTCTCCCACCTCCTTTTCCCAGTCTCCCCCAGTTTTGTTCAATAAAGACAGAGTCAATGTTGGAAGAAACGTTATCTTTATTTTGTACATCAATAAGAAGGGGGGCTAGGGAAGGGTAAGTGGAAGGAGGTGAGGGAGGAATGGGGTACGAGCCCCCGATGGGGAGGACTGGGCTGGCTCTGCGGGCTTCTGGGGGTGGAAGCTCTCCTGCAGCCCCCCAATTACTCCCTCTCCCCAGATGGCAGCCTGCGGCAAGTGCAGCCGGGCTGATGGCCGAGTGGTGTGATGTGCCCAGTGTGAGCACTCAGGGCACTCCAAGCCAGAACTTCTTTGCAAGCGGGGCACCCCTTAGAACTGTGTGTCCGGGGTGGGGGTCGGGACCCTTTAAGCGCAGCCCTCGGCTAGCCTGAGACAGCATCTCCATGCTCTAAGTCCTCCTTTTATGCCCTGCCGGCACTGCTTCTGGCCATCCTTAAGCCCTGTTCAGAGTCCACTCAATGTGGACTTGCTAGTTCGAACTAGCAAAACGCTAGTTCGAACTAGTTTTTAGTTCTAGACGCGTTAGTTCGAACTAGCGCTGTAGTGTAGACGTACCCTAATTCTGTCAATATCGAACCATGCACCCTTACTCCTGTGCTGCTGCTGGGGGCAGCTCTGAGCTGGGCTCTCGCCAGCAGCTGCTGCTCTCCAGCTTCCCAGCTCTGAAGGCAGCTCCACAACAAGCAGCAATACAGAACTAAGGGTACCACAACCACAACCACAGCCCCCCCCAACAACCTTGTGACCCCCCAACTCCTTTCTGTGTCAATTATAACAGCATGACATTTCAGATTTTAAAAACTAAAATAATTAAATGTACGGTCTTTAAAACCCAATGGCTGTGAAACAGACCACAGGGGACTGTGACTTTGATACGGCGCCAGTGATGGGAAAGCCCAAGAGGCCTTTGGACTGGAGCGTGGGGAGCGGAGGGCAGAGGGGGAGACGTCTGCAGTCCCTCCCTGGGCAGTAAAACGTTCAGAGACCTGAGGAGAACAGGAAGGCTCCTGCAGGGTGAGGAGGGAGCCTGAGCGGGGCAGAAATTGGTTTACAGAAATTGTTCTGTTCCTGTGGGATCACACTGGGGAGTTCTGGGGGAAGCCCTACGGGTCCAGCCCTGACAGAAGGCTGAGGCTGGAGAGGCTGAGGGGAGACAGGCAGGGAACAGGCTGTGGTAGGAAGATGTCCAGGAAGGCAGCAGCAAGGAGTCTGATGGAGCCGTGCCCTGGCGCCCAGTCCAGTGAGAGGCTGCGTCCCCCGACCAGGCACTGGGGACAGTGGCAAGGGGCCCTGATTAGACAAAATCCATCAAAGCTGGTCTCAGTGAGCTAGGCCCTGCCTTAGCACAGAGGGCTGCACCAGACGACCTCGCGAGGTCCCTTCCAGCCCTGCACGTCGATGGGTCTAAGGCAACCTGGCACCCAACACAGCCTTGAGCAAAGAAAACCCAGAGAGCTTCCCTGGCAAAGCTCAGGCACTTACCTGGGCGGTTCCCAGCCAGGTTTGCAAGCAGACGTACGTCAAGGGGATCAGCAGAGACCTCATGGTAGTTTCAACTCCCCCCGTGCGGCTGTGGGAGAATCCACCAGGGAAGTCAGTGGAGATTTGGGGGGAAAGAACATCGCAAAACTAAACATCGTCCTGCTTGTGTCCCTGTGATCCACTGAGCCACGCTCAGGAACGGGGGTTTCCCAGGCAGGAGTAGCTCCTTTAGGGATCGCAGCCCAACCATCATGTGGTGTGGTGGGGGGTGACCCTGGGATACCACTATGGGGGAATGGGACCAGTTATGTGGGAATCCTGCTTTCACCCCCCGGAGGTTACATTTCCCTAACAGTGGCTGGGGATGGGACTACGGCTCACAGCGCCGTCGTGCTTTCTCTTCTCTGCACTTAGGCTGCACAATACACAGAACCCAGCGGCCAGGCAGGTCTGTGGATCGTGTTGTAGAGTATGGGGCTAAAGTAGCGACACAGCTCGAGAGTTCGGTGCTTCCTGCAAGGGCCTTGTCACGTGTTTGCTTGGCAGCTTGTCCTCCGGCCTCACTGCTTCCTTCTGCTCCTCGGCTAACGGAGCGATTAACCACTCAAGTCTGTTCTACACCTACGGGTCCCAGCCACATGCCCTCTCAGGGGCAGACAAAAACAAATCTGTCACTTGGACGGGGACCCAAACCCCAGCCACATGGCCCACCTGGAGACAGCCAGCAAACTGACCTGCGCACGAGTCACCAAATCCCTTTACCTCCATACGCCCCTAGTGCAGCTGGTGCTCTCTCCGTCTCTCCTGCTGCTGCATGGGGGAAAACTCACTTTTAACAGGCATTACCTGAGGGGGAGGGAAGCCTGGGATTCCCAGCACAAGGGAGGTGCCAGAACCACTGAGGCACAGGGCCTCTCTCTGCCAAGCTAGTGAGTCTTCTTCACACAAGCAGCCGAGCGTGGGACTGGTTCTATAGAGGCTGGGTCAGTTCCCTCACCCAAGAGGAAATGGGTCCTAGTTCATGTCCCGCTCTGAGGCTGGGGGAGGGAGGTTACCTGTGCCAGGGAATGTACTAACCACTGGGCTAGACGTTAGGAGGGAAATCCTTCTATTCCCTCCCAGCCCCCGCTTTTTGTGAAAGCTTCTCTCTCAGGGCCCAGTCTGACAAGCCGTGGGGCCCTGGTCACTAGAGCCAGACCTGAGGGGGGGTCTGTGCAGGATATGGAAGTAGCATTTTAATTCCCCCACCGATTTGGCCTTGGCCCTCCTCCCCTGCTCTACCAAGGTTTCCGTTCCTCCGCCTGGCATGAGGCTGCATGGTGCTTGGCAGACACACACACAGCAGCCTAGGGAATTCTTTCCTGCAGACATTCAGGTATTAGACAAGTTTACAGACCTATAGGGCTTGGGAGCAGCTGAGCAGGGGATCCCATTGGGGGCCCGATTCTGGGATTTAGGAGGCTACCGTGGCAATGAGGGATGCACAGCCTTCTGCCTGCGAGGGGCACCTAATTTAAATAAAATAAATGGAGATTGCCTATCTCCTAGAAGTGAAAGGGATCTTGAAAGTTCATTGAGTCCAGTCCCCTCACTTTACAGCAGGACTAAGTACCATCCCTGACAAATTTTTGTCCCAAATGGCCTCCGCAAGGATTGAACTCACAACCCTGGGTTCCTCTGTTTAGCAACAGTTCATTGTGGTGGGTGTATCAGTGCAGGACAGAGCTTCACCATGAACAAAGAGGGATGTTTGCCCTCTAGGGGGCAGTGATGGGCAGCAGGTTTCATAGGCAGGGGAAGGCATTGCCTTCCCAAATGGTCAGCCTGGCCTCACCCACACTGCGCCCCCAGGACGGCTACTGTAGGTGTAGTGGGGGTGGAGGGCTGCTGCTCCCAAGCACTCTCCTGCTATATGTTCTGGGGCTGGGGCGTCTGGGGCCGCCTGCCCTCCTCCCTCACTGTGCTGCTGGGGGGAGGGCTTGTTGGATCCCATGCGGGTGGGACCTGGGCAGAAGAGGCGGGGCTGGGGCAGGGCTGGGGCTTGCCAATATCTATGTAGCTGTGGACAGACTAAGTGGATTCTTTGTTTTCACTCCCTAGGGTTGCAATATCCTGTAGCTTCCCCCCACCCTGGAAGCCTTTCTAACCTTGTAACAAACCAGAGATCGAACATCTACTCAGTGGAAACCACTGGGCTTTGAATTCTGTGCACCGAATGCTGCCCTCTCAGACTGTAATCTGTGGTACAGAAGCATCCCGGGATCCCCACCTGGAGTCCGTCCCTCCCCTGAGGAGTTTGCTCATAGACAAAGGCTGGGAGGGAAAGAAAACAGAGTTGCCTAATGAGATGGCCAATGACGGAGCAGGGATGAGAGCGTGGATCATCTAGTTCATACCCCAGCACCTTATCTTCAGTACGCAGTACCTCCCTGACTCATTTGCATTGTACCCGTGGTGAACTTTGTCTCATTCGCTCTTGTTTGCATGTACGATGTATTGCATTTTCCAAATACTGTACAACAAAGAGACCAGAATACACAGGCATGTCGCTTCCCCTCCCCTGTTCTCCCCCCACCCTTAGCTGAGCCCTTGTCACTTCCTGGGTGTGTTATGATGAAGTCGGTAGTTTGGTCTGTTTGTTGTATTTAGAAAAACTGATTATTTTTCAAGCTCTTCATTAATCATAGAGCCCTTGTAGCCATACAGACCCTCCCCCCATATCATCCATCTTATTTGCCTCTCTGAGGTTCCTGAAGCATACAAGACAGAGAAGGAGCAATAAAATCAGCATAGTCTATGCTGGCTCATCTGATCCTGAGAAGATGAAAACATAGATATGAGGAGAGAACGATTAAGGCAATAAGCTGGCCTCGAGGCTGCGAGAAGTGCCCGGCTGGCACCCATGTTGATACGAACACACAGCCGTCCCTGGGAGAGGAATCCCCCACTGAGAAAAGAATCTCCAATACTTCCATTTTAATCCTCTCAGCTCTCTCTTACAAGTGTAAATTAAGTTCACAACTCCCTTGTAAGAACTGGTCTCACAAAAGGCAGACCAGCACTATTTGGCATCACAGATAAGAAAGAGAAATACGTGACCCCAAGGGTATAAAGAGAATTACAGCAGCACACTCACTTTTGAGTGTCATTCTACTCTCTACCTGCTGGTCGGGTTAGGTGTTTGACCTCCCGAGGTTCTATGGGGACGCCCACCTCGTATTTTCATCTTTCCTAGGAATTGAGGGACCGGCCCTGGCCTGACACGCTGGAGTCGAGAGGCACAGAAGGGGATACAAATTGTACCTGGATGTGGTCCTTTGTCTTAAGTGTACACAGACTAAGAGCTCTTTAAAGGTTAAGCTGTTACTTGGTACTATTATTTCTGTTTTTTCCTATCTTTATCTTCTTTGTAACCATTTTTAAGATCTATATTTTGCTAGCAGTTAAGAAATAGAACAATAGCCATTGCAACCATATGATTTATAAGCTTCCTCAATAAACCTGTAACTGTTTAAGCTTTAACCTGACTCCTTCAGTTGCTGTAACAGAATCAGGCACAATTTAAAAGAACTTCAGCCTGTCTTAAGGGACAGATATAGGGAGAGCTTGGGCGTTTGGATTTGTGTCACTCCCAGGTGGCAGATCCGTTGGGGCACTTCTCAGCCTCCCCCAGGCTGCCCGCTGCGAAGGAATCACAGATTCTAGCAGCTAAAATCTGAAGTATAATAAGCTCTCCCTGCAAACTTATTGGGGCACTCGTCAACCTCCTCTAGGTTGCCCGCTGCAAGGGACCCCAGTCTCAGCAGTTGAAGTCTCGGGTGTATAGCACACACACACACACCACTCACTGCACTAACCATCGGCTGACAGCCCTAAAACTCCAGGCATCACTGTTTGGTGGGATGCACTTTTCTGGCTTTGCCAGGTGAACATGTAATGGACCCCACCCCCCAGGCCTGCTTTATGAAATGGACTCACGGACACAAATATGCAGAACTCAGAGATTTGGGACAAATTGCCTCATGTAACCTCCCAATCTTCATGTCTTAATCCACTGGTCTGTTTATCTTATTTTGGTGCATGTATCATTCTTGTGTGGACAGTTAGGTCTGTACATCTATGAAGTATGGAGTGGTTCATGGTTTTAAATGTACAAATGAAATCCATCAAGGGTGTTGCCAATGCTTGGATGCCTCAATGTCTGGGCAGTCATATGTAAACACCCTCTTTTGTGCTTTAAATCTCAGCAGTGGTTGTTCTTAGAAAGTCACATGTCCACCCCAACTGGCAGTAGTGGACCAAGTAATTTTCCATGGGAAGGTGGTATCAATAAAAAAAATGGGAACTATGTTTTTCTTTATGTTTGGCTGGTGTGGCACTCCCAAGAGGATGAACCAAAGACCCCAGGGAGAAGGATTTTCCCCAGTTTAGACGTGTGGCTGGAACAGAAACAGTTTTTGGGTGAGTTTGTAATAAGTTTGCACTGAGGTTTTAGTGTTGGGATTAGCGAAGCGTTTTCTGTTATTTTAAGTTCATATTCTACTTTGCTCTGCCTGTTCTCACTTATAACCACTTAAATCCTACTGATGTACATAATAAAATCACTTTTATTGACTATGAAGCCCACTGTAAATAATTGTTACCTGGGGGAGCAATCAGTGTGCACATCCTCGTTTCATTGCTAGAGGGGGCTTACCTAAAAATTCATTGGGGGGTCTGATCCCATTTGGAGAGTAGTGTCCCAGGAAGCTAGACCCAAAACTGCATTTTCCTTGGACCTGAAGGCTACGTCTACACTGGCATGATTGTCCGGAAATGCTTTTAACAGAAAACTTTTCCGTTAAAAGCATTTTCGGAAAAGCACGTCTAGATTGGCAGGAAAAGCGTCCGTGGCCAAACTAGACGCAGTTTTCCACAAAAAAGCTCTGATTGCCATTTTCGCAATCGGGGCTTTTTTGCGGAAAATAGTACTGTGCTGTCTACACTGGCACTTTTGCGCAAAAGTCTTTCGGAAAAAGACTTTTGCCCGAATGGGAGCAGCATAGTATTTCCAGAAAAGCACTGACAATCTTACATGAGATCGTCAGTGCTTTTGCGGAAATTCAAGCGGCCAGTATAGACAGTTGGCAAGTTTTTCCAGAAAAGCTGCTGATTTTCCGGAAAAACTTGCCAGTCTAGACACAGCCGAAGAGTTTCGGTGTCTGTACTGCTCCTTGGAGTGCAGAGAGCAGTGATCTCTGATCTGTGTCTTGGCTGGGGGAGACCAGAGAGCTGGCCCAGCAGGACAGGGTAGTGAAAAGCCCCACAGAGTAGAGAGGGGAGTGTCAGTGGCTTTGTCAGCACTCTGGGAAGAATCCCCAAAGGGTCGTCTGTGACCTCACCCTGTCACAGAATCTTTTAGTCCCCAAAGCAGATTTGGAGCATGAGCCAAAGCACAATCCAGCCTGCTGCCTAGGGCGAAGGCAACACAAGGGTGTGCAGTGAGGTTAATGAAGAATAAGACTAGAAAGAGGTTACTTTACCTGCCTTCCAAGTGGCTGTGGTCTCCTAGCAGGCTGCTGACCCAAGTAAGAAATGGCTGCAAATAAAATATCTGCAAATCCTACACTGCAAACATTTACACCACAGGAAACAGTCCCCTCTCCTCTTCCCTCCCCCCTCTGTAGCTATGAAATTTCTCTGTTCTCTTTCACTTTCACAATTCATTTTCTTTAGCAGTAAGGGCTCGATCTAAATCCTACTGAAGCTGATGGAAAGACCCCACTGATTTCAATGAGCTTTGGATCAGGCCTGTACAGAGTCAAAAAGTTGATATGACCTTGTATGTCCAGTGCCTCCTGTTGCCAAATGTAGCCACAAAACTGCCCCCATGGTATCCTGTAAACCCCGTTGGAGAATGTTACACATACCCCCTCCCCCATCCCAGAAAGAAAGCCAAGTAGAGATACTGTCGTAGACCCAACATCTAGACAAAGTTTTACCACTTGGATTAGAAAGTTGGATTTGGCTGGTTAAGGGATAAAATGGAAATGAATTAGCATTCCAATGAGTCCAGAGAGAACGGTGGAGTCTGTGCTGGCAGTGAATTAGATTCTCTGTTACTGGCTATCAGACCGGAATGTGTAAGCACAAAATAATATTATCTGGTGTTGTATAGAAAAAGATGCACAGTGTAAATTCATAAAAATGGCTTCTTCTATCAATGTGGAGGAGATATGCATAGCATTTTGAGCCCCTCCCCCATGAATTGTACAATCTGGGATCAGTAATGAGCAAAAAATCAATTCATTGACTACAAAAGGAAATTTTGAAGGATTAAAGGGATAACCCATAAAGCGGATGACTGAGCAATTAAAACAAAACACACAAATGAAGCTTAATGCACTCAGGAAACATCCTACACAATTGAAAAAAAAAAATCCCAACTATATATATAATATGATGGGGGCTAATTTAGCTACAACTAATCAGGAAAGAGATCTTGGAGTTATCGTGGATAGTTCTCTGAAGACGTCCACTCAGTGTGCAGCGGCAGTCAAAAAAGCAAACAGGATGTTAGGAATCATTAAAAAAGGGATAGAGAATAAGATGGAGAATATTTTATTGCCCTTATATAAATGCATGGTACACCCACATCTGGAATACTGCATACAGATGTGGTCTCCTCATCTCAAAAAAGATATACTGGCAATTAGAAAAGGTTCAGAGAAGGGCAATGAAAAGGATTAGAGGTTTGGAACAGGTCCCATATGAGGAGAGATTAAAGAGACAGGGACTTTTCAGCTTGGAAAAGAGGAGGCTAAGGGGGGGATAAGATAGAGGTCTATAAAATCATGAGTGGCGTGGAAAAAGTGAATAAGGAAAAGTTATTTATTTGTTCCCATAATATAAGAACTAGGGGCCACCAAATGAAACTAACGGGCAGGAGGTTTAAAACAAATAAAAGGAAGTTCTTCTTCCCACAGCGCATAGTCAATCTGTGGAACTCCTTGCCTGAGGAGGTTGTGAAGGCTAGGACTGTAACAGGGTTTAAAAGAGAACTAGATAAATTCATGGAGGTTAAGTTCATAAATGGCTATTAGCCAGTATGGGTAGGAATGGTGTCCCTAGACTGTTTGTCAGAGGGTGAAGAGGGATGGCAGGAGAGAGATCGCTTGATTATTACCTGTTTGATTCACTCCCTCTGGGGCACCTGGCATTGGCCACCGTCGGCAGACAGGATACAGGGCTGGATAGACCTTTAGTCTGACCTCCAGTATGGCCGTTCTTATATTCTTACCATACATATTGTTTTAGGCAAATTGCAGAGTTATTTTTCTTTACAGACTGGACCTCTCAGCCTGGACTCAGCCCCTGGACACAGCCTTTCCCTTCAGGTGATTTGAACAACCTTCTTTCTCAGACAGGGAGGCAGTAGAGAAGAGTCCTGACTGATTTACTCCCCAGGCTTAAATAGTATTTACATCAGGCATGAACCATTTGTTTCCAGTGGAAAAACACCAGCATTGTCCAAGCTGGTATTCCGTACCTGGCGACATCATCAGACGACCCTGCAGTGTCAAACAACATTCCAGGAAGCTCTTCACGATGGCGGGAGATCAGTATCTTCAGTGTTGTATTGTCCATCTTCAATGCATTTTGTTTGTTAGACTAACCCAGTTTCCTTTCCTTTTTCCCTTGGTTTTTTCCCACCCTCTTCCTGTTTGTCCCCAACTATTGATAAGTGCTTAGCCAAAAGCCTTCACTTCAGAACAAAGCCTCAGACAGATAGACTGCATCATTATGAATTGTATGCTCTCTATTTAATAATGGGCCTGTCAGGGCTGTTCCCCACTCTGGCATTTCATGTGCGGAATGTGGAGACCCGCAAGAGACTTTAAAAATGCCTTGCCTGGATAGGCTTCTGCTTAAAAACTCCTCATGCTCACAGATTCCCTGATGCTGGGTACTCTGCCACCAACCAAGTGGAAAAAAAAACCCTGTTTGAACCCCAGAAGATTCACTTAGGAACTTCTTCCAGAGGGGTACCCCAACTCTGTTACCACAAGAGAGCTTGAAGAAGAAAAAAACCCTGCAATCTCTGATAGGTGAGCTCTCAATCTTAGGCATGCACACAGACTTCTTCTGATCTTCCAGAACACAAGGATCAGATCATAGTCTTAAAAAAGGAGATTTTATTAACAAAACAAAAAGATACACTTGGCAAAGCAGACTTGGTTGCAAGATGTTATAGAGCAACTAAGAAAAACAGATTAAAGCACCAAGAATTGCTTCTCTGGGATTCACTTTAGTTACAGTGTGTGTGTGTGGGGGGGGGGGGGGGGGGGCACATGGTCTCAGCAAAGAGCAATTTAATCAAACTACAAAACAAAATAAAAGAATCTGACTGCATCTCATTAAACATTCCCTATCACTTGCATATCTATATCTTCAAGGTCCAGTCCATTTCAAGGCATGGGTATTCCTATTCTAGACATGAGTATTCCTTTTCTAGGCATGAATGTTCCTGCCAGATTCAATTCATCCCCTTCCCTCTCCCCCTTCCCCTCCCCGCATCAGTTACTGGTTTGACTCCCACAAACAGACGGTGTTTCCTTGATGTCTTTAGCATCCCTTATATATTGTCTACACATGCCAAAATTATCTTTTTTCTTGACTGTGGAATGATGGCTTTTTGGCTATCTCTTACTTTCTTGTTTAAAAACTACCAATGTTCATTCCGATTTTTTTTGTCTACAGTTTTTCGCCTAATGAAATTCATTCTCTGCTCAGCTTTGGGAAATAAGCAAGAAAAGCAGAGTTTGGCATCTAGAGGTTCCTCCTTTTCAACAACACAACAACAACAACAACAACAACAAAACAGATCAAGCTCCCACACAGTAACCTGGGACAATTACACACAACCTGCTGAGCAACCCTACGAGGCAATGCTTCCCCTCTCACAAGCCCAGAGTCTGACTGCAGCAAAGACACTTTTAGTAAAAGGAAGGAAGGAACTTTATTAAGGTGGGAAACCATGAAAAACAGGGTTCGTACACAAATACCTTGGGCAAAAGACCCGCCTCAAAGGAAATGAGGAACAGAAAGTTCAACTACTAAGGGTACGTCTACACTAGCCCCCTAGATCGATCTAGGGAGGCTAATGAGGGCGACCAGAATTGCAAATCAAGTCCAGGATTTAAATATCCTACACTTGATTTGTATGTTCCCGGCTGGTCGCTAGTTTAGAAATTGACTAGCCCAAAGTAACTGCCTGCGTCTACACGCGGCAGTGAAACAGGATTCCGATTTAAAGCCCCTAATTCGAATTAGCTGGTAAACCTCATTGCAGGAGGAATACCAGCTAATTCGAGTTGGGGCTTTCAATCGGAATCCCGTTTCACTGCTGCATGTAGACGTGGGCAGTTACTTTGGGCTAGTCAATTTCTAAAATGGCGACCAGCTAGGAACATGCAAATCAAGCGTGGGATATTTAAATCCCGGGCTTGATTTGCAATTCCGGTAACCCTCATTAGCCTCCCTAGATCGATCTAGAGGGCTAGTGTAGACGTACCCTAAAAGTCTAACATCCACTGTAAGAACCTGCTGGGTGGCTCCTGGCTCAGCTCACCTCAGAGGGCGCACTTCTCACCTTATCTTGGGGTGGGAGCACAATCCAACATATGTGAAAACAACACGTTTGCTGTGGCCAAATCACAACACTTCCACTAAAGTTATCAAAAGCTGGTACAAAAGTGCCAACTTGACTGGAATATAAGAAACAATTTATACAACAAGCACCTATTTATGGCTCTAGCATGGTAACACAAATGCTAGTTGGTATAGATCCACGAGCTTTCATTGTGATCTACAAATGTGGTGCGTACAATCAAAGCTGCCCAAGCAGGTACCATCGGTTTCCATTTCAAACACTGGCAGGAGAGCAGGGCGGCTTTGGCTCTGGCAAGCCCCATCCCTGTGATTTGTGCTAGAGAGAAATGAGCAACAGAAATAGGAAAATTTAGAAACCGGCCGTCAGCTTCAGAGCAGCAGCGTGGATCAGGATGACGGATCCTCCAAACAGAGAAGGGCTCATCCCGCCGGGGAAGGCGACGCCTCCTCTGGTAGCTTGTTAATAAGAAAAAGTGGATCAGACAATGGATAGGAAATAATTCCACAGGGACAGAGATCCTAGAGCTAGAAACAGCTAGTGGAACTTGTTTATGCCAAAGTGACAGAGTTAATCCATTTTCCCTCCGCAGGGCACCCCAGCCTGGGACTTACCTGGGACATTCACCTCTCTGGAGATATATTTCCCCTGCTTCCTCCCTCTCTAGGCTGCTTGTTCTCTTACGTGAATCACTGGAGAGCCCATTTCACCCAAGCCAGCCCCAGAGACTCTGATCAGAGTAGGCCTGAGCAAAATATGGCCCGTGGGCCAAATCCAGCACGACAAGCCAGTGGATCCTGCCGCGGATGCTTCATGGTGCCCCAGGCTGGCTCCCCGCTTGCCTCACCTGGCCCACACACTGCTCAGAAAAGTGGCTGCAGAGCCATTTCTCTTTTAAAACAGTGAGCCTGGGGGAGGGGGAAGGCTTCAGACACTGGTCCCGCCCCCAGCACAATCCCATTGGCCAATCTCTGGCCTGAAATCGACCAGTGGGAGCTGCCTGTTTGAATAATAGGCAGCCACAGAACACCATGCTCCTTGCTCTTGGAGCTTATAGTTATTCACAAAGCACATAGAGCCCTGCAGTCTGTGTAGGGACAGGGCGGAGCGGGGCAGGCAAGGAGGCCTTTTTGGAAACGTGCTGGGCTGCTGGCCAGGAGTCACCCAGGTAATTCTCCTGGCCAGAGCCTGCCTCTGGCATCCCAGCCCCTCCCTTCCCCAATCCTGTGCCCGCCCACTACTTCCTCCCTACTCCACATACTCAAACCGTCTGATCCCCTCGGCTGTGTCTAGACTGCATCCCTTTTCCGTAAAAGGGATGCAAATTAGACACATCGCAATTACAAATGAAGTGGGGATTTAAATCCCCCCCGCTTCATTTGCATAAACATGGCTGCCGCTTTTTTCCGGCTCGGAGCTTTGCCAGAAAAAAGCGCCAGTTGAGACGCGGATCTTTTGGAAAATAAAGTCTTTTCCGAAAGATCCCTTATTCCTTATTTTCACTCAAATTCCCTCCCAGACCCCACACTCCTTCCTGCACCCCAATTCCTTACCCCAAGCTCCCTTCTGAACCCAATATCCATCCCAGACCCCGCACTCCCTCCAGTAATATCATAGAAGATTTTGGCCCTCGACCATTTTCCAAATTCTTGGAGTGGCTCTCTGTCAAAAATTACTGCCCACCCCGGGTTAGAATTTCTTATCTACTGCATTCTGCAGTCATGAGTACTCCAGTCATGTACTCCATGTACTCCAGTCATGAGTAATAAGGCCGTGAGTCTGTGGAACACTTGCTGCAGACAGCAGTAGTATTTTTTCTGATGGGTTTTTTAAAATGGCTTTAGGGTCAAATGGACAGCTGCGCAGAGAAGGGCCGTTCCCTTTCGTGTGAGATTTTGATATTGCAACATTTCGTTTTGTCCTTGTTTCTATCTATATGTACAAAAAAGTTCTTCCTAAGGGCTCCACCCACTGCCATAGGCTCCACCCACTGCAAAGCCACCTGGTAGCCCAGACTGGGCAGATATTACCTCCCTGCAGGAGGGCCAGGGGGTGGAGGCAGTAGCTCCTCGCTGTGCTCAGGGCTGCGACACTCCAAGACCCAGAGAGCAACCTCCACCTCTGGCTGCCTCGGGTCAGGCCTGGGTCACTGACTGCCCGGTGGTCCAGTCTCAACTCCTCCCCACCTCACCCCACCACAAGATTAGTTCAGCTGTGCCAGCTTTGGCTTCCTATGGAGGAGGGAGGAGAGGAGAAAGCCCCAAGACTCCGTGCCGGGGAAGCGCAAACCGGATCCAGCCTGGAGTCTTGGGGCTTTCTCCTCTCCCTCCTCCCTCACAGGAAGCCGGTGCAGGCGCGCTAATCTTGCGCAGAGGGGAGGGGGAATTGAGACTGGTGCACTGGGCAGGAGGTGGCCCAAGCGCTCCTGGCCCTGGCTCAAGGCAGCCAAAGGCAGCAGTTCCCCGCTGGGTCCCTGAGCATTGGTGCCCCGAGCGCAGCAAGGAACTGCTCCCCTTGCTCCTACCGCCTCCTGGCCCAGCCTTGGCCCTGCTCCAGTGGCCATAGGGGGGCTGAGAGGTTGGGGCTGACTGCGACCGGGAGAGGGATGGATGGCAGAGAGGTGGGGGGGGAGGCTGGGGCTGGCTGCATATGGAAAGCAACATGAGGGGTGGGGTGGGGTGGGCCAAAAGGCCAGGGCTGTGACCAGGGAGGGGGGGTGGCGGGACCAAGAGGCTTGGAGCTGGATGTGATTGGGGAGAAGGATGGGGGAGCTTTGGAGGAGCCAAGAGACTGGGACTGGCATGGCCCCTGCTCCCCCCCCCCCCAGCAGCCAGAGAGGTAGGGGGCAGAGAGGCCGGGCTGGCACGATCCCCAGCCCTCACCCTCCCATCCCCAGTGGTCGGGGGGAACCTGAGAGGCCAGGGCTGGTGCAGTCTGGGCCCTCCCCAACAGCCAGGTGGAGAGCTGGCCTTGTCTGCTGTTTCCCCTCTGCAGTGGTCAGGTCTGGCATGGCCCCCGGCCCCCCCCTTCCTGAAGGCTGGGTCTGGTGTGACCTCTGGCCCTCCTCTCCCCTCCACAGGGTCCAGAGGGGTAAGAAGCCAAGTCCCAGCCCTCTCTGGTAGCTGGGAGGAGAGCCATGTATACCTACCCACAGGGATTGGCACGGCCCCAGTGGCTAGAGAGGTGGGGAGCTGGGAGGCTGGGGCTGGTGTGACTCAGACACTTCCCAGCATCCGGGGGGAGTGAGAGGCCAGGGTTTCCTACCCCCACAGACAGGGGCATTGGCGAGTGTCACGAGTATGGGACATTGCCCCCTAGTGAAATGAAAACCAAAAATTTTGAAATTATTCACACACGGCCCTGGGGCAGTGCACCAAGCCGGCTGTCCCGGAGTCAGGAGCACAGGAGATCTTGGGATCCATGACTTTAGGCATTGCTATTGCAAAATTCTGATGAGAAAATGTTTCCTCAAGATTTTTCTGACCTGGTCTGGAAAAATAGCTGTTTGGTCTTTTCAGTGGATACGTGTATTTCCCCTGGGGCCTCGTTCTGAGAAGGAGGGTTGCTGGGTTAGGGAATGCGTGTTGAGCTTATAGTACAGAAGAGGGAAGATGAATATTTAGTGCTCCATTCTCCCTACATTTTCCTTTCTGAAATCAGCAGCACACAGAATTCACTGGGACCTGAAGCTGCTCCAAGACAGTCGTGACAAAAACTGGATAAATAAACAGAATCTATAGTGAAACCCACCAATTTCTCAACTGGTTTCATGTGACATGTTTGCCCGTTGGGGTTGCTCCTGGCTCTGCACTTCAGCACAGAGGGCAAGTCATTGTCAAAACAATGCAAAGGAAAAGTTTGTTTCTTACCAGTGTTGTTAACACACGTTTTATTCTTCTCTCCTATGGTACAAACAGAGGGTCAGTGACATGGGATCTGCCCAGGCTGAATTTTCAACTTCATTCTACTGTGTCCATAGAAACCTGGTAATTGTCAGACTGGATCCCACCAACAGGCTGCATCACCAGAAGCTGCAAGAAATCCCCTACTGGACAATTCTAGAACTACCGACTGTGACGTAGTGGGGGGGCTGTCTGCTCTGCAGCCCGGGGTTCCCCTGCGCTGTGATGTGCGATTCCCACTGACTCACCCACATGTGGATTGGCCCAGACACTGAGGGTGTGTCCAGACTCCATGCCTCCGTCGACGGAGGCATGTAGATTAGCCAGATCGGAAGAGGGAAATGAAGCCGCGATTAAAATAATCGCGGCTTCATTTAAATTTAAATGGCTGCCCCGATCTGCCGATCAGCTGTTTGTCGGCAGATCGGGAGAGTCTGGACGCGATGCCCCGACAAAGAAGCCTTTCTTCATCGACACAGGTAAACCTGGTTTCACGAGGCTTACCTGTGTCGATGAAGAAAGGCTTCTTTGTCGGGGCATCGCGTCCAGACTCTCCCGATCTGCCGACAAACAGCTGATCGGCAGATCGGGGCAGCCATTTAAATTTAAATGAAGCCGCGATTATTTTAATCGCGGCTTCATTTCCCTCTTCCGATCTGGCTAATCTACATGCCTCCGTCGACGGAGGCATGGAGTCTGGACACAGCCCTAGTCCCAGCCTGGGCAGTTAGCAAAGCTCTTCCCAGTGGGAGAGACAAAGGAAGGGAGGCGGAGACGAACACCTGGCTGGGGGCAGGGTCTGGAAGGGAGGCAGTTTCTGGCTGGGAATCATGAAGGGAACAGACTAAGCTGAGGGTTGAGGGGGGGCGATGGACCCAAGGGGTCCGAGGCATCCTGGCCCTGACTCCTGTAGCCACGTCACGTCTATGCTGTGCTGTAGCCTGGAGAAGCAATAAACCCTCTGTATTCTACTGGCTGGCGGAGTCTGTTCTGGCTGCTACGGGGGTGCAGGATCGGGGGGTCCCCCATGCGCCATCACAGTGGTGTCAGGGGTGGGATGCACTGCACCCCGTGGATTGAACTTCCAGCAGAAAGGGACAAGGTGCAACACAAGGAAGGGGCTTGCAAGAGCCAGGCATGCTGGAGGCAGAGTGAAGCGATTCCTGGGCGTCATGGGGCGCTGCAGCACTTGACTGGTGAGTCTACAACCTGGGGATCAGCGGGGAGATGGCCTACGCCCAGCTCCTGAAGGCAGACATTGTGGGGCTGTGCAGAGGAAGGAGCCTGGCCATAGGGAAAGCAACCAAGTCCCAGCTGATTACCCAGCTGGAAGAGAATGACCAGTCCAAGGGCCTGGATCCTGTCCCAGCGAGGAGCAGCCAGACACCTCCTGAGAGTGTCTCAGGCCCTCAGACTGGAGGGAGGGCTGGAGTCTTCCAGACAGATGTGGCGCCCACCAGGCCGTGCTCCATCCAGGGCAGGGTCCATCTCGGCAGAGCTGCGGTGGCTGGAGATCAAGCTGCGGATGAAGGAACTGGAGGTAGAGGACTGAGAGAGGCAGCGGCAGCATGAGCTGGCCATGGCAGAGCGGAGAAGCCAAGGGGCCCCGACTGTGGTGAGTGGCGGGGACCCGGGGAGGCTAGACACTTTGAGAAGCTCGTGTTGGCCCAATGTAAAAATGGGGATATGGAAAGGTTCCTTAGCTTCTTTGAGTGGGCCTGTGAACTACACCACATCCCCCTAGCGGACCAGCTGCAGCAGCTCAGGGGTGTTCAACCAACTGGAGAATCTGCAGCCGGGTGACTACGAATGGGTCAAAGAGGCGCTGCTGCACAAGTCTGGCCTGACCCCTGAGACGTACAGGAAGAAGTTCCGGGGGGTGCAGAAGGGGCCCAGGGAGATCTATGTAGATATGGCCTCCCACCTGGCGCATACTACTGCAAGTGGGTGTGCAGGGTTAGAGCCCAGACCGCAGAGGATCTGCTTAAGCTGATGATGCTGGAACAGTTTTATGAAGC
Source organism: Pelodiscus sinensis (assembly GCF_052426305.1). Taxonomy (NCBI): domain Eukaryota; kingdom Metazoa; phylum Chordata; order Testudines; family Trionychidae; genus Pelodiscus; species Pelodiscus sinensis. The sequence continues at coordinate 348,461,599 of NC_143052.1, read as the reverse complement.
GTGCCCGCCCAGCCCGAGGCTGTGGTTCAAGGACCGGAGGCCAGAGGACCCCCAGAAGGCCAGGAGACTGGCAGATGCGTTCACAGACAGCCAGTCCGGGTGTGAACGGGAGTTCTGGAGAGAAAGGGAATCGCGCAGGGACTGGTTCTCAGCTGAGCAACGGAGGAAATCACCTACGGGGTGAGCCCAAGAGGCAAGGAGCAGCCAGGGCCCGGATGGAGCTGACCCGAAGGGCCCTGCACGACCTAACCTGCCATCACTGCAGGCAAAGGGGCCACAAGAGGGCTTAAGTGCACCAGCCACCAGGACAGGTCCCCCAACCTAAGACTTTCCAGGGTTAACTAGCTGGAGCTGGGGGAAGGGCAGGCTGCCCTAGAGGCAGGGGCCAGCAGGCAAACCTCAGCTCAGAGTGGGGGGAAGGACGTTCAGTGCACCTCCCCTGGTAGATCCAACCTTCTGGAGGCAGATTTCTCCGTGTACCAGGTGAGGGCAGGGCAGCCTCTGTGGGCTCCTGGAGGTGGATGGCAGGGAGGTGACGGGTTTCTGGGACATAGGGGCAGAGGTGACGCTGGCTCAGCCTGAGGCAGTAGCCCCAGACCATATGGTACCTGACACTCAGCTGACCCTGAGGGGCATAGACAGGACCCCGTTTAAGGTGCCCGTAGCCCGGGTGTATCTGAAATGGGGGGGCTAAGGAGGGCCCCAAGGAAGTGGGGGTGTACCAACACTTGCCCATGGAGGTGCTGATGGGGAATGACCTAGAGGAATGGCCAGATGGATCCCACAGGGTCCTGGTCACCACCCACAGCCAGAGCCAGCGAGGGGCTGGCAACCCTGACCCGGGGAAGGGCTCCCTGCAGGGGGCTCAAGGGCCCATCCCAGCAGACACGGAGCCCAGCAGGGCTAGAGGCCCAGACCCAGGCAGTGGTGGGGAACAGGTCCCTGTTCCTGCCCCAGATGTGGAATTCCAGGCTGAGGTGCAGGCAAACCCCTCCTTACAGATGCTGAGGGACCAGGATGGCCTCCATGCTGATCAGCCCCTGGGGAGATGCTGTGGGAGTGGGGATTCCTGTATCGGGAATGGCTTCTCCCTGGGAAGGAAGGGGTCTGGGGCAGCTGGTAGTCCCCCAAAAGTATTGCTGCAAGCTGCTGTATCTGGCCCATTACGCCCCATTTGCGGGGCACTGGGGTATCCAGTGCACCTGGCTGAAGCTGCTCCGAAACTACTATTGGCCGGGGACATTTGCAGCTGTGCAACGGTACTGCTGGTCCTGCGACTCCTGCCAGAGGGTGGGAAAGGCCCCAGATGGGAGGAAAGCTGCTTTGAGGCCCCTTATAGAGGAGCCGTTCTGGAAGGCAGCAATAGAGATAGTGGGGCCTGTCGGTCAGGTCACCCAGATGGGGAACAAATGCATCCTGGTAGCAGTGGATCTGGCTACCCACTGCCCCTAGGCCATGGTTCTGTCCTCTATCGAGGCAGACATGGTGGCAGACACACTACTGGCCCTTTTCAGCAGGGTGGGGTGCCCCAAGGAGGTCTTCACGGACCAGGGGTCCCACTTCATGTCGGCCCTGCTCTGGTGCTTGTGGGAGAAGCACGGGGCCCGGCTCACCTGGGCGCCGGCGTATGACGCTTGGCCCAGCGGGCTGGTGAGGAGGTTCCAGGGGACCCTGAAGCAGGTGCTGGAGGCCTTCGTCCACTGGTATCTGCAGGACTGGGACAAGTACCTGCCCCCCTGCTGTCTGCACACCGGGAGGCACTCTGAGGGTCTGCCAGGTTCTCCCTGACTGAGCCAGAGTACAGAAGAGGGGAGGACCCCTTGGGCTTGCTGAGAGAGTCATGGAAGGGGGAGGCTGCCCCAAATGGAGCGTCGGGGATGGAGGATGTCCTGGCTTTCCAGGAAAGGCTCGCTGAGCTCATGGGCCCGGCCAGAGAGACCCTGGGCAGAGCCCAAGGGAAGTGAAAGGGCTGGTACGACCAGAGAGAGTGGGTCCACACTGGCCCCCTCAAAGCCGTGCAAGCAGCTGGACAAGGGGGAGCCAGCTCCTGCAGGGCAGCGCTGTGGCAGGACCAAGCCAAGGGGAGCGCCAATGTCACTGCTGCTGCTTTACCTGGCAGGGGGCCCAAACTTCCCCAGGTCACAAGCAGAGTGACCCCGCTTAGTCCACTCTCGGAGGGAGGAGAGATGTGACGTAGTGGGGGGGGGGGCTGTCTGCTCTGTAACCCGGGGTTCCCCTGCTCTGTGATGTGCAATTCTATTGACTCACCCACATGTGGATTGGCCCAGACACCTAGTCCCAGCCTGGGCAGTTAGCAAAGCTCTTCCTGGGGGGAAGGGAGGAGAGGGGGGCAGTGAAGAGATAAAGGAAGGGAGGTGGAGACGGCCACCTGGCTGGGGGGCAGGGCCTGGGAGCGAGGCAGTTACTGGCTGGGAAACATGAAGGGAACAGACTGAGCTGAGTGCTGAGGGGGCGATGGACCCCCTAACCCAAGGGGTCCGAGGCATCCTGGCCCTGACTCCTGTAGCCACATCACGTCTGTGCTGTGCTGTGTCCTGGAGAAGCGATAAACCCTCTGTATTCTACTGGCTGGCGGAGTCTGTTCTGGTGCTACGGGGGTGCAGGATTGGGGGGTTTTATCCTGTGTAACATAACTGTGGAGATTCTGTCTATATAAATAGCTACTTCTTTTCTTTTTTTTAATCTACTGGGCACATGACCTTATGGAAATCTTGCGGCAATGAGTCCCACAAGTTTACCCTACATTATCTAACAGAACATTCCCGTTTACTAGTTAAAATATGTTGCCTTCAGTTTATTCATGTTTTATGAGAAAGGGAAAATGGCGCTCTTTGATCTGACACTGTCTCCTTTATTATTATGTTTGTTTCCATCATGTTCCTCTTATGAGTGTCCCCTCTGCTAATTAAACCATTTCAGACTCACCTGTAGAAATCATGTAAACACTTTTAGAGCTAGTGTGATCAGATCCAAGCTAGTACCCTAGTGAAGGCTGCCCCATGGGTTCCCATAATCATGTTGTAAAATTTTCACATAATTCTCCATCCCACCACTCCTTAGGCTGTCTCACATAGATTGGCACTGACCTTCCCACGATGATGGCCTGGTTTCTGTCTGAGTTGGCCCAGCTTATTAAGAACCCAGTGACGTTGTTTCTCCCAACGGGCAGCACCTTGATTGCCTGTCAGTGAATGTCACCTGACGTGGTGTTGCCCATTCACCCAACTTGGTCACATCTCTCTGATATTCCTCACTATTGTCCCTAGCCCTGCTTGCCCTAAATAACGTGCCACCTGCACACTAGGCCACCTGCCTGCTCCCTGCCTGTAGCCTATGGCATAGCTGGGCCCTATCTAAGGAGACACAGCTGCTCTGCCAGGCCCTGTAGGGGGCGTGTGTGTGTGTAAAACTCACAGCGCTTTGGGGCCTTCCCCATCTCTAGTGAGCCCCTCACCATGGTGTCTAGGCACCTCTCTGTCCTCAGGGAGCGCTTGGGGCCCAGTGTCCGCCCACCCCGGCCTGAGCCTTTGCTAGCTGCAAGGGTCATGGCAGCACGTCTCCCTCAGCCCTGGTGGCAAGTCCAGCAACCCTCTTGTCATCTCTCACAGTACCCAGGGGTTTTAAATTCCCCACGGCAAACCGCCCCCCCCGCCCCCAACATTTCGCCTGTTCAGCCCAGTACTCACTGCCCAGGTACGCGCAGTTAAAGTAGCTGCAGGTCTGGTTTGTGCTCTGGAGGACGAATCCGTCATCTCCTTGGGACACGTTGAACATCTCATGGACTGGGATTAACACTTCCTCTTGGGATCGGTTGTATGAGAATTTACTGATATCAACACCGAAGCACGTGTGGATGGTGAAAAATGTGGAGGTGTCAGATGACCCCTTCTTGGCAAATTCCTTAGCCACTTTTTTGTTAAGAGAGGAAGAGGCAAAATGTCCAAACCTGATAGGATTTGATTCCATTCCCTTGAAATGATATTCAACATCGGGAACCCCCCGGTACACCGTCTGTTTGTACATCCCATCGCACTTCCCACGTAAGAGCTGCAAGGCTCTCGTCAAATAATAGTGAAAGGCTTTGAATTTGAAATTGACCTTGTATTCAGCTTGAGATTCCCAATTCTTCCTCACTTCCTCATTTAATCCTCTATTGAAGCGGTTAGTATAGGCGACTATGGCTATTCCATACTCATCCTGAAAGCTTCTGGGGAGAGGAATATTTCTTTTCACTTCTTCCCATTTATTTGTTGCGTTTATCCACACAACATGAAACAATGCGGAATTTGACTTTTCGTCTTTTAGCCATTCAGATGCACTTCTTTCCATTTCTTCAGCACATCCTATGTATTGGTCATCAAAAGCATGAGGCATCTTGTCTAGTGCCCTCTTTGTTGGTGCCTGGGAGAATAATGGGACATATGGTCACGTTAGCATTGGTGTTACAATAGCACTGAGAGGTCACCCCCAAGAGCAAGGCCCCTTTATGCTCAGCCCTGTACAAGCACACTAGGTCTATGTCTACACTCACGGGTTCTTGCGCAAGTAATATGCAAATGAGGCTAAGCGTGGAATATTGCTGAGCCTCATTTGCATACCTAATGAGCCACCATTTTTTTCAGAAGAGGCTCTTGCACAAGAAGGAGCATCTACACTGCCCCTTCTTGCGCAAGAAAAACCCTCTTGCGCAATGCCATTCTTCCTGAAAAGTAATAGGTGTAAAGAAAGAGTTTGTGGCTCGCAACAGGCCTGACAGCTCTGAGCCAGCCTGCAGCTGCACCTGATTCACTACACCCCTAAAATGAGCCAGTCTGCCGCTCCCACCCAGCCCTCCACTGCTTCCAGGGAGCAGTCAGACAGTTCCCAGGAACCTGCCAGGGGCCGAAAAAGACATGCACCTTCCTGGTCTGGTGCGGAGATTCTGGACCTCATTGAGGCTTAGGGTGACAAGACCAACCTCCAGGATCTCCACACTAGACACAGGAATGTGGACGTCTATGGGCTGATGGCCAACAGCCTGGCCACAAAAAGATACATCCACACCCAAGAACAGGTGCGGATGAAGGTAAAGGAGCTCCACCAGGCATATGCCAGGACCAGGGAGGGCAACTCCTGCTCCGGGGCAGAGCTCCACACCTGCCCTTATTTCACAGACATAGACTTAGACTGCATCCTGGGGGGCAAGCCGCACACACACACACACACACACACACACACACTCCCACCCATGGCACACAGACATCTTCTTTGATAAGATAACGAGCCTTGTGGATAAGGGAGAAGCGGTGGATGTCATATACCTAGACTTTAGTAAGGCATTTGATACGGTCTCGCATGATATTCTTATTGATAAACTAGGCAAATATAACTTAGATAGGGCCACGATAAGGTGGGTGCATAATTGGCTGGATAACCGTAGTCAGAGAGTTGTTGTTAATGGTTCTAAATCCTGCTGGAAAGTGATAACAAGTGGAGTTCCTCAAGGGTCTGTTTTGGGACCCGTACTGTTCAATATCTTCATCAATGACGTAGATATTGGGATAGAGAGTACGCTTATTAAGTTTGCAGATGATACCAAACTGGGTGGGGTTGCGACTTCTTTGGAGGATAGGGACATAATTCAAAATGACCTTAGCAAGTTAGAGAAATGGTCAGAGGTAAACAGGATGAGGTTTAATAAAGAGAAATGCAAAGTGCTCCACTTAGGAAGGAACAATCAGTTCCATACATACAAGATGGGAAGCGACTGTCTAGGAAGGAGCATGGCAGAAAGGGATCTAGGGGTCATAGTGGACCACAAGTTGAATATGAGTCAACAGTGTGATGCTGTTGCAAAAAAAGCAAATATGATTCTAGGTTGTATCAACAGGTGTGTTGTAATCAAAACTCGTGAAGTCATTCTGCCGCTCTACTCTGCACTAGTTAGGCCTCAGCTGGAGTACTGTGTCCAGTTCTGGGCGCCACATTTCAAGAAAGATGTGGAGAAATTGGAAAGGGTACAGAGAAGAGCGACAAGAATGATTAAAGGTCTAGAGAACATGACCTATGAAGCCAGGCTTCATGAACTGGGCTTGTTTAGTTTGGAAAAAAGAAGATTAAGGGGGGACATGATAGCGGTTTTCAAATATCTAAAAGGGTGTCACAAGGAGGAAGGAGAAAATTTGTTCCTCTTGGTTTCTGAGGACAGGACAAGGAGTAATGGGCTTAAAGTGCAGCAGGGAAGGTTTAGATTGGACATTAGGAAAAAATTCCTAACTGTCAGGGTGGTCAAATATTGGAATAAATTGCCAAGGGAGGTGGTGGAATCTCCCTCACTGGAGATATTTAAGAACAGGTTAGATAGACATCTGTCAGGGATGGTGTAGACGGAGCTTGGTCCTGCCTTGAGGTCCCTTCCAGTCCTATTATTCTATGATTCTATGACATGCCCACAGTCTCGGGGCAGCACCCACTCCTGGGGACATCTGGGCCCACTGGCCAGAGCACACATGGCCTTGCTCCAAGCACATCGCCTGTGACAGAGCTGAGAACGGTTGCTGTTGGCTCACAGATGGGGATAAGGCTTCAGGAACAGTGTTCCCTGGGATGACTGACCATCTCTCTTTATTCTCCACAGCTGCAGCAGCTGCAAAAGGGGCGTTGACTACTTGGGACAGCCTCCTGGCCCCGAGGCTTCCGCAGGCGCCACTGTCCCATAGATGAGTTCCACCGGCAGCACCTGTCAGCACTCCAGTCCCTGAAGCAGACCAACCACGGAGGAGAGCTGGTGGGAGCGGCTTGCACAGGGTCGCTCCATGTATGCAGATGTGCCCTCCTTTGTCCTGCTCCTGCTCCAGCTTCTGCGCCCGCTCCTGCTGTAGCTCCTGCTCCCACTCCCCCTCCCGCTTCTCCCTCCATGCCCTCCCCATCCAGATGTGGATACTGAGGCCCCTGCTCCCACGGTGGTGAGAGCAACAAAGCCAGGCACGACTCCCAGCCCCAACCCTGAGTCTTTCCTCCCCCTTCATCCCCCTTCCAGCTCCCTCCTCCAAGGTTCTCACCACCCTCCTTCTTCCACCCTCTGTCCTCCCCTCTCCCAGGTTCTTTTCCCCCCTCCCTCCCCAGTTTAATTGACCCCACATTAAAAATACAAAGGTTTTAGTTTTTCAGAAACAAATGTGTCCTTTATTTTTTCATTCAGAATGGGGGGAAGGAGGGAAGGGAGGGGTTAGTGAAGGGATGGCAGTGAGGGGAGAAACTTTCCCTCGGGGCCTCCCAGGGTATGTCTACACTAGAAAGTTAGTTCGAACTAACGGACGTTAGTTCGAACTAACTTTCCTATGCGCTACACTAGCGCTCCGCTAGTTCGAATTTGAATCGAACTAGCGGAGCGCTTAGTTCGAACTAGGTAAACCTCATTTTACGAGGACTAACGCCTAGTTCGAACTAGCTAGTTCGAACTAAGGGCTGTGTAGCCCTTTAGTTCGAACTAGTGGGAGGCTAGCCCTCCCCAGGTTTCCCTGGTGGCCACTCTGGCCAACACCAGGGAAACTCTATGCCCCCCTCCCGGCCCCGGACCCCTTAAAGGGGCACGGGCTGGCTACGGTGCCCGTGCCAGGTGCAAGCCTGCCAGCACCCAGCTAGCAGACCCTGCACCTGGCACGGCACAGAGCCACCCACCCGATGCCCCCCAGCCCACCCCCTCTTGCCGGGACCAGGCTGGCGGCTCCCGGGAGCTTGCCCTGGACCGCAAGAGGCGGGCACCTTCCTGGGCTAGTGCGGACATCGTGGACCTCGTCCACGATCTCCGCACTAGGCACAGGAAAGTGGCCGTCTAGGGCAGGAGAGCTGCCAGCCTGGCCACCCAGGACCAGGTGTGCATGAAAATCAAGGGGGTCCACTGAGACCCCCGACACTGAGCCCTGAGCTTACAATGGCCGTACTGGGTCAGACCAAAGGTCCATCTAGCCCAGTAGCCTGTCTGCCGACAGAGGCCAACCCTAGGGACCCTGGAGGGGATGGACCGAAGACAATGACCAAGCCATTTGTCTCGTGCCATCCCTCTCCAGCCTTCCACAAACTTTGGGCAGGGACACCACTCCTACCCTCTGGCTAATAGGACTCCATGGACCCAACCTCCATCACTTTATCTCACTTCTCTTTAAACTCTGTTCTAGTTCTAGCCTTCACAGCCTCCTGCAGCAAGGAGTTCCACAGGTTAACTATTTGCTTTGGGAAGAACAACAACTTTCTCTTACTAGTTTCAAGCCTGCTACCCATTCCTTTCCTTTGGTGTCCTCTAGTCCTTCTTTAGGGGAACTCAGGAAGAACTTTTCTGAATGCACCCTCTCCACCCAACCCCTGCTTTGAGAGACCTCTATCCTGTCCCCCCTCCGTCTCCTCTTTTCTAAGCTGAACAGTCCCAGTCTCTGTAGCCTCTCTTCATCTGGGACCTGTTCCCAACCCCTGATCATGTTAGTTGCCCTCCCCTCTCCCAGCCTTTCTCTTCCCCTCTCCCACCTCCTTTTCCCAGTCTCCCCCAGTTTTTTTCAATAAAGACAGAGTCAATGTTGGAAGAAACGTTATCTTTATTTTGTACATCAATAAGAAGGGGGGATAGGGAAGGGCAAGTGGAAGGAGGTGAGGGAGGAATGGGGTACGAGCCCCCGATGGGGAGGACTGGGCTGGCTCTGCGGGCTTCTGGGGGTGGAAGCTCTCCTGCAGCCCCCCAATTACTCCCTCTCCCCAGATGGCAGCCTGCGGCAAGTGCAGCCGGGCTGATGGCCGAGTGCTGTGATGTGCCCAGTGTGGGCACTCAGGGCACTCCAAGCCAGAACTTCTTTGCAAGCGGGGCACCCCTTAGAACTGTGTGTTCGGGGTGGGGGTCGGGACCCTTTAAGCGCAGCCCTCGGCTAGCCTGAGACAGTATCTCCATGCTCTAAGTCCTCCTCTGATGCCCTGCCGGCACTGCTTCCGGCCATCCTTAAGCCCTGTTCAGAGTCCACTCAATGTGGACTTACTAGTTCGAACTAGCAAAACGCTAGTTCGAACTAGTTTTTAGTTCTAGATGCGTTAGTTCGAACTAGCTTAGTTCGAATTAACTAATTCGAACTAAGTTAGTTCGAACTAGCGCTGTAGTGTAGACGTACCCCCAGATGAGCATGGCCTCCTGATGGGCCTGTCAGATGGCACCTATGCATGACTGCTCATAGGCCCTGTCTATGCGGTCAACCTCCACCCCCCACCCAACCTTCCCCTTCCTCTCGCACACGTTGTGCCGAACACAACACAGAGCCACCATATGTGGAATGTTGTGCTCCCTGAGGTCCAGACGAGTGAGGAGGCATCTGAAGCGCACCTTCAAACAGCTGCAGGCGCCCTCCACGACCATGCAGGCCTTGCTTAGCCTGGCATTGTATAGTTCTCTGGAGGGGTTGAGGTGGCTGGTATAGGGCTTCATGAGCAAAGGCTTCAGGGGATAGGCCGCATCCCCCACCAGGCAGACGGGCATGTCCACATCCCCGACCTTGGTATTGTGGTTGGGGAAGAAAGTTCCAGCGTGCAGCTTATGGAACACAGTAAGATTCCAAAACATACATGTGTTGCGCCCCTTCCCCGACTACGTGACATTTTGTCAGTGAACTGTCCCTGGTGGTCCGTCACAGCCTGAAGTATCCCTTGCAGTTGATGTATAGAGATGCCCGGTGGTCTGGGGCATGGATGGGGATGTGGGTCCCGTTGATAGCCCCCTGCAGTTGGGGAAGCCCATGTCGGCAAACCCGACGATGATGGTGTCCACATCTCCAAGGTGGAAGACTACGCAGTAGGATGGTGTTGATCGCCCTGACCTCTTGCAGAAGGAAACAAACAAACAGAATCACAGGGGTTCCAGGGTGCCTCTGAGTTCCCTCCATCCCCGTTTCTATTCCCCCTCTCTCCCACTCACCAGGAGCAACCCCCTGCAATCACACCCACTTCTGGCAGGGCTTGGTGAGGGTGGGACTGAAAAAAATCTCCCAGGTATGGGGTTTGCACCAGCCCCAACCCCCTTTCTCTAGGGAAGCCCACTCCGTCCTTCCAACCCGCTCCTAGGACAATAGCCTGAGAATGGCATACCTGCATGACCAGGACCCTGGCGGTCGATTTCCCCATGCCAAACTGGTTCCCCATGGATTGGTAGCTGCCCAGCGTGGAGAGTTTCCCGAGGGTGATGACAACGTGCTTCTGGAGGGTGATGGCATATCTCATGTGCGTGTCCTGTCACCTCAGGGCAGGGGTGAGCCACTCACAGAGCTCGAGGGAGGTGTCCTTCTTCATTCTGAAGTTCTGGAGCCATTGTTGGTCTCCCCAGCGCTCCAGAACATTGTGGACCCACCAGTCTGCACGGGTGTCCAGACGCCATAGGTGGCGGGGCACAGTGTCCAAGGCCAGGCAGCCGGGATTCAGCTGCAGGAGCTGCGCCCACACAAATCCGAAGAGGGTCTCCAAGGGCTGGATTCCTGCAGAGCCTGGAAGGCTACATGCAGAAACTGCTACATGACTTGCAGCAAAAGCTGCAAGAGCTGAAGACTGCCCGGAGGCAGCTCCAGATCCACAGCAAAGAGTGTTGTGGTGCCCTGAAGCAAAGCAACCAGAGCATGCAGAAAAAATGCTTGGCTATCCCTCAGAGAGGTAGGCAAGCAAGAAGGAAAACCTGAGAAACGGCTGTCCAGGGGTTCCCTTTAAGCATGAGCCTCAACAGCCACCCGAAGTAACTACTGACCTGATGCCCTGCCTGCACTTCTTCTGGGTGGCCTTAAATGCGAGTCAGCATCCGATCAATGCGGACACACTATTTCTAAATAGCTAAATTTCGATATGCATTTTGTGTGTAGACGCGCTATTTTGAAATAAGCTATTCCGGAAAATCTCTTCCTGAATAGCTTTTCCTGAAAGAACGGTGCAATGTAGACGTAGCCTAAGAAATGGTCTCTATCCCTCGGAGTCGAGCTCTAAACAGACAAGGCAGATGAAAGCTGGGAGAAAGGGATGGGACACATAAACGGACTCCTCAGGGTGTTGCTAGGCAATTGGTTCCACAATTTCTCTGTGTGTGTGCAGTGGATTTGTAGTTTCCCTGTAATAACTGAACAATGCTGTTTGCAGCCTCGGCCACTGAGGTGTTGTCAAGGCTGTTTCCCACTCTGGCACGATGCATACAGAAGTGGAGGCCTGCAAGAGAGCTTCAAAACCTTGACTCTACAAGCACTGGTTACAAAAACTTTCCCCCTCCCCCCAAATCCTAATATCCAGATTTGGGGGGAATTTGCTGCCACCATCAGGTGCTTTTTGATCCCCCCCAAAAAAACAAAAAGTGATGAACACTTGAAACCACCCCCCCCAAAAGAGCTTGAAAAAGAGAAGAGAAAAACAAGCTGCAGTCTCTCCTGGGAGGAGGCGGGTGCAGGGGACTCTCTCCTCCCACTGGCACCCTGTTCCCTCTCCCCACTCCCCTGTCCTCAGCCACAGATCTCCATCCCCAGCCCCCCTCTCTCCAGCCACAGAACCAAAAGCTTCAGTCTATATCTGCCCTTGGGGCTGGGGGGGAGGGAGGGCGCCGACTACATGGCTCGCCTAGGGTGCCAGTTGCTGGCAGCTAGTCTAGGGCCGCCCCTGGCTCTGAGCCAAGCAGGAAGAGGGCTGGGAGGGCAGGTGATCAGAAGATCTGTGGCAGGTTGAAAAAGGAACGCTCTAAGGAAAGGGAGGGAGATGCACCACTGAGCACCAACTCCAGAAAACATGAATTGCAGGAGCCTGAATTCAGCTGGAGCTGCTGGGTGAGCATGATGGATACACTGGTGACTGGTTCCTATACCCCAGGGCTCGTCTGAGCCTGGGAGACTCACAGGATTCCTGCCCAGGCACAGTAAAGTCACAGGGCCTGACACCCGAAGCGATGCACTCAGAGACCAGCGAGCTGTGACAGAGGGGTTTCTAGTTTATTAGGGACTTTGTTAGAATAATGGCTGCTATGTGGGAGTGGGGAGGGGGTAGGAAGAAAGGGTATGTCTACACTACAAAGTTAATTCGAACTAACAGCTGTTAGTTCGAATTAACTTTAATAGGGGTTACACAGGCAAACCGCTAGTTCGAATTTAAATCAAACTAGCGGAGCGCTTAGTTCGAACTAGGTAAACCTCATTCTACGAGGACTAACGCCTAGTTTGAATTAAGTAGTTTGAATTAAGGGCCGTGTGGCCACTTAATTCGAACTAGTTGGAAGCTAGCCCTTCCCAGCTTGCCCTGGTGGCCACTCTGGGCCAAACCAGGGACCCTCTTCTGTCCCCCTCCTGGCCCTGGAGACCTTAAAGGGGCACGGGCTGGCTACACTGCTTGTGCCAGTGCAAGCCTGCCAGCACCCAGCCAGCAGACCCTGCACCTGGCACAGCATGAGCCAGCCACCCGCTGCCACCCAGCCCTCTGCCTCTTCCCAGGACCAGGCTGGCGGCTCCCAGGAGCCTGCCTGGGGCCGCAAGAGGCGGGCGCCCACCTGGTCTAGTGCGGAGATCATGGACCTCATCGAGGTTTGGAGGGAAGCCTCCAACATCCACGATCTCTGCACTAGCCATAGGAACGCGACCGTCTACAGCCACATGGCTGCCAGCCTGGCCACCAGAGGCCACATGTGAACCCAGGAGCAGGTTTGCAAGAAAATCAAGTTGGTCCAGTGAGACCCCCAACCCTGAGCCCTGAGCTTAGAACATAAGAACATAAGAATGGCCGCATTGGGTCAGACCAAAGGTCCATCTAGCACAGTAGCCTGTCTGCCGACAGCAGCCAACTCCAGGTATCCCGGAGGAGATGGACCAAAGACAATGACCAAGCCATTTGTCTCATGCCATCCATCTCCAGCCTTCCACAAACAGAGGCCAGGGACACCATTCCTACTCCCTGGGTAATAACACTCCATGGACCCAGCCTCCATAAATTTATCTAACTTCTCTTTAAACTCTGTTATAGTTCTAGCCTTCACAGACTCCTGTGACAAGGAGTTCCACAGGTTGACTATGTGCTGTGTGAAGAAGAACTTTCGCTTATTAGTTTTAAACCTGCTGCCCATTAATTTCATTTGGTGTCTTCTAGTCCTTATATTATGGGAACTAATGAATAAGTTTTCTTTATTCACCCACTCCATGCCACTCATGATTTTATAGACCTCTATCATATCCCCCCTCAGTCTCCTCTTTTCTAAGCTGAAAAGTCCCAGTCTCTTTAGCCTCTCTTCATATGGGACCTGTTCCAAACCCCTAATCATTTTAGTTGCCCTTTTCTGAACCCTTTCAAAGGCCAAAATATCTTTTTTGAGGTGAGGAGACCACATCTGTACACAGTACTGAAGATATGGCGTACCATAATTTTATACTTCCTCTCCTCCTTCCTCCCCTGGCTTCCTCCTTCCAGTTCCCTCCTCCCAGGTTTCCCCCTTCCCTCTTCCACCCTCTCTCTTCCCCTCCCCCACTTCCTTTTGTTAAATAAAGAGAGTTTCTATTTTTGAACACACGTGTCCTTTATTTTTTACATCAGGAAGGGGGGCTATGAAGGGGTAATTGGAAGGAGGTGAGGGAGGAATGGGGCACGAGCCCCTGATGGGGAGGACTGGGGTGGCTCTGCGGGCTCCTCGGGGTGGAAGCTCTCCTGCAGGGCCTCCTGGATCCTGACAGCCCCCCGAATGACCCCCCCGGATGGCAGCCTGCGGCAAGTGCAGCCGGGCTGATGGCCGAGTGCTGTGATGTGCCGAGTGTGGGCACTCAGGGCACTCCAAGTCAGGACTGCTTTGCTGTCCCTCATCGAGTTAGACAAGCAAGCGGGGAATCCTGAGAACTGTCTGTCCGAGGTGGGGGTCGGGTCCCTTTAAGCACAGCCCTCGGCTAGCCTGAGGCAGCAGCTCCACACTCTAAGTCCTAACCTGAAGCCCTGCCGGCACTGCTTCCGGCCATCCTTAACCTCGGTTCAGGATCCACTCAATGTGGACATGCTAGTTCGAATTAGCAAAATGCTAATTTGAATTAGTTTTAGGTCTAGATGCACTAATTCGAATTAGCTTAGTTCGAATTAGTGCTGTAGTGTAGACATACCCAAAGGCAGGAAGGGGCACTTTAAGAGGGATGATGTAGCAGGGGGAACAAGGGCCATAGAAGGGAGGGAGCCAGGAGGGACTCAGATCCCAATCGAACTCCCACAGGAATATTTAGAAACCACCCTTGTTTACCTCTGTGCGAGGCAACGGGGGGCCATCTCTGTAAGCACACTCCAGGGCTGGTAGAGCCCATGGGAAGGTTCCATCCAACCTCCAAATGCGAATGGAAGATACCATCTGATAGACACTGATGGCGACTTCCACATAATGGGACTTCACAGGCTCCACGCCTGGGAGATCGCGCTGTATGGAGGACGCCATTTTGCTGGCATGTGTAGAACTGAACATATGACCTGCCCCTGGCGGGAGCTGGGTCGGACCAAGGACGTAGCAAAAGGCAGGACAGGGGGAGGTGGGAGGGCGAGGCTGCGAGAGAAGGGAAGAGCTGGAGGAGAGGGCTCAGCACACACGGCCAATCAGAAAGGGCAAGGAGAGCCCGGCAGGGCATGAGTGCGTGTGTCGTGCATGTCACATCACAGGCAGGCGTGACACAGAGCATATGGGGAATGGGGGTTGCAGCCATTCTGAAGGAAAAATGGGCCCTTTTTCCATAGGAATGTCTGTAAATAATCCAGGCAAATTTGACTCGAATCTGTACATTTGATTATAGATACTGCCAAAAGAACTCTAAAGGGTGGGAGTTCTATTGGAACTTAACTACCCCAATGAATAAAAAGGGAATGTAATTGTTGTACAGCTATGTAGAAATAGTGTAAGAAAGGTTCAGAGAGAATGTATGTGTATCAGTGTGTAAATATACATATATATAGTGTAAATAAATGTGGTTTTCAAGGTCCAGTAATCTTGTTTGTAGGTTTAAAACAAATTGGTTTGGTTTACTTTCAGTAAGACCATTTCAGTCCAAGTTGTTTAATAAAAGGTACAAGAAAACTGTAAGCATAAAGAAAGAGTTATACCCTATGCAAAGCTTAATGTGGCTAAGTAGTGTTGTAAACAAAGATTGCACATTTTCCTGTGATGTGCCATGTATATTGTAGAAGGGGTAAAACTGCAAACAAATTAAAATGCTGTGGAGGCTCCAGAAGCCACAACAGGTTGTAATTTCCTTTGTGATGCAAATGCCCTAGCTGGCAGCACAAAGAAGCTTTGCGGGTAATAGCTAAGTTTGATCAGCAAGCTACCTGAGATCAGAAAGTTCAAATTGTAGCCTTCCAGAAAGAAAGATGGGAAAAAGAAGTCAAACATAAAAATGAGAATCCAAAAGGATTTATGTTTGCACAATGTTAAAAGTGAGAACAGATACAAAAGGGGGAGCAACCTTTGGTGACAACAAGACGGAGTGTGCTTGTGGGTGTGTAAGAGTACATGAGTGTAATGTATATATCATATGCATATGATAAGTATTGATTGATCTATGTATGTTCAATAAATGTGGCATGTTGCCTTATCCCCTGAAAGAAAGAAAAAAAAGGAGGTATTAGTATTGCTATTTTAGTCCCAATAGGAGGTTGGGTATACTAGAAAATGTTTAAAATGTAAGCAGTCTTTTAAGAAGGCTCTCAGAGAGAAGACTGAGAAATTGGCATTTGTAAAGGATGTTACCCCTTTTGAACAAAATCTTGCAAAGGTTCGGGCATAGCCCTTGATCTGATCAAGTGTTAGCTGCTGTCCATACAATTTCAGACCTAGAAGACAAATTGGCTAACTACTTGTGGATATGTAAACCTTTGGCTCCAATGAAGAGGGAAGCAGCTGCAGCTTGACTTCTATGGAAAACCTAAAATGAGGTGTTCCTCAAATTGACTGACTATAAGAATGCAAATATGAAACTGCAAAAATGTAAAAGCCTCTGCTGCAGAAGTGGAGAGGTAGAAATGCATGTCCCTCAGTACCCAGACAGAGCTAGATTCCCTTAAGGATGGGTACTGAGAGTTAAAGCAACTCTCAGATTTTTCAGGAATATGCTTAAGAAAAAGGACCAGGAGGTATGAGGCTTAGTGAACAAGGCCACCCTCCTTGCTAAAACTGGTAATAGGCAAACTGGCAAATTGATTACATTGGCCCATTACCCTCCACCAGACAGAGAAGGAAATATGTTTTGACTGGAGTAGAGATTGTCTCGGGAATCGGCTTTGCCTACCCGACCCAATTAGCAACGGGGTTGTCAACCATCAAGGGACTAAACCGCTCAACAGCACTCCTCCCAAGACCCCAAATAATACAATCAGATAATGGCTCCCAAATATGCTCCTGGGAATACCATTGTAATTAAACATCCCAGTCTTGGAACACAGACACGTGTTCTCCAAACTTATAAGGGAAAAGGGATATGGACCACCTCAAGTTCTGTAAGGATGCCAATAACTATAACTAAGGCTTGGATTGTATCCAAGACCGGTTGACTTTGTGCTTTTTTTTAGAATCAAACTTGGTTGTGTGGCAGACCCCGATCCGAGCGACAGTATGATGTTTGGACTCAATGTAAAGTTCCTTGTGGCCACAGCAGCCTCTGCCGTTCCCAGACACCCTTTCCAGAATGCCATCCAAACTGGCGCCATGGACTGTTGGACGTGTACACTGCTGAACTTTTCCACGGGACTAGGGATTGAATTTGTTCCCCTAAACATGAACAGCTAGTGGAACAAGAGCAACATCCTCAGATGGGGACCAGCCTGGTTCAACGACAACGAGCCCGGCCACCAGGATCTTCGGAATGGCTCTGGGAAAGGAACTTGGGGGTGGCATGGACAATGGCAACCTACACTATGGGGTCAACCTCTGGAGTATATAACAGGAACCTCCAGGGAAGCGTATAAATTAAAAGTCTGGGATGTCTATCCCAGTGCAACCCACCAAAAACCCTTAAGGTGCTGGGGATATAACATCTCCCAAGGTGGCACACCACTGTCTAGCAATGTTACCATTATTCCCCTAAACTTCAGTCATTATTCATTATTCCTAACACCGGTCCCAAACCAGTGTGCTAGGGCAGAGCTTTTTGCAGCAGATCAGGTCCTACAGGACTTGCTGCTTGCCTTGCATTGCACAGCCGCTAATGATAGTTACTGTGCTACCCACCATACCCCAAAGAAAGGACCCACTGGAACAGGGTGGTATAAGGGACCCTGCTCCCCTATTCTAAAGGAAGAGCCAGGACTCTTTTTCATTTGCAGGCAGAAAGCCTACAAGTATCTGCCACTGAATTAAATAGGGCGCTGCTCACTGGGGCACGCTGCCCCTGGGGGGCTCACTGTATACCCCCACATTATGGCTCCTGGTCTCACTAACCTTGGAAGTTTCCTGCACCGGATGCCAAGAAGATTCACCCTGAACCCCCTTATAGAACGCCCTACAGATTTTTCACCAGTTCACCTGCACATTCCTGCCTGGCTTGGAGTAGCTGAGTTGGAGAAGGCATTAGTGAATAGCCTTAGATGCAGTTTTAGCCCAGCAGGGGGGAGTTTGTGCAATAATTAACCAATCTTGCTGCTTACAAATTAAACAAGATGCATTCGCTATAAAGGGCGCTGTTAAAATAATACACGCTGTAACTGAGAACGAAAAAGCCTCATAGCTAGATTGGCTAGCCCAACACCTAGGACTTTCGTTAAGTCCATTCCTTCACTCTATTGTAAATACTATATTAACCATTTTACTTGTTGTAATTGTATCCTAGCAGCTGAAATCTGAGGTGTAATAAGCTCTCCCTGTAAACTTCTTGGGGCGCGCCCGTCAGTCTCACCTAGACTGCCCACTGCGACGGGGCCTTGTGTCTCAGCAGTTGAAGACTTGGGTGTAACACACACACATGCACTGCCCTGACCATCAGCTGACATGTGCACACGCCAGCAGCTGTTCCCAGGGTTCCCCAACCATGGCCCCTCATAGTGGCAACTACTCCCAGGATTCCTCAGCCCCACCCGCGGGGCGGCACCTGCTCCCAGAGTTCCTTGCCCCTGTCCCCGTGTGGTGGCAGCTGCTCCCAGAGCTATCTACCCATAGGTCATTGGCCTGGCAGGTTGCCACCAATCAGACTGGCTGGATCCCAGCCAGTCTGAATGTCTGGGGCCAGGGCTCTCTGCTCTAGCAACATCAGTGGTCCTGCTGGACCAGGGTCCCAGACGAGAGAAGTTCAACCTGTATCATGAACACAGGTGTTGCTATAGAAAGTATTCAGGGTGATGTTTCCTTGCTGTTCTTTACAGCAGCCAGCACATACGGCTGCTCACTGTTACCCTCCTTGACCCTTTCTACATCCAATTTCTGTTACTGTCTCTCACACACTGCACACAGTGATTTTTGTATAGCCTTTGCATGACCTACAGTGCCTAGTCACACAAGGTGCTTTATCTCCGATTGTGCTAGAAAAGGACGGGTCAGTCTGTTGTGTGTCACACTGGGACAAAGCTTAGAGAAGCAATTACTCAACACCGCAATGGTGGTGTACAAACTCCACCCTGATTAACCAGAGGTTAATAGGAGCCTGCACCCCATTAGGCTGCTGGGGAGGAACCCAGCTGCCCAGCTGTGACAGCAGCTCCACAACAAGAAGCAATACAGAAGTCGGAGTACCACAACCCCCAGCCTCACTCCAATAACCTTGACACTCCCTCAACTCTTTTTTGGGTCAGAACCCCTACAGTTCTAACACCATGACATTTCAGATTTTAAAAGCTGAAATTGTGAAATTTATGCTTTTTAAAAAATCCAATGGCTGTAAAACTGACTGTGACGGAGCCGGCAGGCTCCTCATCTCCAAACCGCCGGCCTCCCACAGCAGTGAGCGCCCAGGGAGCTCTGGCGGCGGCTGGGGCTGCACACTTGGGAGATATGGCCCGGGACGCGCCGCCGGAGGCAGAAGCCAGCGGGGAAATGGCGCCTCGGCCAGATGCCGGCACAGGCGCTCTGGCATCTGGGGAAGAAGCCGGCAGGGGAATGGCGCTGAGGCCAGACACCGGCGCAGGCGCACCAGCGCTCGCAAGTACCCGCGGGGGGAATCCACCATAAGGGGGGGGCGGGGGCGGAGGTACCAGCGGGGATGCACCCTGGAGTGGGGCAACCCCAAGGGTGTGGGATTTAAAATGGGCCAACCTCCAGATGGGGGGTGGGAGGAAGGGAGCTTGGGGAGTGTCCGGGTTCCAGTGGGCCGAACGCCTCCGGGGAAAAGAGTCCAGAACGGGACGCGGTCGAGTTATAATGAGTTAGCCCCGGAGTGAGACGGGGTGAGTAAGAAGAAGCCCAAGGCAGGGTTTTAAGCCTGTGGGTCAGTGCGTTTTGGGTGGCATCCACACTGACCACAGGAGGTGGAGAGAAAGAGATCTCCCCCTCCCTAAGGCCCTGGGCTGGGACCCAGAGGTGAGGGCAGGCCCGGGTCCCCCTAATCCCCACCCCATGTTGGGAAGGCGAGGAGTGCTCCGAGAGGTGCTAGGGCCTCAGTGAAGTCTGAGTGGGACTGGGGGTTGTGAACAATAAACACTTTGGACACAGCCCAAGCGTGGGTGTAATGGACTAAAACAAAGAAAAAGGGGCAGGGAGCCCCAGGGAGGGGACAGGACCCTCTCACACTCACCACAGTGGACTGCGACTTTGATACGGCGCCAGTGATGGGACAGCCCAAGAGGCCTTTGTAGTGGAGTGAGGGGAGTGGAGGGGAGAGAGGGAGACGTCTGCAGTGCCTCCCTGGGCAGTAAAACGTTCAGAGACCTGAGGAGAACAGGAAGGCTCCTGCAGGGTGAGGAGGGAACCTGAGTGGGGCAGAGCTTGGTTTACAGAAATTGTTCTGTTCCTGTGGGATCACGCTGGGGGGTCAGGGGAAGCCCTGCGGGTCCAGCCCTGACAGAAGGCTGAGGCTGGAGAGGCTGAGGGGAGACAGGCAGGGAACAGGCTGTGGTAGGAAGATGTCCAGGAAGGCAGCAGCAAGGAGTCTGATGGAGCCGTGCCCTGGCGCCCAGTCCAGTGAGAGGCTGCGTCCCCCGACCAGGCACTGGGGACGGTGACGAGGGGCCCTGATTAGACAAAATCCATCAAAGCTGGTCTCAGTGAGCTAGGCCCTGCCTCAGCCCAGAGGGCTGCACCAGACGACCTCGCGAGGTCCCTTCCAGCCCTGCACGTCGGTGGGTCTAAGGCAACCTGGCACCCAACACAGCCTTGAGCAAAGAAAACCCAGAGAGCTCCCCTGGCAAGGCTCAGGCACTTACCTGGGCGGTTCCCAGCCAGGTTTGCAGGCAGAAGTATGTGAAGGGGATCAGCAGAGACCTCATGGTGGTTCCAATTCCCCCCCATGCAGCTCTGGGAGAATCCACCAGGAAAGTCAGTGGAGTTTTGGGGGGGAAAACATCACAAAACTAAACAGTGTCCTGCTTGTGTCCCTGTGATCTGCTGAGCCACTCAGGAACTGGGAAGTCTCCCCTCCTCGTGGGGGCGGGGAAAACTTTGCTCCCTGCCCACTTGCTGGAACAGCGTTCTGAGTGGCTGCCAACCCAGCAGAGCAGGGGGCGGGGTAGCCAGGGACAGTCCAGTATTTGAGCTTTCTGTTTGGGAAACAAATTGAGAAAATATCAATGAGAAAATAGAACTGTCCAGGATTGTCTCAATAAGATGGAATGCAGATTGTGATGTCATGTCAAGCGTGTGCGGTATTTTTGTTGAAACCTTCTGGCAACTCTACCTCTGAAAGATGGTGCCCAGAAACACCCCGCCATCCCCAATTGCATGGCCCCCCCTCTCTCTGTCCATCCTCCATGTCCTCAGCCCCTCCCTTGCCCCCTCATAGACTCCCATGCCCCTTTCTCAACCTGGCCAGGCATCTAGCTGCCAACCCACTGGTGCTGTTTCCTTTCTGGTTAGGTTGCCTGTTTGTAGAGTGGGTGGGGGGTATGTGGGGATGGGGGGTGCAGTAAAGGGGGATGGTGGGAGAGGGGTAGATAGGAATGGAGGCAGGGGGTAGGCAGTGTGGGGATGGAAGAGGAGGGGTTAGGGAAGGATGGGGTGTAGGAATGGAGGAAGGGTAGGTATAGGCAGTGTGGGGAGGAAGAGTAGGTGTAGGAATGGAGGCGGGGTGATAGGGATGGAAGGATGGGGATTGGCAGGGTGGGAAGGGGAAGGAGTGGTTGTAGGGATGGGGGTGTAGGAATGGAGGATGGAGGAGGGGGTAGGAGTGGAAGTGGAAGGTGGGGGCTGGGAACCGTGGAGCTCTGGGCACCAGCTCTTCCCCCTTGCCCGCTACTGGGCTGGGGGCTGTGGGGAAGAGCAGGACTGGAGCAACCTGGCCCTGGAGTCCAGGACCAGGGCGGGGAAAGAACTAGGGCAGGCATGGGGGCTGTGAAGGGTGAAGAGCTGGGGCTGGTGCAGCCTGGGCCAGGAGCTGGGGGGCAGGAAAGAGCCGAGGCTGACACTCCTGTGGATAAGGGAGAAGTGGTAGATGTGGTAAGCCTAGATTTTAGTCAGGCATTTGACCCGGTCTCACATGGTTTTTTTACCAATAAACTAGGCAAATACAATTTGGATGGGGCTACTATAAGGGGGTACATAGCTGGCTGAGTAGAGAGTAGTTATCAATGGCTCACAGTCATGCTGGAAGAGCATAACAAGTGGGCTTCCGCAGGGGTTTGTTTTGGGACCGGTTCTGTTCAATATCTTCATCAACAATTTAGATATTGGCATAGGGTACGTCTACATTGCATCCCTAGTTCGGACTACGGATGCAAATGGAGACGACCGAAGTAATTAATGAAGCGGGGATTTAAATATCCTGCCCTTCATTAACATGATCTTGCCGGTGCACTAGTTCGAGTCCCTGCCAATTCGAACCAGGAAGTGCGCACCGGGACGCGTTAGTTCAGACTAAAAAGCCCTTAGTCCGAACTAACGTTACTTCTCAGAAAAAAGAAGCAACGTTAGTTCGTACTAAGGGCTTTAGTCCGAACTAACATGTCCCGGAGCGCACTTCCTGGTTCGAATCGGCAGGGATTCAAACTAGCGCGCCGGCGAGATCATGTTAATGAAGGGCGGGATATTTAAATCCCTGCTTCATTAATTACTTCGGTCGTCTCCATTTGCATCCCTAGTCCGAACTAGGGATGCAGTGTAGACGTACCCAAAGAGAGTATGCTTATTGAGTTTGAAGATGATACCAAAGGGGGAGGGATTGCAAATGATTTGGAGGACGGGGTCATCATTCACATTGATCTGGACAAGCATTGCAAGATGAAAGTTTTAGTCTCCAAAGCAGAGCTCTATCATGAGCCAAAGCACAGTCTGACCGCCTGCCTAGGGGTGAAGGCAACACAAGAACCTGCAATGAGGTTAATGAAGAGTAAGACTAGAAAGAGGTTACTATACCTGCCTTCCCGAGTGGCTGTGGTGCCCTGGCAGGCTGCTGACCCAAGCTGCAAATACAATAGCTGCAACTGCTTCAGCTGCAAACATTTACACAGGAAACAAAAGCTTTCCTCACCCCGCAGCTAAGAAACGTCTCTGTTCTCTTTCACTTTCACAATTCATTCTCTTTAGCAATAAGGTTTTGATCTAAATCCCAACGATGCGATTGAAAAGATCATGCACCACACTGGCAACCGGTGGAACTCCTTGCCAGAGGATGTCATCTGGCCTGGCTCTGCTCCCTGGGTCATGTTTGTTTATTTTCCAGCCACACCCAGGCTAAGTCTAGACTGCAGGGCTATTCTGGGACACTGGAGGTATTCTGGAAAAGCTATGCCGCATCCAAGGAACAATTTCTGAAAAAGCGGATGCGTTCTTCTCCATCCCTGTAATCCTCTGAGGAAGAAGAGGAGGAGTTTCCGAAATTTGGACCCATGTAGGCTACTTCTAGACTACCTGTGGCTTCCGAAAGAAGATGTGCAAATTAGTCATGAATTTGCATATCTTCTTCTGATCTCTTTTTCAGAGGAGTTAAAAAAAAAGGAATCTAGATGGGAGTTTTTGTGTGAAAACCCCCTTTTTCGAAAGAACCCTGTAAACCTCATGTTTGAGGAATAAGGGTTCTTTCAAAAAAGGGGGTTTTCATGCAAAAAACCTCATCTACACTGTTTTTTGGTTGGGGGGGGGGGTTCGAAAAAAACTCTTCCAAAAAAGGGATCGGAAGAAGATATGCAAATTCATACTTAAGTTGCAAGTAGTCTAGACGTGCTTGTAGACAGGCCAAATTTCAGGAAATCCTCTTCCTAAAGAAAAGTGGGAAAAGATATGCAAGTTGCATATCTTTTACTGACTTTTCTTTGCAGTCTAGACATAGCCCCAGTGAAGAATTCGGCATCCAGCTGAAGCTGCAGGAGGAATTTTGGGACGCAGAAGGAAGTTATCCAGCTGGCAATTCCACAGACTGACCTACAGTGGGTAGCATGTTACCTGGGGGACTAGCTCTCTGGCAGCTCCAGAGAGAGCAAAGGATGCACAGGATTGCAGGAGAGTCTGTGCGTGCTCTCCAAGATTCCTCTTCACTGACATCCACAAAGATCTGGTGGCTGCGCACGGCACAGAAGTGGTCAGGAAGTTGCTTCATTGGCATTCCGGGTGCACTGTAAAAAGAAACAGGATGGGGTGGGGGAGGGAAGAACGTAAGCCAGCTAGTCAGAATTAAGGTGCATCCCCTTACAAATGATCTGAGGAAGTGGTCCTGGCCCAAGAAAGCTCATCACCTAATAAATCATCTTGGGTATGTCTACACTAGCCCCCTAATTCGAACTAGGGTGGCTAATGTAGGCATTCGAACTTGCAAATGAAGCCCGGGATTTAAATATTCCAGGCTTCATTTGCATGGTCCCGGGCGCCACCATTTTTAAATCCCCTTAGTTCGAACTGACTGCCCGCGGCTGCACGCGGCAATCAAAAGTTAATCCGAACGAAGTCCTTAATTCGGATTAACTGTTAGACCTCATTGCAGGAGGAGTAACAGTTATTCCGAACTAAGGACTTAGGGTATGTCTACACTACAAAGTTAGTTCGAACTAACGGACGTTAGTTCAAACTAACTTTCATAGGCGCTACACTAGCGCGCCGTTAGTTCGAATTTAATTCGAACTAACGGAGCGCTTAGTTCGAACTAGGAAAACCTCATTCCACGAGGATTAAGCCTACTTCGAACAAGCTAGTTCGAATTAAGGGGTGTGTAGCCCCTTAATTCGAACTAGTGGGAGGCTAGCCCTCCCCAGGTTTCCCTGGTGGCCACTCTGGCCAACACCAGGGAAACTCGTCTGCCCCCCTCCCGGTCCCGGACCCCTTAAAGGGGCACAGGCTGGCTACGGTGCCCATGCCAGGTGCAAGCCTGCCAGCACCCAGCCAGCAGACCCTGCACCTGGCACGGCTCGAGCCACCCACCCGATGCCCCCCAGCCCTCCCCCTCTTCCCGAGACCAGGCTGGCGGCTCCCGGGAGCTTGCCCGAGACCGCAAGAGGCGGGCACCCGCCTGGACTAGTGCAGACATCGTGGACCTCATCCACGATCTCCGCACTAGGCACAGGAAAGTGGCCGTCTAGGGCAGGAGAGCTGCCAGCCTGGCCACCCAGGAGCAGGTGTACAAGAGAATCAAGGGGGTCCACTGAGACCCCCGACTCTGAGCCCTGAGCTTACAATGGCCGTACTGGGTCTGGCCAAAGGTCCATCTAGCCCAGTAGCCTGTCTACCGAAAGCGGCCAACCCTAGGGACCCTGGAAGGGATGGACCGAAGACAGTGACCAAGCCATTTGTCTCGTGCCATCCCTCTCCAACCTTCCACAAACCTTGGGCAGGGACACCACTCCTACCCCCTGGCTAATACCACTCCATGGACCCAACCTCCATGACTTGATCTCACTTCCCTTTAAACTCTGTTCTAGTTCTAGCCTTCACAGCCTCCTGCAGCAAGGAGTTCCACAAGTTGACTCTTTGCTTTGTGAAGAACGACTTTCTGTTACTAGTTTGAAGCCTGCTACCCATTCCTTTCCTTTGGTGTCCTCTAGTCCTTCTTTATGGGAACTAATGAAGAACTTTTCTGTATGCACACTCTCCACCCAACTCCTGCTTTTAGAGACCTCTATCCTGTCCCCCCTCAGTCTCCTCTTTTCTAAGCTGAAAAGTCCCAGTCTCTTTAGCCTCTCTTCATATGGGACCTGTTCCCAACCCCTGATCATTTTAGTTGCCCTCCCCTCTCTCAGCCTCTCTCTTCCCCTCTCCCACCTCCTTTTCCCAGTCTCCCCCAGTTTTGTTCAATAAAGACAGATTCCATTTTGGAAGATACGTTATCTTTATTTTGTACATCAAGAAGAGGGGCTAGGGAAGGGTAAGTGGAAGGAGGTGAGGGAGGAATGGGGCACGAGCCCCCGATGGGGAGGACTGGGCTGGCTCTGCGGACTTCTGGGGGTGGAAGCTCTCCTGCAGCCCCCCAATTGTCCCCTCTCCCGAGATCGCAGCCTGTGGCAAGTGCAGCCGGGCTGATGGCCGAGTGCTGTGATGTGCCCAGTGTGGGTACTCCGGGCACTCCAAGCCAGGACTGCTTTGCAAGCGGGGCACCCCTGAGAACTGTCTGTCCGGGGTGGGGGTCGGGACCCTTTAAACACAGCCCTCGGCTAGCCTGAGACACCATCTCCACGCTCTAAGTCCTCCTCTGATGCCCTGCCGGCACTGCTTCCGGCCATCCTTAACCCCGATTCAGGGTCCACTTAATGTGGACATGCTAGTTCGAATTAGCAAAACGCTAATTCAAACTAATTTTTTAGTCTGGATCCGTTAGTTCGACTTAGCTTAGTTCGAATTAACTAATTCGAACTAAGTTAGTTCGAATTAACGTTGTAGTGTAGACATACCCTTAGTTCGGATTAACTTCTGACTGCTGCGTGCAGCCGCGGGCAGTCAGTTCGAACTAAGGGGATTTAAAAATGGCGCCCGCCCAGGAAGATGCAAATAAAGCCCGGGATATTTAAATCCTGGGCTTCATTTGCAAGTTCGAATGCCTACATTAACCACCCTAGTTCGAACTAGGGGGCTAGTGTAGACATACCCAAGTAGTTTTTAAAGTGCTGCATAGTCCTGTCTTTTGTTTCTCCCCTGCAGTGCAGGCTACAGGATTCTGCTGCAAGCCAGGCTGGATTAAACCTTATGTGCCCCTAGCACAGCATCTTGAAATGTCCATATGGCTGTGCCCAAAGCTGCCCTCTCCATGTGTCCTGTCTGGAGCCTCGGGAGTCCTGTGTGGCCCACCCTGCCGCCTGGCCTGGTTCCAAGAAGGCTGCTGTGACTTTTGAGGAAAACATGCATCCGCCAGCCAGCTGTTTGCTGCCACCCCCCAGACCAGTCAGCCTCCAGCTGTTCTGCCACAGCGGCCTCTGGTGGGAGAAAGGCAGCACGTTCGCCTCAGAAAATAAATTTCTGCCTCCTTTATCTGACAGCTAAAAAAAAGCCCGCTAGAAATTCACACACTTGGCAACCAGTGGGCAGCATTACGGCAGGCAGGCAGCTGCCGCAGGGGAAGAGCTGGGTTGCCAGATGGCTGAACCAAAAATACCGAACACACCTCCCCCCCCCCAAAAAAAAATACCGGGGAAAAAATTCTGTTGAAGAAAAAAAGGGGGGAGACCCAAGTTGTTGAGCAAAGAAAAAAAAAGGTCTCCAAGACTTATTAAGCAAAAATAAACAAATAAATAATAAAACAGCATTCAAACAGCATGTCCCCTTTCAGAGTGAGTGCAGTTAGAATAGGATAGGAACAGTAGAGAGGTTGAGCACTAAGATTCAGGAGAGGCATTGATTCCCCATGGTCTTTTTGCCAGCAGTCATTTTGTGCTGGCAGCCTTGCGGAACCAGGTAAGCATGGGATCTGGGGGAGGAGTGTTGGGGGCCGGGGTGGACTCGGGGGGGAGGGGAAGGGAGGCCAGGCGCTGAATGTTTGTAGGGTTGCCAGGTGCCCAGCATTTTCGCCTCCTAGCAGGGAAAAAAATCAGAAAATACTGGACATTTCATGAAATTTTTTACTGGACAGGAGATGGAAATACCAGACTGTCTGGGTGAATACTGGACACCTGGCAACCCTACTGGGAGACAGCTGTGCAGCTTTGACATTCCTCAGCACGGAGAGCTCACGGAGCTACAAGGGAAAGGAGCGCAGGGATCAGCTCTGTCTCCCACAACACTGCCCTGCAGGATGCTCACCCACATGGCTTGGCTTTGTCAACAGGGGGGTAGCCATGAGGCCATCAAATGTCAGCAGTGGGAGGCCAAAAAACTAGTTTGACTGGTTTTCACTTTTGACGGCTTTTGCATGTTGACAGCACTTTTATCACCAAATCTTCCCAGTGTAGACACGGCCTTCAACTCCCACCTCATTTACAGCCCTCCCTGGGGTCCCCTCAGGCCGCACAGGCTATGCCTGGATTGCAGTTGTTTTGCAGAAGAAGAAATGCAAATGGAGCTCTCATTTGCATATCTCGCACTCTCGTTTGCAAATTCTCCTCCGATCCTTTTTGTGGAAGAGCTTTTTGCAATAAAAAGCCCTGTGTAGATCGGGCCTTTTGTTGGGAAAAACCCCTTTTGCACAAGAACCTATAAACCTCATTTTTGAGGACTAACGGATCTTGCGCAAAAAGGGTTTTTTCCGACAAATGGCCCCGTCTACACAGGGCTTTTTATTGCAAAAACTTTTTCTGCAAAAAGGATTGGAGGAAGATATGCACAGGAGAGCGTGAGATATGCAAATGAACACTCTATTTGCATTTCCTCTTCCACAAAATAACCGCAGTAGCCACGTCGATAGGTACAACACATACAATCAGTGGACCACTGGGGCGCCGCATAAATTTTTACGCGTGTAAAGCATTCCGGAGCCCAAAAAGTTTGAGAAGCGCTGGTTTAGACTATTCATATGCATGCCTGACTTTTGTATTCCAATGTATGAGTATTGGTTCTGTCCTTGTATGCCAAGTATTTGCTTCTGGCAGATGTCAACAAGTCTTAACCACCTAGGCTACCCTGTAAACCACATTTTGTGAGGAATAAGGGGTCTTTCACAAGAAGGGGTTATTCCAACATTTGGCCCTACGTAGATGGGCCAAATATTGGAAAAACCTCTTCTGCAAAAAAAAAAAAAAACAGAAGAAGATATGCAATTGCAAGCATCATTTGCATAACTTCTTCTGGGGGGAAAAAAGGGCGATGTAGCCGTAGCCCTATTGTGGAAGGGCAGATAGTCAAGTGAATTGGAGTACTTGACTGACTTTGGACCTTAAGTGGTGGAATCCACATCTAAGGAATTTTGCTATGAGCCTGCAGACCAGCAGGCAGGCAAAAGCTATTTGACTAAAAAAAGGCATGGACAAGTGACTTGCTCATGTGACAGACTCCATTTTGGAAAGTATTTCACACAGCGAGAACAATGGGATTCCCTCCACATGGGCAAGATTATAAAAAGGGCCCTGGGGGTTCCTCCATCTTTGTCCTAACTCCAGAAGCATCTTGGCTTTGAATTGAGCCTGGAAGGACCCTGTGACAGACCGGGCCGTGTCTGGGCACAGCTGAGGGCGCCCGCTCAGGGCGAATTGCTCAAATCTGGGGCTCCTTACACCCCAGACTGGTGACCTCTCCAAACAGGCCACAAACCAGTCCCACAGAGCGCTTCAGCAACCTGCCTGAAGCCTCACGAGCAAAACCCCTCCGACACCCCAGCAATATCTGTGCCCCAGATGGCCCCGGGCCTATACACAGGTGGGGGGGTCCTAGCACCCAATCCCACCTACCCCGAACAAGTTCTGTCCGGTTCCAAGAAACCAGCCACAGATCTCTGGTCAATTTACCCTCTGGATCTTACCCACAAATCACGCTGGGCCAATCCTTTAGAATCTATAACTAAAGGTTTATTATGACAAGAAAGAAAATCATGAGAGTAAGGTTGTTAAAGTACAGTACGTTACATGCACCGAATCTCCCAGTTCTCGATGCAGGCTCTAGCAGAGATGTTACAGCTGCTGGCTTAAAAGTTCTTATTGCACATCCTACGATCAGGATGGGTTCACAGGTCTTCCAGGCTCTTCGATCCCTGCAATGCTGCCTCTGGGATGAAGTGCTGAGCTGAGAACAAAATGGCACCAACCACATGGCCTCTTTATACCTCCTTCCTGGCCTCTTCTGGTCTCAGCCGGTCACCTGGTCCTCAGCCTCTCTCTGCTGGCAGCTCTTAGGTGTCCGCCCTCATGCTTTAGGTGTGTCTTTGGCCCATCAAGTGCCATTGTTCTACAGGGCTTCACTACTCAGCCTGTCCATAGCAATGCTTAACCACATTCAGAGAAATATTCAGCTTCCACACAGATTACAGATTCCTACCTACACACACAGACATTATATACTCACATAAACGGTGTACACAGGATCAGAAAACAACAAGCTCCCATTCAATACCCCACATGGCTCCCTTTTATACCAATTTCTGGGGCCAACACTCCCACCTAGGGGTGCAGCAGCGATCTGGCTGCTTCCCTCCAATTCGGTAATGTGACAGACCCATCCTAGCAAAGGAGGCATTCCAGAGACTTTTAGGACAGCAGTTTATTCCATCTTGGCTAAGAGTCTGCACCTGCTTCCCCCCTCGCCACCAGCGGGTCAGCTCCCCAGAACGGAGCAGGCTGGGACCAGCACCGCCTGGCCGATCTGGAGCAGGGGCTGTAGAGGGCCAGAGGGGCTGTTTGCAGGAATGTTCTTCTCTGCCCCTCCACGAAGACATCCCTGTTCAGAAAGTTCAGAAAGTTTGTCATGAGTCTTTAGGTGGTTGCCCAGGGCAGTGCTGGCCAATAGCTCAGCTGCACACACTGTAGGACCAAGAGCCCCGAGGCTCTCTCTGAAGTGGGATTCACAGCAGGGGCCATGAGATGCTGGGAATATTGTAGGCAGTGTGGGTGAGCAGGCAGGCTCCGGAGCACAGCTCCCAGGAACAATGAGGGACCCTTTATTGCCTCCTGCAGAGAAACTTCCTGGAGCGAGCTGCTTGGGGCCTGGAGCTATTGGAGCTGACAGGCTAACGGTCTATTCCCCTCCTTTAGGGATGTCTCCAGTCACTGGGTCTGGCGGCTGCAGCACGTGAGTTTGTTCCAAGGGAAAGTCAAACTACAGCCTGACAAGGGCAATGTGACCTCATCCTGATCAGCCCGGGAACAGAGGGTCCTCCCTGGCTTGTGATGGCGCTGGGAAAACCCCGCCCCCTTTCTGGGAATCCAACATGAAACTGCCCAGGCAATAAGTGGGTGTGTCCTGCCCACTTGCCAACCCAGTGTATCCCCTCACAGAGGCCCATAGGAGACAGAGGCAGGTGCTGGGCAGTTGTTCACCCCCCCCCCCCCCGGATTCTGTTCATGCCACGTAGCAGTGATTTCATGGGACACACAAAGCCACGACCATTAGCAAGGCTTCAGGTCAGGGTCTTTAACACCATCCTCTCCCACTGGGCTTCGTGACAAAGTCCGGGAGCTTGGAATAATATGAATAATAAGGTATTTAGATATAGGTGAAGGCCAAAAAGTTTGAGAACCACTGGTGTAGAAATACCGGTGTGCAGTGTTAGGAAAGTCACTGTCAGAGACAGGTTCACATCTGTAGGCGGTGACTGATGAGAGCAGGATCCGGGGGGTGAAGAGGAGGCGCCAGTCACATGAACCTTCCCACCCCCCCCTCAGCCTCAGGACCCGCCTCTCCCCATCCCTGCCCACCAAGGTGGCGTGGGGGAGTGGCAGGTTATGGGCGGTGGGTACGCTAGGCAAGGGAACATTGCCTTCCCAAACCACCAGCCTGGCCCCGCCCACTCTCTGCCCCCAGAATGCCTATTGTAGGTGTCTCCCCACCTCCCCATGGTGCTGGGGAGGCTGCAGGGGCAGGGCTGGGGGAGGGGCTGGGGGCTTGCCCTACTTTCTACTGTCACTCACCGCCCATGTAGCAGGGCTGGGGGGCCAGCACTGGCAGCATGTGTCTGCCCCCCTCCCACACTCACCAGCTGCATTGCTCCTCTTCCTGCTGCAATCCTTCCCCTTCCCCTCTGGAACAAAACAGCTGGAGTTGCCTTACTCCTTTTTCCCATGATTGCAGGGGGTGGGGCTGGACCCTTGCTGCGGGAGCCAGGAGCCCCCACTACTCCCACACAGTTGGCTGGCCCTTCCCACCTACAGCATCTGGGGCAGGTGACCCCCTCATGCCTCTCTCCCCCTCTTCCACACACACACTCCTGGAAGTTGGTTAAACAGGAGTGAAGGGGAAATGCAAAGCACCGGCTTAAATTACACAGCTCTTTGGTTTTTCTGTTCCCTTCCTGTGTATTGCAGGGCATGGGGCCTGTCTCTTGTGGCTGAGATGTAGAGATAAGGAACATTTTAAGCAGTTTCCAGACATCATCTCTGAAGAATCATCCCCTGATCCTTTGTTGTTATCTCTGTTGGTTACTCTGGCTTTTTTATAACTTCCCCTAGAGCAAACATCTTAGCACCCACTCCGCTGTCACCCTGGAGTGTCTGCAGCCTGGAAGCCAGCCAGCAGAGCCATAGTAAGGGCAACTGGCCTGGAAAATGTGTTGCTGGAACAAAATGAAACTTTGGCCTTAATGTAGGAAGTGGGGAGCCAAGGGAGGGCAGTGAGGGAGAAAAAAGCAACATAAACACATGATCAAAGTGCAGAAGTCAGAGGGGAAGGACAGAGAGGGGGTGTTAGATTTTCGAAAGCTCTGAGAAGGATGGAACAGTTGCTTACCTTGCAGTCACTGTGATCCTTTGAGTCTTGTTTTGTGTCAGGCACTGGTAGTCAGGCCTAGTGGTTAGTGTAAGTGACCTTTTATCACAAACGACTGTTTGTCTTGATGGCAAGAGACACTGGGGAGCCTAAGGGTGCTGCTTGGGACTCTATGGTAGGGCTGGTACCGGGACCCAGGAGTTCCCATTTGTTATCAGCTCAGTGACACCTACTTTGAGACCACACCATCAGTTTAGGGTGTCTGGCTTGCCTTGTGACAGTCTCCCTGAGGTCGGCATGCACAGTCATGAGCTGCTCCAGACAGCGCAACAGTCTACAAAAGCAGGCGGCCGTGTAGACGGGACCGTTTTGCGCAAAAAAAAAAACCCTTTTGCACAAGAACCCTAATTCCTTAAAAAATGAGGTTTACAGGTTCTTGCGCAAAAGGGTGGGGTTTTTTGCTCAAAATGGACCCGTCTACTTTGCTTTTTTTTGCACAAAAAGCTCTTCCACAAAAAGCATTGGAAGGGAATATGCAAATGAAGCGTGAGAAGTTGCTAATGAGCGCTCCATTTGCATTTCCTCTTCCTCAAGAGGGAAGCAGTGAAGACGTACCGCTAGTGTGGTTCGCTGTCCCATGTAATGGCACTTAGTCCACTTACAGCGAGAGATAAGAACAAGGGAGCTCTACAGCCTAAGCTGAGAACCAGCTGGTTTTATAGCTCAAGCTGTCAAGACTCCTACCCTAGGCTCCACAGGTCCTATGTTCAAATCTGCCTGGTGGTAGTTATATTTGCGTAGATATTCTTACAACTAACGCTATTGCAATGGTTGCTTCTGGCAACCAGCCCTGTTCTTGTCAGATTCTGAGAAGGGGCCTGCTTCTTGTTCACAACTTCACTTGGCTTTATATTAGCAAGTTTTGACCATTACTGTCATCCAGGCCTCAGGCCTCATCCTAGGCCTCTGCCACACGGCCTCTCTTCTTACTACCACAATTGTTTTAGGGAGCGCGCAAGGTGTGGCCAAGTCATGAAACATCTCAAGTCAACTGTCACTCGCTCATGTGTTGAGAAGTGCCCCTCTCCCTCACACACAAAAATGTCCATGAATTTGAACATGTTGAGCGTAGAGAAGGACAAGTTCATCGAGGAGCCCCATGCAAAAAGAGGAAGCTAGATAAAGTCCATGACAAACTTTCTGAACAGGGATGTCAAAGATTCATGCAAAGCCCACAGTTGAGCAAAAACCAAACTGCCATTTACAACAGGTGTCGTCTTCAAAGAAACCACCAAAAAAATTGCCCCCAAATCTGCTCCTTTTCAAAGACAGCACTGCCGTGCCGGAGCTGTGGCAAGAAAGCCTGAGGGTTTAGTGGCTACCTGTATGGCAAAACCGTTAAAGCCACAGTAAATGCTCCCTTTGTGAGCACGGTATGGGAAGAGCATACCGACCCCAGTGCCACGAGTCAGCTTTTACTATCGTTTTGTGAATGCTGACGCAAGGGAAATTCACGCCGGTGTTTGAGCTTAATTGACATGGCTGAACCCCGTAATGCTGAAAATCTCAAGGCAACTGTCAATGACTGTTTGGAAAACAACCAAAACAAGTGCCCTGTGGAGAAAATTGTGGGATTTACATCGGACGGGGCATGTGTGATGCTAGGCCAAAGGGGAAGGTTTGATGCTCCCCATTTTTTTCATGCTTTAAATTCATTTCTTATTGCAGGAGGCCAGAATGGCAAACCCGACGTGCTCTCCAGCGAGGGAAACACTTTGGTGATAAGGCAGAACCATCGGAGTCCTCCACCACCCCGAAGCCCGTTTCACCAAGGTACTAGGGCACCTAGATCTGTGAGGCACCTTGTAAAATCCTCCCTACTGAGCAACCAGATTGGGCCTCAACAGATGTCACCCAGTGCAGAACACACTGCGGGCGCGTGAGAGGGACCCAAGGGGCTACATGCCCTCCCATGGGGGTGTGGGAGGAGCAAGGGCCCAGTGTCAGTGGGGGCCTGGCTCCCTCATACTTACAGGCAGTTGAGGGGGGCGGGGTGTGGAGCATGCCTGCCGGTCATGTCATTTGGGGAAGGGTCAGGACCCCCCCCCCCATCGCCCTCAGCTGGGAAGCAGCGCAACATGGCCAGCAGCCAAGGGAGTGGGCTGGGATTACATCTCGCTGTTCCCTGCCCCCCACCCCCGCTCCCTGTTACTGGGCCTGACCCACATTGCTAGTTCCCTAGGCCTTGTTGCTCAGGGGGAGAAGCTGGGAAGAGAGGCAGGGAGGGGCAGAGCAATGGGAGGAAGAGGTGGTCGGGAGTGGAGCAGGGGTGGGAAGAGGTGGGGCAGAGGCAGGGCGTGGGAAGAGGTGGGGCAGAGGCAGGGCCTGAGCCGGAGGCGAGTTGTTGTCCTTGCCCTCTCCTGATGGCATGGGAGGAGTTATGAGGGGGGTGGCCTTGTGGCCTTGTGGCCATTGTCCCCCCGTGTCCTTCCTCACCAGTTGCCCCAGCCCAACCCAGGGCTCTCTGTTAAAAATGGGGTACTTCTGTTTAAAGGCCACGTTCATGCCACCAATGGGCCCCCTCGCAATTATCCTTATTATACACCATGACTTACCTCTGGCCCGCCATTTTGGGCTTTACTACTCCATAAAACTGATCACACAACACTTCGGTGGCCCCAGTGAACGCCCCATGAGATCAGACAGGCAAAGAATGTTGCCACACCAAAGTCCCCCATACTAAGCACCAGCTGCCTGGATTCCCCGGCCTTCTCCTTCCCGACCCTCGGAATCCAGAGCAGCGGATTTGATTGTAGAGCCCCATAACTCCCAGAAGCACCCCGCCATATTAGCTCTCATAGACTTCCTGTCAAGGTGCCCCACTTCACCCAGTTCCCACATTAAGGCAAACGGTTGTTTAATTCAGCAGCACATTTTCCAGGCGTGTGTGCTGGCTGAATTTCCGTTTACAGACGCATCTGTGTAACAGTTTTGAGACTCAGGGAGTCTGCAGGAAATGAAGAGACTGGGGCAGAGACACATCACAGAATTGTTTGTTACTCGTTTCTCCTTGCACCAGCAAAGGCCTGGTCTACACTACAGACATAGGTCACCATAAGCCGCATTAAGTTGCTCTATTAATGAATGTGC
Source organism: Pelodiscus sinensis (assembly GCF_052426305.1). Taxonomy (NCBI): domain Eukaryota; kingdom Metazoa; phylum Chordata; order Testudines; family Trionychidae; genus Pelodiscus; species Pelodiscus sinensis. The sequence continues at coordinate 348,426,627 of NC_143052.1, read as the reverse complement.
CTACACTAATGAATGTCTCTTCTGCTGATCTGAGTGGCCTGTAAAGACAGCTTCTGTCCTTCAAATGGTGCAGCATTTGATTCAGCATCCACGGGTGGACATGGGCATAGTATAGACATGGCATGGTGTAATTCAAATGAATTGGCCTCCAGGAGGTATCCCAGAATACTCTGCTGAGACCGCTGTAGAGAGCACTTTCAACTCCACTGCACACCAGCCCAGGTACACAGGAAACAGCTGATCCCTTATTAAAGCCCCCGGGAATTTGAGAATGTTCCTTTCCTGTTTTGATCATGGTGGACCACTCACCAGCACAGCTGATCGTGGGGTCTCAAGGCAGGGAGTCCCCAGAGTGGTGGATCTGATTGCTGTGTGGGGAGAAGAGTTGATGCAGGCAGAGTTCCGATCCAGCAGAGGAAACGCTGACCAAAATCGCACCGGGCATGGGGCTCTTTTGGGCAAGATCTCAGGTATACATTGGCCTGGGAATGTGGCTGGTTCTTTGGGATCAGAAGAACCTTTCCTGTTTTGAAACAATTCCGCTGTGTAGGAAAGATAGAAAATATGGCAAAAGACCAGCTTGGCTTAACAAGGAGATCTTGCACGATCTCAAAATAAAAAAGGAGTCATATAAAAAATGGAAACTAGGACAACTAACAAAGGATGAATATAGGCAAGCAACACGGGAATGCAGGGGCAAGATTAGAAAGTCAAAGGCACAAAATGAGATCAAACTAGCTACAGGCATAAAGGGAAACAAGAAGACTTTTTATAAATACATTAAAAGCAAGAGGAAGACCAAGGACAGGGTAGGCCCACTGCTTAGTGAGGAGGGAGAAGCAGTAACAGGAAACTTGGAAATGGCGGAGATGCTCAATGACTTCTTTGTTTCGGTCTTCACGGAGAAGTCTGGAGGTGTGCCTAACGTAGTGAATACAAGCAGAGAGAGGGTAGGTTTAGAAGATAGGATTCACAAAGAACAAGTTAAAAGTCACTTAGGAAAGTTAGATGTCAGCAAGTCACCAGGTCCTGATGAAATGCATCCCAGGATACTCAAGGAGCTGATAGAGGAGGTATCTGAGCCTTTAGCTATGATCTTTGAAAAATCATGGCAGACAGGGGAGATTCCAGAAGACTGGAAAAGGGCAAATATTGTGCCCATCTATAAAAAGGGGAATAAGAACAACCCAGGAAACTATAGACCGGTCAGTTTAACGTCTGTCCCAGGGAAGATAATGGAGCAGGTAATTAAGGAAATCCTATGCAAACACTTGGAAGGTAATAAAGTGATAGGGAATAGCCAGCATGGGTTTATGAAGAACAAGTCATGCCAAACTAATCTGATAGCTTTCTTTGATAAGATAACGAGCCTTGTGGATAAGGGAGAAGCGGTGGATGTCATATACCTAGACTTTAGTAAGGCATTTGATACGGTCTTGCATGATATTCTTATTGATAAACTAGGCAAATATAACTTAGATAGGGCCATGATAAGGTGGGTGCATAATTGGCTGGATAACCGTAGTCAGAGAGTTGTTGTTAACGGTTCTAAATCCTGCTGGAAAGGGATAACAAGTGGAGTTCCTCAAGGGTCTGTTTTGGGACCCGTACTGTTCAATATCTTCATCAATGATGTAGATATTGGGATAGAGAGTACGCTTATTAAGTTTGCGGATGATACCAAACTGGGTGGGGTTGCGACTTCTTTGGAGGATAGGGACATAATTCAAAATGACCTTAGCAAGTTAGAGAAATGGTCAGAGGTAAACAGGATGAGGTTTAATAAAGAGAAATGCAAAGTGCTCCACTTAGGAAGGAACAATCAGTTCCATACATACAAGATGGGAAGCGACTGTCTAGGAAGGAGCATGGCAGAAAGGGATCTAGGGGTCATAGTGGACCACAAGTTGAATATGAGTCAACAGTGTGATGCTGTTGCCAAAAAAGCAAATATGATTCTAGGTTGTATCAACAGGTGTGTTGTAAGCAAAACTCGTGAAGTCATTCTGCCGCTCTACTCTGCACTAGTTAGGCCTCAGCTGGAGTACTGTGTCCAGTTCTGGGCGCCACATTTCAAGAAAGATGTGGAGAAATTGGAAAGGGTACAGAGAAGAGCGACAAGAATGATTAAAGGTCTAGAGAACATGACCTATGAAGCCAGGCTTCATGAACTGGGCTTGTTTAGTTTGGAAAAAAGAAGATTAAGGGGGGACATGATAGCGGTTTTCAAATATCTAAAAGGGTGTCACAAGGAGGAAGGCGAAAATTTGTTCCTCTTGGTTTCTGAGGACAGGACAAGGAGTAATGGGCTTAAAGTGCAGCAGGGGAGGTTTAGATTGGACATTAGGAAAAAATTCCTAACTGTCAGGGTGGTCAAATATTGGAATAAATTGCCAAGGGAGGTGGTGGAATCTCCCTCTCTGGAGATAATTAAGAACAGGTTAGATAGACATCTGTCAGGGATGGTGTAGGTGGAGCTTGGTCCTGCCTTGAGGGCGGGGGCTGGACTCGATGACCTCTTGAGGTCCCTTCTAGTCCTATTATTCTATGATTCTATGATAACCTGTTTGGGTTTCGAGAGCTCGATTTTCATAACTTCTCGTCAGTGCAAGGGGTGGCACAGGCTGGCACACAGGAAAAGCTGGAGTGTCTAGGACAGGAGTGGGGAATCTTTTTTGAGTTGGGGGCCACTGACCCAGAGAAAAATCAGTCACAAGTGAGAAGCAAAAAAAAAAAAAAAAAAAAAAAAAAAATCCTCACAGACGTGGCCCCAAACTGAAAAGGAGAAAGACTCTCCCCACATTCCTCTCATACACCAGAGCCTAGGCAGACCCAGGCTACTACATTCTGTGTGCTCCAGCCCAGTTGTGGGGCAGAAGGGGGGCTGGAGTACCAGTGTGGGGCGGAGGAGCTGAGCCTTGGGGGCTGTATCCAAGCAAGTCGGGGGCCAGACCTGAGAGTTTCCACCCTTGGTCTAGGGGATTGATTGTGAGACTTCTTGCTGGCCAGTGTGGCGGACAGAAGTGCTCTGGGTGACTGGTTTGGTGCCTTATAATGAAGGACCCCAGGCTTGGGCTGTAAACAGCCCTGTCTCTAAGCAACTCACCCTGTTTTGACCCTCTCGGCAGTGACCCCGGAACCCGTCATATTACAGCATGCGGAAGTCCTGCAGCTACTGCTCGTCATCCCGTACCCCCCTTAACAATGTGGCCCTACCAGCCGGTGCTTGTTTCCTGTGTCATGGTAACACATAAGATGTGAGGCGTTTGTGATGCTCACAACAACAGGATACAGCAGAGCGGGGTCCATGCTTTTCCTGCTATTGCAGCTGAAGAGGTATCCCAGGCTTGCCAAAAAAGGCACAGAAAAGACTTGCCTGGTTTGTCATTGATTTCAGGGAGGCAGGGAAGGAGGGAGGTAAGAGCGTGATGAGAGGCTAATGCCATGTTCCCATAATCACCTGCACCAATGTTTTGGTCCCATAAGGCACTGCAAGCCCAACCCAAAATTCAACATGGCTACTCATGCTGTGGAACAGCTACCCACAATGCAGTGCTCTCTGTAGCGACCCAAGTCCTGATAGTGAGGATGTATTCCACCAACGCAGTGAGTATAGTGTAGACACGCAAGATCGACCTGCTTAAATTGGAGGCTTGATGTCGATTGACACAAAGTCAACGTAACTTTGCAGTGTAGACACGGTCTCAGTGCAAACAGACAGCCACCCTGGTTTTGACAGAACTAGCTTGCAGAACGGAGACATCTCTGTGCTAAGGATGAAATGTTTACTCTAGGGCAAAGGGGGGAAAAGGCTAGAGTACCTAACAGAAGTAACGGTAGAAGATCATAGGATGGTGTGAATCACTCATGAGAGATTTGTTCACAGTTGAGAACTGGAAACTGCTTAAAAATTTTCATATCGCCACATCAGGTACACGATACAGAGCTTGTGGGTCACAACGCACAGGAAGGGAAGAGAGAAACCAAAGATCTGTTAATTTGTGTGCGATTGGCATTTCCTCTTCCCTCCTGCTTAACTTCTGAGCCAAGGTACAGGAAGTTTCTGTCCTATGCACAGTAGAGCTGACAAGCTGATGAGAACAACTCTCATGTAACTTTTCCACGGGATTTCTCCAGATCTGTTCTACGAACCTAGACTGTTTCATAGACTCATAGACTCCAGGGTCAGAAGGGACCATTATGATCATCTAGTCTGACCCCCTGCACAGTGCAGGCCACAAAATCTCACCCACCTCTCCTAGAATAATCCTCTCACCTATATCTCAGATATTGAAGCCTTCAAATACTTTGAAGACCCCAAGATGCAGAGATCCTCTAGCTGTGATCTGTACCCCATGCTACAGAGGAAGGCGAAAAACCTCCAGGGCCTCTGCCAATCTACCCTGGAGGAAAATTCCTTCCCGACCCCAAATATGGCGATCAGCTAAACCCTGAGCATGTGGGCAAGACTCATCAGCCAGACACCCAGAAAGTTCTCTATAGTAACTCCTATCATCCCTCCATTGACCTATTTCCCACAGAAGGCAGAGGGTCAGGCCAGGTTCAGATGGGGGCAGCAAGAGGCCTTTGACATAAAATCATTGCTAGGAGATGGAATCATGCGATGACCTTCCATCTAGTCCAGCCCCAGGGCACTATGCAGAATTGTGTCCTAAGCTATTTTTATTTTATTCCTAAACCATTTCCAGTGCTCTTTGCATCCATTGTCAAATGGCCCCAGAGACGTGGTTTCTACCTCTTCCCCTAGGAATCTGGCTGTAGACTGCTAGGTTTAAACAGGTACATGGGATGATCCAAGTGATAGGCATCGACTTCTCTTTGTTTTGGGGAGGGAAGATTCATTGATGTTGCCTCCTTTTATAGTAACTCTCTAAGTAATCACACTATTGGCTACTTCCTCAGGTGCTGAGCATTAGGGGCCTCTGTAAAGAATGGAAATATGAAATGAAAACCTCCAAACTGTCAGGGTGGTTGAGCACTGGAATAAATTGCCAAGAGAGGTTGTGGAATCTCCATCCCTGGAGATGTTTAAGAGCTGGTTAGACAGACACCTGTCAGGGATGGTCTGATAATACATAGCCCTGCTGTGAGGGCAAGGGATTGGAGTAGCAGCTCTCTCTAGGCCCCTTTCAGTCCTATGTTATTAATTTCTAGTTATCTTCAATGCCAATCAATACGATTTCTTGGGAACAGGGGTGAAAGGAAATGCTGGGACTTACTAGTACTCTGGGGTTCTTGGCAAGGTGTGTGAGGTGGAGGGCCTCTGGGCCTATAGAAGGGGTGGGGTTGGGGATGAGAAGCCCCCAGCCACCCTTCATGGATGTTGTTGCCATGGTGACCAGAAGCCACAGGGATGTTGCAGTAGCCGCAGTTTTTAAATCTCTGGGCTCCAGGACAGTGACATTAAAAAGATTTAATGTCACTGGCCCGTCCCGGCTCACTTTCATCTCTGCTTGGAAACCAAGTTGTGTCAAGTGATTTAGTCTGATCGGTGGCTGAAAGAAACTTTTAAATCTCTGCGGGTAAATTTTGCAGAGGACACAACATTTGGGGCGGGGGGGTGACAAACAACAACTAGCAAAGGCAGGGCACTGATACAGTTATACGGCCCACAGGCCCTATCACATCACGTACAGTTTAATACAGTCCAACGCCAGGGTGTACATCTAGACCAGGGACACGGAATCTGTACCCATGTCTACGGAACCAGAGAGACCATTCCTGGATGTGTAACAGGACCATGCGCAAGACACACACTTTACTCACAGTACTGCAGGCTGGGCGGGTGCTGCTTCAACCACACCACAAATCGAGTGTGGAAAGACACCTGACAACTAAACACCACTCAGGCCAGTGTCTTGAGGTGCAGCCCCCACTCCCGGCTCCGGTAGGGCCCTTCCAGCCACTTGGACCCTGTCCTGGCTCCTGGTTTGACACCCCGCTAGCAGGGGCCCTGCAGTGTCCGTGCTGCACCCGAAGGCTGGGCACCCGGGCCTAGGTGCTGGCAGGAGGGGTGCCCCTCCAATAGGAAGTGTTTTCCATAAATACAGGCTAGCGGATGTACCTGGTGTTGCCCAGGGCTGTAACTCAAGGAATGGGGGGGGGGGGTGTTGGACAATAAAAGGAAAATGTACGTGCTTTGTTTAAATGATTGTATTAAAATACGTTTGTATTAACAGAAGAATGAAAGTGACACAAATGATAGAGCTTTTTGGGAGACAAAAGGGCAGCGGGTGGAGGACTCAGGGCAGTGGGTTGGATGGGGGAGCTCAGGGCAGGGGATGGGGGTGCAGGAGTCAGGCAGGACTTGGGGGCTCAGGGAGGGGGATGGGCATTGGCTGTGGGCTGACGTCAGGGGGTGGAGTGCAAGAGTCAGGGCAGTGGCTGGGGGAACAGGGGTGGAAGGGTTAAAGGTGGGGGCTCAGATCAGGGGGCTAGAAGATCGGGGGGGCTTACCATCTATGTGCAGAATACATTTTGTTATGTGCACCGAGGCATATGCAGATGTGCACCCCCAGAAGCAACACATGCTGCCTGATGGGAAGCCTTTGAATCTCTCCTGGGTGGCCTCCCAAGTGCTCAGCTTACAGGAAACACGAGTCACAGTCCTGTCCACAGAGGGGGCGCACCCACACACTAGCAATGCTCTGAATCCCGGAAGCTGATTCTTTCCACCTCTGACACCAGGCATCACACAGCTTGGTCCAGGCTGTCTCGGAACCCTTGCGCCAGCTGACTCCACCAGCCAGAGTAGTGTTCTGCACCCTCTCCCCAGCTATCTACAGAGATTCCAAAGGATACTAAGTCATCTCTGCCAGCATCCCAAAGCCTGCACAGAGTCTGCCTCTTTCTAGGCCCTTCGCGAGAATCAGACGACAGCCCACTCTCCGGGAGCCTGTAATCTGGCAGTTGCTCAAGGCGTCCAGCCACTAGAGTTTGCTCTTACTCATCAACGTTCCCATGAATAACACTCCAGCTGGACTTAACACTGCCACGGCCATCACCCTGTCTTCCCAGCTTATTGGAAGAATTTTACACACGCCTCTGGTAGGAAAGCTGTTTATTCATTTGCTGGCGTAAGTGGTTTGTGTTGCAGAGCCAGACAGGAGACGGGCTAAAGCACACATCTCCTCAATGCTGATTTTCACTGGCGCTGGCACTTTGTTATCATACCGGGCTCTGTTTTGCAAATGATCACAGTTCCTGACTGCCTTCGTCAATTGCACTCGTGAGCACAGCATCAGGATCTACAGGAGAGACAAGGTAGCAAACTGCTTGCTTTTTGACTCTGTACGGGCCTGATTCAAAGCCCATTAGCATCCAACTGCAGCAAGGGAGGTTTAGGTTGGGCATTAGGAAAAAGTTCCTAACTGTCAGGGTAGTCAAACACTGGAATAAATTGCCCAGGGAGGTTGTGGAATCTCCATCGCTGGAGATATTTAAGAGTAGGTTAGATAAATGTCTATCAGGGATGGTCGAGACAGTATTTGGTCCTGCCATGAGGGCAGGGGACTGAACTCGATGACCTCTCAAGGTCCCTTCCAGTCCTAATATTCTACGATTCTATGATTCAATGGGATCTTTCCACCAGTTTCAGCAGGATTTAGATCAGGCCGATGTTCCCTCTAATTTTTTCCACCCATATGCGGAATAAACTTTGTTCTGTGCACCGACACATGTGTGGATGTGCACCACCAGTAGACACACACTGCCGGCTGTAGCCGCTCTGCAAGTCAGGCGGGTGACACTGGAATCTCTCCTGGGTGGCCACCCCAATGTTCCGCTTATGGAAAAGACGGGATCGTGCCCTCATTTCTTAAGTAAAACCCCATAATTCTGAAAGTGAAAGTCAGCAGGGAGGGTTCCTAGCTAAATTCAGGCAGTTTCTTGTGTTATAGACATTGCAGGTGAAGTACTACAACTTCAGGACACCGCTTGCTTGGCCTTCTGAGCCTCCTGGACAGTCAGGTATAGTGACCTCTTTAAATGCTTAAAAAACAATGCTTATTCTTCATTAATCTAATTACAGACACTTCTGCTGCACCTGTCTCTAGACAACAGGTTGCACTGTGGTTTAGAAAATGATACAAATGTTCTCGCCGTTACACCTGTCGGCACCTATGGAATTGAGGGGGGCTATGGGCAGTGAATCAGGCAGCTAACTGGGGGTCCCCAAGCCTGCCTCTCCTTCTTCTTCCAGCCTTTGTCTGCCGGGGATTGTAAGCTCTTTGGCACTGGGACAAGCTGCCCTATGTACAGCCCCTCGGGCCACAAACTGGGTTGGGCTCTCTAGGCGCTTTTGTTATACTGGAGTCTGGGGGTGCAGAGAATGAAAGGCCTAATATTTCCTGTTGCGTTGAGAGCTCTGCATTGTTCTGAAATTATAAACGCTTTTGGATGGGAGAAGCTGCAGAAATATTGTCATTTGCATGTAGAGAAAATTTTTTAAAAACGGTTTATTTTGCTCATCTCTACATCATGAAAGATGCTGACCGCAGCTTTTTCCACAGATGCAAATGGAACCCAAACACCTACTGGGTGTGAGGCACTGTCCCGTATAGCGGCACTGAGACCACTTACAGACAGAAGGAGGTTGCTCTACGACCTTACCTAAGCGCCAGCAGGCTTTGCACTCTCGCTATAGAGGCTCATGTGCTATGCTCCAAGAGGTCCCAGGTTCCATTCTACCTGTAGAGACCTGTTCACAAAATCAGGCAGCCTCTAAAGCAGAAAGTTTTCATCTCTTGCCAGGGGAACAGCTCTCTTTCCATCTAGCCCTACACCTAGCTGTTGCTTTAGGTACCTTAAATCCCAGAATCAGGCTTCCCCCAGGATTCACAAAGCCCCTGGATGCTGCAGGTGCCTGCATTTACTTGGCACCTACGTTTTTGCAGTAAACAATTCCTTAGGTGGCTATGTTTCTGCCTCTGAGCATGTGCACTGCAGCCCCATGCCAGCCTTCCCAGCATGGGTACACCTCCCCAGAGTTGCTCCTTCACCTAACTCACTTGTGTGGTCTGATCTGGCATGCCTGGGCCAATTGTGCAGGGCTCAGATTTGGGTCCAAAACATTCAGCATTGTCATTAATGTCTGGGACAACGGAGTGGAGAAAGACACTTCTCAAATGTATAGCATCACCCAGCTGGGGGAGGGGGCAAACGTACTTTTCAGGATTAGAATTCAAAGGGAGCGTGACAAAGTGGAGAACTGGTCTGGAACCGACCAGATGAAATTCAGCAAAGACAAGGGCAAAGTGTGTCGCTTTGGAAGCAAAACTCAAAGGCCTGGCTACAAACTGGGGGCTAAGTGGCGAGGGGGTTGTCGTACTGCTGAAGAGGATCTGGGGGTTAGGGTGGATTCCAAACCGAGTACAAGTCAACAGCATGAGGTAGTTGCAAACCCGGATAATATAATCCTGGGATATATTCACTGGAACATCAGGCCAGGGTGGGTGTTAGTCTCAGCCTTGGTGAGGCCGCAAGTGGATACTGTGCCTAGTTCTGGGGCCATACCTTAGGGGAGGGGTCTCCAACCTTTTTAACCACAAGATCACTTTTTCAGTTTAAATGCAATGTAGGATCTACCTCAAACCCAAATACTCTGGGCCCGCCTCCTTCCCGCCCCTTCTCTGAGGCCTCCCCCTGCTCGCTTCATTTCCCTTCCTCCCCCATCCTCACTCACTTTCACCAGGCTGGGGTAGGGAGTTGGGGTGCAGGCTCTGGTCTTGGGCCAAGGGGTTTGGAATGTGGGAGGGGCTCCAGGCTTAGTACAGGGTGGGGGGTTGGGGTTCAGGAGGGGTTTCAGGATGCTTGCTCTGGGGAGGAGTTTGGGTGCAGGGGGAGGTTGGGGGTAGGAGGGCGTTCATGGCTGGGGCAGGGTTGAGGATGCAGACTCTGGCTGGGCATCATTTAACCGAGATGGCTTCTGGGTGGTGGAGCAGTGGGGTGAAGGCAGGCTTACTCCTGCCCTGGCCTTGCGCCACTCATGAAGCAGCTGGTATGTACAGCAATGGCTCCATGGTACCATGTGCTGCCCCACATCTACTGGCCACAGTTCCCCGATATTGATCAGTGGGAGCTGCAGGAGTGGTGTCTGCAGGCAGGGACAGCCTGTGGCCACATGTGCTCTGCCTCTCTCAGGGGGGTGCAGGGGCAAGCAATAAAAAAAGTAACAACTCCCCATGTATGTGTTGGGGCAGGAGATGAGAGTGAAGAGCAGTGTGTGTTTGTGAGAATGACAAAGTGTGTGAGTGTGACAGAGATTTGCATTGTCAAGTTCCCTCCATCCCCTTCACTCTATCTGGAGACAGGGTACAGAAGTGGAGGGAGGAGGGACACCCTGACATCTGTGCCCCCCCCCAATTTCACCCTCCCACACCTTGCACAGCAAGCAGGAAGCTCCCCAGGGAGAGGGGGAGGCAGCTCCAAGCCAGAGGGCAGGAACAGCTGACCATGGGTGGAGAGGCAACCCAAGTGCCAAAGCTTGAGAGCTTCCAGGACAAACCAGTCGGGATCCCCTGTCAGAGGCTCCAAGATCTACTGGTAGATCCTGATCTACCGGTTAGGGAATATGTGCACACCCTGGAGAGAGTCCAAAGGAGAGCAGCAAAAATGATGAAAGGGTTCGAAAACTGGTCATAGAATCCTAGGGCTGGAAGAGACCTCAGGAGTCATCAAGTCCAGCCCCCTGCCCAAAGCAGGACCAGTCCCAACTCAATCATCCCAGCCAGGGCTTTGTTAAGACAGGACTTAAAAACCGCTAGGGATGGAGATTCCAGCGCCTCCCTAGGTCAACAGGACTGGACATGAAGTATGTTGTTGCTCGTCTCTAAGGCGCCACAGGACTTCTCGTTTTTAAGACTGGACGGCTACGTCTAGATTGCATCCCTTTTTCGTAAAAGGGATGCAAATTAGACATATCGCAATTGCTAATGAAGCGGGGATTTAAATCTCCCCCACTTCATTAGCATAAAAATGGCTGCCGCTTTTTTTTCGGCATGGAGCTTTGCTGGAAAAAAGCGCCAGTCTAGACGCGGATCTTTTGGAAAATAAAGCCTTTTCCGAAAGATCCCTTATCCCTTATTTTAAGAGGGGCAAAGCTCCGTGCCGAAAAAAAGCGGCAGCCATTTTTATGCTAATGAAGCGGGGGAGATTTAAATCCCCGCTTCATGAGCAATTGCGATACGTCTAATTTGCATCCCTTTTACAAAAAAGTAGCCAACATGTTTAGTGTTTAGAAAAAAAAAGTGTGTGGGGGGGGGGAGACCCTGAGAGCTGCCCACATCCAGGTGTAGGGGCTTTATGAAAAGAACCAAGATCAATTGTTCTGCATGTCTGGAGAAGGTTGGACAAGACCTAATGGCTCTACTCTCTCTCAGCCACCTGTTCTGTACACGCGCACCGCCCCCAAATCCATGCCACCGTTCATTCGCACACTCATCTCTCTCGGCTACATGCCCATGCCCACTCCCCTCCCCCACTGGTGTTCCACCCACCTGTTCTGTCCACACATCCTCCCACTTCCATGTTTCATATCCACTCACTCTGCATGCACCTCCATGCCAATACCCCGGCAAAGCTCAGCAGACCTGCCCCAGTGCCAATCCAGGGCAAACATCATCTCAGGCCCTACCCCAGAGGAAGCACGGCATGTCCGTGTATTCAGTGGCAATCTCATCTCTGCCCCTTCCTTTTTCCGGCTCCCTGTAAATCCCCCTGCACTCCCCACTCCTGGACCCAGCTCACTGCCCCGGAGCAAGACACTGCCACGTCCTAGTCGCTGTGTCACTGGCTGTCCCCCAGGATCCGTCTCCCAATTCCAGTGCCTGGCTCCCTTTCTTTGGCCAGAAAATCACCCCCAAAGACCCAGCTCTGCACTGCAGCCTCTAAACAAGGGATCAGCTCAGCATACTGGAGCGTGGGGGTTGGCAGGGCGTAGCTGTGGAGTCGATGCATGGAGGTAAAGGGTGTTGTGTGAGGGGTGTGTTGGTCTGTCTGTTGGTTGTCTCTGTGTGGCTGGGGTTTGGGGCAGTGACCAGCCTGTTTGTTTGTGTGTCTGTATGAGAAGATGTAAGGCTGGGACCCTGATGTCTAGGCCTGACCCTGATCTCTGATGGCCGAGCTGTTGATCAGGACGAAGCAGTGAGGACTAGGATATAAGGTGGTTAGTTGCCAAACAACCACTTGACTTGTGTGAGGCACTGAACTATCGAGCTGTGTCATTATTTTAGACCCATTCCCAGCCCTGCCAGGCTTGGTTCTGTGTATTGTGAAGGTACCATATTTCCCCCCTCCAGAATCCATTCGGGAAATGCGATCTGCATGGAGTGAAAGCCGGGTTTTCCCGACTAGTCCCCACCTCTCCAGCAGAGAACAGGATCCCAGGGCCCAACCCGCCTCTGGGATAGCTGGGCTGCCATCCATGAGGCAGCAGCCCCTGCCTGGGAAAGACCAGTTCCTGCAAAGGGTGTTGCAGAGTGATTTGGTTTGGGTGCATACATTCCCCATGCCCCTCGGTTAACATTCCTGATGGATTCTCCTACAACCGCACAGGGGAAGTTGGAATCATGCTGAGGCCGCTGCTGATCCCAGTGATGTGTATCTGCCTTCCAACCTGGCTGGGAACTGCCCAGGTAAGCACCTGAGCCTTGCCAGGGAAGCAGGCTGTATATTTGGGGTTTCTACTCAAGGCTGTATGAGAAGGGCTGGAAGGGCTCGCAACAGGTCATCTAGCCCCCTACTTGCTGGAGCAGGACCAAGTGAGCCTCAACCAGCTGTGACAGGTGTTTGTCCAACCTGTTATAAACACCTCCAGTGATGAGGATTCACAGCCTCCCAGAGCTTAACTGCTCATACAGCTAGAAAGCTTTTCCCAATGTTCAAAAGTCAGCTCCTAGAGGTAGAGACCCCCTCTGAGTGTATTTGACCAGAGCTGAGCACAATGGGGTGTGACTCTAGTCTAGTTGCTACTTGTTGTTAGTCTGTAGCTGCAAAACAAGGAGGCGTCGTGTGGCACAGGATGTCTCGTTGTAGGTGCTATTGTAACACAAACTCATGTGACCCTTTGTTTCCTTAATTCTCCCAGGCTCAACATGTGCACAATCTGAGCATGGTGCCTGATGCTTTTGATGACCAGTATATTGGCTGCGTTGAAGTAATGGATGTAATAGCACCTGAGCTGCTAGAGGTTGAAATGTCCTACTCATCACTCTTTAGCATGGTGTGGAAAACAGCCATAGAAAAATGGAAAGATATGAAAACAAAGGTTTCTCTCCCCGGAGGCTTTGGGGATGAGCATGGACAGGCCATAATAGCCTATTCTGACAAATACAAATACAACAATGAAGTGTTTCAAAGAATATTTAATGAGGCTGTACGAGGGGCTGGGACATCTCAAGCTGATTACATGGCCAATTTCCAGTTTAAAGCCCTTCATTATTATTTGACAAGAGCCTTGCAGCTCTTACAAGGGAGGTGTGAGGTGACACACCACACGCCGGTGTACCAGCGGGTTTCTGACGCTGTGCATTGGAGCAAAGACGATCTCCTCAGGTTTGGCTATTTTGCCTCTTTGTCTATGAAGAAAGAAAAAGCTAAGCGCTTCGACACAGCGACTCTGTTCACCGTCCACACGTGCTTTGGTGTTCACATAAGGAGCTTCTCACACTTTCCAGACCATGAAGAAGTGTTAATCCCAGTCCATGAGATGTTCAGCGTGTTCCCAGGGACTAATAGTAGCAGCTACGTCCTCCGGAGCACAAACCGGACCTGCAGCCACTTTAACTGCGCGTACCTGGGCAGTGAGTACTGGGCTGAACAGGAGAAATATTGGGGGGGGAGGGCTGTTTGCTGTGGGGAATTTAAAACCCCCAGGGAAGGGGTGCAGGGAGAGCTGATGAGAGGGATGCTCAGGTGGGTGGACACTGGGCCCCAAGCGCTCCCTGAGGACAGAGAAGGTGCCTAGACACCATAGCGAGAGGCTCACTAGAGACAGGGAAAGGCCCCAACCCGCTATGAGTTTTACACACACACACGCCCCCTGCAGGGCCTGGCAGAGCAGCTGTGTCTCCGCAGACAGGGTCCAGCCAAGCCGTAGGCTGCAGGCAGGGAGCAGGCAGTTGGCTTAGGGTATTCCTACACTGGGACACTATTTCAAAATAACTAGAATTGATTTAATAGCTCCCAAAATAACAAATAACAAAACAACAACATTGAAATAGCGTGTCCTCGCTACGGGGAACCCTCAAAATTAGTCTGAGGCAAACTCTGTTAATATGGATGCCCTACCTTGACTTAGAGCCTCAGGAAGCACTGGGGAGTAATTAGTTCAAATTACTCTGGGGAGTCGTTATTTCAAAATAGCAGCTCCAGCGCATCCACGCAACCGCTATTTCAAAGTAACTATTTTGAAATTAGTGTTATTCCCTGAGGAAAGCAGGAGTGCAGAGTTCGAAATTAGTGACCTCTTATTTCAAAATAACAGGGTTGGTAGTATAGAAGCTCTGCTTCTTAATTAGACCTAAGGGGGGCTATTTCGAAATAAACCTCTACCTACCATAAACCAGGGCTTAGTGTGCAGATGGCACATTATTTAGGGCAGACAGGTTTAGGGACGATGGTGAGGAACTTCCAAGAGATGTGACCAAGTTGGGCGAATGGACATCAGAACTTCACATCAGGTGAAATTCACTGATGCGCATTCAAGGTGCTGCCCATTGGAAGAAATAGCATTACTGGGTTGTTAATGAGCTGAGCCAACTCAGACAGAGACTGGGCCATCATGTTGGGAAGTTCAGTGCCAATCTCAGTGAAACCTCTGCTCAGTGTGCTGCTAGGCCTATAAAATGTTAGCCAGCCTAAGGAGTAATGGGATGGAGAATAATGTAAAATATTTTAACACCATTATATGAATCAATGAGGTTCCCTTCTCTGAGATGCTGCATTTGGTTCCAAAACCCTTGTTCTCAGCGATTTAGCTAAGTGGGGGAAGAGATTAGAGAGTGTTGAAAATGATGAGAAGTCTGGTTTGATTTCTAAAGTTAAACCTGGAATGGTTTAATTAAGAGAAGGGACACATACAAGGAAGCATGGAGTACTAAATGAGACAGTGACGAATTACAATGGGCCACTTTCCCTTTCATATAAAATGAGAATTAACTGAAGGCAACGTATTGTAACTAGGAAAAGAAATTGGTAGGATCCAGTCTGACAATTCCCATGTTTCTTTGGAAATAGTAGAATGGAGTTGAATGGGCAGATTGTATTTCATTGACCTTCTCTGCTTGTACCATAGAAAAGAAGAACCAAACATGCATTGACAACTCTGGTAAGAATGAAACGTTTTCTTTTGACACCGCCTTGCCCTCTGTATCAAAGTGCAGAGTGGAGAGCAACCTCATCAGGCAAACATGTCACATGAAACCAATTGAGAAACAAGCGGGGTTAGCTTCATATAGTGTCAGTTGATCCATTTTCTTGTATGGACTTCATGACGAGTGTCTGAGTGGAAGGCCGGAGGGAACGAGTTCAGAGAAAAGTGTTGGAAACGATGTGGGGTCTGGAGAGCCCTCCAAAAGTGAGGCTGGAATGGTTTTATTAGGAGACGAGACCCACAAAAAGAAACACAATGGAGACGTTCAAAATAATACATGAGACAGTGACACATTTGGGGGGGCATTTTTCCTGTCTCATAAAACCAGACTAAACTGAAGACACCTGCCAGGGATTATCTTCTAGACAATACTTACTCCTTGCCATGAGTGCAGGGGACTGGACAAGGTGATGTCTTGAGGTCCCTTCTCCTGCCTCCTTCATCCAAACTCCCTCCCATACCCCACACCCTGTCCTGCACCCCAATCCCTTAACACAAGCTCCCTTCTGTAGTCAACCTCCATCCCAGACCCCACACCTCCTTCCATATCATGGAAGAGTGTGGCCCTTGACCACCTTCCAAATTCTTGGAGTGCCCCGCCACCATCAAACATTATTGCCCACTCCTGATCTAGACAATACTTAGTCCTGCCATGAGGGCAGGGACTGAACTAGATGTCCTCTTGAGGTCCTTTCAGTTCTATAACTGTATGAATCTATAATTTTAAGTCATAAAGCAGACTGCCCAGTTATATAAAATACAGGGTTAACTTGTGGAACTCATTGTCACAAGGTTTCCATCAGGCCAAGAGCTCAACAGAATTTAAAAAAGAAGTAGCCATTTGTACAGACTGTGAGAATCTCCACAGTTATGTTATATAGCTTCACACAATGCACAGTCAATCTGTGGAACTCCTTGCCAGAGGAAGTTGTGAAGGCCAGGACTTTAACAGAGTTCAAAAAAGAGCATGATAAATTCATGGAGGATAGGTCCATCAATGCTTATTAGCCAGGATGAGTAGGGAGGGTGTCCCTAGCCTCTGTTTGTCAGAGGCTGGAAATGGATGACGGGGGAGGGATCACTTGAGGATTCCCTGTTCTGTTCACTCCCTCTGGGACATCTGGCATTAGCCACTGTGGGAACACAGGACACTGGGCAGCCATTTTGAATTATGTTGTTGTCCACGACATACCTCTGACTGCTTTAAGAAACACTGTTCTAGAAGCTGTTGAGAAGGTACCATTGTCCTGCTTTAAGGAGCTCTGTCCACATGGAATTATTTCCTATCCATTGTTTGATCTGCTCTTTCTCACTGACAACTCCCACAGGAGGCGTCGCCTTCCCCAGAGAGATGAGCCCTTCGCTGTTTGGAGGTTCCGTCATCCTGACCCATGTTGCTGCTCTGAAGCTGTTTGCTGGGTTCTAACTTTCCCTGTGTGCGTGGTTCATTTTTTCCCCCCCTCTAACACAAACCACGGGGATGAGACTTGCCAGAGCCAAAGCAGTCTGGCTCTCCTGCCAGCATTTCAAAGGGAAACCAGGAACAGGGATGGAGTTTCCCATCAAAATGGGAGTTCTGTTCCGGAGGGGATTTGTCGTACGATGGTAGAGCAATAAATGGGTGCACATTAGAGAACAGTTTCTTGTAGTTCAGTTCTGCCACCACTATCGTACCAATGTTGATGACATCAATAAAAGCTGATTAGCCGAGTGCCTACAGCTAGGTTTAGTTTCTATTGGTGGTGCACATTCGCACGTGCCTCGATGCACATCAAAATATTCCACACATGGATGGAAAAGATTAGAGGGAACACTGGTATCTGGAATCCCAGAAAATGATGGGGGTGGCAGTTGTGACGGTGAAGCTCGCGCCTGCCCCTTCTTTCAGTCAGGCGGCAGCGTGGTAGCCAGCCTATCCCCGGCACGCCTGGTGGTGAGTGGAATTGGGTCATCCCATCATCACTTGGGCCATGAACTAAGCCTAATTTACCACACACTGAGTCAGGTTCATTCATTTCCAGTACTTGTTTACTAGGCATGATCCTAACAAAGACCTTGAATTAGAGCAGGAGCAGCCGGGCCAATAGCCACCGCAAGTCCCGGGACAAGGCGTGGGGGAAGGGCAATTCCGTACCTCTAGAAGGGGAGGGGTCAAGTGCAGCCAGCCCCTTGTGCCACCCAGACTGCAGCGTCCTCCCCCCGACCCCAACCACTCCAGCCTTCAGAGCTGCACAGAGCAGCGCTCAGACGCTCCTGTGACAACACAAAGGGATCCGGAGCTCAGCCACTGCCTATGCTGCAGAAACAGTGGCAGCCGGGGCCTCTGGGCCCCTTTGAATCTCTGGGCCCCAGGGAAAGAGCTCCCTTTGTCCCTCCCTGTGGACAGGCCTGAGCAGGACACCTTTTTTGTGTGCATTAATTCACTGGGCATACCTTTTGTACCCTTTCCCATTAACACTGGTTGTCTTCCGATCTTACATCTCTTGTGGAGGTCATAGTCTGGGTAAATTTCTTAGCCCAAAGGTTAATTGCCCTGCATGTTAAAATATGTTTTGTTTTCTGTTTCACCTTTGTGATCCAGCCCGGGGATCTCATGCATCTTTGCCTAGATTAAATCCTCTATTTGATGGATTGTGTTCAGGAAAAGGTTAGTCGGCTCTGAAGCATAGAAGGGAGAAAAAACCCAACTCAAACGAAGTTATCATGGAGCAAGAAAGGGGTGCCAGGTTTATCCTCATAGGCAAAAATTTTCCTCTTTTTGTTTTACATTTGAGAGTCAAGTCTTGGTCGCAGGAAAACTGGGAGATTTCTGACAACCCAAGAACAAAGATTGAAGAACCATTCTCAGGGAGTAGTTCACATTCATGCTGGAAGGGCATAACAAGTGGAGATCTGCAGGGATCAGTTCGGGGATTGGTTCTGTTCAATATCCTTAACAATGACTTAGAAAATGGCATAGAGAGTATGCTTATAAAGTTTGAGGATGATACCAAGTCGGGAGGGATCGCTATTCCTTTGGAGGATAGGGTCATAATTCATAATGAAGTTCAATAAGGACAAATGCAAAGTACTCCACTTAGGGAGGAACAATCAGTTTCACACATACAGAATGGGAAGTGACTGTCTAGGAAGGAGAATGGCAGAAAGAGATCTAGGGGTCATAGTGGACCACAATCTAACTATTAGTCAACAGTGTGACACAGCTGCAAAAAAAAAGCAAACATGATTCTGGGCTGCATTAACAGGAGTGCTGTGAGCAAGACAAGATGAGTCATTCTTCTGCTCTACTCTGCGCGGATTAGGCCTCAGTTGGAGTATTGTGTCCAGTTCTGGGAACCTCATTTCAAGAAAGATGTGGAGAAATTGGAGAGGGTCCAGAGAAGAGCAAGAAAAATGCTTAAAGATCTAGAAAACATAAGCTATGAGGGAAGACTGAAAATAATTGGGTTGGTTTAGTTTAGAAAAGAGGAGACTGAGAGGGGACATGATAGCGGTTTTCAAGTACCTAAAAGGGTGTCACAAGGAGGAGAGAGAAAAATTGTTCTCCTTGGCCTCTGAGGACAGGACAAGAAGCAATGGGCTTAAATTGCAGCAGGAGTTTTAGATGGTACATTAGGAAAAACTTCCTAACTGTCAGGGTAGTTAAACACTGGAATAAACTGCCTAGGGAGGTTGTGCAATCTCCATCACTGGAGATATTTTAGAGCAGGTTAGATAGACATCTGTCAGAGATGACAGTGCTTGGTCCTGCCAGGATGCAGGGGTCTGGACTCCATCACCTCTTAAGGTCCCTTCTAGTTCTAGTATTCTATGAAATCTGATAGAGACTTTTATCTCCAACTCCATCTAATGCTACTGAGGGGACTTAATAAAAAATTCCAAAGACCTGATTTTTCAACACTTGTTTAACTGAAATGCATGACAGAGACGTGGAAAAAAACCCTGGATCGCTGAAAATCTGCCCACTCCCTAGGCAGCCAGGGAGGGAAAGAGAGACAAATCAGTCACCAAACAATTAAAACATTTTCTTCAGTTTTCAAAGTGGGGAAGGTTAAAAAAAAATCTTCTAAAAAAACCCTCCCTTTAATATTTTCCTCGCAACTTTTCCTTGTCGAAACAGGGGTGTTTTGGATTGAACAAAAACGTTTCAGCCAGCATGGCTCAAAACCCTTTCCTGTTAGGGAGGGAGAGATGCAAGTATAGAAAATTGCAGTGGAGAGAGAGAGAGAACTTTTGCAAAGGGCGAAAGATAGACCCTACGACAGCGAGACAGACACTTTTGTTAGCCAGAAAAGAGGAACCTAGAAAGCAGCAGCAGTAGCAGCAACCTTATCCAAGGGCTGTCATAATGGAAATGATACCCCAAGGGTCTGTGAGTTTCCTGAGCTCTCTCTGCTCCCCTCGGTCTAACCAATCAGAAACCATTCTAAGCCCTCTCTACCTCTTTCTCTCTCTTCTTCCCCTCCCCTTTCCATACCTCTTCTGAACTGTTTTATCCTCATCTGAAGGACCATTCCACCACATTTTACAATATGTGATTCAAATAAAATATGAACCTGCACAAACATCCAAAGCCACACACCTGTAGTCAGAGCCAGTTTATAAAAAGTGTTTAGCGAGGACTCTGTAAAGCTGCGGCAGTAAAAGCAGCCCGGAAGCTACAGTCTGTGAATTAAGAGATTATAATATGAAATCCTTAGGCTTGCTTTCACACTTGTGCAAAGAAAGGATACACAACACAGGTTGGCTCTTTTTCTGCCTTTGGTTTTCTTTAGCTTTGCCAAAGGTCGAATGTTATTTGCAATACAGGTTAGGAGGAGTAAGCTAAATAGCTCACTTATTTTGCAAGCCAGTGGCTCAGAAAAGGTTTGGTTTTCTCCTGCTTTTTAAAAATTACAACGGAAAGTTATATTAAGGAGGAGGGAGAAAAATTATTCTCCTTGGCCTCTGAGGCTAGGAGAAGAAGCAATGAGCTTAAACTGCAGCAAGGGAGGTTTAGGTTAGACATTAGGAAAAACTTTCTAGCTGTCAGGGTGGTTAAATATTGGAAAAAATTGCCTAGGGAGGTTGTGGATTCGCCATCACTAGAGATATTTAAGAGCAGGTTAGACAGACACCTGTCAGGAATGATCTAAGCGGTGCTTGGTCCTACCACGAGGGCAGGGGACTGGACTTGATGATCTCTCAAGGTCCCTTCCAGTGCTGGTGTTCTATGATTAAGTTTTCTAAAGAATAAGCATGTTAAAAGATTAACTTGTTTAAAGAAACCTTTTCATTTAGCACCCACTCCTGGGTTAAAACCACAAACACATAGTTACAGCCAAAGTATGGCTTGTGAAACTGCAGCAGTAAAAACATCCTGTGAATTAGAGTTCAGAAGGATGTTAACTGACCAGAATATAACACAACCCCCCACCACATGGCTTCTTTTAAAACTTTTGTAAAGGAATAATACAAACCACATGTTCTCTCTTTTTACCATTTTAACTTTGCAAAGGGTTGAATGATATTTGCAATAAGAGTTAGAAGGAACAAGATAAACAGCTCATTTATTTTGTAAACCAGTAGCTCAGAGGGAAGTTTGTTTTCCCCGCTTTTTAAAAAATACAAGTGAATGTTAATTTCTAAAGGAATAAGCATGTTAAAAGATGAACCTATCTGAAGACACTTTTTCCCACCACCTTGTCCTCCATGTAGCACTTTAATATATCTTTGAATTTAAAAAAAAAAAAAAAAAGCTGCAGAAACTTCCCAGGGGTAAGACCATGAGTTCTTAGTCAGGGTCAGCTTATAAAAGTTTTCTCTGTATGTTTTAATGAGGACACTGAAGCTGCAGTCCATGAATTAGTGATCCGAAGGGTGTTAACTAGCCAGAACATAACATGAACCCACCCCACCCTTCAGGCTTGCTTTAAAACTTTTGTAAAGAAATCCTACACTGCACAGGTTAGCTTTTGTAACCTTTTGTATTCTTTAGCATTGCAAAGGGGCAAATATAACTAGCAATACAAGTTAGAAGGAGGATGTTAAATATTCCCTTTATTTTGTCAAACAGTGGGTCAGAGAGCCATTTGCTTTCTCCACCTTCCTTCATTTTAACAAATACAAGTGAAAACTGTATTACGTTTTGTAAAGCAATAAACATGTTAAATCCTTCTGACTTGTACTGCAAATAGCACACAATCCTTCGCAACGCTAAAGAAAACAAAAGCAAAAAAGAGCTAACCTGTGTTGTGTATGACAAATTCACTTCAAAAGTACATTATCAAATGCTTACTAAATAATTATAACTGTGGTGTCCAACATGCTAACCATTAATCACATGTGGCTGTCTGGCTGATTGAGTGTGGCTAGTTGGCTTGAACAATGTGCTATTTGACTGGTTAAGTCTCCCCCTCTGGCCCCCCATACCCTATTTATTTTGGAACTGGACTTTTAATACTCCACTCATCTGAAAAAGTGGGTTGTATCCACAAAAGCTCATGATACTATCTACATGTTTTATTAGTCTTTAAGATGCTGCTAAACTATTCGTTGTTTTTAACGTTTTTTAAAATGTGGCTAGTTTGTTATATAGTGGCTACTGCTTCAGAACTGGTTGTCACTATGCACATCATTAGACAGTCTAATGACAATGAACAGAATGGCCTAAATTATATCCCAAATTACACCTTTCAGACCCTCTTGATGCCAGTGGAAGGAAGGGAAGATTTTGGCCTTCCACTTAGTTTTGGAATGCCATATTTTCAGGTCTCAATGCAATTATAGCACTGAAATTGATGCCAATGGGCAAAAGAGCTAAATAGGAGAAACAAGAAAGAGCTGATCAGGAAACATATCGGGTGCGTCTAGACTGGCAAGATGTTGTGCAAAAGCAGCCGCTTTTGCGCAAAAACTTGCCAGCTGTCTACACTGGCCGCTTCAATTTGCGCAAGAGCACTGACTTTGTAATGTACAAAATCAGTGCTTCTTGCACAAATATGTTCACGCTCCCACGCAGGGATAAGCCCTCTTGCACAAGAATACTTGCGCAAGAGGGCCAGTGTAGACAGGCACCTTAATTTTTTGCGCAAGAAAGCCCGATGGCTAAAATGGCCATTGGAGCTTTCTTGCGCAAAAGCCCGTCTAGATTGGCACGGATGCTTTTGCGCAAAAGCACTTTTTGTGGAAAAGCACCCTTACCAATCTAGACGCTCTTTTGCGGAAATACTTTTAACGGAAAAACTTTTCCGTTAAAAGTATTTCCGCAAAATCATGCCAGTCTAGACGTAGCCATCGTGTGTGTGTGTGTGTGTGTGTGTTTTGAAAGATACTTCACTAGCCCAGCTATTGTACAAATCAGGAAAGAAGCTGCATCCCTCACTTTTGAGGAGGCTGTCATGAAAGAAACCTGTATACCCAACAACATGTATAGTATGTGTTATAACTGAGGGAAGAATTTGGCTCCTCACAGCTCCTGTCAAGCAGATAAGTTTATATTTTACATTAAAGCAGCAAAGGGCCTATTTCTGTGGGAAATGCCTGATTTTGATCATTTTGAGGCCTGGAGGTCTCTCAGCCAGACTCTGGTCAGGGACAGGCAGCTGCTGCATGCCTGCAGGCTGTGTTTAAAGGTCATTCAAGGCATCTGAGTCCTTGCAGCATGCCTGGGACTCACTTTGGCTGTGTTGGGCTGTGAAAGAGTAGCCCTGGCATGGCTGGGGGTTTGCCTTGCATCAACCCTGCCCGCAAGGGTGCCTTCAGAGATTGCTGAACTGGGCTTGTTGGGATGAGACCAGTGGAACTCATGGAGCCATTTGGGGGCATGGATATTGCTCGCTGGCTCCCATGAGCGCTTCTCCAGCCGTAGCCTTCCCAATCCATGAGGTGCAGGAACTTCCCTTTGGAACTGAGGGTCTGATTCACAAGTTATTCTTCCCTGCCATGCATCATGACCTAGGCATCATCCTGGCAGGCAGTCGAGGGGATGCTATTTCAGTAGGGAGACGTGGAATGCAACATACACTCACGTCGGGGGTGTTGGGGATGGAAAGCAAGGGGGATAATTTGCTGGAGGACAAGAAAGCAACCAAGGAATCGCGGCTTGCCGGAGGGATGGGAGGTGTCCGTGTTTTGTGAGAGCCACTCTCTCAGATGGTGTGTGGAATTCTTCTGAGCGCTAAGCCCTTTTTCGCCCCTTCTTTCCTGAAACACAAAGAGAAGGCCTGTGTTCATTACAGTCTGCCTCAGCCTGCTTCAGAAACTGCCTGGGTGAGATAGCCCCAGAAAGGCAGCTCCCCCGCCCGTGTGCCAGGCCATGTTCAGAGTAAGTGGGGTTCACTCGGTAGAGCTAGAACTCGCCGGACGCTGGATAGCAGCATACCAGGCATGCCCATGTCTCTGCTGGGGAATAAGGAACAGCTCACTCGCTGAGGAAGGGTCACTGTTTGCCGTGAAGACACGAGACTGGGAATCACAGCCTCTGTCACTGATCAGTGACTCACAGACACTTATGGGCACCCTAGTGAGCATGGATTAATACATGAGAATAACAGGAAAGTCTTTTGGGATAGAAGAAAAAACCAGGCAGAGGGGATCCCGGCTACTCCTGTCAGATATCGCCACACCCTGCAGCACCCTCGTGCTTTAAGAACTCAGCGGAGGAGCACACCCCATCTGGGCCAGTCAGTTATGGCAGAAACTGCAAGAGGTAGAGCAGTGAGAGAAAAATGGCTGTGCGGCTAACCCCGGGGGTGGGCGCTCACAAGATCTGGGTTCGGTGCCTCGCTCTGACCAGACTCCCTGTGGGATCATGGGAAGGTCACTTTGTTTAGCTGCTGCTTCAGTTTCTTTGGTAAAAGAGGAGCAAGGGTCCTTCCTTTCTACCTCCCATTGTCTGGTTTGTCCATTTAGACTCTGAGCTCTCCAGGTGAGGGCAGTGTGCTTCTACAGCACCAGTGCAACCAGGCTCTGATCTCAGCTGGGACTCCTATGCACCACTAGAATACAGAAAATAATTTCCTCTTTCTCGCCTGTTCAGTAACAAGTCTCTTCTCAGCCTGACTCCTGGAACTAGAAAGGCCCCTCCATAGAATCCTAGGGCTGGAGGAGACCTCAGGAGCCACTGAGTCCAGCCCCCTGCCCAAAGCAGGACCAATCCCAACTAAATTATCCCAGCCAAGGCTTTGTCAAGTTGGGACTTAAAAACCTCTCGGGGTGGAGATTCCACCCCTTCCTAGGTAACCCATTCCAGTGCTTCACCACCCTCCTAGGGAAATAGTTTTCCCTAATATCCAACCTAGACCTCCCCCACTGCAACTTGAGACCATTGCTCCTTGTTCTGTCATCTGCGACCACTGAGAACAGCCTCTCTCCATCCTCTTTGGAACCTCCCTTCAGGGAGTTGAAGGCTGCTACCAAACCCCCTTCACTCTTCTCTAAACTAAATAAGCCCAAATCCCTCAGCGTCTCCTTATAGGTCACATGCTCCAGGCCTTAATCATTTTGGTTGCCCTCTGCTAGACCCTCTCCAACCATCCACATCATTTCTGTATGGATGCAACTCCAGATGTGGCCTCACCAGAGCTGAATAAAGGGGAATAATCACTTCTCTGGATCTGCTGGCAATGCTCCTCCTAATGCACCCTAATATGCCATTTGCCTTCTTGGCTACAAGGGCGCCCTGTTGACTCATAAGAGTCTGACATAGCAGAGGACAGTTTCAGTCCATCAAACTCTGCGTTATGAGCCCAGCACACTTTCACTGCACCACTCAGCTCCCTCCGTGAATTGTCCAGTCAATTCTAAAAACCCTTCCAGCCCCTCCCCGAGCCTGCCTGGCAGAACAAAGGGAGCTAACTTAGGCCTTGTCTACACTGGCACATTTTGTCACCAAAACCTGCCTTTTGGCAACAAAACAATAAGATCATTTACATTGTAACACAACTTTTGTTGGGAAGACACCCAGTTTTGGAGACAAAAAATTTCAACCCCTGTGAGATACCTTTTTCTTTTCCCCTTCCTTTATTGGTGACAAAGAGCCAGTGTCGACTCTGCTGTTTGTTTTGTCATGAAAATTGGCTTCTGCCAGGATCCCATGAGGCTTGCCCTGATGGCTCTACAGGCGGTCCCCGGGTTACGTACAAGATAGGGACTGTAGGTTTGTTCTTAAGTTGAATCTGTATGTAAGTCGGAACTGGCGTCCAGATTCAGCCACTGCTCCGCGGCTTTGCTCTGCTTTGCTCCCCGTCCCCCTGGTCTGCAGACCAGGGGGACGGGGAGCAAAGCGGCGGAACACGCGGGCAACGGACAGCCCAGACACGTCTGGGCTGTCCACTGCCCGCGTGTTCCGCCGCTTTGCTTCCTCCCCCTGGTCTGCTGGAGACCAGGGAGAGGGAGGGCCCCGTTCGTAACTGCGGATCCGACATAAGTCGGATCCGCGTAACTTGGGGACTGCCTGTACTCAGTATTTTATGATCTCTGCTGCCCTGCAGGCATGCCCCTCCCCTCAAAGCTCCAGGAAGTACCTGACAGCGGAGTGAGCTGCTCTGTGCAGGGAAAAAACATAAAAGAGCAACTCATTGGAGTGCTCCTGTTCTGCCCTGCTAGGAACACAGCTGCTGCTGTAGGTCGAGGGCTGGAGAGACTGCTGTGCTGCTTTGACTCCTCAGCAAGGAGAGCTCACTGAGCTACCTATGATGCTGCTCCCAGCAGCTGAGAATGCTGTGGGAGAACTCGGAGAGAATCCCAAGCAGCACAGGGATCAGCTCTGCCTTCCCACAATGCTGCATTGTGGGATGTTCACCCATATTGCTTTGCTCTCTCTGTCGACAGGGAGCTAGCAACATAGCCATGAAATGTCGACAACGGGAGGCAGAAAAAATAGTTTGACCAGTTTTCACTTTTGGCAACTTTTTCCTATTGACAGCACTTTTGTCACCAAACCTTCCCAGTGTAGACATAGGCTTAGCAGAATGGGAGGCCATGTAGCAATGGTCTGGGAGGTGGGACATTCATCACGCCCACCCTTGTATGGGAACGTGGTAAATTCTTCTCTCTGCCCTCAGAAACCCCACCTGCCCAATAGATGTGGGGTGAGAGCAGTTGACACAGAAATCTCTTACGTTGCCTTTTACACCTACAAGAGAAATTCTCTGCTGGACATCACTAGCCAGGAGAGATTGTCCCATAATGCCCTGACTCCAGGAGCAGGGGCTTTAAGAAGCAACCCAACTAACATGAGACTTGTGATAAATATACCCCAGGAAATGGCTCTGCTGAAATGACAGCCCTGGGTGGGGAGAATCAGACCCAACGTCTCCTACTGACCTTCTATGTAGGCGCAGTTGAAATTGCTGAAAGTCTGGTTTGTGCTGTGAAGGACAAACTTGTTGCTGTTCTTGCCCCGGGTGAAGGAAGACACCTTGAAACGCTCATAGACTGGAATCAGTACTTCTTCCTCTTCGAACGAAGAGAAGTCTGCAATGGGGACCCCGAAGCACGTCTGGATGGTGAAGAATGTCTTCGAGCCAAATCTCTGAGCTACATGACTGTTGAAAGATGAAGAGGTAAATGTCCCAAACCTGACGTCGCCACCTCTCTTATCAGGTTCGTAGCAGAGAGACCCGACGCCCCGGTACACCTTCGTCTCATACATCTCAGCACAGTCTCTCAGGAGCTGCACCGCTCGGGTCAAATAGAAATGAAGGGCTTTGAAAGGGAAATGTTCGAGATAATAGACTTGGGATTGACCAGCTTTTCTCACCGCTCTGTTGAAAACCTGGTACAAAGGCTTCTTACCACCGCTGGTATAGATCAGGATTGCTATTCCATGCTCCTTCTTAAACCCTACCGGCAGAGAGATGTTTTCCTTCCTCTCATTCCATTTTTTTTCCGCAGCTTCCCAGCTTACGTTAAAACTCTTGAGGTTTGACTTCTCTTGCGGCAGTAGTTCGGACTTGATTATTTTTTCCATGTTTTCTGTGCAGCCTATGTACTGATCATCGAAAGCGTCGTATGCCATGTCCAGCACCGCCGGCGTCTGGCAACTCACCTGGAAACAACATAGTGTATGAAATATCAGCGTGGCTGCCTGTCTGCTAGGCTCCCAACATTCCCAGCACTTGTGGAACTGAGCTAGGGCCAGCCCCCATGGGCCATTTCTACTGAACGTCCCTGTTAGAAACAAGGCAAGAACAAGACTGAGAAAGAGAGAGGCCTTACCAAACACACCCATAGGCATTTTTTATAGTATACATAGGAAATTCTGAAAAAACAAGATGTGCAACCACCACTGGGCGTATTCAAACCTGTGACTCAGTGTTCATTCCTTAAAACCACCTCCCTCCCACCACCACACACATAGTATTGCTGTTTCGCTTTCTCTTTTTCACCTCCTTCTATTTCTTTGATGATTTCATAGCGAGATTTCACAGCGGTGTTGTCGGCGGCATATATTTGATGTGCATATTATGGTGTTACCCTGTGACAAGCAGGTCCACTTTTTAAAGTCTAATTTATATAAGAGTAGTGATAGAAATGTAGCCGTGTTAGTCTGGGGTAGTTGAAGCAAAATGCAGGACAATGTAGCACTTTAAAGACTAACAAGATGGTTTATTAGATGATGAGCTTTCGTGGGCCAGACCCACTTCCTCAGATCAAATAGTGGAAGAAAGTAGTCACAACCATATATACCAAAGGATACAATTAAAAAAAAATGAACAAATATGAAAAGGACAAATCACATTTCAGAACAGAAGGGGGATGCGGGGCGGGGGGAGGGAGAGGAAGGAAGGTAAGTGTCTGTGAATTGATGATATTAAAGGTAGGGAGAGTGGGATGTTTGTGAGTTAATGGTATTAAATACTGCCAACCTATCAGCCATTTATGAACAGATTATAAAGCATTAGTAACTGACCAACAGACAGCTAATCAAATGTTACAGAAGCTTCAGGGGGTAGCCGAGTTAGACTCATAGACTTTAAGGTCAGAAGGGACCATTATGATCATCTAGTCTGACCCCCTGCACAGTGCAGGCCACAGAATCTCACCCACCCCCTTCTAGAATAATCCTCTCACCTATATCTCAGATATTGAAGCCCTCAAATAGTTTGAAGACCCCAAGATGCAGAGAATCCTCCAGCTGTGATCTGTGCCCCATGCTACAGAGGAAGGCGAAAAACCTCCAGAGTTAGTCTGGGCAGGATAAACTTAAAAAAACACAGCACAGCTGCCGTTACCTGAGGGGTAGCCATCAAAGTGTGAGCACAAAGGTACAGCACGGTGATCAGCAGAAATATCCTCTTCCCCTGTGGGACAGGAAGAAAATGCCGTGAGAACTCCAGCAGGAACCAAGAGAAATGCCTGCATGGGCTCCCTTGTTCCAAGGTGGCCAGGGTCGTCTATGAAGACATTTAAACAAGGAAAGACCTTTACAAGCTGGGGGAAGAGTTAACATTGAGAATATGTCTGGGCTCAATCTTTCCTTTGTTTCTTTTGGAAGTTAAAATATAAACAGGCCATTCTATTTCCTTAGGATTAAATGTTCAGAAGTGACTAATAATGTTAAGGGTGCAGCTTGAGACACCTGAAGAGCCCCCGCCCAAAGATCTAACCCCTTTAAGTTCTCATCAATTGGATCTCCAAAACCCCCAACTCCTTAGCTGCTCTTAATGAAGAGAAAAGGCCACCTATCGCCAGGCGACCAGTTCAAGGGATGGACTTGACCCCAGGGGTTAGAGATATTACCATACCTGCAGGTCTAAAGGCTGGATGTCCATGGTAGGCTCAGAGTGAGGTGCTGCCCAAGGCACTCACTGCCTTAAAGCGTGCTGAGACTTTTCCTGTGAGTCCTCCCCCCTGCACCCAAACAGGAAACCACCCTGCTGCCTTTGAGTCTGCTGCCGGGAGTGATCATACCACACCGTGGAGCCCAGCCAGCAACGCCATGCTAAGTCCCCCAGGGCTGCCCAGCCCGACCACTCAGACCTTCATGGTAGCAACTGAACTCAGATCCTCCTGCCCGATGGGGCTGATCTGAGGCTGTGACAGCGCGTTGGGGGTCCCCCGTCTCCTGCACCCCGAAATGGCACAAACAGACTGCACCAGCCGGTGGAATAGAGGAAGTTTATTGCCTCTCCAGGTTACAGCATAGCACAGATGTAGTCTGGTCACAGAGCTGGGCTAGGATGCCTCAGGCCCCCTTGAGATGGGGGAGACTGGGCCCCTAAACTCCAGCCCCTTTCCCTAGGCTGTCTCCTCCATGCTCCCCGCCAGCCACTAACTAACTCCCTTCCAGCCCTGCCCCCCAGCCAGGGCAGCATTCCACCTTCCTTTGTTCCTCTCCCTGGGGGGTGTCTGGCCATACTGGTTTGCATAGTGACTCATCCTGTTTTGCTGGGTCGTGGTACCCACGGCAACCAATGGGGGTTACCCCAGAGCCAGCAGCATAGAAACCAGCCAGGTACCCCCACTACGTCACAGAGGCCCACGTAGATTTCGATGGGCACTGACTGGAGTTCCACACAGGGAGCTGTTTCAGTCCAGGGCGGTTCCCCCGGCTTCTCCAGGAGACTCGCCTTTCGTTGACGGCTGTGAAGGACACGCCACCGAGTGGTTCTCGCCAGAGGCCACTGGAGTCCAACGTTGTCTCCTTTGAAACACAGGCTAGTCAAACCAATGAGAAGTCCTGTGGCACCTTATAAACTGACAGATGTATTAGTGCCACAAGACTTCTCGTTGTTTATGCGGATTCAGACTAACACGGCTACCCCTCTGAGGCTAGTCAAAGTTTGCCTTCCCCACTCCCATGGTGTTCCACTTCGGAGTAGCTGTCACTGGTGGTCCGCTATTCCCTTGCTGCCCGTCTGCTTGTTTACAAAGACTCTCCCCCGTGCTGTGTAGGGATGTAACATTGGTTAATCGATTAAGTGGGATCCCGACCTCCCCTCCCCACACATGGGGGGCTGGCTTCTGCTCCCAAACCACCACCACCCCTGTGTGGGCAGGCAGCTGGCTCTGGCATCTGACCCACTGAGGGTGATGCTTACTAGGCAAGCGGTTCACTAGTTACCCGTTCACATCCCTAGTGTGTGTGAACACAGAATGACTCAAATAGCAGGAATCCGTTTCCTTTCCTCTCAGCACCAGGAGCACTTCCAGCCTGTACCCCTGACCCAAAATCCTCTATCCAGGTTTATTCCAGACCCCACAAGTGTGCTTTGAGCTGCTCCTGTAAACTGCCCCTCTTTCCAGACTTCTGTCCCCTCTCCATTCCATGGCTTCCTGCCTCCTGTGGACATCACTGACCCCGATCTGTGTTTCCCTGTAAGCAGTGCGCTTGTGCAGCTGCTCAGGGGAGATTCCAAGATTGCCCGGCTGATTAGCCGAGCACCCACCTGTAGCGATACATTCCCCCTCCCCCCAGCGAGGGGTTGGTGTCTGGGTCTGGCTAACGCAGCCCCACCTCCACGAGGCAACAGCAGCCAGGACTGGGCCTGCTGCTACACGGCCCTGGCCAGCAGCAACATGGAGAAGCCTGGCCCCAACTGGCTACTCTCTTCCTGGTGCAGCCGCCCCCGTGGACACTCTGCAGTATAACTATCCCCCATTCTCACTGCCCGCCCTGTGGTCATTGCAGAGCATAACTGCCTCTCTTATCAGACGCCTCCCTTTCCTTGTTATGGAAAACAGTCAGATTCTAGGCATGTTCCATTGTCCTGGCACAAACCAAACTTGCTTTAAGTGAGGATAAGAGGAAGCTGCATACCAAATCTGATGGTCGTAACTCCTACCTTTTAGGAGGAGTTCTTGACTAAAGGGACTCACACATGGATAAAAGGTCACATGGAAAGATAGACCGATGCACAAACTCGAACTAGGGTGGTTAATGTAGGCATTCGAAGTTGCAAATGAAGCCCGGGATTTAAACATCCCGGGCTTCATTTGCATCTTCCCGGGCGCCGCCATTTTTAAATGTCCCTTAGTCCGAACTCTGTGCCCGCAGCTACACGCGGCACGGAGTAGGTAGTTCGAATTATGATCTCTAATTTGAACTACCGGTACACCTCGTTCCACCTTGAGGTGTACCAGTAATTCGAACTACTTACTTTGTGCCGCATGTAGACGCAGGCACGGAGTTCAGACTAAGGGACATTTAAAAATGGCGGCACCCGGGAAGATGCAAATGAAGCCCGGGATATTTAAATCCCAGGCTTCATTTGCAACTTCAAATGCCTACATTAACCACCCTAGTTCGAACTAGGGGGCTAGTGTAGACATACCCTGAGATATATAGATAAATAGTGAAGTCCCTAGTGGTGTGAATGGAGGCTCTGTCTCTAGCCTCTGTCTCTTCTCCATCTGCTGCTCTCGCTCACACCTTCACAGATTTCAAGGCCAGAAGGGCGTGTTATGATCATCTACTCTGCCTGACCTGTGTAATGTCACACGTCAGCCTCACCAGTAACCCTGCACAGAGGCCAAGATCTTCTATTTGAGCTAGAGTGTCTTTTAGAGAAATGTCCAGCCTCGATTTAAAGACTCCAAGTGAGGGAGAATCCATCATGTCACGTGGCAAACTTCCAAAAGTTAATTGACCTGCCTGCTAAAATATCTCTTGCAAGGGCATAAGGGCAGCACACAGTGCCTCACTGACTTCCCATATATTTAGAGGCTGCAGAGACCTGGCAGCCACTTCTTGGGAGCCACAGTATGTGCTGCCAGAACCCCAATCCCCTTTCCTGCACCCCAAACCCTCATCCTGGGCTGCACTTCAGAGCCTGCACCCCCACTGGAGCTCTCACTCCCCCCACACACCCTTCAACTCCCTGCCTCAGCCCAGAGGCCCCTCCCTCACCAAACTCTCCTGGAGCCTGCATCCTGCATCACCACCCCACACACACCTCCCAAACCTCTGCCCCAGCCTGGAGCCCCCTCCTACATCCCAACCCCTCCTCCTGCACCCCCAACTGAACCCCTAACCCACTTCTGCAGCCTCCTGCCCTCGCTGCATGAGCATGAGCGAGGGTAGAGGAAGGCGAGTGACAGAGGGAGGGGGGATGGAGCAATCGGGGGCAGGGCCGGGGTCCCCCAAATGTTTCAATCAAAAGAGGGGCCCTCAAGCTGCTAAATGTTAAGAACCACTGTTAAGATTCAAGCCTCCTTCTTCGAGCGTAAAGAAGCAAAACAAAATGCAGCGTTTGCTTCCCCCTTTGCAAGTCACCTTACCCACAGCCCTGCTGGCCCCCCTCAAGCAATAGCAGGTTCTAGCCCACCTCTCTCATGCTCAGAGAGGTGTGAAGTCGGTAGCCAATGCCCACTAGCCACATCCTTCCACATAAGAGAGAACTAGGTGGGGGAAGGCAGCGTTAGCCACAGTCTAACAGAGACCGTTTCAGGAGGCAGCACTGACGCTCACAAGCCAGGCAGGGACACAGACTCTCAGCGGTGATTCGTTATCTTTAAAGGCTTCAGAGGCTTTAGCTCTGACATCGCTTGGTTACAAGGGCCCAGCGCCTCGACGTTAGCTGGGCTCCGAACTTCCATCAATCCTGGCGATTGAGAACAGAGGCTCTTTGGGGCTCTCCGCCCAAGTAGCATTGTCAGCACTTTTCCCGAGCAGGAACAGACACGGGACTTGCCCAGTCACCCAGCAGGCCAGCAGCAGAACTAAGACAATCTCTGCAGTCTCAGCTCTCCTGATGCCCAACCCAGTGTCCTTACCACTGGCCTCATCCCCGCGGTGCCTGCCTCTGTCTGCTCACAGCGGATCCCAGCTGAGCTCAGAGGGTTGGGAGATGGGCTCCCAGGCCTTCCAAACCAAGCCCCTGCCACCTTCCCCCACAGCCTCCACTCCCAAGGAGATCTCACGTTAGGGCAGCAGATGTTAGAAACATCCCCAGCGACGAAGGACACAGCAGCGCCAGACAGGATACTGTATTCACTGGGGCAAAGCAATTGTTTATTCTACAAGCCAAAGACAAGGTGTTAAGGACACACGGTAGGGTTTGATTCACTCCTGTTTTAACCGTGAGCTAATGATATTTATTAGCCCCTTTTCCCTTGCGCATTGCTTTAAAGACCCAGACAGAACCGCCTACCCCTTCTGGGCTACAAAGACTAAGGTACGGATTGGGAGCCAGGACAGAACCTGACATCCTCTAAGCTTCCCGACAGCTCCCGGCGTCAGGACTGACGCTCCCGGCGTCAATCTTCTATAGCAGACACAGCTGGGCACGGCCTACACTGGCATGAGAATTGTGCTGAAAGCTTTGCTCCGAAGCCCACCCACTGACATTCATGGAACTGTTTCCAGGAGCATGCAGAAGCCAAAAGAGAATCGGCTTGAAACTCAGACCCCAGAGAGCTTTTGTGGGGCTGGCGATTGGAGGAAGGGAGAAAAAAAAAAAAAACTCAACGCAAAATAT
The DNA here is from genome assembly GCF_052426305.1 of Pelodiscus sinensis. NCBI lineage: Eukaryota > Metazoa > Chordata > Testudines > Trionychidae > Pelodiscus > Pelodiscus sinensis. Next base: position 348,392,832 of record NC_143052.1, on the reverse strand, counting down.
TTCTGTGATCACAAACTGAGCTGTTGCAGTCACTGAGCTACAGCGAGCCTGGATTCACTCCCTAGGGTTGCCAGGTGTCCAGAATTCTACCGGACAGACTGGAATTTGCGCTCTTTGTCCGGTAAAAAAATCAGAAAATACCAGACATGTGCAATGTCCGGCATTTTCTGATTTTTCCGGCTGCGCACCGGATGGAACCTGGCGTGGGCGGGGGAAGCGGTTGGAAGGCGGGGCCACGATCAGCGCTAGGAGCCTGTGATTGCGCAGAACCCTGGCGGGGGCGGGAGGAGTGGCTGGGACTCCCCCACCAGGCTTCTGCACAATCACAGGCTCCCAGCGCCAATCGCGGCCCCGCCTCCCAGCTGGGACTCCCAGCCTGGGAGGCGGGGCCGCGATCGCTGCTCTTGGTGCATCAGAAGCCTAGCGGGAGCGGGGGGGAGTGGCTGGGACTCCCAGCCACTCCCCCCGCCTCCTCCCCACTTCTGACGTGCCCAGAGCAGCGATCGTGGCCCCGCCTCCCAGGCTGGGAGTTCCAGCTGGGAGGCGGGGCCGCGATCGCCGGTCTGTGCCCGTCAGAAGGGGGGGCGGGGGAGAGGTAGTACTTAGTATCTTTTTTTTTTTTTTTTTGCTTGACCAAGTACCATGTGTCTGGTATTTTTGGGGGGACCATCTGGCAACCCTATCGCTCCCCCCTCCCCAAATGCACACGGGGCCAGTTATACGGCACAGCAGAACCACGCTTTAAAGCTGCTGCAACCTGCATTGACTAACTGGTGGCATCCGGACCGCAGAATAGCACCTAGCAGGCTCTGTGCCAGAGCTCAGCTGGCAGGCCAGGAAGGCAGGGCCTGGCCTCGGTGTCTCTAGGAACCCCCTCCCACACAGATCCATGGGACAGTCAATACGATGGCTGCACACAGCACACAGGGCAGGCTGTTTGTCCCGCTCCAGGACAAGCCAACCCTCCCTCTAAGCACCTGCCGCACTCCCAGCCTGGCCCAGCGGCAGGATCCCCGGCACAGCAGTGCCTCGTGCTAGTCCTGTGCCATTGGGACAATCGCTGTCAGCTGCCTTGATGCACCCCAGAGGTGGCTGCCTGTTCGTGGTGGGCACAGCCCACTCAGCAAACTTCCATTCCACGTGGTGTTTTCTCCAGGGTTTTCTATTTAAGTTGCTGGGGCCCGGTTTGTAACAACCAAGGATTTTACATGAACATTGAATCAAAGAGGAAGAAACCCAGCTGGAGCTTAGCCCCATCTGCCTGATGATTGGGCAGGGACGTCTACTAATCAGACCCTGCTCTCTCTCAAAGCAGCTGCCTGGAGGAGAGAGAGCATGACCAGGCGCTCAGCCATGCTCCAAACCTCCTCACCCCATGCCCTGCGTGGGAGAGACACACAGCTCCCGCAAGGGACCTTTCGGCTGCTAGCATGGCTTGGCATTGGGTCACCATGGAAACGTGGCCCTGAGCCACTAAGGGCTGAGGCCGGCGTGGGCTCCCTCTGCTGGAAGGGAGCTCAGGTACCCGGCCTCTCCTGCTTGGCTCTCCAGCCCGGCACCGTCCCCAGACATCTCGCCCTGGGTGCCAAGGGAGAGCTCCGGGAGGCAGGGCAGGGGGTCGCTCCCAGCAGCCTCGTCCTGGTGCACCATGACGTGGGCGGGGGAGGCCAGGCCGGAGCTGCCCGAGGCCTGGCTGAAGTTCTGGAAGCTGTCCCGGACCCGCAGGATGTATCTGTGCAGCACGCTGGCCTCGTCCAGAGGGCTGGCAGGGACAGGGTGGGCAGACAGGCTGGGATGCAGCTGTTTCACCTCCGAATGCAGGTGCGACACCGACTGGTTCAGCTCCGTGATACGGTTCCCCAGGTCTGCGAACGAAGCAGAGGCAGGCTGAGCTGAGAGCTCTGGGGCGTCGCTCCACGGACCGTAGCGCAGTGAATCTGCTTTTACACGGGGGGCAGAGCTGGAGTCACTCCACTGAGTTCTGGTTTTAACTGGGGGGGGGGGCCTGGAGCTTGGTATGGATTACAGCAGTTTGTCAATACTGGAAACATTTCTTCCCATGGGGCTCAAGAACCTTAGATAGTAATGGCCTGAGCTGCACTGTGGGAGCTAAAGGAGCAACTCCACTTAATGGCAGCAGTTGTAGGCTGTTATCCTTCTGAGAAATGGTCCACACTTTGCCAGGGGCTCAAGAACATGGGCCATCTGCATGAACCTTAGGCAGTAATGGCCTGAGCTGCACTGTGGGAGCTAAAGGAGCAACTCCACTGAATGGCAGCAGTTGTAGGCTGTTATCCTTCTGAGAAATGGCCCACCCTTCACCAGGGTGTAACACCTGCTTCCTCTTCACTCTCATCCTTCCCTTTCTTCACTCTATTTCCCCTTGCCCTTTTCTTCCTTCCAGGCAATCCTTCCTCAGCAGTGTCTCATGGAGTCTTACTCAGTCTGGCCCACCGTGTTGGTCTGGGTGAAGAGGGCTCTCCAGAACTTAAAGTCACAGAGTATAAGGCCAGGAAGGAGCGTGAGCTGCTGCGTATCACAGGCCATGGACTCCTCCCAGCAGCTACATGCTGGACAGAGAATAGGAGGGACCGAAGACCAGGCCAAATCCAGGGGCAGGGTTACCTTTCCTCCTGCTCTCCTCGAACTCCCGCCTGGCCGTGTCGATGTAGCGCTGCACCAGAGCCTGGATCACCTGCAGCCGATAGGAACGGCAGCTCTCCCCACGCAGGCCTTCATCCTCCAGGGCAGCATTCTCCTGAAGAGGGTGGAAACCAGGGTTACACGGGCACTTGCGATGCAGGGGGGCTCACTCACACCCCTGCTCACCAGCCGGCCGCCTGACCGTGCACAGTCCGGGCGGGTGTCATACACCCGGATGGGGTCTAGCCGGGCAGATGGAACTCTGGGAAGCCCTTGTCCCCTGTGGAACAGGCATTGTTTGGGACAGACTCCCGGGGAGCCCCAGCATGGCAATAAAGCGGCCTCGTTGTCAGAGTAGCTTTCTCCAGGGCTTGCTCTGCAGGCAAGCAGAGAGACAAGACGGGGAACTTACAATGGTGGGAATCGGGGGGAAATCCTGTTGTCTCTTGGGTCTGGAGCAGCACAGGAGCTGGAAGAGGCCCCTGGGGAAGGCAGAAGGACACAGCATCAGAGGGCTGTCGCTGACGTAGCCAGCCATCCCTGGGGATGCGACATTCAAATCTGAACCCAGAGCCAAACGGATACACGATCTGGAGTTGGTTGCTGGTCCCGGCCCCATGGAGAGATGAGCCCCAGGCGTCATGTTCAGCTCCGCACCGTTCTGGAATTTGGGCTCAGGCCCATCGCCCTTCAGAAGAGATTTTATCCCCTGGCTTTTAACTTTTAAAGCTACCAAGCAGGAGACCAGGAGCGTGGGAGACGGGCTGCTGCCCCCCCTTCCACCCCGCCCTGACCTGTGGCCAAGATGCCAGGAGCGCTTGGGGGGGACAATCTTCCTTCCACAGTGACTCTTCGCAGCCGGCGTTGGGTGCTGAGCAGCAAACAGGAACCTTTTAGCAACTGCCTCAGTTCGGGTCACTGCCTTTCTACCTGCTGATAACCAGCTCCCCAAGATCCCGCCCTTGCCCCGCCTCTTCCCACAAGGCCCCGCCCCTGTCCCGCCTCGTCCCACAAGGCCCCGCCCCTGTCCCGCCTCGTCCCACAAGGCCCCGCCCCTGCCCTGCCTCTTCTCCCAAGGCTCCGCCCCTGTCCTGCCTCTTGACCGCTTCCTTTGAACCTCTGCCCCTTCATCTCTTCCCCCGGCCACGCTCACTTCTCTGTCTCTTGCCCCAAGATCCCGCCCTCTCTCTCACTCCTCTCCTGCCTCTCCCTCGATTGTCTCAACCAGCTGCCTGTAGATAGGAGGTGGCCTCCACTCTGTAGGGTTGACGCAGTTTCCTCCCGACATCTCCTCCTGCCCCGTCGTCACCAGGCATTTGAGTCCAGTACCATTTAGGGCCCTCTTTTTGACCAGACCTTCCACCGAGCACCTGGCAACCCTCAACAGCAGGCGGACCCAAAAACTGGACTGTCCAGATAAACCCCGAATGGGTGAAAACCCTGCTCTGTATGTCTAACGCGGGCAAGAGTCTGTGGGGGGCTGCTTAGTGTTTTCTATTACCGATGCAGCCAATGCTTTCCCCTCCCACGGCAGCCTGGGGACGTGGGCACTGAAATGTACAAGAGATCCTGGAAGCGCTGTGCAGTGCAGATGGAGAGACAGGGCCGAGGACATGCCGAGCGCAGCTCCTGGGGAGTCAGCCCACAGCAAATAGGGTACAACTACCTCCAAAGGAAAGAAATACCAGGTTCAAGGGGGCTTTCATTCTAGACGGAAAAAGAACTAATGCCTGGAAACTGAAGCCAGACACATTGAAATGTGCCATGAGGGCCCAAATAAAACAGTGCGGGTGATTAACTAATGGGACAAACTCCCATTTTAGCAACTGCCTCTGTTTGAGTCACTACCCTTCTACCTGCTGATAACCAGCTCTCCAAGACCCCGCCCTTGCCCCGCCCCTTCCCACAAGGCCCCGCCCTTGCCCCGCCCCTTCCCACAAGGCCCCGCCCCTGCCCCGCCTCTTCCACCGAGGCCCGCCTCTTGACCACTTCCCTGGAAGCTCTGCCAATAGGGCCAGAGCCCTTTTGAAAGATGCTTTAGTGAAACACGAGTTATTGGGCACAGTACAGGGGTAAGCCCTGCTCTGTGCCATAGAGCAGAGCCAACGACTGGTCCACGGACTAGCACCAGTCCCTGAGATGTCCCTGACATCAGCAATGCTCAGGTATGGAAAAGGTCAGGAAACACTGCCACATTGGAATCACACGAGAGGTTCTAATGGTCCCTGCTGGCCTTAAAATCTAGTAATATGTGAATCAACTCCCTGAAACTGGCGTGCCAAGGGAGCAGTGCTCCATCTGCCTGCATCACGTCCTTCCTACACATGTCTAGGTCTCCTCAGCTCTCCTGGACAAACCGCGAGGGAAGTGCGGAGGAACATTTCCAAAGGAACAAAGCATTTACGTGAAACAATTTATGGAAACTTTCCTGAGGTTTCAATTTGTCTCTGGAGAAATGAAAACAGAAAGGGAGTTTTGTCCACTTTCCCCCAACTTTTTGTCCCTGAAATGGAGGAGGGAAAGGGAGAGAAAGTGAGACAAACTAGTCAAAAAATTAACACGTTTTCAGTTTTCGGCAAGGGGGGGAGGGTAACACATTTTTTAAACTTCCAAAAAAACCTCACCTTCATATTTTCATCACCACGTTCCACTGTCCAAAAAAAATGCATTTTGGGTTGAAAATAGATTTGAACAAAACAGTCAGCTGATGCAGCTCAGAACTGACTCTCTTTGCAAACGCTTCAGGGGTAGCCAAGTTAGTCTGTACAGGAAAAAACAACAAATGGGCTGGTAGCATGTTTTGTTCGTCTATACAGTGCCACCAGTCCATATGTTGTTTTTTTCTCTTTGCAAAGTAGCTGTTCCCCCAGGACGTGAAAGGCTGCTGGCTGGATGACCTGGTGGGTAAGGCCTTGAATGGGGACTCAAGAAATGTGTGTTCAATTCCTTGCTCTGCCACAGACTCCCTGTGTGACCTTGGGCAACTTACTTATCCCCCTGTGCCTCAGTTTCCCACCTGTACAACGGGGATTACGCTTTCCCTGGCTCACATGGCTGAGCTAACATCTCAGAGGGGCTTTTGTGCTGTGGAGACTCATTGCACCGCATGGACTGCAGAGCTGGCATCACCTGACTGCATAGAAGAGGGACTTCGGCGTGGGAACAATGTTAAATGGTACCGGCAGCGTCAGGCCCTCCCTGAAGTAAGATAGGTAGAGCTTGGAGCGGGCAAACTTCCACTCCACGTCGGCATCATCCTGCAATGCAAACGGGAGAACGCAGTTGGGGTGGATGCGGGGGCCAATCTCATCTCTTGCATGGGGTAGGTAGTGGAGATCTTAGAGGCCACGGAGGACATTTCCTCCAGCCTTTGAGAAGTGCCAAGTTCACCCCATGCTCTCTCAGAGCGTGGCCAGCTATTCTTGTGAGAGATTTGGACTTATTTAGTCTGCAGAAGAGAAGAGCGAGGGGGGATTTGATAGCAGCCTTCAATACCTGAAGGGAGGTTCCAAAGAGAATGGAGAGAGGCTGTTCTCAGTGGTGATGGATGGCAGAACAAGGAGCAATGGGCTCAAGTTACAATGGGGGAGGTCTAGGTTGGATATTAGGAAAAATTATTTCTCTAGGAGGGTGGTGAAGCACTGGGATGGGTTCCCTAGGGAGGGGGTGGAATCTCCATCCCTAGAGGGCAACGTCTACACTGGCACCCTTTTCCGGAAATGCTTAAAACGGAAAACTTTTCCATTATAAGCATTTTCGGAAAAAGCGCATCTAGATTGGCAGGATGCGTTTCCGGAAAAGCACTTTTTGCGGAAAAGCGTCCGTGCCAATGTAGACGCGCTTTTCCGCAAAAAAGCCCCGATTGTCATTTTCGCGATCAGGGCTTTTTTGCGGGAAAGACTACTGTGCTGTCTACACTGGCCCTTTTCTGGAACAGTTTTCCGGAAAAGGACTTTTGCCCGAACGGGAGCAGCATAGTTTTTCCAGAAAAGCACTGATGATTTTACATTAGATCGTCAGTGCTTTTCCGGAAATTCAAGGGGCCAGTGTAGACAGCTGGCAAGTTATTCTGGAAAAGCGGCTGATTTTCCGGAATAAGTGGCCAGTGTAGACACAGCCGAGGTGTTTAAGTCCTGGTTTGACAAAGCCCTGGCTGGGATGATTGAGTTGGGATTGGTCCTGCTTTAGGCAAGACTCGATGACTCCTGAGGTCTCTGCCAGCCCTAGGATTCGATGATTCTATGACCTCCATTCCTCCATGGGCAGCTGTTCTTGTGACCTACCTATCTCCTCCCCCCACATTGGAGCCATAGAACGAGTGAAATGCTATTTAACAGCAGCAGCCGCACACATGGGGCAGAGGGACAATTCCACCACTAGGGGCTGAGGCTCTGGGATGGAGGCCGGCTCTGTTCCTGGGCAGGGGCTGCCCTTCCAGGCAGGACTCATTGGTATCACAGGCATAGCACTAGCTGGTGCAACTACTGGGTGTCCCCAGCTGGTGAGTGGGGCCCAATCTGCCTAAGGAGCCCACCCAGGGACTCTTCCCCCTTGTTGAGCAGCTGGGCAGGAGCAGCTCGCTCAGTGACTACTACAAAACAGTGCTCTCAAGCCCATGGAGGCATGTGAGGCCCCAGGGGAAAGCCAGTTCTGCTGTGAGAGATACAGCTGTGCCCAGTGCAGGGTGGTCGGCAAAGGGACTCAGACCGACCCGCTGCACAGAGGGGAATTTCACTCTTGTACAGCACCTTCCACCACAAAGGGTGCCCCACGTATGCGGGAGAGGGAGATGCAGCCACTTCTGGGGTGGAGCACTATAGTGCTCTCAATAGCCCACAGCAACACGACGCACAACGAGGACTATTTTGATGCGGTTTGGGGGAGGAAGGAGGAGGGAGGTTTGGAGGAGGGAGGGTGGAATTGCCTGATTGTTGGTCAGCACCGGGAGTGCAAGAGAGAAGCGAGACAGCGTAAGAGGAGGCCCATTCACTGTGGGGCCGCTCGGCTTTGGGGTAGGCCCAGGCTGCAGCCACGCCTTGGCAGGGGGTTCCACGGCCCTCACCTCAATCTTCTGGAAGGAGTTGGTGATCATGGCGATAAGCATGTTGAGCAGGACGATGACCATGATGATGGTGAAGATCCCGTAGAGCCCCCGCCCCACAAACTCTGCCAGGATGTACTGGGGCATGTCCACCACCTGGTGCTCCTCCATCCCGAACATGGTCCAGAACAGGAAGGGGAACGTCTCGTTGAAACTGCCCGAGAAAGGGGCAGCAAAGAGCGGGGCCTGGTTACACGGGGAATGCCCCACGCCGACAAGAACACGCGACAGCCCCAATCCTTGGCCACACTGATGTCAGCAGCATCCCAGGAGATGCAGGATTGGCCTGTGTGTCCACTAGACCTTCCTGGGCAAGTCCTGGGGCCTGCAGGACCCTTTAGAAGGCCTCTGCCAGCAGCCGCCTAGGCCCCCAGCAAGGTTTCCTTGAGAGGCAACCTATAGTTTCACCCCATTGTTCCTTGTTAAATCCTCACCAGCCCCCTGCACAACCCACGTCCTCCTGAAGTGCCCAAAGACCCAAAATACGTAATCACACCCTCATCGGTCGCTCCCCACTGGGCTCCTTGGAATCTCTTTCAACTGAGAAACCAGGTCCCCCATTTCCACTGCAGGTGTCACCCGCACAGGACCCCAAAGTGCTGCCCCACGTGGCTCCCCGCTCACGCTACAGCCCCCATTCATGTCGTTGGCACATGAGAGGCCAGGGATCGCCTGGGCAGGCCAGGGACCTTAGAGCCTCTCTCAGCCTCATGGGTCACTTTCCGAAGCATCCGGCCCGGCTCAGCCCTGCCCCGGTGGTCCCCGCAGTGCAGCTGGGAGCCCTCGGGAGGCCTGCGCGAGGCCGTACCTCCCAAGCCGCTGGGCCTCCTGGTAGTAAACGTAGGTGTTGTTGAGTCCGCACAGGAACGCCGTGAGAACGATCATGAGGATGAAGATGAACCTGTGAGAGAAGCCCAGAGAGGTCAGCGAGGCCGGGAGCCCCGGGGCCAGACCTGTCGGAGCCTGGCCGGAGAAGGTCCGTTCACAGTGGGGATGTGTCCAGCTCACACACCCGCCAAGCCCCCCTCCAGCCCCGACACTGTCTCCACCAGCCCCTTGCCTCTCTCGCATTAGGTACGTGGATGCTGTGGCGCCTGCCGGTGTAACCACGTCACCGCGGCTCTGCCGGCATAACCCCATCGTAGCCCTCAGCCACAGAAGGGGGTTTTCCGTCGCCGTGGGAACGGAGCTTCCCCGAGCGACAGCAGCTACATCACGGGACACGGCCCTCCTGTGACCTAGCCGAACCTGCACCTGCGGCAGGCTGCACAAGCAGCTGGGTCCAAGGGCCGGTTTTTCATACCCCTGCTCTGATGTCGGTACGGCAACCTAAGTATAGACTGAGACACATGCATGGGTCCGATGGAGCCAAGGGATCGTGCCAGGGCCACATGGATGGCAGCTGCCTGTGAATGATACGGGGTGCCGGCCCCCGCAGCTGCCCAGGACACCCTAATGGCCAGGTGGCAGGACTTGTCCCCTGCCTGACCTCAGGCGGGCAGGGGTTCCCGGAGCAAAGCAAAGGCTAAATTCTGCCAGGCCTCCTCAGTCCGATTTCAGTCCTTAGCCTCTGTCCATCCCCCTGGCGTCAAAGCAGGGCTCCTCTCTAGCTTGTGACATCAGCAAGAGCTGTCGGCACTTAACACCCTGCAAGATCAGACCTTGTGTGGGGGGGGAGGGGTTCCGGCCCCTTGGCCCAGACCCACCATCCAGCTCCGTTTAGGGACAGTCTGATGGGGCCATGATGGGGAGGTGACCTCGGGGGGGCAGAAGGGAATCAGCCCCTACCGGATCATGTCGTCGATCATCTTCCCGATGGAGATCTGCAGGGTGCCCAGGGACTCGTGGGCGGGGAGGATGTAGGCCAGGCGGGTGAAACTCAGCATGCTGGTCACCGCAAACAGCACCTCGGCAACAAACTGGGGGTCTTCGGGGTGCCACTCGTGCCGTGCTGCACACGGGGAGAGAAACCTCAGAGACACGGAGCCGGAAGGAGAGGGAGTCTGTGTCATGCGGCCTAGCGGGTAGAGCGCTGGGACTGAGGGACTGGGACTAGTCTTGGCTCTGTCACTGGCCTATGGGGCGAGTCCCTTTCCCTACCCTGTGCCTCAGTTTCCCCATCTGTAAAATGAGGATAATGCCACTGATTTGCCATGAAAGGCCCTATAAAAGCACCTCCAATTGCCATTCCAGAGTAGGAGCCACGCTCCAGAGCCCGGGTCGGGCTCTTCCAACCCCTTCCTCCATCCGTGCTTCTCCAGGAGGAAGCAATCCCAGCCGCCAAGGCATCCCCAGCCTAGCCCGGCTCACTCTCACCCATTTGCCCCCTGAAGAACGGCCTGATGCTGACCCCTGCTGGCAGCAGGGGAGAATTTCCTGCCTCATTCGCACACAGGCATCTTCACCATCTTAGAGTTCATGGCGTTTTCTTGCTAAATGCAGCTTCTCTGGCAGCATCAGTAAATACAAGGGTGAGGGTGAGGGGGGTTGTACTCAGAGCACCGCTGAGACAGGGGAATGACGCTTCCCAGCTTGCGAGGCCACAGAGGTCCCCACCCCATCTCCAGTCTAACGCAGGCTGGAGGATCGGAGTGTGGGGGCTGGGGAAGGAGCCAACGCGGGTCACAAAGCTGCTGTCCCCTCCAGCACCAACTGGCCTGCTTGCTGGGAAGAGGCCCAGGAGCGAATAGGCCACAGAGCTCCTCTGCCCCTGAGAGAGGGGGTCCCACCGGTGGGGCAGCGAGGGGGGAAGAGGGGCCATGCAGGACACCCACAGTGCAGCACTGACAGGCCAAGCAGGGGGAGCAGGGCCAGGCGAGTTGCCAGAGGGATGCCCATATCCAAAGGGGGCCCTCGGCCACTCACCGGCTCTGGTGAAGTAGTGGCACTCCGGCGAGGAAGGGTCCCGGCAGTGCAGATAGCCCCGCCCAGCGACCAGCACCCGCAGCGCGAAGGAGGCCAGGTACAAGCTGAGGATGACGATGTCCAGGCAGTTCCAGCCGTCCAGGAGGTAGCTGCGCAGCCCCTCGATCCACACCTCCTTGCACTCGTACCAGAAGAAGCCTGGGGAGGAGGGGACAGAGCGTGAGCGGCAAGTCCCCTCGGGCTGCCACCTCCCGAGGATGGCACAGAGGGATTCGGGAAGTGGGGGGGGAGGGGGCTGGGTAGGATTTGGGAGGTGGGAGGGGGCTGGGCATAGAGGGATTTGGGAAAGGGCTGGGCAGAAGGATTTAGGGGGCAGAGGGGGCTGGGCACAGAGGGTGGGATTCCCTGGAGAACAGACGGCTGGCACAGGGCCCAAGCCCCCTGCTGAGGCCAATGGCAGCCATCGGCGGCTACTCCTTACACCCTGCACTTCTGGTGTCCCTTGCCTACGCCCCTCCCTGCCAGGTGCAGCCGGCGGCTCCTCCCGCCACCTACCCGCCACCCAGACCATGTGCAGGGAGCTCTCCCACACGCTCTGGTTGCGGCCCAGGAAGACCTCGGGCCTTTGCTGCAGGACCATGGACTCCGCCAGCAGGAAGACGAGGAACCAGAGGTAGGAGGCCGAGTGGAGCAGGAATTTGATCACTGGGATCTTCAGCATTTTGCCAGCCTGCCAAGGAATGCAGAGGCAGCGTCGCACCCCACAGCTGCAAGAGCCCCACAACTGCCATCCCCCCCAGCCCCACACTCCTCCTGGCCCCATAGGGACCCACCGAACTCCACGGGGCTCGGTACAGACACAGTGACTGCCTCCCCTTGAGTGGCCAGCAGGGATCCCACACCACCCCGCAGAGCTAAGGGAGGGACTCTACTAGCAGACAGCAATAGTAGGCTGTTACCCTACTGCAAAGCCACTGCTAGCGGAGGACACAACACACTTAGCCAGTGAATTAAGCAACCATCTCCCCTAGCAGACTGGGGCCCAACACGCCACCTAGAGTCAAGGGGGGGAATATTGAAGGAGCATGAATGTGGGAGGAGCCCGGATCTGGCGCAGATCAAATTCACGGGATACGGGTGGCTAATTCACACCCAGATTGCTGGCTCAGGGCTAGCGTGAGAAATCAGAATTGCAATCACGTGTCCACAGGCCGACCCAGATGAGACCCAGCTCCCTCTGGCCCAGCCTCCGGTCTCAGAGAGCCCCGCGCCACCTGCACCAGAAGGCGATGTAAGAACCCTGCAGTAGCCGGCAGGGGAGAATCTGCCCCGGTTTGGCCGGAGCCCACTCACCCGCGACTTGGGGGCCATCCAGTAGAGCAGGGACAGGAGGGGCATGGTCAGGAAGATGGAACAAGAGACAAAGAATTTCCAGAGGGTGTTGCTGCCGCGCCAGCCCGACAGGCTCCCGCACCAGATGGAGGACAGCACTTGCTGGCAGATGGGATGGGCAACAAACTGATCCGGGAGGGGGTCAGTGGGAAATAAAAGAGAGGAGGGGTCAGTGGGGTGGGAAATAAAATACTTACACCCCCTGTAGCTTTCTGCTGCCCCAGACCTTTCAGCCCAACAGCCCCCAAGATCATACACAGGCACTCTCGGTTGTAAGGAGCCCTCCCCTGCCGGTAGCATGCAGCCACCTCTGGGGTTTAGCCACTGCCTGGCTGCTCTACACAGAGGCTCTGGGCTTGGGGCGAAGGATGAACCAAGTGATATTCTGGTGGGATTGAGAGAGGAATGGTGCACCGGGAACCGGACACGGGGGTTCACCCCAGGGATCTCATTTGAGAGATGGTGCCCACAACGCCCCCTAGCCCTATGCCGGGGTATTGGCTCAGAGCGGAGCACCGCCTAGGGATGCCAGAGCCCCCCGGCTCCCTGCCTGGACTCACCCGCTTCTGGTTGTAGTTGACGGCCAGCCGGAGCCGGGCGAGGTTGGGGATGCCCTCCTCGAAGGCCTGGCTGTCCAGCTCCTCCTCCTCGCCCTCCCCCAGGTCGTTCAGCACAGCCATCACCTCGCTCTGGTTCCGGCACATCCCCAGCAGCTCCACCGCAAACTCCTGGCTCAGCAGCTCCAGGCTGAGGTACTCGGGCTGCAGGGGTGGGGACAGGCAGGGGAAAAGGGGAGAAAACCTGAGCTCTGGTCCCATCACCTTTCATGGCTGCAAGGGCTTTCCTAGCACTCTGTCTCTGGTCTGTCACAGCCTTGCCTCCTTCATTCCTGCTGGGGCTGGACCTGGTGACTTCTCGAGGTCCCTTCCAGCCCTGCATGTCTGTGCGTGTATGACCTGAGTCAAGAGGCACCATTTCTAGGGGGCCCTACCCATAACTGCACAAGGGAGTCCTCAGAATGTGAAGGTCACACATTTAAATATGCTGAAATAACTGGTGGAACTCCCTGCTGCATGCTGGTAGAAGGCAAATAGACAGGTTCAATAAGAGTTTCGGCTCCTGGAGTGAAATTCGCTCCAGTGCCATGTGGGACACTATGCCTAAGGATGTTAAGCAGACTAATCATGTAGTTGATACAATTCGTATCGAAAATGCAGAGGTGCCGGGTCCCGGACCATTGTTGCTCTGTTTCTCCTTCCCTCCCACTCTGCACCACAGAGATGGTACTTGGGGGAATGAGCTTCCTCTAATAAAGAGGCAGCAAGCAGGGGGAGCAAGTAGTCGAGCAGTGACTCGACTACCAGATAGGCCTAGGCTTATTGTAGTTGACTACTCTAGTCATCGCTTACATCCCTTACTATGCCCCCATATTCTTACGGAAACAGGAATACTTTGAATATGCTTTATGCAAAACAGGGCTAACAACCTATCATGCAAACACTTGCCATCTCCTGAGTGTGCATGTTCTATTCGTGTGCATGTACCTTTCTTGTATGTGAAGTTAGAAATATGAGGTTTGACCCTGTTTATTAATCTAGATTTTATAGTGAAAGCCATTAGTGGGCAAGATACCTCTCGCAGACCAAATTCGGCCCACCAAGCCACCAGATCTGGCCCATGGACACCCTGCCAAGACCCTCAGGCATGCAGCAGCTGCTGTTTTAAGCACAAGGCTGCTCTGTGTGGCTCTCTGCTCTGGAGGGAAGGGGAAGCTTCAAGTGATCTCCCCACCCCCAGGCCAATCCTTAGCTCCAGGAGGGCTGGCCAGCACCTAGGAACTAAAGGGTTAACTATGTCCCCTGTCCCTAGCCAGGTATCTGATCAGCCAATAACAATGCAAGAAGGGATTTCAAACTGGGACAAAGGCATTTTTAACTTTCCCTCCTTTGTCTGAGTCAGAACGGGATTTTCTTCCAGGTAACAGGGAGATGGGAGGCTGTCTCTCTCTCCAAGAAAAGTATTTTCACAATATGTGAGTAGAGTAAAGTTAGGTAACCTGTCAAGCTTTATTATTTCCTGGTTTGGGAATAAGGAAATGTCTGTGCTGTTAAAAGTGGGTTTTTTCTTTCTTTTGTAACTAAGTCCTGAGCCCTAGGGAGTCCCCTGAGTATCTAGATTAATTGGTGACTCTTTTCATCTAGCCACGTTATTATGCTTGCAACTATGGTATTGTTTTGATAATACACGTTTGTTTTCTTTTTCTAATTAACCTGGTATTGGTTCATTTCCGTGTCCGGGAAAATCTGTCTGTGGGTGTCTGCATGCCTCTGACTAGGGGGCAACTACCACAGACTTCAGCTTGTATTTTCTCTTTTCTTTTTCAAGCTCTTTGGGGGAAAGAGCTTGAGGTACCCCTGAGGTTTTTAGGGAGGAGGTTTCCCAGGCTGACCTCTTCCCTGGTTTCTTTGGAATACTTGGGTGGTGGTTTTATTCTCCAAAGTCCGGGTATTAGGATTTTGGGGAGAAGTTTTTGTACCAAAGCCTGTAGAGATCAGGTTTTGGGGTGCTTTTGCAGGACCCCACTTCAGCATTGATCGTGCCAGAATGGGAAACAGCCTTGTCACCCTGGGGGAGGCAGAACCTGGCACCGCAGCTGCCTGTGGAAGAAGGGTGCCCAGAGTGTGGAGCGGAGACCCCAGGCGCAGCATGGAGACCGCGGAGAGCCTGACCTTGAACTCGGGCTCCTTGCAGGAGAGGCGCTGCAGCTCTCGGCTCAGCTTGAAGGCGGTCAGCATGGCGTCCTCGCTGGCGATGGAGAAGTAGGCCCGGCTGGCAATGCCCTTGTAGGTGTTGATGCGGGAGAGGGAGAACTTGAGCAGGTCGTACCTGCGGCCGTTGCTGCACTCCGGGCAGGTGCAGGAGACCTTGTGGGGCCGGGGGATGGTGTGGCCTTTCCGTATCAGCATGTCCACGATCTCGTAGAGGTCCTTCTCGCAGGCCAGGGTGAGCGGCGTCACGCCGGGGGCGAAGCGGGAGTGGTCGATGGAGTGGTCGAAGAAGGCCAGGGAGAAGGACTTGATGTCCATCTTGATGCTCTTCTCCTGGTCCAGCCGCTCCAGCAGCATCTTCACCCCCTGGGGCCGGTTGGCGTCCACGGCGACCAGCAGGGCCTCGTGGATCTGGCGGAAGTCGAACCTGACGTGGCGCAGCAGGGCCCTGGTGACCTCCCCGCCGCCCGTGCGGATGGCCAGGTTGAGAGCTTCCCGCCACGCGCGGTCCTCGCCCTCGGCCTGCTGCCGCGGGATCCCGTCGCTCGCCTCCAGCAGATGCTGCACCCACGGCAGGTCCCCCTCCTGGATGGCGTCGAGGAGCTCGGCAGGGAATTTCAGCTTCTTGTTGACTATCTCCCTCCAGCTGGGCTGCTGTGAGGGGCAGAGAGTCAGCACAGCCCTGTGGGGGGCCCCAAGCCGGAGCCAGGGCTTCGGAGCTGGCAGGCCCATGGCACCACAGCAGCCGCTCCGTGGAAAGCAGCCCACAGGCCGCTGGTGCCCTGGTTGGAGCAGCGGCTCTGACAGCCTGAAGCTGGCAGGCTCCTTTCCAATGAGCAAAATTAATGCTCTCATCCGTTTGGCACGGGCTAGCCCCAGACGGCCAATTTCACATGCCCTTTGCCATATTCCAGTGGCTCCGAAATGAGATTTGTAGGGCTCTCTGGGAATTTTCAGTTGGAACAAACACCAAAATCCTGTGGGAACTGAAATCGCTGGAGCAGACTTCCAGCTCCTGCTCCACAAATCAGCCTCTCCGCTATTCCCCTCACCACCACCCGGCACGCACAACCGCCCGCCGCTCTCCTCCTCCGTCGCCGCCTTGCTCCTCACCTGCTTTTGGGGGCCCTGTGCTTCGATACAATTGGGACTATCCCAATGCTTAGCCCTTTGCCCCCTGCCCGACTCACGTCCGATTGGGACACGACCGCCCACCTGCCTGCCATTCTCCTCCTCGCCGCCGCCTTGCTCCTCACCTGAATTGCAGGGCAAGTCGTGTCCCAATCGTATGCAAGTCGGGACAGGGGACAAAGAGCTACACATTGGGATAGTCCCAATTGTATCAAAGCACAGGGCCCCCAAAAGCACTGGGGCCCAGGGCGGTCACCCCAATTTGCCGTACCTAAGCACAGCTCTGACTAGAGCACGTCTCCCCCCAGAGAGGCGCCCCGCACGGAGGGGTCTGAGCCCCCCCGTTTAGCCACCAGAACAGATCTCGCCTAGGAGTTAGCAGCAGGGCGGTACCGCTGGAGCACTCACACCCTGATCTGACCGGGTCGCATCTGGCGCTCAGTTCTGCTGGAGCAAAGCCAGACTCTCTCCACTGAGGCCTGCGAATCCCTCGAGGGACGCTCCTCAGAGCCCCTCCCTGCGGCTGTCACTCGGCTGGAGCTACCCAACCATCAGACTGGCTCACACATAAGGTCTGGAGCTTCTGGCATGCAGTGGTACTGTCCCATACAGGGAGTGGGCGGGGAGGAGCGGGGGGAGGGGCTGGGCTGGCTTGAATTTTCCCTTCTGTCCCCCACACTGCCAGCCCTTGCTACCAGGTAGTGGTTATTTTTACTACCAAGAGGCCCCCAGTGAGATCCTGGCCCTGCTGTGCTAGGCACTGTCCATACCCACAGCAAGAGCATTGAAGGGTTAACAGCTGAAAGGGACAAACCAGAGTGAGGGTATGTCTACACTACCACCCTAGTTCGAACTAGGGTGGTTAATGTAGGCAACCGGAGTTGCAAATGAAGCCCGGGATTTGAATTTCCCGGGCTTCATTTGCATGTTGCCGGGCGCCGCCATTTTTAAATGTCCGCTAGTTCGGACTCCGTGCCTGCGGCTACACGCGGCACGGACTAGGTAGTTCGGATTAGGCTTCCTATTCCGAACTACCAGTACACCTCGTTCCACGAGGTGTACCAGTTCCACGAGGTGTACCGGTAGTTCGGAATAGGAAGCCTAATCCGAACTACCTAGTTCGTGCCGCGTGTAGCCGCGGGCATGGAGTCCGAACTAGCGGACATTTAAAAATGGTGGCGCCCGGCAATATGCAAATGAAGCCCGGGAAATTCAAATCCCGGGCTTCATTTGCAACTCCGGTTGCCTACATTAACCACCCTAGTTCGAACTAGGGTGGTAGTGTAGACATACCCTGAGGGAGCTGAAGTTTTAGTCTTCCCCTTTGCAGACGGGGAGCTGAGAAATGAAGGGACACGACCAAGGTTCTTCCAGAGAATCGGTGGCAGAGGCAAACCCATGTCCAATAAGGCCCTGAAGTCAGGGAACTGAAATGCCTCCAAGGAGCAAAGCTGCCCCAGGCTGCTCCCTTGCCCACTGTACCATCAGCCCTTTTCAGAACCAGCATCGCCCCCCTGGCTGCTCGCTGCCTCTCTCCCCACTCAGCCCTGCGAGGAAGCACAGGCATGGTGGATGGATGCTGGCTGGAACCCCCTCTCCCTTGATCTCCCCTTTGCACGCTGCGAGGCTGCAGCTCCCTGCTTAACATAACACAGGAGCCTTGGCAGAACCGGCACTGACTTACACCCTGCAGCTAATTAACTCCCCAGGTTTAATTAAGTGCGTGTGATTGAATTCACAGCTTGGCTATTCCCCAGCCCCTCCCCTGCATCAGAGCCAAATGGGGCTGGAAACCAGCCAGGGATGCTCTTTAAAGAACAAAAAAACAAGTGGGGGGAGGGGTCTGAGTGAGGGGCTCCGGAAAAGCTGCTCAGAAAGGCCCTGCCAGAGACAGCAACCGCTCCCCCTACTCCCTCTTTTAAATGTCCAAGAGCGCGTCCATCTGTGAGCCCCAAGGGAAGTGACTGTGCAGGGCAGGGGAACCCAGGCGGCAACAGGGAGGAGAGGTGGTCCTGGCTGCCCAGCCAGCTCTGCTGCCCACATCTCCAGCCCCACAGATGCCTCAGTGCTTCCCCAAGACCTTTCCGACCCTTCTGCGTGCCTCTGCCCCATTTCTACAGCAGTAACCCAGCAGCTATTACCAGGCCTCGCCCCTGGTTCTCCTGCTCTGGCTTGTAGGTCCCTGGCCGCTCCATGGGGCCCGTTGCGCGCTAGAGCTGGCTGTGGGGAGAGCAGAGGGACCAGGAGAGGGCCTCCCACGAAGCGCTCGGATGGTCCCGGTAGCTGAGACGTGCCTTAGTGAGCGATCGCTGCCTGGCACCCAAGTGGGGCTGAGCCCTGGGCCGAGGTCCCTGAGGAGCAGCCCCCGTCTGAAGCGGCCCCAATGTGGCCGACATCGCTCCTTGAACCTTCCTACTGGGCAGCCGAGTTCACTTCTCCTCAGAGAAGGACACTGCCCTCCCCGCCCGCCCGGCCTGTGTGGCCCTAACGCCACAGGCAGGACAGGTCCCACGCCACAGGCAGGGCTGTTCCTGAGAGGGCTGGGTGCGCTACTCACCATGATGCTCTCCATGGCTGGCGGACCACTCAGCCAGGCAGGGCCGTGCCTTGCCTCGGAGCTGCCAGCTGGAGAGGGCTGGAGGACCAATGCCAGCCCGTCTCCCTCCACCTGCGCAGCCACGGGTGGCTTAGTCCCACCCTCCAGCGCACCGGGCCCTGCCGAGGAGGGGGGGGGGAGATGACCAGGTAAGGGCAGCAGGATGCACCGGGCCCTTCCCCAAGGACCAGGGCCGCTCCAGACATGCAGAGGGCAAAATTAACGAGGGCAGCAGCACTCAGCAACCTGCCCTCCCACACTGCTGCGGGGACACAACAGGTGTTTTTCTCTGCTTGTTTTGCTTTCCTGTCAGCATCTCTCTCGCCAGCCTTCCCGGCAGCCTGGCTGGGAGCCAACAGGCCTCTCTGGTGAGCTGCCAGAGGATCAGCTGGGCTACATCCCCCCAGCCTTGCCCCACGACCATTCCCAGAGCAGAGTTGTTTAGAGAAACCGCCACCGTTTTGCCTCACCGAAGTACAGGCCATCAACGGCCACTTACCTTTAGCAACCAAACGTGGCCGCTCGTGAAACAAAACATCCACTTAGAACCGACTTGCCACATGCCCCGGTTCCTTTGCGTGCGTTACCTTCCCCTCCTCTCATTCTTTAACTAAGCCCTGGATCAGCTGCTCCATTGTCTTCCCCAGGATCTGACAGGCCTATAACCACCCAGGTCTTTTTCACGCTTATAATATTGGCCCCCTATTCACTTTCTTGCAGGCCCCTGGCACTTCCTCAGGGCTCCAACTTCCTGAAAACCAGCAGTAACAGCCCAGTGACTCCTCCCTGACTGAAGGATTTAGTGGCCCCTCACGGCTGCACCCCCTCCGCCCTGATCTCTTTGCAGTTTGGGTGCTGGACACCTGCCCTTTTGCTCCCCTCTCCCCCCCGGTTTTACAAAATTGGTTGTGGTCAGATCAGTGCCAAGGAACGTGGGAGATGCTGAGCAGCCCCTCAGCAGTCCAGAGGGGGCTCGGGCAGCTTGGTTTAGCTTCTAGGATCTTAGAGAGAACCTGGGGCTGGCCCACAGCTGACAGAAAAGTGTCTCTGTGCGGACGCTGACTACACTGTCACCAGCTGCCCGATGCCCTGGCAGGATCCTGTAGCTCTCAGAGCTCTGCCTCTCTCTGAGAATACCCACGTTCTGAAACCAGCCATGGGTTGCTAGGTGTCCGGTATTGGCGGGCAGATTTAAAAGTACAGTGACTTTTTTTGGCACTTTTTTCCCCCTCAACAACTTTGGCCCTTTTTTTTGGTTCAACCAATTTTTCTTCCCCGCCATGTTTGGTATTTTTTGTGAAAGTATCTGGCAACCTTACAGCTGGGAGGCCAGCTGGCTCACAGGACAGTGCCCTGCTAACGACCCGCACTAATCCATCCTGCCTAAACCACATCAGCTTCCTGGGCTGAACGTCTCTCATCCTTGCTGGTGCCAACAAGCCACGTCAGCTCCCCAGAGACTCAGGAGGCAGCTGTGTGTGTGTTTGCCTGTCAGTTACCTACCACCCTCCTGCAAGTTAGAAGCAGGCAGAACTGGGAACCCTTCCAGATATACCCCTCACCAAGAGGGACAGAGATCTAAATACAGGGAGCCATTATTACATGTACTGAATTAGCACTTCTCTTACAGGCCTCTGAGATGAGGTACCCACTGTGTTAGGCACTGCACATGTTAATAGGGACTTCCTACCCTGAAGGCACCCCCAATTCATGAGTGGGAATCGAGGCACAGGAAGATGACATGGGAGGGCAGCACTGGGACCAGAACCCATCAGCCCCCGGCCAGCGCCTTAACCACAAGGCTGTCCTCCCTCTAATTCATTTACACATTTGACACTATCAGCCTGGCCTTGAATAAGGACATTAACTGGTTAACACACTACACAGCCAATTTCCCCTGCCTTTGACATTCACAATTTCACATCAAAAGCTATGAATGGGCATACCCAGCCCACTTAATTATCTTCATTAGCTCAGGTCCTACAATTGACAGGTAACTGCTTTGGCTGTTATATATCTCTTGGATTCTGTTATTTCCTCTCCAACTCATCGGATGAAGTGGGTTTTGCCCATGAAAGGTCATGAGCCTATATATTTTTGTTAGTCTCTGCAGTGCCACAGGGCAACTAGTTTTTAAAGTTACAGACTAACCCAACGACCCCTCTGAGACTCTCTCACTCTAAACAGTGTCTATAAAACACTCAGCGCTACCCCGCTGGCCAAGAGGGCGGAACAGTCTGCGTTTCCTTCAGCTGAAATGACCAACTCACCCCTGAGCAAAACTCACCATCCTGAAATCAAAACAGCAACTTCCCCCACTGAATCATCAGAGGGACGCAGGCGACTAGCAACGTTTATTACGTGTGCAGAGAAGAGATACAACATGAGCTGCTGGCACCTACCCCTTTTGGGTTTATTACACCCTGAGGAGGATTAGAGGAGACTTTGCCATTCGTATGAAAAGGGACAAGTCCTTCCAGTCCTGCCTGCCAAGGAGAGTTGGAGCCAAGTCCGGCTCTACGAAAACGCAGGTACGCTTCCCCGTCACCCTGCAGGCTGCGAGGGGCAGACGGAGGCACCGGTGGAGACGCGAGTGCCTGAGGACACAAGTGCAGCGAGTTTGCTGTTCTCTCTCCGCTCGGAAGCCAGCCCATTTTGGATCTGCTAAGCCTTGCCCCACAGCAGGCTTTGCACACACCACCCTACCAAGCGCCAGCTCCGGCCCCACCGGGCCCTACAGGCACTGGTGCCTTCCCCTGGCAGAGGGGTTCCCTTGAGGGGAGGGAGCCTGGAACAGAACAAGGTTCAATCGCAGTTCACCCCAGTGGGTGAACAGCCGGGCGGCTGCTCCTTCTCATCCCCATCCCAAGAAGCTCACTACAATGGGCAGGCGCCACTCAAGGGCCGGACCCCACAACGGGCAGGCGCCACTCAGCGACTGGATCCAGGGCTGGAAGAGATGCCAAGGCCCAGGCAGACCCGGGCAAGGCCTAAGCTGCACAGCACCCCCTGCAGTAGGCCTGGCTATCGCAGGACGTCTGGCTCCTGTCCTGGAGAAGCGCCATCGCACAGGGCAAAGCCCGTCCCAGGTGTGAGCCCAGTGAAGTCCATGGAGATCACCAGGGCTGCCCAGGTTCACCCCGACGGCTATAATCAGCCAGGTCCTTCAGTCCAACAGAGGCTCCATCCCGGATGACACAGGGCTGATGGTGGGGCGTGGGCCTGCATTGTGCCTCTCCAGCCCAACCTGGCCCCGCTCAGCCTATTCCACCCACAGCCAGGAGCCGGGGGTCTCCAGGGCTCCTGCCAGCTCCCCACAGGTGCTGGCGTGCCTCTCCACCTCCGCCGTGCTGAACCGGGACTCGCAGATGGGGCACAACACCCACGCCTGGAGGGGCTCCTCGCCCCAGGGGTCGTCCCGCGGCGGGGACAGGCAGGCTGTGTCCGGCAGGGAGCCGTCTTCCCCGCAGGTGGCGGCGTGGACGGGGAGGAGATCTCTGCTGAAGCGGCCTGCAGTGAGGAGAGACGACGGCAGAGCTAAGCCAGGGCTGCCCATGGACTGTACACATGGGCTGCAGGGGACAGCCAGGCTAGAACGTGGAACCCTACGCCCTTGCTACTCGGCCTCCATCAGCTGGTTTTAGTCTAGGGCTGCTGGTTTCAAACTTTTTTCTTCTCCTGACCCAATTAAAGAAAATCGTTGGTGTCTGTGACTCAGCGTAATGTAACTGGAGTATGGGCTCTGGGGTGGGGCTGAGGAGGAGAGCTTTGGGGTGCAGGAAGGGGTTCCGGCTGGGGGGGCAGGGCTGGGGCAGAAGGGACTTACCTCAAGTGGCTCCCGGTCAGCAGTGCAGTGGGGGGGGGGGGGGGCGCTAAGGCAGCTTCCTGCCTCTCCTGGCACCTCAGACCAGGCTGCGCCCCAGGAGCAGCCAGCACCTGGTTCCCAGCCAATGGGAGTGCAGCGCTAGAGCTCGGGGCAGGAGCAGTTCGTGGAGCCGTGCCCTTCCCTCCGCCCCCCACACATCCCTAGGAGCTGGGCCTGCTGCCAGCTGCTTCTGGGGCACAGCACAGTCTGTGGTACCAGGAGAGGCAGGGAGCTGCCTTAGCCTCCCCCACTTCCCACTGGTCACCTGAACCCCCTGCAGCAACGAGGCCCAGGTCGTTATTCCACCACTCAGGACTGGCCTCAGGCCTCCCCCATAACTGGCAGCTCCGGGTCCATCCAGGAGAGGGCAGTATCGCGCACACAGCGCAGCGTGTTATCTTACAACAGTCAACACAAGCACAGGGCTTCTCATCCATCCTTCAGCCAGACCGGACCATGGTCGTTATCTGCTCTGCTCTCCGTTACAGGCCAGAGAACTGCCCCACAGGAACTCCCCGGGCAGAGCCTTCCTTCTGAAGGAGCCCAAACCACTGTACGCCTCCACCTGCCACTAAAATGCAGCCACCTCTGGGGGGCACACGGCAGCTGTGGGACAGTCGTGAAGCCTCCCACGCCAACTGAAAGTGCTGGGGGAGGATCAGGGTGGTGGAGCGTAGCTGCAGCCTGCCACAGAGCTCAAATCCTCATTCCATGTGTTCGACAACCTCCACAAACCACCCGTGTGCAGACACCAACTTCACCTCCCCACAGCCCGTCGGGTCCCCATAAGCAGGCATCGCGGAGGCTTGGGGCTCGGCCACACTGAAAATCAAGTCACTGGGGCAGCCGAGAGGATAACTTTCAGGTCACCCAGTCTGAATGCTAGAAACCTAGGGCGGGAAGAACCTCTTGAGGCCATCAAGCCCCTGCCTGCCTGCCAAGTCACAAACAAAGGCAGCAGCCAAGCGGCGACTAAGACCAGAGAGTGCAAGGAAAGGCCTGGGGACAAGAACTCAGCTGTTACGGGTGTTCTGAGGGCACTGGGAGCGATGTTGCCATTGAGATGCCCGCTGGTGGCCATTGGGATAACAATCCAGACTGGCTGTCCCTGCAGCGTCACGGCTACGCTGCAAGGCAAGGTGCGACTGTAGCACTGGTAGGCACGCTGTACTAGTGTTCATCCGGCTCGCCCAGGCAACACGTGGCAGTGTGGGCTAGCAGCCAGCGCACGGCCCCCGTGGGTAGCTCTGCTGCTGGATCTTCGCTGCTATTGTTACCCACAGGAGCTAGACGAAACCTGGCTGGGGCCGTCTGCCCGTGCTGGAGTCGCACCTCCCTTCACGGTGTAGGCAGGCCCTACAGATGCTCTAGGTCAGTGCTTCCCAATCTTTTTTAAGCTGGGGACCAGCAAACCCATTCATAAACCTTTGGCAGCCTAGTATTTTATTTGCATATTTACATATGCATTATGCAAATCATGAATATGCAAATACAATGTTACCTGACCACCGAGCCCCTTGCTCCCCAGTGCCTAACACCCTTTGAACCCCAACCCTATGCCCCATGCCCTTTAACCTCTGACCTCTATAGCCCATGCCAACACCTTCTTGCCCTGTGACCCCACCACTCCCTCACCCAACACCCCTTTGCGCCCCCAACTCCAACACTCCCCAGAGCGAGGCTGCCCCCCTAGGAAGCATGGCTGTTACTGCCACATGGAACGGGGGAACAGCCGTTGGCAGCGCATGCTCCCTCCTCCTTCACGCCCCCTCCCCCCCAGCATGTCTTGTGCCCCATGGGTAGAGGGTGGGGGGCGGAGACCCGGCTGGCTGCCATTCCCGAGGAGAGAGCGAGACACCTCCTCAGCCCTAGCGCCGCCACCAGCAAAAGCGGCCACGTGGGCAGGGGGAGCGGCCGTTGGCGGCGCGGACGCTCCTTCCTCCTTTGCGTCCCCTCCCTTCCCAAGTGCAAAGGAGGGAGGAAGGCGCCTCCTGCCGTGCCTCAGCCACCATGGCAGCCGGAGCTGAGCCGCCGTGAGCAGCCGGCTTGAGCTTCGGCAGCCGCAGCAGCCTGGCGATTAGGAACCACTGCTCTAGGTCATTGATACTCTGGCTCGCAGGCCACGACTGGCTCTGCGACGTCCCCTCAACTCTTTGCAGCACACGACACTAAAACAACGATGACTGTGACTGAATTATTAACCTGCCTATGTTAGTAGCCAAGCAGGAGGCTATTGGCCAACTGTAGTTGATAACACGACGCTTGGCCCGTCATCTCACTGTGAGAATAGCGGAGAGATCAAAATTCAGCATGGGCCCTGTCCTGCCGTTGCAAGCTGGCTGGACAGCGCGACAGAGCAATGAATTCACACGGCTGTGGCTCTCCGGGGTATCGCTGGTCGCTGACGTCGGCGGGCCCTGCTCTGGCGTACTCTTCTGCTGCCGCTCAGACTAGACCAGGGGTCATCACCCAGTCGATCGGGATCTACCGGCAGATCTTGGAGCCTCTGACAGGGGATCCTGACCGGTTTGGCCAAGAGGCTATCAAGTGCCGGCACTTCAGCTGCCCCCTCTCCCCACTGCTGCTCCTCTCCTGCCCTTTGCCTTGGAGCTGCCTCCTCCAGCCTCTGGGAGCCTCCTGCTTGCTGTGCAGGGCAGGGCGGGAAGAGGGGGCGCTGGTGTCAGGGTGCCCCCTCCCAGCCTGTATCCTATCTGCACAGAACGGAGGGCAGGGCACAATGAGGCTTGGGATGGAGGGAGTTTGCTGGCTGCTTTTGGGAGTGGTGCAGGGCCAGGGTAGACAGGAGCCTGCCTTAGCCCCCTGCACCCCCACCCAGGAGCCACCAGTGTAAACAGTGTCCGGCTGGAGCCAACGCCAAACCCCTGCCCCAGTCATGAACGCCCTCCTGCACCCCAGCCCCCAGAATCCAAACTCCCTTACAAAGCTTGTAGCCTGAGCCCCCCTCCTGCACCTCACTCCCTGCCCCAGGCTGAGCTCAGAGCCCCTCTCACACACCAACTCCCTTAGCCCAAGGCCAGGGCGGGTGCCCCAACCCTCTGCCCAGTGGGAGGGAGTCCTAAGTGAGAAGGGGCGGGGCCTCAGAGAAGAGAAACGAAGGAGGCGGGGCCAGGGTATTTGGGTTTGAAGTAGATCCTGGATCGCACTTACATTCCAAAAGTGATCTCGTGCTTTAAAAAGTTGGAGACCAGTGGACTAGACAGACACAACGGTCCCTTCTAGCCCTGCACACTCTTCTTTTTACACCCTGCTGGGTTAGCGGAGGGGCCTGCCGTGCTCCACCCAAGAGCTGGCCGCATCTCAGGGGCCGCACAGCCCCTCTGCGTGTCACAGACCCGAAGGGGGTTCCAAAGAGAGCGATTTAGGCAGGAGGACACGTGATGGAGCGGCAGCTCCAGCCCACACGCCAGGACACTCACCTGCACAGAGGGGGCACGTCCCCATCTCCCCATCTGCCTCTCCACCATCACCCGGCTGGCCGGGCCTCCCTCCCCGGCTCCGGGCTCTTCCTCCCCGCGGGCCAGAGGACGCTGGCAGAGCCCTGCAGAGAGATTTCAGGCCCAGCGGTTTCTCAGGTTTGTAGCGCCATGCGCCGAAGGGTTAAACTACAGCCCGGCACAGAGAAACTGCTCTGCCTGCTGAGACAGCCCAGAGGACCAGGATCCCCCTCCTCCCTTCCTACAGGCTGTGATGGAGACAGGAACCCCAGGAAGGCGCTGTGGGGCCTGGCTCAGAGGAGCGGCCAGCTGGGCTCTGAAGGGAGAATGGGGACGTTTGGCGGGTTAAGGGGAACACAACAGGGCTGCTCTTACCTCCCCGCGGTGCCTTGCGATCTCCGTCTCCTGCTTGGCTTCACCCGGCCTCTTCTGAGGGGCGGAGCGGCACGGACGCCCTGCACGGGGCCTGGAGAAGAACCAGCAGCAACACTGCGCCTAGCTCCCGGAGAGCGTGCTACACAAGAGGGCAGGACCTTAGCCCCATATCACAGATGGGAAAACTGAGGCAGCAGGAGGGGAACGGACTCCCCCGAGCTCACCCAGCAGGCCGGTGGTGGTGCTGGGAACAGCCCAGGGCTCTACCCAGTAGGCAACACTGCCCCGCCAGATTAGCCCCCTAAATCCATGCTGCTGGCAGGCTGCTTGGCAGCCCTGGAGACCAGAAGCCTCCCACGCTTCAGAATTGACAGTTTCGAATGGCGCTTCTGAGCCACGAACACACGGGGGAGGGACACGATTCGCTGGCTGAGGTGGGCACCCTGGAGTCTGTGCTGGGGGCAGAGGGTGCTTAGCTACCCTGCGGGAGCCACGCTGTGCTAGGAGGGTGGAGACCAGAGCACACAGGGACCTGTCCTGCCCTGGCCCCGGGAATAGTAGACTGGATGGGAGCAGGAGTGCCCATCAGACTCCTCTCACTGCCCAGCGGTGCAGGGACCTGGGCTGAGGGCAGACAGAGCAGCTCCTGCCTGGGGCCGGGGCAGACATTCCCCAGGAGCTGGCTGGCCATGAAGACACAACCAGGCCCCTCGCAGGCTAGAGAGGCCCCGTGCCAGGCCCTCTAAGATGCCCATCGCTCTACCAGAAGAGGAGCTACCAACCCCACCCGCGGGGCCAGGCTGGCTTTGGAGAGGCCCCCAGGCTGCAGCCTCCCCCACTGGGCTAGGCAGAGCCGCTGGAGTCCCCATGGGCCTGTGATCGGCTTCCACTCACCTGCTGCCCCCGGGCTCCCGGTTGGATCTTGGACCTGCTGCCCCTGGCTGCTCCCCTGGCTCTCGGCAGCCGAAGAGCTGGCGCTGGGGCCCGGCGGGAGGGTGCGGCTGCGAGACTGGGTGGCCGACAGCACCATCCTGGCTGTCCGGCTGAGACAGGCCGGGCCGCGGGGGTGGGGTCCCGAGCTGGGCTCCAGCAGCTGCAGTCGGCTCTTCAGCATCTCCTCCTCCCCGCTGCTCCTGGGCCGAAAGCCAGAGAGCCAGTGACTCCTCCAGGGGACCCCCGCACGGGCCCCCCCGCTTCGACCCCGAAACGGGAGGGAGGGGGACTTTGGGCCACACTCCACCTCTCCGCTGGGAGCACGGGGCAGACAGCTGGAGGGGCACAATCGTGGGGGGTGGGCAACTCCAGCTGGAAGGGGCTGCCCCCCGGGACGACTTTGGCCTGGAGGGCACCCCAAGGGGCTCGCTCCCAGTGGAACAAGATGGTTGCGGAGCCCAGAGCTGCCTCAGGCATTTCAGGCCCTCAGCTCCTGGCTTTTTGGTCTCTCTGGAGCAGCGGGGGCAGCAGCCCGGCCAGCCAGCCCCATGGATGGGGGCAAAGTGCCAGGAGAGGAGAGGGTTACTGGGAGGAAGAGGAGGGGAAGCAATCACTAGAACAAGGGACTCTCCCGGGCTGAGCTGCTGGCGGGGGGTTGGCAAGTCCCCAGCTGGGACCCATAACATGACAGCCCCCGGGGGGGGGGGAAGCCACTGGCCCAGCCCCCCTGCAAAGGCTACTTACGGCTGCGCCTCCGGGAAGAACGTCCTGCGAAAGGCAGGGCTGGCGAGCCAGGGGCTGGCTGCGGGCTCGTGCCCCGCCTGGGAGGAGAGGGAAACGGCTCAAATCCCGGCTCTCCCGGGAGAGACCCCCCCCCATGCCAGCGTGCCCAGAGAGCCGGCGGTCGTAGCGAGAGGAGAGACCCAGCAAGTCCCATTCGGCCCACGGCCAGGGCTGGGCTGCACCCGGCGATTGCCCAGGATGGGGGCGCTGTCCCACCGGGCCCCCCGCGGACACGTACGGCAGCAGGGTCCCTGTCCCAAAGAGCTCGCAGCCCACGCGGCCCGATAACACCAGGCAGCCCTGCACTGGCCCCCAGCCGACAGTCCCCTTCCTGGATGAATAGGCCAGGCTGCACCCGGGAGCCAGGTGGGCTGGTGCAAGGCGCGGGGGTGCCTGGCCGGCACTGACCTGGGGTGGAGCTGGAGCGGGGCCCAGCGGGGTGCGGACGCGGACGAAGGAGAGGCCGAACTGGGCCTGCTTGTTGAAGGGCTGGCTGCAGGTGAGCCTCAGGCGATCCCACTTCTCGCCCCGCGCCGCCGCCAGGAAATCCCCTGCGGGCAGAGCAGGAACGAGGGCAGCTGGGCTCCTGGAGCGCGACGCTGCCGCCCGCTACCGGCCTGGCAGTGAACTCAGGAACATGGCTCCCCTGCCCCGCATGGCCACCCTCGGGGCTCCTCCGCCCACCCTGGGGACCCCCTGCCCTGCCCCCATACGGCCCACCCTGGGATCCCCCTGCCCTGCCGCCCCACGGCCCACCCTGGGATCCCCCTGCCCTGCCGCCCCACGGCCCACCCTGGGGACCCCCTGTACTGCCCCCCTACGGCCCACCCTGGGGACCCCCTGCCCTGCCCCCCTGCTCTGCCCCCCCACGGCCCACCCTGGGATCCCCCTGTACTGCCGCCCTACGGCCCACCCTGGGATCCCCCTGCCCTGCCGCCCCACGGCCCACCCTGGGGACCCCCTGCCCTGCCCCCCTACGGCCCACCCTGGGATCCCCCTGTACTGCCGCCCTACGGCCCACCCTGGGGACCCCCTGCCCTGCCCCCCTACGGCCCACCCTGGGATCCCCCTGCCCTGCCCCCCTACGGCCCACCCTGGGATCCCCCTGCCCTGCCGCCCCACGGCCCACCCTGGGATCCCCCTGCCCTGCCCCCCCCCCCACCCCCCCTGCCCTGCCCTGCCGCCCCACGGCCCACCCTGGGGACCCCCTGCCCTGCCCCCCTACGGCCCACCCTGGGATCCCCCTGCCCTGCCCCCCCCCCCCCCCACAGCCCACCCTGGGGATCCCCTGCCCTGCCGCCCCACGGCCCACCCTGGGATCCCCCTGCCCTGCCCCCCCCCCATGGCCCACCCTGGGATCCCCCTGCCCTGCCGCCCCACGGCCCACCCTGGGATCCCCCTGCCCTGCCCCCCCCCCACGGCCCACCCTGGGATCCCCCTGCCCTGCCGCCCCACGGCCCACCCTGGGGACCTCCTGCCCTGCCCCCCTACGGCCCACCCTGGGATCCCCCTGCCCTGCCCTACCCCCCCCCCCACAGCCCACCCTGGGGATCCCCTGCCCTGCCCCCATACGGCCCACCCTGGGGACCCCCTGCCCTGCCCCCCTACGGCCCACCCTGGGATCCCCCTGCCCTGCCCTACCCCCCCCACAGCCCACCCTGGGGATCCCCTGCCCTGCCCCCTGCCCTGGGGACCCCCCCCCACGGCCCACCCTGGGACCCCCTGCCCTGCCCTACCCCCCCCACAGCCCACCCTGGGGATCCCCTGCCCTGCCCCCATACGGCCCACCCTGGGATCCCCCTGCCCTACCGCCCCACGGCCCACCCTGGGGACCCCCTGCCCTGCCCCCCCACGGCCCACCCTGGGACCCCCTGCCCTGCCCATGACCCCAGCTCCACAGATTAAACCACTGGGATTATCCTGACTGGAAATCCACTGCCCTGCAGCACCAGATCTAACCCCTGCGGTCCCAGCTAGATCCAGCTCCCCCCGACTAAGACTCCCACCTGCACGACAAACCAGATCAACCCACCGGGACCTTGCTGCTTCCCCAGCTGCCAATGGCCCACCCAACCCTGCCTCAGTGGCCAATACTTGTGTGTACCCCTAGGCCCAGGAGCGCCGGGAAGGGGGCCCGGGGTAGTCCGCTGTTACCCAGATACTACCCTGCCGGGCCGTGTGAGCACCTGGAGGGACAGAAGCCCTGGGGATGGGAGGAGCTCCAGCAGGAATGTGACTTCTGGTCACACCAGGGCAGGCGGGATGCCCCGCTGGCCACCAGCCTGATGGATCAGAACCAGCCAGCGACCCGCGGCCGCTCCAGGGAGCCGGGCCTTTACCTTCTTTCAACATCCGGACGCCAGAGCGGTTCCTGCCCAGCTTTGAATCTGCCGGCGTCATCAGCGTGGTGCTGGGCAGCAGGGTGACGTAGGGCTGGTCCGGCGGCCAGGAGGAGCGCCCCACCTCCACCTGGAGGAAGGCGCAGCCGCAGTTCCCTGCGGGCGGAGGAGCAGAGGTCAGGCCCCGCGCAGCCGAACCTCCCTGAGCGGCGGTGAAATGGATCGGCCACCTGGGCACCGATATGGGGACCCCCAAGGGCTGAGTGGGGAGCCACCGGGCACAACAGGAAAGGAGCCAGGTCCGTCGGCCTCCGTGGCCCATGCGCTCTCTGCTGGGTGCACCCACAGGGGCCTGCCAGGCAGCTTCGAGAAGATCCTGGTTTAATTTGCCCCCCAGGGATCAGTATCCCAGCGTGTGACATTGACCTGAATTCACCCGCTGGCACGAGAAGCAGAGTGAGCCTTTTGCTACCAGGGAGACTATCCCCTGGAGGCAGGCTGGCTAGAGAGAGGACCGGCAGCCAGGCAACTGCCCCACTCTGTGCTGCCTCACGCAGGCAAGTCACCTGCCCTCACCGAGCCTCAGTTTCTCCCTCAGTAAAACAGAGTTGCCGGGACAAGAGACAGGCGAACAGCATGATCACGGGGGCACAGGGCAGGAGCTAGACACCTCTGGGCTCTTCAGAACACACGAAGTGCTGAGACAATCACAGTAGCATTACAGGAGACCCCAGAGAGATAGGGAGCTTAGGCTACCCCCCCAGGGGTCTCGGTTTCTCCCTCTCATACCTATGTCCATGTAGCCGATGGAGCTAGCCCGTTCCAGCTGCAGCTCCACCTTCAGCTGCCTGCTCCGATCCTGAGGGCAGCTCAACCAAGGGCGAATGTCGTCCTCATGCAGCAGATTCTCCACGGGGTACCTGGGGTCCTGCACCAAACCGGAGGGGAAGGGAGAGGGCAGAAGTGCTTAGTGGAGGGGTGGGAATAGAAGCAGAGGGGGGCAGCAATAGTGACTCTTCTCAGGGAATGACCTGGAAGCACAATACCAGATTTTACACAAAGGTCAGACCCTTGCCCACTGCGGAAATGCGGCCACTTCTGGGGTGAAGCATGGCAGATGTTTAACAGCGCACAGACACCCCATTCAGCAGTTCAGGGCAGGAAGAACGCTGCATCCAATTCACAGCCCTTTCCGGGCTGGAGCCTCAGCTGGTGGACAGTGGGGAAGTATGGACCAATGTTGATTTATCCCAAGCAAAGATCAGACCCTCCCTTCTTTCGAGCCTTCCATCCAAGGATCTCACAGCACTAGGGTGCGCTGCAGCAAAACATAGCACCCACGAACTGCAGTCGCAGATGAAAAGCATTTGTACCTGAGACGTGAAGGACACAATGTGGTTGATTTTAACAGGAGCCATTTCTGATGCTTCGGAAAAGCCCAACTGCCGGCTCCAAGGTTCTTCCAGCTTTCCTGGGCACTCTCGCACTTCCGGCTTTCCTGGGCAGCATCTGGCAGAGACCGAGAATCTGGTTCCTTACCGAGATTAGAACCGTGTCCTTTACATCTCACTTGGGGCAAGTTTGCCCTGGGCTGCATTTTTGCAGCCAGCAATCAAATGGACTAGCTGTTCATTGAACTTTTACAATGGGGGGGGAATTGAGCATTGGTTTGAGCATTGGCCTGCTAAATCCAGGGTTGTGAGTTCAATCCTTGCAGAGGCTATTTGGGGCAAAAGTTGGTCAGGGATGATGGTACTTGGTCCTGCTGTGAAGGCAGGGGACTGGACTCGATGACCTTTCAAGGTCCCTTCCAGCTCTAGGAGAGAGGCACTCTCCATTAATTTATTTTTTTTTTTTTTTACAACATAAGAACGGCCGTACTGAGTCAGACCAAAGATCCATCTAGCCCAGTAGCCTGTCTGCCGACAGTGGCCAGCACCAGGTGCCCCAGAGAGGGTGGACCGAAGACAATGATCAAGCGATTTGTCTCCTGCCATCCCTCTCCAGCCTCTGACAAACAGAGGCCAAGGACACCAATTCTATCCCCTGGCTAATAGTCTTTT
Source organism: Pelodiscus sinensis (assembly GCF_052426305.1). NCBI lineage: Eukaryota > Metazoa > Chordata > Testudines > Trionychidae > Pelodiscus > Pelodiscus sinensis. Next base: position 348,360,523 of record NC_143052.1, on the reverse strand, counting down.
ATGGACCTAACCTCCAGGAAATTATCTAGCTTCTCTTTAAACTCTGTTATAGTCCTAGTCTTCAAAGCCTCCTCTGGCAAGGAGTTCCACAGGCTGACTACACGCTGTAGGAGCCGGATATTGTATATTACACTTTGTGCTATGTGCAAACCAAGTCTTGACAACGCATGTTCCGATGCCTGGTAGAATCCCCTGCACCCTCCTTTCTACCAGATCCAAGGCTTTGTCTAGACGGGAAAGGGGCCCCAGTTTAACCTCAGGTGTGAATTTCATGGTGACTTGATTAATCAAGCTGGTACAAATCTCTACATGGACATTCGCATTTCAGTTGAATTTATTAATCTGATTTCCAAGCAGCTTCAACCAAACTAAAAACAAAGTCACTCAAACTGAAATCAGGATGTCCACGTTGGGTCTTTACACCAGCTTATCTAAACTAGTTTAAATTCCTATCTGGGGTGAAACTGGTCCTACAAGATCAGCTGATAAACTCATTGGACTATTACTTTAGTGACAAATAGGATTGCAATTGTTTCACATTGTGCTAAACATGGCTAGAAAGACACCGTCCCTACCTAAGAAAACTTAGCCTGACACCTGGGCTCCATGCAGTCACAAACATGGATACAGCTGCAGGAGCAAGACCAAGAAGGCCAGCACCATAAGAAATATGGGACTGAACGATACAGTCCTGTAATCAGATCCACATGGACAGACCCCGGAGACCTACACAGAGTCCTACTGAAGGAGATAGGAAGATTGGGGCGAAAGCATGTACCATTTTCACAAATGCATATTTTTAATTAGAAGTCCATAAACCCACATCAACTATACCCGATTGTCCCTCAATTTATTTCCAGATAGTTGGCTAGTAAGTTTCATGGAAGAAGTAGGTCTGAAGGAGGACAAAAATATTCCTTCATAAGAATGGCCATATCGGATCAGACCAAAGGTCCATTTAGCCCAGTGTCTTATCTTCTGATAGTGGCCAATGCCAGGTGCTTCAGGGGCAATGAACAGAACAGGTAATCATCAAGTGATTCTTGTACTGATCGGCAAAGCACCACATGTAGCTACGATGCTATAGAAATAATACGTAATTTTACACCTTTTCATAGGCTTCACTCACTTCTATAGGCTCATTTTGGATTATCCCAAATTGCTCATTTAAAGCTAACAGGTGGTACCGACCCTAGGTTCTCTGGAGCTTTGTTCATGAGCTTTTTCCACTGAGTAGAGCAAACTCATTCTTTCTCTCTGCATGTTTCCATACAGCCTCATTATACAAAGTCCTCATGTAATACTTCTGAACTGCCCTGGAGCTGTTTTAGGGCATTTTAAAACCCTAAAAGCCATCACAACTGACCAGTGAAAATCAGATTAAGCGACCACTTTAAGTGGTGTCTAAACTAACAATTTGTGAAACTTTCACAAATGTAAGGATCAGTTAAAAAGCTGGTGAAAATAGTCAAAGAAGCCAATTTTAATCTATTTCCCAAAACAAATTCTACTTCTTTGCCTTGTTGGAACCAGTTCAATGAAACCAAACCAAAGCGAAACAATCTCAATAGTTACTTCTCTAGGAAAAAAGAGTCAGGCGCAAATCACGGCATCTTGTTGCCATGGTAACCTGGAAAAAACATAAATCCTCCTTTGCTTACACATGCTCCCCCTATCCCCAAACAACCCTCCTGCACAGATGCTCCCCTCAACCGCATCTGCACACATCCCCCCTCCCAGCCCCCAGCACAAAACCTTACCTCCCCTCCCCCATAAAAAAACACTTTAGCGTCTTTCAGCGCTTCCTCCCCCAGCATCTCCAAGTGTTTTAAAGGCCTCCCTCATCCCAAAGCCAGACCCCCCCAACTTCTCCCTTCAGAACCCATCCAATCACTCCCTAACCCGGAGGATCTCTTATTCCCACTTGAACCTACCCCTTAGTTCCCCCACTCCCCCAACACACAGCTTCCCAACTCCCATACCCCCCACTCAAACCCCTGAACTAAGTCCCCCAGGGCCCCACCTCCCCCAAAGCCCAATTCTGATTCCCTACTCCCAGACCCCTGCCACGCCCAGGCCCCCATCATGTCACCCAGTGCCCTAGGTCCCCCAAGCCCCACACTCCCCCCAGTCCCCAGCTTCCCGACTGCCAGACCCCCACCCCAAACGTGAGCCCCCCCAGTGCCCTAGAGCGCCCAGCCCCGGCTTTCCTCCACTCCCCAAACTGCAGCACCCAGCTGCCTCCCACCCCAATGTCTAGAATCCCCCCAGCCCCAGATCCCCCCACCCAGCCAGATCCCCCAGTGCTCACGCCCCGCCCCGCACTGCTCCACCTGCTGCTTCTGCAGCGCCCGGGCAGCCGCCAGCTGAGCAAGCCTCAATCTCCCGCCAAAACCCGCCTGACCTTTGACCCCGCCGCGCCCCGCTCTCAGGTCCCACCAGACCCATTTGTAAATATTTTATTGATTTAATAATTTATCTCTCATCGATTCTCAACCCCTCCGGTGGGGAACCATGCCATCATTATTATGCTTTTTTTCTCTCTCGGGCGGGGCCCGCGGCAGGGGTTAAAGGTCAACCGGCACGCGTGGCATGCTGGGTTTTGTAGTCTTTCCTGAGCGCCTCGTCACGTCCAGGGTCCACAGTGAGCAAGTTCAGGGAGCGTCTCCTAAATCTCACACTCCGGGAAAAACGTATAGAGAATTTAGAGGAGAGGGCACTTGTTTTCTCCCGCGTGACATCAGCGAGCCACTCTGCTCTCTGATCTGGGAGGCGACTAGGCAAGGCACCGGCTTGTTAAAAGACTTTGCGTTTCTTTTTGGGGTTTGCAAATATCAGATGACCCCCTCTACTCTGTGACAGCTCGCCGGCTGTGAGGGAGCCGTCCCGCCCCTCCAGCTTCTGATTGGCTCCTGGAGGAGAGTCGTGTTCTCTGATTGGAGGACGTTAGGTTGGCGCGGCCTGTGATTGGCGGGCGGCGGGGAAGTCGCTGGCCGGCTCGGGGGGGCGGGGAGAGAGTAAGATGGCGGCGGTGCTGGAGGTGGAGATTGGCGGCCCCGTCGAGCGGGACGTGGAGGAGGTGCGGGGGGGGGGGGGTCATGGGGGGGGGGCTGGTGAGATGGGGGAGGGGCTGGGTTATAGGGAAGGTGGGGTGATGGGGGAGGGGCTATGGGAAGTGGGGTGTGGGGGAGGGGCTCTGGGGGGGGCTGGGGGGGCTGGTGATGGGGGAGGGGCTATGGGAAGGTGGGGTGCTGGGGGGGGGCTGGGAAGTGGGGTGATGGGGGAGGGGCTCTGGGAAGTGGGGCTCTGGGGGGGCTGGGAAGATGGGGGAGGGGCTGGGTTATAGGGAAGGTGGGGTGATGGGGGAGGGGCTATGGGAAGTGGGGCTGGGTGTGACTGTGGGGTGGGCTGTAAGGGGCTGGGAATTGATGGGGGAGGGGCTGGGTTATAGGGAAGGTGGGGGGAGGGGCTATGAGAAGTGGGGCTCGGGGGCTGGGTGTGACTGTGGGGTGGGCTGTAAGGGGCTGGGAATTGATGGGGGAGGGGCTGGGTTATAGGGAAGGTGGGGGGAGGGGCTATGAGAAGTGGGGCTCGGGGGCTGGGTGTGACTGTGGGGTGGGCTGTAAGGGGCTGGGAATTGACGGGGGAGGGGCTGGGGTGTGGAGCTGTGTGGACCTAGGAGCAGGGTGGGGAATGGGTCTGGGTTTTGGGGAGGGCTCTGTGCCCGAAGTGGAGGGAGCTAAGGGCTGGCTCTGTGAGGGATGAGCCAGCCCTTAGCAGTCAGGTCTGATTGACCCCTTGAACACTGGTGTGTATGGGGGCCCCGGGGGGATGTGGGTGAGCAGCTCAGACCAGGGTCTCTGGGACCTGAAGGGGAGGAGTCAGGGATTTGATTGAGGGATCAGCCAGGATGTGGCTCTCAAGAAGTATCAAGGCTTTAGCATCTGCTGGCAGGTGCTGTGAGAATGTCAGCTCTTCACTGCCCCATGATTTACACCTGTAAAACCTGGGAGCCTGCACGGAGGCATTAGCAATGATGGCTCGATCTGCGTGACATAACATAAGGTGTTTTTATCAGTTATATGATTCAGTGCTTCTGGGGCATATTTCCAAAATAGCTTGGTAAGTCATGCACATCTGTGTGGGACTCGTGTACCTCGGTATCTGACAGTAACCAGTGTACTTGGCAGATGTACAGAGATGGTAATGCTGATTGCTGGCAACAGTTTTCTGTACAATATGGTACTTGGAAAATCAAGTCTACACAGTCCGTTAGCCGTTATTCCCGGGTGGTGGATAGAGAAATTAAAGCACAGCGAGGTTAGAGATGTGGTACCAGATTATATGGAGCTAGTATTAGAACATGAGGATTCCTATCTTCTAGTCCAGGCATGTCCAAAGTCCGGCCCGCGGGCCAATTGCGGCCCGTGTTCCGGTTTAATACGGCCCCACAGGTAATTTGGCAATATCTATCTTTTATGGCCCCCAACGAATCCATATGTATTGAGATGAATACATTGTAAAATCTCAGTTAATGTCAGTTGGTCTAAATCAGTTATAAATATATTTGGACACAACATATATACTTGGTGTTATGTTCCTGTTCATATTTTTTGAACTTAAAAGTTGACAGACAACCTTTATTACCAATAATATGTAATGTACTTTACAATGTTCCTGACATATATTTCAGCTTCCTGGATTTTTTTTTCATCTGGCCTTCAGATATGAAAGGCAGAGTGATTTAACACCTGTTTAGATTTGTCATCCATGTGACGAAATGAAAAGTATGCCGTTTGCAATTAACTTTGCATAAAATAGTTAATTTGCATTTAATTTTAATGGTTCAAAGACTGTCAGGCAAAATGGTCAGCCTCACGCATGTTCACTTCATCAAATCTGGCCCTCTTTGAAAAAAGTTTGAACACCCCTGTAATCTAGTCCCTTGCTTTGTAAATCATTAGAGCTTGCTAACAAGTGAAGAAACTATGTGAAGATCAAACTCCTTGATGTGCATTAGCTGGAGATGATAAAGCAGATATGCTTCCACTTTCTTCTAGCTACCATCATTACATCCACAATCAGGATACGGGCCTATCAAAAAAATCAGCTGCTCAAACGTTTGCTTCCCATCTAGGTTTTTTGCAGCCAAACTCTTCCTTCTCTCTTGCCTTTTTTCAGCTTGTGAGGCAGATAATAGCCTTTAGTCCTGCTTGGCATCTCAAATGGCCACAAGCCGTAGCACTCAGTACAGCTACCTCTTGCCTTAAAATGCAGTATATTTACAAAACTACAGATCAGGCAGATGAGTATAGCTAACTTGCGTAAGCAGGGTCCCAGAGGAGTGTGGCACCAGATGTTAGTGCTTTGCGCTACTCAGAGCAGAGCATAGTTCCCTCTTCTGCCTAGGGACCAATTCTTTTTTTTAAGCACTCAAGAATTTTCCTAATGTGTAATGTATGATATTGAAAGATGTCTGGGTTTCCAACTGAATTGCGAGTGTAATGGGACAAAGAGTTTCTGTACAGGTAGTAGCAGCTGCAAAATTTGAGCATCCTTGTAACTATGATGCACCTTGAAGCCAAGAAGAGAGGCAGCTATGCCCTCAGATGCAATATATCAGGATGGCTTGACAAGGAGCATGAATGAACTAGAGTTGTCGGAAGATGTCTCCTATTGGTCACACAAGTACCAGAAGAAGTCTATAAAATCATGACTGGTGTGAAAAAAGTGAATAAGGAAAACTTATTTACTTGTTCCCATAATATAAGAACTAGGGGTCACAAAATGAAACTAATAAGTAGCAGTTTTAAGACAAACAAAAGGGAGTTTTTCTTCACGCAGTGCATAGTCAACCTGTGGAACTCCTTGCCAGAGGATGTTGTGAAGACAGGGACTTTAACAGGGTTCAAAAAAGAGCTCAGTAAGTCCATGGGAGGTTAGATCTGTCAATGACTATTAGCCAGGATGGGTAGGAATGGTGTCCCTAGCCTCTGTTTGTCTGGAAATGGATGACAGGAGAGGGGTCACATAACGATTACCTGGTGTTTTCACTCCCTCTGGGGCATCTGGCATTGGCCACTGTCAGCAGACAGGATACTGGGCTAGGTGGACCTTTGGTTTGACCCAGTATGGCTGTTCTTATGTTCTTAAAAACCAACCCTGGAAGGTACTAGGACTGCTGGATGCTCAGGACTTCTGAAAATCTGGCCCAATGAGATCAAGGTTTCACTTCCGGTACCTAAAAATGGACATGTCTGAAACCTTTTGCTGAAGTCTGTGGAGGAGCTAGATATATGCGATTAGAATCTAGGCAGCCGGAATCCTATTCTCTTGGGTCATCCATTCTCTTCAGGCACTAAACAAATCTGTCATATTTTGATATGCGTACTATTGTAGGATTACCTGTTTTTTGCAATAGGCTATAGTTGGCTATCAAAACAAGGGGCTACATCTCCATTCTCAAGATCTGTTTCATTGCATCTATTTAAGCCTAATAGTATAAAGAGACTCTGATAAACATGAATTGGGACTTCTGCTTATTTTTTTTCTATCATTGTCAGGACAGTGCTACTGTTGGATTATAGGAAACAAATGTCTTGGTGGTTTTTTGCCTCTGCTGCCTTTTCTTTACTGCCCTGAGGTTACTGGTTCCTCTATATCTTAACATTTTCATGGTGATAATCTTGAACAGCTCTGTGACATCTCACAGGGTAACTTCATGGAATAGTAATAAAGCCTATAACTGTTGAACACAGAAGTTGAGTGAAAATTCTCATTAAGACAGCAGTCAAGTGATTTCTAGCTCTAAGAGAAGACTTTGTATTAAGCAAATGTTTCAGGGATGTTTGAAAACTTTTCTTCAGTCACCACCGCATTTGCTGTATGTACTATCAATCCCTTGCATAAAATATGAATGTGAAGAATGAATTGGATTTGGCTGTGATTTTCCTAGAGAGAAATGTGTAGGATGATTCCTGTGAATTTAGTCTTTTCAAAGTGCTGTTTAAAATCTAACTGACTTGTGGTACTATAGATTCAGATGTCAGTGTTTTTATTAAAATACCTTTTTCAGTGAGATGGTTATTAAGTGACCTGCAAAGTATTTCTAAAATACTTGACTTTTTGTTCTTTTTTGCCTTCTATGTGCCATGACCAGAGACGCATGTCAAACTGAATATCACAAACTTGCATTTGCAATCATGCTAGTTCATTGGCAGTCTGTTAATGCCCATTACTTCAAACCCCAAACTCTAAAGTGTGAGAGGAAAGGTGGCATCCACTCTTAATTCCCTGTGGTGTCACAAACTTCTTGTGTAAACTTGGTCAAGTCACTTAGCTTCTCTGTGCCTCGGTTGCTTATTTGTACACTGGTAACTCTTCTATCTCACAGTCGTGTAGGGAGGATAAATGCATCACAAATTGTAAAGCGCTTAGATGCTGCGGAATAATAGACTTTAGCTAATGCAGGGAGGGTCTCAGTGGCCTCACCATTGCTATGGCGGTGGTGCTATACCTTGTCTACAGTGACAAACTTTGGGGGCAGGGGAATCCTGCAACTCTCCTACAGACTTGTAGTAAGGACGGAGGCAGGCAGCAAGCCACGATCAACATTCTAACAGCTGTGTTACCTAGTCCGGCTCTGATTGCTTTGGCTGGTGTGGGGTGGGATTGGATTGGCTGGTAGGTCGGGTATACAAACTCTTCCACTAGGGCAGTTGCAGCAGTGGGAGACCCACCGAAGATGTAAGCTGTTGGGGGCAGGTGCTCTTGCTGTGCTCTTGCTCTGCTCATTTTGCAAAACACCTAACACTATAGGGATTAGTCTGAAAGGAGCTCTTATGTGCTACAGTAATATAAATAATAGACTAGAGATCTAGCTAAGGATGTTAAGAAGCAGGTAACTAATTGTGTAGTATCGAATACACGATTAGTCGATAAAGGGAGGCGTTCTGTCCCAGCTCACACCAGGTCCTGGACCTACACCATTGCAGCTCTGCAGTTTAAATGTAGTAGGAGCCAGGCACACAATTAAACTGCACAGCCACAGTGGGGGTAGTTCCGGGACCTGGTGCGAGCTGGGACTCAGCAGTCCTGGCTCACACCGGGTCCCGGACTGCTGCGCCTCTGCATTATAAATGTAGTAAGAGCTGCCCAGCTCTTACTACATTTAAAATGCAGAGACGCAGCAGGAGTAGGTCTGGGACCCAGACAGCTCTTACTGCATTTAAAATGCAGAGGAGCAGCAGTCCGAGACCCGGCGTGAGCAGGGACAGAGCAGTTTTGGCTTGCATTGGGTTCCAGACTACTGGGCCTCTCCTGCCCTACCCCCCCACCGCTGAGACGGTGCTGGAGGGAACGGCGGGGGGGAAGCAGGTAGTCAACTACTCGACTAGTTGTTTACATCCCTCGACCTGACCATTGTCTTCAAGCTTCGACAGGATCTGAATTTCTTGTGTTTAAACCAAGAGGAGAGGGGGAGAACGATGCATCTGAGGGTTGGGTTTGTTTTTTTTTCCAGTTCTTCTCAAACAACCTATAGAAACAAAAGGCCGTAATCACATTGAAAACTTAATTCATTCAAAGGTGCTCCCAGAATTTTGCTCCCCAAGACATGTCTAAACTAGAGAAAATCCTTATTCTGTGCTCTCCTCCCTTTTCATCTTACCAGGCTGTCTACTCTACAAAGTTTTGTCATCAAAACCTGCCTTTTGGCGACAAAGCAGCGAGACAATACACTCTGTAATAGGACTGTTGTCGGGGGTGGGGGAGGAATGCCCATTTCAGCAACAAAAAACTTCCACCCCCCCATGAGAGACTTTTTTCAACAAGGAGCCAATGTGGACTCTGCTGTTTGTTCTGTCGACAGAACTGGCTTCCACTGGTATCACAAAGTGCCTGACTTGAAGGCTCCGCTCAGCTTTGCTCTCTGCAGGCATGTGCCCCTCCCCTTTCAAAGCACCAGGAAGTCTCTGTCAGCTGAGTGAGCTGCTCTGTTTGGGGACCGTAGAGCAAATAATTGGAATGCTCCTGCCCAGCCATGCACTAGGCTCGCTGCAGAGAGGGGGGGGGAGGCTGCTGTGCTGCTTTGGTATTCCTCAGCATGGAGAGCTCCCAGAGCTACTCCCCGCAGCTGCAGAGGCTGTGGGAGAGCTGAGAGGGAATCCAAAGATGTGCAGGAATCTGCTCTGCCTTCCCACAGCGTACCCGCAACGCACGATCTGTCGGCGGAGGGAGCATGTGTGAACCCTCTATGGTGATTTGTTTGGGAGTGTAGACGTACCAAGCCTCAAACAAGTTTAACAAGCAGGCCAGGCAAAGTACCATATGTTCAAGCCAGGCTGATCCTCTTTCTGGATCAGACAACATGGGATTTTTTTCCCCTACCCTGGGTGACATTTGTTAAATTTCAAGGACAGCTGCATGCAGAGAAGAATTCACTATCTTCATGAGATCTCTTTAGTGCACTCCTCTAGCTTTGAGCTCTTCAATTTACTGATGCTCATTGTGTGTTCCAAACAGACACCCTGAGCAAAGTCGTTCCCACTCACCAGTAGCTAGCTGAACCTAGCTTATTCCAACTGCTTTTGCTTTGTTGATTGTTTAGTTCTTAGAAAACTCTTTGTCCAAGTTGCTGGGACACCTCAGAAATCTTCCAGCAAAACAGAGCAAGCACGAGTGAATGATCATGGGACCCCTGAAGCTGAAAGAGAACTTTTGTTTGAGAGGTTTTAAGTTGCCAGTACATTTCCCCCCTCCCCTCCCTTCCCAGGCATTTCTTTCCTGCTCAGGTGGTAGCATGCAAGGCCTGTTAAGCATTCTGAGACAGCTGGAATGCTGCTTATAATGTTCCCTTAAAAGCTTCTCTTGTCTAGTTGATGCATGATTCTATGACAGTGGTTCTCAAATGTTTTTGGCCCATGGCTCAACACAGACGTTTCCGGGGACCACTAGCCAACTACCCATGATGACAAAATGAGGGCAGGAGGGGGTGCTGGGTCTTTCCTGGAGGTTAGGCTCAGGAGCAAACTGGGGGTGGGGGATGTGGCTGGGTGCAGGAGCGGACTGGGGTTGTGTGGTCTCAGCGGGAGGGAGGTACATGAGGGAGATGGAGGTGCAGGGTCTGGGCGTGAGGTAACACATCTGACCCTGTGCCTCCCACAGCTCCCAAGCACCACCCCCTGCTGCTCCCATTGGTTGTGATCCCTGCTAACGGGAGCAGTGGAGACAGTCTCCAAGGGAGAGGTTTCCTGCACTGCTGTTCCCCCAGCTGAAGGGAGGGAGAGCGGCAGCTTGTGGAGCAGCTTCCTTTCCCCACAAGCCAGATCCATCCATGAGGCTCTCCCCCTCCTTGCTGCGGGAAGCTGGCACTCCAGCCTTGCCGGGGTGTAGGACCGAGGGGCTGGAGCGCCAGTGCAGGCTCCCCACTGTGGGGGTGTGCGTGAACCCAAGCCCACGGCCGACCTGAAAGACAGTTGTGGACCCCATTTTGAGAACTACTGCTCTGTGAGAAACCGCTTGCCCCCTCTCATCTTGGGATGTTTGCACATGGGAGCCTGGGGAGGGCGGGGTTCAGTAGTAAGGATGTTCAGTATCGGTTAATTGAATAGTCGAGTAACCGCATGAATTCTTAGCGGTTAGTTGACTATTCTGTAGTCCCTGGGGATGGGGTCAGCAGCCAGTGCACTCCAGCCTCACTCCCGAGGAGCCCCCTGCCATACCTCACTGCTGCCTCAGTATCAGCAGGCAGCAGCGCGGGGTGCCAGGCAGGAGCTGGTCCTCGAGGGGACCTCGTTTAAAAATCTCACATAAAGAAGCAGCAGCGCAGGGTGGCAGCAGCCTCTGTCTAGGAGGGATTTGACCTCCTGGACCCAGCGAGAGCTAGAACTGAGCTGGGCTGCATGCCTGCCTGCCTCCTAATACATTTTAACTGCAGATCCACAGCAGGGGAAGGTCCCGGACCCGTCGCAACCCAGAACTGAACCGGGCACCTGGCCAGCCTGCTAAAAAACGTACTGGCAAGGAGGGGGAGGGAAATGCATGTAGTTTATAGCACTAACCTGTAAGCTTTTGCTTATCAGTTAATCGACTACGCTATTACATCCCTATTCAGTAGTGATTCTTCTCTTGTAGCGGGGGTTAACTTTGAGAGAGCCTTACTACACTAATTGTCAAATCCAAATCCCGTGGCTTCCTCTTACGATTCAAGAAAATAGTATCCCATCATCAGGACAAGTAGCATTGAGAGTTGCATTGATCTGAATACATCTCTCCTGCTCCTGCTCATTTTCTTCACTTTATTTAAGGTTTAGGGTTTGCTTTTCTTATGGTGTGTTATGCGTTTATCAAAGTGCTTTCCAGACGCTTCCAGGTCCAAATCTCTTGGAATTCCACCATTCTGGAATTAACAATGCACAGGCACACGATGCAACAGCATAGGACCAGGAAGAGGGGAAACCCTTATTAGCAGAAACTACAGAGGAATCAGAATTTTAGCCAAGATGGCATTTAGTCAAGACATATTTGATAGAGGGTCAGCGAGCTCTTGAATGGTCACAAGTGGTTGAGCACTCTGCTCTGTATCTTGTCTGAAGGCAGGTTTATTGAGGGAAGTCAACAGTAATGCACAGAGGAATCTGAGGGCGTTGTATGAAAAGATTAAAGGTTAAAGCTGAGCTTGAAATGTTGCTCGTCTGGTGATCTTGTGGGGGAATAAAGGAGCATACTAACAGTGCCACCCTCCACCCCCATGCATCCAGTCTTCACACTGAACTACTGTGGCTCAACACATTTCATCTGTATGTCACTCAGAACCAAATCAGCTGGCAGTTTACAGATCCTAGGATATGAGAAAAAGCCCAGGGCCAATACAGATATCTCATTGACTCCTTGATGTTAATAGTGTGCTGTCATGCACTCAAACAGCTGGCATGTCTAAACAGTTGTGTGCCTGTCTGTTGGTCTGGGCCCCAAGCAACCTGCTTGTGTTGGTTTTTCCTCTTTGTAATGTAAATACGGTTAAGGATGAGCTGAGATGAAGGCGGATCTATGGGATTTCATTACCCACATCCAAAGTGACACTCTCCTTGCCACGTCAGTGTTTGTGTTATCATAAGGGGAAAATATGCCCTCTGACCAAGTGTACCTACGTGGGGAGGAGACTTCTGGTTGCAGAGACCTCTTTAATCTAGCAAGCAAAGGCATAAGGTGATCCAGGGGCTGGAAACTGAAACCAGACAAACTCAGACTAGAAATAAAGCTTTTTTTTAATCCTTGAGGATAATTAACCATTAGAATGAGTTCTTAAAGGACGTGATCGATTCTCAATCCTCTGATGTCTAACTCGAGATTGAATATCAGAGGGGTAGCCATGTTAGTCTGAATCTGTAAAAGCAGCGAGGTGTCCTGAGGCACCTTATAGACTAACCGAAGTGTTGGAGCATAAGCTTTCGTGGGCAAAGACCCACTTCGTCAGATGCATGCAGGACTCCTCGCCACTTTCGAGCTTGAATGTTTCCCAAAAGATGGCCAGGAATGATGGGTTTATTGCAGGAATTAAATTCTGGGTTAAATTCTGCACCGTTTGTTATGTAGGAGTTTGGCCTGGATGGTCATATTGGTCCCTTCTGCCCCTTAGTTATGAATCATCAACTCCCTTGGGGTTATTTGGCTGTACGTAACTGAGCAGTGACTGCGAACTGTCTTAAGTTGTGTATGTAGGTTAGGGATGTTAGACATTGTGTAACTGAATAGTCATGTAACCGCAGGAAATTTTAGCAGTTACACGACTATTCAGTAATCCCCAGTGGCAGAGCTGGCAGCTGGTGCGCTCCTGGCCCCACTCCATGGACCGGCTCCTAACTGCCACCACATGCTGCTGACAGGAGCCACTGCCACAGACCAGCCTCTGTCTGTGGGGAGCTCAGACCCCCTGTGGACAGGGGCTGCTTTGCAGCAGACTCCCCTGCTCCTCTCCCCCGCACTGCTGCCAGTGAGAGGGGCAGGCAGCACTGTGGAGCTGGTGGGAACAGGTTTTTAAGCCGGCTTCCCCCAGCACCAGCTCCTGCCAGCCCCCCCCCCGCCACCTCTGTAGGAGGCAGGTCTGCAGAGCAGGCACACGCAGGGAATCTGCTTCAAAGCTGGCTTCCTGTTCCTATTGGCTCCAGCCTACACCCCTCACCCTCTCAGAGACAGCAGCGCAGGGTGGGGGAGGAGAGGCAGATCTGGTGCTCCTGGGGAGCCTGCTGAAAGCCAGCTCCTCACAGGCACAGCTCCCACTCCTCTCCCCTTGCTGCCTCTGTATCAGAGACAGCAAAGGGGGAGTGTGTGCAGCTGACGAGATTAACCAATAAGCCCAGGCCTGTTGGTTAATCGTGTAGTCAATTACACGTTGATATCCCTAATCTAGGTGAGATGCCAAGATGCATATTTCACTGCTCAGCATCGTGTGTGGTACCTTACGAGGCACCTGGGTGATCTAACCATTGTGAGGAGTGCTGCAGATTCTTTATATCTTCCAGACGTGCTCAGAGTATAGGGCAGAGGTGTAAGTCCTAGTTTGCTAACTAAGGGAGGGAGGATGATTGATCAGGTGACTTGTCAAGATGAATAGAACATGGGTTTTATTCCTCTGAATGTCTTCGTTTTCAAAGCATGCTGTACGAGGATGATTCCCTGAGCTCTCTGACAGCTTTGCAATTAACTTAATTGTCTTGCCTTGCCTTCAGCCCTGATCAGTGTTCCAACTAGGGATATAAAATCCCCTTTAATTAGTTAACCAATTAAACATTATGTTATATTAACTGGTTAACTGATTAAATGGAGGGAGCAGAGGAGGCCCTGCCATGGGGTGGGCGTTTGCTCGCCCCCGCCGGTTATCTGTAACTAGTAATCATCACCTGGGAATGGTGATGCTTACCAGTTAACTATTCACATTCCTGGTTACCATGGGGCATGCACTAAATGGTGGTTTCCCTGTCATTTAAAATCTAAATCACTTGTGACAGCATTAGACAGGGACAGTTTCTCTTACAGAAAAGAGCTTTTTTTTTTTTTTTTTAACTGCTGTGTAAATGAAGTGTAGCCATGATCTTCTCTAGGCTTTAGCGGCTGCTCTTGGACTTGAGTAACTGGTTGCTTCTCCTCCCTAGGCTGACCTGTCCCGACTGTCCCCTGAGGAGAGATGGAGGTGAGTAGTGCATGGCAGTGGGTGTGGGAGGGGCAACTTATCTTGGATCTTAATTGCACTCCAGTCCTACTGTGGGTGAGCTAGCTAGCGGAAGCCACCAATGAACACAGTAGCGTCTAGTCATGGGACAGACCACTTGCTCTGCAGAGTGTTACTAATTTGTCCCACCACTTCTCTTAATCCTGCCAGTTTAGGTTGGCTAGTTAGGACTGGCCTCTCAGCCTACTTGAATGTTAATTGGCAGCAGTGTCCTTGAGCAGGGGTGGGCAAGAGGCTGCCAGTGGGCTGGATCCGTCCCGCCAAGCCACCGGATCTGTCCCACGGGACCCTTAGGCAGAGAACATCTCATATTTTTAAAAGTCAGTGGTTATCCGTTCTGGAGGGCTGGGGAGAGAGGAGGGAAACTTCTCATGCTGTTCCCGCTACCTCCCCCCCCCCCCCCCCCCCGTCTCCCTGGCAAAATCTCTTAGCTCCCAGTCTTTCAATGTCCAGCTAGTAGGAGCTGAGAATTTTTGCTGGGGCAGTGTAGGAAGCCTTCTTCCTCAACCTCCTCTACCCTTTCCCTTCATGCCCAGAACAGAGCCACATGGAGCAGCAAGCAGCCTGCAGCAGTCAGTCTGCCTCAGGTTTCTGCTGGTAAGCACCAGCCAGCCAGAGTCTGCCTCTGGCACCTCAGCCTCTCCCTTCCCCAACCCTCTGCCCCCCCTCCACATACCCAAACCCTCTGCCCCCTCCTGCACCCATAGTGCCTCCCAAATCTGGCACCCCAATCCGCTGCCCCAGATCACAATCCCCTATTACGCTAGGTCACATCCCAAAATCCTGCATCCCAGTCCCCTGCCCTAGGTCACAATCGCCAGGGCTCCCTTCCAGGGGTAGGAGGGGAGGGATGCCTCTGGCTATGCAAAGCTAAGGGAAAAGGACATTCCATCTGTTCTTTTTTGTCCCTTGATATTTCTGCTGGACATTGGTTCATGTGCTCAGGCCTCTCCCTCTAGTCATGAGGGCAGGGAGCCTCCTCAGCCACTAATACTGCCCAAGTCAACTGCAGTGAGGACACTTCAGACCTTATCTGTCCTGTCTGCACAGAGCTTGGGTCAATGAAGTGTCTGGCTTTTTATAGCTCCCGCAGGGGTCACCAACCAGTCCATTGGGATCTACTGGTACATCTTGGAGCTTTTGACAGGTGACCCTGAGAGGTTTGTCTGGGAGGCTATCAAGTGTTGACACTTCATCTGCCCCTCTTAGCACTGCCCTGCTGCTCCTGCCCTCTGCCTAGGAGGTGCCCCTTGCCCCTGGGAGCCCCCTGCTTGCTGTGCAGGGAACGGGAAGAAGAGGGGGGGGTGCACCTCCTTCCACCCTGTACCCCATCTCCATGGAGCGGGGGGAGGGGGACAGGATGGAGAGAGTTTGTTGGCTGCTTTTGGGAGTGGTGCAGGGCCAGGGTAGGGGTGAGCCTGCCTTAGCCCCCTGCACAACCACCCAGAAGCCACATGTGGTAAGTGGTGCCCAGCTGGAGCCTGCATTCCAAACCCCGGCCCCAGACATGAACCCCCTCTGGCACCCCAAACCCCTGCCCCCAGCCTGATAAAAATGAGTGAGGATGGAGTGAGCAGGGATGGGGCCTTGGAAGGGGTGGAAAGGAAGTGGGGCAAGAATGTTTAGTTTTGAGAGAGATCCTGGATGGCACTTAACTTATGCTTTAAAAACCACTGCTCTAGAGTGTGTGTGAACCAGGCCAGATTTGTGGCCTCTGCCTCTTCTGGCTTGATTACAGCAGCATCCTTCTCTGCCCGACTCCCCTGCACTACATCCTCCTCCCCACATCGCTTTCCATCCCCTGGCACAGACTCTTTCCTCCAACCCTGCCACACGGCTCTGTATACCGGGTTCTTGCTGATCCCACCCTGTGTACTCCAGACTTGACGTGCCTTGTTCTCGTTTCAGGGTCGAGCACGCGCGAATGCACGCCAAGCATCACGGCCACGAGGCCATGCATGCCGAAATGGTCCTCATCCTCATTGCCACGCTAGTGGTTGCACAGCTCCTCTTGGTACAGTGGAAACAGAGGCATCCTCGCTCCTACAACGTAAGCATTTCCCTCCCTCTGGCTGCAGGTGTTGAACGGGGCCGGCGTTTAGCTATGTAACCCAGTTCTATTGTCCTCCTCGGACAGCCCTGTGATGCAGAAGTAACCGTAACAGTGTGCGCATTGGAACTGAATGCAGGACTTAGGCCACAGAATACAATTTCCTTATTAGTGTGGAGGGTGTAACTCCTGGTTAAGAAGTTTATACCAAGTTGTGTTAGCCCAGGAGGAGCCTATGGAACAAACTGATTTCACACCTGGTCTTACTCAAAACAGTGTCAATGGAAGTCGGATTTACCATTGTCATTACTCAGAATAACTCCGACTATTTGAGGAGAAGCTGGATTTCCTGGTCGCTGACCTCAGTTGTGATTTGAATGCTCACAGATGCTTGGCCGATTGCTCCGTTTGCTGATTCCTCTCAAGCCTCTTGGTCACTCAGCAAAATCAGTGTCGGCAATCCTGGTGCATCAGATTGTATGCAAGGGATTACCGTTCTATACGTGAACGGGATTCTCCGCACTCTCCATTCTTCCAAGCCTCGTGATGCCTATTAACAGTGCGGCAAGAGAGCCTTGTTTCCCATGGGTGCTGGTTTTGCAAGCAATTCCATTTGTGTTGCAAAGACTTCGTGTCAGAAAAGGGTCTATATGGAGTAACTGAAGTTTAATGTGTACATCTGTTTGCGGGATGAACTCCCAAAATAAAATATCCATTCAGTGTGCAGCAGCAGTCAAACAAGCAATTAGAATGTGGGGAATCATTAAAAAAAAGGATATAGAGAATAAGACAGAATATCTTATTTCCTCTGTATAAAACCATGGTACGCCCACATCATGAATATTGTGTACAGATCTGGTCACCTCATCTAAAAAAAGATATATTGACACTGGAAAAGGTTCAGGAAAGGGCAAGAAAAATGATTAGGGGTTTGGAACGGGTCCCATATGAAGAGAGATTAAAAGGATTTGGACTTTTCTTCTTAGAAAAAAGGAGACTAACGGGGGGGAGGGATATGATAGAGGTCTATAAAATCATGAGTGGTGTGGAAAAACTGAATAAGGAAAAGTTATTTACTTATCCCACAATATAAGAACTAGGGGTCACCAAATGAAATTAATAGGTAGCAGGTTTAAATTTTTTTTTCACGCAGCACACAGTCAACCTGTGGAACTCCTTGCCAGAGGATGTGGTGAAGACTAGGACTTCAACAGGGTTCAAAAAAGAGCTTAGATAGCCATTGATGGACCTAACCTCCATGAATCTATTAGCCAGGATGGGTAGGAATGGTGTCCCTAGCCTCTGTTTGTTTCAAAATGGATGACAGGAGAGGGATCACATGATGATTACCTGTTGTGTTCCCTCCCTCTGGAACATCTGGTATTGGCCACTGTCAGCAGACAGGATACTGGGCTAGATAGACCTTTGCTCTGACCCGTATGGCCGTTCTTATGTTCTTAACTCTTAAAACGCTGTACAGAAGAAAATGAATGTGGCCCTTTTACAAAAATATGGATATGCCTCTTCTAGCAGAGTTGCACAAAGCCCAGTAGTTCATTACAATACCAGAGCAACCAGGACTTCTCCCTCTGCTTTAAACCTGCCCAGAATCTGTCTCATCACTCCGCTGGCTCAATCCACTGAAAAAATGTTGGGGAGCATAATATGCAGTTCAGATTTTAGGCTCCAGGGGTGGACAGCCAAGACTGTATCCTCTTTAAGAGGGCTGTGGGGGAACAGAGAGACTGCCAGAACTGGTGGAGTCCCATTCAGCGCCACTCTGCGTGTGAGTTTGGCCTTTGCTGAAATGCCTTTTGTTTTGTCCTTGCAGATGGTGACCCTCTTCCAGATGTGGGTTGTTCCCCTTTATTTCACAGCAAAGCTGCACTGGTGGCGATTCCTGGTGATTTGGGTCTTCTTCTCTGCTGTCACGGCCTTTGTCACTTTCAGAGCAACTCGGAAACCTCTTGTGCAGACAACCCCCAGGTTAGCATGAGCGTCTCCTCATCAGCCACATGAACCCAAAGCCAGGCACGTTTTTGTGCAGGCTGCCTCTGCGGGAGAGCAGCAGTTACCTGGCTTTATTCAATTCCCAGGCAACAGCTCTACTGCTGAGCTTCAGCTTTGCAGGTCAGCTTCCAACTCCCACAATATTCCCACCGTGTGGTGGAGAGTGATTCTGTGAGGGGTCCGCATCAATTGCAAACCTTAAACAGTCTCACTTGGTTTCTGCCCATGAACCATCTCTTTCAGGAGTGCTTCTAACATTGGTGAAAGCGAATCAGCTTCAAACAAAATCAGCCTGTCACTGAAATATTAATTTTCCCCAGAATCTCCACTGATCTGAGTGACTGGTGGAAAGCCTGGTGGATTGTAGCCCTGCAGGGCTACAAGTGGGACCCATGTCCAGCGTAGGACACGGCTATGACGTTCCATATGGGAGAGCAAGTGTCCGAGCTTGGATTAAAACTCTGAAAATCTGGCTCCCCGGCCAGTGGGCAGTCCACTAGCTCCCTTTCACCTGAGCACCTGAAATGTCCTAAGTGATAAACTTGCTGTAATTAGCATCTTAAAACTTCCCCGTGTGTTCCCTGACACTTCCTTCAAAGTACCTGTAAAATCCGGGGGGGTCTTTTGTTTTACAGGTTGGTCTATAAATGGTTTCTGCTGATATACAAGATCAGCTATGCCACTGGAATTGTTGGCTACATGGCTGTAATGTTCACTCTGTTTGGTCTTAACTTATTATTCAGGTGAGTAAATCTTTGCTGCTTATCTCCCTTCAAAGAGGTAAAATATCAAAGTTATGTCGAGCCAGGAGTTGGCTATGGAGCTTTTTAAACTGGGTTAGGAAGTAGAGCCATATATAAACCTAGTCGTGTCATCAATAATGTTGGAGGCCAAAGTGTTGGCTCTAGATCAGAAGTGATGTGCCAGCACATGGACCATTCAAAGTGGTCCACATATCATCTGCCCAGAACTCCACTTGCAGCAAGGATGCTCAGGTGTCTGACACCTTTATTCCTGTTCCTTCTGTGTTAACACCACCAACTCCTGCCAGTTTCTCCTCCTTGTGCATATTCATACCCAGTACTGGTAATGCTCATCCTCTGCTTATCTGGGAAACAGGAATCCTGTGTTACTTGTAAAACCAGCTCCGAGATACTGTAGGATTATAACAGGATGAAGGCTCAGACACAATCTAGAGCTGCATGATGGTTGGTTTTCCCCCTATCTGTGCTGTACTAAGCTGAGCTGATTTTCCCCCTTCGGCTCTGTGACTTGTCTCTACTTTGTTCTAAAGTTATTTGCCAACGTTCCTATCTCCAGCCTTGATGATCAAGGAGACTGGCTACCTTTTTCTCTCTTCTTGATGAGAGATGTTGAGTGCCTACAACTGCGACTAAAGTCACTATCTCTTAAATCCAGCTATGAAACACTGCCTGAGAACTTGCCACTAGAAAAAGCGAGAGGTGTGGTCCTAGGGTAGCCGTGAAGGGCATGGATTGCATGCACGTTGGGCAATTTAAGGATTGTAGAGTCTAAGGCCAGAAGGGACCACTTATGATCATCTAGCCTCACCTCCTTCTAAACAAGGCAGAGTCACCAACATGAGATGTTACCTTAAAGCATATTGCTGCGTTTAGAAGATGGAAACTGTTGGACCTTGTAATTACCAGGGTTTTAACATGGCCATCATTGGGTGGATATTTCAAGACTATGAACACTTACTTGTTCATGCCCATGAGGTTGCTAGCACAGCATGAAATATTGATGATGAGGCCTTTGACCCTGTCATACTATGTTTGTACAGCAAGCTAGCTTTGCACATGTTCCGTAAAGTGGCTTTGTTTGACTGAAGAGCTTATTTGACGTTCTTCTGCCTTTTTCACTGCAGAATCAAACCCGAAGATGCAATGGATTTTGGCGTTTCCCTCTTGTTCTATGGCCTTTATTATGGAGTGCTTGAGAGGGACTTTGCTGAAATGTGTGCAGATTACATGGCATCAACCATAGGGGTGAGTTGACATGGTCGCATCGTTTCCCAGAGATGTGGTGATTTTGTTTCTCTCACCAGTGCAGCTTTTAATCATCTGACTGTTTCTTTTGAAGTTTGCCTTCTGTAATGCTGGCCTTTCGTGGGCAAGGGCAGGGTCAGGAATGGTGACACCAAAACCAGCAGCTTGTTGAAATGTGTCTAAAGAGTGTCTAAGAGAGACCTATTGCCATTGACTCTAAGCACTGAGATTCCATAAGTCTCCTGTGCACTTCTGAAGACTGCAGCTTTTCTGGGCATCACACATGCATAAAGATTTAAGCCTTCATGTGAAGGTGGCATCCACCTTGATTGATTTGTACACCTTTACCGTGCCTTTTAGAAGGTCCACGTGGTACTACAGTTGAACCTTAAGTGAAGGACTGCCCTTTCCTTCCACTCCAACACTTCCCCATATACCTGTTCCACATAGCAGCCCACTGCACCGTCCTTTCTTCTTTAGTGCTGCCCAAGATGGCAGTTAGTAGAGTTGCCGAGTCAGGGTTCTCTGGCTCTTATCACCCTGCTTCTAGTAACGAGTCCTCCACAAAGGTCTGCGGAGGGGGTTATGGGAGAGGTCTTGGCATGCAGATCCTACTGCAAGAGACGGAATAAGTTTGCTTCAAGGGACAATCTGAGCTAGGAGATGCTTGTTAACCCCTTGGATTCCAATCCACAGGTTTGAGAGCTGCTGTTACAAACGAAGGGGCTGATCGTTCCCTTTAGAGGACTTGACTCTTGGGAGGCCACAGTTAGAGGCAGTTTCTCTACTACATGAACTGAACAGGCCCTTGAAGAAATGGGCAGGGCCTGTGAGATTCCCCCCTGGAGAGATGTGTATGTGAGAGAACCTATCCAAGGCCAAAGAATCCCAGTAGCCCAAGAAACTCTTTGGTATAGCTCCTCTCTTCCAGCTTTGCCATAATCTATTCAGCAGTTTAACTGATGTGGGATGGAATAGACCACACGTCCACATAGTCTAGTTCCTATTCTTCAGCTCTGCACTAAAGAACCTCTGTCCTCAGCAGTACTGTCCTCTTCTGGAAATCAGATGGTTGGTTGTCTTTCTCCCCAGCCTCCCAGCACGAAAGTATCTAAGGAGGAATCATAGAATCATAGAGCTGGAAGAGACCTCAGAAGGTCATCAAGTCCAGCCCCCTGCTCTAGGCAGGACCAATCCCAACTAAATCAACCTGGCCAGGGCTTTGTCAAGCCGAGATTTAAACACCTCTAGGACACTTGGACAACTGTGGTTTCTAAGCTAGAATGAGAATCCGTGGTTTTCAAGAGGTGACCTCTTACCTTCTGACCTGTTGATTCCAACTGAGGATATTCAGTTCCTATGATTGGTGCCTTTAAATGTTACCCCTTCCAATCCTTCCTCTCAATTTTTGGTGTATTAACCATGTCATTTGATCAGACCGAGGGTGCTGGTCCCAAAGGAAAACTTCCAGAGCTGATCTCACAGATAACACACTGTACTCGTGCAGTTCATATTCTTTTTAACTATGACTCTGTCTTCATAGTGTGAAACCTACCACTTCATGCAGCTGCCCAAGGGTTTTCCTGTCTTAACACTGTTTATGTCCATTGGACTGGGGAGTTCAATCAGCCTTGAAAAATTATTCACATCATGTCTTGAGCAAGGAAATTTTCTTTCTGATGGGGTTAGTGGGATCTCATTAGTGTCTTCATGATGAAGGCAGGACAAGTGAACTTCTTGGGCTGGGCTTGCTAAGTTTTCCTGGTAGTTTTGTGAGGCTGCCGTGCATGTTCATGGATTCTTCCACTAGCTGGCACTACAGCTCTTTTGTAGTCAGAAGAGCGAGTGAGCACATCAGGGAGACAAGGTGGTTAAGGTAATATCAGTTATTGGTCCCACTTCTTGTGGTGAAAGAGGCAGGCTTTTGAGCTGCTCAGAGCTCTTCTTCAAACCTGAAGCATCATAGCTTCAGTTCAAGGCTTCTTACTGTTGCTGAGCTATTAATGCTGCTAACACCTTAAATGAGATTGGAGATAGTTAAAGAACTTATGGGCCTAGGCCAGCCTCCCTGATGACTCAGGTAAGCTTTATCTGCTAGTGGTGTGTCCACCCTCCTGAGTAACACAGCAATGACCCGGCCATTGTTTGCTTTGGGAGACCACTCCACCATTTGTGTGGATTTCAACTCAGAATTTATCTTTAATTTCATGTCATTTAGGTACCAGCCTAAATAATCTCTTCCTTTTTGGCATTTCCACCCTACCAAAGACTTGTGGCGTTAACCAATGCTTTTACTTTTGTCGTCATAAACCTGTCTAGCTCCTTAACTGTGTGTTACCCTTCTTTGGAAAGTTGGAGGGAATTTAAATACTGAAGTGTCCTAAACGAAGTGCTTTTGTTGCCATATCAGTTGCATTATGACCTGCTCAGATTATAATAGCTGCACAGGAGTAAACTTGGTCAGTATTTGGATTGACGCATAAGAACTGTCATTATGGGTCAGCAGAACATAAGAAGCCAGTAGTCGTCCTTGTCCATATCCTGTCTGTGCCAGTGGCGGGTACCACCTGTCTAGTGGACAAATATAGAAGAACTTAACCATGGTAGGAAGCCTCTTTCTGGCCCCCATGAGTTAGCCTAAGGGTTTCTATCCCTTGTGGACTGTCTAATTACAGTCTAATTACCATTTACATCTACAGTCTCATTGAAAGCTGAGTTCTGTCTCAAAGATGTCTTGTGGCAGTGAGTGGCGTAAAAATAAGAGGTTTTTTAATACTTGTTGCCTTTCAGTTTAACAGTATGGCCTTTGTTCTTGGATTATAAGCACTCTATTCACCTTCTCTATACAAGGCATTGTTGTGTGTTCTAGCGTATTACCTCTTCATATGCAAGTCTTCCTTATTTCTCGTCACTCTTGTGGTCTTCCTCTGAGCCCTTCTGTCTCCGTGACTCAGGGAAATGCTCATTTATTTTTGATGACCCACAACTGGCTGCTGTTCCAGATCAGTGGTATGCCCTGCTCTGGAAAACGGCATTGCAGTCACTGGTTTCTGGTCCATTCCATGTACATTCAAACATCTTGTAGATGTGTTTACTGTCGTCGTTCATTGTGCAGAAGCTTTCCATTGAGCTGGCCACAATGACCCCTGCCTTTCCGAGTTAATTGGGATCCCCGAAACTTGTGCGTTGCTCGAGCTTGTGAGACCTCCCTAAAGAGCACCAGGATTCTGCAGGTGCAGAACCCCGAGAGAGCCTTGGTGCTGTGAACCCCGAGAGAGCCATCTGCCCTGAGCTGGTACCAAATCGATGTTCAGCCTGGTGCTAACCTGTGCTGTGCTGCTGCTGGTGCCATTTTCCAGCTGTGCCTGTCCTAAACACCTGTGGCTGTTAAAGGTCCCTGAGCACTCTTCATAGTAGATGCTGGATAGGATTAAACACAAGAAAAAGGACTGACGTCAGCACTGCGTGTCCTTTCCCTCATGGTGCTGAGATCAGAGCCATATCCTCTGTCTCGCCACATGCTCACGCGACTTCCCACCACTTCTTCCTGGGTCTGGCTTTCTCTTTTAATCCTGACCTGTTGTGCTCTTACCCACGTCACTGTCAGGACTGACCAACCCATCGGAGTCTGCACTCCCGCAGCATTTCCTTTGTGGGTGTTACTCAGATCTCCAATGTACATTTTCCTCTTGTGGCTGTTTCTAGATGCACTGTTCCTCTGTCTCAGTGCTCACATTGCTGAGGAACCGAGAGTTCGCTTGTTTTTCTGGTTCATCACTCAGTCAGGTGCATAAACCAGATAGACACCCCCCCCCAGGTTTACTTTCCTTTTTTAATCTTACGGGTGTCTTCTGATTGCATTCCACACCACCTCTCTCTATTTGAGCCAGGCACTGAGAGATCAAATTCCATCCTCCCTTTTCCTGGATTCTGGAGCCCAGAGATTGGACACTTTGCATTTTTTTTTGTATACCCATCTAGTTTCAAGAATAACTCTTCAGTGTTCCCATTGCGGTTACACCCCATATGCAGTGTTGGCTTCCATGTCCTAGCCGGCTCCCAAGCTAGTAATTTAAGGTTGTGAAAACCTAACTGTGTTTCAGTTTTGTGTGTCTACAATACTGAGTTCAGCCTCCAACCTAAACTGGAATTTCTTCTCAAAGCTGCTCCCGTTCAATCCTGGATGAAACCCCTCTCTTGTGCTGGTGCGAGGTTTCCATTCATGTTTATAAAGTGCTTTGAGAGCGTGTTATAAAAGATGCGGTGGAAAAGCGAGGACAGCCATAAAACCTCAGATTCTTTAATAGGTAGTCTAATAACATGAAAACTGGCTGCTGGGATTGTGGTTAGAAGACCTGACAGACTGACTCAGAGAAATGGTCCATTTCACCCAGGATCCTGTCTCCCGCTGGTGACCTGTGCCAGGTGCTTCAGAGGGAATGACCCGAACAGGACAATTATCCAGTGATCTAGTCCCTGTCATCCACTCCCAGCTTCAGGCAGTCAGAGGCTTACGGACATCCAGAATGTGGCGTGGTGTCCCGCACCATCTTGGCACTCTCAAAATTAATTCCTCTTTTGTGAGGTGGCCTCCAACTTTATCTGGATTAGCAGGGCTTGACAAACCACTGTTTCTACTCACCCGTGGCGAGTAGATTTCAGCCGGTCGCTCCGGTCGCCCCGTTCACCAGCGCCGCACGCATGTGCAGTGCCAGTCTGGTGCATGCACGGTGCGGGGCTGGCAAGTTGAGCCCTGTGGATTAGAATCCTTGGGCTACTTTTATTGATTCTCTGAAAGCCACTTGTGGCCTAAGGGTGGATTTAGTTCAGAGATAAGCTGCATGAGTGGCCCTCCTTCATCTCAGGGTGCTGCAAGATTGTAATCAACACAGGGTCTCCCAGGAGAGGGGAGTTTTGCTAACTGCACTTGCATACCTAGAATATGCGGGGGTGCCAATTGAACCATAGTGGTGCTGTGATAGGATGCAGAGGGAGTGCCCGGCTCTCACAGTCAATGTTGTGTGCAATCAGCACCCACCTCACTTTGCACGTCCTTGCTTTACGTGTGTCACTTTAGTAATACTGGTCGGAAATAACATGGACCAAAACCAGCAGAATCTGGCAAGCCTGCATGTGGGCAATGGGAAACAACATGCCCCATGGGTCATGAGCAGAGCCCCGATGAGCTGCAGGTTGCAAACCACAGATCTGTGACTTCTCGCTTTCCCAGAGACATGTGGACAGACTCCATCGTCCTTTGAGACAGACCATTCCTCCTGTCACAGAGTAAGGTTTTCACAACATGAGCCCAAGGAACTAGGGAACGAAGGCTTCACACCTTCCTTTCCAAGCTGGCCTTGCCAGTCCAAGCATCGCCTCTGATGTCAGGCAGTCATCTGTTACTGAAGGGACAGAAAAAGACCTGGGAGCTATTGCGGGCGGCTCAGTGAAAAAGGCTACCTTTGTGTGCAGTCTCCAGTCAAGAACACAGTATTAGAATACATGAGGACTGGAATAAATACTACTGTGCGGTTATATGAAGCCATTTTTTTTGCCCTGCTACAATACCATGTTAAATTGTGGGCACCCTTCTTCAGATAAGAGATTCAGAGACTGGTAACAAAAGTAGCTAGAGGCGTAGGAAGATTTCCTTACAGGAGACTGAAAAGGTCAGAACTTTCTGGTTTGGAGAGGAGTTAACCAAGAGGGAACAAGATAGCGAGAAGGTAAATTGAGCACTTCTTATAATACAAGAAATGGAGAATGAAACTGAAAAGCAGAACACTAAAACTGAGACAAGGAATAGATTTTACACCGCATAATTCACCTTTGAAACATCCTGCAGCTAAATCAGTAAGACCCGGAGCTTTAGATATGACTAATCCTTTCTTGCATTCTGCTCCTCTGCTCATCTGACTAAAGGTTACGGTTGAGGGATGATTAGAAAGTTTACAAACTTGGTTTCAAGATGTAAGCCAGATCCTCTCTCATACGGCTAAAGAAGAAACTTCCTCATAGGAAGACTGTTGCATAACCGTCCACTGTTTCACTTTCCTTGAAGCAATTTGTACTGGCCACTAACAGCTTGTAGATTAGCTGGCCCACTGGTTTGATCCAGACTGGTACTACTTGTATCATCAAACGTATTTGTGCTGCTTCAAGCTCCAGTCAGTGACTTGTTTTGTAATTTTGGTGTGAATCCTTCCTCTCAGAAGCAGAAGGCCCTAAAATAGTATTTCTCATGCTGGTCTCCCACCTCCTCGGGGCTGAGAGAGGCTGTCCAGTGAGACGCAGCGACCGTGATGAATGAAGTGAGATTGGGGCTAAAATGCAGCCTGCTGGTTCAGTTTTCTTTCTGCCGACATACCGCTCCAGCTGTGATTTCTTCAGCTGAATAGGAGCAGGCCTGATTAATGTTTGGAAGGGAGGCTCCCAAGGCAGTCAGCCACTCACTCAAATGCCACATTGACTGACCTCCTGTCAACACCCAGCTGTAGCTAAAAGGGGTGTCCAGTGGTGTGGCTGATTCAGCAGGCTGCCTCTTCCCAGCCTAGTGCTGGGGGAGCTGGGCTGCTGAAGAGGGATCTTGGGTCTTGCTCAGAGAATGATCCGGCTCGTGTGGGGCCATTAGCGCTCCCAAGGCTCTCTGCACAGAGCTAGGGGTGTCTTGTTCTGTTTCCTCTACGGGGGGGAGAGGTCACAGCTGCTCACTAACCCCGCCTGCAGTTTCAATTGGATTTTCCTCCCTTCTTTAAATGGCTGCCCTGGGCCATCCTAGAGGTGGCTGCACTCCAGGGGTTGCTGGATTCAGAGTTAAACTCACCTTCAAATAGCACCTTATTCTTTTTTAGCTCCTGCACTTTACATCGGATTCTCGGTGTGGCCGTCGTGCTGTGTAAACACACAGCTGAGATGTAAACAGCCAAGAATTTCAAAAGGAACTGACTGGTGGCTAAGTCTCTGGGTGTCTAGCATGACACCTCAGTGGGATCTGATTGTTCAGGGGACCCGTGCTTGGCATCTTCAGAGAATCGTGTCCCTTTAAGCTGTTTGGAGTCGGGCTCCCAAAATCACTAGTCACTTAAGATCTCCGTGCACTGCCCCCACCCCGAGCACCAACTCAGTACTCCCTCTGGCCAGTTGCACACATCCACCTGGGAGCCAGACTTGCTCCTGGATGCTTCCAGAGTGCCAGGACAGGCAGGAATCTTGCCTTAGTACCCCAGCTGCACTGCTTGCTGGGAGCTGCCGGAGGTGAGCCCCAGCCCTAAGCCACCCTATCCTGCAGCCCCTCTTCTACACCACAAACCCCTCATCCCCGGCTTTGCCCCAGAGTTCATACTCTAGTCAACAGATATAATTATGCTGAGTTGCAGGTATCAGCAATTTTCAACTGGGTTGTCAGGGCTGTTCCCCACTCTGGCACTCTGAGTGCAGATGGTAGGAGCTGCAAGAGATTTTAAATACCTTGCCTCTATAGCCTCTGCTTACCCCCCCAAAAAAGATCCCTCCCCAGAGTTACAGATGCACAGTCTCTAGAAGACAGGCTGTTACCATCAAGTGATTTAAACCCTGAAAAAACAGGTGGGAACACTTGAGTTCCTTCACGGAGGTACACCAAGCTCTTTTGCCCCAAGAGAGCTTGAAAAAAGAAACAAAAAAATCACAGAAAACAAACTATCTCTCATAGCTGACTTCTCTGGCTAGGCAGACACACGTACAGAGACCTCCTGTTACCTTCCAGGACACAAGAATCAAATCATTGCCCTAAAAAAGATGATTTTATTAACAAAAAACAAAGATATCCTTCATAAAGCATGCTTGGTTGCTAGGTATTACAGAGCAACTAAGAAGAGAACAGATCAAAACACAAAGAATCATAGCTCTTTGGGCTGTAGTTTAAACATGATGGCTACGTCTACACTGGCACCTTTTTCCGGAAATGCTTAAAACGGAACAGTTTTCCGTTATAAGTATTTCCGGAAAAAAGCGTCTACATTGGCAGGATGCTTTTCCGGAAAAGCCCTTTTTCTGGAAAAGCGTCTGTGGCCAATGTAGACGCGCTTTTCCGGAAAAAAGCCCCGATTGTCATTTTCACGATCGGGGCTTTTTTCCGGAAAACACTACTGGGCTGTCTACACTGGCCCTTTTCCGGAACAGTTTTCCGGAAAAAGGACTTTTGCCCGAGTGGGAGAAGCACAGTTTTTCCGGAAGAACACTGACAATTGTACAGTAGATCGTCATTGCTTTTCCGGAAATTCAAGGGGCCAGTGTAGACAGCTCGCAGCTTATTCCGGAAAAGTGGCTGCTTTTCCGGAATAAGTGGCCCAGTGTAGACACAGCCAGTGAGTGGAGGAGGGAAGACATAGATACACATAGAGAAGTTTAGCCAAACAAGCAAAACAAAGAAAAATACCCTGATGGCGACTAAATACACATTTTTTCCCATTATTTACTCACGATTCCTTTATGGTTCAGTCCACTTCCATGCCCCGAATTCCTTGGAGGCAGGGTAGTCCTGCCTGGGTTTCAATCATTCTGTCTCCCAACTCCTGGCTTAAACTCACACACGGAGCAAACAGCAGTAGGTATGTATTTACACTTTAAATTTCAGCACTGTATCCCATTGGTTCTCCTGGCTTTCTGCCAACACCCCCAGCTAGCTGCCTAAGTTTAATCCTTTAGTCGCCAGGTGCTGGTCAGCACCCCCCTCCTCTCCATCACATGGGTCATGAGAAAAAAAGTTTGAAAACCACTGCCCTAGTGCACTGCAGCCACATATACCCCATCTCTGCAGAGCAGGGGTGGGAGCAAATAAAGAGCAGGACAGCATTCCCTGTCTTAGAGAGAGTGCAGGGCTTCTCTCAGAAACTTTCCCAGCAGCAAAAAGAATGAACACACACACACAGGGAAAAAGAACGAACACTCACTCACTCACACTCACACTCTCTCTCCCCCCCCACACACACACAGTCAGTCTCTCTGTCACACAGACAGACAGAGCCTGCCCAAGACAAAGCAGACAGCTTCTTCCATTACTAAATAGTACATGCTTTTCTCGAGCAGTGGGGGTCCCTGATGGTTACAGGCTATAGTCGGTCTCCGTTTTCCCGTTTTCAAAGGCATTACATAGAAATACTAAAGCTTTATACTGATATGTGGGGCTTTTTCGACTTAAGCCTCACAGCTGTGGGCGAGGTCAGACTTTCCAGAGGAGGAACGAGGGGCTGGCGTTGTGGGTCAGCGGCAGAGCTGAGACTAGAAGCCACAAGATCCTGATCCAGGTCCTTGCTGTGACCACTGGGCCACACTCTCTGCCAGTTACACTGTAATCATGCACCAGAGTCCTTTAGTTCAACTGTGAGGAGTGAAGCTTTTTCTTAGTGGATGCACATTCTTATAAAGATGATGATACAGGTTGAACCTCTCTAGTCCGGCATCCTGGAGACCTGACTGGTGCCGAACGAGAAACTTTGCCAAACCCTTTGAAGTCAGTATTGTTCGGCAGCATTACCAGCACTTCCACTGCTTACTGGGCTCTTAGAGGACATTTAGGGGTAAATTATAGCTAAATAATAGCACAGGACACTGAGTGCCAGGACTGGTGGCTGAAAACAAATTGTATGGGACTGTGGGAAATTTGGCCATGCCCATGATAAGTGGACATCCAGATAATTAAAATCATGCCGGACCACAGATGTTACTGGACCAGAGAGTGCCACACTAATGACGTTCAACCTGTAGCTAGCAGATGACACCAAGTTGGGAGGGATTGCGAATGTTTTGGAGGAAAGGATCGTAATTCAAAATGATCTAGACAAGCAAAAAAAATGGTCAGAAGTAAATAGGGTGAAGTTTAATAAGGACAAATGCAAAGTACTCCACTAAAGAAGGAACAATCAATTTCACACGTACAGAATGGGAAGCGACTGTCTAGGAAGGAGTACTGCAGAAAGAGATCAGGAGTCATAGTGGACTACAAGCTAAATATGACTCAACAGTGTGACACTGTTTCAAAAAAAAGCCAATATCATTCTGAGCTGCATTAACAGGAGTGTTGTGAGCAAGACACGAGAAGTCATTCTTCTACTCTATTCTGTACTGATAAGGCCTCAATTGGAGTATTGTGTCCAGTTCTGTGTGCCACAGTTCAGGAAAGATGTGAAGAAAGTCCAGAAAAAGGCAACAAAAATAATTAATGGTCTAGAAAACATGGCCTATGAGAGAAGACTGAAAGAATTGCACTTGTTTAGTTTAGAAAAGGGGAAGACAGAGAGGGGACATGATAGCAGCTTTCAAGTATCTAAAAGGTTGTTACAAGGAAGAGGGAGAAGAATTATTGTCCTTAACCTCTGAATATAGGACAAGAAGCAAAGGGCTTAAATTGCACCAAAGAAAGTTGAGGTTGGACATTAGGAAAATCTTCCTACCTGTCAGAGTGGTGAAACACTGAAATAAGTTACCTAGGAAGGTTGTGAAATCTCCATCTCTGGAGATATTTAAGAGCAGGTTGGATAGACATCTGTCAGGGATGATCTAGATCAGTGGTTCTCAACCATGGGCCATATGGCTTCCCAGGGGCCATGCCCTACCTCTAGGGGGCCACATGGAAAAAGAGAACATTAGGTAAATTGTGTATCTTTTTTTCCAACTAACAGTGGCTATGAGGGGGGCCACAGAGGTAAACAAGGTTCAGAAGGGGGCCATGGGGAAAAAAACTGATCTAGATGGTGCTTGATCCTGTCGTGAGTTCAGGGGACTGGACTCGATGACCTCTCGAGGTCCTTTCCAGTTCTAGTATTCTAGGATTCTATGACTAATTCTGACTAGTTCTTGGCTTGTGTTCTCCCCATTTTCCCCTCCCCATCTTGTTCAGTTCTACAGTGCATCAGGAATGCCCACGAAGCACCTTTCTGACAGTGTCTGCGCCGTGTGTGGCCAACAGATCTTTGTAGATGTCAATGAAGAAGGGATAATAGAGAACACGTACAGGCTCTCCTGCAATCATGTGTATCCTTTGCTCTCCGTGAAGCCGCCAGAGAGCTAGCTCCCCAGGCAGCATGCCACCCACTGTGGGTCATTATTTGGAATCTGGTCAGAATTGCTGTTTGGGTAACTTCATACTACATTCCCCAACTTCCATCTTCAGCTGGATGCCAAATTCTTCCCTTATTGTCTCTAGAAAAAGACCACACATGAGCCAGGTGCACAGCCCTGGCTGCATTTCAGTAAGGGGTTGTGCTATTGATGACGTGCCTACTTATTTTCCAAGAATTGCATCCCTCACGCTCTGCTTTGGGAGCAGGCACAGTGTAAGTTTGCCTAGAATCGGACCACTGGGTCATTAGGGGATTTGCCAAGGGAAGGTATCTCTGGGTCACCAGTTCTAAACCCAGTCCGAGCTGGCAGTAACTCAGTAATTTACATCTGATTGTGTGGTCATTTATGGGAAACCAATTTGGTCTTGTCCAGTACCTAGTGGAGATGCATGCACACCACCAAAAGGAGCATGAATTGACCCTTGTTGATGCACTGTGTCCAAAGACCAAAGCTTTGCGGATAGCCATTTGGCCAATAGAGGCTGTCCCTCAAAGCAGGGTTTTAGAGGAACGATTACTTCTTCCTATGTGATGTTTTTTCTTGTCATGCTCCTCTTGCTTGCTTCTATCCTAGTTCTGTTTTGCTTTATGTGCATCAGGTGCAGGTATTGTTTGAGGAAATCTCCAAAACACACAACTCAGATTGAAAATACTGTGGTTTTCAGAACGCAACTCGCTTTGCAAACAGTGTAACCACGCAGTGTTCCAGTAACGCTGGAGCTTCCTGGTCCCATGCATGCAATGATTTGTGCAGTGTTCTCTGCTAAAGGTCTTGTGGGTTTTCTGCTGATAGCACAGTTAAAAAGCTGACACCCTGCTTACATTACTGGAGCTCAGCTGTCTAAACTTGGCCTTAAATAGAGGCCATGTTGCAAACAAGCGTATAGCGATGGGCTGCACTTGTCTTTAAGGCTAGAGCCACCTTTGTTTGGAATAAGGATTCGGGCCGAGTGTGAACACTGGTCCTAGTATGTGACACTTCATGAGCGGAGCAGTTTGGGAGGGATTGAGGGTATTCAGACAAAGCATTGTCTACAGACCAATAATCCTCACAGATCACGTGTCTGTTAAAAGCCAGGAGACTGCCATGTGCAGCATGAACTAATTCCATGACCTGCTCTTTAGCTGCCATGATCTAGTAAACAGACTTTATGGGACTACTGGAAACTTGGCGACATCCGTGATAAGTGGACATTCAGCTCACTAAAATCATGCCACACCAGAAAGTGCCAGACTAGAGAAGTTCAACGTGTACTTTAAAGTACTGTGTATACTGCAGCAATTGCTGTTCCTAAACTATATATTGATATCATCGCTACTTCAGGGAAATTGGACTCTGAAGGCTGCAGTAACGTGCACACAGGTTTCTTGTCTTGAGACTAAAAAGGTGGGACTGACGCAGCGTTGATTGTTCAGCAGTTGAAGAGCTGCACTGAACCACAAACCAGTCTGAGCACTGAGATCAGCCAAAAAAGTAATGTATAATGTAATGGTCAGACTCCTGGGCAGGAGCAACACTCAGAGGGGCTCGCAGGGGCTATAGCCACCCAAAATTTGCCTTAGCACCGCCCCCCCCCCCCAGCTCAAAGGTCAGACATTATGCAGAAGTGAGGGTGGAATAGGAGGGCTTTGCCACCCTTGCTTCTGCAGTTCTGTGCTGCTGCTGCCCGTAGCGCTGCCTTCAAAGCTGGGTTCCCAGCCATCAGCTACTGCTCTCCAGCTGCCCAGCTCTGAATGCAGCACCTACTGCGAACAGCAGCCTAGGAATAAGGGTGTTAACAAGCCGGCTGTGAAAACTATTTGTATGTTTGTAAAGTGGGGGCATTTAACAATGTATTTGTTAAACACTGGAATAAATTGCCTAGGAGGTTGTGGAATCTCCATCACTGGAGATATTTAAGAGCAGGTTGGACAGACACCTGTCAGGGATGGTCTAGATGGTGTTAGGTTCTGCCATGAGGGCAGGGGACTGGACTTGATGACCTGTCGAGGTCCCTTCCAATTCTAGTGTTCTATGATTCTATATAATGTTTAACCAGTTAACTGATTAATGTGGGGAGGGGGGGATCTGCTCTGGCTGAGCTGTAGTACTCCTGCCTTTGGTGCGCCCGAGCTGGGGCTGCTCCGGCCGGGCTGGAGTCTTGATGCTGGAGCAGCCTCTTACCTGCAGCGGGGAGCTGCTCCACCCCCACCGGTTTAACCATTCACATCCCTAGTTGTACAGGGGCTGAAACCAAGCAGGACATTTGAGTCATGGTGGATGTGTGTTGCCTTATATAATGTGAAAGTGAAAAGAGGAAACAATAAGCGAACAAGCAGTACTTGACTGGCTTGGAGAAGCTGTAATTAGTGATGTGGAAATAGATAGTATTGGTTATTCAAGAACAACAGATTCATAGAACAACGAGCCTTGTGGATAAGGGAGAAGTGGTGGATGTCATACACCTAGACTTTAGCAAGGCATTTGATACGGTCTCGCATGATATTCTTATTGATAAACTAGGCAAATATAACTTAGATAGGGCCACGATAAGGTGGCTGCATAATTGGCTGGATAACCGTAGTCAGAGAGTTGTTGTTAACGGTGCTAAATCCTGCTGGAAAGGGATAACAAATGGAGTTCCACAAGGGTCTGTTTTGGGACCCGTACTGTTCAATATCTTCATCAATGATGTAGATATTGGGATAGAGAGTACGCTTATTAAGTTTGCAGATGATACCAAACTGGGTGGGGTTGCGACTTCTTTGGAGGATAGGGACATAATTCAAAATGACCTTAGCAAGTTAGAGAAATGGTCAGAGGTAAACAGGATGAGGTTTAATAAAGAGAAATGCAAAGTGCTCCACTTAGGAAGGAACAATCAGTTCCATACATACAAGATGGGAAGCGACTGTCTAGGAAGGAGCATGGCGGAAAGGGATCTAGGGGTCATAGTGGACTACAAGTTGAATATGAGTCAACAGTGTGATGCTGTTGCAAAAAAAGCAAATATGATTCTAGGTTGTATCAACAGGTGTGTTGTAAGCAAAACTCGTGAAGTCATTCTGCCGCTCTACTCTGCACTAGTTAGGCCTCAGCTGGAGTACTGTGTCCAGTTCTGGGCGCCACATTTCAAGAAAGATGTGGAGAAATTGGAAAGGGTACAGAGAAGAGCGACAAGAATGATTAAAGGTCTAGAGAACATGACCTATGAAGCCAGGCTTCATGAACTGGGCTTGTTTAGTTTGGAAAAAAGAAGATTAAGGGGGGACATGATAGCGGTTTTCAAATATCTAAAAGGGTGTCACAAGGAGGAAGGAGAAAATTTGTTCCTCTTGGTTTCTGAGGACAGGACAAGGAGTAATGGGCTTAAAGTGCAGCAGGGGAGGTTTAGATTGGACATTAGGAAAAAATTCCTAACTGTCAGGGTGGTCAAATATTGGAATAAATTGCCAAGGGAGGTGGTGGAATCTCCCTCTCTGGAGATATTTAAGAACAGGTTAGATCACCATCCCTGACAGATGTCTTAGACGGAGCTTGGTCCTGCCTTGAGGGCGGGGGGCTGGACTCGATGACCTCTCGAGGTCCCTTCCAGTCCTATGATTCTATGATAGTGGTTGGCATTGAGCCTAAAGTTCGAAGAAAGAGAGTGTTTTATAGAAGGAGATTTTGGAAGCCAGTGGGGTGGTGAATGACACAGGCAGCAATCTATCCCTGGATGGCTGTTGCCAACATAACAATGTATTCTCTTACTCTGACTTCCTTACTCTAATTTAATCTTCAACTTCTAGAAATATGGGGTGTTAGTCATGGCTGGAATTTCCCCAATGTGTGATGCCCCCCGATGCCATGACAAGATGGTTGGCTGAGGTGCTGGATAGGCAGCCTAGGACCGGTTCATGGAGTCAACAAAATAGAAGATAGTCTCAATTATTTTCTACTTTCTCAAGTCCTGTGACAAAAATCCCCTGAGATCCTGCAGGGTAAGAGGCAGAGAGCTGTTGGTCTGGAAGCAGGATCAAAGAGCAGCGGGAATAAATGGCCAGCTTCCGACGTGGTTGGAGAGGCTAATGAGGTGCCCCGAGGAGCTGTAGTAGAATCGGCATTTTGTGTTCTCTTCCAGCTGCCCCTTCCTCATTAACTAAACTCCTTCCAAACCAAGTGGCGGGTCTGTACTCCAGCTCAGTGGGGATAGCGGTTGGCTGTTCTTTCCTGGAGCCGTAAGCACGCGGATAAACCTGGAGCAGTCGGTGCACTGCCCTTGTGCTCAGTCCATGCAGTCTGGGTTCACAGCTAGTTGCTAGACCGCAGAGGCATGCTGAGATTTGGAAACACAGAGCTCAATTCTAAGCTCAAGAGGGGAACGTTCTGTAGTGGTTACAGTCCCTTCTGCCCCGTCCCTCCAGCCTCTCTATATCGGCCACTCTGTCCATGCTCAGCCTTAGCTTCAGCCTGAATGGTTTAGGTCTGACACAGTTATAAACAACTGAAAACAGTCTTACAATGGAAAGCCTTGGGCAGTCTAGACTAGGAGAATTGCAGACGGTGCAAGTAGACAATCATGTCTTTCCCACTGTCTTCCCCACCATTAAACCTGTTTCGTATGCCAGATCCTGAGGGATTAGCTGGCCAGGTTGATATTCTCGGTTCTGTCAGTGACATGGCTACTAAGGATGTTAAGGGCTAGTCAACTAGTCACTTCCTCCCCCCCTCCCTCTTTGCTTCCTCTATCAGATAGAAGCAGCAAAGGGGAGAAGAGGTACTTCAAAACGGCAGCACCACACAGGTGAGCTGGGGATCAGCTGTGCGACTGCCACTTTGAAACCCCAAGGCAGCGTTTCAAAGGGGCAGCTGTCACACTGCTGATCCATGGTTCAGCTGTGCGGCACTGCCCCTTTAAAACACCGAAGCGCCTGGAGTCAGCTGCGGAAATGTTGTGCGGAACCTGGGGTCAACTGGGGAGTTCCCAGCTGGCCCTGGGTTCCGCTGAAATGCCACGCGGAACCAGGGTCAGATGGGGAATCCCCAGCTGAGCACACCTGGCTCATGCATGGGGTCCGTGCACAGTAGCAAGTCTAAATTCATGCTGAATTATTTGTGTGGCTGCCAATGTGTTTTTAAGTAAACAAATACATGGCTGCTTATGCAGGTCGGAATGGCTTCCTCTGTGATTCGAGCAGGGCTTGTGTACCGGGGGGTGCTGAGTTCTAATCCCAGTGTTCCTGCTCTCTTGCTGTGTCTCTTATTTCCCCCCCACGAGCAGCTTCCCTTAACTTGCCACCCTTCAGATTCCACGAGTTCTGCATCCGCGGCTGGTGCATCGTTGGGAAGAAGCAGACGTGTCCGTACTGCAAAGAGAAGGTGGATCTCAAGCGAATGTTCAGTAACCCGTATCCTTTTCTGGCCATGGCACCAAATCCCAGCAACTTCCCTTTTCTTAGCCTTGCACCTTCATAGGGAGCCACAAACTTATTAACCAGTCGACACAACAGCCCTGCCCTGGAGATGGGGTGGAGAGGAGAGGAACACCTTGCTTCTCATCCCAGCTCTTCCGCTCCTTCTCTGGCTCCTCCCTGAAATCGGTGACCAAACCATTGACTTGAGTGAGGAGCAAAGATCAGGTCCTTTGAGCACAAAGTTGGCACGGGGAAGAGGAATGAGCCTGCCAGTCAGTAAGGAAGCCCCAAGCTCTAATTCAGGCCCTGCCAGTAACTTGGACAAAAGGTTTCCATGTCCTTAATCCCTCACCTCTAAATAGGATGCTTCTCTCCTTCCTGGAGTGAGTGACATTTGCATAATGCTTCAAACTAGAGCCCTGTGTAAAGGGGACCCAGGATAGGTTTCTCTACCTAAGTTTTGCTTTTCCCTTGTCCTAAGCCTCAGCTGTCTATACTGCTCTCTCCCTCGTATTAATGTCGATGGAATAAAGGGGCTGCAGGTGTTAACAAGACCCAGTTTTAAACAAGATCTGGGGGGTTAGTGTGCCCAGACAGTGGCCTGTTTGGTACCAGGCAAACGCCCCATTAAAAAGCCTTGTAACCTTTTCTGAAAGCAGCAGATACAGCAGGAAAGCAGGTTAAAGCAGTGGAAATGTGATGTGTCACATTTGTTTTAACAGCGTCCCTCATGCCCTTTCCTGCGCTGGAGGGAGTTTTGGGAGGGAAAACCCCTTTGTTGGGCCGGCTCCTAGATCGTGTCAAAGCGCATGGTGCTTCTGCTGTTTGAAAGGCCTCTCTGCCCAGCTGCTGCCTGGCATTCAACTGGAGCCAGTAAAGTGATGGAGTCATCTGGCCGCCTCTATGGTCTGCTGGGCCCTTTCTCAGGATCAGGGGGATGAAGTGGGTGTCCCAGGAGCAGGTGGAAGTGGCAGCCATGATGGAAGCTCACTCTGTTAGCCCCCACCTTGTCCACCACCCGTCTCTCTCCCCACAAAGCCAGACCCAGACAAGAAGTGGGAGTGGAATAGCCCCTCCCCTCACTATTTTGTCCACCAATTAGGCTTACTAGCCATACACCAAATCTAGCTCTAACTTCTGGCTCCAGAGCTCCTGTTCTTATCAAGCAGCATCCCAGCACCATTCTTAAATTGTGTCGACATGGCCGTTCTGCTTGGGCTGATTCCGTCCGTCTCCCGTTGGCTCCTTTCCCCATCCACGTGGGTTATTAGAGGTGACCGC
This sequence comes from Pelodiscus sinensis, assembly GCF_052426305.1. Lineage (NCBI taxonomy): Eukaryota > Metazoa > Chordata > Testudines > Trionychidae > Pelodiscus > Pelodiscus sinensis. Next base: position 348,322,471 of record NC_143052.1, on the reverse strand, counting down.
ATCACCTGATGAAGGTTTACCTCGCACCACTGAGCTCCCACTTCAGGTTCACTTGTAGGGCCAAGTGTCAGACACCCCTTAAAAGATCCTGCCCCCCTGTTAGCACATCCCCTCTGCAGGCTGCACACAGGGATGATGCAAGCACTTCTCTCCTCCCATTGTGCATGGGCTTGGCTTTTATTAGGGCGGGTAAGGCTACAGCTACACTACAAGCTTTGTCCGGAAAAGCAAATGGTGCGCTTATATGCATATGTTGCATTCTCATTTGCATTTTCTCTTCCGATCCTTTTTGCGGAAGAGGTTTTTATGCAAAAAAGCGCTGTGTAGATGGCGCCATTTTGCGCAAAAACCTCTTCCACAAAAAGGATCGGAAGAGAAAATGCAAATGAGCGCTCCATTTGCACTTCCTCTTCCAGAAAAAGCTTGTCGTGTAGCCGTAGTGCTAGAGGCAGGGGAATGTTATATCTGGGACTTGGTAAGTAGGGCCCCATCTTGCTCCTCAGATCAGATGTACCTGCCTGTTGCTTGCTGCAAGGTCAGGTTCTGACTGCTCGTTCCTGGCACCTTTGCTGCTACAGTGCTGGGCTGAAAGAGGGTGAAGGTTTGATCCTACCCTCATCAGACCAGCGCTGAAGGATATTCTGCACTACCCAGTTGATTGCAGCACACTGTATAGCACACCCCTTTTGAGGGGGGGACCCCCAGCCCAGAAACCCTCCCTCCATCCCAGCACAGTGCGGTGAGGTGGGGACACGCCTCCACACCTGGATTGCATCGTTCCAAATGCCATTGCGAGGGGCGAGGGCCAGGGAATTGCCCACAAGAAGGGTTAGCAGAGTGATGCTAGGCCCCAGCACTGCCTATGCTGCCCACAGCCTGGACGCGAAAGCCCAGCTGTGCGCGCTCTGCTTTGGAAGGCCCCTCGTTGCAGGCTGTTACCTCAGGTTGTCGTCTGAATGTAGTCTCCTGGGTCCGCTTCCTCTAACCTTTCTGCCATCACTGATCTTTCTACCATCCTCTAGTCAGAAGGGGCTGCACGCAGGAGGCTTCGGCTAGCTAAGACACCCGCCTGCAGCCGTCCGAGCTAGCCCCCGGTGTCTCTCTGCTTCCTGGTTTTGCTGCTTTAACTCTTCCCGCCTACAGCTGGGAAAGGCCCCACGTCATGTACGGGCAGCTACTCGACTGGCTGCGCTACCTGGTGGCCTGGCAGCCTGTGATCATTGGACTGGTCCAAGGTATCAACTACATCCTGGGGCTGGAATAAATCCTGAGCGGCCAGCGAGCCATGGACATCGCCGCAGGACTTCCACAGCCACGGCGGAGGGCAGCAGCTGGCCAGGACGACTTGCTTGCGTCATTCACCTCTCAGGATCTTACACGCCCACGGCACGTCTGCGGGGACTAAGGGAAAGACTTTGCGATGGCCACGTCCCAGCCAAGCAGGTTCCTGCTGGAGCGGGGGAAGGGCACTCTTTTTTAAAAGCCAATTATTTTAATGTGCATATTTAAAACCTTTATATTGCAGATTAAAAAGGAAATGAACGTTTGTCCCACTTCCCTCTTCCAGCCCCCTCTCCGCTTAGTTGTTTTCTCCCCCGGAACAAAGAAAGCCAAGCTGGTTTTGGAAGCTAGCAGAGACCTCTTGCAGAAACCTCCAGCACCTCGCTAGCTACCTCCCCGCCCCCTCCAGCTAAATCAAGTCCCTTGGCACTTGTTCAGGTTTCTTCTTCACATCAGCCGCCAGCAACTCTGCCGTAAGCTGGTGGCCAAGGGCTCCTGCGGCCCGTGATAAAAGCCAGCTGGATTCCCCAATAGTCAGAGCCGGGTGCTGACATGCAGTGAACCAGGGAAAAGGCGCCTGCGGTGAGCCAAGCTCAGAACTGTGCAGCTGGACGCAGGCCTCGGACGTCTCACACCCTCTTCGTTGCCACGTCGATGCAGAATGGGTCAGCGCTGCCCTGGAGGACAGATGAAGAGCCCTGGGCCCATGGCGGGGGGCTCACTACAAAGGTGCAATGCAGGCAGGTAGCGACCGCCAGCAAAGGGAGGTAACGTCGCCGCCCTGCATCGTGCTCAGGAGGGAGTACACCCAGGATGTGGCGCTGCCCCCAGTGGAAAACGTTGGGATGAAGTAGGTCACACTCGGCTCCCCTCTTGCTGAGCGAGGTACCAAAAAGAACTGACCTGTATTGCGGACGCAGTGGAGTGGGGCAAGCCATCTCTGCTGGCCCGCTGACCTTGTTTGGACTGTTCCGCCTCCATTAACATTCTCTAGGGCCATGCATTTCCCTACATGCTGAGAAACCCTATCCCCATGCCCCCCACTCTCAAAAAGGGGATGGCCGAACAGCCGGCTGCAGCCTCTTTGCTTTTCTCAACCACTCAAAACAGACAACTGGGCCAATATCCAGTTGCCCCTTCTCTGAACTTTCCTGAAGGAGACTGGAGGAAAACGTGGTTGGGTGTGTTGCAATCCAAGCATCCTACCAAAGGCCTGGAGGCCCATTGGGAGTGACAGCCTGGAACTAGCTGGCAAGTTTCATAAAAGGCTTTATGGAGCTATTCTGTTCATGTAGGGCCAGGTTATGACCCAGCCCCACTGAATTCAGGGGCGTGCTCGGTGGTGCGCTGCACTGCTCATCTTGAGTCAGGAGCGCTGAACCTGGCCCTGATTTGCCCAGTGTCGCTTTACCAGCAGATTGTGACACATGAGTTAACGATAGTAAAAGCATCATTTTTGTTTATAAGCATCATGTGTCTTAGTAACCAGAGCCCTTGCTGTAACAGCTGAGTCAGTCTCAGATGGGGATGAGGTGGTCGCTGTTTGTGCATGGCACACAGGGAGCGAGAGTCTCTGCAGCTAGCCTTACGGCATATGTATGAGCTCATGGTTTAAAGAGACAGCTTCAGAAAATGGCCCTTTTGGGCATCCTTGGCGCAAAGGCCAAGAGTTTTGGTAGGTTTTCACATTAACCTCTTACTGGAGGGCGTGACGAGCCCCGTCTTTCTCTTTTAATTCGATAACAAAATACTTAGCGCCCTCCGCAAGCCTATGAATGCCAGGAACAAAGGAGCAGCAGTCTAGTTGCAGTACGGCCACAGGAATGTTTTCTACACGGATCTGCTAAACCAACAGGGCTCGATCTTCAGCAGCGTCTCTGGAACCTAAGCTTGACACAGGTTGGGGAGTAGCGATGTGGGCAGCCGATGTTTGGATGTATCCCACTTGTCATTGCTCGTTGCAGCATGAGATCCTGGCGTGTTTGGGCCGATTAAGGCTTCATGACTAGTTCAGCTATCTTCTGCTTCATCATTACCTCGCCACCTTGGAAAGGAGTGGATGGCCACGTGTCTGTCAGTGCCCAGAGAGTCAGAAAGTCAGTTGCCACGGCACGTGGAGGGTTGCGCATCTTTCCGTCCTCAGTGCCTCTCAGTAGATAGCATAATACTTGGCTGGATCAGTGGCTCTTTGCCGCATGGTTCCCTGGGCAAACGATCATTCCCTCCCGTAAGACTGGCGGTGTCAAGTGAAGGATGCTGCCGCAGGACTCGGGTACCTTGGCAGGTCTATGCAGAGGCCCGAGGGGCAGCAGAAACATAGTGAGCCAAAGGATTATTGAAATGTGTTGGCAGGGCTCTGTGGGAGAATGTTACACACAAACCTCTTACTCCTTTGTGGACACTCGGTTAACTCCAGAGCTGCTTTTTTACCCTCCTCGGGGTGCACGTACTAGATCAATGGGAAGCGCACTTCTGTGGATGTCTGTTCTAAAAACACTTACTTGGCGGGTTTTGTTACTTCTTGGGACAGGGAAACCATGTGAATTTACAGCGGGGTGAACAAAACGGGGTATCTCAGTGAGGGCCAGACCTTACAGAAAGAAGGGAATTCAGGGAGCAGCCGAAGGAGATCTCCCTTTGACCAAAAGCCGTGTGTTCCCCACCCTCTTGCTGAATGCTCTGAAGCCGTGTAGACCATGTCTCTGATTTGCTCTGGAAGGAATCAGACTTGATTGTAACCAATTGTCCATTGATTCAAGTTTGTTTGTTTTTTTTTTAAAAAAGTGAAATCTCAAAACTGGAAATTCTGTGCCAAACCCCAAATAGAGTCCTTGAGCGTGAGTTGTGCTGTGTGTGTGTTTCTGTTCCAGGTGCCCGCAGTGATAGGCCTTTGGATTCACCTAGGCCCACTCTGCACTATGATGCTAACCAGCTTTCGGCAGTTGGTGTAAACATGACCTGCATCCGCCCCCTGTGTGGTAGCTCATTAGGTCTCACCATCACGTGACTAGGGGAGTCGTCTTCCCTCTCTCCGCTGGATTGTGCTCACGTCACTCGGGAATACTCCATCCCTCACTCACTAAGGGATTGCTTCCCCTTTTCTCCTCTGATTAAGCCTATGTGAACGTAGTCAGGCAATGTGGTAGGAGTGGAGTTACAAACCCAGCTGGCACATGGCTGTTACAATGAATGTTTGGTCCCAACGTCATCAGGAGTGACGTGATCTGCATATTAAACCCTGATTCAGGTTTGTAGCATAGGTGGGAGGGGTATGTGAATTACCAGCCGGATAGCGATGGGTCGAGGTTCCCTTGTCAGTATGAATTCAGATCGATCTAGGTATTTACACTATTGGAAGGGGCTGTTAGGTAAGGTCGTAATTCCACATTGCACCTTCCCCAAGCCCTGTGTTGCTTGCTGCTGTTAACGAGTAGATGTCTGAACAGCACCTGACTCCAGAGCTTGTCAGCCCAGGGCACAGATGGATTCTGACCTCAACTGTTGGCTGAGTAGCACTCAAATCCGTTGAGTGAGTGACTGGTTCTGCAGCAACCTAACAAGCGCTCCGTTGAGTGCTGGGGTCGCTTACTCAGGTCAAACCCATCGCTCCTGTCACTTACAGTCCTATGAAGTGAATTCCACGACCTACGGTCTTGGACATGGCTTTACATCCAGTCCTGCCTGGCTGGCTTCTCTGTGCATGTTCAGGTGTGGGTCAAATTGATTTTTTGGAGCTCTAGGAGGCCCTATGTAGCAGGGCTGCTGCAGAGGGCTGTAGGAGTCTCTTCCCACCTCTGCCACTGGCTTGCTGTGTGACCTTGGTCATGCCACTCCCTCCTTGCATGTTTCAATTTTTCTCAGCTGTATAGTAGAGATGATTTGCCCCCCTTTACAAAGCTCTTAAAGACCTCAAAGAGCCACCCGCATATAAAGTATTCAGAGACTGGGGGCTGCCATTTAAGCCTCGTTTTTTCAAGGGTAACTAGTGATTTTTTTTGGATGCCCAATTTCAAATGCCTTAAAAGGGGCAAAGGCCCAAAGGGCTGAACACCCCGCCTCTGAAAGCCAGGCTCTGTCGAGGCATTTCTACCTGAGCACCCACAATCACTAGGCCATTTTCAATAAGCTAGACTGTGGCTTGGCTTGGCCTGGGTGTCTAGGTGACTAGGGCCCTACCAATTTCATGGCTATGAGAAAGGTGTCGCAGACGGTGAAACAAGCCCTTTCCTCTGAAGTCTGATGTTTCCTTGCTCCTAGGAGCGCCCCATTAACGGGAGCTTCCTGTCTCTGACTGGGCCTTGTGCAGACTGCTCTGGCCACGGGAGGCGGCACCACTTCTTGCAACACTGAAATAGGCCATCGTGCATTGTGATGTTGGTAGGGCCCGATCCAGGACATTTTTGGACTTGCGGGTGGAGGGGCTGGTCCGCTCTGGAAGGCAGGAGCACACTGTGCATCAGCAAAGCCTAACCTAGCCCTTTTGGATCAAAGGCCCTCGCATCACCCTTTGTAAATGGGGGGCTCTATTTATAGGAAGCAACTTAACTGTAACCGGTTCGGATACAAGCCCAGTGCTTAATTTGTAATGAGAGGTGCCGGGGCTCCAGCAATTGATTTATATTTGTAACTGATGTAGCAAGCCCAGGGGGGCCGGGGCGGTGAACTGCCAAGCCCAGGGGGGCCGGGGCGGTGAACTGCCAAGCCCAGGGGGGCCGGGGCGGTGAACTGGTACAAATTAAACACACTGAGTCCTGTTCTGACGCTGATTACACCGTGTTCTGGGGCCTTTGCAGTCAGTCAAGCTCCTCAGAGGAATGTCAGCGTCACAGTGTCAGCCATAAATCCTTTTCAGTGATCTGCTTGGCTAGGAGGCCAACCTTTCCTATCGCACATGGAATTCATCGCTGTAGCTGGTCCCTTTGGCACGGGGGTTACGCGTGATAATGACACAGAGATGTCAGCTGCTCCCAATGCCCCTTAGAGTTCTGGTCACATGTTACAGCTTGCTCCAAAGATGCTCTGGTGGCTTCTCCGGCACCTTCAGGTGATGGGGCTTGGTAGCGCAAAGCCATTTGGTCCAGAGCTATTTCTGGACTCTACCCCACCCACCTTCTCTCTGTCTTCCCCCCCCAGACTCCAGCAACTGAGCTCAGTGGAGAGTAGATAGTAGGGCAGAATGGATCTCAGCTTTGCGATGTGCAAAGTGACATGGCCTCTCACTTTGACAAAGCTACAGTCAGGCCCTGGTCTGAATAGCAATCCACTCGCTCTTGGCTTCTTCCTGACGGGCGCGTGGAGGGTGGCCGAGAGAGAGCTGGTTGGCATGGACTGGCTAGGCTGCTACATTAATGATGTTTGTACGTGTACCTAGAGGGCGTGAGATGCAATTTTGTATTACGCTGAAAAATAAAGAATGGTGGATCTCCACCCTCCCCTCCAGCTGGAAATGGTTTCAGTCTGTCCACACTAACTACCAACCACCCTTAGTATCCAGGGAAGACCAGAAGTGTCTGTTTCTCAACAGGCCACCACCCTAGTGGGGACAGGATGTGTGGGGAACATCTGGTGTTGAGAAGGGGCTACATCAGGAATCCGGGAGATAAAGAGCATTGTCCCGTTATTGGGAAGCAAAAGCAGCAGCAGCAGCAGCCAGTTTAGCTCCCGTTGGCCTTTGTGACGCTAAGAGCATGAGGTGCATGCCGTGCTTGAATGGGAGAGGCGGGGGGAGAGGCAGAAGGAGTTGCCAGTGCTCAAAATGGCCTGACCTTTCTCACGCCTCTAGAATTGCACACATGAAACAGCACTGATAGCTGAGGTGTCAGGGCTGAGTATTGGCAAGCCCAGCCTGGGCCCATGGACTCGGTAGCGGGGCTTGGCCAGTGTTCTAAAAATACCTGTTTAGATAGTGCTTTGAAAGTTTGGGGGGGGTGCAGATAGTAGAGTGATTATGGTACAGGTTGAACCTCTCTAATCCTGCACCCTAGGAATCTGACCGGTGCGGAACCAGGGAACTTGCCGAATCATGGAAGGTCAATATGGTCTGGTAGCATTACCAACACTTCCACTGTGCTCTTAGCAGACAGTTAGGGGCAAATCAGAGCTCAGTAACAGCACAGAACACGGAGAACCAGGACTGTTGGCTGCACACAAACTTGAGACATGGGAAACTTGGCCATGCCCATGAGAAATGGCCATCCGGTTCACTAACAGGCCAGACCAGGGTGTGCCGGACTGACAAGCCATGGACGTTAGAGCTACTCTGCGGAAGATAACGAAACGTACTACGTGCACACACCCCTGAAGAGCTGTCACGGAGCCGTGATCAGTGAGTACCCGGAGTCTTTGTCAGGAAAACGATTAATCGGGCGTCCGTGTGCGACGCGACGACGACTGGCAGCCAGGAAGCACTAGCCTGTGGGCATAACAGCTGGAAGGGTGTAAAGTGTTCCATAGCCCCAGGAATCCCCACTTGGCTCATTTGGGGTCTACACAAGCCCCAGCCTTCCCTCTAACCGTGGTGCTTCATGCAGCCCAGGAAAGCAGCCAGGGCGCGGCGTTCGAGGGCCGCAAGCTCCGTTGCTTTGCTTCTGGGGCTCCGTTTTTGGGGTTGCCTCTGGGCCCATGTCCGTGACACCACAACGGTGCTGGGAACGCCGATGGCTTCCTCTCTCAGTTCCTACTTACTAGAAACCAGTGAGCGTTTGGAGAAGGGGAACCGGGCTGGAGAAGAGGCAGGCATAGTTGGCTTTCAAAGAATGGAACTGAAATGGCACTGGGGTTAGAGGAGGACACCAGTTAATATCAGTCAACCCGAGCAGGCGAGGAGGAACTGCTGGGAACGAGGCTTGGAGCTCATGGGTAACGGGAAACGTGGGAGTTTGCCAAGGAAAGGACTCGTGTGGTGGCCCCCTTGACTACTTCCCATAAGGCGTGGTGGAATCCCCAGTCCAACTTCCATCCACCGGCGAACACCCTGAAGAGAGGGAAGGGTTGGAGCTGCTCCAGAGGGGAAGGACGTAACGTATCCCCTGCTGATGGCAAACCCGCAATGGAGCAGCTGCATGTGAGGCCTCTGGTGCAATGCAAGCAGAGGCAAGTCCAAAACACAGGCACGATTGTCCCAGCTCCCAGTGGCCGGAGTACACGGGACACTCGTAGCCCCTCTAGGCATTTGCCACCTCTTGTATGCGAGGAAACCAAGCGACAAAAGCCACAGCTTGCCCAGGGCAAAGCAGAGAGAAGATGCCCGGAGCAGCGTTCCCTGGAAGCCAGGTGCATGGGGGGGGGCACTCGGGAGCGTGGAATGTTGCTCAGATGATTAGCCCCGCGCCCACGGGCAGGTTCTTTTCTTTCTACGGGCGGTGCACGTTCACGCGTGCCTCGGCGCACAGGAAAATGTATTCCACACATGGATGGAAAAGCTAAGCGGCAACACTAGCCAGGAGCCCAGGTTGCCAGCCCCTAGCTCAAGGGCAGCGATCTGTCGCTCCTTCCGCCGGCACCTGCCCAGCAGCAGCTGGGAGTGAGGACAGAAAGGGGAGACAGAAGACACCTGGCCCCCTCTCCATGCAGGATTGCTGCCTGGCTCCTAAGTGCTTAGCGCCCCAAATGCTGGGCTGTGATTCCCCAGGGGAGTGTGAGGGAATGTTTGGGGGGTGCAACTCTGCACCCCAGCTCCTAGCCCCACACCTCACTCTGGCCCCAGTGTTGGCGTGATTCTACATCCAGCAAGGGGTCTGGCCGCCAGCCCCCCCCACAGCTGCAGCCTCCTTACCCCATCCCCCCAAGGTGTGGCCCCACACCTGGCTCTGATGCCAGAGGGAAGGAGGCATGTGACCCTCACACTGGGGGGGCGCTCACTTATATCAGTTCAAGCAATGGCACTTCTGCCATGGACTTCAGGGGCGTAGGCCTCAGTTGTGCTTGACCTTTCTAGTCTTAATCCTGTATTTCCTGGTTCTCGCCCCTGGAAACCGCACGGAGCCCTTTTCCTCCCTGTGTCATCCTGCTGGCCAATCTTCCTGAGGCGGCCTTTAATCACCATTTCTCAGAGTTGTAAGCGTTTCCTGGAAACGGAGCATCAGCCTGGCTCTAAGCAAGATTTGTCCTTCCTTGTGTTTATAATGCAGAAATCCAGCCCCCCGTGGGGGTTTCCCTCGTTTCCTGAATTCTTTTCAGGTGAGCAATGTTCCCAACTCAGCCCTCCCTTTTAGCCCTAGGGAAGGTATGTTTGCTGGAATGGCCACCTCCAGATCTCCTGCAGACTAGAAATAACACACAGTAGCCTGGTCGGGATGATTGATCCTTTCAACGTGCACCTCTGGGAACTGGTGGATTCTCTTTCTTCTGTTCAGGCCCGGATGCCTTGCTGGAAGACCAGCTTGACCCAAACCCAAGCGAGTAGCCTCAAGACAGAGCCGCTGGGCTGAAAATGATTAGGCTGTGCTAATCTGGAGGACAGACGATGAACGAATGATCCCTTTTGTCCTGAAACGGAACTTGAGAATTGGCTCCTGAGCGTGGACGGTAGAGAACAATCAAGTCTAGCTGTCAAAGGGGGTGTTTCTCCAGTAAGTGATGCTGCCCCTCACCCTGTTCGGCATTTTCCAGCGTGCAGAGCAATGGAAGAACATTGGCCGGACGGGGTCAGACCATAGGCCCATCTAGCCCATCGTTCCGTCTGCCAACAGTGGCCGATGCCTGGTGCCCTGGAGGGAATAAATAAAGGAGGGAATCAAGTGATCCAGCCCACTCCCAGCTTCGAACAGCCAGAGGCTAGGCACACCCAGGGAATGAGGTGACATCCTGGACTATCTTGTCCAATGGATTTGTCCTCCATAGCGTTGGCCTTTTCAAACACCCCGCCACCTGTCTAGGGACAAGGGAAGCAGGCTGCCCCTCCAGAGGGAGGGCTGTGTCCTGGAAAGCAGTGACTTCAATAGAGGTTGGGGTGCCAGGGAACAAACAGCTCAGCACGCACTCCCACAGGATGCCGTGACAAAGAGGGCGCGCGAGCTCCGTGGAGGGCTCACCAGGAGTTGGCGTAGGTAGGAGATTTGGCCTCGCTGCATGGCAAGGGGAGACCGAAACCCAACTGCTGCGTCTTGTGTTGCTGTTCACGTTGTTTAAAGGATGTTGACAAATTGGACAGGGTGCAGCAAGGAGCCACAAAAACTTACAGCCGGGCTGGAGGAAATCCCTTCTCCGCAAGAGACTTAAATGTGGTTGCAGCGTATCGCCACTGTTATGGCCAGAAACTACCAGGTCGTGAGAGGTCGAGACAGAACGGCAACCAGGGGCTGGATGCAAGCAGCCAGATGCCTGCAGACTAGAAATAAAACACAGTAGCCTGGTCGGGATGATTGATCCTTTCAACGTGCACTTCTGGGAACTGGTGGATTCTCTTTCTTCTGTTCAGGCCCGGAGGCCTTGCTGGAAGACCAGCTTGACCAAACCCAAGCGAGTAGCCTCAAGACAGGGCCACTGGGCTGAAAATTATTAGGCTGTGCTAATCTGGAGGACAGACGATGAACGAATGATCCCTTTTGTCCTGAAACAGAACTTGAGAATCGGCTCCTGAGCGTGGACGGTAGAGAACAATTGGTGAAACCAACTTCACGCCGGGCCTGCAGCCAGCTGTAGCTTGCCCAGTCTTCCAGAGCAAAGGGAGAGGAGGAGGCTAAATAAAATCCTGGCCCCGGTAGAGATCGCTCTGTGGATGTTGGAAGAGTGAGCTTTTAGGGGGAGGACTGGCTGAAAGAGGCTCGGAGCTGCGGGCTGCAAAACAGCCTCCTGCCGTTGGATTCTTCCTGTATTGAGTGAGGCAAAGCTTTGCCCATTTTATGCACACTGTCCAGTCCTGGCCTGGAGGAAACAGCCGAGTCAGTCACCCATTTCTGGGGCAGTAAGGCCGAGAACCCTGATTTTGGCTACCGGCTCCGGTCCCAAAGGGCTAGCGCTATAAAAAGAATCGAGCGGTTTTACTAAGCAAAAAGCCCTCCAGGAAAGGCGCAGCTGGTGCTGCTGCAACTTGTCATTACGCGCCGTCTATGTGTTTAATTATAACCAGGACAGGCAGCGCTGCCTAGTAAGATTCCCCAACACTTCCCATTCTAAGACCCTGCTTTCGGTGGCTGGAATTTCCCAGGCCGGGTGCCTGCAGCGAGCGCAATGTTCTGGGAAAATTCCGCCCCCGCCTTCCAGGTGTTTCAAAGAACAAGGACAAAGCTGTCGTTTTGCCATTTTTAAAACCCACCCGGCTGGCCTTTTCTTTGAGGTGCTCGGGCACCGCCAGGTTCCGGGCCACAGGCGGGGAACTTGGCGGGACGGCAGCCTGGGAGCCCGGGAACTGCCTGTTGCCATCCCTGTGAAAATGTGCCCAAATGGAGCCAAGTTACCAACCTTTGCAAAAGTCTCTGTTCGTGCCTGGGCCACATCCGCCGGCCTGCCAGTAATGGCCCGGTGCAGATCAGAGCCTGGTTCTCTGCGGAGGTAGTCAACTTGCCCTCAGCTTGATCTGATCTGACCTGACCTCGGTGGGTTATGCAGTTGCTTCTCTGACCAGTTTAGCTGGATCAGAGCCGGCTCTTGGCTGACTTCCCAGCAACCACATTCCATTTCCTCCTGCTGACCTACAAGAAAGTAAATGGAGCTACCATGAAGCTGTGGCACATGGCCAGTCGCTAATGTGGGGAGGGAAGGGGCAGCAATGAAGTACAGGTGAGTCATGCTTTTGGGAAAGTGTTTGGTAACTCTAACACTAACTCTCCCAAGAACTTGTATTCCCCGACAGCAGGAAATGGTTCATTGCGGGGGCCCTAAGCCTGCCCTGCCTGGTGGCCCCCTGGCAAAGCCAATGCCCAGTGGCGGAAGAGAACGAGGCCCCCAGGCAGAGCTGGGAGCCGCCTGAGGGCTAGATGAGCGCAAGAAGGGGAGTACGATGGAGCCATGTTGCAAGCAGCTCTCGCCCCCCCCCCCCCCAGAGCAGAGGCTGGGGGAAGGAGTGGAGACACACCTGGGGTGGTCGAGTTTTCTGTTTGATTTCCATGGTATCTGTCCTAGGGACACTCCCACTCACGCAGTGCAGCTACCTCTGGGGTGGGGAACCACCAAGCCGAACGGCGAGGTACGGCCCAGCCTTCTGAAAAACATTAGGAAGCTTAGATTGTGTGTAATTGAATAGTCGTGGAACCTCGTCACGTTTTAACGATTACATGACTATTCCATAGTCCCCGGGGGCAGGGCCGGTGCAGCGACCGAAACACTTAACTTCTCAGAATTTGTGACTTTGGGTGCACTGAGCATGCGCACCCGAACTGAGCAAACTCAGTATCCCTCGCTGTAGCCGCTGCCCTCTCTCTGCCCTCACTGCCTCCTCAGCTTTGCTTCCTCCTCTTTGGAGGTGTTTAAAATGATGAAGGGGGGCAAATTGCAGGGGTGTGTGTGTCAGGTTCTGAGCATGAGGCAGAAATTTACCGGCTGGAGGCATCGGTCTTCTTTTTTTAGCTGCAGAAGAGGGGCGAAATTTGAAAAATCAGGAGGGTGGGGGGTGGTAGCCTTGGTTAACCCTGGGCTGGGGGGACACTGCCAGACCCTGTGCGCGGACAAAACCCCCGTTTACGGAGGGGGAGAGGTGGGAACAGTCACCCAGCAGGACAAGCCACCTGATGTCCTTGTAAATATCAGTTTTCCAGGGGCAAAGTCTTTTTTTTCTTTATTTTCCCTGGACGCTGCCTGTCAGCCCCGGAGCAGGGGGCGGGCTCCTGGGCTTGAGTTCTTAAAGGCACAGGCCTCCCAATTCCTAGACGGTCAATGCTTAGACACCACCGTTCCTCTGTATGTGTACAAGTGTGAAATATTCTACAGACAGTTCCTGTCTCAAACTCTGCCTCTCACTTTTTTAGTATTTAATAGTTTTCTCTTTGTTTCTCTGTCTATCAGAAGTCGCTGCATCTCCTTTCTCTTGTGTACTATGCTGATATGCTAAAGTCCCTCCCATCCACATCCTCTCCTGTACTGCAATCCCCTGACCCATGGCAGATCCCGCACCTGTCCCCCAAACTCCCCCTAGCAAGCACCCCTCATGCACCCAAACTCCATCCCAGATCCTCATCACCAAACATGGGCAAGTATTGGAGGGGTAGCCGTGTTAGTCTGAATATGAAGAATCGTTCAGGAGTCCTGTGGCACTATCTTCAGTTCATCTATAAGGTGCCACAGGACTCCTCGCCAACATGGCCAAGTGAAATTTTAGTGATTCCTCCCGTAGTCAATGGGGACATGGGTCAGAGAGCTCAGAGCAGGGGGCTCCAACGTTTTGAAAGTGCAATCCAATATGTACCTTATATATAAATACCCTTTTCCCGCTTCCTTCTTACCCCTTCTCCAAGTCCCAGATCCTGCACCCTCTATCCTTCCTCTCTTGCCCATCCTCAGTCTCTTTCATCAGCCTGGGACAGACGGTTGGGTGCACATGCTCTGGTCTTTTCTTAAGGGATCTGGAGTGTGAGAAGGGCTCTGATCAGCTCTTGGAGCATGCATTTACTGTGGTGTTCTAGGTGCAGGCTTTGGCAGGGTATTTGGATGCATGGGTGCTCAGAGCAATGATAAGGGCTTGGATACAGGACTGGGTTCATGCCAGGGGTAGGAGTTAGTGATGTATGCTCCATTTTGTCACTGCTGGTGACTCCTAGATGGTGGTGGAGTGTGCCTAAGGCAGGCTCACCCATGGCCTTGCCCTGTAACACTCCCTAAAGCTGCAAGAAAACTCCATCCCTGGTCCTGTGTTGAAAGGATACAGAATGGTATATGTTGAACCCTGACATCAGCACCCCTCTTTTTCCTCCCCTGCCATGCACACAAAGCAGCAGACTCCCAGGCGTGGTATCAGCTGCAAGGCAAAGTGCAGGACATCCCCAGCAGTGGGGGGAGGCGCATGTAAGTGCTGGCACTTGATATCCTCTTGCCCACACCAGTCAGGATCACCTGACAGAGGATACAAGATCTACCAGTATATCCCTATCTACTGGTTGGTGACCACTGCCTCATAGCGACTGTCTGTCCAGGGTCAGTGTGTCAACATAAGAACGGCCGTACTGGGTCAGACCAAAGGTCCATCTAGCTCAGTATCCTGTCTACCGACAGTGGCCAGCACCAGGTGCCCCAGAGAGGGTGGATCGAAGACAATGATCAAGCAATTTGTCTCCTGCCATCCCTCTCCAGCCTCTGACAAACAGAGGCCAAGGACACCATTTTATCCCCTGGCTAATAGCCTTTTATGGACCTAACCTCCATGAATTTATCCAGCTTCTCTTTAAACTCTATTATAGTCCTAACCTTCACAGCCTCCTCTGGCAAGGAGTTCCACAGGTTGACTACACGCTGTGTGAAGAAGAACTTCCTTGTATTAGTTTTAAACCTGCTACCCATTAATTTTATTTGGTGTCCTCTAGTTCTTCTATTATGGGAACTAATAAATAACTTTTCTTTATCAGCCCTCTCCACACCACTCATGATTTTATAGACCTCTATCATATCCCCCCTCAGTCTCCTCTTTTCTAAACTGAAAAGTCCCAGTCTCTTTAGCCTCTCCTCATATGGGACCCGTTCCAAACCCCTAATCATTTTAGTTGCCCTTTTCTGAACCCTTTCCAAGGCCAAAATATCTTTTTTGAGGTGAGGAGACCACATCTGTACAAGTATTCAAGATGTGGATGTACCATAGTTTTATACAGGGGCAGTAAGATATTCTGGGTCTTATTTTCTATCCCTTTCCTAATAATTCCTAGCATCCTATTTGCCTTTTTGACCACCGCTGCGCACTGCGTGGAAGTTTTCAGAGAACTGTCCACGATAACTCCAAGATCTCTTTCCTGATTTGTCGTAGCCAAATTAGCCCCCATCATACTGTACGTATAGTTGGGGTTATTTTTCCCAATGTGCATTACTTTACACTTATCCACATTAAATTTCATTTGCCATTTTGTTGCCCAATCACTCAGTTTGGTGAGATCTTCTTGGAGTCCCTCACAGTCTATTTCTGTCTTGACTATCCTAAACAGTTTGGTATCATCTGCAAACTTTACTACCTCACTGCTTACCCCTTTCTCCAGATCATTTATGAATAAGTTGAAAAGGATTGGTCCCAGGACTGACCCTTGGGGGACACCACTAGTTACCCCTCTCCAATCTGAAAATTTACCATTTATTCCTACCCTTTGTTTCCTGTCTTTTAACCAGTTCTCAATCCAAGAAAGGACCTTCCCTCTTATCCCATGGCCATGTAATTTACACAAGTATACTATAGTCCAAGTATACTATATCTACTGGATCCCCCTTGTCCGCATGTTTGTTAACCCCTTCAAAGAACTCTAATAGATTAGTAAGACAGGATTTCCCTTTACAGAAACCATGTTGACTTTTGTCCAACAAATTATGTTCTTCTACATGCTTCACAATTTTATTCTTTACTATTGTTTCGACTAATTTGCCCAGTACTGAAGTTAGACTTACCGGTCTGTAATTGCCAGGATTGCCTCTAGAGCCCTTTTTAAATATTGGTGTCACGTTGGCTACCTTCCAGTCATTAGGTACGGAAGCCGATTTAAAGGATAGGTTACAAACCACAGATCATAGCTCAGCAATTTCCCATTTAAGTTCTTTTAGAACCCTTGGATGAATGCCATCCGGTCCCGGAGATTTGTTAACATTAAGTTTTTCTATTTGTTCCAAAACCTCCTCTAATGACACTTCAATCCGGGACAGTTCCTCAGATTCATCACTCACAAAGGACGGTGCAGATTCAGGAATCTCCCCAATGTCCTCAGCGGTGAAGACTGAAGCAAAGAAATCATTTAGTTTCTCTGCAATGGCTTTATTGTCCTTGATTGCTCCTTTTATAGCTCGATCATCTAGGGGACCCACAGGCTTTTTAGCAGGCTTCCTGCTTCTAATGTACTTAAAAAACATTTTGTTATTTCTTTTTGAGTTTTTGGCTAGCTGTTCCTCAAAATCTTTTTTTGCTTTTCTTATTACATGTTTACACTTGATTTGACAGTGTTTATGTTCCTTTCTATTTATCTCACTAGGATTGGACGTCCACTTCTTAAAAGATACCTTTTTGTCCCTCACTGCTTCTTTTACATGGTGGTTAAGCCACGGTGACTCTTTTTTAGGTCTCTTGCTATGTTTTTTAATTTGGGGTATACATTTAAGTTGGGCCTCTATTATGGTGTCTTTAAAAAGTTTCCATGCAGCTTTCAGGGATTTGGCTCTAGTCACTGTGCCTTTTAATTTCTGTTTAACTAACCTCCTCATTTTTGCGTAATTCCCCTTTTTGAAATTAAATGCCAGGGTGCTGGACTGCTGAGGTGTTCTTCCCACCACAGGAATGTTGAATGTTGTTATATTATGGTCACTATTCCCAAGCAGTCCTGTAACGGTTATCTCCTGGACCTGATCCTGCGCTCCACTCAGGACTAAATCGAGAATTGCCTCTCCCCTTGTGGGTTCCTGCACTAGCTGCTCCAAGAAGCAGTCATTTAAGCCATTGAGAAATTTTATCTCCGCTTCTCTTCCTGAGGTGACATGTATCCAGTCAATATGGGGGTAATTAAAATCCCCCATTATTATAGAGTTCTCTATTTTGGTAGCCTCTCTAATCTCCCTCAGCATTTCAATGTCAGTATCGCTGTCCTGGTCAGGTGGTCAGTAATATATCCCTACTGCTAATTTCTTATTATTATATCACCGCAGGTACAGCCCTGCTCCACCCAGCCTCGTACAAGGGCACTGCTTACAAACTGACATACAGTAGCCCTCCTGGCACTGAGCTGATGCCATCATGCTTCTTCTTCTTGTGGGCAGGCCCATGCCGCACTTGTGCTACCCTGCCTAGCACCCCTCTAACCCCCTAGACCCAGTGCCATAGCACCCAGAGACCCCCACAAATCGCTATGCCTATTGCCCTCCCACAGACCGCTATGCCCTGTGCCCCCCCATAATCCCCCGCCAATATTCATTAACTGTTCAGTTCCCCCCATATTCCCACCAGCACAACTGCAGTGCTCCTCAGACCCCCCTCGCTTCACAGTGCACTGACACCCATAGATCTATCTCCCCCACTGCACATCCCCCCTTCACTTCCCACCACCTCACCAGTCCACTGTCCACAATACCAAGCCTTGATAACAGGCGAGGGTCCAGACCCATCTGTGTTACTGTGCCTGCTGCCACAGTGCCATTGTATTTCCCTTAATAAAACTCAGTTGTGGTGTTTGGCTTGGCTATTTCACAACACCAACAGAAAGTGGAGGGTTGAATCTGAAATCATTGCCTTGATACTGACAGTCCCCTTGAAAAACGGTTAGAGTCCAATCGTCTAGGCTATCCACATTAACAGGGTGGTCAGGCTAATCAGGGAGCAAGGATGCCCTTAGTTTCCTGTCCTCTGTGTGTGCTTGAACCCTTGTTCAGACACATTTGGCCCCAGCTTAGCATAGAGCTAGTCTTGCCAGATGTTTTCACCAATACTGCGCACACTTTCCATTACGTCACAATGGACATTCCATCATCCTGAGCACATGCTGAAGACAGTGCTATTGAATCAATAATACTTTATAAATTGTTTTCGAAAATAGAAAGTTAAAATAATGGACTGCCTGCCTGTCTGTTCAAAACTGTACACCTGGGAACCCTACATAGAGCATTTCTCAGAGCTGAGCTGTGGATCTGAGCAGGGCCAGAGACACAGGTGCCACAAAATCAACACAGGAAGCATGTCAGTGTTCGTAGCAGAAGCAGGCCACAGAGCAGACTTGTGCTGTATTCAAAGCTGCAACAACCAGAGCCAGGGTGGCCAGACAATCATCCCTGTGAACTAGACGCAGATTAGAATCATTTCTAAGGAACAGTGAAACTGGAGATGAGTCATAGGGGTGGAACTGGAACCATCTGGAGCCAGTTTCATTCAGGGGGACACTGGGCAGTGGTCCTAGTGTATTGAGATTCCCCCAGGCAAGAGTACAGCTGCAACATGAGAGGATTTTTCCAGCGACAGAGCACGTGTCTGAGCCACATCATGTCCGCACTACAGCCAGGTCCTGAGATGGGGCCTGTGACTTGTGATGAACAGAAATAACTTCCCTTGCATTCCTCATACACTGTGATATCCCACTGTGTGCCTTCTAGTGCATTTTTATTTTCCTTTGAGCTTTTCACAGTTCTAATCAAAAAAATTTAGCAGTGTCTAGATTGGCAATATTTTGCTCCAAATCATCCCCTCTTTCAGAAAATCTTGCCCCTTTTCTTATCTGGCCTTGAGTATTTGCACAAGAACACTGACCTTCTCTCTGGGAAAATTAAGTGTGAAGAAGGACTTAGAAATAACTTTGTAGTGTAGACGTACCCTAACTAAGAGATGTTAATTCGAATTAACTCAGAGAGGCGCTACACACACAATCCGCTAGTTCGAACTTAATTAGAACTAGCGGAGCGCTTAATTCGAACTAGGTAAACCTCATTCTACGAGGACTAACGCCTAGTTCGAATTAACTAGTTCGAATTAATGGCTGTGTAGAATAGATAGAATTGCTAAGCTCACCCCAGTACTATATCTGTAACAGGGACCAATTTTGTGCAGAACCTCACATCCATTACAGTGATATACAATTTTCTCTATAATCTAGTTACAATATATTATTTTTGACAATTAACATTTTTGTTAACTGATTCTTTAAATGCAGTATTGAGTATCAAGTCATACTCATATGTATGGGTATGTCTAGACTACAGGGTTTTGTCAACAGAATTTTTGTCGACAGATACTGTCGACAAAGCTTCTGTCGACAAAGAGCGTCTAGACTACATCCAGTTCTGTCGACAAAGCAAGCCGCTTTGTTGACATAACAGTGTGGACGCAAAGGACAGTGTAGATGCAATAATGCCTTCTATTGATAGAACTCTATCGATAAAAGGCGTTATTCCTCGTAGAATGAGGTTTACATACGTCGACAAAACTGCTGAGTTTTGTCAACGTTATGTCGACATAACTCAAAGGCAGTGTGGACGCAGGGATAGTTTTGTTGACAAAAGTCCACTTTTGTCGACAAAACCCTGTAGTCTAGACACACCCCATATGTTCTACTTATTTCTTTTAATTCACATCCATAATACTTTTTCTACAGTATCTGTTCCACATATATTTTCAACACGCAAAAACTTTCCTGTACTACACACATCATTATGGAAGGTACGTTTACTTGTCCAATATTCATACAGAACTGTTTTATTGTTCATTCATCTGCTTTATGAACTATGAGTTTTAGGGGTTAGGAGGCAGCATTTTATAGGGTAGCTTCTGGAGCAATGGGAGGAAACATGGAAAAATAGGGCAGAAAGTTGAAGACTATAATGCATGCATTGATAACGGAGCATATTTGATTACTAATGTATTTGCAAATACTGTTCTTATCATTACTCGGAATTTATTAGCTTTAAGTACATTTTTTTTCTTGTGGTGGCCAGTCCCTTTTCTGTCTGTCAAGTCATGTTTTCTATTATTTGTCAAGCAATGACTATAACCAAGGTTCTAAGTAATATCACTCTCAAAAAACATTAGATCATCATTGATGGAATACATCCTTTTTTGGTTACACATCAATACTGGAGAATTGTGCATGCTCCTTAACTTAATTTATGTCTGTGTTGTCAGTGGCTTGACAATCAGGCCATGTTAATATTGTTTGACCTTGCTTATATGGATGCAATATTCATCTCATATTTTCTAATTGAACTGACTGTTATATGGATTGATTTTCCTATTTTCAAATTCACTAACTATTTCCTGTTTTGAACAATTCTCAGGGAAATGTTTTGAGGGAAATGTTTTGAGGACCAAAAACCCCAGTTCCTCTGAATTTGTGACCCATGGACCAGAAGCAAAAGGCCCCCGCCCAAGGCAAAACACCAGCATCCCCTGAGTCCGTAAGCCAGGAGGTAGCAAATTGAGAGATTTTTCTACCAAAAACCCCAGTTCCCCTGAATTTGTGACCCATGGACCAGGAGCAAAAGGCCCCCGCCCAAGGCAAAACACCAGCATCCCCTGAGTCCGTTAGCCAGGAGGTAGCAAATTGAGAGATTTTTCTACCAAAAAACACAGTTCCTCTGAATTTGCAACCAGCCAGCAAAGGTAGCAATTCCTGAGCAGTTGTACCGAATGTCATGTATGCGTGACAGAAACTGTGACGGTCACAAAAACGGAGAGGTTGTTTCACTTTTTGCCTATACACCGGCAGCCAGTGCGCTCCTAGCCCCACTCCCAGGGAGCCCCCTGCCATCCGGCGCTGCTGCCTCTGACAGAGAGGCAGCAGCGCAGGGTGATAGCAGCCCCTGTCCACAGGGGGGACGAGTTTCCTGCGAAAGCTGTGCCAGGGTCCTATGCAGCAGCCTCTGTCTGCGGCAGCGAGCCGGGGCCGGTTGCGGACATAGGCTGCTCTGTGGCAGCCTCCCCTCTGCGCGCGCACACACACACACACCCCCACTGTCGTCTCTGTGGGAAGCAGCAAGGGGTGGGGCAGGTGGTTCCATGAAGCCGGCCCGTGTGGCGAGCCAGTTTAAAAGCACGTCCCTTGGCCCTCCAAGGGGGCACTGGAGCCAAAGGTCAAACCTCGTCCCTCTGTCCCAGCGGGGCCTGAGCCCCAGCCCTGCAGGAGCAAGGAGCTTGCCCTTAGACCTCAGCTGATTCTCAGCGACGCTTCCTTATTTCCGGTAGGGTGACCGGCTGCAGGGCCCTGTGCCCTCGCTGCGCGTCCTGCTCTGCCCTGCTGCTGCAGCACGGCCCGGTCTGCCCGGTGCATGGCTCTGTGTTACGCTCCACCAGGCCAGCGGTATTCCAAGGACGGGGCATGTCGGGCGCTGGGCCTCCTTGCTGCAGGGGATCAGGTGACCAGCGGGGGGGACTAAGGCAGCTCCCTGCCTGGCCTGGCCCTGCAGACTGCGCTGCACCCCAGAAGCGGCCGGCAGCAGGCTCGGCTCCTAGGTGGGTGGTGAGTGCACAGGGCTCCGCCCTCTCCCCCTGCCTCTCCCCCTGGCTGGGAGCTGCCGGCTGTTTCTGGGCACAGCATGGTCTGTGGTGGCCCCCCCACTGCACCGCTGACGGGGAGCTGCTCAAGGGGAAGCCCCTCCTGCCCTCAAAGCCCGAGCCCCCTCCTGCACCCCAAGTCTCTGCTCCTCAGCCCCGCCCTGGAACCCGCGTGCCAGTCACATTACGCTGAGTCATGAGAGAAGAGTTGGAAAACTGCTTCCCTTGTGCCTGGGGTCCCTCTGCACAGCCCCCAGCTGAGATCGGGGCCCCCATTTCCCAGGCACCACGTAGACCCTGACCGCCATCAGGCCCCCCGTGTGCAAGGTGCTGTACGGCCACAGGGCGAGAGGCAGGCCCTGCCCCAAGCAGCTTGCAGTCTGAACTGGCACGCATATCCCTGCAGACAGGGCCCAGAGCGATGCCCCTGAGCACACTGCCCCGTTCACCGCCGGCACCCCAGGCCAGGAGGGAAGGGAACGTTCCACCCGCTGGCACTAGTAGGAATCTCATCACTAGCGAGGGGGGCCACCAGGGGGCGACGTCGCTGCCCGGCGAGCCACTGGGACTCCAGCACCAGGCGTTGGCCCACCCGCGTGGGATCTTCCCCCCGATCTGCAACCTCCGCCCCCCACGGCTGCCCCGCTTACAGCAGAAGGCGCCGAGCGAGCGCCCTGCGCTGCAAAGGCCCAGGGCGCTGGGGTGACTCAGCATCCCCTCCCCCAACCCCCCAGCTGACTCAGTGGATTTCGGGGCTGAGTTGCTGAGCTGGCGGGCCAAGCTCACGGGCTGCTTCCCTTGTGGCCTTGGACTTCCCCAGGGCCATGGCACCAGCTCCCCAGGGCTTTCCCTGCAGCGTGGTTCTGGGCACAGTGGCTGGGGGGAGGCCCTCTGCTTTCTAGTGCAGCGTGAGTCAGCAGTTCTCCTGCAGCGCAGGGCCTGGTGGGAGAGAGCGGAGGGGAGGGGCCCATCCTGCAGCGCTGCCCCAGCCCTGGGCTCCTTGTACACAGCTCATCCACTTGAATTTTTAAAATTACAGTTGAAATCATTATGGCTGGGAAGAAAATCTCCCCTCCCTGCAGTGTCCTCGATGGTAATGGATGAGGTGGTGTCTGCCGCCAGCCTGACACACCAGCTGCGAGAGCTGCGCCCTGCCCTCTTTCCTGTCATTGGCATGTTGACTCTGAAACCTAACGATGTCTCCCTCATGCTGTGTGCGTTAGCAGAGCCCTCCAACTACAGGCTGAGCCCACGAGCCCAACCTGCTTTAATGGGCCTTTTCTTCGTGACCCAAAATGCCCCTTTGTTCCTGCCCCGTTAACCGCTCCGACAGCGTTCTGGACTTTCCACGTGTGGCTCTGTGGCCGTAGAAACCCACCAGTGAAGACGGTATAAAAGCAGTAGCACTGAACATGAAATGAGCAGACACAAAGGCCGGTCTGCGTGGCCACGGTTGTATTTAACCCAATGAAAGTCCCTCTTGCGGGGAGGTTGGGGAGCAAGCGTCTGGGTGGGTGGGTCACAGGGAGGTGGGGGAGTTGGCAGCTGAAGGATGGATCTCAGGGCAGTGGTTGGGGGGGGGGAGAGATGGTGATGTCAGCAGCTGGGGGGGTCTCAGGGAGGTGGGGGGGGTCATTCAGCAGCAAGAGAGGCCAGCTAAGGTGCCCCACAGCTGTGTGGGGAACAGGTCAAAGGTGATCAGGCACCTGCTCCCCCCCCCCCCCATTCCTTCCCGCACACTTTGGCCAGCGGTCCTATAGGAGTGGCTGCGGGCTTCCCTTGGATGATGGAGCTGAGCCCCACACCCTATAAATACCTGCTCCCAGAGCCGCTCCAAGCAGATGACAGGATGGCCCCAGCCCCGGCCCACGCTGTCCAGGTAAGGCGCATTTGCTCACCCTCCGGCATAGGTAGGAGCTGCTCCCTTCAAGCCCCCCACCCCGACGGAGCACAGCTTGGAGTCACGAAGTGCGGGGCCCGTGGCCCAGCCTCACGCATGGCAGAGCAGACAGGTGGGAGCAGCACAGAGCTGATGGGGGGAGCAGGAGACCGAGTCCCAGGGCAGCCGGTGGCTGTTCCGGGGGGGGGGGGGGGGGGGGGGGGCAGCCGGGTTACCAACCCTCCGTAAATTCACTGACAGGCTAAAACTGGGTCTGTCCATAAAGCCATTTAGATTTCAGTAAAAAAAAAAACCGCCACAGGGGAGGTGGAGAGTCTCTCCTTGGGCCTGGGGCGAACCTCCTGGTGGGGGCTCCCCTGACCTGCTGCTGGCTGGGGGGGTGGCGGGGCTGGCTGCTCTTCTCTGTCTCTGGCTTTGACCTCTTCTTCTGCTTTATAATTCAGCCCCTGTGCCTCTTGCTCCATATCTGTCATCTGAAGACGTGGGTTGTGCCCACGAAAGCGCGTGATACCATCGATATACTTCGTGGTTCGCCTCAAAGCCGAGACAGGACCATGGTTGGTTTTTTGGTGGGCCTGCGTGAGCACACACCCCACGCCTTGGGGAGAGGACGGGGTGCAGCGGGCTGGGTGTAGCTGCCTCCCACAGCCTCTGTCGGTACCTCACAGCAGGACAGTCACTTAACTCTCCGAAATGAGCTGTCCGCGCTAATGCTGGGAGGAGCTGTGATTCAGAAATGGACCTGGAAGAATTCCTACAGCGTGTGTTGCCCGGGAGCGTGGCTGTGCCAACGTACGAGCCCAACAGGAGGACGCCGAGGTGGCTAGGAAGTAGGTTTCACCAGCACGTTGAACGTTGCCGTGGTCATGTGGGAACAAGCAGTGTGACTGTTGGTCACTTTGGTTCTGTCTTCCCATGACGTCAGACTGTGTCTGCAGGAAAGTTTGGGCGTCTGTAGTTTTTTTCCCTATGTTCTCCATAACAAGCATTTTCCACAATTGCAACCCTGGTGGGAAGGGAAGGGGACGGGAGGGGAGGGGACGAAGGACACGCCGACCTGCATGCAGGCCCCTTCCCTGCAGCATGTTAAGCTGCTAGCGGGGCTGTGCCCCCAGGCCAAAAGGGGGAGCACAAGGCCTGCCCACACTGTTACCAAGGCAACGCTCCCAGTCAGCCTTGTGTCCCATCGGTTCTTATAGCCTGGTTATCCTGCCCCTCTCAATCACCTCCTCTCTGGCAAACAAGCCCAGGCTGGGCAAGCTCTTGTCCAGGCCCTAGGTCAGGCTCCCTGCTAACCTTTTCCATACACGTGCGGAATAATTTTTTGTATGCACCAAGGCATGTGTGGATGTGCACCACCAATGTGCTCTGCTAATCAGCTGGGTGGCACTGGAATCTCTCCAGAGTAGCACCCAGCTTCCAGGGAGCACGGCCCTCGATCCACCTCTGAATTCTGTGTCCTCCTGTCAGGGGGTGCATGGGGCTCATGTACCCCCCAGTTAGGGCCCAACCAATTTCACTGGGCACCCTGAAAAATCCCCATGAAATCTGATGGCTCCTTGTTCCTAGCAGCACCCCATCAAAGGGGGCCTCCTAGCTCCCACTGGGCAGGGGAAGGACAGGACCTGTCTCTCTCGTGCAAACTGCTCTGGCGGTGGGAGGGGAACCAGACCAGACCCACGGCCGGGCGCCTCCCCCTGCAGCAGGACACTGTCAGGGGCCGGGCAGCAGCCTGAGGTTGCTGCAGCCAAGTGTGGGGCAGGGGGCGTGGTGCTTTCTGCAGCTGGGCAGAGACAGAGCAAGTCTTGTCCCGTCCCATCTCAAGCCAGGCAGGACTAGCAGCGAGGAGCCCCTGGTTGGGGTGTTTCCAGCAGCACCGAGGGGATCAGACCCACTTCAGAGTCCAGCTCCGAAAGCAGCACAGACCTGAGAGTGACAATCCCAGGACCCCCCTACAACAGGTGTGCTACCCCTCTCCCCCATCTCCTTTAGGGGCGAGGCCCCACAGTGACACCATGACAAGTCAGGTTTAAACAGCTGGAAACGTGACATTTCCCAGTTCTCAAATCCTGTGGCCGTCAAATCGGCCCTCGTGGCCTGAATTCGGGAGGGCCCTACAGGGAGCGAGGGTTTGCTGTTTGCCCCGGCAGGCCGGATGGGAGCTCCAGTGGGGTCCAGAGCAGGGCAAGAGCCATTTTCGAAAGCACAGGCACGCTCTGGCCTGTGGGATCAGAGCCTGGCGGCAAACGAGTCCGGTCTCCGTAGCGCCAGCAGCATCCAGGGATTTTTTCGCTTCCCAGGGAGCCAGCGAGCTCCAACGTGAGGACACGCAGCATGTGGCTAGGGTTGCCAGGTGTCCGGTATTGACCCGGACAGTCCGGTATTTTCGCCTCCTGTCCAGTCAAAAATATTCAGAAAATACTGGACCCCTAAAATGTCCGGTATTCTCTGATTTTTTTTCCCTGACAGAAGGCAAAAATACCACACACTTGGCAACCTTACGACACTCAGCAACTGGTCCCAGCCCCTGGACCCCCCCAGGCTCCCAGACACCCCCCCTGGGCTCCCGACACCCCCCCTCCCCCCGAACTACCTGCTTACCTGGTTCAGCAGGGGAGCTGCCTTCTGGCTCCACCAAAAAACCAAGACAGCTGCAGGCAAACAGCCTAAAGACCTGAAGCAAGGGGAAGCAATGCCTTCCCTGGGTCTTAGTGCTCAACCTCTCTCTCTTCCTATTCCGACTCTGCACGCACTTAAAGGGGCCATGCTGTTTTAATGCTGGGGGGGTGTATTTATTTTTTACTCTGAGACCTTTTTTTTCGCTCAACAACTTTGGTCTCACCCCTTTTTTTTCTCCTCAACAGAATTTTCTTCCCGGTGTTTTTTTTTTTTGGGGGGGGGGGTCGGTATTTTTGGTTAAACCATCTGGCAACCCTCCATGTGGCTAGCTCTAGGGGTCGGTTTGGCCACAGCCATGTGCTGGGTGGAGGTCACCACTGCTCTCGCAGCAGCGTAGGGAGGTAAGTGCCTGCCCCCGATGCGTGGGGTGTTGGTTTATCCCCTTCGCAGCTCCGTGTCGCCTCCTCCTGGCCTTTGCTTTGGTGGTGGGGCCAGGCAGGAGTCTACCCAGGTCCGTGGTGGGCTCTCGAGGTAGCCTGATTGGGCGCTGCGAGCCATTGTGCTGACATTGACCGTGCGAGGGCACCGCCCCCTGCAGCGCCCAGTGGCCCAGGAGTGGGGTGGGGGGGCCTGGCGCTGCTAACCAGGCTCGTTAGTCACGAGCTCTGGGCGCCGGCTGCCCGCTGCTTTCCAGGGTGTGAACGCGAGCGGTGCCTGCGCCGAGCGGCCATCAGAACGGACGGGACCCGAGTGCCCCTTCTCTGCCAGCAGGCCTGGGCCCTCCCCGCTCGGGCTCTGCCCATTGTGCCGTCTGCCCCCGGCGCTCTCCCAGGCTGCGCGCTAGTGCAAGCCACCGGGCTGGCCCCTCGCGGCGCCTGAGCCGACGCGGCGTCGGGTTGTGTCCCTGTTCTCCACGGCGGGGGGCGGGGCAGGACGCTCTCCCCCGGTGTTTTGTTCCATGGAAAAGGCCGCGCCGTGGCCTCCATCCCCCCGCCCCCGCCCCAGAGGCTGCGTAGTGACCGTGCGCCGCCAAGGCTTTGAAAATGGGCGTCAAGGCGGATACAACGGTGGAGACATTTTTCGGTTTTTTTACTCCGGTGTCACAAGAACCCACCTGCAGCCTCGGGCGTGGCCCTGGCCAGCCCCCGCATAGAAGAGCACCACCCCCCCCCCCCCATCGTTTCAGTGCTGGGGGAACCACAACTCCCAGGCCTGGGGGCTCTGGGGGCCAGGTGTGACATGTCTGAGCGGCAAACGGGCCAACAGTAATCAGAGACGTGTCCCCCCCCCCCACACACACACGCTGCCACGAGTGACTCACCGCGCTGGGGAATTCCCGCCACGGAGGAAGCGGTGCTATAAATACTGCGTCCCCGCACGCTCCGGCAGACAGCCCAGCCTGGCAGGATGCACCCGACTCTGGCCCCCTCCCCGAGCCCGGCCCGCAGGCGCCCAGGTAAGCAGCAGCTGCTGCCCTCTGGGCATGGGCGGGGGGCACCTGGGTGGCTCCTTTCAAGGCAGCTTGTTTTGGCAGCACAAAGAAGCTGATTTGCTGGGGGCTGCATTCTTGGGACACCCTCCGCCCCATAGGAGACATTATTGGGAAGGAGTCCTCAGCACCGAGCTCCCCCCCCCCCAATAGAAAGCCTCGGTGGCCCTCACATCTGCCTGTGACTTCCTGTCTTGCTACTGTGCAGGCATTGTGGGGATGGACTGGGGGGGGGGGGCGGGGGGTCAGCTCCAGCCAGTGCCACCTGGCTTGGGCTCAGGCCATGGGGTGTAGCTGCGCCCTGCCCCTTCCCTGGCGCTTCCGAGCAAAACCAAGCAAAGTGGGAGGGGAAACTGAGGCACAGAGTAGCAGTGACTGAACAGAGGCGGGAATAACTCCCTGGCCACCAGCTCAGTGCTCTGTCTCATGCGGCCTGCCGTGCCTCAGTTTCCCTCCCTGTGACATGGGGCTAATAGGTGGTGAGGGATTGTGTCAGACCCCAGCAGGATGGGGGTGCTGGGACCAGCAGGGTGAGATTATGACTCCAAACGCTGAAGGACAGAAGCATGGGGCTGGGGGAAGTGTTCCCATTCCCTTCGCCCCTGCAGGTTGCGGGGCAGCCACGAAGGTGGTGCAATGTCTGGGGGGCAGGGGTGGCTGCTTTGGTTACACTGGCCCGGAGCCCTCATGTGGCTCAGGTGCGGAGCGGCCATTGATTTCAGTCATTACAGCCTGGCCTGGGGCTTTCTCCTCCATGTCAGGTGGGGGCAGCCAGAGGGCATCAGGGAAGAGGTAGCAGAGAAGTGCAGCAAGAGGAATGCAGGGCTGGGGGCCACAGGGCAACGATGGGGTCTCTGTTAGCAAATGGAGCCCCAGCCTCAGAGCATGGGGCCCCCTGTTGCATGACTCTCTCCATTGTACAGATGGGGAAACTGAGGCGCAGGGCAGGGTCACACAGCCAGGCGAGACCAGCCGAGGCAGAACAAGATCCCAGGCCAAGATCCCAAGCCGCCCTCCCGTAGAAACAAGCTCATCCCCTCCAGCCCCCCTCTCTCCACAGCCTCACTAATGCTGATGCTCTTGTCCTCCCAGGTGTAGGGCCCTGGCTCCCTCTTGTCCTCCTCTGCAGCTGCGTCCACTTCCCAAGCACAGGTAAGGCGAGGATGGTGCTCAAGCCGGACCTGAAAGGGTCCTTGTGCTTGGGAACGTGTGGGACAAACAGCTGCGTCTCCTTGCTGGGGACAGACAGACAGGGTGCGGGAGAGCTCCCCAGATACTGTGACTCTGCCAAGGTCCCCAGACCCCTGCGTATGCTGGTCTCATTCCCTGAAGGGCAGAGCTTTTACTGGAGCTGTCCAACCCGTGTGGCTCCTCCAGAAACTCCGCTGAGGAGCCACATATCACTGGGCTAGTGCAGGAATCCCTGGGCGAGCTCTGGCTTGGGGCAGTCGCAGGGAGCGGACATGGTACCTTCTGGCCATAGGAATTCAAAGAGTTTTATCGATGATCTCCTGCAGCAGCGAGTTCCACAGGTGAAAAAGTACCTGCCATGCCCCACACTCTGTTAGGGGCTTGAGGGCCCAGCTCATTGGCTTTAAAAGGGTCAGTTCACCCTATCTCCTCCCCTGCCCCATGTCCATGTTGCTGCCCCTGGCCGTGTTCATCATTTCCTAGCTCTGTCTTGCTGTGAGGCTGGCTGGGACCCCTGTTGCATGTACGGCAGCCACCGGCATTAGGTCTGGATTTGGGGGCTCTACTATTGCCAGATTTAGTCAATCACCACGGGTGACCGCTCCGTGCCTTAGTTTCCCCATGCGGGTAACAAGTGTGCTGTGGTGTTTGTGCACGGCCCAGGTGCTGGTTTGCACCCAGGGATCTTCTCCCCTTCCCTGCCTTTCACAAACCCTTCTGCTTCCAGATGCAGCTGCTGACCTGCGACCAGAGATCATTGCTCCCCTGAAGCCTGTGAGAACGCCGGCCCTGGGTGAGGGACTCTCCGGGATCAGCTACGCGCTGGAGGCACTGGGCAGGGGCAAAGCGCAGAGGGGTTGCTAACACCCCTGCCGTGTCCTACCCCAGCATTATTCCAGCCACAGTGAGCGGGAGGCTGGGCGGCCCAACACCAGGGCGGGTAAGGCGTGGGTCACACCCAACGTGAGGCCAGCCTCCCTGCCTCCGGGCTGCACAGCAGGGTTGGGGGTCCAGTGCTGGGGGGCATATTCAGCCCCTGACAGGTGCTCTGAGCAGGGCTGGCATTCCCTGGCAGCGGGCCCCACCTAGCAGGGATGCCGTTCCCATGGTGATGTTCCCCCGGCAACAGGCTCCACCTAGCAGGGATACTGGTCCCATGGTGATGGTTCCCTGGCAACAGGCTCCACCCAGCAGGGATGCCGTTCCTATGGTGATGTTCCCCTGGCAGGAGTTGCCCTTCTCTGAGGGTCCCCGGAGCCAGGCCCTGAGGGGGCCATGCCCCTGCCTCGCCCCCTGACACCCTAGGTTACTGTTGCTTTGCCTCCTTGTCCAGGGGAACGTTTCAGTCTCAGCTGCCAGGCTCGGAGCCGCTTCCCGGGGATGTCTCTCATCTACTGGCTGGCAAACGGCTCCTTCGTGGAGGACCGGTACCTGGATGCAGCCGTGAGCGAAGGGGCTGTTAGGTGAGTAGAGACCCGAGCGAAAGGGATGGGCTCCGTGCCCACTAGGAGAGCCGGTGGGGAGGCTGGCCCGATCCTCCCCCAGGAGCTTATCCCTGCAGGGACAGGCTCGAGGTGGTTGGGGGAAGGGAGAGGCATTTCAGTCCAAGGCCTTGGATCCCAAGTCAGGTGGGCAGTGTTCGGGCTGGTGGGGAGAGGTGCCAAGCCCGTGACAGCAAGGAGGGGGCTTCTCAGCAGCTGAAAATGGGCCCCCAACCCAACACCAGGACCCCCTTGCTCCCCTGCAAACACGCCTGAGAGCCTGTTCCTGCAGCTGCTTCTGGGGTGGGGCAGGGTGACCCCTAGTGGCTGCACAGGGCCCTGGCAGCTCCACCAAGCGGCTGGTTCAGCCTCCCCATTCCCTCACAGAGAGGAGCCTGACAGCAAGGGGACCCTGCTGAGCCGGGAGCTGCTCTTCAGCTCCTTCTCGGTGCAGGACTGGCGCACGTCCTTCGTGTGCATGGTGAGGAACCCAGCCGGGCTGAGCACGGCACCGGTCCACTGGCTGCCTGAGCCGCCCGCCCAGGGCTGGGAGCCCCAGCAGGAGACGATGGAGGACGGACAGCCCCCGAGTACACACACGCCGTTGACTGGTGAGAGCCCTTCATGGCTATGGGCATGGACTGGCCCCACTGCAAAAGATTTGGAGCCACCAAGGGCCAGACCCCCCCCCCCCCCCGGATGTACAGAGTTAGGGTGTGAGCCCCACCTCTGCAGCCCAGCCCTTAATCTTGCTGCGAGGAGCTGCTGGGTTCCACCCCAGCAACAGCTGCATGCCAGGGGTGGGAGAAGCTAGTGGCTAGCTCAGAGTGCAGGGAGTCAGCCTGCCCCCTCACTTTCTGGGGCAAGGGCCAGAGGGGAGGCAGCCCTGGCCCCAGGGTGCAAAGGGGAGGCAGCCCCGACCCTGGGACACCGAGGCCAGGCACCATCAGGCTGTGGGGGTGGGCTGCTGCACCAGGAGAGCAAGGCCACAGCTGTGTGGGAACGGCAGGCCCCTGCCCATCCAACACTAACGCCCCTGTGGTTTTCCCCAGGGAAGGGAGCATGGACCGCGCACAAGGACAGCAGCGCCCACCCGTGAGAGGCAGCGAGACTGCCCACCGCCGCCCCCAGCAGTGCCCCCTCCACGTCTCAGGCAGCTGCGCTGCCCTTCCCCCACCCTGCTTGGAGGCCGGCAGGACGGCAGCTCCCCCGGAGTCACCGTGGTGCCTGGACCCCAGCTCTACGCTCAGCCGCGTTCCCTGACTGCTCTGCTGCGCTCCGACACCACGCTGGGGAGGCTCTGGGGTCGGCCCAGGGCAGCAGTAGTGGGGGCTGGTAAAGGCCCATGTCTCCTCCCCCCCCCCCCCCCGCCGATCCCTCTACTGCTCTGCCACGGGGCTCCCCTCTGCCTAATTCCCTGCCAGCGACTGGGGGAACGGAGAGCCCAGCCTACGGCCGAGGGGGGCAGGGTCCCCTCTCCCAGCCTGCCCGTTCTGTGCCCGGGAGGGCAGCACCTGCCTGGCCGAGGGGCGAGGGCCGGGCTGCGCCCATGTTGCAGTGTTCAATAAACGCCCTGCGCGGGCCAGACATTTCTCAACGCTGCAGCCTTCCGGCCGGGGGGGTTTGTGGATCAGGGCAGGGCTGATCGGGGCCGAGGGCCTGCCGAAGAGGGGGCCTTCCAGGAAAGGGGAAGCAGGTGGCGCAAACCAGAGGACAGCGCTGGGCCAATGGGACGGCAGCTGCTGCTCTCTGAATGCGGGAGGGGAGGCTCCTTCGCTCAGCCCTTAGAGAAGCAGCAGGCCTGAGACTCCGGTGAGGGACAGCGGGGTGGGCCTGGGGAAGGGAGACAGGCTGTGAGCAGGAGCTCCAGGGAGGCCCGGGAGGGGGGATGCTAGGAGAGGGCACAGAGGTTGCTGACATGGAGAGGGTTGTGTCTCCCCCCACCCTTTCCTCCATGTGACAGCAGGAGGTTCAGCCAGCTGGGGAGGGGGAAGCCTGCACCCTGGGAGCTGGGCTGGGCCCTGCTGCCACCTTTGCTTTGAGCTCTGCCTGGCCGCACACCCACCAAGGGCTGGAGAGCCGAGCCCAGCTCCCTGCACCCACCTGGCTAGCCAGGGCTGCAGCTCCCGCTCCAGGAGGGGGCGGAGGCACCAAGCGGAACAGCGCTGGGGCCATGTCAGTGGCTGCCAGGCCGAACGCAGCCCCTGGCGCCGGAGACGCTGCCCGCGGGACCTGGCCGTGCTGGGTGGCTGAGCGGGTCGGGGCGAGGCCTTGGCTCACAGCTGCACCGGGAGCGCTCCGGGCTGCCTTGGGGGCAGGAACAGGCTCGAGGCAGAGGCAGAGGCAGCCCCGGGAGAAAAATACACTTTATTTACAGGTAGAAACGTTTAAAACCGACATTTCACGGAGGTGAGGCGCCCCCGGGTCTGCCCGCTGCACACTCAAAGCCAAGAGCATCAGAGACATAATTTACGGCCTATGTATAAACGAGGGAGCCCCCTGCCAGGTGGGTAGGGGCACCGCGACCCTGCCCATCAGCCAGGCGGGCAGCTGGCACAGATCTGCCCCCGGCTCTGCCCTGACGGGCCTGGCGATGGACCCGGGGCCAGATTCCCACGCCCCCCTGGGGGACGGGCTGTCCACACCCCGGCAGCTGGGTGGGACCTACAGCCTTGGCTCTGGCCATCAGGGCGGAGGGATGGGTCCCCTCCTAGCCCCAGCATCCAGCCAGGCGTGTTACCCATCTCGCAGGGGAGACCCAGCTGGCTGCACCACAAGCAAACCAAAGCGAAGGGGGAGGGGAGGCTGTGCTGTCTGTACACAGGAGGAAGTACCCCCCTGCCCTACCCCACACATCCCCGTGCCAGAGACCCGGCTGCCCTCCCAGGCTACTGTGCAGGGCCCACAAGGAGCTGCCAGCCCAGCAGAGCCTCATCAGCCCCCCGGCAGAGAAGAATCAGGTTGCTACTGAGGGGTTCCCGCTGTACATGATCCTAGCTCCCCAAGCGCACCCACCCGCCCCAGCTAGTGTTTGAGGAAGGCAGCCCCGGCAGGGAACACCCCAAACTAGAGTTAGATGCAAGAGGGACCCTGGTGAGAACCCCCTGCCCCCGACTCAGGAGCCAAGGTGCCTCCCCCCGCAGGGTCCTAGCTATGTACACGCGCCTGCGGCTCTGGTAGTGTAGACGGCGTGGGGAGAAGGGAGAGTCCAGGGGCCGCGAGGTCCCACGGCTCTGCGCGGGGCTGGCTAGAGAAGCTAGGAGAGTCCAGCCGCGTGGGAACCGGGCGCCCCTCAGGAGCTGGGGAAGGATGCGGCTGCTGACCTGCCCCAGCTGGCCTGGCGGGAGACCGCACACGGCCACGGCTCTGCTCAGAAGTGTGGACGCCTGTCCGGCTCTCCTCTCTCCAGGGGACTCCTCTCCAGCCAGCTTCCGGATTGTCCTGCCCCGGCGGGGGCTGCTTGGAAGAGCCCCTCCGGAGCCAGCCTGCCCGGTGAGCAGCCTCGGTCCCTGGACGTCCCGCCGAGCACTCGGGCACCGGCTTTACTGCCCGGGGGAGGGTCTCACGGACACAGGCTGAGGGCAGCCGAGCAGGGAGGGAGTGAAAAGGCCAAAGCTGGAGCCGAAGTGCCGGGGGAGCAGCAGGCCCAGCGCAGAGCTCAGCCCGGGCGGCGCTAGAATTTCATGGTCTTGGGCGACTTGCGGCTGGCCTGTGGGAAGGAGCAGTCGGGTCAGTCTGTGGAGCGGGATGAGACAGCCAGAGCGCAGGTTCAAGGGGGGCTTGGAGCCCAGGCAGCGGAGACCCGGGGACAGACCTTCACCAGCCACAGTCCCCTCGGTGAGGCGGGCCCAGGATAGAGGGGAAGGGCAGCCCGCAGCCCCCAGCAGGGGATCCATGCACCAGCACCCCTGGGCCCACAGCCCCCGGCTGCAGCCCGGTTTTGCTGCAGGGGCAGGCTGGGAAGGGGAGGTTCCCCTGGCAGGGCAGGGAGCTCCCAGCTGGTCAGGGGGCGGAGTCCAGCTGGCAGCCAGTGTCCCATATCCCACAGTGGGAGGCCCGAGTGCTGCCCCCCAAAGCCGGGCTGGGATGCAGTCAGTGCGGGGAGGGAGTGGCCACCGGGCCCCCTAGACGGTGCTGCCCCCAGTGCTCAGAGCCCCTCGCTGCACCTCTAGCCCAGGGGCGGCCCAGGCCGGCTGGGAGTCCTGCGGCGGCGCCACACGCAGGGACACAGGTGACGTCGCTGCCTTCTCATGGGACGCGTCGGGGCCAGGCGCCACGCTCTGTCAAAGGCCACACGAGACTGGCTGCAGCAAGGCGGGGGAGGCCCGTGGGCGCCTGCACAGCCTCTCCTGGCAGCGCTCGGTAGCCCAGCCCTGCGCCCCACGGGGCTCTGAGCACAAAGCTCCCCAGCCAGAGTCCAGGTGCGCTCAGCCCTGCAGCTTCGGCTCGCTGCCTGGCTGCCCCCCGCTCTGGTCCGGGGAGCCGGGGCGGGGCAGGCCGGGCTCTGCGTTGGCACAGGCAGGAGATCAGGCTGGCGCGGATGGCTGGCCGAGGACGGGCAGCATGGGGGAGGGGGCCGCTGGGCTCCATACCTTGCCTTTCCCCTTGGGCGACTTGGCTGTGGCTATCCTGGGGGAGCGCCGGGCGCTGCCGCGGGGGGAGCTCTTGGGGGTCACTTTGCGGTTGGTTCCGCGGCGCAGGAGGCTGCTGCCCAGTTTCTTGGGGGTGTTGAGGATGCTGAAGGCCATTGACTGGCGCCGGTCGGGCTGCAGGAAGAAAACAGGGCTGTGGCGTCCGACTCGGCCCCGCCCCGCCGGCCTGCGCGCCCGCGCCCCCAGCTCTAGCTGCTGACTGGCGTCTGGAACCGCGCGTGTGCCGGCAGCCCATCCCGCCGGGTGGATCCCGAGCGCCCCCCGCGAACCAGCGCTGCTCTGGGACGCAGCCGGGGCCCCGACGCGCCGCTCACCTGCTTGCTGGCTGCCTGCGGCTCGCTCTTCTTGCTGCCGCGCTTCCGCACCTCCGTCCGCTCCTTGGGCGTCGGGGGCCGCGGGAAGCAGCTCGTCGGCTTCTTGGACTGCAGGGAGAGAGGCGGAGCTGGGAGCCTGGCAGGCCGCTCCCCGCCAGCAGCCAGCAGACGCTGCGTGTGCCCCTCCCTCCAGGGGAGCCGACGGGAGGGGGATCCGGCAGCGCTGCTGGAGGGCAGGGGCAGGCCAATCCCCGGGCTGGTAGGCATCTGGAGGGAGAGCATTCCCCGCCCAGCCAGCCGCACCCCTGCTCCCGCAGTTCAGTCTGCTCCGGAGGAGGGGTGGGGGGAGCACAGGAGAGCTTGAGCCTGCTCGGAACAGGAGCTAGCAGCCACCTGGACCCCTGCGGGAGCTGTTAGGCTGCGAGGCACCAGCCAGAGCGCCCCACGGGCTGCCCCCAGGCACTGGTGATCGCCCCCCTCCGCCCCCCCAGCTCTTCCCCCGGCCAGCCCATCCTTCCAGGGAGCAGTGCACTTGTCCCCAACGGGGAATCCTGCCCCCGGGCTCCCTCATGCCGCGAGTGGGGCAGGGCTCAGCTGGGCTCTCACCTCCGGGGTGTCGGGGTCCTGGTGCGTCTCGTCGACACCGCGCTTCCTCTGCTGCCGCGTGGCGATGCCGCCGGCGCCCCCCGCCCAGACGGCGCTCAGTGTGCTGCGGCGGGCGGCCGTGCTCTCGAGCTGCGAGGGCTGCATGCTGGCCCGGCGCAGCGTCTCCTTCGGGTCGCCCGTCTTCATCTCCTCGTCCGTGATGACGCTCAGCGACAGGGAAGGCTGGGGAGGGCAGGCGGGTGAAGCGCTGCCTGTTGCACGCCCCTTGGGACTTGGGCCGGGCGGGGCCATTGCGAGCAGTGCAGGCCTGGGCCTCTGACGCCCTCAAGCCTCCATCTGAATCCCCCGGGAAAGTTCTCGGGAGTAACTCGGAGCCCGCCCACGGAGCAGCCCAACTCCGGCCACTGGGCGGGCGGCACGTGCCACAGCAGGCAGGGACCTCCCACCAGCCCCTGCAGACTCTTAGCAAGCTCAGGCGCAAAGCCAGGCCAGTTCCCCCCACTCCCTGTGGTCAGGTGGTCAGGCCCCACAGGTGGTCAGGCCCCATCAATCCCGAGCCTTCCCTTGTTACGGCTCTTCAGCTGCTTGTTCCCGTGTCCGCACTGGAGAGAACTCTCCCTTCTCCCCTGCCCAGGGCTAGAACGAGCAAACACTCCCTCTCCTCCGCCTGCCGTAAACACGTCCAAGCAAACAAGCCAAGCTCCTGGGGCCTCCTAGCAGCCCTTCTCGGCACCCGCTCCCGTCTGCACGAGGGATGTGAACGTGGGTGATATTCACTGGGAACCGGTTCACCAGCGCCCGGGGCAGAGGCCTGCTCCAAACCCATTCCAGAGGCCCGGCCATGGGGCCTCCCGGCAAAGGCTCCGCACGGACGGCTGAGAGCCACCGGCAGGGCCGCCCACGTGGCTGGCGAGGCTTTGCCGGCTCCTCCCTGGCTCTTACCCGGGACTCCAGGGGGTAGCAGGTCTTCAGGTGTGGGGGGCAGGCCCTGTTGCGCTGCTGCAGCTCAGCAATGCGGTTCCAGTTGTCCGGCTGGTCCGGCTCATCCTGACAGGTGCCCAGATAGAAGCTGCTGCGGCCTGAGAACCAGAGGGGGGGCGCGTCAGTACCTGTGAGCAGGGGGATCCCTGCCCCTGCCCCAGGGGCCACCCCAATGTCGCAGCAGGC
Source organism: Pelodiscus sinensis (assembly GCF_052426305.1). NCBI lineage: Eukaryota > Metazoa > Chordata > Testudines > Trionychidae > Pelodiscus > Pelodiscus sinensis. The sequence continues at coordinate 348,285,694 of NC_143052.1, read as the reverse complement.
AGAGCCCTTCTGGCACAGACGGCAGGGAGCGCCGGAGCCAGCCCTGCCCCACCCCCCCTTGCAGCTCCCCTGGAGAAGACGTGCCGCAGCCAGGCAAGAGGCTGCCTGCGTCCCTCCCGGCACGGACCCCGCCCGCCGGGCCGGCCACTCACTGAGGCTGGAGCTGCTGCCCGCCTGCGAGCGCCTCAAGGAGCTGCGGGTGGCGGGCCGGTAGCCGGGGAGGCTCAGCAGCGCGGGGTTGTCCGGGGTCTCCTCGGGGGAGGCCACTCCCATCCCGGCGAGGGATTCCTGGGAGCGGGCCGAGGCCGAGCGCAGCCTGCTCCGGGCAGGGTTCTGGGCTGGGGCGCTCGGGTGGGTCTGCGCCAACTGCGCGCTGTAGAAGGACGTGTTGGCGCTGTCCGGCTCCTCGGCCTCTTTCTGGCAGGGTAGAGCACAGGGCCCGTCAGAGCCCCCTCCACGGGGGTGGGTAAAGCTCGCGACAGCCTGCCTCAGTTTCCCCCCCGCCAGCTTGGGCCTGTCTCAGCCCCCCCTCCCCCCCGCCAGCTTGGGCCTGTCTCAGCCCCTCCTCCCACCCACCAGCTTGGGCCTGCCTGCCTCCTCCTGCCAGCATGAACCTGCCTCGGCTCCCCCCCCCATGGGCCTGCGGGACCCAGCTGCCTTCCCCACCTGTGTGGTTCGGGGAAGTTCTGCTCTAGGCCTGTGGTGGGCACCAGAGGGGTCGGGGGGGGGGGGGGGAAGAGGAAGACTCCAGCCCCTCAGTACAAGGGAGGGCTCTGCACTCGGCAGCCCACACAGATAGCTCCTCTGCTGGGGCCATGACTCGACCCCCCTGCAGCGAGGCCAAGAGCCGCTCAGGCTGGCCCGGGGGGGAGGATGCCCAGTGCCTGGGCTGGCCTCTGGCGCCAAGAGGTCTGAGGAGCTGCCACGCTGCGGGTCTCCCGCCCAGCCAAGGCCCCACCCCTCCAAGCCCCGGGGTTACTTTGGTCAGGGTGATGTCGATGATCTGCGTGGTGCGCCGGCGAGCCGAGCGGGTCCGGCAGCCCGAGTCGAGGGACAGGTCGCCCAGGGAGCCGATGCTGCTCTCCAGTTTGGCCTGCGTGCGGCTGGGGATGGGGGTGAAATAGAGGCTCTCCAGAGACTCAACTTTACGTGGCAGCCGCTGGGACGTGAGCGATTCCACGCTGCCCGGCACGGCCGAGGTTTCCGACTGTGATCGGCCAGGCTTCCTGCTGAGACGGGGCAAGGAAACACGTAATGGGGCCCAGCCCGCTCCCGACGGCTCCGAGCGCAAGCCAGGCACCGACACCTGACCTGTGGCTACCGGGGGGCAGAGAAACGCTGGCCCAGGGACCCTGCTTGTACAGCCGGGCCGGAAGCTCCCAGCTGAAGCACGCTGCCTCCGACTCCCTCTCCCAGGGGATGCCTGGGGACCTCAGAGCCCAGGGCCGGGCTGCTCTGGGCTGCCCCGGGCGGGGGAGGCAGTACCTGGTGGAGTTGAGTGGCAGTGTCTCGTCGCTGCTCAGGTCCAGGCTGTCCGTGCTGACGTCGGCCGGGTTCTGGCGGTAGGTCTCCCGGCTCTTCAGCGAATCGGTGGCCACCTGGAACTTGCCAAGGTCCCGTAACTGCCGATCTGCAAACTCCACCTGGCGGGGGAGGGCGCGGTGAGGCAGCTGCACAGCACGGCGGCAGCTGGGGGACTACAGGCCGGCCGAGAGTCGGCAAGAGAACCCCTCTTGTGCTCCAGGAAAGGTGGGCTGAAGGGAGGCAGATCTCCCCGTACCTGGGCCTCCAAGCTGCGGACCTGGCTGCTCAGGTTCCGGCAGCTGAGCTCGGACTCCTTGGCCTGGAGGACGGTTTGCTGCAGCTCCCTGGCCAGTCGCTCCGACTCCGCCTTGAGCTCGGCGTTCTCCTTCTGCAGCTGCTCCAGCCCCTTCAGCTTCTCTGCCAGGTCTTGGTTCTGCTGCTTCTTGGCATCGTAGAAAGTTTTCGCCTTCTCCATCTGAGGGGAAAGGAGGTGGTCAGCCCCCGCCGCCTTCCCGGGCCCCGCCGAGGCAGCCAGCGGCCCCTACCTGTGCTTTGTAGTGCTCTGCAGCCTTCTCCTTCAGGACCAGCTGCTCCTGCAGCTCCGCTATCTTCACCTGCTGGCGAGCGGCCTCTGCCTGCAGCTCCCCTTCCCGCACCTGCCAGGTCACAGGGAGGTGGGGAAGAGCCAGTTTAATGGAGCACGGCTGCTTCTGGGTCACCCCATGAAGGGCCCCACGGAGCCTCCCCCTGCATGATGGTGGCGGCTCTTCGGCCACCCTTCCGAAGAGGGGGTGGGCGCTGCTTCCTGGCATGGACAGCGAGGGACTCGTGAGTCCCAGACTAGGACTGTACACGAGCCGAGGCCTGTCGGTTAATCTTCTCGACTGCTCGCATTTCCTCCCCCTTGCTGCTTCTGCGTCAGAGGCAGCAAGAGGGTGGGGAGGAGGAGCCAGTGCTGGGGGCGGAGTCGGCTTAAAAGCTGGTTCCCTCCCAGCCCCGGCTCTGCGGTGCTGCCTGCCCCGATCCTGCTGCTGCCTCTATCAGAGGCAGCAGCGAGGAGGGGGGCAAGGGAGGCTGCCACAAAGCAGCCTCCGCCCGTGGCGAGCCCAGGCCTGACGCAGGCAGAGGCTGCTCCACATTCTGCAGACCCCTTGTGGACAGGGGCTGCTGTCTCTGGATCAGGGCGCAGGGCGGCAGGCAGCTGGTCTGCGCAGGGAGCTGTGTTCGATAGTCCCCCACCCCCGGGGACTATCGCATAGTGGAGTAAGCTGTTACTTGACTATTCAATTACACGCTAACATCCCTATCCCAGACCAGCCTTTGTGCGCCTGCAGCCCAGAGGCACTTCAGTTCCGCCACGGGGAGAGCGAAGGCCACAGCAGCGCATTTCAGTGGGAGATGTGGCTGAAAGGAGGCACCTGCACCTTTCCCTCCCCTCATCTGGGCTGGGGTGCAGCCCGTCGGACACAGGTTCCACCGGCAGCAGAGGGGGCCTCCAGTCAGCTGGACGGTAGTGTGCTCCCGCGGGCTGTGGGCCCCCCTATCTATTGTACGCAAGCTCCAGGCAGCCCCTGGGGTCCCGGCAAGCCCCCACCTTGGCCCAAGATCCCACACTGCCCTGCTCATGCAGCCCTCCTTAGCATTACCTTCACCGACTCCTGCTGGGAGCGGGTGGCTTTTTCGTTCTGGGCCAGCTGTTTGTTCAGCTCCTCCACCTAGCAGGGAACAGGAGAACAGTTACACCGGGGCTGTCCCTCGGAAAGCAGCCCCCCCCCCGTTCGGGTGCCCGGGAGCCCCCCCTCGCCACAGCATGCCAACGCGTTTCCCACAGTCTGCAACTGCAGGGCCGCCACACAGCCGGGCCCTAGTGCCTGGGGAAAGCAGGTTCTGCTGCGCCTCGCAACGGGACCTCAGCCCGCGAGCTCTCGGCAGAGATCGAGTGCCCCCTAGACGCTGAAAGAGAAAAGCCGAGCGGCTGGCTACTGCCCCCACCTTCAGCTCTTAGTCCTGGTAACTCCCTGCCCCAATCTGCTGCCACAGACCAGCTTCTTGAGTCATGCCCACCACTGGCCAGTGTGTGGACAGGCCCCTTCAATAATCCACCCCCCCAACCCCGGGGTCCTTGCTCTTGTTCCAGGCCCGCCTTCCAGCTGCTCTACGGAGACACACTCTCGCCCTTTTCCCAGAGACACCCTCCAACCCAGCTCAGACCTCCCCCAGCCTTGCCAAAGCAACCCAGCGTGGTCTCCACAACCTCCGGCCCTGCGAGCGGCTCCCGCAAGTGCGCAGCTCGGAGCCGGCCTAAGCCACAGAGGAGGGGTTTGCTGTACGCAGGCAGGAGAGCAGCTACGTGCAGGAAACAAACCGGGTTGTCTCAGCCAAGATCAAAGGCACAAGAAAGCAGTGCACGGAGTGAAGGCATTAGATGCGTGAAACCGGCCAGGATGCCCCCCAACCTCCCCAGAGCCCGTAAGCTCCGGCGCTGGTCTCCACTGCCAACTGTTTGCCGCCCGAGGAGATGGCGCAATTTGAACCACTGGCAAGTTTACCAAGGGTCGTGGTGGAGACGCTGTCATAGACCATTTTAAAATCAAGGTTTTCCCAGGAGTGCTGCTCTAGGAATGAGCCTAATCACAGGGGTCCCTGCTGGCCTTGGAATCCAAGAGATTTCCTGGCAAGTGTCTTGGAGCCAAATCAGTGGGGCTCTCTGGGGGTCCTCTAGATCGTCCCCCTCATTTGTCCGAGCCACATGGGGGTGTCCCCAGAGGTGCTGGCATTGGCACAACGCTGAGAGCTCCCAAGTCAAGAAAGGGCTGAAAGGGCAACACTAAGCGTCTAGGTAACTTGCATGACCCCTGCACCCGGCTATTAATGTCTGTAGATCGGTTTGGATCCTGGCTCCTTAAACTCTGGGATGGGCACGCTAGCCATTGCATTCCACAGCAGCAGCTCCCCAGCCGTGGGAGGGCGCCCGGCCCAGCAGTGAGGGGAGCAGAGCGGTGAAGAGGACCAGGCCCTGCCTCCCAGCCACCAGAGACCCTCCTCCATGAAGCAAGGCACCTCGTGGCCGTGCGGTCCTCTAGAATGCGCCTGAGCAAGGCACGCAGGGCTGGCGGCGGAAGCCTACTCTGGAAATGAGGAAGGTGGCCCCGTGGGAGGGGCTCCGTGTTTGTCTCCCGCAGACCCCAAGTCCACACGGCGAGTTTATAAGGAAAAGTGCTTTGTTACATGCCCCGGGCGGGCGAGCCGCATCGCGATCTTTGCCCGCTCACACATCAGCACCAGGGCGAAAGGCTCGGCAGGGCCACAGCTACCCCCGGCCCTCACTAACAGCTCTGGGGTGCAGCACACGCAGGCCCGGACTCCAGCCCCCGCTCACACCGCGCTGACCGGCACAGGTAACCAGCGGCGCTCACGCGGCACATGGGGGCCGGTCTACAGAGCAGGAAGGGACAATCGTCGTCACTCTGCAGAGGTCTGTGCTAAGGCCTCACGAGGGAGCTGCTCCCTTCGAGCCTCCCTGCCGGCAGAGCACAGCTTGGAGTCACTAAGTGCGGCGCCCGTGTCTTGGCCTCACTGCTTGGCAGAGCAGATGGGTGGGAGCAGCACGGAGCTGATGCAGGGGAGCAGGAGACCGGGTCCCAGGGCTCCTTACGGGGCTGCTGTGGGTGGGAACACCCGCCCGGCTGCCTCCCTGCCCGGTGCGGCTCGCAGCGCAGCCGGTGGCTGTTCCGGGGCGGGACGGGGAGGGGAGGAAACGAAAGACGCGCTGACCTGTGCACGGTGCTGTTCCGTGCAGTGCTCTAGGCTGCTACCGGGGTAGGTTTGGGTGAGGTTTCATGGCCTGGACCCCTGGGGGTGAATGTGTCGCCCAGGGGAGCCAGCCAACGCTTGTGGCTCGTTTCTCTGGGAAGGCCCAGAGCCCTCACTGCAAACAGTTGACAGGAGCCGGCGGCTGTGGCGGGCGGCAGCAGCTAGAGTCATGCACTGTCACCGTTTGAGCAGCCAGCACTTCGCATGCGTTACCTGCTTCGCGCGCTCCTTCTGCAATACCTCTAGCTGCTCCACCTGCACGCCGGGCGAGTGATGGAGGCACCAGTGAGTACCCCAGAAACAGGCTGCCTCCGGCCCACCAGCCCTGCTAAGGCCCTGCCGTGGGGGGGTTACACTGCCCCCCTCTCCATGCTGTGGGCCCTCAGCTCTCTCCCCACATCCCAAACAGCCTGTGGGGTTCAGGCCCCCCTAGATCATCCCACCAGGCCAGACTGAGGCGGCCAGCTGCGCCGCGATCTTAGTGACTGCTTTGCTGTGCCAAGGGCCCCGTCTCCCTGAAATCTCGCCCTTGCGTAACCGGCGCAAAGCGCTCAGTGCTACTGCCGACCAGCTGCAGGACTGAGCGACTCTCCTGAGCAGAGACGCTGCCTCCCAGGCCGGCGTCACCGGCCAAGCTGCCACGGAGCAGAGCGAGCCGGCCATCTCAGTCACCTCTCAGGGGTTTCCCAGCAACCCTCTGGAGCACCGCTTGCGGCAGGTCTAGAGACACTGGCTTCCCTTCTCCACTCCCAACAGCCTCGCTTAGCTGGGGGCGGGGGTACAGTTTGCCTGTAACAGCAGACCCCAGCGTGCTGGGACACACAGCCCTACCCCTTGCAGCTTCACATCCGAGCCCTGATGGGCGCTCCAGGACTTTCCCTTCCCCATCACTACCCTTCTCCCTTCAGCCTGGCCACGGAGAACGCCTCGCGGGTGCCCTACCTGAGTCGTCAGCTTCTGCCTCTCCTCCTGGAACTTCTGCCTCTCCTCCAGCACCCTGACCTTGGCGTTCTCGTACTTGTTGGTCATCGCCTCCAGCTTCTTCACCGCATCGTCGGCCTCGCGCCGGCTCCCCGCCACCAGTTTCTCAGACTCCGCCCGGAGGGCCTCCAGCTCCCGGCTGTGCTTCTCCTGCATCTGGCTGAGCTCGGCATCAAACCTCTGGCGCCCTTGGCTGGACTTCTCCCGGAGCCCTTGGCTCTCCTCCAGCAGCTGGGCGTGGGCCCGCTGGAGCGCGGCGAGCCGCTCCGCGTAGCTGGCGTTCTCCCCCTGCAGCCGCTGCACGGTGCAGTCTTGTTCGGAGAACCTCTCCTTGAGGGACAGGAGCTCGCCCAGTTCCAGCTTGGCTCTGGCAAGTTCAGCCTGCAGAGCCCCGGCTGCTTTCTGCCTCTGCTCCAGCTCTTCGTGGTGTTTGCTCTCCAGGGAGGACTGCTCGGCCTGCTGCTGCTGGTAGAGGCGTTTCATGGGCATCAGCTCCCCGGCCAGGGCTTGCGCCTTCGCCAACTCCACCTGCAACGAGGACAGGAGCTGTTCCTTCTGGAAGCACTTCTCCTGCCAGGCTTTCCCCTCTTGCCGGAGCGCCTCCTGGCGTTCCCCTTGGGAGCTCAGCTCCCTCTTCAGGGCCTCTATGGACAGCCTCTGCTTCTCCACCTCCTCCTGGTAGGTCTGCACTTCGCCCTTCATGATGGCACACCTCTCCGCCGCCCGAGACGCGGCGCTGGCCGTCTCCGACTGGAGCAACCGCAGCCTCTCCTCCAGCTTCTTGCTCTTCTCCGACTCGGCCAGGATCAGGCGCTTCAGCTCTTTGCTCTCCCCCTCCTTCTCCAGGACCTGCAGGTGGAGGATGGAGACTTCCTGCTCCAGGCTGCCGATCAAGCTGTTCTTCCGCTCCACCTCCTGACAACACCGGGAGATCTGGTCCTTCCAGCTCTCCTCCAGCTTGCCCTTCTCTTGGGCCGAAGAGCGCAGCGCCACCAGCTCCTTCTCCACCGCGGCGATGGAGTCTTTGCTCTGGGCCAGCTCCTGCGCCGTCTCCATTAGCTCTTTCTTCAGCGCCTCCACGGTGCCGTCTTGCCCAGCCTGTGCGGATCGAGAGGCTTCCAGGAGTTTCTCCAGCTCCATCACTTTCTGCTTCCGCTGCGTCACTTCTCTCCTCAGGGCCTCCAGCTCGGCTCCTTTATGCTCCAAAGCAGCTGCCTTACTCTGAGCGGCAGCTTTCTCCAGGCTGGCAATGATGTCCTGCTGCTCCCGGCACTTCTGCTCCAGTTTCTCCATTTCCGAGTGGAGCATCTCGCTCTCCTTCACCTTCTCCTGGGCCAGGTCTTGGCTGGAGCTGGATTCCTGCTCCCGGTGTCGGATCTGCTCCTCCAAGCTTTTGAGAGACATCTCCTTGGAGTACACGATGGACTTGATGCTGTCAATCTCGGCCTCTCGGGTCCGCGCCACTTCCAGGAAGCCCTGCAGCTCGTTCTCCATCTTGGCCGCCCGCTCCTTCAGCGCCTCCACCGAGGCGAGCTCCCCTTTCAGCTTGACGACCGTCTTCTGCAGGTCCCTCAGCTCCTCGTTCCGGGAGACGTTTTTCAGGCGGAGCTCGTCCAGCTCCCCTTCCTTCTCCTCGATCAACTGCAGGGACCTGGCCAGTTCCTGCTGGTGGGCAGAACGCTCGGCTCTTTGCTCGTCGATGGAGTTCTGCAGCTGGACTTCCAGCTCCGCCTGGCTGGCTTTCTCCACTGCCAGGTCTGCCTTGGCTCGCTCCAGCTCACCTGTCAGACCCTCCAGCTCCGTGTCTCGGAGAGCTAGCTCCTGTTTCTGCTTCTGCAGGGCTTCTTCCAGCCTGGCCTTCAACTGCTTAACCTCGCCGGACAGTTTCTCCACTTCCAGCTCTCTCTCCTGCAGGACCAGAGCTGCTCTGGAGAGGTCAGACTCCGTTGCAGTCAGTTCCTCGTGCTTCTGTTCTCCCAGACGCTTCGCCGTCGCTTCGAGCGCCGTCGTCTTGAGCCGTTCGTCAGCCAGCTCCCGAGTGACAGCGTTGAGAGTCTCGGCCGCCTTCTGCGCCTCCGTCTCCAGCTGAACGATGCGCCGGGCTGCTTCCTGCTGGGACGCTGCGGTCGTCTCCTGCAGAGAGGAGAGATCCTCCCTGAGTTTTACCTCCACGCTCGCCTTCTCCTTGACCTGCGCAAGGGCCTTGGAGAGGTCAGTCTGAAGCAGTGCCAGCTTCTCTTCTTGCTCAGTGGTTAGGCGCTTGATCTGTGCTTCTAGCTCCGCCGCCCTGCCCTGCTCCGTCTGGAGCTGCCGGCGAGCCTGCTTGTGGTCTCCACGCAAAGAGCGGACCATCTCCTCCAGCCTCTCGCGCTCTCCTGCACCCTCTCTGGCGGCCGAAGACATTTCTGCCAGCTGGCGTTGCAGCCTCTCCGTCTCTGCCCTGTATTCGTCCCCCAGCTGCTCCACCTGCAACGTGAGCGCTTGCCTTTTGGCTTGTTCCTCGCCCACCTCCTCCAGAGCCTGCTTGCGGGCCTCTGCCAGCTGCTGGATTTGGGACTCCAGCTCAGTGATCCTTTTAAGGTTCCCTTCGAGGCTCTCCGAAGCTCTCCTCTTCTCATCCTCCAGGATGCCCTCTGTGTTCCGGGCAGACTCCTCCATGGAGAGGAGGCGCTCTTGGAGCTGGGCATTTTCCTTGGCCAACCGCTCCTTGTCGGAGAGTTTCTGCTGATCCTCTTTCCGCTGGTTCTCTAGTTCTCGGACCTGGGCTCTCAGAGACTCCGCAGCCACTGCTTGGGCCTCGCTCTGTGAGTGCTGGGCAGTGAGTTCCAGGACTCGGGCGTCCAGCTCTTGGACCCTCTGGCTCAGTTCAGCCTTTTCCCTTTGTGTCTCCACAGCAGAGGCCTGGCTGGCCGCTCTGGCCTTTTCCAGAGTTTGCAGCTGAGCAGTCAGGGCTGCCAGCTCCGTGTCTTGTCTCTGCTGGAATTCCCGGAGCTGCTGCAGGGCAGACTCCCTTTCCTGCAGGGCCTTGGCGTGCTCTTCTCTCAAGGAGGCCAGCTGTTTGGCTTCCCCTTCGCTCATGGCTTCCATCTGCACCAGCCTCTCCTCGCTGTGCTTCAGGGTGTCGCTGAGCTGGTGCACTTGCAGGCTCAGCTCTTCGATGGTCTCCATGGAGGACTGCTCTTGCTTCTGGAGATCTTCCGCCAGCTGTCCCTTCTGGAGCTTCTCCTCCTCCACCTGCTGATGAAGCGTCAGCAGCTCCTGGTCCCGCTGGAGGAGGAAGCCGTTCAGCTTCGCGATCTCGGCGGTGAGCGTGTTGACCTGGGCGTTCAGTCGCTCCTCCTGCGCTCGGGAGTCCTGCTCCAGTTTCTCTTTCGCCAGGCGCAGCTCGGAGACCGAGCTCTGCAGGTTGGCGATGAGGCCTGTGAGCTGAAGTTTCTCCTCTTCGAAGCGGCTCCGTTCGGATTGAAGAGCCGCCTCCAGGAGGCCCTTTTCCTCTTCCAGCCGAAGGACGGTGGCTTGGAGCTCGCTCCCTTTCGCCGAGAGGCTGCTCACTTCCTGCTTCAAGTCTTCAAGCTGCCGAGAGAAAGGGAACGCTCAGCCGCGGTAATGCCCCCTTCCTGGCAAACCTGCCACTTGTCACTCTACCGGGCTCTGGGGCAGGGGTGGGCAAACATTTTTGTTCGGGGGCCATTTCAAAAATGTTTGAAGTGGCTCCGGGCCACCCCAGGAGGAGTGGGGCCTAAACAGGAAGGGGGGGGGCCTAAACAGGAAGGGGCAGGGCTACCCACCCCCAGACCATGATTGGTCTGGGAATGGGAGAGCCCCCTTCCACCCTCCTCCCTCTAGGCACCCATGCCCTGGAAGAGGCTTGGCACGCTCCCCCACCCACCAAGCCAATCAGGGCCCAGGGGCGGGGGAGCACAGGCAGTCTCCTCTCGCCCTGCGAGGAGCACATGGTGCTTTGAAATGTCACGCTCTGCTCACAGGGCAGGGGCAGAGCGGAGAAGGCTTCACGCGCTCCCCCACCCCCAGGCCCTAACTGGACTGAGGGCAGGGGACCAGCAGGGCCTCCGTGGGCCGGATCCGGCCTACACAGGCCCTTTTGCCCACCTCTGCTCTGGGGTGTTTCCAGGTCCCCCACCCTGGCCATGCCCCAGAGCCAAAGCTGCCTCTACGGAGCTGAGACTTTTCCTAGCACTGCTGGTCTGGTGACTGGAGACCACAGCAGCCAGCGAGCACGGCGGGGAGACGGGGACGACTGCCCTCTGAAATATGTACTATGCAAAAAGGGACTCTCACAGTGCCCATTGTCACACCCAGAGAGAACTGTAGCTTCACCATCAGTGTTACAGTGTGCCTCCGAGACCGGGGGTCTCCCCTGCCCGGCCCCCTGCCAATGCTGCTTGGCAAGTCAGAAGGGCTGCTCGTCACTGCTGAGAGATGGAGAAACACTCAAAGGGACTGGGGGTCGCTTCAGCGTGCGAGCAGTCAGCTCTAGCGGCTGGGCTAGCGGGCTGGTTCTGGGTACAGAGGCTTCTTGTGCTCCGCTTTCCTCAAGAGAGCAGGGTATTGCTCTGAAGTCCTCTGCGCTTGCATCCTCCTTGTCTGACTCAAGCGAGCAGCCTCACCTTCAGGATGTCCCCCATGACCTCTCCTTTCTCCTGCGTGCCTCCCTCCCGCAGCTTGGCCAGCTGGTCCTCCAGCAGAGAGATCTTCCCCTGCAGAATCTCCAGCTTCTCCTCCAAGCATTTCTGTAGGGAACAAGACAAGAGCGAGAAGCACAGTGAAGGTGGGAGAAGAACAATCGGGCAAATATGGGGCTGGAAGTGACCTGGAGGCCGTCACATAGTCCATCCCCCAGGCGCGGCAGGGCCAAGTGAACCTGGCAGGGGTTCGTCCCACCTCTCCTTACACACCTCCAGCGACAGGGATTCTTCCACCTCCCCGGAAGGCTGTTCCAGAGCTTCACTCCCCTGTGGGGGAGCAAGGCTCTCAGATCTAACCTAACTCCCTTGCTGCAGATGAAGCCGTGTCCAACCTCCCGTGGGCTCGCAGAACCATCGCCCACCGTCCTCTTTAGAACAGCCCCATAGAGCAAGTCTCGGTTTCCCCTCCAGCTCGTTCTCTCCAGGCCAGTGTTTTAAACCTTCTCCTATAGGGCGAGTGTTCTGAAGCCTCTGGTCACTTTTGCGGCTTCTCTGGTCTCCCCCGCAGCGACTGAGTCTCACCCTAGCGGATAAGGACCCTGCCTCCTTGTCTGGCGCTCCGCCGCTCTTCCCACTGCTGGGACTCTAGACCCCTTCTCCCTCCACACACGCTTCCCACCCTGCCCTGCGGACATCTCGTCTCGGGGGTAGAAAGGACTCTTTGGAGTCAGAAACGCCAGGCACGCCTGCGTGTGGGTGTTTCGGCTGGTCCACGCAAGGCACCCCTCCCTCAGAAACAGACAAGCTGCCTTTGGCCACAGGGACCAGCTTGCCATCGAGGTTGGAGCGCTGGGTCCCTATTGCCCACCCCAGGACTCCCCCCTGACGTAGAGGCAAGGCCTGGTTCTGTGGGGCACCCTGCCCACAGCCCCTACCTTCTCGTGGAGGGCAGCGTGGAGCTCGGTCTCCAGGCGGGTTCGTTTCTCCTCCCCCTCCGCCATCGCCTTGTTGTGCTCCTCGGAGAGCTCGTTCAACGCTTCCTGCAGCTGCGCCAAGTGGCTGGCGAACTCCCGAAGCTGGACCAAAGCAACAGCCCCCCCAAACACTGCCTGGTTATCCACCGCACACAGAGCGGGTGCTCAGCTCAGCCTGGTGTTACGTGTTTGCTTGGTCTCCCAATGCAGCCCGAAGGGGATTGCTTCCCTAACCTGCGTCTCCCCCCATCGCTGCCTCACACGTTCGCTTGGTCTCTATGCCGGAAGAGGGTGGCAGAGCTGGTAATGCCCTTGAGTCCCAGTGCCCTGCCTTCCCACCCCCGACCCTCCTTCCTTCCCATCTCCTCACAGCAGCCAGTCCACAGCCCTGCCAGAAAGCATCACCACCAAGGGGCCAGCTGAGCACCCTGTATGCTGCCCAGGGCTATGTGCTGATGGGAACGTCCGATAAAAGACCCGAATGGCAACGCGTCCGGAGGCAGCAGAGTCAAACGGAGGAGGGCGAATGGACTCTCAGGCAGAGCTTGCTGTTGGGGCAAAGGCAGGCCCAAGACAGGCCTCAGCCAGAACGAGCCATTGCAACCGCAGCTCCGGCGCAAAGCACGATCCCCGCACATCCGCCATGGCTTGTACCATCGGGGGGAAGAGGGAGGGGTGCCCTGTACCTTGAACGAGAGGTCCCCGTTCTCCTCGGAGAGCTGGTTGATTTTTCGGTCCATCTGGCCTTTTTCAGTCTTCAGGTCCTGGCATTGCTTTAGGGCCTCGTGCAAGCGCAAGATCAGGCTGTGGAAGGGGGCGGCGGGGGTTACGCTTTCTGCCTAGCGGAAGTGTGACCTGGGAGAGGAGCCAGGAAGCTGCTCCCAAGGCAGCGTCGTGTTAAGACTCCCTAGAAGTGGAGGGGGAAACCGGGCACATCCCATATTCTCCTGGCTCCTTAACGACCCTGCCTGAGTATGTAAACTCCCGTTTAACTGGTTAAATGGGATGTTTAGGGGGAAGGCAGGCGGCCAGAGCAGCCCCGTGCCCGGTGGGCCCCTCGGGGATTGAGCAGCCGCTACCCCGCAGTGGGCGGGTCGCTGTTCCAGCCCCCAACGGTTAACCGGATCCAATAGGCTTCCCCCCGTAAGGATGCTGCTTGCCAATTAACCTTTCGCACCCCTAGTGGGAGCCCAGTTGGGCTCCGAGTCCCTGGCTCACTGACGCACCGCCAGGCTTTGCCAGCCGCTACGTCTGGGATGGGGAGGGGATAAGCACAAGCCCCTTTCCAGGCCTCCGTGGAACCCATCACGTCTGCGCCAAAGGGGGAGTTCTGAGGCCGCTGCAGGCACCCGGCAGGGATCACCCTTTGCTGGCTGAAGCAAACGAGTTCCCAGCCTCCATGTACTGGAGCCGCTTCTGCCGGGACTTCCGCGAGAAGGCAGCCTGCCGTGGGGCGTGGGAACAGGTCACAGCCTGCTCTCCCGCTCTGGGCACACTGGCTGGATGGCGCACACTTCCCGTGAAGGTAGAGGGGGCTGTTGGTGGAGCCGGGCTTCGCTTCCTACAGCCGGAACAGGGTAAGTCAAGACCCAGTGACACCGGCAGAGGGGCAGACCCAGCCTCTTTAGGTTTCTGGCAGGACAGGAAGACAACTTGAGTCTGGAGGACTGGAGCATCAGCGCGAGTGTGATTACAGCGCACGTGTGCCTGGGCGCTCCTGTGTAAGGAGGCCACACAGCAGCACGGCTCCCACTCCTCCCTGGGATCCGCCACAGCAGAGGAGGGCAACAGCCACGGGAGGACCCATAAGGCCTGGGCACCAGCCTGGCCGGAGCCCTTGGGGAAAGAAGCTGCCCTGGAGGGGTTACCTTTCGTTCTTTTCCCGCAGTTCTTCCAGCTGCTTGGGCTCCAGCTCGTCAGCGGCTTGTCTCTCGTTGAGAAGCGTCAGGCGGTCAATCCGCTGCTGCAGCATGGTGATTTGAGTCTCTGGGGAGGGGGAAGGGAAGCCCTGTCATTTAGGCCCCCAGCCAGCTAGTGACAAGCTGGCACCACAAAAGCCACCACCGGCCGTGCTCAGACCACGAAACTGAAGATGGGCAGGCCCAGCGCACGGCCTACAGCTGCTACTTGACTCCCTGACCCCGGGGGTGTCACATGACTCGCCTGGCTGTGCTGCAGCAGGTGTTTGCTGCTGGTAACACAGCCGGGGGGAACCACCCTCACGCAGCCTCCAAGCAAAGCTGCAAGATGCGGAGCTTGTGTCCAATGCAAGCGGTGCAGCGCTTGCTCTGCTCGCAGCCTGGAGGGGGAGAACCCGCATAGGAGCCAACTGGCAGCGGGCACAGTGTACCAAAGTGAGGACTCGGATCATACTGAAGGCTATGCTGAAATCCTGGCATTAAGGTAGGCCCCCAGGAGGGTGATAAACCTCGGACATGTTCTTTCAGGCAGGAGGCAGCAGGTGCTTATCGCTGCGTCTGGCCACGTAAGACTTACAAAGGAGCTGGCCTCCTACGCCGGATACTGGTGGAAAGACTGTAAAACCCACTAGGAAAAATACCTACAGGAAAACAATCAAGCAGCGGGGACCATCCTGTTTGTGCCTAATGACAAAGGGTTGCTAGGGGGTATCCAGGGAGACGCAGAATCCTTTACCTAGGAGGCAAACTGTTAGCCGGTTTGCTGCATGAAAAGAGTCACGGCCAGCCAGGCTGGACCACACTGCACGGAGTCGCGGGAGGAAGCTGTGTTTACTAACTAGAACAACAGCTGGTTAATCAAGCCTACGATCTAGGCCGTACGCTGCGACTGTTTTAGATGGAACCATTTGCTCCTGCCTGAATCTCTGTGCCCGGCAAAGCTCAGGTCTCCTGGCTCTCTCCCAAGGAAGTGGAGCGGTGAGCCCAGCTGCCCGGTTTCTCTGGAGGCAGCGAACCCGTGAACCCTGCGAGTGTCTATGGAACAAGGCTGGGCCCTCTGGGCGCCTGGAGGTGCCTCTCGCTAGCCTGCAGGGTGCCAGTGGTGCCCACAGGGCCTAGGCGGTGCCAGTGTTGCCCGTGGGGTTACAAAGCTGACCCGCGGTCCTCACCCTAAGGTGCTGCCAAGGCGCCTCTCGACACTGGGGGCCCCGGGAAGCCTCACACCACACCCTCTGCCATGCGCCTGCTCCACTGGCTGCAATGACCGTCTGCATAGGCTCCTGAAACTGCCAGCGCTGATGGGACCCAGTCCCTGGAACCATCAGCGAAGCCCCCACGTACGGAAGAGGACTGGGGAGCCCTCTCGGGCTCCCTTCCAACACTGGCCAGGAGAGAGGCTCCCGCTTGCCGGCCTTCGCCTGCCCACAAGACAGACGCCCTGCACCAACACCGTGGGCGTGGTGGTAGCTGCGGCAGGGGTGCTCCAATACACACTGTGCACCAGATCCCCTCCCCACCACAGTGACAGCTACTGACCCTTCTCTGTGATGAGCTTGCGGTTCTCTGCCAGTTCCAGCTCCAGCTCATCCCGGTTTTCCCGCTCGTCCGCCAGCTGCTTCTTCAGCCGTCTCAGCTGGAACTGCGGGGTCTGCATGATGTCGCCCATGGGGGAGCCAGGAAGGAAGCTGTAAAGAAAGCACCAGCCCTGTAACGCGAGATACCAAGGGCCAGAGCAGTGACCCGGCACCGAGTCCTTAGCAGACAGGCAGACTGTTGCAGCAGCAGTGTCGCTGACATCTCAGCCGCTGGCGCGCTGCGCACCAGTCTAAAAAGAGAGGGCCGTACTTCAATCCCATTCACGGGGCGGCCCTCAGTCCAGGACACTGAGCTACCTGGCCCCAGGGGCGGAGCCGATCTGGCACTTACTGGGCTCCTACACTGAACAGGAGAGGTTTGGGATGGGAAAGGCCCAATGCTCAGGAAGGAGTTTTTACCTGCTGAGCAGGCCCCCTGCCGTAGGGCTGCAGGATGCTGCTAAATCTGGGCTCCTCCTCCCTGCCCCCCACAAGCCAGTCTCCCCAGGCAGCTGACGTACTTGTTCATGCTGGAGGAGGAGGCGATTTTCTGCAGCTCCAGGAAGCGCACCTCGCGCTTGTGCTGGCGGGAGAACACGGGGGACTGCTCCTCGGAGCTGGTGCTCGAGATGCTGGAGGAGGAAAGCGGCACTGGGGAGAGCAAACGGGAGAGCGTGAGTTGCCTGCGATAGTGCCAGAGGGGACGGCTTGGACGCAGGAAGCCCCAGGTTTGAAATACCCACATTCCTAGGAACTACAGGTGAGCCCAGCCCTTCAGCCTTCCAAACAGGGTACAGTGGGGTTTCCAGGTCAGGCCTTAAACCCTCCTCCCCACACCTTTTTGGCAATCCAAGAATAAGGGGTCAATTTTGCCTGCTTTGGTGGATGGGACCAAACGTTCCCCCGCCCCCCACTGCTGGGCTGTATGCCTCTCACCTAGCTGCCTCCCCAGAGGTGGCTGCCTTTTAGACTTGCTGAATGTTGTGCTGGTTTGAAGAGATCGGGATGCACCAGAACGGAAGGTGCAGGATCAGGATCACCTGTTTGTCCTTTTCAGAGCAGGCCACTGACACAGCTAGGCCCTGAGCTCAGATTTCTACACTGCCCAGCATTGTAACAGACAGGAGAGCGGGTTCAGCCCCTTCTCTGAAGAGCTGGTAGTTGCTGCAGCCCTGTCAAGTGTTATACTCAGTGTAAGATGCTGGGGAAAGGCAGGAAAGCTAGACCAGCGCACAGACCGTGCGTGGCAGCCCCCGCCATCGCAGGCACCCGGCTTGGGTCACGGGCTTGCAGCAGCCCCATTTGGGGAAGGCGGCATTGCAGCTACTTCTCTCGTGAACTGCAGCAGCGAGTCAGTTTCAGCAGGTTTCATGCTGCTAGAAAGCGTTGGCCTTCCTGACTAGAAGGCAACAGCATTAACCCGGAGGAGGGTTAAAAGGGCAGAGGAAGTGCCAAAGGCTTTGGGCACGCAGGAACGGTTCCCGCTGCTTTTGTCATCCAGGCCGACCAAGACCACTGTCTAGCAACCTTCAGCCTCGGTGCTTTTCTGGAGCTATGCAGCCTGGTGCTGACGCTGTCCAATGACTACCGCCCCTACCCTGCGAGGCCGACGGCTGAGGCTTGGTGCCGGCTATTTTGTGTTCTGTGAGTGCATGCGAAGGAGCCCTTGCTTTTAACCCTCCGCACACAGCACTCACCTTTCTTCTGCAGGAAGAGCTCCAGGTTCTCACGCAGGCTCTCTTCATTGTCAAGCACAAACTTGAGGATGGTCGCCAGCTCGGCCTGAGACAGAGACACGCCCCAGTGTCAGCAGCGAGGCTGTGGGCGCAGCCCCGTCCCCAAAAGCAGCAGCTGTTGCTTAGTGACTGGGAAGACGGTTCCGTAGGATGCCATCCCCCCCATGCCCCAATCTGTCGTGCTGGGGAGTACTGGGCAGCTAACCCTGAGACCCAGACGTCAGGGCCTGGTTGAGTCAGAGGGGTCTTTCTCCGTGGACTGAAGCACAGAATCCACATCCAAGACTACCCACCCACTTGTGATCCACTGGCGGGGAAGGAGGAGAAACATTCCTTCTCTGAGTGCAGCCATCTCAACACCAAGCAAGGCAGGTCCCTACTAAACCTGCTTTCCAGATGCTCAAATTGAGGTGAAGTGTCTCACCCAAGGTCACACAGCAACTCAGTGGCAGAAAGAGGGCTAGCAACCCAAGCCTTAGCCCCTGGGCCATCCTTCTTTGATTGGATGGCTAACCCCAATGAGAAAAGGGCTCTCCCCTTTCATATTCCTCGCTTAGAAACTTCGCCCAGGGACCGGATGGTAGCTGAGGCAGGAGGAAGTCATGCAAAGCCCCCAGCTGGCGAGGGTTACCTGGATTTTGTACTCAAATTCGTTCCAGTTCCTGGGGCTTTTGCTGCTCATGGAGGCGTGGTACAGGAGCAGCATGGTCACCTGGAAACAGACACTGCAGCGTCACGGCAGGGAAACGCCTCCCAACCCACCCACGCCCTTAGCTGCGCAGTCCCAGCCGTGCTGCCGCGCTCCCCCAGGCTGCGGGGAGAGATGTGTCTGGAGACACTCACCCCTTTGCTCTGGGGCGCGAGGCAGGATCCCCGAGCACATGCGCTCGTGAACAAGCTGTGAGTTGGGAACCCCCTCACCAAGCGGATCGGGGAGGGGAAGGATGCGCCAACCAGGAGCCCCACCTGCTCCGGGACCTGCGCCTTGTGCTCAGTCCCCTGGCAGCGCATGCCCCACTAGGTCTGAGTTTACACAGGACGGCTGTCACACCGAGACTCGACCCAGAGACTCGCCATCCCCGATAGGCCTGTCATCACAAAACACTGACCCGGGGGAAAAGACCGGTACCTTGGCCAGCTCCAGCTCCTCTCCCTCCAAGAGTTTGGGTTGGGACACGGGGCTCTCCAGGGCTGACTTGTGCTTGCAGTGCTCTGCAACGACAATGCAGAGTGCTCCCGTTACTCGTCTAGTGACTCTGGCACACGCCTTGCACTGACCCGGGGTGGGGTGGGGGCTGGACGGGCCCTCGGGTCTCCTCTCGCATCTTCCGTTTCCAATGCCAGCATGGGCCAAGCTCCCCCTCCAGCCCCCGACCACGCGGAAATAGGAGGCCACAGATCTGAACCCCCAGGGAGGAGGGAACCCCCTGCCTCTGCCCCACAAGCAGCATGAACCCTGACAGCTGACTGATTCATCCATACGCACCCCCGGCCACCCCTACCAAAAATCCCCCTGCTTCACCTTTCAGGGTGCTTCCTGTAACGCGCGCCTCCAGTTCCCCCCCCCATGCCACGCATAGGGCCCCTCTGCTCCCTACTGCCAGCTCCCCAGCAGCTCTGAGCTCAGCCCGCGCATCCCCAGGGAGATGCTGCGCGGGAGCCAGCCGCCGCAGGCTTTCTAGCTGGGTTTGGCTGAGGCACACGCAGGCGACCGACACGTCCAGAGGCCCCAGGCGAGCTGGCACTAG
This sequence comes from Pelodiscus sinensis, assembly GCF_052426305.1. NCBI lineage: Eukaryota > Metazoa > Chordata > Testudines > Trionychidae > Pelodiscus > Pelodiscus sinensis. The sequence continues at coordinate 348,266,779 of NC_143052.1, read as the reverse complement.
AACGCCAGACAAACCCCAGACATTAGCAGCTCGTGTCTGGCACTGCCCATTGGCGCGTACCATCACCCTTGCCTCTGGGAGTCTACCCAGCCTGGGGCGAGCACGTTCTGACATCAGGGCCACGTCAGGGTATGGAAATTGCATGGAAGGCCACAAATACTCGTAACATTGGGTTTGGGGAGCAGGCTCCAGCTGGGGTGGGGCTTGGATGAGGCATTTGGGGTGCAGGAGGGGGCTCCGGCAGGGTGCTGAAGTACAGGAGAGGGGAGATGAGGGCTCTGGCTGAAGTGCAGGCTCTGGGGTGGGGCTTGTGAGTTTGAGGTGCAGGAGGGGACACTGGGCGGAGACTGAAGGGTTCGGCAGGTGGGAGGTGGACTGGAGCTGGGATGGGGGTTGGGCCACAGGAGGTCAGGAATGCGGGCTCCAGGCTGCACTTACCTCAAGTCGCTCCGGGAAGCAGCAGCCGTCCTCCCTCCCCCGCCCTGCCCCAGGTCCTATGCAGAGGCGCTCACAGGCGGCCCTGCACGCTACCCCATCCGCAGGGACTGCACCCGCAGCCAATGGGAGCGGCTAAGCCAGCGCTTGGGGCAAGGCAGCGTGTGGAGCCCCCTGTTTGCGCCTACGCACAGGGGTAAACAACACGCAGCGCCGTTGTGTGGAGCAGGGCAAGCCCCAGACCCCGGGGCTCGACTGAACAACTGCCGGGCTGAATGCGGCCTGGAGTTCGCCCACCCCTGCTCTAGGGCGTGTGCCTTGCCGGTGCCTAACAAGCACTGCCGCTCGCTGCCATGGATCCAGGGTCGCACTGCTTACCACCCAGGGGCTAGGCGGCAGCGAGGACCCTGAGCCTGACCTCGTCTGCCTGGCTTTCGGCCACGCCCAGGGGGCAGAACGCGCGGGGAAGGCGGCGAGCATGGACACAGCTGCTCCCCAAGCACCGGGCTGAGGAGACTCACTCTGTAGGAAGCTGCAGATGAACTCAATCCTCTCCGGCAGGGGCTGCTGCAGGGCGGACTGCCCCTCCTCCGAGCCATGGCTGAAAGAGGGCGCAGGGGTTACTTTCACACTCCGGCCTCGCGGCAGGCCAATGCGGTTTAAAACAGACCGGCCGGTTGCTAGGCAAGGGGCCTCACGCCCAGTGTACTTCCTGGGCCTGCGCGTGGAACCGGCGCAGCCAAGATCGGAGAGTCCCCGCGAGGACTGGGGGAGCGCACCCCCATCACGCACGTTACGGACCCTGACGAAAGAACAGCCGCAGCCCTTACCACCTACAGCCTCCGTGACGTGACGCTTTGCGCTCGCCCCCTCAGATCCCAGCTGCCAAACAGAGCCGGCCCCGCCCCTCCCTGTTCGCATGCAGCTTGCCATGACCATGGCTTTGTTTATCTCCTTACGGGGGAACCGGCCAGAGAGCCCAGCTCTGGGAATTCAGAGTTACTGTTGCTCACTGGCCAGCAGAGGGAGCGCTCAAGGAGACATTTCCCTTCAAATTCAGGAGGCAATGGATTTAAAGCAGGGGTGGGGAACCTAAGGCCGGATGCGGCCCCTGGCTCGCCCCTGAGGCTCAGGGCTCCACCTCCTCCCAGGACTGGGGCACTCTTGCTGGCCACCATCACCCCCATCCCCATAACCCTCACCTGCAGGGCTGGAGCACAGAAAATCTACTAGCCTGGGCCCCCCTGGGTTCTGGTGTGTGAGGGGAACGGCAGGGAGAGTGTCTTTCTCCTCCGTCAGGGGCCACCTCAGTGTGGATTCTGGGATGTGGGGTTTTTTGCACTTCTCACTTGTGTGTGGCCTCTGACTGATTTTTCCGTGACTCAGTGGTCCCCACCCCTGATTTAAAGAGTGCAGCCCACCCTTTTAGCTCTTTCTAACCTGGGGGGGAAGCAGCTTGTGGATCAGAACTACTCTGACGCAGCCACAGAATAGGTTCTGGTTTGGAAAGTGCCTCTTGCTACCTGCTGAAATGCCCCCACTACTGGTACCCGGCTCTGCTAGAACCTAATGGCTCTGAGTTTTTCGCAGGGGCCTGACCATTCCGGTGCTTTAATGGAGATGCTGTCAAGAGCCCAACCATGAACAGAATCTGGGCCAAATTTTGACAGAGATGAGCCCCTGCGGGCACCAGTAAGAGGAACTCTGACCACAAGCCTGAGTCTGGTCCTAGACAGCAGCGTTTAAAGTTACACCCCATTTGTAAGAAGGGGAGTTCACGACCCACGTCCAGATGCCACGATTCCCCTCCATAAGCCGATGGCTTTAGCTCAAGCTCTAGCAGCACACGAGCCTGCAATCCCTGTGAGTGCTGTGCTTCTCTGACATCCCTCGCCCTTGCAGGGAAATCCAGGGTCCTTGAACTCCGGGGCTTGGCCTGATAGTGACGAAGAAAGCTGGATGCTGAGTTTGCCTTTGGAATTTTGTAAGGGGCAAGCGGAGCCTCAGCACGTTGGGATTTCAGCAGGTCCCACAACACCAGGCCCAGTCAGGACAGACAGCCCATGCTCCTAGCCCTGCCAATTTGTCCATCTGAGGTAGAGAGCAGATGGAGGAGATTAACCAAGGCTGACTAAATATATCCCCTGCAGGCAGCTCCTTCCTCCACACCCCCCACAAAATTAGCCCCCGGCTCGGCAGCAGGCTCTCGTTACAGGGGATGAGGGAGAATGATCGGTGGCAGACTGCCCCAAAGAGTCCTGAAGGAAGGGTTCGAAATGCACTGCCGGAACGTGAACGAGTCTCACGACCCCTCTCCTACCAGGGACTCCTTTCCAGTTCAATGACAACACGGACCTAAATCCTGCCACGCGCTCGGTTCTATTTCAGCTTCCAACATGTCTGACGTGATCGCTCCAACGTGCAGCCAGTGAACACTGCTCCTGAAAGAGCTACTCCTCCCAACCCATTCCCCAGAGCAACACCACAGCCCCCCTCGCTTTGGGGCTGGGGGTACTTGATCAGTCCTGCACAGAGCAGGCCGGGCATTCCCTGGGCAGCAAAGAATACACTGTGGGGAGGAGCGTGGCAGACTCTGCCTCACCATTGTCAGGGCTTCCCCAGGAGATGCTGCATGCCACGTCACGGTGACAAGGGAATACTTGGCCTGGGAATGGTGACACGTGGAACAAGGACTATCTATGGGAAGTAGGCACCTATTTATTGCACAGACTTGTCCTGTGCCATTCCATCATTGCCCGAGCCAATTTCAGCAAGCAGCAGTTTAGCAGCTTTGGCACCTGTAAGCAGCGCCCTGCGCAGATATAAAATTCATATCCACAAATACGAGCCACAGATATTCACCTCTACACCCACAGAAGCAGATACAGTATCTGATAATCCGGAACCTATGGAACCTAGGTGGTGTTGGATTATCAGATATGCCGGAGTATCAGGAAGTGTACACACACACACACACACACACACACTATATATGATATACTATGTATAAAGTGTTCTTAACCCTTTTTATTGTACATACTGTAGGCAGTATACTGTTTTAGTTTTTTTTAAGCCTTTTTTTACCCTTTTTGCTCAGTTCAGCTGCTGCCGCTGTTACCTTGTGACTCATTTTTTTGCCGAAGCTCACTCACTAGGCTCTTGCCATTTTGATGCTGGACTATCAGGAGTGCCGGACTATTGGATGCTGAACTATTGGAGTTTTACTGTATAAAGCAGATATCCACGGATTTGCAGGGCTCTGCTGGCAAGGTGTCAGGCATTCCTCCAAAACAATGTAATATTGAGCTGTTTAGAAGGCGCTCCTGACCTAACAGTACCCATCACCCACAAAAAAACCCCAAGTAACCCTGTAGCACCTTAGAGCTTTTGTGGAGAAAAAAAAAGGGGGTGGTGAATCTCCTAATATATAACAGAAAAAGGAGGAGGAGGAGGAAGGGGGGAAGAAAGTACCTGCCAATTGTAGTGCTGGTGCTAATGAGGCTAACTGAGTGGCTGGAAGTGTCCCATACTTAGCTTTTGATGTCATTTGGGTGTTAAATATAATGGCACCTCCAGTTTGTCTTTGTTCAAGCCCTGAGGGATAGTGTCAAATTTGCATACGAAGGCCAGTTCCTCAGTTTCTTTCTATTGTTAGTTTTGTAAATTCCTTTGTAGAAGAATGGCTACTTTTAGATCCATTAACGAGCTAGGTTACAGACCTTCAACTGTCTGGCAAGGAATCACTTAACACCTGTTGTTAGAAAATCTGTACTACTTCGTTGTTTTGCCTTTATGGTCCCCACTTCACTGTTATCTGTATAGTTTCTCTCTCGTTCTTTGATTAGTTATGCAACAATTTTGCAAGCTTTAAATCACACCAAGGCAGTGGGAGTATGACTGGCTAAAGAATTGTTTCACAATACATTAGGACTGGCCAAAGAATTATTTTGTAGCACACGAGTTTAAAACGATTGGTTAAGGGATAGCTAAGGAGGATCACATTTCGCTAGATACACTTGGGACCAAAAGGAAGTTTTCTGGAACCTAACTCCGAAACAGATCAGAGCCACCAGGCCTCAAAACCCTGTCAATCACATCGTGCAGAAGCTGGAGGACCCTGGATGACCAGACCCTGACTGGTCACCAGGAAACACTCAGCTGCCTTACTGGGAGCGGTGAGCATTGTACATTTAGCGTGTGCATTCAGTTTCGGTGACTCAATAAACAGGAGTTAAGAATATTATTGTGTTTGGCTGTTTCACTGGTAAAAGGCCCCCCAAGCCTGCAGAAGATTACACCCTGAGCCCTAGGAACTGGGAAAGGGTGGGAGTGCCTACATTAACTGGGTTCTGCCTTGGAAGGGTACAGGTGGAGTGCCCTAGTATGTGAGTAACACACACCCCCATTCGCTTTTCAGACCAACAGCTCCAGGAGGGTGAGCTGGCCTCTACTGTGGAGGGGTTACCTAAGTTCCAATGGCAAAACCAAATTCTGTGCCTGCTTACGCCTGTGCAGCCCCAACGAAGGGCTAAGCACAACGTCTGGGGAGGAAAGAACCCTGCTTGATTCAAGGGGGAAAAGACAAGGTGTCGGGGGAGATGCTCTTTTATTGGCCCAAGAGACCAGCTTCCCAGCTACTACCAAGCTCTTCTGCAGGTTTGGGAAAAGCACTCCGAGTGTTACAGCTCAGTGCAGACTGTTCGGCATAGGGAGTTCACTGGCTGCAGGACGAGAGCATTCCAGGTGAAGTGGGCAGTTTACTCCTCTGCAGTCCTAAGGCAAAGGGGGATATGGAGTGTTGTAATGAGCCGAACATCCAGTGCCTTGATTGAGACTGTGATGTTTAGTGCCTAGTAACGTCAGGAATGCAAGCTGCCGGGCTCGTGGGTTGAGAGTGTTGTGTGGGTTCCCCTGGGAGGGCAGAGAAGTCAGATGTGGAGGGATGAGTTTGTGAAACGCGTACCTCCTCCCCCTCATCATTTACACGAGCTGCGTCTCAGGGCAGACCTGCATCCTCACAGGGGCCGCTAGCATTGGGAAAGCCTCTATCTGGGACGGGACTGGATGTGTAATCATCTAAGGAGCCAACGTGCACGATGTCTCGGGCTCTCCCACCATAGGGAGAATGCCTGAATGCCAGGAACTGCAACCAGGAAAATCCCAGCGGAACGGCTGGTGCCCATCTGCTTTGTGAGCCCCTCTCCCCTCAGACCTGGAGGAGACACTGCCCAATGCTCCCTAACGGATAAGCAGGCTCAGGACCCGCCGCCCTTTACTACGGAGGACGGGCTTGGCACACAGTGATGGGCGGCAGCATAAAACCCTCTAATACGTGCTTAGAGACCAGCAAGGGAAGCGCCACCGTTGTTCCAACTCACACTTTGTCGATGATCTTGAGGAAGACACTGCAGTCCTGGAGCTGCGACAGAGCACTCAGGGGACTGTCGACCTTCAGACTGTTCACCTGAGGACGGGACGGGACAGTCACAACCTAGGAACTCACCAGCAAGTACTGACTGGGGGGCCTTGGCAGCTCACATGCTGGGGCAGGAACCAGTCCCACTCAAGCCCCGAATCGACCCCCAGCCACCACTGTGGACTGTTTGCCCCATCTGGCGAGAGTGCCACACGGCCAAAGGCAAGGCAGTAGCAGGGGCCTCACTCAGAGCACACTTCCGCAGAGATGCTCAGAGGCAGCCAAGTTCTCTGAGGCAGAATGTCCCTGTCTTACACCGAGACTGGCCTGACAGACTAGTGTGCCCTTCACGGTAAGACCAGGGGCATCTGGTAGCCAGGGTGGGGGGAGGCACTGCTCTCCCAAACCGCCAGCCTGGCCCTGCCCACACTCCGGCCCCAAACTGCCAGCCTGGCCCTGCCCACACTCCGGCCCCAAAATGGCTGCTGCAGGTTGAGTATTGCTGCCCCCAGGGGCGGCCCGTCCATAGAGGCGAACTAGGCGGTCGCATAGGGCGCCAAGTTAAATGGGGGGCCAAATTCAAGCGCAATATCTTTGAGGGGTTTGGAGATGGGGAAGCTGATTGCATGGCTCGCCTAGGGCGCCAGTTGCTGGCAGCTAGTCTAGGGCGGCCACTGCTGCCCCCAGCACCAGCCCCCCCCGGTGCTCCGGGGGCCGCACGCCCTCCTCCCTCCCTCCCCGGTGCTCCGGGGGCCGCACGCCCTCCTCCCTCCCTCCCCGGTGCTCCGGGGGCCGCACGCCCTCCTCCCTCCCCGGTGCTCCGGGGGCCGCACGCCCTCCTCCCTCCCCGGTGCTCCGGGGGCCGCACGCCCTCCTCCCTCCCCGGTGCTCCGGGGGCCGGAGAGGCTGGGGCTGCCCACCCACTCTCTTCCCCGTAGTGGTAGGGGGCACGTGGGCAGGGCACTGCCCTGCTTCTCCATGGGGGGGGGGAAGGGCACGGGGAGGCAATTTGGCACCTGTGGGGGGCATGGCACCAGCAGAAAGGGTGGAGCTGGAGGTCTGCCTCCCCCAGCCCTGTTTTCACTGACTGCCCAGGAATAAGACACTCCAGAGCAAGTCCCTCATTGGGCTCCCACTGGGCGTTAGCCATTAGACTCGCGGCCCCTGCTCTGGTTTCAGGGCAAGTTTCCGAGGTGGGACTGCCCAGGCACCGCGTTTCCAGTTACTCCTCTACAGGAGCTGTGAGCAAACCTCCCCCACCCGCCAGTGCGCTCTGGGCTGCAGAGGGGGCTCTCCGCCCTCCCAACGCCCCCACGGAGAAGCGCATGCTCCCAGATGCAGGAGCAATTAAGAAGCCCTTGCACCAGGGGCGGGGAGCCTCAGGCCTAAGGGCCAGATGTGGCCGCAGCTTGCCTGATCCGGCCCCTGAGGCTCAGGGATTTCCCGTACATTGGGGAGCCTGCCCTGGCGCTCCAGCCCCCCACTCATAGGGCTGGAGCACACAAATCTACTCGCCTGGTCACGCCCAGGCTTGGAGTGCGAGGGGAAAGTGGGGAGTGTCTTTCTCCTCCTCAGTCAGGGGCTTCTCACTTGAGTGTGGCCCCCGACTGATTTTTCTGTGGCTCAAGGGCCCCCGACCCAAAAGAGGTTCTCCACCCCTGCCTTGCACCACCCGGATCAGAGCCTTCCCACGCAGGGCCCAGGGCGGGCAGCAGCAGCAGGCGAGGACACCTTACCCAGGCCAGGAGAGCATTGGCCCTCGTAGCGTGAAGAGACATCTTTGTGAGGCTGCCAGGTTACCGCCAAACCTGAAAGAGCCAAGGAGAAGCAAAGTTAGAGGTGGACTGGAGCAGGCAGACTGAGGCACAACCAGCCCCGGGCGTTGGTACGGCCAGGGAGGAAGTAACGGAAGGCTGTTCTGCATCTCTCCCCTCCTAGGAGCTCAGCGCATTTTACCACAGTGAGGAGATGGCATCCCCCCCTCGGCAGCCGGAGAGCAATGGCAGAGAGGGGTCAAGGGACTCGGCTGTGGCAGGACCAAATACATCCCAGGCCTCCTGGCGTCCAGCCCCCTGCTGCTGGGTGTGGCTATTTTAGCACCTTTCATCCGGAAAGGTCTCAAGATTGTTACTAACTAGTCCAGGGGGAATCACGTCATCCTGCAGCCACCTCCGGGGCAGAACAGACGTGTTTCTGCCACACAGCAACGTTACAACTGTTTAGGGGGTGGGGATGTAAAATCCCATTGAACTGGCTAGCTGCTGGGCTGGAGCAGCGGCTCCCCTACCACAGGCAGGGGCTGTGCCGGCTGGGCTGGAGCGGCCCCTGCTTGCAGGGCACCTGGGCCCACCGCAGACAGAAGCTGCTCCAGCCCGTTCGTGGTGCCCCCCTCTCCCCTGGGGTGGAGCAGCTCCCTGGCCACAGCAGGTGGGAAGCTGCGCCAGGCCCCACCACTTACAGGTGAGGCTTAACCGGTTAGCTGGCTAACCAGTCTCACCCTTACCAGGAGGAGCAGCAAGGAGCGGCGGGATGCCCAGTGAAGGACCCGAGTTCCGTGCTGAAACACAGCTCAGACACCACTTACAAACGCCTTGGATCTGTGTGTCAGAGAGGTCAGGGCCTGGAGCTGCCGTTTCAGCTGAAAGCCATTCACAGTCCTGCAGCAGGGGGGCGCTCAGCAGCCCTCCATCGGGGCTCGGCGTACGGCCCCCGAGACATTTTGCTTACTGTTGCCCACACACAGGGCTGCCGGATTCTGCTGATTTCCGCCCGCATGGTTTTTCCTCCTGTGCTGTTACTGAAGTGACAGGCAGGTACAGCCAGGGCACATGAAGTGAGATGCAGGCTGACTGCAGACAGCACTGACTGTGAGAGCCGCGCACCCCCTCTGCCTCCAATCAAAGCGCTGCTACGGGTCAGCCGGGCCCCCGCAATTCTAGGTGCACAGGAAGAGTTAGCAAAACTCCCCTATCCTGGGAGACAATGCGGGGCCCACTGCACAGAAGGGGGACCACTCGTGCAGCTCACTCGCTAGCTGGGGTGCCCAACGCTGCTCTACAGCATGTTGGATGCATCTGACGAAGTGGGTCTTTGCCCACGAAAGCTTATGCTCCAACACTTCGGTTTAGTCTATAAGGTGCCACAGGACTTCTTGCCGCTTTTGCAGATTCAGACTAACACGGCTCCCCCTCTGATACTTGACAGCATGTTTGGTGTCACCTCCCCAAGCTGTTCTCTCGGTGGTGCAACAAGGCAACCAGTGTCCGAGTCTCCAGTGCTGGGCGCTGGAGAAGGACAGTAGTAGACAGTCCCTTCTCCAAAGAGCTTCGGCCTAGATAAGACAGACACAGCACCGGGGAAACAGAATCGGAAGGAGAGCTGGTTCTAAGAAACCACTGCCAGGCTGTCTCCTGAATCCCAGCTTTGCTCCCAGAAGCAGAGCACATGAACCTTCGCTGGCGTTGGAAGTTATGCAGAGACCGGGGGTTCTGGGTTCAGGGTGTCTGCCTGGTGTTGGTGTGGGGAGCAGGGGGTGAATGCCACAGGGACAGGGAGACCAGAGAGATTCACTCTGAGCTCGATCCGCCAGATCCAGCCCCGGGGTGAGCACGCATTGGAGTTGCGCAACCGCTGGGTTGAACTCTCCACAATCATTTACAGAATCAGGGTCCCACCGAGCCCCCCAGTTAAGATTTAGCAGCCGTGTGCAGGATCTCCTCCTGCCCACAGCATTGTGTGCCACCTCCTCTGGCTCTTCGAAGGCTTGGGGCAGTGCCAGGGTTTCCAACAAGGAACTCATCTACTCGGAGCTGTGGTTCTCCTACTCCGATACAAGCACTGGCGTAGGGGTAGGAGCTGTCGAATTATAGCACCTCCCAAAGGACCACAGGCAGGCTCCCCGCAGACACGGCCTGCTGGACAGCCCGAAACCTGTGGAGAAGCGCCGTTAGCATGTCTTGGACAAGTGCATTGCCGTACCCGAGGCGTTTGCTGTCCCCACTCAGAACACTGCCTTGCCATTGCAACTCAGGGTCCTGTAAGCTCATTACGGCAGACCAAGTATTTGAGGGGTTAGCCCTGTTCCCCAGCACCCCCCTCTCCTAGCCACTATGCTGCCTTCTCTTTCAACTCCTCAGCTGTGGCTCACCCTGGCCCACTGCCACGCTGAGGAGCAGGTCCACCGACAGACGTGGGTAGAGAACTCAACAGAATATGGGGGTCAAAGGCTCCCACTTTCTAACCCAGCTCTTCCTGTGGTCATGAAAATAACCCCAAGCCTTCACTTCTCTATGGGGCAGCGAGCGAGAGCCGGCCGGCTCCGCAGCGGGTGGTGAGGGTAGCCGATGGCTGTGAAGCGCTACCCAGTGCAGGATGTCCCGATTCAGACCCCACCGGCAGCTACCGCGAGACTGCGCTTTAAATCACCTTTCAGCCAAGGGGTTTGGTTCTCAATCTTTCTGGCTCCTCCCCACCCACCCTGACAGTTTAAACCCCAGGCTCCTGCGGGAGAGGGGTGGGGAGTCAGGTCTCCATCAGAACTGTGCCTTGAGTCAGTGGCACAAGGGCTAAACGCCCTGTTCTGTAGCAGACTGCGAGTCTTCTTCACAGGTAGCGGCAGCTGCTGTCTCTCCGCACCTCGAAGGGAGCCTCTAAGTCCCACACCCATCGCTGAGACAGGGCTCTCTGGGGAAGGGGGGGCTTCGAACAGCATCCAGCATAGATGCTGCCAACAGCAGCCCCATCTCTTGCCCCCTAAATTGCTGGTTCTTCCTCCCCCCCATCCTGCTAGCTCACAGCAGGCTCTCAGCATAGGAGCTGGCAACCTAGCAGCAGCAGCAGCCGATTCTGCCTGGGTGAGGACCCTCCTGTCACAGCTAAGCACCACCTCCGCTCTCTCTGGAACAGAGCATGATCCCAGGAACACCCAGAGGAGATCGAACAATTAACTGCTAAGCTGAAACAAAGCAAAGGGCGGCTCCACTCTGGGGCTTTTGAATGTTAGCCCAGGGGAGGTGGGAGCAATTCCACACGGTCCGGGGTTGGCAGGCACAAGGCACGGCGGGATGAGAAACAGCCACCGAAGGGGCGAAACACAGCAGTTGTGTAACACCACAGGGCAACACGCCGCACAATCCAGAGGTCAGGAAACGCAGCAGAACACTGCAGCCAATTGGAACGGCGGAGGGAATTTAGGTCAGCAGAACGTAATTAACCGAGCCTGACGTTAACCAGGACGCTCTTGCAGAAAGTCATGGGACCCACAGTGATGGCGTGTTGTCAGGTTCTCACTTTCAAACCTCCTCTGAAGAGAGATAGTTGCCCTCCCCACCCTCGACTCTGGAACTACCAAGGAAGGAATAGCCATTGCCCAGCTGTGGTGAGGATAATTACAGTCTTCAACACACAAAGCTAAATCTAGCCCTGGTGAAACTCCATGGGCTCCCAGCTGTGTTCCCTGTAAGCTGAGCATTTGGGCAGTCACTCAGGAGAGAGTCAGGTCCTGCCCAGCTGATTAGCAGAGCTCTGACTAATAGTTTTATTTTTGTTTCTACTAGTGGTGCACATTCACACATGCCTGCGCACACAACAAAATGCATTCCACACAGGGATGGAAAAAATTAGAGGAAATTGACTGCAAGGCCTTGTCTACACCGGCATTCTCACTCTTGTTGGGGTGGAGTTGGACGGAAGGGAAGTGTGAGATGTACTCAAAGCTAGCACAAACCTGCCGGGGATAAGCCCTGCCAATGGTCCTTCCTAAACCAGGAGAGCGAGGTTAATGAATTACTTTGAAACCAGCACCGTTGGCCCAGCCTCTGAACTCTAGCTTTAGCAAGTGCTGGCCTGTGGCCCAGGCGCCTCCTCTTTCCTCTGAAATCCCAGGAAAGCCACACCCAGGAGACATGACCATGGAAATGAACCTGGCGGAGCCTGCCAGAGGCTCTGCTGTGGCATGAGCTGGAAGCGAAGATGGGCCCAGCTCCTGCCTTCCCTTAGCCACGTCAAAGGCAGCGCCTTCTAACAAGCTCTCTGCCTTCCCTGGCTTGCTTTGGAAGAGAAAACACCCCTCCGAAAATGCGCCAGATCCCCCCTTTTGGTGGGAGGACTGGAAAGAAGCAGCTCACAGAATTGGTGGCTGCGTTCTACAAGGCTGGGGCACAGGCCTTCTCACATTTCAAACAGCCAGATAAGAAACTCCTCCCCTTGGTCCGCTCTATGGCCTCCAGTTAACTCTTTCTGGGGAAGCACAGCAGCACCAGTGCTGGCCCGGGAGAGCTCCCCTACACGCACAAGCATTGCTGTGCTGTACCCCTACCCTGGCCTACACTATGAAGTGAGCACTGAGCGCTGATCATTGGAGCAGCTAGAGCTGCCAGCTCCTTTTCCCTCTGGCAGCAGGAGCGAACACACTGCTAGGCCATGTGCTCTCTCATTTTTCCCATGTGTGTGCGGAATAAGTTTTGGCAGGTGCACCACTACGGAGGTGATGTGCGTGTGCAGGGCCGCAGTGCTGGCTCTGGGGTGGGGCTAGAGTGAGGGGTTCACGGTGCGAGGCGGGGATCAGGTGAGGACTCTGGGGTGGTGCTGGGAATGAGGGGGTGGGTGGTGCAGGCTCCCCTGGGAATTAAGGTGCCTCTCTCCCTGTCAGGGCAGCTCTGAGGCTGGAGAGGTGCCTGCATAGCCCCTGACAGGCTGCCGCATGGCCATGCAGCTTAGTGGGAACTTAGCTGCTAGAGGGGATGAAACCGAACTCCCAGACTTTGGACTGCAAGTAGCGGCAGAGCTCTCGCAAAGGGAAGCTACAGGAAGTCCCAGCACCACAGCTTATCACTAGCAAGTTGGAGCAGACCGCCTCTTTACGGTGCCAGAGTTGCCAGGGCAGCTCACTAGCAGCGCAGCAACCTTTGCTTCCTGTGGGGCTGCCACACAGTTACACACAGCAGTCAAGAAGAGAACGAGCATGCATAATAGCAGGCCCTACAGAACGGAGCCGAAGGAGGCCGGATGGGTTTGGGGAGTGGGTAAAAGTGGTTATATCCAGAGCTCAAAGGAAGATCAGATGAAGTTCAAACACTTACTAGCCAGAAGACTAAACTTGCCAGCCAAAAGGAGGTAAAGGAGAAGAGGGCAGAGGGGGCACCCACCAGTGAGGACCACGCTCGCTGTCCTAATGAGAAGGCCAGCCTGCTGCCAGAAAAGGGCAGGGCGCAGTTGCAAATGCCATCCCTGCCAGCTTAGAGACTCTCTAAGCCAGTGTTTCTCAACCTCTCTCAATAAAGTACCATCTTTCAAAAAAAAGGTACCCTCAGTACCTACAGTTTTCAGACAACAATTTTTTTTCTACCATTGCAACACATTTGTTTAAACAACTTAATTGCAGCTGGGCGGACGATGAAATTTTTGGGTGTAAAAAGTACAAAAACAACAACACAATGTAAAACTTAACACAAAAATTGAGTTTTCTCCAAATTTCAGTTGTGTTGACGCCCCCCCCCCCCCCGACCTAGGGGTACTCGTACCACTGGTTGAGAAACACTGCTCTAAGCAGCCTCTGGCTAGTAGATGCCTGAACAGGAAGGTCCACAGGCCCCTTCTTGATGTTGGAAAAGCAGGGCTGGGTCTCTGTTCCACACCCCACAACCCTCTAGCTTCCTTCTGGGGTACAAGCCAGGTCTTCTGCTAACTCTCTCCCTCAGACTTGTTTTGTTACCCTCCCTCCCCAGGATAACAGCTCTCACGTCTCCTCGCTCTCCCAAGCAGGAGCATGAAGTGACAGGATCCTTGACCATGGCAATGTCGCCCACGAGGTCCAACAGACCAGCAGTGACACTGACCGGTCTTGTTCATTTACATTCAGAGCCAGGGGCGGCAGCAGTGAAAGGGAGCGATCTATCACAGACAGCCCTGCCTCAGTTCACACTCCGTTTCCATAAGGATTCAGGATTTGCACTTAAAAAGGTAAAAGCTTATTGCAGGTGCAGAGGGAAGATTCCTCCTTGCTGCAGGTTGAGTGGCTGCGGAGAGTTTTCAAGGACTACCTCTACCAGGCCATTTCTCCCTGCTGTCTGGTGGAGAGCAGACAACGTCAGCGCAAGCCACGGCTTTGCTGGAGATGCACACCCTGTCACCACCTGCACCCCAGCACACAAAGGCTTAGTAACCAGATACAGAACAGACAGCCCCCTCACAAATTCAAACCCAGCTCAGGTTGGCAGGGCCAGACACGTTTACCTTCCGATGGCCCTTGACGGATGGATTACAGGAAGGGAGATGCTTTGGGATTCTCTGAGCTCAAGCGGCAGAGACTTCAAGAGCTGAAGGTCCGGGTCTCTGCTCTCAACTTCACAGGGGTCACGATTTACCTAGATATTATGCCAGACTATGGTGAGGAGCATCCTAATGCCTGTGAGTTCAAGAATCTCGGTCCAACTCCTAGCAGGCAGGATCTCACACTGCATACAATTGGCAGTCCTCGCTGGCAATTTCAGCAGATTGACAGAGGATCGAATACCCCAGGCCTCATTCCTAAAGGTAGCATCTACAAATCAGGCCTGAGGTGCAGTGGGAGCAGGGCAGAGTCTCCAGCAGCTTCCACCAGCAAGAAATTTGGGGTTTTAAAAAACCTCCAGGCCACTATTTCTAATGTGCTAAGTTGGGTCCGTCACTAACTTGCCCTGTTTCCTTCCTGCCGCTCCTGCTGACTCCATGGAACGCTCAGCCGCTGGGCATGTCTGGCCCACAAGAGTGACAATTTTAGATGAAGTGACTGATCTCTGCAGTATCTCAGAGGTTCTAGCTCCATTCTCCAGATGGGAAGAGCGAGGCACAGAGTGAAACATCATGGTACTTAATCCTTCCTCCTGTCCACTTGCTCGTCTCAGCTTGCCTTTTACCTTAACTCTTTAAGGCAGGGACTTGTCTGTGGCGTAGGACACCTTGCGCAATGGGACCAGAACCCGGGTGAGCCATGCAACACAGCTAATAAAACAGTACGGTAAGTGACTTGCCCAAGAACAAAGGAAGTCTGTAGATAGGGTTTTAATGCTCAGCCTTGCGCCCAGAGTTGTGTGTCACAGCTAACCTGTGGCACTGCTGATCCCCGACAAGGATCTGTGCCTGGCAGGGTGGCTCACTCGGTTCAGAGAGTAGGGACCACACATCACCTTGGAGGAGGGGACACGCCGGCCATGATTTTCCATGCTTTACAAAGACAAGCTCACTGTTCTCTTCCTCTAGGCTCCCTCACTTCAGAGACGGGGGAGAAAGGTCAGCAGCTCACAGCATCAAAGGGAAGAAACATTTAATTTCCGCTGCAAGGCCCCGCTCGCAGTGGGGTGGGATCTGGGTTAGCCAGGCCCGAACACAAGCTGACAAATGCAACCTACCGAAATCCTTAGTCTGGCTGCTAGTGCTTTACAACTACAGCTATCGCCCTGACATCCAAAGCCCCACCCTATCGACGAGGAAGCATCTTCACCTGAACTGACAGAAGGGGAGTAAAACAACAACCTTGACAGAATACGCTGCATGCAAGGTCCAACACACGGCCGCTCAGGGGCGCCCCGGTAGCAGTGCACAGAGACAGGAGTGTTTGTTTTTAACGTAAGAGATTGTGCTCTGCTGCTTGCCCTGAGCGGTTAACCCAGCCAAAACACCATGTTAGGCAAGGCTGTTCCTTTGCACTTAGCAATTCTGCTAACAAACCTCCCGCCCAGAGGAGGAGACGATCCACTCCCACCCCTCTTGTCTCCACGCTTGTTTATATTCTCCTCTCCCCCGCCTCCCCACGATTCTCTATTCCTCAGAGCTCTGGCCTGGATCCAGAGGGAAAGAGGAAGGGGGGGAGAGGGGGGCGTGATCCTTTTGCAGAAAGCACGCAGCAATTTGCCTGCATTTGAGCGCTTGCCACTTGGGTCATTAACCAACCGCACCGTGTCTCGCATACATTTCTCCCACTCCCACCACCCCCCAATTCAGGATTGCCTCTATTCCCAGCCCCCCACTGGCCTGATGAAGGGGGCTACCCCCCACAACCAAGCGCAGTCCGCACAAAGACACTTATTGAGAAAAACCCACCCTCTCCCCGGGAAGCCAAAACTCCCGGATGTTGGCAAATCAAACTTAGCCTGTCGCTTCAGAGTTTAGCTACTTATTCGCACCTTTCAGGGCAGGCAAGAGATCTTGATCCTGCTGGTTTTACAGAATCCCAATAAGCCAGCCCGACTTTGGAGCTAGGAGATGGAGATTTTTTTAAAAAAAACACCCCCATCCACACCGCCTCCCCCCCATCCATGTTTAAGCAAACAAGGAAGATAGATAAAGTCTTCGTTCAGGCCTTACCAGACTTCTAAAGCCACAATCTGTGTAAGGTTTTTAATCCGCCATTAGCGTTTAAAACCTTGGAAGAGACCAAGAAAGGGAGAGTAAGCACACACAAAAGAAAAGTTGTTGGTTTTCTTCTCAGACTGGCAGGAGATGGTTCCCCCGCTTCCTGGCCCCGAGCCAGAGAGACGTCACAGCAAGGAGTCTGCTTTCTTTAAAGGCACACAGCACAAAAAGACATGAGCAGAGCAGCTTCGGTAGGTGGCATGAGGCCACCAGATTCAGAAATGAACAGTCGTGCTAAATGGACACCTTTGTGGGAAACTGACCAACCCCTTTTAAAGCCTTTTTGCAGATGCAGACACCCAATGCAACCATTTCATACCTTGGCGTTCCCCTGGAGAAGAAATGCTAAGACTTGGCACACAGGCAGTGCCACC
The DNA here is from genome assembly GCF_052426305.1 of Pelodiscus sinensis. Classification (NCBI taxonomy): domain Eukaryota; kingdom Metazoa; phylum Chordata; order Testudines; family Trionychidae; genus Pelodiscus; species Pelodiscus sinensis. The sequence goes on along the minus strand of NC_143052.1, from coordinate 348,250,165 downwards.
CAGACGTTAAAGGGAAATCTTTTGGCTGTCTTGTTCATTTCATAGCTTCATGTGAAACTTGACAAATTCCAACAAAGGCAGGCGTTCGTCACTCTCACCGTTACGAATGTATCAATGGAACAACTTACCAAGGGCCGTGCTCTAGGAATTAAATTATTTGGGGGACTTAGCTGTGCTATTAGCCCTGTGTTATGCTGGAGGGCAGATGAGACGATCAGATCGTCCCTCCTGATCCTCAAATCCAGGGACATTAATTTTCAAGGTAGCCATTTAAAAGCAGTTCCTCTCCTTTAGCGCCAAACATTCTCAGAATCCGAGGGAGACTACAAAGGAGGCATTATGAAAAACAGGCAGACGGCTGACGGAGACAGTTACTCTGTGCCACTGACACAACTACCATCAAACAAGGGGGGCTGGGGATCCAACCAGCAATTTAAATCATTTTCCATTTGTGTTTGAGACTCTAGATACTGTGCAATTGAGACCTGGAGAGACAGACCCAGAGAACCCGGCTTTTCAGACGGTCTGGCGGGGGTGAGCCTTGCTTAAAGCGCGCACAGGTTTTAAGCAGTTTGACGACTGGCACCAGAAATCCATACGGTTGGAACTCTGTTTACAAGCGTTTTAGAACATGTTTCTCTCTCCTCGAGAACAGGACTTTAAAAAGGTCTCACTGAGGCCAGATAAACACAGGCTATCAGAAATCCCAGGTATCGCAGGTTTAAGAAGTTAGCATAAAAAAAAAAATCAGTAAGGGACAGGTTACTGTTTAACCCCTTCCCTGCTGCCGACAGGAGTACATATTACAGGCACATCTTTGATCTGATCCCTGTTGTGGTTGGGTTCTCCACCCTGCCCTTGGAAATACAGTCCTGCAGGGGCCAGAATATTTCCAGCTGTCTGTCTATTCTGTGCAACAGAAGCCAACCCAGCAGAGTATGGAAGAGGGAAAGCTACAGCTTCTGTAAGAGAGTGTTCTGATCATGGGCAAGGACTCTGAGGACCTCAAAGTGCTTTGCAGACATCACCTAATTAACAGGAACCCTCCCATTTGTCAGATGGGGAAATGAAGGGACAGCTAGTTACTTGCCCACGGTCACACAGGTAGAGCCATTATTATTTCTATTGGCACTAAGGGTACGTCTACCCTGCAACTCTAGTTCAGGATACCAGAGTATCCCAAAATAACTATCCCGCGTCTTCACAGCAAGCCCATTATTTCAGGCTCGCTATTCTGATATCCCTATAAATCTCATTCTATGAGGAGTAAGGGACGTTTCGGAACAGCACTTTATTTAGAAATTTTAAATGATGAAACAAGCTATTTTGAAATCGCACTGAAATAAGATATGAAATTTGCATCTCTTATTTCGAGTTACGGTGCACTGTCGACGCATCCGAAAAGCCCTAGACATTAGCCAGGACCCCAAGGCACTAGGTGTTGGGCAAACACCGAACAAAAAGGGTTTCTGCCCTAGAGCCCAGAAGCCCAGTTCCTGCTCCTGTTACAACAATGCCTTGGTTTTCCATTTTCACCCTCTATTTCTAGTCCCATTCACCCTTGACAAGTAAAAAGGTCACACTTGTATCAAAAACAGATTGACAGAACCAAAAAAGCATGAACTACTTCAAGACAGGCTCAAAAGAGAAAACAACAGAATTCCACTTATACAGTTCACAACTTAAACCCCTCCAACGCATTATCTGCAATCTACAACCTATCCTGGAAAATGACCCCTCCCTAGCAGAGGCCTTGGGGGGGAAAAGGCCAATTCTCGCTTACAGACAACCCCCTAACCTCAAACAAATTCTGCCCAGTAACCACACAGCACACCTCCATCATAATCATCCAGGAACCCACCCCTGCAATTAGCCCCGGTGCCAACTCTGCCCACCCATCTACACCAGCAATTTCATCACTAGACCCAACCACATCAGCCACCAAATCAGAGGTCATTTAATTGCACATCCACTAATGTGATCTATGCCATCAAATACCAGCAATGCCCCACTGAAATGTATATTGGCCAAACTGGACAGTCTCTATGGGAAAGAATTAAGGACTCAAATCAAATATCTGAAAAGGCAATACACAAAAACCTGTTGGAGAACACTTTAATCTTCCTGGACACTCATCAATGAATCTCCAAGTCGCCCCGTTTTGTTTCAGGCCAATTCCACAAGCCAAATACATAGAGAAGGGTTAGAAGAGTGGTCCCCAACATGTGCGCCCGCCTAGTGACCAGGGCCAGCCTGAGCCATTCTTGCACCCCGGGCACGTGGCGCTTGCACGGCGCTGCCCCCGGAAGCCCTAAAAGGTTGGGGACCACTGGGATAGAAAATAACTTTATTCACAAGTTTAATTCTTATGCAAATGGTATGAACCGGGATATCAGCTGGCTCACACAGGATCTTCCATATCTTAATGTCTTAACCAACCAACCAAACAATGGAGGTGCTAATGGTTCTTATCAGCCTCTTGTAAACTACTTGAGCTATCGACTCACTGTCTCTCTTTTTTCTTCCTCCCCTCCTTTTTTTTCCTCCTCCTCCCCCCCCTTTTTTTTCCCCTTCTCTCCTCCTCCCTCCTTCCCTTATTCGTTCTTGGATCTGGACTTCTAACACTCCTGTCATCAGAAGAAGTGGGTTGTACCCACGAAAGCTCGTATTTTGTTAGTCTTTAAGGTGCTACTAGACTATTTGTTGTTTTTTAAGTTTTTCCTGTTACAGACTAACTCGGCTACCCCTCTGAAGATTTGTACCAATAGTAGGCAAAACACTTTCAGACAAGCAACACCCAAGATCACTATAATAAGGTTTGGAAGAATTAGATTTCTATTGGTAAATGTTGGTAAAGGTCAATTTCACCATACGCACAACATTTACAGACAGGCAAATATTTTATTACAATGAATAGATAAAAAGAAAAATGCTGCTTGAGAGCTTATTAAGAGGCAAAATCCAGTGATTTAGATTTCTGAATCAGATTAACGAAAGAACAGTACAAACAGGTATCATTTTGTTTCGATTTAAGGTGCTTGGTCCTGCCATGAGGACAGAGGACTGGACTTGATGACCTCATGAGGTTCCTTCCAGTTCTATTGATATTTACTTTGTATATTTTGACATGTGATATTGACAATTTGTGTTTTAGTGATTTATAAAACTAACTTTTAGAATCCCAACACCGACAGTCATTAAATATTAATCTGTAAACCCTCTAATTTATCACAACTGTGAAAATATAAATCGATATAAATAAAAAATGCTCAAAATAAACATTAATATTATCTATCAAAATAAAAAGACCGGAGACGGTCTTTTTCCTAAGTCTTTTGTACAAATTATAGCATTTTGTAGATGGCTCATTTCTTGTCTCTCCCTGCTATACATTCAGTTTCTCCTGCTTCAGCCTTTTACACACAGGGTAGACACATTTTTTTAAAACATTCGGAAGTGTGGTTGTAAGACCACAGAAATTAGCAAAGGCACTAGTGGATAGGCATTCACATAATATGATGGCAAGTGGTACAAGTAGGACTGGTGTGCAATAAACAAATAATTGCACTGTTAAATGATAATAGAATACCATTTATTTAAATATTTTGGACATTTTCAACATTTTCAAGTACTGTATATTACAAATTCAATTACAACCCAGACAGTGTACAGTGCCCACTTTATTTTTGATTACATATATTTGCACTGTAAAAAATATTTTTCAATCCATCTAATACAAGCACAGTAATGCAATTGTAAAGTTATATACAAAAAACATAGCAAATAAACAATGTAAAACTTTAGAGCCTACAAGTCCACTCAGTCCTACTTCTTGTTCAGCCAATCACTCAAAACAAGTTTGTTTCCATTTACAGGAGATAATTAAACAAGTGAGCTGCATTATGTCACCTGAAAGTGAGAACAGGTGTTTGCATGGCACTGTTGTAGCAAGCATTTCAAGATATTTATGTGCAAGATATTCATGTACCTACAGAGCACCAGGGAGGTGGCACAGCCACCATGGAGCCAGAATGGCTCTTGGTGTCCCCCCTTCTCACCCTCCCCCCCGGGGACCTCCAGGGAGGTGGTGGCGATCTCGGCGCCACCATCCCTCCTCCCCCACAGACCACCAGGGAGGTGGTGCGACTCTCTGTGCCCCTCTCCCCTGTAGTACTGGGGAGGCGGCAGGATAAAAACTTTTCTAGCAGGACGCAGAGTGACTCATGATGTCACTTCCGTCATCCCGCAGGAAAAATTTTCTTTAATATACGACACAATTTTTTCTCCCTCCTCCTTGTAACAACCTTTTATGTACTTGAAACTGTTTTTATGTCCCTCTTCAGTCTTCTCTTTTCCAGACTAAACCATCCCTGTTTTCTAAATCTTCTCTCACAGGTCATGTTTTCTAGACCTTTCATCATTTTTGTTGCTCTACTCTGGACCTTCTCCAATTTGCTCACATATTCCCTGAAATGTGATACACAGAACTGAACACAATACTCCATTTGAGGTCTAATCACCACCGAGTAGAGTGGCGAATTATTCACCGTGTCTTGTTTACAACACTCTTGTTAATGCACCCCAGAATTATGTACACTTTATTGTAACAGTGTTTCACTGTTGACTCATTTACTTTGTGATCCACCATGACCCCAAATCCCTTTCTGCAGTCCTCCTTCCTAAGGAGTCATTTCCCATTGATTAATGCAAAGTACTCCACTTAGGAAGGAACAGTAATTCTTACTGAACGTCATCCTATTTATTTCATACAATTTCTCCAGTTTGTCGTCCACATCATTTTGAATTTGAATCCTATTCTCCAAAGCACTTGCAAGCTAGGGATGACCTGGGCTACAGGTTCTGCTGGCACATGCTGTCTCCCAGCTGCCAGCCCTGCTCCCAGGGAGCTGGCTGCCACCCCTCGCTGCACACTCTACCAGCCCCACATCTGCACATCTCTACCAGCCCCACATCTGGGGCAGCCGGCTCCTCAGAAGTGGGGCCAGCAACCTGGGAGTAGGGCTGGCAGAGCCCACAGGGCAGCAATTGGCTCCCTGGGAGCAGGGCTGGCAGCTGTGAGCCAGCACACACCTACAGAGTGGGGCAGCTGGCACGTTGGGAGCAGGGACAGCAGAATGCGTAGTGCGGGGGCGGGGGAGCGGGTCAGCTGGCTCCTTGGGTGAGGGCTGGTGGCTGGTGTGGGCCAGGAGCCTGCCATGGGACAACTGGCTCCCTGCAAGTCATGGGGGCATCACTCCACCACCCTGCCCTCCCTGGTCCCACCCAGCCATAGAGCCCAGGTAAAACAGTTAACCTTGTAACTCCATGGTCACCAACCAGTAGATCGCGATCTACCGGTAGATCTCGTAGGCTCTAAGAGTAGCTCTTGAGCCCTCTCTGAACTGCGCACCTGTGCAGTACATTTACATTAGATTTCCTCATCTGAGGAGCAGCTACTCACCGAGCAACAGCACAGGTGAGTAGCTGCAAGGAATGGTGGGAATTTTTTTTTAAAGTAGCAGTATAAGGATTGGGGATAGTAAGTGATGGAGAGGAGGAGAATAGAGAGAGCGGGGCTTCAAGGAAGGGGTGGGGCGGTAGATCTGTCATTTAAAAAGTGATCTTGGGTATGAAAAGGTTGGAGACCACTGTAACGGATAGGCTTTTTAACAGTAACAGTTACTGGTTTTATATTTTTTTACATCCCTACTTGCAACCCCCCCAGCTTAGTATCACCTACAAATTTTATAAGAGTACACTCTATGACATTATCAGATTCTGAATCATTGAAGAAGATATTGAACAGAACCAGATCCAGAACTGATCCTGTGGAATCCCACTTGATAGGCCCTTATCTGTGAACCATTGATAACTGATCTCCGAGAAAGGTTTTCCAACCAGTTGCGCTCTCCCCTCACAGTAGCTCCCTCTAGGTCAGTGGTTCCCAGACTTTTCGGCATCACGCCCTGTTTTGATTTTTGAGAAACCCTCATGCCTCTCTCCCCCCCCCCTTGCAAAAAAGTAACAGCAAAACTTGTTGAGCAGAAAACAAAAGAACAAAATAAAACGGCTGCCCTTTTAAGAGCAGTGCAGGCATTGCCCTTTTAAAGCAGCCATTTTGAAGTCTACCTGGGACTGGATGGACTGGGCTCTTTCTTGGGGGGGGGGGGGAAGAGAGGGGCTGGGTCACCTCATGCCCCCCCGGAATTTCTCCACGCCTCCCCCAGGGGACATGCCCCCCAGTTTGGGAACCTATGCTCTAGGTTGTATTTCCCTAGTTTGTTTAGGAGGTTATAGGAGACAGTATTTAAAGCCATACTGAAGTCAAGATACACCACATCTGCCTCTTCCCCCATCTACAAGGCTTGTTACTCTGTCCAATAAAGCTATTTGGTTAGAATCATCGGGTTGGTATAGATCTCAGGAGGTCATTAAGTCCAACCCCCTGCTCAAAGCAGGGCCAACCCCAACTAAATCATCCCAGGCAGGGGTTTGTCAAGCCGGGACTTAAACACCTCTAGGGATGGAGATTCCACTACCGCCCTAGGGAACCCAGCCCAGTGCTTCACCACCCTCCTAGGGAAATAGTTTTTCCTAACGACTCTAGAAATATTTGAGGATTGGTTTGACAGAATTTGTTCTCGACTGACTGTTGCTGACATGTTGTCACCAGCCCATCCTCTTTAAATTTTGTAGCTTCAGGGGGTAGCTGAGTTAGTCTGTACAGAATAAACTTCAAAAACAACCACCCAAAATGGGTTGCATATTGTGTAGAACGCATTGGAGGGTTTGAGTTGTGGACTATAGGTAATAAAAGTGGAATTCTGTTTTTCGCCCTTTTGGATCTGTCTTCAAGTAGTTCATGTCTGGGTACTTTTTTGGCTCTGTTAATCTGTTGTTTCACTTCTCCAGGTGGGTATTTCAGTTTTAGGAATGCTCTATAAAGATCCTGTTTCATACCCTCTGCTCCTTGTTTCCCACTCACCCTCTCCCTCCTTTTATTTCCTTTCCCCCTCTCCCTTCTCCCCTATTTATTTTGGGTCTTCACATCCTAAACTCAAAACTCCGGTCATCTGAAGAAGTAGGCTGTGCCCACGAAAGCTCATGATACCATCTCTATGTTTTATTAGTCCATAAAGTGCTACCAGACCATTTATTTAAATTTTGTGTCAGACATGATCTGACTTTTTAGGCTTCACAGGAATAAGGTTTCACAAAGATCAAGACTATCATTTCCATGATTTGCTCCTTATAATTCCCATGGCACATTTCACCACGAATTTTTGTTTTTCCCAGCAGTGTTTACAACATATTGCAGCACTGAGGCAGTGTATAAGAATTTGAAAATGAAAATGAATGGAATAAAAGCAAATTGATGAGTTGATTAGTTTTTGTCCAAGCAGAGAGCAATGCAAAAGCAAACTTACATAAAATGAAGAGTAAATCAGATTTACTTACAGTGAAGAGTAAATCAGATTTCTGCCATTGAAAGATCATCAGTGGGGATTTTAGTGGTAGATGAGGTTTTCCCCCCAGCCTCTGAATTTGTTTTTCATCTGACAATGTCTCTTTAAATGTGTTTCCTAAATCTGATTGGGAGATTTCCTTACAGCCCAGCAAAAGCGACTGTTACTAAAAATATCCATCACCGCAGCTCAGTCTCATGAGACTGCCACAAGCTAAGGTGCACCACAGAGTAAGGATACGGGAGTGCCATTCTCAGCCTCTCTCTAGCACGTCACATGTTAAAAACTCCCCTGCATTAAAATGGACTTGGAACAGAATTTAAAAATAAGCAGAAAATGCTTAGAAGTCATGAAATCCCAGGTCTGTCTCTGTAGTATTATTAATACAATTTAGAATACAGAGCACCTGACCCTATGCTTGCCCAAGGAGCAAATCTCTTAAATATCTATCACTTGCCTGCCCAAAGGAGGAGGAAGCCGCCACATTTTAGCACCGTGTCACAATCAGCCCACTACCACAACCACTTTTGGACATTTAGTTTGCCCTCCTTTGCAAAGGCAGAAGGGCATCCATGGTGACAAACAACGTCTGTTCTGCTACAATCTGACAGTTTCACTCACAGAGGTTCTCCCAACGTCAGAAACACCCTGATTTGCCAGCCAGAACCACCGTGGCACTGACAGCAAAGATCACGTAGGGCCATTATTGTTCAAGCCTGTCTCCTCTGTGGGGAGATGGCGGGACAGCTGTTAGACCACATTTGGAAAAGGCATTTCTTAGAGGCTAGCAAGCTCTGCAATCACCAACCAGGCATCAATATTCCCTTTTTGTGCAGGCTGAGGAGAGGCAGCTTTGGCTGCCTCTGGGGTTAAGGAACTCTTGTGCGGTTCTCCACAAGGCTCAGCCCTATCTCTTATCTCCCCTCCCAAAAGTAGGTGAGGCCACTGAGAATATGGCAAGGGGCCGGTTTCCCTGTGATTCAGGGTGTGATGAGCTATTCCAGATTCTTTGTGGCAATATGCTTATGACATAACCAGACGTAGTCTATGCAAGATGGCTCATGCAGGGTTTCATTGGAAAGGTTATGATTTATTGAATACGGATTACCCTATTCATACACACGTATCATTACTGTATCTGAAGTTAGATCCACCGGCACATATTTTGAAGAGTTTATCTGTGGATTTGTGCAAAATAAAATTATACTTTGCAATTACCGACAGCTACAATTTTGCATAAACAATCCTGGCATTTAAAATAGCCGAATGCACTACTTTTTACACTGGAATACGCTGGGTGATACTGATTTAAGCCTGATTTAAACCTGTGTCTCAAAGTGGTCTGCGGATCCACTCTAAGAAAGCTGCGACTGAGCAGCTCCGGTTTGTTTACATACCGGCTCCACAGACATGAAGCCATGTGGCTCCCATTGGCTCCAGTTTGCCGTTTGCAGCCAAGCTGCTTCCTGCGGCTCCCCTTGGCTGCAAACGGCAAATCGGAGCCATTGGGAGCTGCAAGGTTCCATGGCAATGGAGCTGGTAAATGAACAAGCCACTTTGTTTCTGCAGACCACTTTGAGGAATACTGGTTTCAATAATTATTTTTGTTTTTATCTGAAAAAAAAGCCACGACTTATGATTAGAATTCAAAAAAAATATTTGCTAACAAAATTAAAATCGAGTCACCTCTTCAACTGTCATTTTTGTGCAAAGACAATTTTTACTGTTATAAATCACAAAATAATTCACATTGGTTACAGAAAGAGTAATGAAACTGAGTTTTTTATTCAAATTTACTATGTAGAGTAATTATTCAATGAAATGAATAATGTTTGAAGTTGAAATCCTATCAATTTAAAACTGTTGTTTTACTTCCCACATTAATAAAAAATATTCTATGGCATGCAGGTAATTTCTTGATCTTTCCTGTAAGTGTAATTTACCCAAAATGACTTTGCCCAGTCACGGATGGGCCTTACCTGCTAGCATTTCATATTTGCTGCTTTGGGTCATGCCCACTGCTGACACTTCAGGGCTACAAAAGGAAAAGCCACACAGGGCTGATGGCCCATCAGCAAAGACTGTGAAAGGGCTTGATTTTCATGTGGACACTCTACAATGCTGTTGGGGGTATGTCTAGAGCAGTATTTCTCAACCTTATTTTTATAAAGTACCCCTTTAAAAAAAATTATAAGTACCCCAATGCACCCGCCCCTCCCTCAGAAACAGGCACCCCCAGTCTCCCACTCTAACCCAATGCCCCTCCCCTCCCCCAGAGCCAGGCACTGGATGTATGGGTAACCCTACCTTTGAAGTGCCGACTCCTGCCACCTGGCCCTGCCTCAGCGGCTTGACAGCAGGGAGCAAGTGGCTGGCCAGTGCAGGGCTTGCTGCGGGGGCTGTGTGCTCCTGCCCCAGCCTGGCGCCCCCCCCATCAGGGCGCCCAGGGGCAACTGCCCCCCCACCCCTCCTCGCTACACCGCTGATGCTGGGGGGAACCTTTGGAGCTTCACCACCTTTTAGCTCCTCTCTGCAGAGCCACGGGGAAGGGGCGATGGGGATGCGTTGTACTGAGCTGCTGGCTGGGGTGGGGGTAATGCGCATCTCCAGGTTCAGCTGCCCTCCCCGCTGGAGCACCCGGGGGAGGCTGCCGGAGAGGAAACGAACTAAGAGAGGCGGACATGGAAGTGATTGTTTTTCCCTCCCGGGCCAAACCCACCCCACAACTTGGAACTGCCCTGGGTCTCACTGGAGCCAGCCTACGCACTTTTCCCACCAGTGCTGGGGTGCATGTGCAGATTGGCCGTTAACATCCAGGCACGGGTCTGAACATTCAATTTGATAGGCACCTGCCGCTGCCCTCTCCCTGATCTCCTTTGCAGAGAAAAATCCCGGACATTTTTTGCCAAATTTCTCTTCTGTTGATGAACCCCCCAGACTTCTCTCACGTACTCCTAACGGGTACGCATTCCACTGGTTGAGACACACTGGTCTAGAGTCAGAGTACGCAGCTTTTGGCAACAAGGCTGTGTCAATGCAGCCCTGTTGCTAAATTCGGTGCCTGTGAACACTGCTTGCACTTTTGCCGACAAAATACACTTGAACATCTTTCATCCTGCAACCTTGGGAAACAGGGTTTGCCGGATTAAAGATTTTGCCGGGCCAGGGAGGGATGGAGGGGGATCGGAGTAGGGAGCTTTACCTTGCACTTCACATCCCTCGCGATGGGAGCGGAGCAGTGGGGAAAAGCCTCTGGTAGAGCGCATCACTGCACTGCCATGCCCTCAGCTGGGGGGAAAAGGGAAGCAGCAGAGCAGAGCCACTTCTGCCTCACCTGCCAGGCTTCCTACCACGGGTGTTCCCAAATTAGGGACACTCGGAGTACAGTGGTTATAGTGGAGGGGGCTGTTGGGGTGTGCTGGCTTTGTGGAGCCACCTGACCCACGCTGCTGCCTTTGTAAAGGTTGTCCCATGGGATGCTGGCACTGCATCTTTCTGGGGGGAGCGCGGGCCCTCTGCAGGCAGAGGCTGCTACCACCCCGCATTGCTGCCTCTGCGTGGGGCGGCGGGTGGGAGCTGATCTGTGCGGGGAGCCGGTTTTTAATACAGAGGCAGCAGCGTAGTATGGCAGGAGACTCCCCGGGAGCGGGGCCGGAGCGCACTGGCTGCCAACCCCACCTCGGGGACCATCAAATAATTGTGTAACCGCTAAGATTTCATGCAGTTACACAACTATTAAATTAAACATAAGAACATAAGAACGGCCGTACTGAGTCAGACCAAGGGTCCATCCAGCCCAGTATCCTGTCTGCCGACAGTGGCCAGCACCAGGTGCCCCAGAGAAGTTGGACCAAAGACAATGATCAAGCGATTTGTCTCCTGCCATCTCTCTCCAGCCTCTGACAAACAGAGGCCAGGGACACCATTTCTATCCCCTGGCTAATAGCCTTTTATGGACCTAACCTCCATGAAATTATCTAGCTTCTCTTTAAACTCTATTATAGTCCTAGCCTTCACAGCCTCCTCTGGCAAGGAGTTCCACAGGTTGACTACACGCTGTGTGAAGAAGAACTTTCACTTATTAGTTTTAAACCTGCTACCCATTATCTACCATCCCTAGATCAGACCATCTATGCTTGCATCAGCCCCCATGGTCTTCGTCAGCATATTTCAGCCTTGCCAGCAAATACTCAACCCAGCCACGAAGAAACAGAATAATAATGACAAGGATAAACGGAGGGCAGGTCTCACCCATTGAGGGGTTCACAATCTGAAGCCCTAGGCCAATGCCACTGTTCCCCACCACAGATAGAGACACCGCACTGAGATGTCGTGAGGATTAAATAGTTAACGTCGGTGGAACGGAAAAGGACGACAAACATCCAGTATTTAGACTCCAGCCAAAAAAGCCTTGAGAAGAGAGTTTATCATCCTCCCAAAGGCCTGTTAAAGCCATATCTGTAGGCTCTGAAGTGCAAGCACCACTCAATGGCCTCCACCGGAAACACAGAGCTAAATTTTCTTCCTTAGTCTCCTCTTTCGCAATGCCAACAAAACCCAAAACAACAGCCAAGCTGCTGGGACAGCAACCAATCATGTGACCAACATCCTTCTCCTCCTGTCTGAATCCACCTGTCTTGTATCCATCTGTTCTCTCTTGTCTTCAGCTGAGACTGAAAGCTTGTGGAGCAGTTATTGTTCGTTTGCACAACATCCAGCGCAAGGCTGTGGAACCTTTTTTGAGTCAGGGGCCACTGACCCACAGAAAAAAATCAGTTGGGGGCCACACACAAGCGAGAAGCAAAAAAACCCCAACCCTCAAAAAACCCTCACTGAGGTGGCCCCTGACTGAGAAGGAGAAAAACATTCTCCAAGTTAGGTTAGTAGATTTTGTGTGCTCCAGCCCCGCAGAGGGACAGCGCCAGCATGGGCTCTCCAATGCTGGGGGGGAGCCCTGAGCCTTGGCGGCCGGATCCAGGCAATCTGGGGGCTGCATCTAGCCCCTGAGCCTTAGGTTCGCCACTCCTGATCTAGCGTAACGGGACTCCCAGATGCGATGGTATGCAAATTATAACATTAATCTCTTACCTCTAAGGTCCTATCCACACGGATTCTTACAGCAAGACACACAGCACGGTAATCCCTCCAAATGAGCCATTACTTAAGCTTGTTCTGAACTAGACCTTTGTAGGGGTGTAGTCATGGCTCAGGAAGAGAGTTAGGTCCCATCTACCTTACAATCATGTCATAACTAGGTCACTCCTCCCAGGAGAGTCGCAATTATTTTGTGGATGGCCTCTGTTTGGGCTTGGACATAAATGAGGTTAGCAACAGCCTCAGAGCTGACAGGCAGAGTGCGTAAGAGTCCTGTCCTCAGGTCTAGAGCGCAGGATAATGGTTTAACAGCTGCCTCTGTGCATGCTGGCTTGGAGAATAGGGATATAATTGCTAGCAAGAGCAGTGCTTAACGGCTTCTGCTGCTCTCCTCCGCAAAATCCTCTAAAGCCCTTGTGACAGACCTAAAGCAGAACTGTGGTGGGACCATGGTATTACATTTACTCATGACTGATGTGTGATTGGGTTCTACTCCAATGGGGGGGAGGTTACCACAGCTCTTCCAGGAACAGTGGGGGGTAATTAAGGCCAGTCACAGAGACTAAACAGCTCTTGGGAAGTGTGGCACAGAAAGAAGCCAATTGGTGTCGATTGGCAAAGGGTTCACTTCTCTACAAGCAATTCCTGTTTCAGGCCTGACAAACTCACTACATGGAATACACAGTCACCAAGACCGCTTGTGAGGTGTCTAATGAAAGTCTGAAACTCAGCAATACCCATAATCGTTGTAAAACCTGCGTGTACGGGTAGTATTAGAAGGAATGAACTGTGTTATGTGCACCAATATTCAGGTAATGTGCAGATGTGCACCACCAGTAAAAACCAAAAACCTAGATTTTTTTTTTTTTAAAGGCAATGGGAAGAATTACTCCATCCACGACAGGTGAGGTATTTTAGAACTCACTAATTACATTTAAGCATGAGAGAAATAAAAATTATGAAATGCACAGACCACTTAAAAACCTTTGAAAGAAGTAAAAGTAGTAACAATAGTAGCAACAAGTAGTATGTGTTGTGTTGGGAGGGGAGTGCGGAAGACAGTGTATGTTTGTGAAAGTGACACACACAGGCTACGTCTACACTGGCCCCTTTTCCGAAAGGGGCATGCTAATTTGACAGGTCGTAATAGGGAAATCCGCGGGGGATTTAAATATCCCCCGCGGCATTTAAATAAAAATGTCCGCCGCTTTTTTCCGGCTTTTAGAAAAGTAGTAGGAATAAGAGATCCTCCGGAAAAGGGCTTTTTTCCGGAGGATCGGGGCCAGTGTAGACGCTCTTTTCCGGCTTTTCTAAAAGCCGGAAAAAAGCGGCGGACATTTTTATTTAAATGCCGCGGGGGATATTTAAATCCCCCGCGGATTTCCCTATTACGACCTGTCAAATTAGCATGCCCCTTTCGGAAAAGGGGCCAGTGTAGACGTAGCCACACAGTGTGTGAGTGTGACAGATCTGCATTGCCCCTTTAAGTGCACAGAGCATGTTCAGACACAGGAGCAGCTGCCAGCAAATGCCCTCCACCTGGAGCCCTATTGTGTCCCCCCACTCTCTGTGGAGCTGGAGCACAGGGATAAGGGGAGGGAGACACCCCGACATCAGCACCCTGTCCTCCACCTCCCCCCACTTGCACAGCAAGCACGAGGCTCTCATGGGACAGCTGCAAGGCAGAGGATAGGAGCAGCAGGGGGAGGGGCAGCTAAAGTGATGCTGGAGAGCCTCCTGGCCAAACCCGCCAGGATCACCTGCCAGAGCATCTAGGATCCACCAGCAGATCCTGATCTACAGGTTATGACCACGGATGTAGGGAATAATATAACTATATTGAAAATTATGCCCTTATGGTTTTGGAGCAGACGTTTGTCACCAAGGACTCGTGAGTCTTAGTGATGAACCATTCAAGGGAAGGGCATTGCCATCCCTCCCTGGCTACCTCATTATGTAATGCATTGTTCAATTACCTATCCTTGCCTCAGCCCAGAGCAGACAATGGAAAACCATGAAAGACAACTGCCAACAAGCAAAACAGCTTGGAAGAAAAAAGGACAACAACAGGAGGTTGCCAGTCTGTGCATAAAGACAGATGTGATGGAGGACTTATCCACACTGGAAACACCACAACAGCACTGCCACAGCTGTGTCCCTCTTGGCACTTCAGAGAACACCAGGGCTACTCAACAAGCGGACCATGGCCTGTTCGTTTGCGGCCCACGGTGCGATTTTTGGGTTTACACGGCCCTCAACACGCTCCACAACGGTGAAGCATCTCCCAGGCGGGTGAACATTGAAAGACGCAAGCGGACGGGCTGGCTGGGACAGATAGATAAGGATGTCAGCATTTCTAGCCCCGCTCCTGGAAGAGATGCCGGGAGTACAGGGGCATTGTGGGATGTGCTGGCTGCTTATCCTTGTGGGCAGATTCTGAGAGGTGCTGACTGGCTCACACTAGCCATGTTTGGGTCCAGCGCTGCAGCTTAAGGCTTAATCTTTGTATTCATGCAAAGATTAGTGTGAAAGAAGCTATTTGCATATATTTGCATGTATATGCAATCACACTAAAGTTGTGGCCCTCGGCATGTGCTGTGAGTATCATTGTGGGCCCCAGGGCTTCCAAAGTTGAGTAGCCCTGGAGGAGACACTAGATAGAGTTTAGGCAACCCGACACCCAGAGATGTTGTACAGGTTGGACCTCCCTGGTCTGACACCCTGACTGGTCCAAAATGAGGGAGTTTTCTGGACCAGGGGTGCTCATTACTGGACCTCCTGCTGCCAGCCCCCTCCAGCCCTAGCCTGACCATGCCCTCCCAGCTTGCTCCCCCTCCCCCCACGCTGGCCCTGCTGCCCTGTCAGCCCTGCCACTTCTACACTAAATTTCGATTAGTCGATAGGGCGCAAAAGCACGGTGTGGAGCCCGGAGTCAGCTGGGGACACCCCAGCTGACACCGGGCTCCATGCGGCGTTGCCACTTTGAAACGCAGCATGCAGCCTGGGGACACCCCAGCTGACACCGGGCTCCATGCGGCGTTGCCACTTTGAAACGCAGCATGCAGCCTGGGGACACCCCAGCTGACCCTGGGCTCCATGCGGCATTGCCACTTTGAAACACAGCGTGCAGCCTGGGGACACCCCAGCTGACACCTGGCTCCATGCGGTGTTGCCACTTTGAAACACAGCGTGCAGCCTGGGAACACCCCAGCTGGCCCCGGGCTGAACAGCGTTTCAAAGCGGCAGTGCTGCATGGATCCTGGGATCTGGCCCCAGGTTCCACACAATGCTGCTTTGAAGTACCCCCTTTTCTTCCTCCCCTTGCTGCCTCTTTCTGATAGAAGCAGCAAGGGCAGGGAGCAACTAGGTGACTAGCCTGTTGACTGTCCAATAAGCATTTGCTTATTGGACAGTTGACTAGTCATTCACATCCCTACCTGCACACAAGGCTACTACTGTTGGGCCCAGCTCCTGCTGCCGTGCTGTGCAGCCTCGCTGCCTCTGCTCACTGGGCTCTCGCCTGCCGTGCCAGGTAGCCCCACCACCTGTGCACACATCGGGCTCTGCTGCAGTGCCTGGCAGCCCCGCTGCCTTCACGCACCGGGCTCTTGATGCCGCCCTGTGCAGCCATGCTGCCGCTGCGCGCCAAGCTCCCGCTGCACAGTCTGGCTCCTGCTGCCGCTCCAGGCAGCCCTGCAGCCTCTGCACCGCGCTCCTGCAGCCCTGCCGAGAAGCTCCCAGGTGCTAGCCCTCCACTGGGACTCCCTGGTCCTGGAACACCCGTGGTCAGTCTGATGTTGCTGGACCAGAGTTTCAGCCTGTAGCTATGTCAATGGAAGAAGCCTTCCAGCAACCTAGTGCTGTCTATGCTGAGAGATAGGTTTGCTTAACTACCCTGCTCAGGGTATTTTTCCTGAGAAACATAGTTCAGCCAGCTTTATTTTCTAGCAAACACCAGGCCTCAGGATACGGCAAGCCACAGAAAGACCCTCTCCTTTCATGCTCTGAGGAAACCTTTGCTAAGTAGGGGCATTTTTCAGGAGACAGTGGTCCCTGTAGGCTGAGCGCTTGTGCGACCACCCAGGAGAAATTCATATACCACCCCGCTGATTGGCAGCACGCCCACAGCCGGCAGCATGCGCTTCTACTGGTGGTGCACATCCACACGCGCCTGCATGCACATAAAATGTGTTCCACACGTGGATGGAAAAAAAATGAGACACACCATTGGAGTAGACTCTGGCTCACCACAGGCCAGCCAGTTCCGCAACGGACTGAACTTCAGGGGAGAGAAAGGGGGAAACCTACTTTGTTAGACAGAAATAGGAGTTATTAGTAAGTTTAGCCCCTAGTAAGTTTTATTATTTTGTTTTGCATTTTAACTGTTTCCATTGCTCACCTGCCTAGCCAGAGCAGCCCCGGTGTGCAAGAGGCCCTGGTGCACTGAAGACAAAAGCCGCTCTGGCTGGGCTAGAGCAGCGCCCCCTTTAATTGTTTAACTGGTTAACCAATTAGACGGGATATTACATCCCTAACACCACTCCCTTGGGAGCGGAGAAAAAGGGATTTCTGGGAGTAGCCAGAGTCCGGGGCTGGGCATCACGAGAGAACATTTTGAGAGCACTCGGGAACTGGAATACTCCTCTTGTTAACTTGGACAGCAAAGACAGGACTGGCACAGCTTGGAGGGGAGCGCTTACATGCCCGACACACTAGTGGTGCTAAGGAGCTAATACCCAGCCACCATAGTGAAGAATCAAGTGGTGAGCGCTCCTGGGGTGGACCATAGAATTGGGGGATACAAGCGCAGTTACCCTGAAACTGTGACAGCTCCTATTTCCCTTCTCTCTCTATGGGTCATCAGCTCCAAAACCAACCGCAACCTCCTCAACTCCAGCCCAGCCAAAAACACACCATTGAGCAAACACTTCCCTTTTCCAGTGCTTTGAGCTTGTCTTTGCACTTCAGTTTCTGCCAAAGCTTCGTCCTTGCTGCTCCCCCTTGCTCCCTTTACTATTACATTTCTTTACAAATTTGGGGTCTTAATATCCGCCCACCCACTCTTCCTAGCCCTGTTCTGTGGCTCTGCTTCCTCCAGGGAGGATCCAGTTAACTTACAAGTGACACAGCCTGCCCCAGCGATGAGCAAACACTGAACCTGAGAAAGAGCCATTCGAGCGCCAATGAAGCCATTTCACAGGCATGTGCCAACCCCAGGGGCGTGCTGCCAATTTCGCCTCTGCCATGTATATTGGCCAAACTGGGCAGTCTCTAGTCAACAGGAAAGATTTATTGGACACAAATCAGATATCCAAAAAGGCAACACACAGAAACCTGTTGGAGAACACTTTAACCCGCCCTGGCACTCATTAAATTAATGGATCTCAAAGTCACCCTGTTGTTTCAGGCCAGTTCCACAAGCCTTGGAACTTAACTTCATTTACAGGTTTGGGAGCCATCACAAAGGTATGAATAAAGATACCTGGCTAGCACACTGCCTTCCATATCCTAGTATCAGAGGGGTAGCCGTGTTAGTCTGAATCTGCAAAAGCGACGAGGAGTCCTGTGGCACCTTATAGACTAACTGAAGTGTAGGAGCATAAGCTTTCGTGGGCAAAGACCCACTTCGTCACATGCATCCGACAAAGTGGGCCTTTGCCCACGAAAGCTTATGCTCCTACACTTCAGTTAGTCTATAAGGTGCCACAGGACTCCTCATCGCTTTTCCATATCCTAATGACTTAAAAAAAACCAAACAATGGGTACTTCAGAACAATTTGCACCTTCTCCATCAGGTTCATGTAACATGAACACTCTAAGGGTACGTCTACACTACAACGTTAATTCGAATTAACTTAGTTCGAATTAGTTAATTCGAACTAAGCTAAGTCGAACTAACGGATCCAGACTAAAAAACTAGTTCGAATTAGCGTTTTGCTAATTCGAACTAGCATGTCCACATTAAGTGGATCCTGAACCGGGGTTAAGGATGGCCGGAAGCAGTGCCGGCAGGGCATCAGAGGAGGACTTAGAGCGTGGAGCTGCTGTCTCAGGCTAGCCGAGGGCTGTGCTTAAAGGGTCCCGACCCCCACCCCGGACAGACAGTTCTCAGGGGTGCCCCGCTTGCAAAGCAGTCCTGGCTTGGAGTGCCCGGAGTACCCACACTGGGCACATCACAGCACTCGGCCATCGGACCGGCTGCAGGCTGCCATCTGGGAAGAGGGGGCAATTGGGGGGCTGTAGGAGAGCTTCCACCCCAAAAGCCCGCAGAGCCAGCTCAGTCCTCCCCATTGGGGGCACGTACCCCATTCCTCCCTCACCTCCTTCCACTTACCCTTCCTTAGCCCCTTTTCTTGATGTACAAAATAAAGGACAATTGTGTTCAAAAATGGAATCTGTCTTTATTGAACAAAACTGGGGGAGACTGGGAAAAGGAGATGGGAGAGGGGAAGAGAGAAGCTGGGAGAGGGGAGGGCAACTAAAATGATCAGGGGTTGGGAACAGGTCCCATATGAAGAGAGGCTAAAGAGACTGGGACTTTTCAGCTTAGAAAAGAGGAGACGGAGGGGGGACAGGATAGAGGTCTCTAAAAGCATGAGTGGGGTGGAGAGGGTGCATACAGAAAAGTTCTTCATTAGTTCCCATAAAGAAGGACTAGAGGACACCAAAGGAAAGGAATGGGTAGCAGGCTTCAAACTAGTAACAGAAAGTTGTTCTTCACAAAGCAAAGAGTCAATCTGCAGAACTCCTTGCTGCAGGAGGCTGTGAAGGCTAGAACTAGAACAGAGTTTAAAGAGAAGTGAGATCAAGTGATGGAGGTTGGGTCCATGGAGTGGTATTAGCCAGGGGGTAGGAGTGGTGTCCCTGCCCAAGGTTTGTGGAAGGCTGGAGAGGGATGGCACGAGACAAATGGCTTGGTCACTGTCTTCGGTCCATCCCCTCCAGGGTACCTAGTGTTGGCCGCTGTCGGCAGACAGGCTACTGGGCTAGATGGACCTTTGGTCTGACCCAGGACGGCCATTGTAAGCTCAGGGCTCAGGGTCGGGGGTCTCAGTGGACCCCCTTGATTTTCATGCACTCCTGCTCCTGGGTGACCAGGCTGGCAGCTCTCCTGCCCTAGACGGCCCCTTTCCTGTGCCTAGTGCGGAGATCGTGGACGAGGTCCACGATGTCTGCACTAGCCCAGGCGGGTGCCCGCCTCTTGCGGTCTCGGGCAAGCTCCCGGGAGCCGCCAGCCTGGTCCTGAGAAGAGGGGGAGGGCTGGGGGGCATCGGGTGGCTGGCTCATGGCGTGCCAGGTGCAGGGTCTGCTGGCTGGGTGCTGGCAGGCTTGCACCTGGCACGGGCACCGTAGCCAGCCCGTGCCCCTTTAAGGGGTCCGGGGCCAGGAGGGGGGCAGAAGAGTTTCCCTGGTGTTGGCCAGAGTGGCCACCAGGGAAAGCTGGGGAGGGCTAGCCTCCCACTAGTTCAAATTAAGGGTCTACACAGCCCTTAATTCGAACTAGTAAGTTCGAACTAGGCTTAATCCTCGTGGAATGAGGATTACCTAGTTCGAACTAAGCGTTCCGTTAGTTCGAATTAAATTCGAACTAGCGGAGCGCTAGTGTAGTGCCTATGAAAGTTAGTTCGAACTAATGTCCGTTAGTTCGAACTAACTTTGCAGTGTAGACATACCCTAATTTACTATTTTCCCTTTCCTTCCTCCCCCCCCTTCCCGCCCCCCATCTGTTATTTATTTTGGAACTGGACTTTTAATACTCCGGTCATCTGAAAAAATGGGTTGCACCCACAAAAGCTCATGATCCCATCAACATGTTTTGCTAAAACAAAAGGAAAAACTATGAAGCACTTTAAAGACTAACAAGGTGGTTTATTAGGTGATGAGCTTTCGTGGGCCAGACCCACTTCCTCAGGTCACATTCTGGAAGAGAATTGGCATGACCAATTGGCATTCCAAAGGAATACAATGAAAAATGGTATATATGGTCATGCCAATTCTCTTCCAGATTATGATCTGAGGAAGTGGGTCTGGCCCACGAAAGCTCATCACCTTTTAAACCACCTTGTTAGTCTTTAAAGTGCTACATAGTTTTTCCTTTTGTTTTAGCAAGATCAGACTAACACGGCTACCTCTCTATTACTAATCAAAATGTTTTGTTAGTCTTTAAGGTGCTGCTGGATGAAGTTTTTCCAGTTACAGACTAACTCCGCTACCCCTCTGAAGCAATTTACCGTGTTAGTTGACAGGACCTTAGTTTAAAATTTGCTTTAAAAATATTAGCGGGGTAGGGTTGCCAGATGGTTTCAACAAAAATACCGGACACATCTGACATTACATCACAATCTACATGACATCCTATTTAGAAAATACCGGATATTTATATTTTCTCAATTTGTTTCTCAAACAGAAAGCTCAAATACTGGACTGTTTGGTTCAAAACCAGACACCGGGCAACCCTAGGGGATGGTGCCCCTTGCTCGCTACTCTCGCCAACCCCCCTGCCTCTGGGGGAAGGCAGGCAGCCTGGCTCTACCCCCAGCCGCCAGGGAGGGGAGGGCTGGTGGCCATGCCAGGCCCGGCCTCTCAGCCACCAGAGAGAGACGGGCCGGTGGCTGCACCATCCCGGCCTCTTGCTCCCACCCCCAGCCTCTCCACCCTCCTCCCCGGGTTGCAGCCCCAGTCTCTCGGCCCCCCTCCAGCTGCAGGAGGAGGGCTGGGGCTGAGCCAGGGGGTGGCAGGGGTGACGGCAGTGACTCCTCGCTGCACAGTGGGGCCTTGAGGCTCCAGGATGCAGTGGGGAACTGCCACCTCTACCTGGCCTGCGTTCAGGCCAGCGCCTTCCTGGAGCTCCAGCTTTGACCACAAGAGTACAGCACCAGCGTTGGCTTCTGCAGGGGAGGGGCAGAGGAGGCAAGCCTGAGGCTCTGCACCAGATTTGGCTTGTGGGGAGGGGAGCTCCATGGCCCACAGCCCATCCCCCTCCTTCCAATCCCTACCCTCACCCCCATTCTCCATTCCTGCACCCCATCCTTCTGCCTCCATTCCGATACCCACCATCCCCCCTAACCCCTCCCCACACTGCCCATCCCCCTGCTTCCATTCCCATATCCCCCTCACCCCTACCATCCCTTTTTGCTGCACCGCCCATCCCCACATACACCCTATTCCCCTTCCTTTCCCCCCACGGGCAACCTAACCAGCAAGGAAACAGCAACAGCGGGTTGGCAGCTGCTCTGAACGCTGCTGGGACACCCCAGGAGGTGGAGGGGGGGAATTAGCTCCCCCAAATCGAGCTGTGCAGAGCCCATTGAGGCGTGTGGAGGAGAGGGTTAATCACCAGCCCATGTGGCACGGAGTCAGGAGGGGGCCGGTGTGGGGGAGGGTTCCCCCCGCACCCAGCGGCACCATTTCCATGAAGGCGGTCCTGAGGGAGCCTGGCACACCCCACGCATTGTGAGACTGGGCTAGGAGTCCCCTTCACAGAAGGCAAAGGGCCAGCCCACCCGCCCTCGCCCACCAGCGACCCGCAGCCGAGGGCACGTGGGGGGACACAGACACTTCTGCTGGCTTCCAGCTACTCCAAGTGGTGGCACATCTCTGCCCAGGGCCTGATCTCATGGTGCCACCCCGGCTCGCTGAGAGGGAAGCGGAGGCCTCGCCTCCCTCTGTTCTTCTCAAGCAGCTGCCGGCTGCAACCTGAGGCACTCAGGACCAATTGGGCAGAGGGAGGCTGCTGCCACACACAGAGTCAGACCACCAGCCCCAGCCCAGCCCCGCTGCTGCCCGCTCCGAAACAGCCCAAGGCGCTGCGGGACGGAAAGTACCCACCCCCACCCGCTCCCTGACGCCCTGCTAGGGGAACAAAGCAGGCAGGCCATGTGGCCTCTCCTCGGAGCATGGGGGAGGGAGCAAGCCCTGGGAGCCATGCAGCTCGCACCTCCCACCCCCTTCCCCAGGCCTGATGCGGCAGGCCCGGCTCTCTCCCCCCGACTGTCGTGCTGGGCCAAAGCTGCAGCAGGCCCAGCTGGAGGCCACACAGCTCCTGCCCCCCCCCCCCCCCCAGCACGGGGAAGGCCACATGGCTCGTGGCTACTGCCAACCACGGGGGGGGGAGGGGAGGGCACCTGGCTTAGGGCGGGGGGAGAGGCTGCGGGACACATGATGTCACTCTGTTGTCCCGCAAGAAAACCTTTTATATATATATAAAAAGATTTCATTAGCATGTTGCTGAAGATTATAAAATTACATTTCTAAAAAAATTGTTGTCCCCAGCTGCCATGGGGCACCAGCTTCACAGTTCTGTGTAGGGCTCCATAAATACTAAGGACGACCCCGAGAGCACGGGGCAGTGTATTTTCCATCCTGCCTAGCCATTGTACTGCTTGGGTTAGTATTTGTATGTTGCCAACGTTTTTCAAGTCTTTCTCCGCCTTCATGTGGACAATCTGATGTGAAATCCCAGAGCACAGCCACAGCAGTGAAAAAGACAGACCGTCTTACCCCTTACCGTTACAGCTTTAAGGTATAACAATATAAAGGAGTGGCAGATCTACAAATCCCACCCAACTCCCGCCCGCTCCATCTACCTGAGGGGACGGTTTAAGATCCCTACCACCTCCGAGCACAAATGTAAAGGAAAATCCCAACATCTGCAGTTTAACAGACAATGGCCTAGGGCATTGAGCATTTAAACTAGAGAAGAATGTCACACAACTGAAAGTTGCTGGGAGAATTAAGCAACACATGCAGAGGAGTCACATAAAGGAGACTTACCTTGGACCAGAGAGAAAGAGAAAAGGAAATGCAATCCCCTTAGATGGGTCCAGCCATAAAAACACTACAACAAAAGAAAAGGTGCGATCAGCTTCTCACTGCTCAAAAAGACACAAGCAAACAGAACCAAGCTGCCCCTTCTACGGCTTTACCATGACAATTCTTTACAAACGGGAAAGTGTTTCTCTCCCTGTCACTGTGAGAGAGGGTAGCGGGCTGGCTGACTAAACAAAGTGTGGTCTTATGGGGTACCTAGTTGTTTGAAGTGTCACCTGTAACATGACAGGTAACACTACCTGTAACATGGCAGGTAAAACATGGTAAAACTACTGTAGAGGGAAGTTAGTTATGGTGCAGTCCTGAGACACTTTGACAGAGGAGCTGGAAGCACACACAGGAAGACTACGTCTGCACGGTCTCTGGGGAGTTTAGTCTTTCGTCTGGGTAGCAACGCCAATCAAGCAAGTATGCTAAAACAGCAGTGTGGCCACAATGGTGCAGGCAGTGGGTCAGGCTAGCCAACTGAGTATGATCCTGTCTGAGGTGTGTGCTCGGACAATTAACACAAGCTGCTGCCCGTGTGGATGCAAACACATGGTGTTTATAGTATGATGGCTTGATCAGAGTTAGCGCACATGCATCTAGCTAGGAATTACACCTTCCAGCTGAGACAGTCCCTGCTCCAAAGGCCTTAAGAGACAAGACAAAAGGTGGGAGGACAGCAATATTTTGTTTCAGGGCTTTGTAATCCATCTGGCAAGGAAGGTCCAGTGGTTAGGTCACTGCTTGGCACTCGAGAGAGCTGGGTTCAGCTCCTCACTCCACCACAGACTTCCTATGTGACTCAGGGCAAGTCCCTTTATGTCTCTGTTCTGCTGTCTGTACGATGGGGATGAAACACTGCCCTACTCACAGAGGTTTTTTTTTTTTGTTATTGAAATTGTGAGGGGTTCAGAGCCAGTTAAGAACCTGAGCGTGCTAGATCTTCACCCACCACTGAAGCACCTTATCCCCATTTTACAATTGGGGAAACTGAGTCACGGGGGTATGCCTACCTTGCAGCTTGGGTGTGTGGGTCTCAGCTCAGGCACACAGACTCGTGCTGGCACAGCCCTAGCTAGCATGCTAAAAACGGCAGTGTAGGTGTTGTGGGGTTGGGCAGGCCTGGACTCGGGTGGCAATTACATATCTGAAGTGTTGGAAAATGAATTCATGTTTCTTGACTAGCTCACACAATCCTATGACAGATCTTAAGCTGCTTGGAAGACACCCAACTACAGCAAGGATCTTGCACATACCTGCCCAATAATCCAGCCTGCATGGAAGGAGACTCACACCGGTTTACATAACCCCAGTCAATCAGCTCCAACACATGTATATGCTGAAGCAGACACTTGAAAACAGAGGGTAGGGAGAGGAGACAAGATTTTAGGACTTGATATGAAACAGTAGAGTCTCTCTGGCGGGCACAAGTAAAGGCGGGGTATTAATATTATATGGACACCTCTCAAAAACTCCTTGCCAGAATGCCTCAGCTCCTTTAAATATGCACACTTTTCCCACAACATAAAAGGAGAGCAAGCCCACCTCCTCCAACAGGAGACACTAACATGCACCAACAAGGAGCAGAAATGTCTTCTGCGGATTCCAGATCTGTAGTGTATCTCTTGGATCAGAGGCACAACAGGCACAAGTCAAGAGAGGAAGTGAGCTTGGAAAGGATCTAACAGGAGGCTGGCAAAACAGAGAGTGCTACCAGAGAGGTCACCCTAAAATATCTGTCTTTTGAAGTTAGGCTATGCTGCCCCACAGAGCACCCCGCTCCCCCAAACTGGGCTCAAGTCCACAGATCTTGGCAGGAGCTACCAACAAATGTAGTGTGTGGGAGAGGGGGAGAATCACTCAAAATAATGCTTGAGGTGTTTCCTGACAGAGGTACAGGCAAGTAGTTTGCCAAGTAATTCTAGGAAGAGAGACAACAGTCCCCTTCTCAGGGACTGTTTGGCATCTCAGACATGCTCACAATCTGGAGAAAGGGTGAGGGGCCAAAAGTACAGGAGTGTCAGGTGCATGACAGGTGCACCTTCCGTGGTGGCGTGGCTCAAAGCAAGGACAGCTTACTGGACAGATTAAATTGGAGCCATTCAAGAAAACAGAGGAGCCTCTCAGACCATGAAGTTGCACAGGAGAAGTGTGGATAACATCTGTCCATTCCTGTGCATGGAGCTACTCCAGCAAACTCATGCTCAACAACACTCACACCCTCCTCGCAGTCCACACTTGCAGAATGACAGACCAAGCCAACCCGCAGCCTCTGCCACGTCTCTGCCAAGCGCACTCCACAAGCTTTATCCGGCTAGGCACAGACCACAGAACGGGGTATTTTCAGCCAGCTTTTGCAGATGTTGGGGGGGAAATCCCCTGAAAACGCAGTTGGCTGCCAGGCAGGCGGGTAGGAGTAAAACTGATTGCCCCTTGCTGGCAGGGCATAGCTGCCTGGCAGGGAAATGACAGCAGGAAGTTTCCCTGCCAGCCATGGGTGGAAGGGCAGGCACTTGTCCAAGGTTGACACCAGGGACTGCAGTGTCTTGGGGGCGCCTGCAGGTCAGGACGGGAGCAGTTCAGCTCCTCAAGCACGGTCCTGAGAGGAGCACAGAAGAGACAGGCTGCAGGGACCCAGCTGTCTGGGGACAGGTAACCCCCGAAGGCCACGCACCCCTTTAGCCCCCTCTCAACACCATCCTCTTAGCCACCCCAAACCACCCCCCAACTCCCTCATCCCACAGTTCCCCCGTCATCACCCCGCCCCACAAATCACCGCCCCGCAACTCCCTCATCCCACAGTTCCCCCATCATCACCCCGCCCCCCAAATCACCGCCCCCCAACTCCGCCATCCCGCAGTTCCCCCATCACCCTGCCCCCAACTCCCCATCCCGCAGTTCCCCCATCATCACCCTGCCCCCCAAATCACCACCCCCCCAACTCCTCCATCCCGCACTTCCCCCCCATCACCCCGCCCCCCAAATCACCACCCCCCAACTCCCCCATTCCACACTTCCCCCCCATCACCCCACCTCCCAAATCACCGCCCCCCAACTCCCCCATCCCGCAGTTCCCCCATCATCACCCCGCCCCCCAAATCACCGCCCCCCAACTCCGCCATCCCGCAGTTCCCCCATCACCCTGCCCCCAACTCCCCATCCCGCAGTTCCCCCATCATCACCCTGCCCCCCAAATCACCACCCCCCCAACTCCTCCATCCCGCACTTCCCCCCATCACCCCGCCCCCCAAATCACCACCCCCCAACTCCCCCATTCCACACTTCCCCCCCATCACCCCACCTCCCAAATCACCGCCCCCCCAACTCCCCCATCCCGCAGTTCCCCCGTCATCACCCCGCCCCCCAAATCACCACCCCTCCAAGTCCCCCATCCCGCACTTCCCCCCATCACCCCGCCCCCCAAATCACCGCCCCGCAACTCCCTCATCCCACAGTTCCCCCTCATCACCCCGCCCCCAAATCACCGCCCCCCAACTCCCCCATCCCACACTTCCCCCCATCACCCCGCCCCCAAATCACCACCCCCCCAACTCCCCCATCCCACACTTCCCCCCATCACTCCGCCCCCCAAATCACCGCCCCCCAACTCCCCCATCCCGCAGTTCCCCCGTCATCACCCCGCCCCCCAAATCACCACCCCTCCAAGTCCCCCATTCCACACTTCCCCCCCATCACCCCACCTCCCAAATCACCGCCCCCCCAACTCCCCCATCCCGCAGTTCCCCCGTCATCACCCCGCCCCCCAAATCACCACCCCTCCAAGTCCCCCATTCCACACTTCCCCCCCATCACCCCCCCCCAAATCACCGCCCCCCAACTCCCCCATCCCACAGTTCCCCCGTCATCACCCCGCCCCCCAAATCACCACCCCCCAAGTCCCCCATCCCGCACTTCCCCCCATCACCCCGCCCCCCAAATCACCGCCCCCCAACTCCCCCATCCCACACTTCCCCCCATCACCCCGCCCCCCAAATCACCACCCCCCCAACTCCCCCATCCCGCAGTTCCCCCGTCATCACCCCGCCCCCCAAATCACCACCCCCCAACTCCCCCATCCCGCAGTTCCCCCGTCATCACCCCGCCCCCCAAATCACCACCCCTCCAAGTCCCCCATCCCGCACTTCCCCCCATCACCCCGCCCCCCAAATCACCGCCCCCCAACTCCGCCATCCTGCAGTTCCCCCATCACCCTGCCCCCAACTCCCCATCCCGCAGTTCCCCCATCATCACCCTGCCCCCCAAATCACCACCCCCCCAACTCCCCCATCCTGCATTTCCCCCCAATCACCCCGCCCCCCAAATCACCACCCCCCCAACTCCCCCATCCCACACTTCCCCCATCACCCCGCCCCCCAAATCACCGCCCCCCCAACTCCCCCATCCCGCAGTTCCCCCGTCATCACCCCGCCCCCCAAATCACCACCCCTCCAAGTCCCCCATCCCGCACTTCCCCCCATCACCCCGCCCCCCAAATCACCGCCCCCCAACTCCCCATCCCGCAGTTCCCCCATCACCCCGCCCCCCAAATCACCACCCCCCAACTCCCCATCCCGCAGTTCCCCCATCACCCTGCCCCCAAATCACTGCCCCCCAACTCCCCATCCCGCAGTTCCCCCCATCACCCCGCCCCCCAACTCCCCATCCCGCAGTTCCCCCCATCACCCCGCCCCCCAACTCCCCCATCCCGCAGTTCCCCCCATCACCCCGCCCCCCAAATCACCACCCCCCAACTCCCCATCCCGCAGTTCCCCCCCATCACCCTGCCCCCCAACTCCCTCATCCCGCAGTTCCCCCCATCACCCCGCCCCCCAACTCCCCCATCCCGCAGTTCCCCCCATCACCCCGCCCCCCAAATCACCACCCCCCAACTCCCCATCCCGCACTTCCCCCCATCACCCCGCCCCCCAAATCACCACCCCCCAACTCCCCCATCCCGCAGTTCCCCCCATCACCCTGCCCCCCAAATCACCACCCCCCAACTCCCCATCCCGCAGTTCCCCCCATCACCCCGCCCCCCAAATCACCACCCCCCAACTCCCCATCCCGCAGTTCCCCCATCACCCTGCCCCCCAAATCACTGCCCCCCAACTCCCCATCCCGCAGTTCCCCCCATCACCCCGCCCCCCAACTCCCTCATCCCGCAGTTCCCCCCATCACCCCGCCCCCAACTCCCCCATCCCGCAGTTCCCCCCATCACCCCGCCCCCCAAATCACCACCCCCCAACTCCCCCATCCCGCAGTTCCCCCCATCACCCCGCCCCCCAAATCACCGCCCCCCAACTCCCCCATCCCGCAGTTCCCCCTCATCACCCCGCCCCCGCTCCCCCATCCCGAGCTCCTCCTCCCCCAGTGGGGCGAGCGCCCCCGCGGCGCGGCCCCAGCCCCCGTTACCGTATTTTACCGTATTGCCCGAAGCGGCGCGGCCCAGTCCCGCAGCTTCCCCCCGCGCGGCCCCGCGGCCCTCACCGATTCAAACAGCTGCGCCGCCCCCCATTCCCTCCTCCCTATTGGCTGCAGGCCGGGCGCGCGTCAGCCCGCGCCGATCACGTGAGGGGAGGAACTACAACTCCCAGGAGCCCATGGGCGGTGAGGCCCGAGTGGATCCCGCGAGAGGTGAGGGAACTCTCGCCACCAGGCCCCCTGGGAAATGTGGTTCCCAAAGACCTCCCGGCAACTACGTTTCCCAGCGCGCCTTGCGGAGTGTGGGCGGGGTGGAATTTTTGCTGTGATGCTGGTTACCATAGCGACCCCGCGAGTTCCAGATAGGGGGGCAGAGAGGAGCAGAGATGGTGAGTGTGAAAATGTTTGCACTGAGTGTGAAAAGAGGGGCCAGGGGCTGGTGGATGTGCAAATCTGTGCAGGGCTCTGGTGGGTGTGAAAGGAGAAGTCTGGAACCAGTGGGTGTGCAAATCTGTGTAGGGCTCTGGTGGGGGTGAAAGGAGAAGTCTGGAACCAGTGGGTGTGCAAATCTGTGCAGGGCTCTGGTGGGTGTGAAAGGAGAAGTCTGGAACCAGTGGGTGTGCAAATCTGTGCAGGGCTCTGGTGGGTGTGAAAGGAGAAGTCTGGAACCAGTGGGTGTGCAAATCTGTGCAGAGCTCTGGTGAGTGTGAAAGGAGAAGTCTGGAACCAGTGGGTGTGCAAATCTGTGCAGAGCTCTGGTGGGTGTGAAAGGAGAAGTCTGGAACCAGTGGGTGTGCAAATCTGTGCAGAGCTCTGGTGAGTGTGAAAGGAGAAGTCTGGAACCAGTGGGTGTGCAAATCTGTGCAGGGCTCTGGTGAGTGTGAAAGGAGAAGTCTGGAACCAGTGGTTGTGTAAATCTGTGCAGAGCTCTGGTGAGTGTGAAAGGAGAAGTCTGGAACCAGTGGGTGTGTAAATCTGTGCAGAGCTCTGGTGAGTGTGAAAGGAGAAGTCTGGAACCAGTGGGTGTGCAAATCTGTGCAGAGCTCTGGTGAGTGTGAAATGAGAAGTCTGGAACCAGTGGGTGTGCAAATCTGTGCAGGGCTCTGGTGAGTGTGAAAGGAGAAGTCTGGAACCAGTGGGTGTGCAAATCTGTGCAGGGCTCTGGTGGTGGTGAAAGGAGAAGTCTGGAACCAGTGGGTGTGCAAATCTGTGCAGGGCTCTGGTGGGTGTGAAAGGAGAAGTCTGGAACCAGTGGGTGTGCAAATCTGTGCAGGGCTCTGGTGGGGGTGAAAGGAGAAGTCTGGAACCAGTGGGTGTGCAAATCTGTGCAGGG
Organism: Pelodiscus sinensis; assembly: GCF_052426305.1. NCBI lineage: Eukaryota > Metazoa > Chordata > Testudines > Trionychidae > Pelodiscus > Pelodiscus sinensis. The sequence goes on along the minus strand of NC_143052.1, from coordinate 348,220,036 downwards.
CTCTGGTGAGTGTGAAAGGAGAAGTCTGGAACCAGTGGGTGTGCAAATCTGTGCAGGGCTCTGGTGGGTGTGAAAGGAGAAGTCTGGAACCAGTGGGTGTGCAAATCTGTGCAGGGCTCTGGTGGGTGTGAAAGGAGATGCCTGGAACCAGTGGGTGTGCAAATCTGTGCAGGGTTCTGGTGGGTGTGAAAAGAGAAGTCTGGAGACAGGGATGGATTAACTCTTTTGGGGCCCAGGGCTATTAGATTTTGTGGGTCTCCCTAGGTTCTAGGTGGGGCCAAAAATGAAGGGTTCATAGTGCAAGAGGGGGCTCCAAGTGGGGGCAGAGGGTTGGGGCACAGGAGGGGGTGAGGGCTCTGTGGTAGAGCTGGGGATAAGGGATTTGGGATGCAGAAGGAGGCTCCAGGCTGGGGCTAAGGGGTTTTGGAGTGCAGGAGCAGGCTCAGCTCAAGAGGTGGGGATGGGAATGCAGGGTCTGGGCGAGAGTTAGGTGTGGAAGGTGGAGGTGGGGGTGGACAGGAATTTGTGCCGGGGCAGGAGGTGAGGTTCAGGGTCTGGGTGGAGTTAGGGTGCAGGAGGGGGATTAAGATAGGAGGTGGGGTGTGGGATCTGGGATGGGAATTAGGGTGCAGGAGGAGCTCAGAGCTGGGGTGGGAGTTGGGATGCAGGAGAGGGGCTCCGGGGATAGGGATGTGGGGTCTGGGTGGGAGTTAGGATGCAGTAGAGGGCTCAGGGCCAGGCCAGGTAGGGAGTTGGGATGCAAGGTACTTCCCTGCGGCAGCTCCCCTCTAGTGGAGCAGGCCCTGGGGAGGGGAGGGAGCAGGTGGCTCTATGCGCTGCCCTGTGCTTGCCAGCAACCCCCCCTCCTCCTCCCCGCAGCTCCCATTGGTTGTGGATTTCTGCTAATAGAAGCTATGGGGGCAGAGCCTTCAGGTGAGGCAAGTATACAGATGGCACTTCCTGGTGCTTGCCGCTTCTGCCTAGCGGGGGCAGCAGCACGTAGAGCCACTGGGGACCAGAACACTGCAGCCCCTACTGACTGTGAAAATCTTTGCAAGTGTGTGTGAGAGAAGGGGACCAGGACTAGTAGGCATGAAAATCTGTGCAAGGCTCTGGTGAATGTGAACAAAGATGTCTGGAGCTAGTGGGCGTCAAAATCTTCAGGACACTAGTGAGTTTGAAAAGTGGGCTCCGAGGCTAGTGGGTGTGAAAATCTGTGCAGGACACTGGAGTGTGTGTGTGAAAATCCAGGTAATTGCTTGATGAGTGTGAAAGGCGATGCCAGAACAAAGTGTGTGTGAAAAGCCAGGTTCTGAGCATAATAATTATTCAAGGGCATGCCATGTGAAATCACAGTGCTGTAAATATAAATCTATGATGTCACAGAGCGTGCAGCTCTGTGAACTGGGTGTGCAACTCTGTGCAGGCAGCAGCTTGGGTGTGCAGCTGCAGTCAACTTCCCGGTTCCCTGGGCCTCACTTCTGATGGAGAGAGGTAACTAGTGGTGCCCCCAAGGGTCCGTACAGGGACCAATCCTATTTAACCTATTTAAATGGTCTGGTGAAATGGGTAAACAGTGAGGTGGCAAAATTTGCAAAGGTTACTAAACTGCTCAAGATACTTAAGACCAAAGAAGACTGGCAAGAGCTTTAAAAGGATCTCTCAAAACTATGATTGGGCAACAAAATGGCAAATGAATTTTAATGTTGATCGATACCAATGCACATTGGAAAAATAATCCCAACTACACATATAAAGTGATGGGACTAATTTAGCTACAACTACTCAGGAGAGAGATCTTGGAGTCATTGTGGATAGTTCTCTGAAATCATCCACACAGTGTGCAGCAGCCATCAAAAAAGCAAACAGGAAGTTGTGCAGACCAGGACTTTCACAGGGTCCAAAAAAGAACTAGATACATTCTGGAGGTTAGGTCCATCAATGGTTATTAGCCAGGACGGGCAGGGAGGGTGTCCCTGGCCTCTGTTTGTCAGAGTCTGGAAATGGGTGACAGGGGAGAGATCTCTTGGTGATTCCCTGTTCTGTTCCCTCCCTCTGGGGCATCTGGCATTGGCCACTGTCAGCAGACAGGACACTGGGCTAGATGGACCCTTGGTCTGACCCAGTGTGGTCATTCTTATGTTCTTATGATGAAGCAGCATCCATTTCTGGCATGACTGAACGGAAAGCATGGCAGCTCTTCCCATAACTAGGCAAGACAGGTTCTTATATGGACCTCCTCAGTCCTCACCCTGGTATCAGAGTGCCTTAAAGTGCTGGTAGCCTACAAATCTCCCAGGCAATGGACAGTATGGTGGAGCCCTGTGCAGATACAAAACTGGTATCCGGTCTGCAAAAATTGGTCCTGCCATGAGAGCAGGAGACTGGACTCGATGACCTCTCGCGGTCCCTTCCAGTCCTAGTGTGATTCTGTGATTCTATGAAAAATGATGCACGGATAGCTGCATTCACATCTGCGGATGTGGATACCCGTGGATAGAGAGCAGATATCCACGGATTTAGAAGGCTCTAGGAATTGGTGTCCATGTCCCAATTGCCAGACCACACTCTGTCCTCACTCAGATCTGGTCAGCCCCACGCTCTGTGGTGACATCCTTTGTGTGGTAATTGTTGTTTTCCCAGCCTTGAGAAGAGTGTGAGCACCCCTGAAACCGAGAGAGACCTGTATTAAAGGGCTCTGGCTCCAACATGGGAGACCAGCTCTCCATGTCTTTCAGAAGGATCCTCGCTGCACAAAGGAGATCACCAGTCCTGTGGTGCTATTTGCAGAGTAGACATTTTCGAAAGTGTCCCCTGTAATGCCATCCACTCTTCTGCTGCATGCCAGGTGGCTGCTGTTCTGCTCCAGTCATGGCTGATTTCAGTGGCACAGTGACTTATAGAATCATAAAATACTAGAACTGGAAGGGACCTCGCAAGGTCATTAAGTCTAGTCCCCTGCCCTCATGTGAGGACCAAGCACTGTCTAGATCATCCCTGACAGGAGGCTGTTGAACCTGCTCTTAAATGTCTCCAATGATGAAGATTCCACAACCTCCCTGGGCAATACAGTCCAGTGTTTAGCCACCCTGACAGGTAGGAAGTTTTTCCCAAGGTCCAACCTAAACGTCCCTGGCTGCAATTTAAGCCCATCGTTCCTTGTCCTATCCTCAGAGGCCAACGAGAACATTTTTCTCCCTCCTCCTTGTAACAAATGTTTAGATACTTGAAAACCGCTGCCATGTCCCCTCTCAGTCGTTTCTTTTCCAAACTAAACAAGCCCAATTCTTTCAGTCTTCCCTCATAGCTCCTGTTTTCGAGACCTTTAATCATTTTAATCACAGTGATCTCTGGGGCATTGTTAGATGCTTTGCGCAGGGGAGCTGGAACCCTACAGTCCCTACATGGCGCTCCCCAGTGATACGCTTGGGAAGCTGAGTGAACGTTTTAAGCAGCTTTGAGCCCTTTGCACAGAAAATGCGTGAGACGTGCCCAGGGCTGGTGGTCCTCAAGCGCTTGTGAACCGAGAAGCACAGTTTGAAAACCAGCTCTCAGAAGAGTAAACAACCTGTGGGGAATCAGCACGCTGCGGCAAAGGCGTTTCCTCGGGCATGAAGAGGCTGAGGGCTGCAAGGGCAAAGCTGTGGAGAATAGCAATCCTCCGGGCTAGCCAGAACCTCACAACCATGCTGGGAAGCGAGCCACAACAGCATGGCTGCCCTTCCATGGATTCATTGGCCCTTCTGCATAGCACAGGCCAGAGGATTTCACCCTGCCTGTGCTGGGGGTGTTAATTTGGGTTTGGCAAACGCACTTTCCGGAAAGGCTCCGGCCTGGCTCGAAGAGACGGAGAATCCACCTTTTCCCTGGCGAGTTTGTTCCAATGCCTGGTTGCCCTCGCCAGTGAACCCTCGCATTGGATGCCATTTTTCTCATTTCAGTGTGTCCGGCTTGAACGTCTCTCACGCCCAGGCCTTTTTCCCAGCCCACGGATCATTCAAGTTTTAAACACGCTTTTACAAATGGGGCACCCGCACTGGAGGCAGTGTCGGCTGTTAGGGGATCAGTATCTAGTCTTGCCACTGGCAGAGGGGAATTCGCCTCCACCCCGACTCACCGCTCCTCTCTTTATGCAGCCACAGGCCACGTTAGCCCTGTCGGGGGGGAAAGTAACTTACATTTCTTACAGGTACTGTCAAATTGCAACGCCTTCCCCTTGGGGTGGGTGGAGTGCAGGGCGCTCAGGGCAGGGGGGTTGGGATGTGGGGTAGGGATGTAAACGGGTTAACCGGTTACCTTAATGGCTAATGCTTACCAGATAACGGTTAACCCCAGGAGCAGGCCCCGATCTGCGGTGCTGCTGGCAGAGCCCCCCACAAACACACCCTAATCTGGAGTGCTCCCCCTTTAACTGGTTAAACTGGTTAACCAGTTAAATAGGATTTTACATCCCTAATGTGGGGGATGCAGGAGTCAGAGCCAGGAGTTGGGTTATAGAGGGTGCAGGAGTCAGAGCTGGGGGCTGGGTTATAGAGGGTGCAGGAGTCAGAGCTGGGGGCTGGGTTATAGAGGGTGCAGGAGTCAGAGCCGGGGGCTGGGTTATGGAGGGTGCAGGAGTCAGAGCCGGGGGCTGGGTTATAGAGGGTGCAGGAGTCAGAGCCGGGGGCTGGGTTATGGAAGGTGCAGGAGTCAGGGCAGGGGATTGGGTTATGGAGGGTGCAGGAGTCAGAGCCGGGGGCTGGGTTATGGAAGGTGCAGGAGTCAGAGCTGGGGGCTGGGTTATGGAAGGTGCAGGAGTCAGAGCTGGGGGCTGGGTTATAGAGGGTGCAGGAGTCAGAGCCGGGAGTTGGGTTATAGAGGGTGCAGGAGTCAGAGCTGGGAGCTGGGTTATAGAGGGTGCAGGAGTCAGAGCCGGGAGTTGGGTTATAGAGGGTGCAGGAGTCAGAGCCGGGAGTTGGGTTATAGAGGGTGCAGGAGTCAGAGCTGGGGGCTGGGTTATAGAGGGTGCAGGAGTCAGAGCCGGGGGCTGGGTTATAGAGGGTGCAGGAGTCAGAGCCGGGGGCTGGGTTATGGAAGGTGCAGGAGTCAGAGCTGGGGGCTGGGTTATAGAGGGTGCAGGAGTCAGAGCCGGGGGCTGGGTTATAGAGGGTGCAGGAGTCAGAGCCGGGGGCTGGGTTATGGAAGGTGCAGGAGTCAGAGCTGGGGGCTGGGTTATGGAAGGTGCAGGAGTCAGAGCTGGGGGCTGGGTTATAGAGGGTGCAGGAGTCTGAGCCGGGAGTTGGGTTATAGAGGGTGCAGGAGTCAGAGCCGGGAGTTGGGTTATAGAGGGTGCAGGAGTCAGAGCCGGGAGTTGGGTTATAGAGGGTGCAGGAGTCAGAGCTGGGGGCTGGGTTATAGAGGGTGCAGGAGTCAGAGCCGGGGGCTGGGTTATGGAAGGTGCAGGAGTCAGAGCTGGGGGCTGGGTTATAGAGGGTGCAGGAGTCAGAGCTGGGGGCTGGGTTATGGAAGGTGCAGGAGTCAGAGCTGGGGGCTGGGTTATGGAAGGTGCAGGAGTCAGAGCTGGGGGCTGGGTTATAGAGGGTGCAGGAGTCAGAGCTGGGGGCTGGGTTATGGAAGGTGCAGGAGTCAGAGCTGGGGGCTGGGTTATGGAGGGTGCAGGAGTCAGAGCCGGGAGCTGGGTTATGGAGGGTGCAGGAGTCAGAGCTGGGGGCTGGGTTATGGAAGGTGCAGGAGTCAGGGGATTGGGTTATGGAGGGTGCAGGAGTCAGAGCCGGGGGCTGGGTTATGGAGGGTGCAGGAGTCAGAGCCGGGGGCTGGGTTATGGAGGGTGCAGGAGTCAGAGCCGGGGGCTGGGTTATGGAAGGTGCAGGAGTCAGAGCCGGGGGCTGGGTTATGGAGGGTGCAGGAGTCAGAGCCGGGGGCTGGGTTATGGAGGGTGCAGGAGTCAGAGCTGGGGGCTGGGTTATGGAAGGTGCAGGAGTCAGAGCTGGGGGCTGGGTTATGGAAGGTGCAGGAGTCAGGGCAGGGGATTGGGTTATGGAGGGTGCAGGAGTCAGAGCCGGGGGCTGGGTTATGGAAGGTGCAGGAGTCAGAACTGGGGGCTGGGTTATGGAAGGTGCAGGAGTCAGAGCTGGGGGCTGGGTTATGGAAGGTGCAGGAGTCAGAGCTGGGGGCTGGGTTATGGAGGGTGCCGAAGTCAGGGCAGGGGATTGGGTTATGGAGGGTGCAGGAGTCAGAGCCGGGAGTTGGGTTATAGAGGGTGCAGGAGTCAGAGCTGGGGGCTGGGTTATAGAGGGTGCAGGAGTCAGAGCAGAGGGTTGAGAGGAGTGGAGGGCTCAGGGTGGGGGTATAGGAATTAAGGCAGAGGTGGGAGGGCTCAGGGCAGGGGCAGGGCTCCCCTCTCCATCTGCTACAGCAGCTGGGAGCTGCATGGTGACCATATTTCTCAAAGAGAAGACAGGACACCCCATCTACTCGCCCAAGCGCCCCTCCTCTCTGAGTCTGTTGCCTGCCTCTGGAACCCTGAGGAGGGCGGCCTAAGGAGGCTGGCGGGGGGAAGGGGGGGTCCCAGGAATGCCAGGGCCCTGCTGGTTGCCCTTGGCCCCAGGGAAAAAGCCAAAACCTTAGCCGTGCTTAAGGGGGGAGCGCCAGGCTGCGGGGGAGATTGAAGGTAAATTCCTTTGTCTCTACCTCAGCTGCACAGATACCATGCAGAGCCAGCCAGCGTGTTTCTGGGCACCGCTGCCCCCTCCTGGATGGCATTAGGCCGGCTCAGCTGTGTGTCATGAGCCCTGTTCTGAGGAAGAGGCTCTGCTAGCTCAAGTGGCCGGGCCCTGGGCATGGGTCCCCAAAAGAGCTGTGTTGTCATCCTGCTGCAGCCACGAGGCACAGGCCGGCTTTGTTGAAATCCCTCTCCTGTGGTTTTCCCTAGCGTGGCCTGAAAGATGACCTTGCGATGGGATTTCTGTAAGATCTCGCTGCAGGCACCTCCTCTGGACTATTCCTTCCGAGGCATCAACTTCATCCAAGGTGCTACTCTTACTCCGCAGAGCAGCCTAACGCAGACTTGCTGGGGGGGGGGGGAGGGAAGGGGAACCGAGCCCCGCCACGGCTGTTACTTCCTGGCTATCCCAGCAGAGAAGACTTTGCATGTCAGGACCTGTCTGCTGCTGGGGAAACTGAGGCCTGGAGCTCCACTCACCTGCTCAGGCTCCCAAGGGAGAGGAGAACCCAGGAGTCCTGCCTCCTCACCCGCCTCTCTGACCAGCAGAAATAGAACCTAGGAGTCCTGCCTCCCGTTTCCAGCCTCTGGGCTGCGTTTTAGTCAGCGGCACGGACAGTGTCAAGGGACGGTGTACCAGTGGGGTGCAATGGGGTGGGAGAGGCAGGGGGCCAGACTGGGGTGCTGTAATGATCCCATATGCCTGATTGCCACCCCACCCAATGGTGTCCCCCCTCTCTGATCCTGCAGGAACCCTGGCCCAGCGGTGGGGCGGGTCAACGCGAGGTCAGGGCGGTGCCCAGATACCCAGGTGACGGGACCCATCTCAGAACCAGGACAGACCGGGTCTGCGTCTGCCTTCCTCTGCCGCTGACTGAATCAGCAGCGGGTCGGACTCTCGCCACAGGCTGCTCTAACGCCCCGCTCTGCTCTCCCCACTAGACCTGCTTACAGAAGAGCCGCGGACTGGCCCCAAGGTGATCAAACGGTCGCCCAGGGGGAAGCTGCTGACCCAGGCGCTGCGCCTGAACAACAACACCATCAACGAGCTGACCGACTTCACCTCCACCATGGAGCAGCTGCTGGAGTACCCCGATGAGCTCTCCTGGATCGACCTCTCCTTCAACGACTTGGGCACCATCGACCTGGTACAGCTAGCGGGCACTGAGGGCTGGTGGCTTAGACAGGGGGCTAGCCCTCAGGAAAGCAGGCTCTTAGACTTGCTTCTGATGCTGAGTCCCCCCCCGCGGTCTCGGGCAAATCCCTGCCCTGCTCCGTGCCTCGGTTTCCCCACCGGTAAAATAGGGATCACCGCCCCTTTGAAGCTGCGTGAGCCCAGCTGGATTCATGCTCTGGCCACGCAGCGGTACACAGCGTGTGAGGACAAACAGTGCCCGGGGCGGAGGGCTTGGGAGGATCTATTTCCAAAGTGCTCCCAGCCAGTCTCAGTTGTGGTGCCAGGCACTTGGTCCATGCCGGGGTCACTTCTCTGCAGCCCAAGTGCGGCTCAGCCCAGGTCTGTTCTGCCCCCTGCTCCGCAGTGGTGCAGGCCAGTGGCAGAGGGGAATGGCTGGCTGCGGGGAGGGGCCGATGCCCTGGCCCTCGTTAGGGAAATCAGATGGTTCGGGGGCTCTCTGGCCGTCAGAGCTGCGGGGGGCTCAGCAGTGTTGCTTGTAAAAGCTGCTGGCACTCAGGAGCAGACCAGCCCCTGGCGAGCTCTTCTGGAAATCACAGCTCCGGGGTGTTCCTTAGGCCAGCGGTTCTCAAGCAGGGCTCCAGGGCCCCCTCGGGGGGCCGTGAGTGGCTTTCAGGGGGTCCGAAAAGCCTGCCTGGTGTGTGACTCATAGGGCTCAGGGCAGAAAGCTGAAGTCCTGCCTTGGGGCCCCAAGCCACCACCCAGGGCTGGAGCCAAAGCCTGAGCAGCTTAGCTTCCCGGTGCCCCTTCTAGGCGGGGCCCTAGGCAGCTGCCTGGCTTGCTACCCCTAACACCAGCCCTGGTTTGTATACACAGTCAAACTGTTGTGGCCCAACTGGGCTGGGGAGTTTTATAGCCTGTTACCGGGGAGCCTGGGAAAGAAAAAGGGCAGGGTTCGCAACCTAAGGCCTGGGAAAATAAGGCTGCTTTTCCCAGCTGGGGCCTTATGGAGGATTGGGGGAATCCCATCACTTCCCTGTGCCTCAGTTTCCCACTCTGCAGAGCCAGGGGCGGGACCCTGCTCTGTGCTCAGGAAGCCCTGTGAAGCCCTGGAGTGAGAGGCCAGGGAAAGGCAAGGCCCGGGTGGGTCTCGTGGCCCTGGGAGAGGCGTGGGTCGCTTCCAGGCTCTCTGCTCCCTCCCTCACTGTGGCGTGGCTGCAGGAGCTGACGATGTTCCCCAACCTGCGGGCCCTCAACCTCCACGGGAACAGCATCCAGAGCCTGGGCGAGGTGGACAAGCTGGCTGCCCTGCCGCTCCTGCGCACGCTGACCCTGCACGGAAACCCCATCGAGGAGGAGAAAGGCTACAGGTAGAGCCCAGGGCCTCCGCCAGCTCATGCTTTGGGGAGAGGGTGGGCAAGTGCAGGGGAGCAGCTTTTCTCTCTGCTCACTGCCGCCAGGGCCCCCTGACAGACTCGCCTAGGCCCCGTCCTATTCCACTGGAGTCAGTAGCTTCCCAAAGCTTTTGATGGGAGCTGGGTATGAACCACCCTGGCTCCGTGCCTCAGTTTCCCCATGGGGCTAATGATCATGCTTTTCCCCCGGGGAGGATGGGAGGGTGAAGGGCTTCAAGATCCTCAGTGGGAAGGCCCCAGAGACAGGCAAGGTGACATCCACAGGGTGTCAAACACTAGGGCATGTGCAGGCTCAGGGAAATAAGGGAGAGGTCCTGGCTGCAGCCCTCTCCCATTGTTGGGCATAGACACCAGCCCACGTGGCTCATTCTGTACCGGCCCCTGTGCCGGGCCCTGCCCAAGACCCCACTGACTCCTGCTGCAGCGAGACCCCTGGGATGCAGCCAACAGGCAGTGCCAAGGAGGGACTTTTAAAGGGCTGGGGTGGCTCCCGCCAACCCCGCTCACAGGCCAGCCTGCCTCATCCACCTGCATCGACCACTCCCGGAGGACAGCCTGAGCCCAAGCCCCTCCTCAGGACCAGGGCCCCATCCTGGGGGGCGCTGCACATTCCCATAGCGAGACCAAGGCACCAAATCTCAGCCTGGCTCATCCTGCAGGGCAGGGGCAGAGAACCCAGCTCCCGAGTCCTAGCCCACTGCCCCATCCCCTCGCTCACACTGGAGTCATGCCGGCCCTGAGCCATGGCCCTGGCCAACGCTCCGAGACACGTGATGCAGGAGGCCGACCAGGCAGATTTTAAACTCAATGAAACCTCTATCCTCCTTTCGGGACCTGGGAGGCTCCAGCCAGGCAGCCGGGGCCCAGAGCGCGGAGCTGCGGCCGGTGGGAACAGAGGTGCTCCCGAGCGGCACATGTGCCTCAAGTCTAGGTCCTCACAGTGCCGGCCCCAAATGGCCCCCAGCAAGGGAGCGGCCCCTGGGCCACACACTGTCTACAGCCCAGGGCCAGAGCAGCAGGTTGCTCAGCTCCAGAGGCCCAGCCGGGGTGGGAGCCAGCATGATACCCCCCTCAGACACAGCCTGACAGGTCTGGCCCTGGCCCGGGGAGAGAGGCCGTGCAGAGGCTGTGGGGCTCCGGGTAGCGCTGACCACAGCAGTGAGCTGTTCCCTCACCGGAGGGGGAAGCAGGGCTTCTCCAGGCCCACGCAGGGGAAGGGGGGGAGGAGGAGGAGGCGGGGTGCCTCTGGCTTTTCAGCGCGGGCTGTCCTGGGCCTGACCGGGTGCTCTCGCAGGAACTACGTGCTGTCCGTGCTGCCCCACCTCAAGGCCTTCGATTTCAGCGGCGTGACCAAGCAGGACCGCTCCACCGCCGCCATCTGGAGGCGCATGAACGTCAGACCCAAGAAGACTAAGATAAAACGGGACGACTACTGAGGGGCCGGGGCGGCGGAGGCAGCTGCTGCGCTGCGTGAGGGCACCCGGCGCGCTGGCTGGGGGGCCCGGCCTGCCCGCGTGTTAGCTTAGAAATAAAGGCTTCGAGGTTGGTGGGGTAGGACGCTGAGTGGCTGCAGGGCTGGGGCTCCGAACGGACAGAGGGCTGCCATGGCGGCAGGCTGGGGACACACCCGCCCTTGTTGGCACAGAGGATCTGCACTCAGCTCGCAGCACCGGCTCTCCTGTGCTACCTAGAGCTGGGAAGCGCCCCGCCGGCTCCCCACTGATTGACTGGCAGCTGAGAGAGCCTCGGCCCCTGGGGGGAGAGAAATGGGGCCCAGGGAGGTGTCCTGTGTGGTGCCCACGGGCCTGGAAGACCTGCCCTTGCCACGTTGGGCGTCTTTAAGCAGTCCCACTGCCCCCTCCCCTTTTCCAGCCCCTGCTCGGCTGCCCATGAGAGTCCATCTGTGGTCCAGGAGGTGCCCGTGGCCACCACCCTGGCTGCTTCCCTCTGAGGAGGGGGCAGCATCACTCACCCAGGCTCACGGGCCCCTGGCTGGCTCAGGGGATTCTCCACAGATAGAATATAAAGTGCAACCCCCCATTGCCAGCTCCTCGGACAGGGTCACAGAATCGCCCCCAACTCGAGCCCGGGGCAGAGGGGGGCCCTGCCTGGAAGGCCACCCCCACAGGACTGTCCATCTTCCATGCAGCCCCTTGCCCGGCCAGCAGCGTGAGCCCAGCCGTTCCTCTGGGCGCTAACCTCCCCCTGCACTGGGCCCCCTCCAAATGCCCCGCCCCCCATGAGTCAGCGGCAGTCGTCCCGCCAGGGGGGGACCGACCCCTTTGTGGAAAGAGCTGGGAAGTGACGGTTCCACACCAGCATGTGCTGGAACCCCGGGGCTCCTGTCAGCCATGGGCCCAGCAGCTGCCAGGGCTACTTTGCCCTGCCCCTCTGGCCGGGGAGCGTAACGCCCAGCACGGCATCAGCACTTCCCCTCAAGGCTGCTGCTCCACCCTCCCGAGTGCCCCCCCACAGGAAATCGTCACCTCTCGGGCTTCCCCAAGCCAAAGCATGTTTGACCATCCCCGGCTGCAGGGGCCGGGCACCAGCCCTACACCCGTGACCCTAAGCCGGCACAGTAAGCCCAGAGGCCCAGGTGAGGGCCTGGGGACTAGCCGTGGTCACAGGCTATCAGACCAATTCCCCATCTCCAGCTCTTCTTCCCACACAGCTTCGGCTTAGGTGAGGTCACTACCGCAGAGTAGGCCTAGGGGCCCCCTTCGCTGGTAAGCGCAGCGGGGGTGTGGACCAGGGCTCCGCCTGCGGCAAGTCTACAGTGGGCCCGGCCCCGTTGAGAGCAACCTCAGGGCTGCTCTAAGCTGCACCAGTTGCTAACTGTGCCCAAGAAACAGTTTGCCAAGCAAGGGCGAGGTGCAGCACGGCACCTGCACAGCTTCCTGCAGCCCTGCGGCAAAACAGCACCTGACCTGCTCCTCCCCCCGCGGCCCGTCCCACCCGCCCTGCCTTGCTGCCGTCTCCTCAGACAGGAAAATGGTGCTAAAGGGATGGGCCCAGTCCCATCCCAGCTCTCCTTGACAGGAGGCCCTGCCCCCACGGTCCTTGCGCTTGCCCCAGGCTGCAGCACCCTTAAGACCCAACCCGTAAGGCCTTTGCTGAAGCAGAAGTTGGAGAAATCCCTCAAGTGGCAGGTGGGGGTAGGGAGGGAGAGCCGCGACCCTCTCCCCAGAGCACCTGGGGCAGTAATGCTCCTGAGCCAGCCATGCAAAGCCACGGCCCCATGGGAGGCTCAGGCCAGCTCCCCCAAGCAGGGTGCCGGCTACTCACCCCACATCAGTCCTTCCCATTGTGCATGGAGAGGCCCTCCCCACCCCATCCATAGGGACAGGAATGAGCCCGGCGGTGCCAGTCACACTGGGAGCAGTGGTAGCGACATGTTCTGCCTGGGGCACTGTGGAAGACGCTCCTGTGTTCATGGACTGAGGGCTCCGTGCCTGGTTCGGCTGCTGCCCCATTAAACACAGCGACTCTGTCCCGTGTGCCGTTGCCAATTTGTCAAAGTCGTCCAATGTCTTGGTACCGCTCTAGGATTGCCATAGGCTACCGCCAGAAGGGAGCGCTGGTCATCTAGGCTGGTGTGCACAGAACTGCACCCAGGAGGGATGTGAACAGTTAAGCGGGTGATGCTTACCAGTAACCGGTTAACCAGCACCCAGGAGCTTGACAAGCAGCTCCCCAAAGCAGAGCAGGTGGCAGTTCAGTGTCAGAGTGGGGAGGGGTCAGAAGAGGGGCTTTTGCAATCCTTCAAGACTAAAGCTGTGCAGGAAACTAACACTGCACCTGCTTTGTGAACGGAGCAGGCCCGCATTAGACTAAAACTCTCAGGAGCCAAGTTTAAAAGGCAGCAAGGCAGCCCACTCACCAGACACACAGTGGGTGGCTCTGCAATTCCCCGGGCCAGCAGATTGGCACCAAGAATCAGCTCGCAGATCTTCCCACCAGTCAACTGGCACCAACTCGCTGTACTTTGACCAGTCCCTTCAGCCCCGTGACTCAGTTTCCCCTCTGCAAGGTGTTTAATACTGACCTACTGCAGGTGGGGAGTTGAAGGCTGTGTGGGTAGCCTGTGTTATGCCAGGCCATGGCAGGGCACCGTACATCACTGATCAGTACTAGATGCCTGTCACGTATCCGCCTCAGCACTAGGCTAGGCCAGGGCAGCCACACTAGACTGAACACTCAATTTAGGCAAAGTGAGGACACCTTATGGCAGAGCAACTTAGAAGGCCAGCGGAACTAACTCCCCCTCTCTTGTGAAAACTCAGTGGTCTCGTCAGTGACAAGGGGCCATCTTCCCTCTCATTTGGAGAGGGCCCTTTCTGCCACCCAGCCTGCCTGCCTGGCCCCAGCAGGCCTTAGGTCAGCACCTGCGAGGGAGTCGCATCCCTATGGACTAGCAGAGACAGGTACATCTTGAACAAGTCCCACTGGTCAGCGGGTGGGAACGCAAGATCAGGAGCCCACCACTCTACAGAGTAGATCGAGCCTTCCACCTTGATCCACACAGGTGAGACCACATCTTTGCCAGGCAAGTCCCCAGCTGAGCCAATTAGCACTAACGAAGACAGGGCTGTGGGAGGGGAGGGGACAGACAAGGACGCTACATGAACCCTATGGGGGCATTCCTCACTGCAGTTCATCCGGAAGTCATTGCATTTGTATGAAAAGATTGTCGCAGGGAGCCCAGGGAACAAGTCAAGCTTGGAAGCCAAGTGGGACACGGGGCTGTGCCAGGCTCTATTAAATCTCAGGCCATCACATGCAGTTTGACCACAAGCCAGGCCACTAACTGGTTCCAAGCTCCATTATGCCGGACAAGGAGGCCAGCTCTTCCCCCCAAGATCTCCGTGCCAGCTCCTGGCACGTGACGTGGAAAGACGGGACAGAGGAGACGGGTGGGTTGGATGAATGTGTTTTATCTATGGTGGCAAAAAAACAAAAACAAAAAACCCCAAACCAAAACACAAAGGTTCAACCATGTAAAAACAAGTGTTGTTAGCAACAGCGAGTCCTGCGAGCGGAGCCCCAGACCCGGCGGCCACGATTCGTTGCTGTGCTGCCTTTAAAAAATATAATTTAGCCCAGGCACCCCCCCCAACCATGATCATCGTGGGAAAGCTTTTCAACCAATGCTACACGGGGTGAATTTCCAGTGTCACCTTGAACGCAACCATCGCCCCTCCCCCAATGTTAACAGGTGGCAAGTGGGTACCAATACTGCAATCTGCCCTGACTGCAGAGCCAGGAGGCTGCACTGCCCCCCCTCCTTCCCAGGGCTGTTTCAGTGACGAGAGATTTTCTTCCCTTTGTGGTCAACACTGTGCAATCCAGGCTTCCTATGCGCAACAGCCCCTCCCCACCCCCGTCCTGGCTGCCCTGCCCCTCCAGCCTAGCGACAGGGAAAGCCTGGAGCAGGCTGGCCTGCGAAGCGGCGGCTGTCGTCTCCTTTGTGATCAGTGGGACATGTGGGCTATGTACAAGTTCGGTGGCGGCGTGGCGCCGATCGAAGAGAGGAGAAAGCAAGGGAGAGTGAATGGAAGCAGCGGGCACGCGCGGGCGAGCCGGCTCACGGGATCCCAAACTGTACAACCAGTTCTTCTTTCGCCTCCACGCGGATCTGCGAGAGCGCGCTGAAGGCATAGGCGGCTATCCGGGAGACCTGGGGACAGAAGCAGGGCAGCAGCGTGAGTGACAGCTCGGAGGGGGAATGCTCTCCCAGACAGGCCATTCCAGCCAGACCAGAATGAATCTACAGCCCATGAGAACGGGGGGTCCCATCCCAAAGAGCACCTCCCCCCCCAGGGCATCTCAGCAGAGGCTACTGATCATACCCTCCCGGCTGCGGGCCCATCAGCAAGGGCAGCATGGGTGACGCTGGCACTGCCAATACTCCGGCCACACATTAAGAACAGCTGGGGACACCATTTATTGTGAGGCTGGGAAGCGAAGCCCCCAGTGGGCATGGAGACAGCTCCAGCCCAGCCATCACCTTCACGCGATCCAGTAACATTCACACACTGCCAGGGGAAAGGCAAACAGAACAGGTGCAGCCGTCACACCAGGATCGCCCCGCACCGAAGCCTATGAGGCCTCCCGAGTGCCCTAGAGCCAGAGGAGAGGAGAGAAGCCACCCCCACCCTTAGTCACAAGAGCTGACCAGACAGAGCCTGCCAGTGGGGTACCTCTGCCTCCCGGGAGTTACCGGTTGGGACCTCCCATTATCCCCACAGGATGGCTTGCCTGGTGAGACCACATTTGCCATGATGCATCAGTCTTCCCTCTGGCTGTTCCATTAGGAGGCATCCTGGGAAATGTAGTCTCAGCCCATAGATGCAAATGGGGGAACAAGGCACCCAAACTACAACTCCCATGAGGCATTGCAGCAGCTCAAAAGACTGTGGTGAGCAGACCAGAGCTAATCCAGATTTGGAAGTTCCAAAACACTGCGCTGATCCCAGAGTACCACGCAGCGGCTGGACGTTTTGGAACGGGAGGCCTTGAGCGTGAAAGCGAGGGCTGAAGCTGCCCACCAAGCAGAGCCCTGCTGCAAAACGTCCTGTTTAATCAAAAACCAGACTCGTGTTTCTTGGCAGGAGCTTTCCAACAGCTCTCCCCCACCTCTCACACAACTGGCTGTGGGCTCCATGCTCGGGGCGAGCGGTACAGACCCTCCGACCACCACTAGAGGGCAAGAGGCTTCCAAGGTGAGGGGACTGTGGAACCCAACTCAGAATGCACCCTATGGGCGCTGTGCATCCTGGGGCAGCTTGTTACCACACGGGAGCTACCAGCAGGGCCGACAGCTTCCGTGGGCTCTCGAGCAAAGTGTGGAGGCCTGGCCCTGCACCCCCAGAAGGGGCAGGGGCTCAGGCAGAAGGGGTGGGGCTGTGGCAGCCAGGGCTACAGGGCTGCGTGGAGTGGTGTTCCAACAGCAGTGTAAAGGGCCCGGAGCTCCAGCCTGGCCCCTTTGAATCGCCAGCCCCAGGACAACTGCCGCTCCCCCTCCCACACCTCCTGCGCCATCAGTGGGCCTGGAGCGACATTTCCAAAAACAGCAGCAATGGCGTTTGAGATTATCTGTGGGGAAGTGCCAGAACCTGACAACGGTACAAGCTTTCCCCGGGAGGGCATCCCGCATGACGAGAATGCGGCCGTGTCTGGAGGGGGAGGAGGCAGCTATTTAGTGCTGCACAGGACGGGAGAGGGACAGTGTATCTGCAGTATTTGTAGCCTACTCCCAGTGGGACAGCGCCTCCACCACTGGGCTGGAGGAACGATATGCAACAAAAGCCGTCTCCCCAAGACAGGGCCACCTTTTGTTCCCTGCCAGTAACTGACCCCGTTTAGGCAGAAAGCTGCTGATAGCAGGGGCCGAGGCAGGACAGACTCAGCACATCTCTGGTTCTAGAAGCCAGGCTAATCGGAAGTCATGCCCGCTGCTCAGCTGGGCGGACGGCAAGAGGGCTCAGGGGATGAGAGTGTGTGTACATTCCTGAACCCTGCTCTTTAACAAACCAGCCCCTCCTGCTACTAGCCAGCCTCAGCTAGCAGTAGGTAGCCGCAGGGCTTAGAAAGCAGACTCTGCAGCCTGCTCGTGCGCTTGCTGCTAAATACTGATCAGCGGGGTCCTGTGAGCGCTACGCAGCAGGCATGTGGGCTGGGAAGCACTAGCCGGCACAGTGATTTACTGAGCCAGCGGGGAGTCAATAAGACCAGCTGCATGGTGAGGCAGGTGGAGCGCCGTTACCACGGCAGGGACGCACCGATGGGAGTGGTTTAAAAAGCTAACGTATGGCCCAGGGGCCACGTAAACCCCAAGGCGTGTTTACACTGGACAGCCAGCTTTGTTCTGCTTAATCCCACGCACCTCACTAGCCAATGGGGATGTGAAGGTAACCAGTAAGCACGGCCTTACTGGCATGCTTACTGGGGTAACTGGTTAATCAGCATCCAGCCTGGCTGGAGGAGACCCCCACCTGCTACAGGGGGCCCAGCCTTAGCAGCCCCTCACTCATGGCACATTGCAGGCAGATGCTGCTCCAGCCCAGCTGGGCCCATTGCGCTGTGGGGGGCTGCTTTAGTACCCCCCATTCCCAACAGGCCAGGGTGGGGGCTGCTGACCCACAGAAAAAAAAGCCAGCTGAGGGCTGCACACATGAAAAAAACTCACTGAAGTGGCCCCGGACTGAGAAAAGGGAAACACTCCCCTCACACACCAGAGCTGGGGGCCCAGCTAGTAGATGTGTGCTCCAGCCCCACAGAGGGATGTTGTGCGTGTGGGGGGACGGAACTAGAGCACTAGTGCAGGCTCTCCGATGCTGGGGAGTGGAGGGCAGACCCACACCTCATGGACCAGATCCAGGCAAGCTGAGGACTGCATTTGGCCTCCGGGCCTTAGGTTCCCCACCCCTGCGACAGGCAGCGAACCAGCTGAACTATTGGTTTAACTGGTTAACACATTACACAGGATTTTACATCCCTACTAGCCAGCTGACCCCGGCACGCAGCTCTCACTGGTTGTGTGTTCTGACCCAGACAGCAATGGAAGGCACCAAAACAGGTCAGCCAGCTCGAGACACACGCCGGCAGCAGGTCTGAGTCACTGACTGGAGTGACATCAGCGCTTTTCCTCTTTGCGTTTTTGAGCCAGACTCCAGCTCTGGGGTCTGTTCAGCAACACGAGACCGGTTCCCCAGTTCCAGTGACACCCGTGCAAAGCCGCTGAGAGCGCCGCGATGGCGTGGGCTCCGACTAGCCGACGCGATGCACAGGGAGGGAAGAGCCCGCTCTGGCTCTCCCATCCCAGGGCAGTTTGCAGCGACAGCGGTCGGAGACGTAGCTGCACTGGAAGGGAACCCTGAGGGCAGGCGAGGGGACTCTCGGCCTCTGGTACCCAAGGGAGGGCATGAGCCTGGCTCCTTACCTGCTGTAAGTCTGGATAGGGGACAGTCTCACTTGCTAGCACTTGGTGCGGTTGGCTGGTGAGTGACGGCAGAGGCGGCAGCTTCTTCCAGTGCGTCAAGTTGTTGCTCAGCATTGTTAGTCGCGTGCTAGAGCCGGGGCAGAGCAGAGAGCCGGCAGTGAGCTTCCCGTGGGCCCAGTCAGCCCCAAGGGCGGCACGAAGTAACCGCCCCCTCTGCAGGGCAGCCAGCGGGAAAGGGGGGCAGGCCCCAGATGCTGAGTGCGTTCACGCAGCACAGTGACCAGCCCTCCGCTGTGGACCCTCCCAGCCTTCCCTCAGAGGCAGAACACAGACCTTCCTCAAGCAGGAGCAGGCATGCCAGGCATGGGAGGCCTGTCCCAAGGGCCAGCCACGCACAGCTGCCAAATACCCAGCTCAGCAGGAGGCTAGGGGGTGCCTCCAGTGGCGCAGTGGATAAGGTACCTGCTGCCAGAGGTCACAGGTTCAAGACCCAACACCCCCGGGGGACAGCCACCCACAGCTTGGGTCCTTTGCTGCCATCTGGGAGATGCCCAGTAGAGCTGGGCTTTGTTCTGAGTGGACTGGACAGCGGTTGATGGAAACGGCAGGGCCTGGCTCTCAGCCATGACCGAGGGTGCCCAGCGCGGCTCTTGGCATGAGGCCGGGCCGGGCGGCTGGAAATGCTGCTCTACATGAGGACACAAGGTTGCTAGATGGGAGCAGTCCTCTCCTCTGCAAGTTGCCATATCTCCTGCCACGCGGGAGGCTTTGCTGACAGCTCTGGGATGCTCACTTTCGGAGGCCTCCCCACTAGCCTGGGTGCTGTGACTCTCAGCTGGGATTCCCTGGCCAGAAACCGCTGGTCCCCACAGGGCCTCGGGAGGGACCACTGCTGACGGGGCACGTTCCAGCACCGGTTCTTCCACCTTCTCAGCCGCCCCCCCGCCCGGGGAAAGTCCATTACCTGTACTGCCTGGCTCTGTCCATGTACTCATGCTGCTCCATTCCCTGGGAATCTGCAGCCGACACATCGATGATGTTACTGGGGAAAGACACAAGATGCAGGTTTGGCTGTTGTCACCGGGCGGCTCTTGTCTAGGCTCCACAGCCCGCCCACCCTTGCCTTGGATCAAACCCATGCCACAGCAGAGCGCCAGGCAGCGCAGCGCCATTAGCAAAGCCTGCTGCTCTGCAGTTGGAGGCAGCAGCCCTGTGTCTTGGACAGCTTGGATCTATGATGACGCTAAGTGTCCAAGCAGCATGGCAGCTGGCTGACTCGAACCAAGACCCCTCACTGCACAGCTCACTAGCTCCCGAGTCAGACTCGGCCTGCAGACACTCCCACCTCTGAGACAGCCTGGTGCTGTAGCCTTGGGCATGTCACTTCACCTCTGCCCCAGCTGCACAGCAGGGATGATCTCTCTCTGCATCACATGCATTGTGAGGAGGCAGTGCTTGGAGATCCTCAGTGGCAGGTGCTGAGTGCAGACACCCCTCCCCCTCCCCCCATTTTACAGCTGGGCAGGGAGAAGTTAAGCACCTTGCCAAGGCCAGAAGGGCTCAGGAGGGCTCAGGGGTTCCTTAGTTCTCGCACAGTGGCCGTGACTGGGGAGAAGAGATTCAAAGATCCAGTCCAGCAGGAAGCAGGCCAGAGAATCCCACCCAGCGATTTCTGCAGAAAGCCTGCTCTGGGGGGACCTTGTACCCCCATGAGAACAGCACAGATCCCAGCTCAGCCACTCTGCTGCCTTATCCCCCTCCCCATCTGGTCCCTTGGCAGCTGGCCATCCAGCAGGAATACCCTGCTTCCCAAGCAGACACCGCCTAGAACCTTCAGTAACTACACTCTGGAGCTAGAAAAGCCTCCTCCTGACCCAGCGTGACGAGCCCAATCAGCAGAGCCCTGCAAGTCCGCAGATACCTGCTTTAGACCTGCGGATCATTTCTGCGGATGCAGAGGTGGCTACAAATGTATCCACACAGGGCTCTACAGATCAGCCCTAGTTTTGCAGCCCACAATGGAGCCATATTTGATGCACTGTCTACAGTCATTACTCTTCATGGCCAAGCACCTTGGGACTCCTGCAGGCTGCATTATAGCTAGAGTGACACACCCGGAAGCTTGTACAGAAGCCAGAGGGGAAGAATTGTAGATTCTCTGCACAATTGCCATGGTCTATGCAACTTAAGCTTCCCTAATGGAGTGAAAATGCAGGGCAGGCTGGGTTGTGCAAAGCATATAGGGCACATGGGAGAAAGAGGAAGTTGATAGTAATGAATAAGTCACAAGTTCGAAATTGCAGACAAAGGAAGCGAAGAGACAAAAAACAAGAACTATACGGCTCGCAGAGTTAAGGACAGTAAAAAGGCTGGTTTTTTAAATTTTATTTATATATGTGGAACAAAAAGAATCCTGAGAGTAGTACTGGCCAATTACAAGATGGAAATAGTAGAATCAATAATAATGCAGAACACATTTGGGAAGTATCAGAGGGGTAACCATGTTAAGTCTGAATCCGCATAAACAACGAGAACTCCTGTGTCACCTTACAGACTAACAGATTTATCAGAGCATAAACTTTCATGGGCGAAGACCCACATTGTCAGATGCATGTAGATTTATATGCATGTAGATTTACATGCATCTGATGAAGTGGGCCTTTGCCCACGAAAGCTTATGCTCCGATAAATCTGTTAGTCTGTAAGGTGACACGGGAGTTCTCGTTGTTTACTTTTGGAAAGGTCTTTCTGAATTCTAACCCTGTCCTCCAAAGGGCCTGCACCCTTCCCAGCTTGGTATCCTCTGCAACGTTTATAAGCACACATGCTACCCATTAGTCAAGTCATTAATAAATTATTGAGTGGTACTGGGCCCATGACTGAAATCTCACCAGATACCAGCCCTCTCATTTTGACAGTAAACACTCAGGGTAGTTTTCTACGAACAGCGTCCCACCTTATAGTAATTTCATCTAGACCACATTTCCCTAGTTGGCTTCTGAGAAAATCATGTAAAGCTGTGTCCAAAGCCTTACTAAAACTAAGATGTAGCCCATCTACCACTTCCCTTCCCATCCACCAGGCCAGTCACTCTGTGAAAATAGGAAATCAGGTTGGTTTGGCATGATTTGTTCTCAGGGGAGAGTGGCCCTACACTCTTCTTCATCCTCGCTTCCTCCTAATGTACTGAAAGGATCTCTTCATATTGCCTTTTACATCCTATGCTAGGTGTTCCTGATTTTGTTCCTGCATACTCGCGCCGTTCTTGTGTGCTACCCATTTGTCCATATTCTACAGATTCCTCTTCCATTTCCAGATCATTAGAGAGCTTTTGACGAAACCATGCTGGCCTCTGTCTAGAGAGAACATGTAATTTAAGAGTCCTTTATGGTTTTACTGCCTTTGCCCTATAGCTTTGTATAGTAATTATTTGTTATGACAGTAGCTCCAACTGAGATCAGGCCCCATTGTGCTGGGCTCTGCACATAAAGAGACAGTCCCCTGCCCCACAAAACTTACAATTTGAACAAGACAAGGGTGGAAAGGGAAACAGAAATGAAGTACTTTGCCCACCATCCCCCAGCAAGTCAGTGGCTAGATTGGGAATAGAACCCAGGTCTCTAAGTCATAGTCCAGCGACCTAGATATTGGTCAATGCAACCTCCCCCCATCAGTGTCAATCTCTCCCCATCTCCTATATAGAGAAAGTGAGCCACAGGGAGGTTAAGTGACACACTTACGACCACACAGGTCAATGGCAGAGGTGAGACTAGAACCTACAGTCCTTGCTCCAACCACCAGACCACCCCTCACTAGGCTGACCTGTCCCAATAGCATTTTGCCACCCAACTAAGGACGTGGGTATAACGTCCCAGCACTCGCACATCTGTTGGCGTTGAAGTTCCTTGACTAGGCAGAGGAGAGCGCCCCTTTGGCGCATGCCCTGGCTGCTGCTGAAAGAGGCCCCTCCACCGCTGCCCCACGAGCCGCACACCCCTCTTCCCCTAGGGCAGGGCCGTGGCTGCAGGCTGCGACTTACGTGGCCGTCTTGGCGAGGATGGAGGACAGCATGGCCTGCTCATCTGTGCGGGCTGACGGGAGGCTGTGGTAGTTTTGTTCAGCTCCATTCAACACCTTGTTCGGCGGGCTGACAGCAGGCTCCAGCAGCCGTTTCGTCTCCTCTTCCTGGTGGGGAGGAAGGGGAGGAATCAGCTCAGGTTTCAGAGGAAACTCACCTGTTCCAGACTGGATGCAAGTGTGGATCTGCATCCGATCGGCCAGGATCAACTCCTCAGCTGATCCACAATCCGGATTTTACTTGTAGCCGCACAACAAATCTGGAGGGGAGGGGACACAGATGAGCAAGGAGGGGCAGGCTCCTGCAGGGAAGAGGCAGGCAGTGCTCACTAGGTGGGAGGGATGGGGGGCAGACAGGGCCGGCACTTGGCTCCTCCTGCAGGAAGATGTAGGGTGCAGTTCTCGCATCCTTTCCCTGCTAGCAGTGCAAGGCCTGCCCCAGTGGTGATGGGGGGAGGAGAGCCCTGAGCCACTCCACTATCCCTGGACATGAAGCAGACAGCCACAGACATGCAGGGCTCTATCCAGATGTGCCTAACAGCTTAGATCCCGAAGCAAACCAGCGTTATTCACTATTTTCTAATACAACCGAGTAAAAACTAGGACTGAATAAACTGATGGTAAGCTACGTAACTGGTTAACAAGTGTGTCAATATTCTCCTAGTTAGCAAAAAGTGCCCACTTCTACCAGTCAGTAAGAACCAACCTCATTCAGAAAGCACACACACACACACACACCCACATACACACACCCACCCACCCACCCCAAAGTGGAGGATTTCAAGTTTTCCGCTTGCTGATTTACCTTGGTCCACCCATTGCTAGGGCTCATTCCAGCAGGGATACAGAACAGTGTGCCCCACCAGTGGGCATGACTCAGGGCCTGCTCCCGGCGTAGGCTGTTCCCTGAAGGGAGGCCTTTAGGGAACACAACTCTTCAAGAACTGTGGCTAACCTGGGAAGGTTTGATAGCAGCCACATTTGGTGCAAGTCCCAGTTACAGCACCTGATTCTCTACAGGGACCAGAAGCGGTTTAAAGAAATGTCCAGTGTTCCCAGCAGCCTGCCCACTCTCTGCTACTCTGTTTTAGTCTGATTGGTCCTAGGCTCAGTACTCTCAATTAGAACCAACTCCTTAGAATGCAGAAATGCCCCAACACACCAGCGGCACCAGCCTGACAAGCAATGAACCAGAAGCCCCCACTTCCTGCTATCCCTGCAGCCTCCCCCAATACCCAGTGGCAGAGACCAGCCATGTAACCTGACTAGCAAGTCTAGCAGCTTGTGGAGAACGAATCCCAGGTCCAGCAGGTGGGGGCAGGGCACCCAGTGTGCCTCCACTGACTCAGATGGGGCAGTATCCCACAGGGAGAGGGCCTTGCTTACAGGCTGATGGAAAGCCTGCAGCATGAAGAATGTAGCTAGTCAGAGTAGGCACGCCAGAGTTAACAGGCAGTCTCCCGAGCAGGTGGCCCTCACCCACACAGTTAAGCAAATGCATCCACCCACAGGAAAGAAGCCTATGCATATGCAAAGGACTGCAGGTGGGAATTGGACTCAGACCATGGCAGCACTATGGGCAATAAGACCGTCCTAGCTAGATTTGGGAGAAAAGGTCGTTTTAGGATCAGCCATAAGAACGGCCACACTGGGTCAGAGCATCTAGCCCAGTATCCTGCCTGCCAACAGTGGCCAATGCCAGATGCCCCAGAGGGAGTGAACAGAACAGGGAATCGTGATCCATCCGCTGTCATCCATTTCCAGCCTCTGCCAAACAGAGCACCATTCCTATCCATCCTGGCTAATAGCCATAGATGGACCTATCCTCCATGATATTATCTAATTCTTTTTTGAACTCTGTTAAAGTCCTGGTCTTCACAACATCATCTGGCAAGGAGTTCCACAGGTTGACTGCGCTGTGTAAAGAAATACTTCCTTTTGTTTGTTTTAAATTGGCTACTTATTAATTTCATTTGGTGACCCCCCTAGTGCTTGTGTTATGAGAACAAGTAAATAACTTTGTTATTTACTATCTCCACACCAGTCATGACTTTATGGACCTCTATCATATCCCCCCTTAGTCTCCTCTTTTCCAAGCTGAAAAGTCACGGTCTTTTTAATCTCTCTTCATATGGCTCCCATTCCAAACCCCTAATCATTTTTAGTGCCATGCCAGGTAACACATTTAAGAGTGTCCAACTACTTACACCAGTTGTTAAGCAGTGTTTTAGCTAACATACCGGATGGTCTGGATAATACGTAGTCCTGCCACAAGTGCAGGAGAATGAATTAGAATCCCTCGAGGTCCCTTCCAGTCCTAAGATTCTAGGATTTAAACATTCCTGATTTCCTTAGGCCATGCCTACACCGTGGAGCTTACAACTGCACAGCTGCTCTGCGAAAGCCATGTGGCTGCATGGCATGCTATGTAGCCCCCGTCCCCGGGAGAGAGCTCTCCTGCCAACCAAATAAAACCACTCCCAATGAGGAGGTAGCTATGTCTGCAGGAGTCTCCCCCTCCAACAAAATGCTGTCAACACTGGTGCTTCTCATTGGCAAAACATGTGTCTATCGAGGGACGGCGGAGTGGGGGGGTTCTTCACACCTGTGAGCAACAATTACCAATGAGTAGGCATAGCTTTAGTCTAGAAAGGGCTCATGACATTACACTGCAGCGAGATCAGATGGCCAAAAGCAACTTTTTCCAAGGCAAGGAGATAGTTGAAAGGCCAGAAATAGCTGTTGTATCCAGCAGGGCCACTGCCACAGTCAGCAGGGGGGAGAACAGGTCTCACCCATGTATCTGGGGGCAGCAATCAAACATACACGCTGCAGGTCTAACTGGCAACTGACCTCTAGAGGCAGCCCGCCAGCAGGCTGATCAATAAAGGCCACCCAGCACTGGGAAGAGACACTCCACTAGCTGTTCCTGTGGAACGCGATCCAAGTCCTCTTGCCAGCGCTGTCTGTGGTCTGATTAACCACACCTCCAATTTCTTCTGCCATGGACTTGGCACTTAGTGCTCTCAAAAACCATCCCTCCCAGAGCTCGGGCCTCATGGGGGTCAGTCCTTTGTTGCATGGGGCCTGGGAGGAAAGGGAGGTACAGTAAGGGAGGGATTAAGCAATGGGCTGTCAAACAGAACTAGGGACTAAAACAGGGAGCAAAGCAGAAGGCCCTGAGAGCCCAGCCACAGAGTCTGTGGCTGCCAGACAGCACAGCTGGGGCAGGAAGAGGAGAGGAGTGAAAGGAGACAGTCCGAGCCATGGCAGCAGCCAGAGGAGCGTAGGGGAGCCAGATACAGCGTTCACACCACATGGGGCAGGAGCTCAGAGGTAGGCTGTCAGGGAGACAGACCCTCCATCCAGAACAGATACAGTGGGCGACTCTCAGCAACAGGCTGGGCCCATTGTGTTCAAGGGGGTGGGGGAGCCGGACAAGACCACCCACCTGCTTTTCCTTCTCTGCTCTCCCTTTAGACCTTCTCTGACCTGCCGGGGGGACATCCAGCTCTGACCTGGCTTCCTCAGGCTCCTACACAAACTAGGCCAGTTTCTAAGCCACCTGGTGCAGCCCAGGCCTTCATGGCTCTGATGTTCTCTGCATTAGTCTCTGCTCCAAGGCGTGCTCAGTTTCCTCTTGCTGCAGTTTCAATCTTGTTAGCAGAAGAGATGGGAGCATCTCCGGGCTCTCTCTCAGCCTCCTTTCCCAGGGAGCTTTGGCTTTAGAAAAGCCCATTTCTGGGATCACTAGATGACCTTGCTCCTGTCCAGCAGCTTATGCGGGCAAGGGTTCCCAGGGGGCTATTGCTGGGTGGGCTCATCACGCTGACACCACCATGTTTCACACCAGCGACGCTGATGAGTCCCACTCACTGTGTCCTACTGTACACACACACGAGCTGTGTGGCCATGGGCTTGGAAAAGCCAGTTGCCAGTATAAGGCCGCCTCTTATTCTGCTCGCAGCAGCCAGGGAAGAGGCAGAGAACTCCTCTTGTGATGAGAGGATGCCGAAATTCAGACATCGCTTCTTCTGGATGGAGGGAAAGTGCCTCCTAGAAATTCCTGAACTCTTCTGCCCAGCTGACTAACATGTGAGCCCTGCTGAACTGCAATGAAACTGCTGACGTTCCAGGTGAAGTATTTTCTAGATGGGCCGCAAGGGGGAGCTTGCACTTCTCTAAAATGCAGCACGGCTTCCTTGATTTTAGGTGTCCCACACTTTGGACCTCTGTTTTTAACTGAATCTCAGACGCAAAATTAAAACCATTCATATTAAACCATGAGCTACTGAATTCCATGGCTCTCTTCTGGACCAGAGACAGAAAGACAGATGCCCCTCTAAGTCCTTTCCCTTTGGAACTCCCTGCCACAGGATACAGAGCCCAGTATGGCAGCTGGAGAATTTAATGTCTTCTATATAATATGGCCAGCATAAATAGTATAATGCGTCAGCAGCTGCTCTGATGGACATGGGTGAGCATTTGCCTCGCACTCCCCAAACAAGTAGCATGGTATTGCATTATATTTCCACGCCCCCAGTCTCTCTAGCATATGGGGATACTGTTGCAAATTAGGGATGTGAATGGTTAACTGGTTATAGCTGCAGGGATGTGAATGGTTAACCAATTACAATTAACTGGTCACCCCCGTTTAACTGGTTAACTAGTTAAACGGGATTTTACATCCCTACTACAGAGGGATTCGTAGTGTAAATGGAAAAATGAAATCCCACAGTCAAACTGTAAGAACATTCATTTTCAGGTCTGCGATGGCTCACTATAGCGTTGAATAGTCTTGCCACAGTCTTTGCACTAGCAATCTCCTCACCTCCAGTGGCACCACTGCATTGGGATGTAAAAGCATTAGGGATGTGACGGCATAACTCTTTAAAACAGTTAATCAATAAGCCTGGACTTACTAGTTACTGTTAATGGTTATACACAGGCTCCCAACCCTGCTCTATCAGAGGAAGAAGCACGGGGCAACAGCCGGTTCCCCAGGAGCAGGGCAGCAGGGAGAAGCCTGTGCTCATCAGGAGCTGGTTTAAAAGCCAGTTCCTGGCATACTCCTGCTCCCAGGGAGCCTGCTGCAAGTGCATGTAACTGCTGAGTTTTTCAGCGGTTACGCAATTACCCGATTTAACATCCCTAACTGGTATTAGTTCAGGACTACACCCTGCACAAGGCAGGCCACTACCACAGGGAACTTCATTACCCTGAGACCACTGACAAATTGCAGAAGGTAAACACAAGCTTGGCTGAGTGATAACTAGAGGGGAAAGAGGCCTGGTAACAGCCTGCAGGTAGCTAAGAGGAGGCGACAACAAGGGAGGAGAGGTTAGTGGAGCGAGGGTAACACAAGGGATGAGATCAGAGGGGAATTTGTGCTGTAGGGAACAATTCTGCATTTGCAGGGAGTTGGACCAGATGAACAGTAAGAGCAGAAAAAGCCTAACTCCCGGGAGATCATTTTCCGGCAGCCAGGAGGTTGCACTGTCCTCTGGATTCAATTCAGGTTATTTCTAAGAACCCAACACGACTGAGAAGGAAGACTCTGAGCCAGCAGGCAGCTGACTGCAGGCTCCTGCAGAGCATCAGCTGTCAAGGGTTACCACAGCTACCCAGCATCCCAGTCAGAACAGTTCCAATGAGACTGCGGGAAGGTGTGGACAAAGCCAGAAAGATTAACAGGCAGAAGAACAAGGTGGTTAAGGGACAGGCTAGTTTATGAGGCAAGACTGAAGACTAAAGGCCAGATCCATGAAAGCGTAGCCATTTATTTCCAATGGCAGAAGGAGCCAGCTTTAGGTTTCCACCACTGGGTTAACTGAGGGGCTCAGGGGCAGTGTTCCCTCTAATTTACGTCCACGTGCAGAATGAATTTTGTTATGTGCACCAATATGGAGATGTGTGGCACCTCACCTCCATACTGGTGCATATAAAATTCATTCGGCACATGAACCATCTGTGGGGGGGAGCAAGGCCAAGGGATTCAGAATGTGGGAAAGGGCTCAGGGTTGGGGGGGATGAGGGCTCTGGGATGGGGCTGGAGATGAGGGGTTTGGGGTGCAGGAGGGGGCTCAAGGCTGAGGCAGACGGTTGGGATAACAAGGGGTACAGAATCTGGGATGGGAAGGAAGGGTTTGCAGTATAGGCTGCTTTGGGGAGAAAGGGCTCCCCCCAGTCTTCTCCCACCACAGCAGCTCCGGAGCAGGTAAGAGGCACCTCTCTGCTAGCCATGGAGTCTCTGGTGAGGCTGGGTTGGCTGGAAGAGGGGCACCTCTCTCCCAGTGATAACAGATTCATGCTGCCGGGGACAGCAGGGGGGAGAATTTTGAGAAGGTGCCTCTTCCTGGCCGTGGCAGCTCCCTGCTGGGACCAAGGAAAGGGGGGCTCTCCCCAGCCTGCGGCAGCTTGGTGAGTGCCTGCCCGGGGCTTATTAGGCAGCCGTGCAGCGTAGCGGGAATTTAGCACCGGGAGTATGTTGGCAGTGGTGCCACATGATACACACAAAACAATGATTTGGCTGGTGCAAACCCCCAGGAGGGACAGGAACGCAAAGGGACTTGGGGTTACAACCCCAGACTAAAGCTGCCAGGGGAAGTAACACTCATTCATTTGTCTGCTCAGCCAATCAATGAAGCTGCCTTGGCTTTTTATCATGCCAAGGGTGAGTGCCTGTCCTGATCCCTTTCTGTAAGGCTTATGGAGAAAGATGATTTAGACTTCCTAAGGACAAGATCTGGTCAGCTGGACACTAGAGTCCTAGGGGAAGAAGCGACAACGCCATGGCTTGAGACAACTCGGGTTAGTTACATCTGGCTACGGGAAAAAAGTCACTTTTGGCCAACTCATGCTAGCCACGTCCTGCCTAAAATAAGCCTTCAAGACTAGACTGGCCAAGATGGTAGCAACTACACTGCAGGGACCAAAGCAGGTGGGATGGGAAGCACCTGCCAAGCCTCCTCTCATTTCTAAGCTTCTGTCCCTGCTTTTAGATCTGGTTTGCCATCTACTGGGGAAAAACCCCACAATTGTATGTGGCTGAATGGTGACCCTGCTGCACCCTCCCAAAAGTAAGCAGTTTCAACAAACACTTGAAGACAAAAGATTCCCTTTAAGCCCCAGGAGCGGGGAGCATCAGCTGGGTAAGTACACAAAGCCTGAGGAGCAGCTGCTCACTTTGTGGCCAAGGACAAGACTCTTTAATAAAAGTTCAGCTATTAATAGAAGTCCTGCCGGCAGCTCCAGGCCCTCTTGGCTTTCACTGGAGAGCTGCCTATAGTGTAGCCTGGGCCGAGAACAGAGGAACGGCAATTTGGGATGGCACAGAGCTAGACAGCTACGAGGCAGGAGGGTGGGATTCAGAAATGACTGCTGTCACTCCTGCCTGCCTGATGTTTTGAACGCTTCAAAAAGCAGAATGATGGGTTCTCCTGACCTCCCTGTATCCACACCAGCGGGAGGCCTCACCCACTTGCTGCCATAGTGCAACTCCTCCCCCACAGCAGGGCTTTTACGCAGATCCCTCCTTACTAACAACCTGAGTGGAGACAAGGCCTAATTCTCTTTGCCCAACATTAGCAGTGTGGCTAGACTAAGGTTTAGAAGGGCTGTTGATGGAAAGTCTTAGTGAGCATGCTCAATAACTTCAGAGTAGGCAAGACAAGCTGAGCTTAGCATGTGTTGAACTGCTTGAGTTGAAGCCGACAGTAGTGCCTAAGTTTCCATGCAATCAGTGTCACATTCTGACCCCTGTTCCTCATAAGCCGAGCACTTGGGCAGCCACCCAGGAGAGATTCAAATGCTGCCCGGCTGATTAGCAGAGCGCCCACAGCCACCAGCACGTGTTTCCATTGGCAGTGCACACCCGCACGCGCCTCAGTGCATATAAAATTTATTCCGTTTGTGGGTGGAAAAACTGAAGAGGGAACATTGATTCTCACCCCACACCATTAAATCCTACATTGTAATAACCCTGCCAAAATGTGAAGGGCATGGTGAGGAGGCCCAGTTGGATAGCAAGGATTTGCCGTCATCCCTGCCCAAATTCTCCCTCCAAACATCCCTTAGTGGGGAGCTCACTGAAAATCAGCTGGGCCCATTTCCTAAGGATACCCTGGAGGTCCTTGGCTTTACAGGCAACAAAATCAACCCAGTCCCTGCTGGGTTGGGGGAATCTTTTCTACCCCTCACCCAACCTGCCAGATGCCACCTGTATCTTTCTGGCAAGAGACACTCCAGCATTTTCTGAGATTTTTTTACTGACGTCTTTCTAGCCACAGCCCAATACTAAAAGGCACGGATGTAGGTTTCAGCAACACAGAAACTCCCAAGGGACACCGTGGTACACAGCTGCATTGAAGCTACAGGAGCCCAAGAGGACTTAATCTTTGTATTTTGTCAATTATGGTTTGGAAAAAGGCCCAAGAACGAGATAAACCCTCCTAGGCCACCTAACACAGACAGCACGAGACAAAGCCGCACACCCTGACAGCGTGCACAAAGTGGAAATTCAGTCTCCTTGGGTCATTCTATCCATAGCCTGCCTGCTGAGACCAGCAGCAAGGGGACCAGTTACAGTGTCCCTGGGAAGTATTTGGAGGTTAACTGCGGTCTGCTGGGCATTTAAACGAGGTTGCTAAATCTTCTGCATAGCTCATGAACCAACCACTACCAGATGGGACCTGATAGATTGTGCTAATTTGCACTAGTGATTATGGAGAAGAAAGGGTTCGTATCTCATTCCAGAGACCCACAGCCTCTAGCTGGAGATAGTCATTAAACCCAATCCAAACAGGGTGACAAATGGCCCCAAGAGCAGAAATTTCTCCTGGAAAAAGCTAGTTTCCCTTTTTCTAGAACTGGAAACTTGAAGCCAAATCATAAGACAGAAGCAGATTCCCGCCATGATAAAGCCTGCAATTCAAACAAGGGAAAGTCTCCCCAGAAACAGGATCGATCAGTTAGTCCCCTCTCTCTGCCCTGCACAGTATCTGAGTTGAAATGCTGGGAAACCAACCCCAGAAACCTTCCAAAGGGAGGGTCACAGAATTCTTCAGCCAGTTTGTAACAGACCCTTCCCAATGGACCCCTCTTTCCACAGAGGCACTGGCTCCCATCCCTCCACAAGGAACCCGAGCGGGGGCGGGGGGGGGGGGGGCAGACAGAAAGCAGCCTCTGCTTGCCCCTCCCACAAGGCTCCTACTCTCCAGGGGCCCCTGCTTCCTGTTACATGCTGGGACCTTCTTTCCCAGCTTGGTTCCTCCCCCAGAAAGAGGCCACCAGGACTTCTGGTGAGATCTCTGGAGAGTCACAACCTGGCTACAAGACACCTTTCTCCAGCTCCCTCGTCGCCCAGTCACCTTCACCTCAGACCCTTTTCTTCCACAGCAGGCCGCACCCTAGCCCTGGCTCCCTCCTCCAACCTTTGCTTTGCCAGTGAGCATGGCCCCCGACACTCTTCTTCTCCAGCGCCTTGCTTCCCTCTCCTGACACCCTGAAACTGCCCAAACATCCCCGCCCCCAGCGAATCCCACTCTGGAAACCCCCAATCTAGCCCCTTCCAGGGAACCCCAATGCCCCAAACTAACTCCTCCCACCAGGGATCTCCTAGCCCCCCTCTTCCTGGGGATCTCAACAACCCTCACCTAGCCCTCCTGTCATCCTGAGCCTGCCCAAAGACAGCTCCCCAGTAACTCCCCCACCTAGCGACCCCAGCCTAGCCCCCCTCCCTCCCAGGGACCCCCAACTCCCCCACCTAGCGACCCCAGCCTAGCCCCCCTCCCTCCCAGGGACCCCCAACTCCCCCACCTAGCGACCCCAGCCAAGCCCCCCTCCCTCCCAGGGACCCCCAACTCCCCCACCTAGCGACCCCAGCCTAGCCCCCCTCCGTCCCAGGGACCCCCAACACCCCCACCTAGCGACCCCAGCCTAGCCCCCCTCCTTCCCAGGGACCCCCAACTCCTCCACCTAGCACAACCCCAGCCTAGCCCCCTCCTTCCCAGGGACCCCCAACTCCTCCACCTAGTGACACCAGCCTAGCCCCCCTCCCTCCCAGGGACCACCAACTCCCCCACCTAGCGACCCCAGCCTAGCCCCCCTCCCTCCCAGGGACCCCCAACTCCCCCACCTAGCGACCCCAGCCTAGCCCCCCTCCCTCCCAGGGACCCCCAACTCCCCTACCTAGCGACCCCAGCCTAGCCCCCCTCCCTCCCAGGGACCCCCAACTCCCCCACCTAGCGACCCCAGCCTAGCCCCCCTCCCTCCCAGGGACCCCCAACTCCCCCACCTAGCGACCCCAGCCTAGCCCCCCTCCCTCCCAGGGACCCCCAAATCCCCCACCTAGCGACCCCAGCCTAGCCCCCCTCCCTCCCAGGGACCCCCAACTCCCCCACCTAGCGACCCCAGCCTAGCCCCCCTCCCTCCCAGGGACCCCCAACTCCCCACCTAGCGACCCCAGCCTAGCCCCCCTCCATCCCAGGGACCCCCAACTCCCCCACCTAGCGACCCCAGCCTAGCCCCCCTCCTTCGCAGGGACCCCCAACTCCCCCACCTAGCGACCCCAGCCTAGCCCCCCTCCCTCGCAGGGACCCCCAACTCCCCCACCTAGCGACCCCAGCCTAGCCCCCCTCCCTCCCAGGGACCCCCAACTCCCCCACCTAGCACAACCCCAGCCTAGCCCCCCTCCCTCCCAGGGACCCCCCCCCAACTCCCCACCTAGCGACCCCAGCCTAGCCCCCCTCCCTCCCAGGGACCCCCAACTCCCCCACCTAGTGACCCCAGCCTAGCCCCCCTCCCTCCCAGGGACCCCCAACTCCCCCACCTAGCGACCCCAGCCTAGCCCCCCTCCGTCCCAGGGACCCCCAACTCCCCCACCTAGCGACCCCAGCCTAGCCCCCCTCCTTCCCAGGGACCCCCAACTCCCCCACCTAGCGACCCCAGCCTAGCCCCCCTCCCTCCCAGGGACCCCCAACTCCCCCACCTAGCGACCCCAGCCTAGCCCCCCTCCCTCCCAGGGACCCCCAACTCCCGCACCTAGCGACCCCAGCCTAGCCCCCCTCCATCCCAGGGACACCCAACTCCCCCACCTAGCGACCCCAGCCTAGCCCCCCTCCTTCGCAGGGACCCCCAACTCCCCCACCTAGCGACCCCAGCCTAGCCCCCCTCCCTCCCAGGGACCCCCAACTTCCCCACCTAGCGACCCCAGCCTAGCCCCCCTCCCTCCCAGGGACCCCCAACTCCCCCACCTAGCGACCCCAGCCTAGCCCCCCTCCGTCCCAGGGACCCCCAACTCCCCCACCTAGCGACCCCAGCCTAGCCCCCCTCCTTCCCAGGGACCCCCAACTCCCCCACCTAGCGACCCCAGCCTAGCCCCCCTCCGTCCCAGGGACCCCCAACTCCCCCACCTAGCGACCCCAGCCTAGCCCCCCTCCCTCCCAGGGACCCCCAACTCCCGCACCTAGCGACCCCAGCCTAGCCCCCCCCATCCCAGGGACACCCAACTCCCCCACCTAGCGACCCCAGCCTAGCCCCCCTCCTTCGCAGGGACCCCCAACTCCCCCACCTAGCGACCCCTGCCTAGCCCCCCTCCCTCCCAGGGACCCCCAACTTCCCCACCTAGCGACCCCAGCCTAGCCCCCCTCCCTCCCAGGGACCCCCAACTCCCCCACCTAGCGACCCCAGCCTAGCCCCCCTCCCCGCATCTGCCCCCCCGGGTTCCTGTCTCCCCGCCCTCCCCGGGACCAGTCTCCAGGGAGCCCGAGGCGCCTGCAGACCCGCCCCCCGCCCGCTCCGCCCCCCGCGGGGGCCCCGGGCCGCACCTGGTCAGCGGCCTCGTTCTCGCTGCTGTAGCAGCACCCCATGGCCGGGCGCGGCGGGGCCGGTCTCCCGGGAGGGGGAGGGGAGGACGCGGTACGGTGTCCGGCTGGGGCCCTGCCGCCGCGGTCACATGAGCAGCGGCGCCCGCCCCTCCAGCCAACAAACAAGCCTGGGAGGGGGGGAGGGGGGAGGCTCATTCGCCCTTCCCGTTCGCCGCTTCCGGACACGTGAGCCGGAGCGCCAATGCCGAGCGCGGAACGCGGGGCCCTCACGGCACGTGAGGAGGGCGAGCCAATCGAGCGAGGCGTGGCAGGTCACGTGATCGGGACGCCTTCCAGGAAAGGAAGTGGCGGGGGACGGAAGAGAGACAGAGAGGGGCCTACCGCCACGTGAGGGCGGCGCGCCAATCAGCGCTCAGAGAAGAGGGTGGCGCGTGACAGAGGAATGCTGTCACGGGCTGGGGGTGCATGAACCTCCCCGCTTCCCCGCCCTCTCCGCTGCTCCGGGGGCGGGGCCCGGAAACCCCCCCCCCCCCCGTCCACCTCGGCACGGGGCCTGCCCCCCCAGGATCCAGGGGCGGGGTCTGGCCCCTCCCAGCACAGGCAGAAAGGGGGGGGGGGGCTGTGAGGATGCAGCCAGCGCAGTGACCGGGCTCCCCCAACATACAGTCCCCCCCCCCCCCGCCCCTGCAGAGACAGCAAGGGGGGGGGGCAGCTGCACGTTTACTCCAATAAACGCATTAATCCAGGGGTCACCACCCGGTCGATCGGGACCGACCGCTCGATCTTGGAGCCTTTGACGGGTTTGGTCAAGAGGCTGCCAAGAGCTGCACTTCAGCTGCCCCTCCCCCCACGGCTGCCTATCTCCTGCCCTTTGCCTTGGAGCTGCCCCCTCCCTGGGAACCTCCTGCTTGCTGTACAGAGCAGGGAAGGGAGAGGAGGGGTGCTTATATCAGGGTGCCCCTTCTCCTCCTGTATTCTGTCTCCACAGAGCAGAGCGGGGGCACAATAGGGCTTGGGGTGGAGGGAGTTTGCTGGCTGCTTTTGAGAGTGGTGCGGGCCCCACTGCACCCCCACCACCCAGGAGCCACCTGTGGTAGGCAGTGCTCAGCTGGAGCCAACTCTGATCCCCTGCCCCAGTCATGAACTCCCTCCTGCACCCTAAACCCCTGCCCCAGAATCAGCTCAGAGCCCCTCTCACACTCCAAATCGCTTAGTCCAAGACCAGAGCCTGCACCCCAACCCTCTTCCCCTGCCTGGTGAAAGGGAGGGAGAATAGGGGTGGGAGGGAGGACAAGTGAGCAGGGGCAGGGCCTCAGAGAAGGAGCAGGAAGGAGGCGGGGCAAGGGTGTTTGGGTTTGAGGTAGATCTTGGATTGCACTTACATTCAAAAAGTGATTTTGTACTTAAAACAGAGACTACTGCATTAATCCCTACTCCATGGGTTGCACCTACAACGGGGGGGGGGGGGGAGCACGCTCCTAGCTCGAGTTTCCCAGCCGATAACTGATCCCAGCACTTTTGTAAGGGCCATTTCAATCAGCTGGTGATGAAGTAGCATTTGAAATGCTGGAGCGGACAGGGACAGAGTGACCTAGACAAGTTGGAGGATTGGGCCAAGAGAAATCTGATGAGGATTCATCAAGGTCAAGTGCACTTGGGACAGAAGAAGCCCGAGCACTGCTACAGGCTGGGACCAACTGGTTAACCAGCATCAGAGGGTTAGTCGAATTAGTCTGTAACTGGAAAAACTTAAAAAAACAACAAACAGTCTAGCAGCACCTTAAAGACTATCAAAACATGTAGATGGTATCATGAGCTTTTGTGGGTACAACCCACTTCTTCAGATGAAAACCGGCAGTTTAGCAGAAGAGGATCTGGGGATTACCGTGGCCAAGAAGCTGGACATGAGCTAACAGTGTGCCCTTGGAGCCAAGAACGCTAACAGCATATTGGGCTGCATTAGTAAGAGCATTGCCAGCAGATCTAGAGAAGTGATTATTCCCCTTTATTCGCACTGGTGAGGCCTCATCTACAGTATTCCATCCAGTTCTGGGCCTCCAATTACAGAAAGGATGGACATTGGAAAAAGTCCAGCAGAGGACAATAAAATGATTAGGGGGTTGGAGCACATGACTTACAAGGAGAGGCTGAGGGATTTGGTCTTATTTAGTTTGCAGAAGAACGAAGGGAGATTTGATAGTAGCCTTTAACTACCTGAAGGGGGGTTCCAAAGAGGATGGAGAGGGTCTGTTCTCAGTGGTGGCAGATCACAGAACAAGGAGCAATGGTCTCAAGGTGCAGTGGGGAGGTCTAGGTTGGATATTAGGAAAAACTATTTCCCTGGATGGGTGGTGAAACACTGGGATGGGTTAACTAGGGAAGTGCTGGAATCTCCATCCCTACCGGTTTGTAAGTCCCAGCTTGACAAAGCCCTGGCTGGAATGATCTATTTGGGATTGGTCCTGCTTTTAGCAGTGAGTTGGACTCAACTTCCTGACATCTATTTCAGCCTTAGGATTCTATGAGTCTCCAGTTCAGAGGCTTAAGTTATTGCACCAGGCTGGTGTTTTTGCTGGAAAAGCTCCTGTGACGGGTTGGATCACAAGCTCCCCTTGGAGCTATCACCTAGTGTGCTGATCATGCCTCTGAGCCTGCCTACCTGCCGCCTGGGATGCCCCACCACTCTGTTCTCCTGGGCCAGGAACTCTGATTTCCCCCAGCCAAAAGGGGCAAAAATGCCAAATAAATCCATTGTATTCTGTGTAAAAGTTTTACCCAGAGAAAGTCAGGGGCTGCGACTAGACTGGCATGATTTTGCAGAAATACTTTTAACGGAAAAGTATTCTTGCGCAAGAGGGCTTATCCCTGAGCGGGAACATCAAAGTATTTCCGCAAGAAGCACTGAATTCTTACATGAGATCATCAGTTCTCTTGCGCAAATTCAAGTGGCCAGTGTAGACAGCTGGCAAGTTTTTGCACAAAATCTTACCAGTCTAGACACACCCTGTAAGATTCGCTCTTTTTATCAATGAAAGAGAAATATGCACCCTTTCCCACGGTAACACTTCTTTACACCGAGCTTGATAATAAACAAAAGTGTTTTTATTAAGTACTAGAAGGTTTACCCAGAGTTACTCAGGTTCTTAAGACAATTTTTGTTTTTTTTGGAAAATAACATGAAAATGTCCAGGCTGCATTTGAGTCATTGCTCTGGGGTGGGGCTGGGGACGAGGGGTTCAGTGTGCAGGCTGCCCTGGGGAGAGAGGACTACCCCAGCCTTCTCTCACTGGAGCAGCTGGGGCCAGATGAGAAGTGCCTCTCCATGGCCACTGCAGCTGGATTGGGCACCCTTGGGGGAGCAGTGCATCTGCCCCAGCTGGGGCAGGTCCAGGTTCCTCTTTCCCTTGCATTCCCCAGCCAGAGTGAGGCATGCAGTCTTTGCCCCCACCCCCCACACAAACACCTGAATTGTGAAAACTCCCCCTCCTTAACAGGAGGCACCCCGATGGCCCCATGGGCGGCGGGTGAAAGTCGAGCTGGGGAAGCCATGGGAGCCAATCCCCTCCCCTTCCCGGATAACCACAGGGAGGTGGGGTGGCACATGGCCCAAGCCTCCCCAGCTCTGGAGCATGGAGAGGGCAGGTGCTCTACAGTTGTCGTTATGGGTGGGGCCCGGTGGCCGTTTGGGAAGACGATGCCTTACTCCGCCTATTATACCCGCCGCTCCTGTGCGCCCTCCCCGCCATGACTGAACGAGGCCCGGCCCACCTGCCCCAGGTCTGGCCCTAGCTCCCTGCCCAGCCTGAACCTCCCACCCCACCCCCCACCAAGCCAGTCCAGTCCCAGCTCCGGTTCTGAGGCACCAGCCCCCCACGCACCAGGCTGGCCCAATCTGCTGCTCCCCACAAGCGCCAGGACAAGGCACTGGGCCCTCCCCCAACCACTTCCCTTTCTCAGCACCAGGCAGAGCCTGGCCAAGCTGCCTCACTCCCCTGCCAGAAGCCCTGGTTGGCTGCCCACTGGCTTGCCACCTTCCTCCTCACCCCCCTCCCAAGAAGAGGAGGAACACAGTGAGGGGTGGGGAGAGGGACATGGC
The DNA here is from genome assembly GCF_052426305.1 of Pelodiscus sinensis. NCBI lineage: Eukaryota > Metazoa > Chordata > Testudines > Trionychidae > Pelodiscus > Pelodiscus sinensis. Next base: position 348,181,826 of record NC_143052.1, on the reverse strand, counting down.
AGGGCCACGTGGCCCAGGCATCAGGGGCAGGTTGGCAGCAGGGAACGCTTAACCTTCCTGTGCCTGTTATACCCGCCACCCATGCCTGAGCATGTGGGCAAGACCCACCAGCCAACACCCTGCGAAAGAATTCTCTGCAGTAACTCAGAGCCGTCCGGAGCAACGGCCCCGGGCCCCACTCTTTGGGGGTGGCCCAGAGTAATAGCAAGGGACCTAGGGCTAGCAGCAGGGGTCGCCCCCCCCCCCCCCGAGGCGGAATGAGGAGCGATGCGGCTGGGAGAGCAGAGCGGGCCGGGGCCAGGTCGTTCTGCTTCCCCCTCGCTGCTGCTGATGTGTGCAGGGCCAGGCCCGATCTCTGCTGCCAACACCAGGCCCTCCACTAATCCCTAGGGGCTGCATTGCTCAGGGGAGGGGGCTTTGGGAAGAGGTGCAATGGGAGGCAGGGAGGGAGGCGGAAGGGCAGGGAGAGGCGACTCAGGGCAGAGCAGGGGTGTGGGAGTGGGGGGAGGGGCGGAGCGGGGGTGGGGCCTGGGGCAGATGAGGGCTCCCCAGTTAGTGTCCCCTCACCGGCTGTTGGAGCTATTTGCTGCTAGCCGTCCCGGATGGGCCACACGCCACTGCAGGTCATCCCGAACACAAACTTATCCACCTCAGTCCTGAGGGGTTCTTTGCTCCCTCCGCTATTTCAAGTCTAACCGGGTGGAGGGCCAGTTTATAGCCATTGGTCCTTGTATCCACACTGGCACCTAACTCCTCTCTCTCCCTGGTATCTACCCCTCCGCGGTAAGCCCAGCTGGACGCCGCGCAGCGAGGTGCCCGTCTAGCAGTCAGCGCCAGACTGGTATCGGTCGTTGCACATTGCGAGAGCCGCTTCCTGTCTCTTTCTGTGGGATTTGAGGAAGCCGCTTTCCCCTCTTGCTTCATACTTTGAACAGTCCCATGGAGAATGGGTTCCAGTTTTAATCTCGCCTCCATCACGTGAGCAACAGAGCTGTTCCCCTGCGGGACATTCCATGGGGGCCCGCCTCTTGAGGGCCAGCCCCTGCTTGTAACCGGCAAAGTCCTGCTGGTGCTTTGGTATTTCGCTGCCACAAAATAACCTCCTAGTGTTACGTCACTGGGGAGGAGGGGGTATCTGTAGCACTCCAGCTACTTAACGTTCATCAGCCTTCCCCAGGAAGATGCACACTGGTCACTGGGAATTCATCTAGAGCATTTCTAGTTTTGCAGGGAGGGCATTCGGCTCAGGACTCTAGTATCAGATGTCTATGGGTTGGCAGGTGCATATGCTGGGAGGGTACATTACTGCCCTCTCCGGACTGTTACCCACCAGCTCTGTGATTATTGGGGAACCAGAACATGGTCACCTGTCAGCCTTGTGCTCTTGGGGAGTCAGGGAGTGACACTCATGGAAAACCATTCCCCTCCCTCAGGGCTCTGCTAGAATCAAAGACAAAGCAAAGAAAAGGCCAGGGAAGACACACCTAAACTGCTTCAGACAAGGGTGATACAATTAAGGAAACACCCCAGCCTCATTTACATTAAGGATGGAACAGAGGGACATCTCATTAGCATACAGAATGGAGAGCAGCTCTTCCAAGGCAGGAACCGCAGTGAACTATGGGACACCGAAAGCAGAGAAGCACTGCCTGATGGGAAATCCCTGCTCCAGATGCTAATGAACCTAAGCCTGCTCACACCCAAATTAGTCATTATCAGACCAATTCTAGTAACGATCCTATTGACATTTAAAATACTGAAACTGCCAAGTTGCATTGTGAGCTCGTTCAAGGAACATCACCCATAACCAGGTGTGATCAGTCTCTATTGTCTCTCCTCTTTCTCTTTGAACTATCCCTATAAAACTCCTATCCTTGCCCCAAGAAAACTGTTCTGATACCTGGACTTAAACTGCATCAGTTCCATTGAGACTTCTTCATCTCCTGTCTGATCGTGCTGGGGGCTCTGTTCTGCTTCTCTCCTGCCCTCTGGACCCCCAGCTACCATCATCATCTGGGAACCCTGATCAGTGCAAGCTCCGTGGAGTGGTGAGGTCTCTCTCTCTCTCTCTTTCTCTCTCTCAACTCTCTCTCTAAGCATAGCCTCCTGACCCTGCCCTGTGTAAACTGTTATATGGTTACCTAACATTTGTAATCAGCTTCAGTTTAGATTTAATATTGTAATTGTTAGATTTAATATTGTAACTGTTTGATATCTATTCACTACTCAGAAATAAATCACTTTCATTGTTAAACTGGTTGCTTCTCTCTCTTTCTTTCTCTTTTGCTCACTCTTCCTTAAGGGGTGTTGTTTTGGCTTCCCCATTCGCTCTGCAACAACGCTTCTTGTACCCAAGCAAAAGATCCCTGTAGTGCCCAAAATCCTGTGGGGTTTGCTCATCGTGTGGTTTACCAGTGAATGACTGTGGTGTGAAAGTGGGGCTAGGGGGTGCTGAACCTGGGGCTTATGAGGATGGCAGCTTAAAGTGCTGTTTAATCCAGCCCACGGAGTCCAAAGGCACATGAGGGTGCAGTGTGGCATTGCTGTGAAACCCAGCCAGCTGAGTCCAGGGACATATGAGGGGGTCAGCTTGTGAGTGCTGAGTACCCAGTCCTCTCAGACGTGCTCTGATTAGTGGGTGTGAGTGTCTGTGTGTGTTGCTAAGGTGGGAAGAACCCCATTCTGAGGAACCTAGTTCCTGCAGGAGAGCTCCAGTGGGAGGGGGAATTGGCAGCAGGGAGAATTCAGCTCCATATGAGAGCCCAAGTAAGCACCAACCGCACACTGATAGAACTGTTAACCTTCCCCCAGTCCCATAAGGGTAACCCTGATAAATGAGCATACCCCAGAGTATTGGGCAAATCTGGTAACAGGACTGGCACTTCACAGACCTCTGGCCATGCCTGTCCCCTCTACTGGCTGCTGTAGAGAAGCTGCTCCCGCAAACCTACGCATATCACATTTGCAGATCCAGGATTGGACTTGCTTCCCATGCAAAGGTGTGGCGTGGAAGTAGAGGTGTGGCGAGAACGTGGGAGGTGCTGCAGCACCCCCTGCCTGGAGCAGTTTTCTGTCACCAACAGGATTTACAGTTTGGTTCAGTGGCTCTCAGGACCCCCACTCTACAAATTGTTCCAACCCCTCTGTTCCCACGGGAAAAGCCATGAAAACAAATAAACCCGGAACTCAAGTCAACATGGGATGAACGCTTGTCCGTCAAGTGACGGTAGACGGCCACGAAGCCGCCAATCTCAAAGCGGAAAGTTGCAAGTTCTGTCCTCCAATGTTATGATCACCGGAGACGGCTCCAGATATTAACTTGCTGCCTGAGGCTGCACAGTGAGGGTCAGAACTAGGGATGCTACATATCGGTTAACTGAATAGTCGATTAAGCTCATGAATTTTTATCGGTTACTCGACTATTCTGTAATCCCCAGGGACAAGGCCGGCAGCCAGTGCGCTCCATCCCCTCTCCTGAGGAGCCCCCTGCCACACCGTGCTGCTGCCTCTGTATCAGAGGCAGCAGCATGGGGTGCTGGTCCACAAGGGGAGCCAGTTTAAAAACCAGTTTCCCTCACGGACCGGCTGCCTGTCACCCCGCTCTGCTGCACAGCATGGGGTGGAAGCAACCCCTGTCTGGAAGGAGGGGCAGACTCCCAGACCCCGCGCGAGCTGGAACTGAGCTGGTCTGCCTGCCCGCCTGGCTCCTAATACACTTTAAATGCAGAGCTGCAGCAGGGGTAGGTCCCGGACCTGGTGCGAGCCAGGACTTAGTCGGGCTGCTGGCCAACCTGCTAAAAAATGTACTGGTGGGGGGAAGGGAGAAATGCACGTGGTCTATAGCATTAACCGGTAAGCTTTTGCTTATCAGTTAATCGGTTAATCGACTGCACTATTACATTCCTAGTCAGAACATGGCTCGTTTGTTTTCCAGTCACATCTGCAGAGCTGATGTTACCTCTGACAAGCTTGGAGTCCATCTCCGCTTGGAGAGCTGAACCGTCTATGAGTGTCGCCAGAGTTCCAGACGGAGAGTTGCTACTTCCAGGGGAGGGGGTAAAAGACAGAAGGAACACGGGGGGGGGGGGGCTGCTGATGCCAGTGGGAGCAGAACTGGAACCAAAGCGCAAGATGTTTTAAAAACCTAGCGGTAGGATTTCCCCACACACACGGGTTCTGCACCTTCACAGAAAATAGGGTTCATTGTTTGCAGGGGCACTACCCCCTCCCCATTTTTGTGTGTAACTGCGGTGCAAGTTAGACTGAATGGGCCTTGGAGACTGAACTCCCTCTCCCCATTCTGGCGTGGTCCCACAGGCCCAAAGCATCTCATGCTGGGCTCCACACATCAGTGGCTGCTTCTGGAAATGTGACCTATGGGGAGTTGGTCAAGGGGACACAGTGCGTCGGTGTCAGAGCCTGGCACCGTACGTGGATCTCCTGACTTGGTGGCTCACCCACCCGGCTGTGAATACTCCTGCAAGCATGTGCCCCACAGAGGCAGAGGGTTCCTTTGTTCCTGAGGTTGGACGGCTTGTGCAATAAATAGCCTACCCAAGGGCAGCAGTGCAAGCCCATTCTCTGGTTAAATACACTGCAGAGAGCTGTTCCTGGCCCCCTTGTGGCCGAGCCGTGTGACCTCCTAGTGCCCTTGTCTCTAATGAAGTGTTTCTTAAACTTTTTAAGACCAAGGAACACCAAGCAATAATTTTTTTTTCATGAGGAACACCAAGGATTTTTTGTTGAGAAAAAAAAAAGGGTCGGGGGAAAGTTACTGAGAAAAAAAAAAGTCACCTGCCCTTTTAAGGGCGGCCGTTTTGAACTCTGTTGTTCTCCACGGCACACTTCCGACTGCCTCATGGCACACGGGTGTTCCTCGGAACACAGTTTAAGAAACACTGCTCTAATGCCTGTGATTGTCCACCCCACAGGCTTTTTCCGTTTCCCAGGGGAGTCTGGGGGAGTAAGAGATTAGGGCCAGGGACAGCGCTCCTCCACTGGAATTTCAGCTGCTTGATGATCATGCAGAGCGTGGGGGGAGGGTGCATCATTACTGGCTTAGCTTGAGTTAATGACTAATTATATAGCTGGCTTGTATCTACTCCTCTTAGCAGCCCATTCTGTAAACGTCCTAGAGCAACTTCCACTAGGTCCCGGTGTCTTCCAGGTCCCAGTGGCAGGGGCACAAGATGGCTGGAAAACTCCATGTTCTCTCTGGTGGTGAGGGAGCTTGAAAGTGCTGGTCTGGTCAGGCTCTCGTTCTGATTCAGTTTCTAGTCAATGAAATCTCTGGGCTGTCAGGCAGCTTTCCCCCGTGGACGCTGGCCCCCATCTTGTCCCTCGGTTGTTGGGCAACGGATAAGCTCTGCCCATTGAGGGGCTGAGGGGCCGAGGCAGAGCCTGGAATAGCAGGGGGAGCCGGAGATGGGAACTGAGGCGCATTAGCAGAAGGGGAGGCAGGGAGGGGAGGCAGCAAGTTGGGAGAGAGAGGCCTTCTCAGAGGCCGGGATGTATGCTTCCGATTCTAGGGGGCAGAGAGCAGCTGGTGGTGCTAGTACTATGGGGCTCGTGGTGCCTGCCCCGGCGGAGCGTAACAAGCGGGCACACCTGTCAGGGAGCTGGGAAAGGAGGCAGCTGCCTGCAAGCCAAGGGATTCATGAGGCCTAGGTGTGACACAGAAGGGACTCCTGATCCCCTGCCTCCCATCCAATGACTGGTGGTTGAAACCGGGCGGATCTTTGAGAAGGAGCCAGGCAGTCCTGTAAAGAGCCACGTTCTGGCGAACTGACCACATCCCGTGGCCATCTGTTCCCGTGGTTAATTACCCTCCCCGTTCCAAACGAGCGAGCGCCTGATGATTTCCAGTCTGACTTCAGCCTGTGGCTAGGAGATCTGATATGCCTTTATCAGCCAGAGCAAGGAGCCTGCTCTGGGTTCAGATATCTCCCTCCCTCGGGGGTACTCACAGAGCGGGAGTCGATCGTCTCGTAACCTTCCCATCGATATGCTAATTGGATTAATCTCCTTTCCACGGCTGATTTTCAAAACCACCCACCATCCCTGTAGCTCTTCTTTCATCCTCCAACCGCCTTTGAGCCCGAGCAATTCCGTACCCTCGAGTTCATTTGCTTTGCCTGCCTCAACGAGAAGGAGGATTAAATGAGACGCTGATAAGGTGCAAGGCAGGGAGTGGGAGCTAGAGGCTGGAAGGAAGAGAATGAGACTGTTCTTTGCCAGCACGGAGCTTTACTTGTTGGAGTCTCTTGGTTAACGTGGCATTACGGGACTGTTTTAAGGGCCCTTTCTGCTCCCTGGGGACAATCCTCTTGTAATGAATGTCCTAGGGTGTATGCAACAACACCGCCCTCTGCTGAATAAATTCAGAGCTGCTCAACTATGTGCCATAGACTGTATACTGCAAGCAACTGATGGAGATTCTCCTTTCAAGCCAGTGGGAGGGGGCTGGGCTATGGAATCAGTAGGAGGCGAGTGTCAGATGGTTGCAGCCTGGTGACACCAGTAAAATCCGTAGCTGGCCCTGGAGATGTTAGTCTAGAGCATCTCTGAAGTTTCTCACTATCGTTGCAGAACTATGGTGCACCTCACCACTTGGTGATAGACCGATCCTGCCCCCTGCCTAACAGTTCATCTGGATCTGTTTGCTGCTTTCCGTTGCTGGCGACAGGCCATGCGTGTTCCCTTGTGCACTGGGTGACCCCCCCCCACTTTCTGATGCCAGAGAAGATAAGGGTTTGGTTGGAACAGGGGAGCTATGGAGTCTTCCCATGGCTCTGAGCCAGGGCGGCTGGAGCAGTGCGGGAGGCGGGTGGGTGGGAGAAAGCCGCGCTCGCCGTTCTGATTTTATGACGCTGGAGGAAAGGGTATAATTACATGGTAGGGTTTTACAGCTCCTTCCGAGGCCTTGGATTTCCTGCCGTTAAATTCATGCACTTGTGTGGTCAAGACCAAACACATCCCTGCGGTCTACGCGCCAGTTACCGAAGCCTGTAATTTTCTCTGCATAAACATCCTGGTTTCAGGTTCACAAAGCCAGTAGGAGCTCCCAGGTAAGGTTTGGGGGTGGGGGTCTTATAAGAGGGTCTGACTTCCTGCAGGAAACACTTGGCACATACAGCCCTGCAAGCCCAGGGAGGCAAGGAACTGACACAAGAGGCTAACAGCACGAAGCTGCTTCCAGACGGATCCCAGCAGAGAAGGTACCAGCAGGGCTGGAAAAGGCTTTGCCTTGGGTTAATTCCTTTCTGCCGCATGCATGAAACAACAAGTCAAGAAGGGAACGGGGCTGAGGAGCTGAGGCCGGGACTTGGGAAGCTCTTCTGTGGACGCTGGGGAGGAAGGGAGTGTGGAGACTAGATCAAGAGGCAGGCCAGGTGCATTGCTCTCCACAGGGACACAATTCCCCAGAGAAAATCACCCAGGGACATTGGAAGCGGAGAAACAGACCAGGGCTGGGCAGGCGGGATTTCTGTCCTAATTAGAACAGGAAGCGGGTGCCAGCCCTTCTCCCGCAAGGCTCTCACAGCTCTTAGCCGACATGAGCTAGTCACGCCTTGCAGAGCCCCAGGGAGGGAGGTCAGTATCATGTTCCCCTTGCTATGGCTGGGGAAACCGAGGCACGGCGCGGGCCCTTGGTCTTGCAGAGCGCCGGCGGCAGACCAAGGGTGAGACGGTGGGAGTCCACGTTGTAGACGCGTCTCCCTCTTCTGTGCCTGCTTCGCTCCTGGTTGCAGTGAGATGAACAAAGAGCGTGGCTGTTCTGTGGGGGCCAGGGAGGGAGGTTCCCATTGGCCTCCCCTAGAAGGCAACCCCCCCATCCCAGCGCTGTGTCCTCCTCATCCTGTCATGCAGGGCCCAGGCCCAGTCTCTGCTGGCACTTGCCATGGGGCGACCGGCGCGACTGCCCCGACTGGGACCGTGTGTTGGTTTTCCTAGCACAGACAAAGGGGAGATTTGTTTCAGCAGCAGAGGCGCTGCAGGGGCCTAGGGCCGTGCTCGTTAGCTCTCACAGGCAGGGTGGTTTGCACTAGTCCTCGCAGGGACGCCTCCCCGAGACAGAACCACCCACATGCGGCGCCTGGTGGCTCAGGAGATGGTGCTCCGGGTCAGGACTCAAGCGGAGGCCGGCAGGGTGCCAAGGCGGAGCCGTAACACTGGAAGTGCTAAGTGCTGGGTGGGCAGGAAAGGTGACATCATGGCTATCATGAATTAAAAGTCCCAGAAGATGTTTTGCATGAGTCAGGGCGGCTAAGCCCAGGTGTCCGGGCCAGATGGTGATTTGGGTGGTTGGATTTAGCCTCCCGGTGCTCCGGGCCGGTTCATTTCCAGAACATCTACCTAGTGCCCTTTGCGGAGCAATGGCTGGCGTGCTCCACCCCAGAGGTGGCTGCATTCCCATGGGGAACAAAGTCAAAAGTGTGGCAGAAGCAAAGGGCAAAGCCAGCAGCTTCATGCTCACGCAATAGGCTGTGGTAGCCTCTGTCATGCGATACTGTCACGAGATACTGTGGTCGATCGCCGGACTCCCGGCGCATGAGAGCAGCAAGATGCTGGGGAAATCCTAGCTCCACCCAAGTCAACGGCAAAGCCTCCATCGTTGCAATGAGCAAACTAGGCTAGTAAGTGGGCTGCCTCTCAGTGGGCTGCAAGATTGTCCTAACCAAGGATGTCTCCTGGGACAGGGGAGCGTTGCGCCCTGTGTTGTGGAGCTGGAATTTGCAGGGTGTGCGACTGCACCGTGGCCGATGGATGCAGAGGGAACACACGTCAGCAGGCACCTCACTTCATGTGCCTTTGTTTTGCCCCGCGTCACTTTTGGAAAAAAACGATGCGGGCAGACACCTGAATCTGGCACACTCTCTCCTGGGCCACACCCAGAACCCCATGAGCCGCATGCAGCCCACGGGCCGCAGGTTGCTCACCCCTGCCCCATCGACTGCAATGGGGCCAGGATTTCACACAGAATCGCAGAACCAGAAGGGACCCTCTCAATCTTCTCTTTCACTCTTAGTATTTAGAACAAGCTTCCCCTAGGCTGGAACCCTGCTGTGCCAGACGCTGTACATGCCACACCTCCGACTTCAGGGCATAAGGGGGCGGAGTCTCTATTCTAGCCTTGCCCGCTCAGCCGGGATTGCCAGGAAGGTGGGATGGGCTGGAGGGAGCCAGCTGTGGGGAGGGGCGCCAGGCTGGACTGAAAATTCACGACCCGTTCCGCACGACAGCCGCGACTTTGGGCCACTAGTGACCAAACCGGAGCAGGGCAGGTGCTCTAGTGAGGGCAGCCCCCTCTCGCCTCCCATCCCGTGAGCTGACCCCGTCAGGTTAGAATAACCCGCTAACAGCAGGGATCCGCCTCTTGCTCCCACAGAGTCCCGATGGACGTTCTGCTGCTCCTGTCCCTCCTGGCATGGGCGTGGCCCTCCCCTTCTCGGGCTGCTGCGTTCACCTACCAGCTGGCTCGGCCCAGCGCCCAGCGGAGCAGCTGCAAGCCCGTCCCCAGCAGCATGACCCTCTGCCACGGCGTGGGCTACAGCGAGATGCGGCTGCCTAACCTGCTGGGCCACGAGAGCATGAAGGAAGCGCTGCAGCAAGCCGCCTCCTGGGTGCCCCTGCTCACCAAGCAGTGCCACGGGGACACCAAGAAGTTCCTGTGCTCCCTCTTCGCCCCCGTGTGCATCAGCGACATGGAGGAGCCTGTCTACCCGTGCCGGTCCCTGTGCGAGGCGGTGAGAGACGGCTGCACCCCTGTCATGGCCGCCTTCGGCTTCCCCTGGCCAGAGATGTTCAACTGCAGCCGGTTCCCGCGGGGGAACGAACTGTGCGTCCCGCCGGCCGGCCCAGACGACAGGCTCCAACTCCCGAAGGAAGGTGAGGCCAAGCGGGCAGCTGGTGCCCGGCACTTAGCCCCGAGATCCTGGCACCGCGACGCGGTGGTGGCGGTAGGGTCAGTCTCAGGTCATTGCAATCAAAGCCTGGCTCAGGGCCGCTGTGTGCCTGTTCTTGTTTAACGGTGGGCCTGGGGCAGTTTGTGCTTCATGTTACTCCCCCCCCCAGCCCCGCCCACATGTCACGCCATGGATTAGGCCGGTCTCCGAAAGCCAGGGGTCAGACAGAGTGCAAGGGCACGGACACGGCACGCGCTGGGGAGAAACGCCCTGGCCTCACCCGTATCTATCCAGCCCTCGTCGCCGGAGCAGACGGCAGATTTGAAGGCGAGCCGGGATCATTTTGCTCCTCTGGGCTGCCCGCCTGCACAACGCGGGCTGTGGAATTTCACCCTCCGATTCCGGCACAAGACCAAATGCCTTGCGGCCGAAGGAGCACTTAACTCCTCGGCGCCATGGAAAGGCTCCAAGATTGATCCCAGCCCTTGGAAAGTGGCTCCAATCGTTAATGGCCCTCACTGTGAAAAATCTGCCTCTCCTTTGCAGATCGGCCTTTGCCGACTTCAGCGTCCAGCCATGGGCTCTAGTGTAGCTTTGCGGCATTAATGAGTCCTCTAGCGTGGGGAGCCACCTCCACATGATCGGGTGAGCAGTAGGGTTTAGGGTTGCTAGATGGTTTAATAAAAAATACCAACAACCCCCCCCCCCCAAAAAATAACCTGTGATGGTGCGTTGGGGTTTCCCCATCTCCTGCACCCCCGTAGTGGCACGAACAGACTCCACCAGCCAGTAGAACAGGAGTTTATTGCTTCTCCAGGATACAGCACAGCACAGATGTCATCTGGTTACAGGAACTGGGGCTAGGAGGCCTCAGTGCCCTCCCTTGAGATGGGGGGTGGCTGGGCCCTACAATCCCAGCCCCCCTCCCTAGCTCCTTCTCCCCTGCTTCCCAGACCGAAACTACCACTCTCTTCCAGCCCTGCCTCCTAGCCAGGGCTCCACTCCGCCTTCTTCCCATTGTTCCGCTCCCTGGGAGATAACTGGTCGGACAGGTTTGGAGCCCCCTTGCATAATGATTCATCCCCTGCCCTGCTGGGCCATGCTACAGACAGTGGAGGTCACCCACAGCCCACTGCCCAGCATAGCAACCAGCAAGGTACCCCCCACTATGTCACAAAACCACCAAGAAAAAATTCTGTGGAGAAAAAAAAGGGGGGGAGACCAAAGTTGTTAAGAAAAAAAAAAAAAGTCACTGCGCCTTTAAATGGCCCCGTGCTCCTCACTCCCCTGACCCCGCCTGATACTTCAGGGGAAAATTGTCCCTGCTGAGTTTCCGTCCCAGGGAAACAGGAAATACATGTCCGGTATTTTTTGTTTTTTTTTACCAGACAGGGGACCCAAATAACGGACAGTCCAGGCAAAAACCGGACACCTGGCAACCCTAGTAGGGTTGTCTTCCTTCTCATTCCTCTTCTCCTCATGCTGCCCGCTTGGGGGTGACGGCTTTTCTACCTTCCCCCCAAACTCCCGATCAGACACCAGGTCAAAGAGCAAATCTCCTGGGTATCTGGCCACGCTTGTCCCTCTGGTCTGAAATGAGAGTTTTCCCTCTCCTAAGAGAGTGGCCGAGGCTGGGAAGCCCCATCTGTCCCCCCGGGGAAGCCTTATTTGAAATCCTCCATGCACTCCAGAGGGAGGTCCCCAATGGGCATGGGCGTTGCATGAAGGTAGGGCGGGGGAAGCAAGCCCCCCAGCCCCGCCCTCAACCCCGTCCCTTCTGCCCAAGCCCCACCCTGCAGCATCACGGGGAGTTGGAGCGGCACATGGCCCCAGCCCCTCTCAGCACCACGGGGAGGGAGGATGGCGTGTGGCCCCAGTCTCTCCGGCTCTGGAGCATGGGGAGGGCGGGCGCTGGGGGCAGTAACACTCCGCCCCCAGTAGGTGAGCAGGGCCATGCCTGGTGTTATGGGAAGGCTGTGATACCCACCGCCCTGCCAATGGGTCTGCGGCCAAGACTCACGGCTGTCCTGTCTCTCCGCCGTCCTGCGGAGATGCTGAGGGGATGGCGCTGGGAGGTGCGCTCCCCAGAGCGCGACTCGTTCTCGTAGCCCTCTCCCCGATGCTGCGCTCCAGCGTTCCCAGGCTCCATTCAGGGAAGTGCTTGGTTTCTCGTGCCGGGTTCTCTGGGCTGCAGAAGGAAGGCCGGCAAGGTGGCTTTTTAAAGTCTTTCTCTCTCGTCTTACCTCCCCCCTATCCGGCCGGTGGGTGCTGGTTCTGCTGGAAAGCGCGCTGCAGGGCTGGGCAATGCGGCTGGCGAGCCTTCTCAAGCTGGGTCTGAAAGCCCCCAGGGGCCGGATCCTTAGCAGGGAGTTTCCCCCAAGTGTTTTCAGGCAATGGAAACTATTAGGTGTTAACAGAACCAGGTTCGCAGTGGTGCTGCCAGTGGCGCCCAGCCTAGCACACCAACCATGGCCCCGCCTCCCTGCTCTAAGGCCCCGCCTCCCTGCTCTAAGGCCCCGCCTCCCTGCTCTAAGGCCCCGCCTCCCTGCTTAGCCTCTTCCCCCTGATGCCCCATCCTTTGCTCACTCCACTCCTCTTCTCTCCTCCTCTTACCGCCCCACCACTCATTCTTCTCTGCCCCCTCCTGTGGGCCTGCTGCTTGCTTCTCTCTGTCCCCATTCCCTGGGTGAGGAGCTGGTTGGGCCTCAGGGGGAAGAGCCCAGGATGGTGCAGGGCGTCAGGGCACAGCCCAGGGGTAGGGTCTCGGGGCACAGTGTGGGAGCATGGCCACGGTCCAGGACAAAAAGTTAACCCAGCCTTGGGTGTTAGCAAAAAAACAAGAAAAGCTTTTAGAAATCTGAGCTCAAATCCCTGTGCATCTCAGTCAATCCGGTTGAATTGCACAGAGACCAGCTCTCCAGTCCTCCATAGAGTCTTCCAGGAGAGGTAGGTGTGATTTCTGCTCTATCTAAACCAAACAAGTGTTCTTCAGCCGTCGCGGACTGTTCCTTGCCCCCCGTTCTCAAGACTGCTCTTTCTCCCCCTGCCAGACGCCGTGTGCGCAGCCTGCATCAGCCGAGGGCCCAGCGAAAAGGAGTTCCTGGAAAACTTCTGCAGCCAAGATTTTGGTGAGTCCTTGGCGCTGGGTTGGCACATCTGTGGGCCGCCCTGCAGGGAGCTGGTGCAGTGAAGGAACAGGGCCAGGCGGCTCCGAGTGCCTTCGATCAAACTGTGCCTGCCTGGTAAGGTCGGAACTGAGTTCAGCGTGGCCAGCTTTGATTCAGAAATGTCCCGGCTCTGCGGCAGCGGTCGGCTGGAAAACCAGACCCACCAGGCAAGAGCGGAGGGTTACGCCATGAGGGATGATCGCTTGTAAAGTAGTGGCCTCCTCCTGGGCCCCCCACCAGGGCCTCGGCAACTCTGCCAGCCCCCCTGCCTCAGTTTCCCTCTGGGAACCCAGTAACATCAGTATCAGCCCCTGCCTTCTGGGCCCTCACAAGTTATTAGCCAAAGGCCATGCCTGAGTCCACAGGCAACATAGTCCATGGCAGCCCTGGTGCTTCCTTCTCCATCCTTCTGTCTCCTGCTAGACCTGGACTCTTAAAATCCACCTCTGCCGGGGCAGCCACCCTGCCCTTCCTTCTGCCTCGCTCTTCCCAGTGGGCCCCCCCCGCTTCTCTGCTGGGAGCCTACCTCAGCCCTCTCTGGCACATGGGACCAGCTGTCCAGGTGAGAGCCAGCTGGTATCTCCCTCTGCTGCTCTCCTGTCTTCAGCCCTCTGGCAGGACCCACCTTCTGTCTGCTTCTGACTGAATCTCCTGGCAGCTCCTTCTATGAGGCCTCATAGAGTCCCCCAGGGGCCACCCGGCCCTCTTAATTAGCCCTACTGGGCGCACCTGGACTGGAACAGGAGCCCTGAGCCCTGCTTCATTAAATGGGCCAGCGACCCCATTACAGTCACGCTGACAATAACTCTTAGTAACAGGTCTAATTCTGCTCAAATCCTCACTGCCCTGGCTGCCGCCATACTTTCCTGCAGCAGTGAGTTCCGCAGATGAGTTCTCCGTCTGTCCTTTGAGCCACTGCCTTGCGTTCGGTCCCACGCTCACCGACTCCCTCTCTCCCACAGCCTTGAAAATGAGCATCAAAGCACTGGCCAGCGAGGACGGAGACTTGAAAGTGATGCCTGAGCTCAAGAGCCGGACCCTCTACAAGCAGGAAGGCTGGTCGGAAGAAGAGCTGAAGAAGCCCATCCTGTGGCTGGTGCACGGCGAGACCTGTGCCTGCGAAGAGCTCCGTGGCCAGGGCGCCGTGGTTCTGGCCATGGGCCACAAGGTGGCCGGCCGCTTGGTCATCTCCTGGGTGCGGAGGTGGCAGCGAGGCGAGAGGGAGCTGAAAAAGTTCACCAGGGCTGTCCGGAAGTTCCAGTGCTAAGGGGAGAGAAGTGCTTTGCACTGAGAACGTGGCCCTTTCGCCCGTGCCACGAATTCTTCCCCCTTAGTACTCCAGCCAGAAAATGTATTAGCTGTACAGGGCGTCCCTGCTGTCAGTCGCCCTGGGATACATCCCTTCCGCACTGATGCCACTGACACTCGTGGGAACGGATGTTCTATAAGTCCTCCCGTTCCTTGCTATAAGTTGCGCCAAAAAAAAAAATGGTGCCAATAGAAATCAGCCATGGGGAAAAAAATTCCCCGCGTTCAGTTGTTTCGCTGCAAGGCCAAGTGCTTTGCAACGTAACTTGGCCTTGTAGCGAGGACGGCTTGGAGCCAGGCTCCACCATGAAAGCAGCCCCTAACCATCACGGTCAGACCCTACAGTGTTCAGGAGGGATCCAGAAACTCAGCCGGGAAGCAGCTGAGTCCAGTGCCTGCCTGCCAGAGACAGTGTATGTGCAACCTAAGGCGGTCAGAGGCCGAGAAAGCCAGCCCCCTGCCCCAGGCCCATGTGGGTAGCGGGGGGAGAACATGCTGGTGCCCAGGACAGAGGGGGAGATCCCATAAAACCACCATGTCCCTTCACCCCGGGTCAGAGAAGGGAAAGCAAGAGGTGGGGAATAAGAGAAGGTGGGTGCCAGCCAGAGAATGAAAACAGCAGAAAAGTGGGGGGATGGGTGCCCCAAACGATCTCCCAAGAGGCTCTGCGAATGCCCCTGTTCCTTGCACGCGCATTCCCCCTAGTGACTGCCCGTGCGCAGACATGCACGCGTCAATGGCAAATATATTTGCAGTTTGGGCTCAGCTTCGGAATTTGCTTTAATAAAAAAATATCCTGCCCCTTGCACCGCCTGCTTGTCGATCTTTGGCTTCACGAGACCACGGCCAGAGGAACCTTTTGCCGTCATGGCCCCTGCTCTGCCCTACACCCCGCCCCTGACTTCCACCGACGCCCCGCCCTGCCCTCTGCCTCTAAGCCCCACCTCCCGTTCCACCTGGGCTCCACCCCGAGACCCCGCCCACATTCGGCCTCTTCCTCCTCAGGACCCCGCCCACCACTAGCACAAGAGGTCTGGGCAGAGAGGGGCGAGCGGCTGGCAGGCAGGTGGGGGAGGAGGGGCGGAAAGGAGCCAGCAGTGGACAGGGCCTCGGCAAAAGTGGCCAAGTGGGGGCAGGGCCTCGGGGGCAGTGAGGGGAGCATGAGACCAACAAAGGATGCTCCAGTGAGCTGTCAAGCAAACAGGGCAAGTGGAAACGTCCCAGCTCACCTCCTAGTCCATCCCTCCCAGAGCCGGGTTGCCCCCTCCGGTGTGACACGGGTCAGCCGTCCCCATTCGCTCACGGGCCGTTCTTCAGCAGCCTAACAAACCTCCCCAGCAGGACACGGGCGTAACCTCACGCCCGTCCTCCGACACAGCATGGGACGTGGTTTTGGCTCCTAGACACTACCACCGTGCTGGGCCGTTCCTGGCGTGTCCGGTTTTCCAGCTCTCAGGCAGGGTTAATAACAAGGACTGGGAGGGGATGGGCTAAGTCCTGTTATGGGACGGGTGCGGCTGTCGCCTTACAGCAGCAACAATGTGAAGAAGCCATTGTCACCAGTGGCTGAACCAGGTAAGTAGCCCCATGCCTCCAGCCAAAACAACTGGACGCCCCAGGCCACTCAGGCATTGGAAGCACAGGGGCAGGGCGTGGTGTGGATGGGGGGAGGGCATGGTGTGGGCAGGGGCAGGGCGTGGTGTGGATGGGGGGAGGGCATGGTGTGGGCAGGGGCAGGGCGTGGTGTGGATGGGGGGAGGGCATGGTGTGGGCAGGGGTAGGGTGTGGTGTGGGCGGGGGAAGGACAAGGGGTCCGGCCGGGCTGGGACTCCGGAGCCAGGCAGTGGTGGGAACAGGTCCCTGTCCCTGTCCCAGCTGTGGAATTCCAGGCTGAGGTGCAGATGGATCCCTCCTTGCGGACCTTGAGGGACCAGGCTGACCTGGGCACAGCTCAGTCACTAGGGGGAGAGTGCCAGGAGAGGTTCCTGTGGGAGCAAGGATTCCTGAATCGGGAATGGCTTCCCCCAGGGAAAGTGGGGGCATGGGGGCTCCAGCGGCAGCTGGTAATCCCCCCAAAGTATTGCCACCAGCTGCTGTACCTGGCCCATGACATCCCGTTCTCGGGACGCCCGGGGATCTGGTGCACCCGGCAGAGGCTGCTCCAAACTTCTACTGGCCGGGGATATTTGCTGCCGTGCAGCGGTACTGCCAATCCTGTGGGGAAGGCCCAGGATAGGAGGAAAGCTGCTTTGAGGCCCCTTCTCATCATAGAGGAGCCTTTCCAGAAGGTGGTGATGGATATAGTGGGACCCTTCAGCAGAGCGACCCGGATGGAGAAGAAATACATCCTGGTGGTGGATTTTGCCACCCGCTACCCCGCTCATGCAGCCGCTCAGGAGAGAGTCCAGTGCTGCCCAGCTGATCAGAGCGTGTCCACAGCGAGGTTTGTGGTTCTAGTGGTGGTGCGCATTGGCCCATGCCTCAGCGCACATAAAATGTATCTGCACACGGATGGAAAAGACTAGAGGGACCACTGGTGACCACACTGTGCACTGCTCCGCCTCTGGCCCTCGGGGCCCTTTACACAGCTGGATTGGCTGAAGTCCACCCCGTTGTATGGATGGGGAAGCCGAGTGCAGAGATAGGGGGTATGTCTACACTACCCTCCTAGTTCGAACTACGAGGGTAATGTATGCATACCGCACTTGCTAATGAAGCCCGGGATTTGAATTTCCCGGGCTTCATTAGCATAAGCGGGGAGCCGCCATTTTTAAATCCCCGCTGCTTCGAACCCCGTGCAGCGCGGCTACACTGGGCTCGAACTAGGTAGTTCGGACTAGGGTGCCTATTCCGAACTACCGGTACACCTTGTTTCACGAGGAGTAAAGGTCGTTCGGAATAGGAACCTAGTCCGAACTACCTAGTTCGAGCCCCGTGTAGCCGCGCTGCACAGGGTTCGAAGCAGCGGGGATTTAAAAATGGCGGCTCCCCACTTATGCTAATGAAGCCCGGGAAATCCTGTGTACGGGTGAAGGAGTTTGGAGCGCAGGTGGTATTCTCTTCTATCCTTCCTGTCAAAGGTAGGGGCCCGGGCAGAGAGAGGTGCATCCTGGAGGTGAATGCCTGGCTGCGACGATGGTGTCGCCAGGAGGGATTCGGCTTCCTTGATCACGGGGTGCTCTTCCAGGAAGGACTGCTTGGCGGAGATGGAGTTCACCTTTCCAGGAGCGGGAAGGCCTTGTTTGGACACAGACTGGCTAACCTTGTGAGGAGGGCTTTAAACTAGGTTTGTCGGGGGCAGGTGAGCAAAGCCCACAGGTAAGTGCTGAATGTGCGGGACTGGGAGATGGGTTGGAAATGGGGGGGACTACGGCCTATAATGGGAAGGAGAAAGGAGGGTCAGGGCACAACAGGGAGGCAAGATCAAATCAGTATCTTAGATGCCTATATACAAATGCGAGAAGTATGGGTAATAAGCAGGAAGAACTGGAATTGCTAACCAATAAATACAACTATGATATCATTGGTATTACAGAAACCTGGTGGGATGGGACGCATGATTGGAATATTGGTATGGAAGGGTACGGCTTGCTCAGGAAGGACAGACAGGGAAAAAAGGGAGGAGGGGTTGCCTTGTATATTAAAAATGTACACACTTGGACTGAAGTGGAGATGAACGTAGGAGATAGCTGTGTAGAGAGTCTCTGGGTTAAGCTAAAAGGGGTAAAAAACGAAGGTGATATCATGCTAGGAGTCTACTACAGGCCACCTAGCCAGGTGGAAGAGGTGGATGAGGCCTTTTTTAAACAATTAACAAAACTATCCAAAGCCCAAGATTTGGTGGTGATGGGAGACTTCAACTATCCAGACATATGTTGGGAAACTAACACAGCGAGGCACAGGCTATCCAATAAGTTTCTGGACTGCATTGGAGACAACTTTCTGTTTCAGAAGGTTG
Source organism: Pelodiscus sinensis (assembly GCF_052426305.1). Classification (NCBI taxonomy): domain Eukaryota; kingdom Metazoa; phylum Chordata; order Testudines; family Trionychidae; genus Pelodiscus; species Pelodiscus sinensis. The sequence continues at coordinate 348,163,488 of NC_143052.1, read as the reverse complement.
AAAAAGCTACCAGAGGAGAAGCTGTTCTGGATTTGGTTTTAACAAATAGGGAGGAACTAGTTGAGAACTTGAAAGTGGAAGACAGTATAGGGGACAGTGATCACGAAATAATAGAGTTCATGATCTTAAGGAAAGGTAGAAGGGAGACCAGCACAATTGAGGTTATGGATTTCAGGAAGGCAGATTTTGATAAGCTCAGAGAACTTGTAGGTAAGGTCCCATGGGAAGCAAGACTGAAGGGAAAAACAACTGAGGAGAGTTGGAAGTATTTCAAAGGGACGTTGTTAAGGGCCCAAAAGCAAACAATTCCGCTGTGTAGGAAAGATAGAAAATATGGCAAAAGACCAGCTTGGCTTAACAAGGAGATCTTGCATGATCTCAAAATAAAAAAGGAGTCATATAAAAAATGGAAACTAGGACAACTAACAAAGGATGAATATAGGCAAGCAACACGGGAATGCAGGGGCAAGATTAGAAAGGCAAAGGCACAAAATGAGATCAAACTAGCTACAGGCATAAAGGGAAACAAGAAGACCTTTTATAAATACATTAAAAGCAAGAGGAAGACCAAGGACAGGGTAGGCCCACTGTTTAGTGAGGAGGGAGAAGCAGTAACAGGGAACTTGGAAATGGCGGAGATGCTCAATGACTTCTTTGTTTCGGTCTTCACCGAGAAGTCTGGAGGTGTGCCTAACGTAGTGAATACAAGCAGAGAGAGGGTAAGTTTAGAAGATAGGATACACAAAGAACAAGTTAAAAATCACTTAGGAAAGTTAGATGTCAGCAAGTCACCAGGTCCTGATGAAATGCATCCCAGGATACTCAAGGAGCTGATAGAGGAGGTATCTGAGCCTTTAGCTATGATCTTTGAAAAATCATGGCAGACAGGGGAGATTCCAGAAGACTGGAAAAGGGCAAATATTGTGCCCATCTATAAAAAGGGGAATAAGAACAACCCAGGAAATTATAGACCGGTCAGTTTAACGTC